>NC_133061.1:25000-1225000 GCF_048771995.1 Taeniopygia guttata
TTTTTACTCCTACAGACCCTTCTGCCTCTCAGCCTCCTTGTGTCATCCTCCAGCTCCCCATTGCAGCCTCTCAGTGTCCCTGTGCCCCCCTTTTTACTCCTACAGACCCCTTCTGCCTCTCAGCCTCCTTGTGTCACCCTCCAGCTCCCCATTGCAGCCTCTCAGTGTCCCTGTGCCCCCCTTTTTACTCCTACAGACCATTTCTGCCCCTCAGCTGCCCCCACCCTCTGTGCCACCCTCAGCCCCAGGACCCTTAGTGACACCATCTGGGAATCCAGAGCTTCCCTCTGGCTGCCCTGGGACCCTGGCAGGGGTCAGGACCCCCCCGGACAGAGCCCCCAGAGACACTGGCTGTGATCTCTGTCCGTGGAAAAGAGTTTTCAATCTTACAGGATGAATTACCAGCTCAGAATGTTTGATATCAGTAATAATTAAGTGTGGCACGGGTGCAAAAGTAAAATTTTAGGATTCTAGATGAGGGGTCCAAAGGGGACAAGATGGAGGAAATTGGGTGTGTCTTGTCCTTTTCCTCCTTCTTCATGCCCTCCATGTTTCACTGTGATGTTGGCATTTTTCTGTTGGTTCAGGCTGGGGACACACTGTCCAACGTAGGTGTCAGATATTGGCACGTTATTGTAAATCCAGCACAGGTGGTTTGTGGTATCTAATGTTTGTAACGTTCCCTCAGTTGGCACATTATTGTAAATGCAGTACAGGTGGTTTCTGGTGTTTAATGTTTGTAACGTTCCCTCAGTTGGCACATTATTGTAAATGCAGTACAGGTGGTTTCTGGTGTTTAATGTTTGTAACGTTCCCTCAGTTGGCACATTATTGTAAATGCAGTACAGGTGGGTTCTGGTGTTTAATGTTTGTAACATCCCACTGAGGAGTGTTACATTGGCACACTATCGTAAATATAACAGACGTAGTTTCTGGTATTTAATGTTTGTAACATCCCACTGAGGGGTGTTACATTGGCACACTATCGTAAATATAACAGACGTAGTTTCTGGTATTTAATGTTTTTAACATCCCACTGAGGGCAGAGCCCCACACGCTGCCCTGCAGGACAGAGCTGCGACAGGGCAGCAGAACATGTTATAGATAAACAAGAATAAACAACCTTGAAACCAGCACAGACGAATTACGTCTCCTCCTTTGGCTGTGGGGCTCAGAGACTTTCTAAATCTCGGAACCATCAATACCAGATCCTGACAGCACCGTGCAGCCCACAGACGTCGTCCCTGCCTGTTTTATTCCGGTGTTGTCCTGCTGCCAGGGCTGCACTGCCCCACAGGTTCGGGCTCCCGTGTAGTGCTGTCTGCAATATCCCGTGGCACTGGGATGACCTCGGCTCCCTTTGTCTCCTTTTCAGTGGCAGATCGCTCCCAGGAGTCCCCCACTCCTCCCAGCTCCCCCAGTTCCCTCCCAGTGTGCCACCCAACGCTCCCGCTTCCCTCCCGATTCTCCCGGGGTCCCTCCCAGTGCTCCCAGTCCTCCCAGTGCAGGCACTGGACGCAGTAGAAGCGCTTCTGTCGCTGCTTTGAGCCTTTATTGCCGCCACGGGAAGGCTCTGAGGGGTCTCGGGGAGGGTGGGGAGGGATGTGGGGGTCCCAGGGGCGTCACTCTGGGGGTTGGAGGTCACAGATGGATTTCGGGAGGGGGGCCTGGAGTGTTCGAGGGGGGTCTCCCAATGGTCACATGGGGAAGGGTCCCAGGGGCACCCCAGGGTTTCCTGAGGGGTCCCAGGGGCATCCCGGGGTGTCCTGAGGGCCACTGGGGGGTCCCAGGGGGGTCCCAGGGGTCCCAGGGGGGGTCCCAGGGTGTCCTTAGGGGTCCCAGGGGCATCCCGGGGTGTCCTGAGGGGTCCCAGGGGCATCCTGAAGTGTCCTGGGGGCCACTGGGGGGTCCCAGGGGGGTCCTGGGGTGTCCTGGGGGTGACTGGGGGGTCCCAGGGGCACCCCAGGGTGTCCTTAGGGGTCCCAGGGGTGTCCTGGGGGTGACTGGGGGGTCCCAGGGGCACCCCAGGGTGTCCTTAGGGGTCCCAGGGGCATCCTGGGGTGTCCTGGGGGCCACTGGGGGGTCCCAGGGGGGTCCCAGGGTGTCCTTAGGGTCCCAGGGGCATCCTGGGGTGTCCTGGGGGGAAACTGGGGAGTCCCAGGGGAATCCTGGGGTGTCCTGGGGGCCACTGGGGGGTCCCAGGGGCACCCCAGGGTGTCCTTAGGGGTTCCAGGGGGGTCCCAGGGTGTCTTTAGGGGTCCCAAGGGCATCCTGGGGTGTCCTGGGGGCGACTGGGGGGTCCCAGGGGCATCCCAGGGTGTCCTTAGGGGTCCCAGAAGCATCCCAGGGTGTCCTGGGGGCGACTGGGGAGTCCCAGGGAGGTCCCAGGGTGTCCTTAGGGGTCCCAGGGGCATCCTGGGGTGTCCTGGGGGCCACTGGGGGGTCCCAGGGACATCTTGGGGTGTCCTTAGGGGTCCCAGGGGGGACCCTGGGGGTCACTGGGGGGTCCCAGGGGCACCCTGGGGTGTCCTGAGGGGTCCCAGGGGCATCCCAGGGTGTCCTGGGGGCAACTGGGGGGTCCCAGGGGCACCCCAGGGTGTCCTTAGGGGTCCCAGGGGCATCCCGGGGTGTCCTGGGGGTCACTGGGGGGTCCCAGGGGCACCCCAGGGTTTCCTGAGGGGTCCCAGGGGCATCCTGGGGTGTCCTGGGGGCCACTGGGGGGTCCCATGGGCACCCCAGGGTGTCCTTAGGGGTCCCAGGGGCACCCCAGGGTGTCCTGGGGGCCACTTGGGGGTCCCAGGGGGGTCCCAGGGTGTCCTTAGGGGTCCCAGGGGCACCCCAGGGTGTCCTTAGGGGTCCCAGGGGCATCCTGGGGTGTCCTGGGGGCCACTGGGGGGTCCCAGATGGGGTCCTGGGATGTCCTTAGGGGTCCCAGGGGCATCTTGGGGTGTCCTTAGGGGTCCCAGGGGGGACCCTGGGGGTCACTGGGGGGTCCCAGGGGGGTCCAAGGGTGTCCTTAGGGGTCCCAGGGGCATCCCGGGTTGTCCTTAGGGGTCCCAGGGGCATCCCGGGGTGTCCTTAGGGGTCCCAGGGGCACCCCAGCGTGTCCTTAGGGGTCCCAGGGGCATCCCAGGGTGTCCTTAGGGGTTCCAGGGGGGTCCCGGGGTGTCCTTAGGGGTCCCAGGGGGGTCCCAGGGTGTCCTTAGGGGTCCCAGGGGCATCCTGGGGTGTCCTGGGGGCCACTGGGGGGTCCCAGATGGGGTCCTGGGGTGTCCTTAGGGGTCCCAGGGGGGACCCTGGGGGTCACTGGGGGGTCCCAGGGGCACCCCAGGGTGTCCTGGGGGCAACTGGGGAGTCCCAGGGGCACCCCAGGGTGTCCTTAGGGGTCCTGCGGTGTCCTGGGGGCCACTGGGGGGTCCCACGGATCCCTCGGGGTTCCTGCGGATCATTCAGGGGGTCCCAGAGGGTTCAGGGTGGGTCCCTGGGGGATCTTTCTGGGGGGTCCCGGAGGGTTTTGAGGGGTCCCAGGGGTTGGGGGGATTTCCCGGTGAAGGTCTGGGGGTCCCGGGGGAGTCCCTCAGGGGCTGGCGGGGGGAGGGACGGCCCCTCCCCCGGTGCTGCCGCGGCTCAGGGTCCGGCTGCGGCCGCGCTCGCCCTCGCCCACGGTGACGGAGCCGGTGCGGGAGCGCGACAGGCGCGTCATGGCGGAGGCGGCCACTGCGGGGACACCGTCCTTGGGCCACGCCCCTCCCTTCCCGGCCACGCCCCTCCCTTCCCAGCCACGCCCCTCCCTTCCCGGCCACGCCCCTCCCTTCCCGGCCACGCCCCTCCCTTCCCGGCCACGCCCCTTGCTCAGCAAGCCACACCCCTTTGTGTAAACCACGCCTGTTTTCTCCAGACCTCGCCCATTCCACATTAAACCACGCCCACTGCCCATTAAACCACTCCCACTCTCTGTTAAACCACACCTTTTATGTAAATCACACCCATTCCCTGTTAAACCACACCCCTTTATGTAAATCACACCCATTCCCTGTTAAACCACACCCATTCCCTGTTAAACCACACCCATTCCCTGTTAAACCACACCCCTTTTGCAAATCAATCCCATTCCCTGTTAAACCACACCCTTTATGCAAATCACACCCATTCCCTGTAAAACCACACCCAATCCCCATTAAACCACACCCTTTATGCAAATCACACCCATTGCCTGTTAAACCACACCCCTTTATGTAAATCACTCCCATTTCCTGTTAAACCACACCCTTTATGTAAATCACACCCAATCCCTGTTAAACCACACCCTTTATGCAAATCACACCCAATCCCTGTTAAACCACACCCCTTTATGTAAATCACACCCAATCCCTGTTAAAACACACCCTTTATGCAAATCACACCCGTTCCCTGTTAAACCACACCCTTTATGTAAATCACACCCAATCCCTGTTAAACCACACCCCTTTATGTAAATCACTCCCATTTCCTGTTAAACCACACCCTTTATGTAAATCACACCCAATCCCTGTTAAACCACACCCTTTATGCAAATCACACCCAATCCCTGTTAAACCACACCCTTTATGTAAATCACACCCAATCCCTGTTAAACCACACCCCTTTATGTAAATCGCACCCAATCCCTGTTAAACCACACCCCTTTATGTAAATCACACCCAATCCCTGATAAACCACACCCTGTATGTAAATCACACCCAATCCCTGTTAAACCACACCCCTTTATGTAAATCACACCCAATCCCTGATAAACCACACCCTTTATGTAAATCACACCCAATCCCTGTTAAACCACACCCTTTATGTAAATCACTCCCATTCCCTGTTAAACCACACCCTTTATGTAAATCACACCCAATCCCTGTTAAACCACACCCTTTATGCAAATCACACCCAATCCACTAATGAGCCCCTCATGCATATTAATGAGCTGTACTCACTGTAGCCCATGCCCTGCAGGAAGTACTTGACGGCCTCGGTCAGCCGGCCGGGCTGGGGGAGGGGCGTGGTCAGCGCTGACCGCTGAGTGACCACGAGTGGCCACGCCCACCCCGCTGACCCCTGCCGTGACCTCTGACCCCTCACCTGGGCGATCTGCGGCTGCCCGCCCCCGTCGGCCATCTGCAAGAGAGGGAGCGGCGAGTGGTCACTCAGCGGTCACTCAGTGGTCACTCAGTGGTCACTCGGCAGTCACTCGGAGGTCAAAGGTCACCTTCAGGAAGGACGTCTGCGTCGGGTCCAGTTTGGCGTTGCACTCCACCTTGGGGGAGGGGCGGAGGGTTGGGGTGGGGTCAAGGGGTCAGGGCGGGGTCAGCTGGCCATGCCCCGAGTGACCACGCCCCTGCCCCGCCCCTCCCCCACTCACCACGGCGTCCTCGTGGGGGGCGTTGTCACCGACCACCAGCAGGACCGGGCAGCTGCGGGGGTCAAGGGGTCACTCGGGGGTCACTCAGGGGTCAAGGGGTCACTATAGGGTCAGTGGTCACTATGGGGTCAGTGGTCACTATGGGGGCACTCAGGGGTCACTCAGGGGTTATCAGTCAGGGAGGGGTCACTCAAGGGTCAGCGGTCAGTGAGGGGTCACTCAGGGGCAACTCAGCGGTCAGTGATCACCATGAGGTCACTCAGAGGTCAGTGGTCACTCAGGGGTCATTCAAGGGTCACTCAAGGGTCAATGGTCAGTGAGGGGTCACTCATTGGTAACTCAGGAGTCAGTGGTCAGTGAGGGGTCACTCAGGGGTCACTCAGGGGTTGGTGTTCACTCAGGGGTCACTCAGGGGTCAGTGGTCAGTGAGGAGTCACTCAGGGGTCAGTTGTCAGTGAGGGGTCAGTGAGGGGTCACTCAGGGGTCACTCAGGGGTCACTCAGGGGTCACTGGTCAGTGAGGGGTCACTCAGGGGTCACTCTGGGGTCACTCAGGGGTCAGTGGTCACTCAGCAGTCAGTGAGGGGTCAGTGGTCAGTGGTCAGTCAGGGGTCAGTCAGGGGTCAGTGGTCACTCAGGGGTCACTCAGAGGTCAGTGGTCAGTGAGGGGTCACTCAGGGGTCACTCAGGGGTCAGTGGTCACTCAGGGGTCACTCAGGGGTCATTGGTCAGTGAGGGGTCACTCAGGGGTCAGTGGTCACTCAGGGGTCACTCAGGGGTCAGTGGTCACTCAGGGGTCACTCAGGGGTCACTCAGCGGTCACTCACCGCAGGCTCCCGGCTCCGCTCCGCTCCAGGCCCAGGTCGGCACGGCTGAGGAGGACAAGGGGGGGCAGGCCAACGCTTTAGCCCCTCCCACCGCGGCCACACCCCTTTGTGACCCCGCCCCCTCCCAGGACACACCCACTGCTTAGGCCACGCCCCCCTCTGGCCACACCCCCAGCTGTAACACCGCCCCTAAACACACAGAGCCACGCCCCCCAGCCACGCCCAGGTCACGCCCCCTGACCACTCCCCCCACCACGCCCCACGGCCACGCCCCCAGGGCCACGCCCTCACCTGGTGTACATGGCCCAGAGCAGGGCGGCGTTGGGCGTGGCCGACAGGTGCTCCCGGACCCGCCGGACGGGGGAGGGGCGGCCGCCAGCTCGTCCTGAAACGGCCGGCACGAGTGACCCCGGGGTGACCCCGGAGTGACCCCGGAGTGACCCCGGAGTGACCTCCCAGTGACCCCAAACTGACCCTAGAGTGATCCCAGAGTGACCCCCTGGATTGATCCCGGAGTGACCCCGCAGTGACCACCAGTTACCCCCAGAGTGACCACCACGAGTGACCCCAGAGTGACCCCAGAGTGCCCCCAGTGACCCCCAGAGTGACCCCCAGAATGACCCCAGAGTGACCCCGGAGTGACCACCACGAGTGACCCCGGAGTGACCCCCAGAGTGACCCCCGAGTGACCACCATGAGTGATCCTGGAATGACCCCGCAGTGACCCCAGAATAACCCCAGCGTGACCACCAAGAGTGACCCCCAGTGACCCCCAGAGTGACCATGAGTGACCCAAAACCGACCCCCAGTGACCCCGGAGTGCCCCCAGTGACCCCAGTGTGCCCCCAGTGACCCCAGAGTGTCCCCAGTGACCCCAGTGACCCCAGAGTGCCCCCAGTGACCCCCGGCTGACCCCAGTGACCTCAGTGACCCCAGTGACCCCAGAGTGACCCCAGAGTGACCCCAGTGACCCGAGTGCCCCCAGTGACCCCAGCATGCCCCCAGTGACCCCAGAGTGCCCCCAGTGACTCCAGCGTGACCCCAGTGACCCCAGTGACCCCAGAGTGACCCCAGAGCACCCCCAGTGACCCCAGAGTGACCCCAGAGTAACTCCCAGTGACCCCCAGAGTGACCCCAGAGTGACCCCAGTGACCCCAGTGACCCCCGGCTGACCCCAGCCCCACCTGGGTGAAGAGGTGGCTCAGGATCATCTCATTTGTCGACGTCGTCAGCCCCGACAGCTGCAGGAGGAAAAACACCCTAAAAACCACCCCAAAATCTCCCCAAAATAACCCAAAAATCCCTCCCCCAAAAAAAAAACCCCAAAAAAACCCCAAATCCACCCCAAAACCTCCCAAAATCCCCCCCAAAAAACCCCAAAAAACCACCAAAATCCCCCCCCAAAAAACCCCAAAAAATCCCCCCCCAAATAACCCCATAACCCCCAAAAATAAACCAACCAAAAAACCCCCAAATCCCCTAAAATGCCCCAAAATCTCCTGAAAACACTCCCCCAAAATCCCCTCAAAAAAAAAAAAAAACCAAAATCCTCCCAAGAAACCCCCATAATCCTCAGAAAAAAACCCACAAAAACCCAAAAAATCCCCCCCCCCAAAAATATAATCCACCAGAAATAAAAAAAAAAAAAATGAAACAAAATCCACCCCCCCCAAAAAAACCATAATACCCTAGAAAAAAAAAAAAAAGGAAAAATTTCCCCCCCCAAAAACCCAATAATCCCTTAAATTAAAAAAAGGAAAACCGCCCACCTTGCTGGCGGCCCAGTCCATCCAGCCCTTGGCGCGGGGGTCGAGGTTCACCAGCACCAGCCCCTCCACGGCCTCGGGGTGCAGCAGCTGCGGGACCCCGGAGTGACCCCAGAACCCCCCAAAATCCCCCAACCCCCCCCAAAAAAAACCCTCCAAAAATCCCCTGAAAAATCCCTTCCCAAAACCCCCCAAAATCCCCCAACCCCCCCCAAAAAAACCCTCCAAAAATCCCCTGAAAAATCCCCCCAAAATCCCCCCAAAACCCCCCTAAAAATCCTCCCCAAAATCCCCCAAGAGTGACCCCAAAACCTCCCCAAATCCCCCAACCCCCCCCAAAAACACCCTCCAAAAATCCCCCTAAATATCCCCCCAAAATCCCCCCCAAAACCTCCCCAAAATACCCCTAAAAATCCCCCCAAAATCCCCCTAAAAATCCTCCCAAAATCCCCCTAAAAATCCCCCCAAAATCCCCCACGACTGACCCCAAAACCCCCAAAATCCCCCCCCCAAAAACACCCAAAACCCCCCAAAATCCCCCCCAAAAAACCCCCCAAAACACCCAAAACCCCCCAAAAAATCCCACCCAAATCCCCCCCAAAACCCCCCCAAAACCCCCCAGAACTGACCCCAGAGTGACCCCGCAGTGAACCCGGAGTGACCCCAGTGACCCCAGCCCCCCCCAGCCCCCCCCAGTTCCCCTCCCCCACTCACCCCGAACTTGGCCAGCACGAAGGCTCCGGCCCCCACCCCCACCCCGACGATGCTGCGGATGCTGCGGGGTCAGAGGTCAGAGGTCAGAGGTCAGGGAGGTCACAGCCTGACCCCGGCCCCGGCCCTGCCCCTCCCCCGCTCACCCCAGGCCCTGCAGGACCCCCGGGAGGGCCTCGGCCAACTGCTCCAGGGAGGGGTACTGGTACCTGCGGGTCAAAGGTCAGGGGTCACTCGGGGTCACGCAGGGGTCAAGGGGTCTCTCAGGGGTCACTTGGGTCACTCAGGGGTCACTTGGGTCACTCAGGGTCACTCGGGGGTCAAGGGGTCACTTGGTGTCACTGAGGGGGTCAGGGGTCAGTCAGGGGTCAAGGGGTCACTCCTGGGTCACTCGGGTGTCAAGGGGTCACTCAGGGTCACTCAAGGGTCAGGGGTCAGTCAGGGGTCAAGGGGTCTCTCAGGGGTCACTCGGGTCACTCAGGGCTCAAGGGGTCACTCAGGGTCACTCAAGGGTCAGGGGTCAGTCAGGGGTCAAGGGGTCTCTCAGGGGTCACTCATATCACTCAGGGGTCAAGGGGTCACTCCTGGGTCACTCAGGGTCAAGGGGTCACTCAGGGGTGACTCAGGGGTCAAAGGGTCACTCAGGAGTCACTCGGGGTCAGGGGGTCATTCAGGGGTCAGTGTGGTCACTCAGGGGTCACTCAGGGGTCAGTGAGGGGGGAGGGGCAGTACCCGGGGTGGGGGTTTGGGGGATTTTTGGGGTTTTGGGAGTTTTGGGTATTTTTTGGTGGGTTTTGGGGATTTTTTGGGGGGTTTTGGGGATTTTTTTGGTGGGTTTTGGGGATTTTTTGGAGGGGTTTGGGGGACTTTTTTGGGGGGTTTGGGGGATTTTTTTTGGGGGTTTTGGGGATTTTTTGGGGTGGGTTTTGGGGATTTTTTGGTGGGTTTTGGGGATTTTTTGGGGTGGATTTTGGGGATTTTTTTGGGGGGTTTTTGGGATTTTTTTGGTCGGTTTTGGGGATTTTTTGGGGTGGGTTTTGGGGATTTTTTTGGGGGGTTTTGGGGATTTTTTGGGGGGGTTTTCGGTATTCTTTTGGTGGATTTTGGGGATTTTTTTGGTGGGTTTTGGGTATTTTTTTGAGGGGGTTTTGGGGATTTTTTGGGGTGGGTTTTGGGGATTTTTTTGAGGGGGTTTTCGGTATTTTTTTGGTGGGTTTTGGGGATTTTTTGGGGTGGGTTTTGGGGATTTTTTTTAGGGGGTTTTCGGTATTTTTTTGGTGGGTTTTGGGGATTTTTTTGGGGGGTTTTGGGTATTTTTTTGGGGGGTTTTTGGGATTTTTTTGGGGGTTTTTAGGGATTTTTTTGGGGGTTTTGGGTATTTTTTGGGGTGGGTTTTCGGGATTTTTTGGGGTGGGTTTTGGGGATATTTTGGGGTGGGTTTTGGGGATTTTTTGGGTTGGGTTTTGGGGATTTTTTTGGGGGTTTTGGGGATTTTTTTGGGGGGTTTTGGGGATTTTTTGGGTGGGTTTTGGGGATTTTTTTGGGGAGGGTTTTGGGAACTTTTGGGGGGGTTTTGGTAGGTTATTGGGGTTTTGGGGGGTTGGTGGGTTTTGGGTATTTTTTGGTGGGTTTTGGGTATTTTTTGGGGGGGTTTTGGGTATTTTTGGGGGGGTTTTGGGTAGGTTATCAGGATTTTGGTGGGGTTTGGGTTGTTTTGGTGGGTTCGGTTATTTTTTGGGGGGGTTTGGGGGATTTTTTTGGGGGGGTTTTTGGTAGGTTATTGGGTTTTTGGAGGGGGTTGGTGGGTTTTGGGTATTTTTTGGCGGGTTTTAGGTATTTTTTGGGGGGGGTTTGGGGTTTTTGGTAGGTTATCGGGTTTTTGGGGGGGGTTAGGTTTTTTTGGTGGGTTCCGTTATTTTTTGGGGGGGGGGTTGGGGATTTTTTCGGGGGTTTATGGTAGGTTATCGGGTTTTTGGGGGTTTTTGGGGGGGTTAGGTTGTTTTGGGGGGTTCGGTATTTTTTGGGGGGTTACCCCGGCGGGTAGGGCGGCGCCCCCTCCTCCATGCCGGGCGGCTCCAGGTGCGCCAGGTGGAAGCTGCGGGAGATCTCCTCCATCTCGGGGTGCCCGAACAGCTCCGAGAAACACGTCAGGTCTGGGGGGAGGGGAGGCCTCAGCGGGGTGGGGGAGGGGCGTGGGGGGCGTGGGGGGAGGGGGGACTCACGCGTGTGCCCCACGTCCGGGAGGGTCACCAGGGCTGGGCGGCCGGGCCGGGGGCACCCCGAGACCCAGGCGTGGAGCACCCCGAAAGGCGTCTCCAGGCGGTGCTGGGGATGGGGGAAAATCAGTGAAATGGGGCAAAATAACCCAAAAAAACGGGGCTCGCGCATGCCAAAAATTTGGGGACTGCACCTGAAAAAACCCGGGGTTTGCACCCAAAAAAATTCGGGGATTACACCAAAAGAAATTCGGGGTTTGCACCCAAAAAAACGGGGCCTGAGTTCCCGGAAAATCTGGGGTTTGCATCCAAAAAAATCCGGGGATTTGCAGCCAAAAAAATGGGGCATGAGCGCCCCGAAAATCTGGGATTCGCAGCCAAAAAAACGGGGCCCAAAAAAAACTTCCCTTTTATCCCCAAAATCCTCCCTTTTATCACCCAGATCTTCCCTTTTATTTCCAAAATTCTCCCTTTTATCCCCAAAATCCTCCTTTTTATCCCCAAATCTTCCCTTTTATTCCCAAAATCTCCCTTTTAGCCCCAAAATCCTCCCTTTTATCACCCAGTTCTTGCCTTTTATTTCCAAAATTCTCCCTTTTATCCCAAAATCTCCCTTTTATCCCCAAAATCTCCCTTTTATCACCCAGATCCTCCCTTTTATCCCCAAATCCTCCCTTTTATCCCCAAAATCCTTCCTTTTATCCCCCAAATCCTCCCTTTTATCCCAAAATCCTCCCTTTTATTCCCAAAATCTCCCTTTTATCACCCAATTCTTCCCTTTTATTCCCAAAATCTCCCTTTTATCCCCAAATCTTCCCTTTTATTCCCAAAATACTCCCTTTTATCCCCCAGATCTTCCCTTTTATCCCCAAAAACTTCCCTTTTATCCCCAAAATCCTCCCTTTTATCCCCAAAATCTCCCATTTCTCCCCAAAACTCTGCTCCCGGATCACCAAATCCCAATTCCCCTTTCCCGCCCAAATTCCCTCATTTTTCTCCCCAAAATTCCCCCTTTTCCACCAACCAAAATTCCCCATTTCCTCCCCCAAAATCCCCAAATCCCCAAAATGTCCAAATCCTCAAAATCCCCAAACCCCCAAATTCCGCACCTCTCCCCTCGCCCCAAATTTCCCAATTTCCCCCAAATTCCCCCAAATTTCCCCCAAATTTCCCCAACTTCCCCCAAATTTCCCCCAAATTTCCCCAATTTCCCCCAATTTCCTCCAAATTTCCACCAAATTTTCCACAAATTTCCCACAAATTTCCCCGATTTCCCCAATTCCCCCAAATTCCCCCAAATTTCCACATTTTCCCCCAATTCCCCCCAGATTTCTCCAATTTCCCCCAATTTCCCCAAATTCCCCCAAATTCCCCCAAATTTCCCCAAATTTCCCCAATTTCCCCCAAATTCCCCCAAATTTCCCCCCAAATCCCGCCCCTCCCCCTCCCCCTCCCGCCCCTCCCCCACGCGGCCACGCCCTGAACTTTCACCCCTCCCAAAAAACTCCCCAAAAAAACCCCAAAACCGCGGGAATTTTGGGGTGGGGGCGGTGGGGGAGGGGAGGGGTCGGGGTGGGGGGAGGGGTGGGGGGATTCCCGCCCCTCCCCCACCCTTTCCCCCCTCCCCCTCCCCCCATTCCTCACCTTGACCTCCGCGGGGGGAGGGGCGGCCTCGTGCAGCTCCATGACCCTGGAATTCCTAAAGGTGGGGGAGGGGCGAGGTCAGAGGTCACGACCCCCACCCCCCCACCCCTCCCCCCACCGCGCCCCTCCCCCACCTCCCCTCCCCCCCCCCCAAAATCCCGCGGGGTCGGAACCTGCGGCCACCTTGAGGCGCCCTCTGAGAGCCCCTCCCCCACCCCGCGGCCCCTCCCCCACCCCACCCCGCGGCCCCTCCCCCACCCCTCCCCCACCCCTCCCCCACCCCTCCCCCCGCCCCCGCCCGGTTCCCACGGGGTGGGGGAGGGGCGCGGCCCCAAAATAGCCCCGGGGCCTCTCCCGCCCCTCCCCCACCCCCTTTATTAATTCCAATTAAATATTCCACCCCTAATTAACCCCCGGACCGCTTTTAATTAACGTCACTCCGCACTCAATTAAGTTTCGTCCGAGTTTTAATCAAGTTTCTTTCGCTTTAATGAACTTTTAATCAAGTTTCTTTCGCTTTAATGAACTTTTTAATCAACTTCTCAATCAACTTTTCCGCCCCGCCCCCATCAAGGCCACGCCCCCTCCCCTCATTAATTTCTCGCTCATTAATCAATTAACTGGCCTGCAGCGACGGGAGGGGCGCCTGGAATGTAAACGAGCTGGAATGATTCGTTAATTAATCAACTAATGAACCGTGCAAAAGAGAAAAAGAGAACTGGATTGGCTAATTAGCGTTGATTAATTAAACCTCTGGGGTCAATCAAACCCCCCCTCCCGAAAGCAGCAGCCTCGATCAGGATAATTAATCAGGATAATTAATTAGCCCTTGATAATTATTGGCGGGTGTCATTCGCATGGATTAATTAATTAATGGCGATTATTAGCCCTGAATTAATTAATCTGTGGGGATAATTAAGCACTAATAATTAGTTGGGGGGGGCTGATGAATTTTGAATAAATTATTGGCCTGGGCTAATTAATCATTAGACGTTAATTATCCTGAATAATCCATTGAGAAGCGATATAGCCTTAAATAATTAATTGCAGCAGCTAATTAACCGTAAGTAACAGCACTAATGGACCTGGAGTAGTGAACAGGGTGGGCTAATTAATCCGGGACAATTAAGGGATTAATTAGACTGGAATGATCAATGGCGCTCTACGGCCGGGGATAATTAACGGAATGAGACTAACGAACCTGGAATGATTATTCACGGGGATTAATTAGCCGGGGCTAATCAATCGGTGGGGTCAATTAACCGCGTACCTCGCCCTGAGAGTTCGCCGCTCGTTAACGGGCGCTAATTAATGCATTAATTAGTTAATTAATTAATTAGCTAATTAATTAATTAGCTAATAATTAATTAATTAGGGTTAGGGAGACGCACACGGGACAGACACGGAATTAATTACATGGGGGTCAATCACACGGGAATTAATTAATTACACGGGAATTATTAATCACATGGAACTAAACACATGGAATTGATTAATTATATGGGAATTAATTAATTACACGGGAATTAATTAATTACACGGAATTAAGGCAAAATCCAGAGGGGACAAAGACCGGGACAACACGGAATTAATGAGTCGGGATTAATGCATTGGGATTAATGATTTGGAATTAATGACACGGAATTAACGATGCAGAATTAATGACATGGGATTAATGACATGGAATTAATGAGCTGGGATTAATGACGTGGAATTCACGACACGGAATTTCACGGATTTCCACGGAATTAAGGCAAAATCCAATCCACGGGAAGGACACGGGATTCCCGGGGAATTTTCTGGAGATTCCTGGGGGAATTCCCAGAGGATTCCCAAGGGATTTCCTCGTCATTTCCAGGGGATTCCCAAAGATTTCCCAGGGATTCCCCAGGGGGTTCCCAAGGGGATTCCCCAGGGGATTCCCAAGGGATTTCCCCAGGGATTTCCAGGTGATTTCCCAGGTGATTCCCCAGGGGATTCCCCAGGGGATTTCCTGGGGATTCCCAAGGGATTTTCCAGGAGATTCCCAGGTGATTTCCCAGGGGATTCCCCGGGGGATTCCCAAGGGATTTCCCCAAGTGATTTCCAGGTGATTACCCAGGAGACTCCCCACCTGATTTCCCAGGGGATTTCCTGGGGATTCTCAAGGGATTTCCTCAGGGATTCCAAGGTGATTTCCCAGGGGATTTCCCAGGTGATTCCCCAGGGGATTCCCAGGTTATTTCCCAGGGGATTCCCAAGGGATTTCCAGGTGATTTCCCAGGGAATTTCCCAGGGGATTCCCAGGTGATTTCCCAGGGGATTCCCGGGGGGGATTCCCAAGGGATTTCCCCAGAGATTCCCAAGGGATTTCCCCTGGGGATTCCCAAGGGATTTCTCCGGGGATTCCCCAGGGATTTCCAGGTGACTTCCCAGGTGATTTCCCAGGTGGTTTCCCAGGGGATTTCCCAGGTGATTCCCCAGCAGATTCCCATGGGATTTCCCCAGGGATTTCCAGGGGATTTCCCAGGGGATTCCCAGGGGATCCCCAAGGGATTTCCCAAGGGATCAAGGCACCGCCAGGAGGAGTCGCGTGCGACGTCACTGCCCCGTCGGCGTGACGTCACAGCCGCTAGCCCCGCCCCAATGGCGTGACGTCACCGCCCCCTGGACATGACATCACAGCCGCTTGCCCCGCCCCTCGTTTATGACGTCACGGGGCCTCGCTCCCCGCCCGGCGCAGCCCCGGCTGGTCGAGCTGCGGCGCCAGGGCGAGCAGCAGCGCCCGCAGGTGCCGCGCGCCCTCCTGCGCCGCCGCCAGCACCTCCTCGTGCCCCGAGGCCGCCGCGGGCGCGGCCGGGTGTGGCTCGGGCCCCGCCCCGCCCCCCGTGACGTCGTCGTCGTCGTCGTCGTCGATCTCGTCGGCGGGCGCGGTGTTGGTGATGAGCGACAGCCCCAACACGCGCAGCCCCAGGTGCCGCGCGGCCGACGCCTCCGACACCGTGCTCATACCTGGGGGGTGAGGGGTGGGGCGTGGGTGGGTGTGCCCGGGGTGCACACCTGGGTGTGGCAGGGCACGCCTGGGCACACCTGGGCACACCTGAGCACACCTGGGCACACCCAGACATACACCTGAGCACACCTGGACACACCTGAGCACACCTGGACACACCTGAGCACACCTGGGCATGCCCGGGCATACACAGACATACAGCTGGGCACACCTGGGCACACCTGGGCACACCTGGGCACACCTGGGCATACACAGACACACACCTGGGCACACCTGAGCACACCTGAGCACACCTGAGCACACCTGGGCAGACCCAGACATACACCTGAGCACACCTGGGCACGCCTGGGCACGCCCAGACATACACCTGGGCACACCTGGACACACTTGGGCACACCCAGACATACACTGGAAAACACCTAGACACACCTGGGCAGTACTGAGCACTCTTGGGACACACCTGGGCACACCTGGACACACCTGAACACACCTGGGCACACCTGGACACACCTGGGCACACCTGGACACACCTGGGCATACACCCGAGCACACCTGGACACACCTGGGCATACCTGGACACACGTGGACACACCCAGACACACACTGGATTTGGGGCTGATTTAGGGCTGGATTTAGATCTGGATTTGGGGTCACTTTGGCTGGATTTGGGGCTGATTTATGGCTGGATTTACATCTGGATTTCAGGCTGGATTTAGATCTGGATTCGGGGTCACTTTGGTTGGAATTAGATCTGGATTTGGGTCTGGATTTGGGGTCACTTGGGGGTTGGATTTGGGGCTGGATTTGGGGTTGCTTTGGCTGGATTTGGGGCTGGATTTAGATCTGGATTTGGGCCTGGATTTGGGGTCGCTTTGGGGCTGGATTTAGATCTGGATTTGGGGCTGGATTTAGATCTGGATTCGGGGTCGCTTTGGTTGGATTTGGGGCTAGATTTAGATCTGGTTTTGGGGTTGCTTTGGCCGGATTTGGGGTCACTTTGGGGTTGGATTTGGGGCTGGATTTGGGGCTGGATTTGGGATCACTTTGGGGTTGCTTTGGCAGGATTTGGGGTCGCTTTGGGGTTGCTTCGGCTGGATTTGGGGTCAATTTGGGTCAGCATTTTTGGGTCCGATCTGGGGCTCTCTCAGGATTATTTCGGGATTCCTTTGGGACCTTCCCGGGTGGGATTTGGGGCCCCCTGCCCTCCCTGTCCCTCCCCGTCCCTCCGCTCACCGACGGCGTCGGCGCCGACGCGCCGCAGGTACCGGCACTCGGCGGGGGTCTCGTAGCTGGGGCCCCCCACGCCCACGTAGACCCCGGAGCGCGCCCGCAGCTCCTTGGGCGCCAGCGCCAGCGCCAGGCGCCGCAGCGCCGGGTCGTACGCGTCCATCATGGACGGGAACCGCGGCCCGAACCTGCCGGGCCCCGGGGACGGCCGTTCGCACCCCAAAAACGGCCTTATGTGCCTCAATTTGTCATTTCTGACCCCAAAATCGGCCTTATCTGCCTCAAATTGTTCATTTTCACCCCAAAAACGGCCTTATGTGCCTCAAATTGTCCATTTTCACCCCCAAAACGGCCTTATCTGCTTCAATTTGTCAATTCTGACCCCAAAACCGGCCTTATCTGCCTCAAATTGTCATTTCTGACCCCAAAACCCGCTTTCCCCCCCCAAATTCACCTTTATTCCCCTTTTTTCACCCCAAATCCCCCTTTTTTCACCCCATAACCCCTTTTTTTCACTCCAAAACCCCCTTACCCCCCTAAATCCCCCTTTTTTCCCCTTTTTCCCCCCCCAAATCCCCCTTTTTCCCCTTTTTTCCCCCCAAATCCCACTTTTTCCCCCCCAAATCCCCTTTTTCCCCCCCAAATCCCCCTTTTTCCCCCCAAATCCCCCTTTTTCACCCCCAAACCCCCCTTTTTTCACCCCAAATCCCCCTTTCCCCCCCCAAATCCCCCTTTCTCACCCCAAAACCCCCTTTTATTCACCCCAAAACCATCTTTTCTCCCCCAAATCCCCCTTTTTCACCCCAAATCCCCCTTTTTCCGCCCAAATCCCCTTTTCTCACCCCCAAAACCCCCTTTCCCCCCCCAAAACCCCATTTTCCCCCTTTTCCCCCCCAAATCCCCCCTTTTCACCCCAAACCCCCCTTTTTTCACTCCAAAACCCCCTTCCCCCCCGCAAATGCCCCTTTTTCCCCCTTCCCCCCCCAAATCCCCCTTTTTCCCCCCAAATCCCCTTTTCCCCCCCCAAATCACCCTTCTTTCCCCTTTTCCCCCCCAAATCCCCCTTTTTTCACTCCAAAACCCCCATTTTCCCCCCCAAACCCCCATTTCCCCCCCATTTTCCCCCCCAAAACCCCATTTCCCCCCTATTTCCCCCCAAACCCCCATTTCCCCCCCATTTCCCCCCAAAACCCCCTCCTGCCCACCTGTCATCGTTGGCCCCCACGAGGGGCGAGCGTCCGGCCAGGCCGGGCAGGTCGATGTGGTCGCGGATGACCAGGAGGTGACCGGGCTCCAGCCCCGGCCGGAGCGAGCCGGCGGCGTTGGTCAGCACCAGGGTGTGCACGCCCAGCAGGGCCATGGTCCGAACGGGAATGACCAGCTGGGGTCAAAGGTCACGGTGGGGTCAGGGGTAAGGGGTCAGGGCATTGGTCAGCACCAGGGTGTGGTCAGGGGTCAGGGCATTGGTCAGCACCAGGGTGTGCACGCCCAGCAGGGCCATGGTCCGAACAGGAATGACCAGCTGGGGTCAAAGGTCAGGGGTCAGGGGTCATGGCATGGTCAGGGCGTTGGTCAGCACCAGGGTGTGCACGCCCAGGAGGGCCATGGTCCGGACAGGAATGACCAGCTGGGGTCAAAGGTCATGGCAGGGTCAAGGGTCAGGGTCAGGGGTCACAGCGGGGTCAGGGGTCAGGGCGTTGGTCAGCACCAGCGTGTGCATGCCCAGCAGGGCCATGGTCCGCACCGGGATCACCAGCTGGGGTCAAAGGTCACGGCGGGGTCAGGGGTCAGGGGTCAGGGTGTGGTCAGGGTGTGGGGAGGGTGTGGTCAGGGCAGGGTCAGGGTGGGGTCATGGCAGGGTCAGGGCAGGGTCAGGGAGGGGTCAGGGTGGGGTCAGGGCAGGGTCAGACCGGGGTCAGAGCGGAGTCAGAGCGGGGTCAGGGCAGGGTCAGGGGTCAGGGCAGGGTCAGGGAGGGGTCAGGGCGGGGTCAGACCGGGGTCAGGGTGGGGTCAGGGCGGGGTCAGGGTGAGGTCAGAGGTCATGGTGTGGTCAGGGTGGGGTCAGGGTGAGGTCAGGGCGGGGTCAGGGTGGGGTTAAGGGTGTGGCCATGGGCATGTCCCCAGGTGTGGGCGTGTCCCCATCAGTGGGCGTGTCCCAGGTGAGTGGGCGTGTCCCCAGGTGAGTGGGCATGTCCCCAGGTGAGTGGGCGTGTCCCCAGGTGTGTGGGCGTGTCCCCATTGGTGGGCGTGTCCCCAGGTGAGTGGGCGTGGCCCAGGTGTGTGGGCGTGTCCCAGGTGTGTGGGCGTGTCCCCGGCAGTGGGCGTGGCCCAGGTGACCCCCCTCACCTGGGTGGAGCTGTACCCCTCGTACAGGTGGAACCGGCCCTGCAGGATGGCGCAGGGGGCGGAGCCGAGGCGCCCGACGACCAATCGCCCGGCGTGGCCCGGCACTGGGGGCGGGGCCGGGGGTCACCACGCCCACTCCGCGCTCCGGCCATGCCCAAAACCCCAAAAACCCCAAAATTCCCCAAAATCCACCCAAAAACAGTGCTGCCAGTCTGTCTTAGTGCTCCCAGTCCCTCCCAGTAACTCCCAGTCCCTCCCAGTGCATCCCAGTTTGTTCCAGTCCCTCCCAGTCCCTCCCAGTTTGTTCCAGTCCCTCCCAGTCCATCCCAGTTTGTTCCAGTCCCATCCCAGTCCATCCCAGTCCCTCCCAGTCCATCCCAGTCCCTCCCAGTGCATCCCAGTTTGTTCCAGTCCCATCCCAGTCCATCCCAGTTTATCCCAATCCCCCCGAATCGCCTCCCAGTCCCTCCCAGTCCCTCCCAGTCCCCCCCAGTCCATCCCAGTCCATCCCAATCCCCCTGAATCGCCTCCCAGTCCCTCCCAGTCCCTCCCAGTCCCTCCCAGTCCATCGCAGTCCATCCCAATCCCCCTGAATTGCCTCCCAGTCCCTCCCAGTCCATCCCAGTCCATCCCAGTACCGGTGCTGCGCGGGAAGTGCGGGATGTCGCGGTACTCGAAGCTCAGCTCCCAGTGCTCCCAGTCCCTCCCAGTCCCTCCCAGTCCATCCCAGTCCCTCCCAGTCCATCCCAGTCCCTCCCAATCCCCTCCCAGTCCCCCCCAGTCCCCCCCAGTGCCCCCAGTACCGGTGCTGCGCGGGAAGTGCGGGATGTCGCGGTACTCGAAGCTCTGCGCGTCGCTCACGTCCTGCGCCAGCGCCCCCAGCCCCGAGCCGCACACCAGCGCCACCCGCGGCTGCTCCCGGAACTGCGCCCGCAGCCAGCGCGCCGCCTCCGCGCACGCCTCGAAACTGGGGGGCCGGGAGAAACCAGTTTGGCACCAGTTTGGACCAGTATAAACTAGTTTGGCACCAGTATGGACCATCATGGACCAGTAGGGACCATCATGGACCAGTATAAACCAGTATGGACCAGTTAGGGACCAGTATGGCACCAGTATAAATCGGTACGGACCAGTTGGGGACCAGTACGGACCAGTTAGGGACCAGGATGGACCAGTATGGACCAATATGGACCAGTACGAACCATCATGGACCAGTACAGACCAGTATGGACCAGTATGGACCAGTATGGACCAGTATGGACCAATACGGACCAGTATGGACCAGTACGGACCAGTCAGGGACCAGTATGGCACCAGCATAAACTGGTATGGACCAGTACAAACCATCATGGACCAGTACGAACCATCATGGACCAGTTATGGACCAGTTAGGGACCAGTATGGCACCAGTATAAACCGGTATGGACCAATTAGGCACCAGTATGGACCAGTTTGGCACCAGGATGGACCAGTTTGGCACCAGTATAAACCAGTATGTACCATCATGGACCAGTACGAACCATCATGGACCAGTACGAACCATCATGGACCAGTACGAACCATCATGAACCAGTACGGACCAGTTAGGGACAGGTATGGACCAGTTGGGGACCAGTTTGGCACCAGTATGGACCAGAATGGACCAGTATGAACCATCATGGCCCAGTATGAACCATCATGGACCAGTATGGACCAGTATGGACCAGTATGAACCAGGATGGACCAGTATGAATCAGTCTGGCATCTGGATGGACCAGTATGGACCAGTTTGGCAGCAGGATGGACCAGTATGGACTAATATGGACCAGTATGGACTAATATGGACCAGTATGGACTAATATGGACCAGGATGGACCAGTATGAACCAAGATGGACCAGTATGGACCAAAATGGACCAAGATGGACACGGATGGACCAGTATGGACCAGTATGGACCAGTACGAACCATCATGAACCAATATGGACCAGGATAGACCAGTATGGACCAGTACAAATTACTAAGGACCATTCTGGACCATTATGGACCAGGATGGACCAGTTTGGCCCCCGGGCTGACCCCGGGCTGACCCCGGGATGACCCCGGGCTGACCCCGCATGACCCCAGGATGACCCCACCATGACCCCACGATGACCCCGGTTTGACCCCGGGACCCCCCCGCCCCCCCGCTCCCCCCCCAGCCCGACCTTGACTCTCGCCCCGCGGCCGGGCCCGGGGCCAGGCGGACTTGGGACCGGGCTGGCACCG
Organism: Taeniopygia guttata; assembly: GCF_048771995.1. NCBI lineage: Eukaryota > Metazoa > Chordata > Aves > Passeriformes > Estrildidae > Taeniopygia > Taeniopygia guttata. The sequence goes on from NC_133061.1 coordinate 46,360, forward strand.
CCCCGCCCCTCCGAAAACCCCAAAAAACCCCAAAAAACCCCAAAACCCCCCAAAATCCTCCCCGCTCCCCTCCCTCCTAATTCTGGGGGGGGTCTCCAATCCCCCTGGCCACGCCCTCTGAGCGCTGATTGGCCGCGCCGGCGGCGCCAGACCCTCCACCCGCCTTCCCATTGGGTGATCCCCCTGCCCCAGCCCCTCCCATCGCCAGAAAAAGCCCCAAAATCGCCGGAATTCGCCCCAAAATCCGCCCCCCCCTCCGCTCTCACCTCCCGTCCATCGCGGCCGCGTCTGCGCCGCCGGCCCCGCGCCGCCCGCTTATAAACGGCCCCGCCCCCTGACGTCACCCGCCCCCCGAGCCTCCGCCAATCGGCGGCCGCACCGCCCCGCGCGCCGTCTCCATGGCGACGGCCCGGCGGGAGCGGCGACCAATGGGAGCGCGGCGCGCGGGGGAGGCGGCCAATGGGAGGGCTCGGAGGGGGGAGGCGACGGAGGGAGATCACATGAGGTCGGCGGCGACCAATGGGAGGGCGGGGTGGGGAACGCGGAAGAGAAGATCTTGAGAGGGGGGTGTTGCCATGGCAACGGGGGGCGGGGAGGATCACGTGGGGCGGGAGGGCCAATGAGAGCGCGAGGAAAAGGAAAAAAATAAAAAAAAGAAACCAAGAAGCGGCGCGCGAGTGGGGAGGGCGTTGCCCTGGCAACGCCGTCACGTGGGGCCCGGCGGGCCAATGGGAACGCGCGTAGCCTTGAGGGGAAAGGGAGGCGTTGCCAGGCAACGCCGCGGGGAAGAATCACGTGAGTCGGCGCGGCCAATAGGAACGCGCGTAGCCCTGAGGGGAAGGGAGGCGTTGCCTGGCAACGCCGCGGGGACGGAGGGTCAACTGACCCCGCGGAACCAATGGGAGCGCGCCGAGGGTGGCGGGCCGCCCTCACGTGACGCCCCCGCCGACCAATGGCTGGCGGAGGGGCGTGTCCCGACGCGCTGTCATCATGGCGGACGGGGAGCGCTCGCCGCTGCTGCCGCCCGAGGCGGGGCCGGGCCCGGGCGGGGCCGCGGCCGCCGGTGAGAGACCGGGAGAGAGAAGGGGGCGGAGCCTATCGGGATAACGGGCGTGGTTTCGCGTGGGCGTGGCTAACCGCGCCGCGCCGCTTTGCCAGGCGGCGGAGGGGCGGAGCCCGGCGAGGCCCCGCCCCCTTTCTCGCCGCTGGGCAGCCCCGAGGCGGCGGGGGCGGGGCCGCCGGCGGTCACGTGCCGCGTGTGCCAGCGGCCAATCAGCGTGGAGGGGAAGGCGCACCAGCACGTGGTCAAGTGCGGTGGGTGTGGCGAGGCCACGGTGAGGGGGCGGGGCCTGCTGGGGGCGGGGCTTCCCGGGGAGATGGGCGGGGATTGGGCGTGGCCTCTGGGGGCGTGGCCTGCAGGGGCGGGGCTTTGGGAGAGAAATTGGGCGTGGCCTCTGTGGGCGGGTCCAGAGTGGGCGTGCCTTGGGAAGAAAAGGGGTGTGGCCTATGGGGGCGTGGCGTGGATTGGGTGTGGCCAGAGTGGGCGTGGCTTGGCAGTAAAGGGTGTGGCAGGGGGCGTGGCATGTATTGGGCGGGGCCAGAGTGGGCGTGGTCTCTGGAGGCGTGGTGTATTTTGGGTGTGGCCACAGTGGGTGGGTCTTGGGGAGAAGGGGTGTGGCCTATGGGGGCGTGGCACGGATTGGGTGTGGCGTGGATTGGGTGTGGCCAGAGTGGGCGGGGCTTGCAGGAGGAGGCGTGGCTTGGGGAAGATATGTGGGCGTGGCCTCCACCGCTTTGGGGTGGGGTTTGGGTGGTTAAGGGACGGGCGTGGCCCGGAGTGGGCGTGGCCCGCTGAGGCCCCGCCCTCCCCGCGCGGCGGCAGCCAATCCGCACGGCCCCCGGCGGGAAGAAGTACGTGCGGTGCCCCTGCAACTGCCTGCTGGTGTGCCGCGCCTCGGCCCAGCGCATCGCCTGCCCCCGGCCATACTGGTCAGACTGGGAGCACTGGGACGGGCACTGGGGGGGACTGGGAGGGACTGGGAGGGACTGGGAGGGGATTGGGGGGCACTGGGACGGGCACTGGGAGGGACTGGGAGGGGATTGGGGGGGACTGGGAGGGACTGGGAGGGACTGGGAGGGACTGGGAGCACTGGGACGGGCACTGGGGGGGACTGGGGGGACTGGGAGGGACTGGGAGGGATTGGGAGGGGACTGGGAGTTTTTGGGAGGGACTGGGAGGGGACTGGGAGGGACTGGGAGGGGATTGGGAGGGACTGGGAGGGACTGGGAGAGGTCACTGGGCCATACTGGGAGCATTGGGAGCAGCCACTGGGCCATAATGGGACATACTGGGATGACTGGTCCATACTGGGAATTCCGGTCCATACTGGGAGAGGTCACCAGTTCATACTGGGATTACTGGGAGCAGTCACTTGGCCATACTGGGAGCACTGGGAGCAGTCACTGGGCCATACTGGGGTTACTGGGAGCAGTCACTGGGCTATACTGGGACGACCGGTCCATACTGGGATTACTGGTCCATACTGGGAGAGGTCACTGGGCCATACTGGGATTATTGGGAGCAGTCACTGGGCCATACTGGGATGACTGGGAGCCCTGGGAGCAGTCACTGGTCCATACTGGTCCATACTGGGATGACTGGGAGCGGTCCCTGGTCCATACTGGGAGCACTGGGTGCACTGGGAGTGGTCCCTGGTCCATACTGGTCCATACTGGGAGCACTGGGAGCGGTCCCTGGTCCATACTGGGATTACCAGTCCATACTGGGAGAGGTCACTGGGCCATACTGGGAGCACTGGGAGCGGTCCCTGGTCCATACTGGGATTACCAGTCCATACTGGGAGAGGTCACTGGGCCATACTGGGAGCACTGGGAGCGGTCACTGGTCCATACTGGTCCATACTGGGAGCACTGGGAGCGGTCCCTGGTCCATACTGGGAGCACTGGGAGCAGTCACTGGGCCATACTGGGAGCACTGGGAGCGGTCACCGGTCCATACTGGGAGCACTGGGAGCACTGGGAGCAGTCACTGGTCCATACTGGTCCATACTGGGAGCACTGGGAGGAGTCACTGGGCCATACTGGGCTGACCGGTCCATACTGGGGTTACTGGGAGAGGTCACTGGGCCATACTGGGAGCACTGGGAGCACTGGGAGCGGTCTCTGGTCCATACTGGGAGCACTGGGAGCAGTCCCTGGTCCATACTGGTCCATACTGGTCCATACTGGTCCATACTGGGATCACTGGGAGCAGTCACTGGTCCATACTGGGAGCACTGGGAGTGGTCCCCCCTCCACCCCGGGCTCCCCGGGCCCGGCCCCGCCCCCTCCCAGTATAACCCAGTTCTCCCAGTAAGCGCATCATCAACCTGGGCCCGGTGCACTCGGGGGCGCCCAGCCCGGACCCTCCGCCCGGCGGGGTGCGCGTGGCCTGCGCCCACTGCGGCGGCCCCTTCCTGGTGAGACACGCCCTTTTTAGCCACGCCCACACTGCCACGCCCCGTTAAACCACGCCCCTTTTAACCACGCCCCTTTCGCAGTGGGCGGAGCTCCCCGACCGCTCCCTGGCCCGCTGCCCGCACTGCCGCAAGGTGTAAGTAAACCCCGCCCCTTTTGGGCGTGGCTGGCGCTGGCCACGCCCCCCCGAGTGGGCGTGGTGGATCAGGAGGTGACCACGCCCCTCTGGCCACGCCCAGGTCTGCGATTGGCCGGCGGTTCCCGCGGCGCCGCTGCCTCTGCTGCCTGATGGGGGCGCTGCTGATGGGCGGGGCCGCGGCCGGGCTGGCGGTGAGGGCGGGGCCTGAGGGGGCGGGGCCTAAAGGGGCGGGGCTTAAATGGGCGGGGCTGGGGTTAATGAGGTGGGAAAAGGGGTGTGGCTTTGGTGGGTGGGGCCTAAAGGGGTGGAGTCTGCATAAAGTAACGAGGGGGTGTGGCCTAAAGGGGTGGAGTTTGCATAAAGTTATGAGGGGGCGTGGCGGGGGTTGAATGAGGTGGGGAAGGGGCGTGGCTTCAGGGGGGCGTGGCTGGGGTTAAATTATATGGGAAAGGGGCGTGGCTTTAGTGGGTGTGGCCTAAAGGGGTGGGGTCTGCATAAATTAATGAGGGGGCGTGGCTGGGTTGAATTAAGTGGGGAAAGGGGTGTGGCTTCAGGGGGTGTGGCCTAAAGGGGTGGAGTCTGCATAAACTAATGAGGGGGAGTGGCTATGGGTTGAATGAGGTGGGGAAAAAGGTGTGTCGTCAGGGGGGCGTGGCTGGGGTTAATGAGGTGGGAAAAGGGGCGTGGCTTTAGTGGGTGTGGCCTAAAGGGGTGGAGTCTGCATAAAGTAATGAGGGGGTGTGGCTGGGGTTGAATGAGGTGGGAAAGGGGCGTGGCTTTAGTGGGTGTGGCCTAAAGGGGTGGAGTCTGCATAAAATTATGAGGGGGCGTGGCTGGGGTTAATGAGGTGGGAAAGGGGCGTGGCTTTAGTGGGTGTGGCCTAAAGGGGTGGAGTCTGCATAAAGTAATGAGGGGGCATGGCTGGGGTTGAATTAATTAGGGAAAGGGGCGTGGCTTCAGGGGGGGCGTGGCTGGGGTTGAATTAATTTTGGAAGGGGCGTGGCTTAAGGGGGGCGTGGCTGGGGTTAAATGAGGTGGGGAAAGGGGCGTGGCTTAAGGGGGTGTGGCCTAACGGGCGTGGCACAAGTGGGTGGGACTAAAAGCAGCGATGACAGCACAAAGGGGGCGTGGCCATTGGCACTGACCACGCCCCCCGGTGCCCCGCCCAGGCCGGGACGTGGTGGCTGTGGCGGCGGGCGCGGTGGGTGCCGGCAGCGTGGGCGGTGCTGGGGGCGGGCGCGGGGGCGTGTCTGCTGCGGGCGGCCTATTGGGGCTGCGTGCGGGTCAGCCAGCCCCTCCCCCCGCGGGCCTGACCACGCCCACCCCGCGCGGGACACGCCCCCTGCCCGTGGGACACGCCCCCTTCGCCGTGGGACACGCCCCATTGGTTATCGGGCGAATAAACCACTCCTGGCCCCGCCCCCTGCCCGTGGGACACGCCCCCTGCCCGTGGGACACGCCCTGTGCGTTATCGGGCAAATAATCCACTTCTGGCCCCGCCCCCTTTGCCGTGGGACACGCCCCGTTGGTTATCAGGCGAATAATCCACTCCTGGCCCCGCCCCCTGCCCGTGGGACACGCCCACGGCCGCGATGACGTCACACGGCCACGCCCCGTTGGTTATCGGGCGAATAATCCACTCCTGGCCCCGCCCCCTACGCCATGGGACACGCCCCATTGGTTATCTGGCGAATAAACCACTCCTGGCCCCGCCCTCTGCCCGTGGGACACGCCCCCTGCCCGTGGGACACGCCCAGTTGGTTATCGGGCGAATAAACCACTCCTGGCCCCGCCCCCTTTGCCGTGGGACACGCCCCCAGCCCGTGGGACACGCCCCCTGCCGCGATGACATCACACGGCCACGCCCCGTTGGTTATCGGGCAAATAACCCACTCCCGGCCCCGCCCCCTTCCGCATGGCCCCGCCCCTTTTGCATGCCTCAGGCCCCGCCCACTTGTACATAAGCCCCGCCCCCTTGTACAGCGTTATTTATTGGCTGGCCACGCCCACTGGGGGGCGGGGCCAGAGTGTAAATAAACCCAAAAACCCGAAGTTTCACCCCAAAGTTCACCTTTATTATAATACTGGGGAAAAGGGGCGTGGCCTAAAGGGGGCGGGGCCTACGCGGGGTGGGGGAGGGGCGGGAGAGGATTTGGGGAGGTTTGGGGCGGTTTTGGGTCAGGGTAGGGCAGCACCTGAGAGCGCCCCAAATTTGGGGCGTTTTGGGGGGATTTGGGTAAAACCGAGGGCGGGCGCCATCTTGGCATCGATGACGTCATCGATGCCCGAACCGGGGCAGTTCAGGCGGTTTTGGGTCATTTCTGGGCGATTTTGGGTTCAGGTCAAGGCGGGCGGTGTGACCTCGGCCTCGGTGATGTCATCAAAACTCTTTTGGGTCAATTTCGGGAGGTTTTGGGTCAATGTTCACCTGATTAAAAGTGGGGGGTTCCAGTTTGGCTTTGATGACGTCATCAGCGCCCAACTTTGGGCGGTTTTGAGCCAATTTAAGCCAATTTTGACTCGATTTAAGTTTGATTCATTCCCAGCCAATTTTGGGCCAAATTGAGCCAAATTGGGCCAAAAGACGCCCAGATAAAAGCAAACAGCATCAAAATCCAACTTTGAGTGATTCTGACCCAATTTAAGCCAATTTTGGGCCAAATTGAGCCAAAACACGTCCAATTAAAAACAGACAACGCAAACTCCAACTTTAAGGCATTTTGAGCCAATTTAAGCCAATTTTGGTCCAAATTGAACCAAAACACGTCCAATCAAAGGTCAACAACATCATCAAGCTCGAACTCTGATTTTGAGCAAATTTGAGCTGATTTTGGGCCAAATTGAGCCAAAACACGTCCAATTAAAAACAGACACACACAGTATCATTAAACTCCAACTTTGAGTCATTTTGAGCCAATTTAAGCCAATTTTGGGCCAAATTGAGCCAAAACACTTCCAATTAAGAACAGACAACAGCATCAAACTCAAACTTTGAGTGAATTTAAGACAATTTTGGGGCAAATTGAGCCAAAACACTTCCAATTAAAAACAGACACCTCTATCAAGCTCCAACTTTGATCGATTTTGAGCCAATTTAAGCCAATTTTGGGCCAAATTGAGCCAAGACACTTCCAATTAAAAACAGACATGTCCACCCAACTCCAACTTTGAGCGAATTTGCGACAATTTAAGCCAATTTTGGGCCAAATTAAACCAAACCACCCCCAACTCCGAACCCACAACGCCGCCAGACCCCACCTTCGATCGCTTTCCCGGGAACCCCGTCGCGTTCCGCCCTAGACCGCCAGCAGCGCGGTGATGGGGCAGTGGTCGCTGCCCGGCACGGTGTTGCGAATCTTGGAGTCGCAGAGCGCCCCCAGCAGGCGCTGCGAGATCACGGCGTAGTCCAGCCGCCAGCCCACGTTGCGCGCCCGCGCGCCGCCCAGGTAGGTCCAGAAGGTGAAGGCGCCGCGCGCCGCCGGGTACAGGTGGCGGAAGGAGTCGACGAAGCCGGCGGCCAGCAGGCGGGAGAAGCCGTCGCGCTCCTGCGGCGTGAAGCCGGGGCTGGCGCGGTTGGCGCGCGGGTGGCACAGGTCGATGTCGGCGTGCGCCACGTTGAGGTCGCCGCACAGCAGCACGGGCTTGCGCGCGTCCAGGCGGCGCAGGAACTGCAGGAAGGCGGCGTCGAAGCGCAGGCGCGGCTCCAGCCGCACCAGCCCCCGGCCGGCGTTGGGCACGTAGGCGCACACCACGAACAGCGACGGGAACTCGGCCGTCAGCACCCGGCCGTCGGCGTCGTGCTCCGGGTCGCCTGCGGGGACGGGATGGGGTGGGGGTGAGGTGGGGGGACTGGGGGGGACTGGGAATGAAATGGGAGGGACTGGGGGGAAACTGGGGGGACTGGGAGGGATTGGGGGAGATTGGGATGCACTGGGAGGGATTTGGAGGGGACTGGGAGGGGATTTGGAACAAACTGGGAGGGACTGGGAGGGTCTGGGAGGGACTGGGAGGGGATTGGGGGGACTGGGGGGGAACTGGGGGGACTGGGAGGGGACTGGGAGGGACTGGGAGGGGATTGGGGGGGACTGGGGTGACTGGGACAGAGCTGGAGTGGATTTCTGGGCACATTCTCAGGTGGATTTTGGGACATTTTTGGGGCAGTTTCAGGCCAATTTTGAGGCATTTTCAGGCGGATTTGGGGGTACTTTTGGGGCATTTTCAGGCCGATTTGGGGGTGATTTCAGGGCAGCTCCAGGCCAATTTCAGGGACACTTTTGGGGCAGTTTCAGGCCGATTTTGGGGTAATTTTGGGGCAGTTTCAGGCCAATTTCAGGGACACTTTTGGGGCAGTTTCAGGCAGATTTGGGGTAATTTTGGGGCAGTTTCAGACCAATTTCTGGGACACTTTTGGGGCAGTTTCAGGCCGATTTTGGGGTGATTTCAGGGCAGTTTCAGGCCGATTTCAGGGGACACTTTTGGGGCAGTTTCGGGCTGATTTCAGGGACACTTTTGGGGCAGTTTCAGGCGGATTTCAGGGACACTTTTGGGGAATTTTCAGGCGGATTTGGGGGTAATTTCGGGGCAGCTCCAGGCTGATTTCAGAGACACTTTTGGGGCAGTTTCAGGGTAATTTTGAGGCATTTTCAGGCAGATTTGGGGGTAATTTTGGGGCAGTTCCAGGCCGGTTTCAGGGACACTTTTGGGGCAGTTTCAGGGTAATTTTGGGGCAGTTCCAGGCCGATTTCAGGGACACTTTTGGGGCATTTCCAGGCGGATTTGGGGGTAATTTTGGGGCATTTTCAGCCGGATTTGGGGGTAATTTTGGAGCAGTTCCAGGCCGGTTTGAGGGACACTTTTGGGGCATTTCCAGGCCGATTTGGGGGTAATTTAGGGGCAGTTTCAGGCCGGTTTCAGGGACACTTTTGGGGCATTTTCAGGGTAATTTTGGGGCAGTTCCAGGCCGGTTTCAGGGACACTTTTGGGTCATATTCAGGCGGATTTGGGGGCAGTTTCAGGCCGATTTCAGGGACACTTTTGGGGCATTTTCAGGCGGATTTGGGAGTGATTTCAGGGCAGTTCCAGGCCAATTTCAGGGACACTTTTGGGGCATTTCCAGCTGGATTTGGGGGTAATTTTGGGGCATTTCCAGGCCGATTTCAGGGACACTTTTGGGGCAGTTTCAGGGTAATTTCAGGGACACTTTTGGGGCATTTTCGGGCGGATTCGGGGATAATTTTGGGGCATTTCCAGCCGGATTGGGGGGTAATTTTGGGGCAGTTTCAGGCCGATTTCAGGGCAGTTTCAGGAACACTTTTGGGGCATTTTTAGGCCGATTTGGGGGTAATTTTGGGGCATTTCCAGGCTGATTTCAGGGACACTTTTGGGGCAGTTTCAGGCGGATTTTGGGGCATTATCAGGATAATTTTGGGGCAGTTCCAGGCAGATTCGGGGGGTAATTTTGGGGCAGTTCCAGGCTGGTTTCAGGGCAGTTTCAGGAACACTTTTGGGGCATTTTTAGGCCGATTTGGGGGTAATTTTGGGGCATTTCCAGGCCGGTTTCAGGGACACTTTTGGGGCATTTCCAGCCGGATTCGGGGGTAATTTTGGGGCATTTCCAGGCGGATTTGGGAGTAATTTTGGGGCATTTCCAGCCGGATTGGGGGGTAAGTTTGGGGCAGTTTCAGGCCGATTTCAGGGCAGTTTCAGGGACACTTTTGGGGCATTTTTAGGCCGATTTGGGGGTAATTTTGGGGCATTTCCAGCCGGATTGGGGGTCCATCAGCCCCTCACCGATGCCGTAGGTGACGTCCAGCGGCTCGCTGCGCGCCAGCAGCCCCACGCCGCTGTAGCCCGGCCGGTCCTTGGCGCTGCACCAGAACTGGTGTGGCAGCCCCGGCAGCGCCCGCACCTCCGCCGGCACCGCCGCCGCCGCGCACTTGGTCTCCTGCAGGCACAGCACGTCCGGCGCCTCCTCCTGCACCCACTGCACGGGGAACCCCAAATTTATACCAGGAACCCAAAATTTATACCGGGGAACCCAAAATTATACAGGGGAATCCAAAATTTATACCAGGGAACCCAAAATTATATCAGGGAACCCAAAAATTATACCAGGGAAACCGAAATTATACAGGGGAAAACCAAAATTTATACAGGGGAACCCAAAATTATACAGGGGAACCTAAAATTTATAGCGGGGAACCAAAAATTATACAGGGGAACCCGAAATTATACAGGGGAAAGGCAAAAGTACACTGGAGAACCCTGAAATTACACAGGGGAGCCCCAAAATTACATAGGGGAACCCCAAAACTGCAGGAAACCCGAAATAATACAGGAACCCCAAAATTATACAAGAGAACCCCAAAATTATACAGGGAACCTGAAATTATACCGGGGAACCCCAAAACTGCGGGAATCCTGAAATTGCACCGGGGAACCCCAAAATTACACCGGGGAACCCAAAAATTACACCAGGGAACCCCAAAATTATACCGGGGAACCCCAAAACTGCAGGAATCCCAAAATTGCACCGGGGAACCCCCAAATTACACAGGAGAACCCCCAAATTGACACCAGGGAACACCAAAATTATGCTGGGGAACCCCAAAACTGAAGGAAACCCGAAATTATGCAGGAACCCCAAAATTATACGGGGGGAACCCCAAAATTTACACCAGGGAAACCCAAATGGCGCCAGGGGACCCCAAAAAGCCCCACCCCCAAACCCACAAGCCCCGCCCCCTTTCCCAGAGGCCCTGCCCCACTCACCTGGGCCCCGCCCTTGCGCAGCCACGCCCCCTCTGAGGCCCCGCCCCGCTCACCTGAGCCCCGCCCCGCTCACCTGTGCCCCGCCCTTGCGCAGCCACGCCCCCAATCCTCAAGCCCCGCCCCTCTGAGGCCCCGCCCCATGTACCTGAGCCCCGCGCCACTCACCTGAGCCCCACCCCTTTTCCCAAAGCCCCGCCCCGCTCACCTGAGCCCTGCCCACACACCTGTGCCCCGCCCCGCTCACCTGTGCCCCGCCCACGTACCTGGGCCCCGCCCTTGCGCAGCCCCGCCCCCTCTGAGGCCCCGCCCCGCTCACCTGTGCCCTGCCCCCTTTCCTAAAGCCCCGCCCCGCTCACCTGTGCCCCGCCCTTGCGCAGCCACGCCCGCAGCCCGTCCACGTTCCAGGAGCTGACCTTGAGCGTCCAGCGCCGCCCCTCGGGCGTGGCCTCCCGTGCGGGCGGGTCCTCGTAGGGCGGGGCCGGACACGCCCGCGGCGCCTTGGCGGGGCTGGGGCCTAAGGGAGGGAGATGGGGTAAACTGGGGGGACTGGGATAAACTGGGGGGGGTTTGGGATGGACTGGGAGGGACTGGGGGGACTGGGAGGGACTGGGAGGGACTGGGGGGGGACTGGGATAAACTGGGAGGGATTTGGGGGGGACTGGGATAAACTGGGATGGGATTGGGGGGGACTGGGAGGGACTATGAAGGAACTGGGAGGGACTGGGGGGACTGGGGGGACTGGAATGGGATTGGAATAAACTGGGAGAAACTGGGAGGGGATTGGGGCGCATTGGGAGGGACTGGGGGGGGACTGGAAAGAACTGGGATAAACTGGGAGGGACTGGGAGGGAACTGGGATGGGACTGGGATAAACTGGGATGGACTGGGGGGAACTGGGAGGAACTGGGAGGGGATTGGGGCGCACTGGGAGGGACTGGGGCGTGTGGGGGCGGGGTTACTGGGAGCACGGGGATACACGAGTGGTCCGTACTGGTCCATACTGGTCCGTACTGGTCCATACTGGGTTATACTGGTCAGTCCCGGTCACTCACCCGTCCCGTCCCCGCCGCTCTCCTCCTCCTCCTCCTTCTTCTTCCCGCGCTTCGGCATGGCGCTGGCCCCGCCCCTGCGAATGAAAGGGAGCCAATCAGAGCACGCCGCGGCTTTAAATCCCGCCTCCACGCCGCGGCTCCGCCAATCAGAGCGCGCCTCTTTCCCCCCACACACCGCGGCGGCCAATCAGAGCCCGCCGTACCTCAGAACCCGCGTCCAATCAGAGCTCGCCGTACCTCAGCCCCGCCGGGACCAATCACTGCCCGCCGTGCCTCAGCCACGCGGTGAACGACCAATCAGCGCCCGCCGTGCCTCAGCCACGCGGTGAACGACCAATGAGCGCTCGCCGTACCTCAGCCCCCCCCCCCACCCTGCGCGCTGACCAATCAGCACCCGCCGTACCTCAGCCACGCGCTGACCGTCCAATCAGCGCCCACCGTACCTCAGCCCCGCGGTGACCAATCAGAGCCCGCCGTACCTCAGCCACGCGCTGACCAATCAGCACCCGCCGTACCTCAGCCCCCCCGCGCGGTGACCAATCAGCACCCGCCGTACCTCAGCCGCGTGCTGACCAATCAGCGCCCGCCGTACCTTAGCCTCCTCCGCGCTGACCAATCGGCGGCCGCGGCGGCGGCGGCGGGAACGGGGCGGGAGCGGCTCAGCGCGCGCGGGAACAGCGGAGCCTCGAGGCGGAGGGGGCGTGGCCGGAACCGGAAGAAGAAGAAGAGGAGGGAGGAGGAGGAGGAGGAGGAGGAGGAAGAGCGGCGGCGGTTTGACGTCACCGGCGGCGTACCGGGCGTGACGTCATGCCGACCGTGCTGGGGCTGGAGGGCTCCGCCAACAAGGTGGGGGCGGGGGTGGTGCGGGACGGCGCCGTCCTCAGCAACCGCCGCGCCACCTACGTCACGCCGCCGGGACACGGTGACGTCACTTCCCCCCCGCCGCCCCGGTTATCCCCCCGGTGCTGCCCCCGGTGCTGAGCCCGGTGCTGCCCCCGCAGGGTTCGCCCCCGGCCCCACCGGGCGGCACCACCGGGCGGCGGTGCTGGGGCTGGTGCGGGACGCGCTGCGGGACGCGGGAGTGGAGCCGCGGGAGCTGGACGGGGTGGCGTTCACCAGAGGTACCGGGACTACCGGGGTTACCGGGATTAACGGGGTTACCGGGATTAACGGGGTTACCGGGATTAACGGGGCCCCACAGGCCCCATGGAGGCCTCACAGGCCCCATAGGCCCCATAGATCCCCCACAGGCCCCATAGAGGCCTCATAGGCCCCATAAAGGCCTCACAGGCCCCATAAAGGCCTCACAGGCCCCACAGAGGCCTCACAGGCCCCATAGATCCCTCACAGGCCCCATAAAGGCCTCACAGGCCCCATAGATCCCCCACAGGCCCCAAAAAGGCCCCACAGGCCCCATAGATCCCTCACAGGCCCCATAGATCCCTCACAGGCCCCACAGAGGCCTCACAGGCCCCATAGAGGCCTCACAGACCCCATAGATCCCCCACAGGCCCCACAGAGGCCCCACAGGCCCCATAGAGGCCTCACAGGCCCCACAGGCCCCATAGAGGCCCCACAGGCCCCATAAAGGCCTCACAGGCCCCATAGATCCCTCACAGGCCCCATAAAGGCTTCACAGGCCCCACAGAGGCCTCACAGAGGCCTCACAGGCCCCACAGAGGCCGCACAGGCCCCACAGACCCCATGGATCCCCCACTGATCCCCCCAGGCCCCACAGATCCCCCACAGGCCCCATAGATCCCCATGGCCATGGACAGGACCATTATTGGGGCTCGGGGGAATTTTGGGGGGGATTTGAGGGATTTTGGGCTCCCTGGACTCTCCCAGACCCCCGGGCATTTTCTGGGGTGGATTTTGGGGATTTTTGGGGCTCCCTGGACTCTCCCACTCATCCCATGATGGGGTTTTGGGGGGGTTTTGAGGTGATTTTTGGGGTTTTGGGGATCCCTGGACTCTCCCACTGACCCCTGGGGGGGTTTGGGGCTCTCTGGACTCTCCCATTCACTCTGGGGGGGTTTTGGGGGATTTTTGGGGTCCCTGGACTCTCCCACTCATCCCACGGGGGGGTTTGGGGTTTTTTTTGAGGTGATTTTTGGGGTTTTTGGGGCTCCTTGGACTCTCCCACTCACCCTCAGGGGGGTTTGGACTCTCCCACTCATCCCATGGGGGGGTTTCGGGGGATTTTTGAGGTGATTTTTGGGATTTTTGGGCTCCTGGACTCTCCCAGACCCCCAGGCATTTTCTGGGGTGGGTTTTGGGGATTTTTGGGGTTTTGGGGCTCCCTGGACTATCCCATTCACCCCGGGGGGGGGGTTTGGGGGATTTTTGGGGCTCCTTGGACTCTCCCACTGACCCCTGAGGGGGTTTTGGGGCCCCTGGACTCTCCCACTAATCCCAGGGGGGGTTTTGGGGGGATTTTTGAGGGAATTTTTGGGTTTTGGGGTTCCCTGGACTCTCCCACTCACCCCTGGGGGGGTTTTGGGGCTCCCTGGACTCTCCCACTCATCCCAGGGGGGGTTTTGGCGGTTTTTTGAGGGAATTTTGGGGTTTTTGGGCTCCCTGGCCTCTCCTTGACCCCGGTCATTTTCTGGGGTGGATTTTGGTGATTTTTGGGGCTCCCTGGACGCTCCCACTGATCCCAGGGGGAGTTTTGGGGTGGATTTTGGGGATTTTTGGGGTTTTGGGGTCCCTGGACTCTCCCACTGACCCCTGTCGGGGTTTTGGGTGGATTTTTGAGGGAATTTTGGGGTTTTTGGGCTCCCTGGACTCTCCCACTGACCCCCAGGGGGGTTTTGGGGCTCCCTGGACTCTCCCACTCATCCCACGGGGGGTTTCTGGGGGTGTTTTTGGTGATTTTGGGGTTTTTGGGGTCCCTGGACTTTTGGGGGATTTTTGAGGGGAATTTTGGGGTTTTGGGGCTCCCTGGACTCACCCACTCATCCCATGGGGGGGTTTTGGGGGTGTTTTTTGGGGTTTTTGGGGTTTTGGGGTCTCTGGACTCTCCCACTCACCCCCAGGGGGGTTTGGACGCTCCCACTGACTTTACGGGGGGGGGTTTTGGGGGGATTTTTGAGGGATTTTGGGGATTTTGGTGCTCCTGGCCTCTCCCAGACCAGGGCATTTTCTGGGGTGGATTTTGGGGATTTTTGGGGTTTTGGGGCTCCCTGGACTATCCCATTCACCCCGGGGGGGGGTTTGGGGGATTTTTGGGGCTCTCTGGACTCTCCCAGTCCCCGGGCATTTTCTGGGCTGAATGTTGGTGATTTTTGGGTCTCCCCTGACCCCGGGCTGTGATTTCGGCTATTTTGGGGGGTCAGGGCCGGGCATGGGCGCCCCGCTGGCGGTGGTGGCGGCGGTGGCGCGGACGCTGGCGCAGCTCTGGGGGCGCCCCCTGCTGGCCGTCAACCACTGCGTGGGGCACATCGAGATGGGGCGGCTGCTGGGGGCCGCCCCCGACCCGCTGGTGCTCTACGTCAGCGGCGGCAACACACAGGTGAGCGACAGGCCGCGATAGGCCGCGATAGGCCGTGATAGGGGGCGATAGCCCGCGATATATCGCGATACGGGGGGCCATATCGCGATATATCGCGGGATATCGCGGGGGGGGGCCATATCGCGATATATCGTGGGATATCGCAATATATCGCAGGATATCACGGGGGGGAGGGGCCATATCGCGATATATCGTGGGGGGGCAGGGCGATATCGCAGGATATATTGCGATATTGTGAGGTGAGGGGGAGGGAATGGCCGATATCGTGAAGATATCGCGACATACCAAGAGGAAGCGGTTGATATCGCGAGATATTGTGAGGAAGCGCTCAATATTGTGAGATATCATGACATACCAAGAGGAGGCAGCCGATATCGCGATATATCGCGAGTTATCATGAGATAGTGGCTGATATCACGAGATATCGTGAGGAAGCAGCCGATATCGCGATATATCACGAGCTATCGCACGATAGTGGCCGATATCACGAGATGTCGCGACATACCAAGAGGAAGCGGTTGATATCGCGAGATATCGTGAGCTATCACGCGATAGTGGCCAATATCGCAAGATATCGTGACATATCAAGAGAACACGGTCGATATCGCAACATATCGTGACATACCAAGAGGAAGCGGGTGATATCGCGAGCTATCGTGCTATAGCGTCCGATATTGCGCGATATCATACGATAGCGGGCCGGTATCGCGATATATCGCGAGCTATCGGGCGATAGCGGGACGATATCGCAACATATCGCGAGTTATCACGCGATAGTGGCCGATATCAAGATATATCGTGCGATAGCAGTGGCCAATATCGCGATATATCGCAAGTTATCACGTGTTAGTGGCCGATATCGTGATATATCGTGCGATAGCTGCCGATATCGCGATATATCGCGAGCTATCGCGAGCTATCGCACGATATCAGGCCGATATCGCGACATATCACGAGCTATCGCGAGGAAACGGCCGATATCGCGACATATCGCGAGCCGCTGCCGTCCGGGCCCCCCGCAGGTGATCGCCTACGCGCGGCGCCGGTACCGGATCCTGGGCGAGACGCTGGACGTGGCGCTGGGCAACTGCATCGACCGCCTGGCGCGGCTGCTGCAGGTGGGACACGCCCCCTCGGCCACGCCCCCTTGACCACACCCCATTTGGCCACGCCCCATCGGCCACGCCCACCCTGACCCCGCCCCTTTTCCCGCAGATCCCAAACGCTCCCAGTCCCGGCTACAACGTGGAGCAGCTGGCCAAGAGGTGACCGAAAACCGCCCGAAAACGCCCCAAAAAGGGACGTGGAGATGGCCCCGGAGTGACCTATAAGTGACCCCAAAGTGACCCCGAAATGACCAAAAACTGACACAAAACTGACCCCAAAATTGAAACCAAAACACGTCGGAACTAACCCAAAACTGACCCCAAAACACCCCAGAACTAACCCAAAAGTGGCCTCAAAACTGACCCCAAAACTGACCCCAAAACACCCCAGAACTAACCCAAAACTGACCCCAAAACACCCTTGAACTAACCCAAAACTGACCCTAAAAATGGCCCCAAAACTGCCCCCAAAACAGCCCAGAACTAACCCAAAAGTGGCCTCAAAACTAACCCATAACTGACCCCAAAACACCCCAGAACTAACCCAAAAGTGGCCCCAAAACTGACCCTAAAACTGACCCCAAAACAGCCCAGAACTAACCCAAAAGTGGCCCCAAAACTGACCCCAAAACTGACCCTAAAACTGACCCCAAAACACCCCAGAACTAACCCAAAAGTGGCCCCAAAACTGACCCTAAAACTGCCCCCAAAACACCCCAGAACTAACCCAAAAGTGGCCCCAAAACTGACCCTAAAACTGACCCCAAAACACCCCAGAACTAACCCAAAAGTGGCCCCAAAACTGACCCAAAACCACCCCAGAACTAACCCAAAAGTGGCCCCAAAACACCCCAAAACTGGTCCCAAAACTGACCTCAAAGTGACCCAAAAATAGCCCCAAAACGGACCCCAGAGTGACCCAAAAAACCCCAAAACTGGACCCAAAACTGACCCCAAACCTGACTCAAAAAATCTCTGGATTTGACCCCAAAATCCCCAGATCTGACCCCAAACCTGACCCAAAATCCCTGTATCTGACCCCAAAATACGCGGATCTGACCCCAAACTGACCCAAAATCCCTGGATCTGACTGCAAACCCCCATATCTGACCCAAAACCCCCGTATTTTCCCCCAAATCCCCGGATTTTCCCCCAAATCCCCGGATTTTCCCCCAAATCCCGCGTCTGACCCAAAACCCCCGGATTTTGCCCCAAACCGCAGGGGCCGCCGCCTGCTCCCGCTGCCCTACGTGGTCAAGGGCCTCGACGTCTCCTTCTCGGGGCTGCTCTCCCACCTGCAGGTACCCAAAATCCCCAGAAATCACCCCAAAAACGCCTCTGGGACCCCAAAACCCTGCAGGGACCCAAATTCCCCGGCTCTCACCCCAAAACCCTACAGGTACCCAAAATTCCCAAATCCCAAAATCTGAAAATCCCAAAATCCCCCCAATCCCAAATCCGCAAATCCCAAAATCCTGAAATCCCAAAAATCCCCAAACCCAAAATCCCCAAACCCCAAATCTCAAAATTCCCAAAATTCCACAAATCCCAAAATCCCAAACCGAAAATTCCCCAAATCCCCAAAATTCCAAAATCCCTAAATCCCAAAACCCCAAATCCCCAAATCCCCAAAATCCCAAAATCCCAAAATCCCCAAAATCACCAAACCCAAAATTCCCCAAATCCCCAAACCCCAAAATCCCAAAACCCCAAAATACCTAAAATCCAAAATCCCCAAAATCCGTAAAACCCAAAATCCCAAAATCACCAAATCCTCAAATCCCCAAATCCTCAAATCCCAAAATCCCCAAATCCCCAAAATCCCCAAACCCAAAATTCCCCAAATCCCCAAACCCCAAAATCCCAAAAACCCAAAATACCTAAAATCCAAAATCCCCAAAATCCGTAAAACCCAAAATCCCCAAATCCTCAAATCCCCAAATCCTAAAATTCCAAAATCCCAAAATACATAAAACCCAAAGTCCCCAAAATCCCCAAATCCTCGAATCCCAAAATTTCAAAATCCCAAAACACCTAAATCCCAAAATTCCCCAAATCCTAAAATCCCAAAATCTCAAAATCCCCAAAATCCCAAACCCAAAATTCCCCAAATACCCAAATCCCAAAATCCCAAAATCCCCAAAATTCCCCAAATACCCCAAAAATCCCCAAAATCCCCCAAAATCCCGACTCCCCCAGGCCGTGACCCCGAAGCTGCTGCAGTCGGGGGAGGCGACCCCGGAGGATCTCTGCTTCTCCCTGCAGGTTAATTAGCGCGCTAATTAGCATTAATTAGGGCTTGGGGGCGTTAATTGGGTTTTTTGGGCAAAAATTGGGGTTTTTTGGGCAATAATTGGGGTTTTTTGGGCTGTTAATTGCGGCTTGGGGACATTAATTGTGGTTTTTTGGGGGGATAATTGGGGTTTGAGGACATTAATTGGGGTTAATTAGGTTAATTAGGGTTTGGGGGCGTTAATAAGGATTTGTGGGGTGTTAATTAGGATTTGGGGGCGTTAATTGGGGTTTATTTGGGGCCATAATTGGGGTTTTTTGGGAGGATAATTAAAGTTTGGGGGCATTAATTGGGGTTAATTAGGTTAATTGGGGTTTGGGGGCATTAATTGGGGTTAATTAGGTTAATTGAGGTTTGGGAGGTGTTAATTGGGGTTTGGGGTGCATTAATTAGGATTTGGGGAGTTAATTGGGGTCTGGGGGCATTAATTGGGGTTTATTTGGGGCCATAATTGGGGGTTTTTGGGAGGATAATTAAAGTTTGGCGGCATTAATTGGGGTTAATTAGGTTAATTAGGGTTTGGGGGCATTAATTGGGGTTTAATTGGGGTTTATTAAGAAGGGGCGGTGCTAATTACCATTTATAAATTTAGGGTTGGGCTAATTAGTGTTTATTAATTTGGGGTGGGGTTAATTAGGGTTTATTAATTAGCGGCGGCGTTAATTGCGGTTTGGGGTGTGTTAATTCAGCACAGGGTTAATTTGGGTTCATTAATCAGGAGCGGGGTTAATTAACGGGTATTAATGAAGGGCGGGGTTAAGCAGGGTGCAATTAATGAGCAGTAGGGTTAATTAGCGCTAATTAACTAGCGTTAATTGGGGCAGGAGACGTCCTTGGCGGCGCTGGCCGAGGTTTAATGGCGGATATTAATTAGGGGGAGGGTTCATTAACGGTGATTAATTGGGGGCAGGGTTAATCGGGGTGTAATTAATCAGCAGCAGGGTTAATTAGCGCTAATTAACGAGCGTTAATTGGGGCAGGAGACGGCGTTTGCGGCGCTGGCCGAGGTCACCGAGCGGGCGCTGGCGCTGACCCGGGCGAGGCACCTGCTGCTGGTGGGGGGCGTGGCCTGTGAGTGGGCGGGGTCACACCTGGGAGGGCGTGGTCTTAATTGTGGTGGGCGTGGTCACATTTGGGGGTGTGGCCTCAATTATGGGGCATGGCTTTAGTTGTGGGTGTGGCCACATTTGGGTGGGCGTGGCCTCAATTGTGGTGGGCGTGGTCACTTTGGGGGTGTGATCACATTTTTGGGGTGTGGTCACACCTGTGGGCGTGGTCACCCCCGTGAGGGCGTGTCCAGGGACGGATGGGCGTGGTCCAACCCTTTGACCCCGCCCCCCTGCCCACCTGCGCACAGGTAACCACCGGCTGCAGGAGATGCTGCGCGCCATGTGCCACGCCCGGGGGGCGGAGCTCTGCCCCGTCGACGACAGGTGAGGGCGTGGTTTACCTGAGGTGGGCGTGGCTCACCTGCGCGGCCCCGCCCCGTGACCTTTGACCCCTCAGGTACTGCATCGACAACGGCGCCATGATCGCCCAGGCCGGGTGCGAGATGCTGAGGGCGGGGCAGGTGACGGAGCTCAGCCAATCAGGGATCACGCAGAGGTCAGGGGGCGTGGCCTGGTGGGCGGGGCCATTTTGGGTTACCTGACCTCTGACCTTTGACCTCTGGCTGCCACAGGTACCGGACGGACGAGGTGGAGGTGACCTGGCGGGATTGAGGCGGCCACGCCCAAGGTGGCCACACCCACCTAATAAAATATTCATGACCCCGCCCCGTTTTGGCCACGCCTTTTTGTTAGCAGATTGCGTCATTCGGTGGGTGGCCACGCCCCTCTGGAGGGGACCAATCAGGTTTGGAGGCTCCTTGTCAATCACGGCGCTGTATCTGTCAATCAAACGCTGCAAGCCACGCCCCTTTGGCATACATTAATAATTGAGCTGTCAATCATTATCTACAAGCCACGCCCCTTCCATTGGAGCACATTAATATCTTCCCTGTCAATCAACAGCTGCAAGCCACGCCCCTTGAATTATTGCATTAATAATCTGTCAATCATCCGTGCAAACCACGCCCCTTCCATTGGGTTGAATTGGTGTCTTACCTGTCAATCAACCGCCCAGAGACACGCCCCTCTGTCAATCACCAGCTAGCCACGCCCATGGTATATCTGCATAATCCTGCGCATCAACCAATAGGATTGACAGGCGGTCACCCGCCGGCCAATGGGAGCGCGGCTGGGGCGTGGCTTGGCTGAGGGGCTGGTCGGTGAGCGTGGGAGCTGCGCAGTTCTCCAGCGGCCGGCGGAGGGATCGCCTCTCTTAGGTACGATGGGGAAATGGCGGTTGTGGTTCTATCGCGACATGGCGGCCGCGATTCTATCGCGACATGGCGGCCTATCGCGACCCCGACCCGCGTTCCCCCCGTCGCCGCCAGCCGCGGGCGCTCGGGGTTTTAGCGGCGTCGCAGAGCAGCGGCGGCTCCTTCTTCACCCGGCGGGGCTGAGGCGGGGCCTCGGGGCCCCGTCGGATTTCGGGGGAGCGAACAAAATAATCCCGGGGGGCTCCGGTTCTGTCCCGGTTCGGTCTCGGTGCCCTCCCGGTTTTATCCCGGTTTTATTCCGCTTTTACCCGCTTTTATCCCGCTTTTATCCCGGTTCTGTCCCGTTCTGACTCCGCTTCTCTCCCCCCTCAGGCGGCGCCGCCGGCGGGAAACGCTTCCGGAGGATCTGCGCTGTGGACTTCGCTTTTTTCTTATGTGTGTGGGTTTTTAAAAAATTATTCTTATTTTTTTGTGGCCTTTTGTGGTTTATTTTTTTTCAATCTCTTTATTTCTTATTTTTATTTTTCCTACCTTCCACCCTTTCCAGGTTTTGCTCTTTTAATTTCAAATTTCTATTTTGTTGGGTTTTTTCCCCTTGTTCTTAATAGTTTTGCTCTTTTTAATTTCAAATTTCTATTTTGTTGGGGTTTTTTTCCCTTTTTTTAAATACTTTTATTTCATTTTATTTTTTGGAATAAAAACTGTTTCACTGCGGAACTCACGGCGTTTTTGTGAGGGGAAAGATAAAAATTGTGTTGTTTTTTTTTTTAAATAGTTGTTTAATAAAATATATAACCATTATATGTATACATATAAAAATCGTGAGGGGAAAGCTAAAAGTTCTTTACTTAAATGTTTTTTAAAATAAAAACGCGGCCCTTTGGTGCCGATTCTTTCCATTATGAATAAACAGTGAGGGGAAAGCTGGAAGTTACTGATTTAAACGTATTTTTAAATAAAAATAAAATAAAAACGCGGTGCCGGTTCTTGGTGTGAAGGGAAGGCCCAAAGTTATTGATTTAAATGTTATTTAAATAGAAATAAAAATAAAATCGCGACCGCTTGGGCCTGATTCGTTCTAATATGAACACACCGTGAGGGGAAAGCTAAAAGTTCTTCATTTTAATGTTTTTTTAATAGAAATAAAAATAAAATCGCGGCCGCTTGGGCCTGATTCTTACTATTATCAACACACCGTGAGGGGAAAGGTAAAAATAATTTATTTAAATGTTTTTTTAAATAAAAAAAAGATCCCCGATGTTGGTTTTTATCCTGAGGGAGATCGTGAGGGGAGGAGGGGGCGGGGCCAAAAAAGGGCGGGAAAGCGAAGGGGGCGTGGCCTCGCCTCAGAAAGAGGAAGGGGCGGGGCTGTGTGTTTGATTGACGGCTCGTGATTGGTAGCGGTTTCCCGCGCTCGCGGCCGCAGCCAATGGGAGCGCGGCGCGGCCGGAAGAGAAGGCGGAAGTGGGCGTGGCCGGGCGCGAAGATGGCGGCGCCGGCGGAGGAGGAGGCGGCGGCGGCGGAGAGCGGCGGCGGAGGGGGAGGGGGGAGGGCGGCGATGAGGCGGCGCTGAGGCGGATGGAGGTGGGGGAGGGGCGGGGGAGGGACCCCCGGGGTGGGGGAGGGGCGGTGGGGGAGGAGGGGCCGTTTTTTGGGCCAGTTTTGGGGTTTTTTTGGGGGCAGTTTTGGGGTTTTTTTGAGGGGGGGGGTCTGGGGTTGTGAGGGGGGCGTTGTGTGAGGGGGGGTTTGGCGTCTTTTTTTTGTCATTTTTGGTTATTTTCAATTATTTCCCGTTAATTATTGAAGTGGTTTTGAGGTGTTTTGTGTAATTTTAAGTTTTTGCATTATTTTGGCCTGATTTCTGCTGATTTCGGAGTGATTTTAGTCATAATTTTGATAATGGTGGTTTTTTTCCCATTATTTCGGTTCATTTTGGCCTAACTTGTACTGATTTTGGGTTATTTTCCAGGTCTGTTTTGTTATTTTAGGTTATTTTCACTGACTTTGTGTTATTTTACATTATTTTCAATTATTCTGCCTCACTTTGGTCTTATTTGTGCTTTTTTCGGGGTAATTTCGGGTTATTTTTCAGTTATTTTTGGTTATTTTAGGTTATTTTCACTGCTTTCGGGTTATTTTGGGTCATATTTCATACTTTTGGGTAGTTTTCACCAATTTTGGGTTACTTTTTGTAATTTCCCCTGATTCTGTCTCATTTTGGGCTGATTATATCTGATCTTGACTTATTTTTCATTATTTTGTGTTTTTTAGAGCTGATTCGGGGGTGATTATGGTTTTTTTTTCAACTATATTTTGTTATTTTAGATTATTTTCTGATTTTTGGTTATTTGGTGTAATTTCCCACAATTTTGGCTCACTTTGGGCTGATTTCTTCTGATTTTTGGTTATTTTTCCGTTATTTTGTGTTATTTAGAGCAGATTTGGGGGTGAATATGGGTCATTTTTCAACTATTTTTTGTTATTTTAGATTATTTTCTGATTTTATGTTATTTGGTGTAATTTCCCACGATTTTGGCTCATTTTGGGCTGATTTCTCCCGTTTTTTTTAATCTCTCCCAGGACCTGCTGTCGGAGCTTTTCCGTTTCCGGGACTCACTGCCGGGTCGTGACCTCACCTGTGACCCCTGTGACCCCACCTGTGACCCCTGTGACCCCGGCCATGACCCCGCTGACCCCTCCGGTGACCCCACTGACCCCTCGGGTGACCCTTTGGTGGCCGAGATGGAGCGGACGCTGCGGCTGATGGAGCAGATCCATGGTAGGGGCGTGGCCAGGTGTGTCCAGGTGTGCCCAGGTGTGTCCAGGTGTGCCCAGGTGTGTCCAGGTGTGCCCAGGTGTGCCCAGGTGTGTCCAGGTGTGTCCTGGGTGTGGCCAGGTGTGTACAGGTGTGTGTCCAGGTGTGTCCAGGTGTGTCCTGGGCGTGGCCAGGTGTGTCCAGGTGTGCCCAGGTGTGTCCAGGTGTGTCCAGGTGTGTCCAGGTGTGCCCAGGTGTGCCCAGGTGTGTCCTGGGCGTGTCCAGGTGTGTCCAGGGCATGTCCAGGTGTGCCCATGTGTGTCCAGGTGTGTCCCCAGGTGTGTCCTGGGTGTGCCCAGGTGTGTCCAGGTGTGTCCTGAGCGTGGCCAGGTGTGTCCAGGTGTGTCCTGGGTGTGTCCAGGTGTGTCCAGGTGTGTCCAGGTGTGTCCTGGGCGTGTCCAGGTGTGTCCTGGGTGTGTCCAGGTGTGCTCAGGTGTGTCCAGGTGTGTCCAGGTGTGTCCAGGTGTGTGTCCAGGTGTGTGTCCAGGTGTGCCCAGGTGTGTCCAGGTGTGTCCAGGTGTGCCCAGGTGTGTCCAGGTGTGCCCAGGTGTGTCCTGGGCATGTCCAGGTGTGCCCAGGTGTGTCCAGGTGTGTCCAGGTGTGCCCAGGTGTGCCCAGGTGTGTCCAGGTGTGTCCTGGGTGTGTCCAGGTGTGCCCAGGTGTGTCCAGGTGTGTCCAGGTGTGTCCTGGGTGTGCCCAGGTGTGTCCTGGGTGTGTCCAGGTGTGTCCAGGTGTGTTCTGAGTGTGTCCAGGTGTGCCCAGGTGTGTCCAGGTGTGTGTCCAGGTGTGTCCTAGGTGTGTCCAGGTGTGTGTCCAGGTGTGTCCAGGTGTGTGTCCAGGTGTGTATCCAGGTGTGTCCAGGTGTGTCCTGGGCGTGTCCAGGTGTGTCCTGGATGTGTCCCGTTAGCCCCGCCCCCTGTTTAACCCTTCCTTTCCCAGTCTCCCTGTCAGGGCATGGTCAGGGTGTGGCCAGGTGTGTCCCCACGACCCCACCTCCTTATTCACCCTTTCCCTTTCCAGTCTCACCTGCAGGGCGTGGTCAAGGTGTGTCCCAATGGCCCCGCCCCCTTATTAACCCTTTCCTTTCCAGTCTCCTAAACGGGGCGTGGCTGGGGCGTGTCCAGGTGTGTCCTGGGTGTGTCCCCACGGCCCCACCCCATTATTAACCCCTTCCTTTCCAGTCTCACCTGCGGGGCGTGTCCAGGTGTGTCCAGGTGTGTCAGGGTGTGTCTCTGTGTACCATAGGTGTCTCTATATGAGCTCAGGTGTGCCCAGGTGTGTGTGTGTGTGCCCAGGTGAGCCCAGGTGTATCTGTATGAGCTCTCAGGTGTGCCCAGGTGTGTCCAGGTGTGTCCAGGTGTGTCCTGTGTGTGTCCAGGTGTGTCCTGGGCGTGTCCAGGTGTGTCCTGGGTGTGTCCCCACGGCTCCACCCCATTTATTAACCCTTTATTTCCCAGTCTCCCCGGCAGGGCGGGGCCGGGCGCTGGTGCTGCGGGCGCGGGCGCTGGGCGTGGCCCCGGCGGCGGGCGCGGCGCGGGCGGAGGCGGCGCTGGGCCACGCCCTGAAGCTGGACCCCGCCCTGGGCGCGGCCTGGCGGCACCTGGGCGAGCAGCGCTGGCGGCGCGGGGACCTGCGGGGGGCAAGGCAGGCCTTCGGCGGCGCCCTGCGGCAGGTCAGGCGGGTTTGGGGCACTTTCAGGGGTTTTTGGGACTTTGGGGATTTTTTTGGGATTTTTGGGGATTTTTTTGAGATTTTTTGGGGGTTTTTTGGGAATTTTTTGGGAATTTTTGGGGGATTTTTTTGGGGTTTTTGGGGGTTTTAGGTGGGTTTTTGGGATTTTTGGGTGGGTTTTCGGGATTTCTGGGTGGGTTTTGGTGGCTTTTTGGGGGTTGTTGGGGATTTGGGGGTTTTCGGGGATTTTTGGGACTTTTAGGAATTTTTAAGGAATATTTTGGGGATTTGTTTTGGGTGATTTTTTTGGGGTGATTTTTTGTGGGTTTTTGGGGATTTTATGTGGATTTTCGGGATTTCTGGGTGGGTTTTGGTGGATTTTTGTGGGCTTTTGGGGATTTTTGGGCGTTTTTGGGGATTTTTGGGACTATTAGGAATTTTTTGGGAATTATTTGGGTGATTTTTTGGTTTAGGCTGTTTTTGGGGTGTTTGGGGTATTCTTTTGCAGTTTTTTTTGGGATTTTGAGGGTTTTTGATGATTTCTCGATTTAAGCTGTTTTTACACTGTTTTTGGGGTATTTTTTTGCCGTTTTTTGGGGTATTATCATTTTTTTATCACCGATTTTGTCACTTTGACCTTTTCTAACGTCTCTAACCCCCGTTTTCCCCGTTTTTCCCCCAGGGCGAGGACCCCGAGGCGCGGCGCCTGCTCTCCATGGCGCTGCGGGCGCAGGGGGCGGGGCCGGGCCCGCGGGGGGCGGGGCCTGGCGGCGAGGGGGCGGGGCCAGCCCCGGGGGGCGGAGCCCTGAGGGAGAGCCTGGCCCAGGCGGAGGCGGCGGTCAGGTGTGACCCCAAAAACGGCCAGAGCTGGTGTGAGTCTCACCTGGGACAGGTGTGGGTGTGAGGGGCTCAGGTGTGACCCCAAAAACGGCCAGAGCTGGTGTGAGTCTCACCTGGGACAGGTGTGGGTGTGAGGGGCTCAGGTGTGACCCCAAAAACGGCCAGAGCTGGTGTGAGTCTCACCTGGGACAGGTGTGGGTGTGGGTCTCACCTGGGCAGGTGTGAGTCTCACCTGGGCAGGTGTGGGTGGGTTAGAGGGGCTCAGGTGTGACCCCAGGAACGGCCAGAGCTGGTGTGAGTCTCACCTGGGACAGGTGTGGGTTAGAGGGGCTCAGGTGTGACCCCAAAAACGGCCAGAGCTGGTGTGAATCTAACCTGGGGCAGGTGTGGGCGGGGGTAGAGGGGCTCAGGTGTGGGTCTCACTTGGGGCTGGGGAGGGGCTGGGCGGGGCGCGGGTGGGTGTGGGGAGGGGCTCAGGTGTGCCCAGGTGTGCCCAGGTGTGCCCAGGTGTGTCCCAGGTGTGCCCAGGTGCACCCAGGTGTGCCCAGGTGTGTCCAGGTGTGCTCAGGTGTAACTCAGGTGTGCCGAGGTGCACCCAGGTGTACCCAGGTGTATCCCAGGTGCACCCAGGTGTACCCAGGTGCACTCACCTGTGCCTGGGTATATCTCAGGTGTGCCCAGTTGTATCTCAGGTGCATCCAGGTGTACCCAGGTGTATCTCAGGTGTGCCTAGGTGAGCTCACCTGTGCCCGGGTATATCTCAGGTGTGCCCAGGTGTATCCCAGGTGTGCCCAGGTGTGCTCCGGTGTAACTCAGATATCCCCAGGTGTATCCCAGGTGTGCCCAGGTGCACCCAGGTGTATCTCAGGTGTAGCCAGGTGTATCCCAGGTGTCTCTCAGGTGTAACTCAGGTGCACTCAGGTGCGCCCACCTGCACCAGGTGCGTCTCTCACCTGTTCCTCCCCCCGCAGACGTGCTGGCCAACGCCCACGTGGCGCTGTTCTTCGCGGGCGGGCAGAGCCCCGGCAGCGCCCGGCGCGCCCTGGCGGCCTACGCACAGGCGGTGAGGGGCGGGGCCAATCCGGGGGGCGGGGCTTAATCGGGGGGCGTGGCTAACCCTGGGGGCGGGGCTAATCCTGGGGGCGTGGTTAATCCAGGGGGTGTGGTTAATCCCGGGGGTGTGGCTAACCCTGGGGGCGGGGCTAACCCTGGGGGCGGGGCTAACCCTGGGGGCGTGGTTATGTTAATGAGCTGGGTGGGGTGTGGCTACGCGGTATTGGCCAAAAAATCCAAAAAAATTACGCAAGAAATCACCCAAAAACCACCCAGGGAATGCCCAAAGGCATCAAAAACTCTCCGAAATTATTAAAATTTACCCAAAAGCACCAAAAACTGCCCAAAACGATCAGAATTTACCCAAAAGCACCAAAAACGGTCACAAAAAACCATCAAACCACCAAAAATACCCTGAAAGTACCAGAAATACTCAAAACCACCAAAAATGATTCAAAAGCAACAAAGATGACCCAAAAAACTCCCCAAACCACAAAAAATACCCCGAAAGTACCAAAAATACTCAAAACCACCAAAAATGATCCAAAACCACCAAAAACCGCCTCAAAAAAACCAAAAATCACCAAAAAATATCCTGAAACTACCAAAAATACTCAAAACCACCAAAAATCACCCAAGACCACCAAAAATGACCCAAAAAAACTCCCAAGCCAACAAAAATACCCCGAAACTACTGAAAATACTTTAAAACCACCAAAAATGACCCAGAACCCCCCTTGGATCCCTAAACCCACTAAAAACGACCAAATGCCTCAAAAAACACCCAAAAAAAAGCCCAAAACCACAAAAACCGTTCAAAACCCACTGAAAACTTTAAAAAATAAAACAAAAACCCCAAAAAACAACAAAACTGCCCAAAAAAATTGCAATATCCACCAGGGATCCCTCAGTGGCTCCAAAAATTCCCAAAATGACCCAAAATGACCCGAAATGACCCAAAATTCTGCCCGCAGGAGCGCGTGGACCCCGCGGCCGCCGCCAACCCCGACCTGCACCTGAACCGCGCCACGGTGAGCGGGGCGGGGCTGGGCGGGGCTCAGGTGTGCTCAGGTGTGCTCAGGTGTGTGTTGGTATGGCCAGGTGTGCTCAGGTGTACCCCCAGGTGTGCCCAGGTGTGTCTCAGGTGTGTCTCAGGTGTGTCTCAGGTTTGCTCAGGTGTGTTTGGGTGTATCTCAGGTGTGCCCAGGTGCCCCCAGGTGCACCCAGGTGTGTTTGGGTTTATGTCAGGTGTACCGAGGTGTATCCTAGGTATCCCCAGGTGTATCTCAGGTATCCCCAGGTGCACCCAGGTGTACCCCAGGTGTACCCAGGTGTGCCCAGGTGTACTCAGGTGTGCTCAGGTGTGCCCCAGGTGTGCCCAGGTGTGTGTGGGTGTGCCCAGGTGCGCCCCCAGGTTTACCCAGGTGTGCTCAGGTGTATCCCAGGTGTACCCCCAGGTGACCCAGGTGTGTCTCAGGTGTGCCCAGGTGCCTCCAGGTGCCCCCAGGTTTACCCAGGTGTGTCTCAGGTATCCCCAGGTGTGTGTGGGTGTACCCAGCTGTACCCCAGGTGTGCCCCCAGGTTTACCCAGGTGTGTTTGGGTGTATCTCAGGTGTATCTCAGGTGCCCCCAGGTAACCCAGGTGTCTCCCCCCGCAGCTGCTGCAGTTCCTGGAGCGGTTCCAGGGGGCGCTGGAGGGGCTGAGCCGCGCGGCCGAGCTGGCGCCGGGCTGGGCCGAGCCCCGGAACCGGCACCGGCACCTGATGGAGCACCTGGGGCGGGTGTGCGCGCTGCTGGAGAGCCGGGTACGGACTGGGGTATACTGGGGTATACTGGGATGGGACTGGGATACACTGGGGTGGGACTGGGATGGGACTGGGATGTACTGGGATGGGACTGGGATGGATTGGGATGGGACTGGGATACACTGGGGCACCTGCTGGAGCACCTGGGGAGGGTGTGCGGGCTGCTGGAGAGCCGGGTACGGACTGGGGTATACTGGGATTGGACTGGGAGGGACTGGGATACACTGGGATTGAACTGGGACACACTGGGGCACCTGCTGGAGCACCTGGGGAGGGTGTGCGGGCTGCTGGAGAGCCGGGTACGGACTGGGGTATACTGGGAATGGACTGGGATGGGACTGGGATATACTGGGATATACTGGGATGGGACTGGGATATACTGGGATATACTGGGATGGGACTGGGGCACCTGCTGGAGCACCTGGGGAGGGTGTGCGGGCTGCTGGAGAGCCGGGTACGGACTGGGATGTACTGGGATATACTGGGATTGGACTGGGATGGACTGGGATGGGACTGGGAGGGACTGGGATGGGACTGGGATTCAACTGGGACACACTGGGAGGGGACTGGGAGGGACTGGGAGTAACTGGGCCTGACTGGAATGGGATTTGGAGGAAACTGGGACAAACTGGGATGGACTCGGAGTAACTGGGACAGACTGGGATGGGATTTGGGGGGAACTGGGACAAACTGGGATGGACTGGGACAGACTGGGAAGGGATTGGGATGCACTGGGAGGGGATTGGGGGGAACTGGGACAAATTGGGATGGACTGGGAGGGACTGGGACAGACTGGGAAGGGACTTCAAGGGAACTGGGAACAAACTGGGACAGACTGGGATCAAACTGGGACACACTGGGAGGGGATTGGGATGGACTGGGATGGACTGGGACTGATTGGGAGGGACTTCGACGGAACTGGGAGGGACTGGGACAGACTGGGACAGACTGGGAGGGGATTGGGATGGACTGGGACGGGATTTGGGAGGGACTGGGAGGAACTGGGCCTGACTGGGAGAGGATTTGGAGGGAACTGGGACAAACTGGGAAGAACTGGGAAGGGATTGGGATGCACTGGGAGGGGACTGGGATGGACTGGGACGGGATTTGGGGGGAACTGGGATGCACTGGGATGGGACTGGGAGGGACTGGGATGGACAGGGCGGGACCAGGGGTGTGGTGGGCGTGTTCCCCTAAGCCCCGCCCCCTCTCTGGCCCCACCCCCAGGGGAAGCTGCACAGTGGGCGGGGTCAACATGGGCGTGTCCCCCTAAGCCCCGCCCCCTTTGCCCCGCCCCCAGGGGAAGCTGCGGTGGGCGGGGCTGGGACCACAATGGGCGTGTCCCCCTAAGCCCCGCCCCTCTCTGGCCCCGCCCCCAGGGGAAGCTGCGCGGGAAGCGGTGGGCGGGGCCAGGGGTGCGGTGGGCGGGGCTAGGAGCACAGTGGGCGTGTCCCCCTAAGCCCCGCCCCCTTTCCTTGGCCCCGCCCCCAGGGGAAGCTGCGCGGGAAGCGCCGCCGGGGCGTGGCCGGGCCGGTGCCCCTCCCCCTGCTGGGGCCGCTGGGCGGGGCCGGGGGGCCGCGCCCCTCCCCCATCGCCGCGCTGCGCCCCGGGCCCAACCCCCACCGCGTGGTGCTGGGGAGGGTCCTGTTCAGCACCGCCCCGCCCGGGGGCGTGCCCTAGTGAGTGACACTGGGGTAAACTGGGATAGACTGGGGGGGACTGGGAGGGACTGGGAGGGGATTGGGGGGGGCTGGGAGGGGATTCGGGGGGGACTGGGGGGACTGGGATGGGACTGGGAGGGGAATGTGGGGCAGTGGGGGGGACTGAGGGGAGATTGGGAGGGGATTGGGGGGGACTGGGATAAACTGGGAGGGACTGGGGGGGACTGGGAGGGGATTGGGGGGGACTGGAGGGGTTTGGGGGGACTGGGATGAACTGGGAGGGACTGGGAGGGACTGGAAAAGACTGGGGGGGGATTGGAAGGGACTGGGAGGGAACTGGGACAAACTGGGAGGGGAGTCGGGGGCATTGGGATGAACTGGGATAAACTGGGAGGGACTGGGAGGGGATTCGGGGGGATTGGGATGAACTGGGAGGGACTAGGAGTGAACTGGGACGGGATATAGTGGAGTTAACTGGGCCATACTGGTCTTTACGAGGGTGGGCGGGGCCTCGTTGGGCGTGGCTGTGGTGGGCGTGGTCAGATGGGCGTGGCCGCGGTGGGCGTGTTTCACTCTGGCCCTGCCCCCAGCACGGTGGGGCTGCAGGACGGGGGCGGGGCCGTGGTGGGCGTGGCCGGGATGGGTGTGGCTGTGATGGGCGTGACCGGGATGGGTGTGGCTGTGATGGGCGTGACCGGGATGGGTGTGGCTGTGATGGGCGTGGTCTCAGTGGGCGTGTCTCACCTGGCCCCGCCCCCAGCACGGTGGGGCTGCAGGACGGGGGCGGGGCCGGGTGGGCGTGGCCTGGGTGGGTGTGGCTGTGATGGGCGTGGTCAGGGATGGGTGTGGTCTCGGTGGGCGTGGCCCAGGTGGGTGTGTCTCACCTGGCCCCGCCCCCAGCACGGTTGGGCTGCAGGACGGGGGCGGGGCCGGGTGGGTGTGGCTGTGATGGGCGTGGCCCAGGTGGGCGTGGCTCACCTGGCCCCGCCCCCAGCACGGTGGGGCTGCAGGACGGGGGCGGGGCCGTCGCCGCCGTCACCGTGTACAACGCCGCCCCCACGTGGGGCGTGACCGTGGGCGACGCGGTGGGCGTGGCCGAGCCCGAGCTGACCAATCACCTGGTGCAGCACCAGGGACAGGTGAGCGGAACTGGTTTGTACTGGTCTGTACTGGTTTGTACTGGTTTGGGTAATTTTATACTGGTTTGTACTGTTTTATACTGGTTTGTACTGGTGTGGGCGTGGCCGAGCCTGAGCTGACCAATCACCTGGTCCAGCACCAGGGACAGGTGAGACGGACTGGTTTGTACTGGTCTGTACTGGTTTGGGCTGGTGTGGGGGGCTCTGTAACGTTCTGTACTGGTTTGGACTGGTTTATACTGGTTTGGAATGGTTTGGACTGGTTTATACTGGTGCGAAGTGGTTTGGACTTGTTTGGATTGGTCTATACTGGTTTGGACTGGTTTGGAATGGTTCGGACTGGTTTTTACTGGTTAATATTGCTTTATACCAGTCCGTACTGGTTTATAATGGTCCGTACTGGTTTCTGCTGGTCCAAAGTGGTTTATAGTGTTCCTAACTGGCCCATACTGGTTTATAATGGTTTGTAACTGTTTATACTGGTTTATAATGGTCCATACTGGTCTTTACTGGTCTAAACTGATCCTTACTGGTTTATAATGGCTTATAACTGTTTTATACTGGTCCATACTGGTCCATATTGTCTTATAACTGTTTATATTGGTTTATAATGGTCCATAATGGTTTATAATTGTTTATACTGGTTTATACTGGTCCAAACTGGTTTATAATGGTTTATAATTATTTATACTGGTCCAAACTGGTCCATACTGGTTTCTAATGGTTTAAAACTGTTTGTACTGGTCCAGACTGGTTTATAATGGTTTGTAACTGTTTATACTGGTTTATACTGGTCCAAACTGATCCTTACTGGTTTATAACTGTTTATACTGGTCCATACTGGTCCTTACTTGTTTATAACGGTTTATAACTGTCTATATTGGTCCATACTGGTCCTTACTGGTTTATAATGGTTTATAACAGTTTATAACGATTTATACTGGTTTATACTGGTTTATACTGGTCCTTACTGGTTTATAACAGTTTATAACTGGTTTATACTGGTCCATACTGGTCCTTACTGGTTTATAACTGTTTATACTGGTCCATACTGGTTTATACTGGTCCATACCGGTTTATAATGTTTTATAACAGTTTATAACGATTTATACTGGTTTATACTGGTTTAAACTGGTTTATACTGGTTTATACTGGTCCTCACTGGTCTCTGTTCCCCCCAGACCTTCTCCTTCGTGGGGCTCCGTGTCCCCTCCCCCCTGTCCCTGTCTGTACTGGTTTATACTGGTTTATACTGGTCCATACCAGTTTATAATGTTTTATAACAGTTTATAACGATTTATACTGGTTTATACTGGTTTATACTGGTCTCTCTCCCCCCAGACGTTCTCCTTCGTGGGGCTGCGTGTCCCCTCCCGCCTGTCCCTGTCTATAGTGGTTTATAATGGTTTATACTGGTCCATACTTGTCCATACTGGTTTATAACAGTTTATAATGGTTTATAATGGTTTATACTGGTTTATACTGGTCTTTACTGGTCTCTCCCCCCCCCAGACGTTCTCCTTCGTGGGGCTGCGCGTCCCCTCCCCCCTGTCCCTGGTGGTCAACGGCCGCCGCCCGCCCGGCCACGCCCTGGCCCCGCCCCGCCTGGCGCTGACCAATCCCGGCGCGCCGCCGCCCGCCCCGGACACGCCCCCGAACGCCAACTGACCAATCCCGGCGCGCCGCCGCCCGCCCCGGACACGCCCCCCCAACGCCAACTGACCAATCCCGGCGCGCCGCCGTGCGCTGACCACGCCCACCCCGATCGGGGCAATAAACGGAGATTTTGGGAAACCCGGACTCGGGGTCGTGACTTCGGCGCCGCCATCTTGGATTAGGGCACATGGGGGCAGCCATATTGGAGTATGGCACATGGGGGCAGCCATCTTGGATTGGGATATGGGGGCTGCCATCTTGGATTACGGCACATGGGGGCCACCATATTGGGTGGGGCACAGAGGCGGCCATCTTGGATTAGGGTATGGGGACCGCCATATTGGATTACGGCACATGGGGGAAGCCATCTTGGGTGGAACACAGAGGCTGCCATGTTGGATTATGGCACATGGGGGCGGCCATTTTAGATTGCACCACATGGGGGCAGCCATCTTGGATTACAGCACTTAGGGGTGGCCATCTTGGATTGCGGCACAAGAGGCGGCCATTTTGGGTGGAGCACAGAGGCGGCCATATTGGATAATCGCACATGGGGGTGACCATCTTAGAAGAATTCTGACACCTGCGGGCAGCCATATTGGGTTGGTGTATAGGGGCGGCCATCTTGGATTTTGGCATGTGGAGACGGCCATCTTGAATTTCCGGACACGGGGGCTGCCATATTGGATTAGGGCAAATGGGGGAGGCCATGTTGGATTGTGGCACACAGGGGCAGCCATCTTGGATTAAAGGGCATAAAACCCACCATCTTAGGTGGGGCATGGAGGGGCGGCCATATTGGATTGGGACACATGGGGGCAGCCATGTTGGATTGGAACATGTGTGGGCGGCCATATTGGATTGGAACGCACGTTGGCGGCCATATTGGATTGGAACGCACGGGGGCGGCCATATTGGACTGAGTCACACGGGGGCGGCCATCTTGGATTGGAACACATGTGGGTGGCCATATTGGATTGGAACGCACGGGGGCGGCCATCTTGGATCGGAACGCACGGGGGCGGCCATCTTGGACTGGAACACATGCGGGCGGCCATCTTGGCCTGCCGTACCCACGCCGCCATCTTGGGCGTGTCCCGCCCCTCCCCCACCGGAGCCACGCCTACAAACATCCGTCCTTTAATTATCATCTCGAGGTATCAAAATTAACCGAGGGGGGCGGGGCCAGAGGGGGGGCGGGGCCGTGTGGGGGTGGGGGAGGGGCACGAGGGGGATAAAATGGGGGGAGGGGTAACAACTACGGGGGGCGGGAAGGGGGAGGGGCCACGAGCGCACGAGCGGGGCGGGGGCGGGGCGGGGGGCGGGGCCGGGGGGGGCGGGGCCGGCGGGGGGCGGGGCTCAGGGCTCGTCCTCGCCGTTGGCGCTGTCCCGGTCGTCCTCCCCCTCCTCCGCCTCCTTCTCGTCCCCTTTCAGCGACTCCAGCTGCGAAATGGGGGGGAGGGGCGTCAGTGGGGGGGGGGGAGGGGCTGGAAACCCCTCCCCCACCTCGCACAGCCCGGACACGCCCATGTTGGTACTGGTTTGTACTGGGAGGGCACTGGGAGGGCACTGGTTTGTACTGGGAGGGCACTGGGGGCACTGGTTTGCACTGGGAGGGTACTGGGAGGGCACTGGTTTGTACTGGGAGGGCACTGGGAGGGCACTGGGGGCACTGGTCTGTACTGGGAGGACACTAAGGGGTCACCAGTCTGTACTGGTTTGTACTGGGAGGGCACTGGGGGCTCTGGTTTGTACTGGGAGGGCACTAAGGGGTCACTGGTCTGTACTGGTTTGTACTGGGAGGGCACTGGGACGGCACTAAGGGGTCACTGGTCTATACTGGTTTGTACTGGGAGGGTACTGGGAGGGTACTGGGGGCACTGGTTTGTACTGGGAGGGCACTGGGGGGCACTAAGGGGTCACTGGTTTGTACTGGGAGGGCACTGGGGGGCACTAAGGGGTCACTGGTTTGTACTGGGAGGGCACTGGGGGGCACTAAGGGGTCACTGGTTTGTACTGGGAGGGCACTGGGAGGTCACCAGGGGTCACTGGGGAGGTCACTGGGGGTCGGTTACTGGTCCGAACTGGTCCGAACTGGTCCAAACTGGTTTGTACTGGGAGACCTGAACTGGCCTGTACTGGGGGTCACTGAGAGGTCACTGAAGGGTCACTGGTCTATACTGGTCTGTACTGGGATATCCAAACTGGTCTGTACTGGGGGTCACTGGGGGGTCACTGGGAGGTCACTGAGGGGTCAGTTACTCGTCCGAACTGGTCCGAACTGGTGTGTACTGGGAAATCTGAACTGGTTTGTACTGGGGGACCTGAACTGGCCTGTACTGGGGGTCACTGAGAGGTCACTGAGGGGTCACTGGTCTGTACTGGGAGATCCGAACTGGTCTGTACTGGGGGTCACTGGGGGTCACTGGGGGGGTCACAGGGGGTCAGTTACTGGTCCGAACTGGTCCAAACTGGTCCAAACTGGGAGATCTGAATTGGTCTGTACTGGGATATCCGAACTGGTCTGTACTGGGGGTCACTGGGGGTCACTGGGAGGTCACTGGGGGTCAGTCACTGGTCCGAACTGGTCCAAACTGGTCTGTACTGGTCCGAACTGGGCCCCACCTGCTCGTCGCCCCGCTCCTCGGCCTCGTCGTCGTCCAGCAGGTCGCCCTCCTCGGCCGAGTCCTCGTGGCCGCCCTCGGCCTTGGCCCCGCCGGCCTCGTCCTTCTTGGAGCCGCCGCCGCCGCCCTGCTCCTCCTCCGCCTTGTCGCTCTTGGCCTCTGCGCGGGGAGAAAGGCGGATTTTGGGGGAAAAAACATGAATTTTGGGAAAAAAATGGGGGTTTGGGGGGAAAAACGGGGGTTTGGGGTGAAAAACGGGGATTTTGGGAAAAAAATCGGGGATTTGGGGAGGAAAATTAGGAGTTTGGGAAAAAAAAGGGGGTTTGGGGGAAAAATGGGGGTTTTGGGTGAAAAATGGGGATTTGGGGTGAAAAATGGGGGTTTTGGGAAAAAAACAGGGGGTTTGGGGGGAAAAAAATGCGGGTTTTGGGTGAAAATTGGGGATTTTGGGAAGAAATCAGGGATTTGGGATGAGAAAAGGGGATTTTTAGGAAAAAACAGGGGTTTGGGGGGAAAAATGGGGGATTGGGGGAAAAACAGGGATTTGGGGGAAAAGACTGGGGTTTTGGGAAAAAATGGGGGTTTGGGGGGAAAAAATGGGTGTTTGGGGTGAAAAATGGGGAGTCTGGGAAAAAACTGGGGGGTTTGTGGGGAAAAAATGGGGGTTTGGGAAAAAAATCGGGAGTTTGGGGGGGAAAAATGGGGGTTTGGGGAAAAAATTGAGGGTTTGGAGGGAAAAATGAGGATTTGGGGTGAAAAATGGAGATTTTGGGAAAAACTCGGGGTTTTGGGGTGGAAAACAGAGATTTTGGGAAAAATTGGAGGTTTGGGGCGAGAAACAGGGATCTGGGGGCAAAATGGGGATTTGGGGGCAAAGTGGGGATTTTGGGAAAAAATTGGGGATTTGGGGAAAAAATTGATGATTTGGGGGAAAAAATAGGGGTATTTGGGGCAAAAAACGGGGTTTTGGGAAAATGCCACATTTTGGGTTGAAAAGTGCCAGGTTTGGATCAGGCGGGGATTCGGGAAAAGGAGGTGTTTTGGGCGAAAAGCGCCGTTTTTGGGGAAGGCGCGTTTTGGGGTGAAAAGCGCCGTTTTTGGGCAGAAAAGCGCTGTTTTGGGGGAAGGCGCGTTTTGGGGTGAAAAGCGCGGTTTTGGGGAAGGCTTGTTTTGGGTGGAAAAGCGCCGTTTTTGGGGAAAAGCGGGATTTGGGAAATGACACGTTTTGGGTTGAAAAGCGCCGATTTCGGGTGCGTTGCTCACTCTGCTCGCGCTCCAGGCGCTCGAGGCTCTCCAGCAGCGCGTCCACCTTGGCCTTGATCTGCCCCAGCTCCTTCTTGATGCTCTGCAGGTCGTCCCCTTTCACTGAAAATTCACCCCAAAATCGCGTCAGTGCCGGGGGGGCACGGCGGCCATCTTGGATATGGGGGGTGGGGCGGCCATGTTGGATATGGGGGCGGCCATGTTGAATTGGGATATGGAAGCGGCCATGTTGGATATGAGGGCGGCCATGTTGGATATAGGGGAGGCCATGTTTGGTATGGGGAATGGGGGCTGCCATATTGGATTGGGATATGGGGGCGGCCATGTTGGGTGTGGGAGTGGCCATGTTGAGTATGGGGAATGGGGGTGGCCATGTTGGATATGGGGGTGGCAATATTGGATTTGGGAGCGGCCATGTTGGGTGTGGGGAATGGGGGCTGCCATATTGGATTGGGATATGGGGGCCACCATGTTGGATTGGGATATGGGGGTGGCCATGTTGGCTATGGGGGTGGCCATATTAGATTGAAATATGGGAGTGACCATGTTGGATATGGGGGCGGACATGTTGAATATGGGAGCGGCCACGTTGGCTATGGGGGTGGCCATATTGGATTAGGATATGGGGGCGGCCATGTTGGATATTGGGGTGGCCATATTGGATATAGGGGTGGCCATGTTGGCTACGGGAGCGGCCATGTTGGGTATGGGGAATGGGGACTGCCATATTGGATTAGGATATAGGGGTCGCCATGTCAGGTATGGGGGTAGCCATGTTGGATATTGGGGCGGCCATACTGGATTGGGATATGGGAGTGGCCATATTGAATATGGCAGCAGCCATGTTGGATTGGGACATGGGGGTGGCCATGTTGGATATGAGGGCAGCCATGTTGGATTGGGATATGGAGGTGGCCATTATCAATATGGCAGCGGACATGTTGGGTATGGGAGTGGCCATGTTGGATATGGGGGTGGCCATGTTGGAAATGAGAGCGGCCATGTTGGGTATGGAGAATGGGGGCTGCCATATTGGATTGGGATATGGGGATGGCCATGTTGGATTGAGATATAGGGGTGGCCATATTGAATATGGCAACAGCCATGTTGGATTGGGACATGAGGGTGGCCATGTTGTTTATGGGGCGGCCATATTGGATTGGGATATGGGGCGGCCATATTGAATATGGCACCAACCTGTTGGACTGGGACATGGGGGTGGCCATGTTGGATTTGGGGACGGCCATGTTGGATAGGGACATTGGGGCAGCCATATTGGATATGGGGAATGATAACAGCCATATTGGTTTGGCTGCCGCCATATTGGCTCAGACGCCGCCATATTGGCTCGGGCACCGCCATATTGGCTCGAGTGCCGCCATATTGGCTCAGTTGCCGCCATATTGGCTCAGACACCGCCATACTGGCTCGGACGCCGCCATATTGGATCAGACACCACCATAGTGGCTCGAGTGCTGCCATATTGGCTCGATGCCGCCATATTGGCTCGAACACTGCCATATTGGCTCGGACACCACCATATTGGCTCGGGTGCCGCCATATTGGCTCGGACGCCGCCATATTGGCTCAGGTGCCGCCATATTGGATCGGACGCCGCCATATTGTCTCGGTTGCCGCC
Organism: Taeniopygia guttata; assembly: GCF_048771995.1. Lineage (NCBI taxonomy): Eukaryota > Metazoa > Chordata > Aves > Passeriformes > Estrildidae > Taeniopygia > Taeniopygia guttata. The sequence continues at coordinate 85,201 of NC_133061.1, forward strand.
ATATTGGCTCAGTTGCCGCCATATTGGCTCGGACACCGCCATATTGCCCCGCCCCGCCCTCCCCACCATATTTCCCCGTCTCCCCGTACGTTTTCCGGACTTGGAGGAGGATCCGCGCTGCCCGGACTTGCTGTTGAAGCTCTTCCCGCGCCGGGACGTGTTCCCGGAGACGCGCTGGCGCTTGGAGGGCACCACGGCGCGGGCGATGGGGGGCGGGGGCGGCACGCGGGCGGGGTAGCTGTACATCCTGCGGGGGAGGGGCAGCGCTGAGTTTGGGGCGCCCCCGGGCGGGGCTGGGGGGGAGGGGCGGGGGGAGGGGCGGGGGGGGTCCCTAACCCGCTCTGAACTGGTTTATACTGGTACCGGTCATAGTAATCCCGCTGGAAGTCGTAGTCCAGGTCGAACGACGACCTGGGGGCGGGGCAGGGAGTGAGATCGGGAAAAAACACCAGAACCCACCCAAAAAAAGACCTGGGAAACATCAAAACCACAAAATCCACCCAAAAAAACATGGAAGCACCAAAAAAATCCCCTGGGAAACTCAAAACCACCCAAAACACCACAAAAAACCTTGGGAAACCACAAAAACCCCAAAAAAACCCCAAAAAAACCCCAAAAAAATCCCTGGGACAGCACAAAACCACCCAAAACCCCACAAAAATCCCTGAGAAATAACAAAAACCCCAAAAAACCCCGGAGCCCCCCAAAAAAATCACTGGAAAACCTCAAAACCGCCCAAAACACCACAAAAAAACCTGGGACACCACAAAAACCCCAAAAACTCCCCAAAAAAAGACCTGGGAAACATCCAAACCACCCAAAACCCCCAAAAAAACCTTGGGAAACAACAAAAACCACAAAATCCCTGAAAAAAAACATGGCAAGCCCAAAAACCCTGGGGCACCCCAAAAACCACAAAATCCACCCAAAAAACCCCAGGAGCCCCCAAAAAAATCCCTGGAAAACCTCAAAAATACCCAAAACCCCACAAAAAACCTTGGGAAACAACAAAAACGCCAAAAATCCCCAAAAAACCCTGGAGCCCCCCAAAAAAATCCCTGGAAAACCTCAAAACCACCCAAAACCCCACAAAAATCACTGGGACACACCAAAAACCAGAAAATCCACCCAAAATACTCATGGCAGGCCCCTAAAAAAATCCCTGGGAAACCTCAAAACCACCCAAAACCCCCCAAAAATTCACAGGAGCCACAAAAACATCCCTGAGAAACCACAAAAATCCCCCCAAAAATCCACAGGAGCCACAAAAAATCCCTGAGACACCAAAAAAACACCCAAAACCCCCCCAAAAAACCCTTGGAGCCCCAAAAACTCCTCAGGGAGACCCCAAAACCCCCCAAATAACGCCCGGGATGTCCCAAAAACCTCCCAAACCACCCCAAAATCTCCAAAAAAAAAGTCTCTGGGATCCCCAAAAACCCCCCAAAAATCTCCCAGGAGCCCCCCAAAAAAACAACCTCCTGGAACACCACAAAAATCCCCGAAAAACCCTAAAACCCCCCAAAAAAACCAAGGGAGGCCCAAAACAAAAACCCCACTGGGTCACCCCAAAAACCCCCCACCCAAAATCTCTTAAAAGCCCCAAAAAATCTCTGGGAAACCACAAAAAAATCCCAAACAACCCCAAAATCCCCCCAAAAAACCCGCAGGATCCCCAAAAAAAGCAACCAGGACACTCTAAAAACTGCAAAAACTGCCCAGAACCCCCCAAAAATCCCCTGGGACACCCCAAACCCCCCCAGGACACCCCAAAAACCCCTTGGACACCCCAAAAAATCCCCCAAAATTTCCAAAATCCCCCCCAGGACACCCCAAATCCCCCAGGACACCTCAAATGTTCCCGGGACACCCCAAAAACCACCCCGGGATCCCCAAAAAATCCCCAAAATTCCCCTCAGGGACACCCCAATTCCCCCTGGGACACCCCAAAACCCCCTGGGACACCCCAAAAAATCCCCCAAAATTTCCAAAATCCCCCTCAGGACACCCCAAACCCCCCTTGGGATCCCCAAACTCCCCTGGGATCCCCAAAAAATCCCCCGAAATTTCCAAAAAACCCCCTAGGACACCCCAAACCCCCCTGGGACACCCCAAATTCCTACTGGGACACCCCAAAACCACCCCAGGATCCCCAAAAAATCCCCCTGGGACACCCCAAACCCCTCCAGGACACCCCAAACTCCCATTGGGACACCCCAAACCCCCCCTGGGATCCCAAAAAAATCCCCAAAATTTCCAAAATCCTCCCAAGGACACCCCAAAACCCCCCCCCGGGACACCCCAAACCCCCCCGGGACACCCCAAAACCCCCCAGGATCTCCAAAAAATCCCCCAAAATTTCCAAAATCCCCCTCAGGGACACCCCAAACCCCCCTGGGACACCCCAAACCCCCCTGGGACACCCCAAAAAATCCCCCAAAATTTCCAAAATTCCCCCCAGGACACCCCAAACCCCCCTGGGATACCCCAAAAACCCCCCAGGACACCCCAAACCCCCCCCTGGGACACCCCAAAAAATCCCCCAAAATTTCCAAAACCCCCCAGGACACCCCAAACTCCCCCTGGGATCCCCCAAACTCCCAGTGGGACACCCCAAAGTCACCCCGGGACACCCCAAAAAATCCCCCAAAATTTCCAAAATCCCACTCAGGACACCCCAAACCCCCCTGGGACACCCCAAACCCCCCTGGGACACCCCAAAAAATCCCCCAAAATTTCCAAAATCCCACTCAGGACACCCCAAATCCCCCTGGGACACCCCAAAAACCCCCCGGGACACCCCAAAACCCCCTGGGATCCCCAAAAATTCCCCAAAATTTCCAAAATCCCGCTCAGGACACCCCAAACCCCCCTGGGACACCCCAAAACTCCAACTGGGATCCCCAAAACCCCCTGGGACACCCCAAAAAATCCCCCAAAATTTCCAAAATCCCCCCCAGGACACCCCAAATCCCCCTGGACACCCCAAAAAATCCCCCAAAATTTCCAAAATTCCCCCAGGGACACCCCAAAACCCCCTGGGACACCCCAAAAACTCCCAGGGACACCCCAAAAACCCCCCTGGGATCCCCAAAAAATCCCTCAAAATTTCAGAAACCCCCCTGGGACACCCCAAACCCCCCTGGGACACCCCAAACCCCCCCAGGACACCCCAAAATCACCCCGGGACCCCCAGAAATTGCCCCAGAATTTCCAAAATCCCCCTCAGGACACCCCAAACCCCCCCATGGGACACCCCAAAACCCCCCTGGGATCCCCAAAAAATCCCCCAAAATTTCCAAATTTCCCCCAGGACACCCCAAACCCCCCCGGGACACCCCAAATTGCCCCACAGCCCCCCGGGTCCCCACCTGACGAGGGGGGACGGTGACGGGGGGGCGGCTACTGACCCGTACATCTCGGCCGCCGAGCGCTTCACGCCCGCCTTGCCCCGGTTCACCTTCGGCTCGGCCGCCAGGTTGATGTCTGCGGGACACAGCGGCGGGTTTGGGGTGAATTTGGGGGGGTTTGGGGCAAATTGGGGGGGTTTGGGGCAAATTGGGGCAAATTTGGGGGGATTTGGGGCCAGTTTGGAGGGGTTTTGGGTGAATTTGGGGGGGTTTGGGGCAAGTTCGGGGTGGTTTGGGGCAACTTTGGGGGGGTTTGGGGCCAGTTTGGGGGGGTTGGGGAAAATTTGGGGGGTTTGGGGCCAGTTCGGGGGGGTTTGGGGCAGCTTGGGATTGGTTTTAGATGGGTTTGGGGTGGTTTGGGGCCAGTTTGGGGGGTGTGGGGCAAATTTGGGGGGTCTGGGGCAACTTTGGGGGGGATTTGGGGTAACTCGGGGGGGATTTGGTGAAACTTTATGGTCAGTTTTGGGGGGTTTGGGGCACTGCCTCCAAAATCACCCCAAAAAGACCCAAACTGGCCCTAAACCGCCCCAAAATGAGCTCACCTGGAGCTGCCCAAAACTGACCCCAAAACACCTCCCAGAACCTCCGAGTGACCACAAGTGACCATAAGTGACCAGGGCCACCTCGCTGACCGCTCGTGTGACCCTCATTGCCCCACCCAAGCGTGGGGCTCCTCCAGTCCAAGCCCCCCAGACTCCAAAACACCTCCCAGAACCTCACCCAGACCAACAGACTGACCATAACTGACCATCAGTGATGACCAGTGACCACGGCCACTTCGCTGACCACCCGTGTGACCCTCATTGCCCCACCCAAACCTGGGGCTCCTCCAGCTTAAGCCCCCCAGACCCCAAAACACCTCCCAGAACCTCAAAATGACCACAACTGACCATCAGTGATGACCAATGACCACGGCCACCTCGGTAACCACCTCCCCAGCCCTCCCTGCCCCACCCAAACATGGGGCTCCTCCTGCCGTGACCCCCAGACCCCAAAACACCTCCCAGAACCTCCGAGTGACCACGAATGACCACGAGTGACCACCACCCACCTAGGACCTGGCCGGCGATCATGCGGCCGTCCTCCCCGGCCACGGCGGCGCGGGCGTTGCGCTCGTTGACGTACTGCACGAAGGCGAAGCCCTTGTGCACGGAGCAGCCGACGATCTTGCCGTACTTGGCGAAGATGGCCTCCACGTCGCTCTTCTTCACCACCAGCGTGTTCAGGTTCCCGATGAAGACGCGCGAGTTCAGCGACCGCGGGTCCGTCTTGTTGGTCACGTTGCTGGCCATGGCCGCGGGGGGGGGGCGTGGCCTGGGGGAGGGGGCATTTGGACCCAATTTCTCCTTTTTTATCAATTTCCACAAAATTTTTCCCATTTTTCCCAATATTTTTGCCATTTTCCCCATTTTTTCCCAATTTCCCCCATTTTTCCCAATTTCCCCCCATTTTTCAGCCACTTTCTCTGTTTTCTTCCCATTTTCCCAATTTTCTGCCCATTTTTCCCAATTTTCCCCTACTTTTTTCCCATTTTTCTATTTTTCCCAATTTTTTACCCATTTTCCCAATTTTTTCCCAATTTTGCCCAATTTCCCCCATTTTCCCCCACTTTTCCCATTTTCTTCCCATTTTCCCAATTTTCTTCCAATTTTCCCAAATTCCCATTTTTCACAATCTCCCCCATTTTTCCCATTTTTTCCCAATTTACCCCATTTTTCAGCCACTTTCTCCGTATTCTTCCAATTTTCCCAATTTTCTTCCAATTTTTCCCCAATTCCCCCAATTTTTCCCAATTTTCCCAATTCTTTTCCTAATTTCCCCCAATTTTCCCCATTGCTTTCCAATTTCCCCCCATTTTCCCAATTTCCCCCCGTTTTCTCATTGTTCCAAATTTTCTCCCCAACTTTTCCCAATTTTTTCCAATTTCCCCCCACTTTCCCCATTTTCTTCTCATTTTCCCAATTTCCCCCCATTTTTCCCAATTTTCCCCCCATTTTTTCCCATTTTTCCCAATTTTTCCCAATTCTTTTCCCAATTTCCCCCGAATTTTCCCCATTTTTTCAGTGTGGGCGTGGTCAGTCTCGGGATGGCCAAAAATTTCCAAAAACCACTCAAAAACCACCCAAAAAAACCACCCCAGAACCACCCGAAAACTCCCGAAAAACGCCCAAGGACTCCCAAAAAACTCCAAAATCCACCCAAAAACATTAAAAAAAAAAAACCCACATGGAACCACCCAAAAACCTCCAAAAAACACCCAAAAAGTTCCAAAAATCTCCAAAAAGTTCCAAAAACCTCTGAAAAATTCAAAAAACCTGAAATCCACCCAAAACCCGCCCGAAATCCTGTAAAAAACACCCAAAAACATCCAAAACCACCCAAAAAACACCAAAAATGCCCCAAAACGCCCAAAAATGTGCGGGAACCCCCAGAAGGTTCCAGAACCCTCTAAGACCCCGCCCCAATTAGCATCTAATTAGCATAAACAGCACATTATGCAAACATATCAACCCCAATTATCATCTAATTAGCATAAATGGCACCTAAGGGCAACTTATTGCCTCTAATTAGCATCTAATTTGCATGACCAGCACCCAAGGCCAAACCCTGAGGTCCCAAATTAGCATCTAATTAACATAAATGGCACCCTACACCCAACCCATCACCCCCAATTAGTATATAATTAACATAAACAGCACCTAATGGCCAACCCATCACCCCTAATTACCATCTAATTAGCATAAACAGAGCCTAATGGCTACCCTCAGCAGCCCCAATTAGCATCTAATTTGCATAAACAGCACCTAAGGCCCACCCCATTACAATTCTTAATGCATTTTGTTAATGAGCGCTGTTCGTTAGTCCCGTCCCTACTTAATTACAGCAATTATCCAGTCCTAAGTAATTACAGTAATTATCCAGCCAATGTTAATTATGGTAATGACCCAGTCTTTATAATTAAGATAATTACCTAGCCCTCAATAATTACGCTAATAGCCCTCAATAATTACACTAATACCCCTTAATAATTACGGTAATTATCCAGCCCTCGCTAATGACCACTCCCTCAGAATTGCTAATTAATATTACCTATGAATATTAATCACACTAATGAATATTAACCCTCATTAATGAACATTAACTAAACACCCAGCTTGTTAATTAAAGGCATCATTAGCATACAACCAGGAACTCTAATTAGCGCTGCTGCTGTCCTTTGACCTCGGCTAATGAATTAATTATGCTAATGAGCACTCTAACACCAAACAATGCCTAATTAGTGTGAAATCCCTAACAAGAGATTAATTACGCAAATGAACATTGCGTGGATTATGCTAATGAGCACTGTAGCAATCTCTCATTACTTAAAACGCCTAATTAACATCCCTAATTAGTGCGAAATCCCTAACAAGAGATTAATTACCCTAATGAGCATTGCATGGATTATGCTAATGAGCACTATAACACCTGCTCATTACTTTAAATGCCTAATTAACATCCCTAATTAGCACCAGGTCCCTAATGAGGGGTCCCGATTGATCGGTCGGGGATTTAATTAGCGCTAATTTGCATATTCTTACCGTGGGGGGAGGGGCGTCCGTGGGTCGGCGGCGGCAAAGGGGGCGGGGCCAAGGGGAGGGGGCGGGGCCAAAGAGGGCGTGGCCAAGGGGAGGGGGCGGGGCTTGAGCGCTAAAGGGGGCGGGGCTTGGGCCGAAAGAGGCCAAAAAATTAAAAAAAAATTAAAAATTAAAAATTAAAAATAAAAATTTCGGGGAAAGCCTTTAAAAATAAAAAACTTCAAAACAAAAAAAATCGGAAAAAAAAAATTAAAAATTATCAAAACCCCTCAAACCCCTGAAAATACCGGGGGGGGGGGGAGGGGCAAAGGGAGGGGCTGGGCCCCGCCCCCTCCTGCTCCGTTTTGGGGTCAGTTTGGGCCATTTTGGGCCATTTTGGGGCCGTTTCAGCCGTTTTGGGCCGTTTCAGCCGTTTTCAGCCATTTTGGGCCATTTTCCGCCATTTTTGGGCAGTTTTAGGGCCATTTTCAGCCATTTTGGGCCCTTTTTAGCCATTTTTGGCATTTTTCAGCCATTTTGGGCCGTTTTCAGCCATTTTGGGCATTTTTCAGCCATTTGGGGCCGTTTTCAGCCATTTTGGGCATTTTTCAGCCATTTTGGGGCCGTTTTGGGCCACTTTGAGGCAGTTTTGGGGCCTTGGGTGGGGGGGAACACCCAGTTGGGTTGGGGGAGGGGCTTGTGGGCATGGGAGGGGCAAAATTTGCATTTATTTAAATGTATTTAAATTTTTTTTAAGGGAAGGGGGAGGAGTTAAAAGGTTTTGGGTGGGGGGAGGGGAGAGAGAGAGAGAAAGGCAGTGGGGGAGGGGGGGAAAAAAACCCACAAAAACAACAACAATTAAAAAAAAAAAAAAAACCCAAAAAAATAAAAAAATAAAAAATAAAAAAACCCACAAAAAAAAAAAAAAAAAAAAAAAAAAGCAGGAAAACGTTTGGAACTTACGGTCGCCGCGCCGGCTCAAAAAAATCGCGCTGTGGACAAAAAAGAGACAAAAAAATGGCAAATTTGGAGGGGGGGGGAGGGCTCGGGGGCCCCTCCCCCACACCGCGCTCAGGCCCCGCCCCCAGCGGCGCCCCTCCCCCACCGCCACCGGCCCCTCCCCACCCCGCGCTGGTTTTGAGTTAAAATTCCCGTTTTTTGGGTAAAAACCTCCAAAATCGGGCGGGAAAAGGGGGAGGGGAGGGGTGGGGGAGGGGTGGGGGAGGGGTGGGGGAGGGGCCGGTCCGGGATCGCCTCCTGGGCCCTGTGGAAGGAGAGAAATTTCAGCGACCCCTCCCCCCTCCCCCCCAGGCCCCGCCCCCACCGCCGAGGCCACGCCCACAATCCCAAAATTTTTTTGGGGGGGGGGGGTGTGGGTGACCCCTCCCCCCACCCAACCACGACCCCTCCCCCCCCCATCATGGCGGGGTGGGGGAGGGGGAATACGGGGGGGATTTGGGGTGAAAAAGGCGAGTTTTGGGAGTGGGTGGAGAAAATGCCGAAATTTGGGGAGAAACGGGAGAATTGGGGGGTTTGGACCAGATTTTCGGGGATTTGTCCCCAGATTTTGGGGGTTCGTCCCCAAATTTGGGATAAAATTGAGAATTTGGGGGATTTGTCCCTGAATTTGGGGGGTTTGAAACCAAATTTGTGGAGAAATGGAGAATTTGGGGCGTTTGTCCCCAAAACTGGGAAATTTGTCCCTGAATTTGGGGAGAAATGGAGAATTCAGCGAATTTGTCCCCAAATTTGGGGGGGTTGTCCCTGAATTTGGGGGATTTGAAACCAAATTTGGGGAGAAATGGAGAATTTGGGGGGTTTGGACCTGATTTTCGGGGATTTGTCCCCAGATTTTGGGGGTTCGTCCCCAAATTTGGGATGAAATTGGGAATTTGGGGGGTTGTCCCTGAATTTGGGGGGTTTAAACCAAATTTGGGGAGAAATGGAGAATTTGGGGAGTTTGTCCCCAAAACTGGGAGATTTGTCCCCAAATTTGGGAAGAAATTGAGAATTTGGGGGGGTTGTCCCTGAATTTGGAGGGTTTGTCCCCAAAACTGGGAAGTTTGTCCCCGAATTTGGGGAGAAATGGAGAATTCGGAGAGTTTGTCCCCAAATTTGGGGGGGTTGTCCCTGAATTTGGGGGGTTTGAAACCAAATTTGGGGAGAAACGGAGAATTTGGAGGGTTTGTCCCCAAAACTGGGAAATTTGTCCCAAAATTTGGGAAGAAATTGGGAATTTAGAGAGTTTGTCCCTAAATTTGGGGGGGTTGTCCCTGAATTTGGAGGGTTTGAAACCAAATTTGGGGAGAAATTGAGAATTTGGGGGGTTTGTCCCCAAATTTGGGAAATTTGTCCCTGAATTTGGGGAGAAATGGAAAATTCAGGGAATTTGTCCCGAATTTGGGGAGAAATGGAGAATTCGGAGAATTTGTCCCCGAATTTGGGCAGAAATGGAGAATTCGGAGAATTTGTCCCCAAATTTGGGGGGGTTGTGCCTGAATTTGGGAAAAATGGAGAACTTGAGGGGTTTGACCCCAAATTTTGGGGTATTGCCCCTGAATTTGGGCAGAAAAAGAAAATTTGGGGGTTTTTTCCCGGAATTTGGGGGGTTTGTCCCCAAATTTGGGGATTTTGCCTCTGAATTTAGGCAGAAACAGAAAATTTGGGGGTTTCTCCTGAATTTGGGGGGTTTGTCCCCAAATTCGGGGATTTTGCCTCTGAATTTGGGCGGAAACAGAAAATATGGGGGATCTGTACCTGATTTTCGGGGATTTGTCCCCAAATTTGGGGATTTCTCCCTGAATTTGGGGGTTCTCCCTGAATTTGGGGGTTTCTCCGTGAATTTGGGGGTGAGTAACAAATTTGGTGATTTTGCCTCTGAATTTGGGCAGAAACAGAAAATTTGGGGGATTTGTACCTGATTTTGGGGGATTTGTCCCCGAATTTGGGGATTTTGCCCCCGAATTTTGGGTTTTTTGGCAAAAATCTGGTTTAACTCCCTGAATTCCCCTCCGCCCTCCCAAAGCCACACATTTGGGGAAAAAAGGAGAAATTTGGGACTTTGGAGCTTTAATTAAGGCGGGAGGGGGAGGGGGGAGGGAAATTTGGGTGGGAATGGGGAAATTTGGGGGTTGGCCCCGAAATCTGGGGGAAATCCCCTGAAAAATGAAGATTTTGGGGGAGAAAATGGGAGAAATGAGATGGGAGCTGCTGGAGAATACGGGAATTTGGGATTTAGCCCCAAAAACGCACCAAAACACCCCAAAAACCAAAAAAAACCCCAAAATGAACCTAGAATTGATCAAAAACCCCTAAAAACCCCAAAAACCACCTGGAACTGCTCAAAAACCCCTAAAAACCCCAAAAACCACCTGGGACCAACCAAAAAACCCCTAAAAAAACCCCAAAACCACTAAAATAAACCAAAACCCACCAGGAACTGATCAAAAACCCCTTAAAAAAACCCGAAAACCACCTGAGACCAACCAAAAACCTCAAAAACTCACCCAAAACTGCCTGGAACCACTAAAAAACTCCTAAAACCCCCTAAAACTACAAAAATCACCCAAATACCCCCATAAAACACCAAAACCCCCTGAAAACACCAAAAACCACCCGGAACTATCCACAAAGTAACCAAAAACCTCCAAAAATACCCCAAAAACCACCCGGGACCCCTCGGGGGGGAAAAGGAAAAAATTGAAACTGACTCTCAAAATTGGGGGAAAAAGGCCAAAAATCGAACCTGAGTCCCAAAATTGGGGGGAAAAGGCCAAAAACTGAACCTGAGCTCCCGAAAATGGGATAAAAAGGCCAAAAATCGAAACTGAGCTCCCAAAATTGGGGGAAAAAGGCCAAAAATCGAAACTGAGCTCCCAAAATTGGGGGAAAAAGGCCCAAAAATCGAAACTGAGCTCCCAAAATTGGGGGAAAAAGGCCAAAAATCGAACCTGAGCCCTAAAATTGGGGGGAAAAGGCCAAAAACCGATCCTGAGTCCCAATATTGGGATTAAAAAGGCCAAAAATCGAACCTGAGTCCCAAAATTGGGGGGGAAAAGGCCAAAAACAGAACCTGAGTCCCAAAATTGGGGGAAAAAGACCAGAAATCGAACCTGAGTCCCAAAATTGGGGGGAAAAGGCCAAAAACCGAACCTGAGCTCCCAAAATTTGGGGGTTTAATTAAAGCTTTTGGGGGGTTTAATTTATTTAAAGTTTTTGGGGGGTTTAATTAAAAATTTGGGGGGATTAATTAAAGCTTTTCGAAGATTAATTGAAGCTTTTTGGGGGTTTAATTAAAGCTTTTAGGGTTCAATTAAAGACCCAAATTCAGTAAGCGCCCCCAAAGCCAGGCTTGGCCACGCCCACATTTAAATTAGCCCCGCCCCTCGCAGCATTATTAGCCCTTAATTAGCATTAATTAGCCCCTTAACGATTAGCCACGCCCCCTGGGTGGGTTAATTATGCAAACGAAGGCCTCCAAAGGGAGTAAATTAGGCCCAGCCTGGCGCCAAGGGGTTAATTAATTAATTAAGATGTTAATCAGGGCTAAACCACGCCCCCACCCCAGAGGTGTCAGCCCCGTCCCCGCAGGGGTTAATTAATTAATTACCTCAGGGATTCAAACCCCGCCTGCGCAGGGGTTAATTAAACCCGGAGCGAGCTCATTAATTAACTAACCCGGGGAATCAAACCCCGTCCCCCGAACAAAACCACGCCCCTAAAGCCAAACCCCGCCCCCGGCGGGGTAAATCCCGGCCCTGAAGGGGTTAATTACACCCCCCCAGCCCAGTCATTAGTTAATTACGCAGAGCAATTAGTTAATGAGGGCGTGGCCCCGCCCACCGCGGTTTTGGCCACGCCCCTCGCGGCCCTGAGGGGGCGCCCCTCATTCCCCCCCCCTTTTCCCGCCTCGCTCCCTCACGCGCCGCCGCCATTTCCACCCCCCCAAAACCTTTCCCAACACCTCCGGGCGGCTCCTCCGCTTCGCGAACCCTCCCGGAGCCCCTCGGGGACCCTCCCGGAGCCTCCCCCGCTGCCCCCTCACCGCTCCGGGCACCGCCGCGCTGCCGCCGCCGCCGCCGCCGCTTCCTCCGGGGGCTGAGCGCAAAATGGCGCCCGCGCCGCCCTCAGCGCCGCCAGCGCCGCTAAACCCGCCCACGCCGCCCGTTACCGCGCGGTGATTGGCTCAGCCGGCTGTCAATCAAACGCTGAGCCAATGGCAGCGCGCAGAGCGGCGCCGCGCGGGAAGGGGGTGGAGAGGCGGTGAGTGGCTGGAGGGGGGTGGTATCGATCGCTCTGATTGGTTGTGTGGGCTGCCCGTTATAGCGCTCAACCAATCGCAGGCCTGCTCTTGGAGAAGTGCCCGCCCCCCAAACCGCGCGGGGAGGTGTGCGCATGCGTAGACAGCCGCCGGTGGATCTGGGGTGGGGCGGGGCGAAGAGCTCAATGCGGGTTCTGATTGGACGAAGGGAGACGAGGGAGGTTGGTGATTGGACAGCGGCGCTGTCAGTCAAGCAGTGAGGGCGGAACTCATTTCGCGCTGGTTTTGGGGCCTTTTAAAGCGGTTTGGGGTGATTTGAGCTGGTTTGAGGAAATTTAAACTGGTTTGGGGACTTTTGAACTGGTTTGGGCCGAATTAAACTGGTTTGGGGAAATTTAAACTGGTCTTCGGCATATTAAACTGGTTTGGGGTGATTTAAAACGGTTTGGAGAAATTTAAACTGGTTTGGGGTGATTTAAACCGGTTTGGGGTGATTTAAACCGGTCTGGGCCCAGTTTGAACCGGTTTTACCCAATCCCAACACATTTCTCCCCATTTTTCCCAGCTTTTCCAATTTTGTCCCCATTTTTTCCATCTTCCTCACATTTTTACCCCACTTTCCCCCTTTTCCCCCATTTTTCCAATTTTCCCCAATTCTTTTCCCAATTTCCTCCCTCATTTCCCCCAATTTCCCCCCATTTTTCCCAATTTTCCCCAATTTTTCCCAATTCTCCCAATTTTTCCCAATTTCCCCCCATTTTTCCCCCACTTTCCCCATTTTCTTCCCATTTTCTTAATTTTCTTCCCATTTTTCCCCAATTCCACCCATTTCTCCCAATTTCCCCCATTTTCCCCTATTTTCCCCATTTTTTCCCAATTTTGCCCAATTTCCCCCATTTCCCCCCCACTTTTCCCATTTTCTTCCCATTTTCCCAATTCTTTTCCCAATTTCCCCCATTTTTCCCAATTTTCCCTATTTTTCCCGCTCTTTCCCCGTTTTCTACTAATTTTCTCAATTTTCTTCTCATTTTCCCAATTTCCCCTCATTTTTCCCTATATCCCCCATTTTTTCCCAATTTTTCCCAATTTCCCCCACTTTCCCCATTTTCTTCCCATTTTCCCCCAATTCCCCCCATTTTTCCCAATTTCCCCCTATTTTTTCCCATTTTTCCCAATTCCCCCATTTTTCCCAATTCTTTTCCCAATTTCCCCTATTTTTTTCCATTTTTTCCCAATTTCCCCCAATTTCCTCCCGATTTTCCCCATTTCCCCCCATTTTCCCCAATTTCCCCCGTTTTTTCTCAATTTTTCCCAATTTCCCCCGTTTTTCCCCCATTTCCCCCCCGCCGTTTCCCGGCGCGCAGAAATTCCCGTTTTGGTTAGAAAACCTTAAAAAAACGAGATTTTTATTGAATTTTTGGAAAAGAGCCGCGGGGGGAGGGGGGTGGGGGAGGGGAGGCCCCGAACCCGGGGGGGGAAAACCCCAAAACGGGGGAAAATCCCCCCAAAAAGGGGGGGACCCCCATAAATACAGAAACCGGCGGGAAAAACGAAGAAAAAAACGGGGATTTTGGGAAAATCGGGGAAATTCGGGGGAATTTTGGTGTTTTCGGCACCGATTTGGGGCGGGGCGGGGAGAGAGGGGGAGAAACCCCCAAAATCTCAACGAATCGCCCCAAAAACCCCGTGGGAAAAACGCAAAATCCCCGAATTTTCACCCAAAAAAACCCCCAAAAAATTAAAAAAAAAAAAAACCCAAAAACAGGCGGGGAAGTCCCAAAATCTGTGGGAATCGCCCCAAAATTTCAGAGTGGGGGGGAAGAAACACAAAAAAAAAAAAAAGGGGAAAAGGGATGAAAAAAAAACGGAAAAAAAAACGGGTGAAAAAGGAGCGAAACGGGGGCGAAAAAGGCCCGGGAGGTTTTGGGGTGAAAAAGGGCGATTTTGGGGCTGGGGGGGGCGGCCCCGTCACTTCCTCTTCTTTTTGGGGGGGTGGGGGCGGCCCCGGCCGGGGGGGCCTTTGCGCTTCCGGCCCCTCCCCCGCTCCTCCTCCTCCTCGTACTGGCTCTCGCGGTCGGCTTGGGGCGAAAAACGGCGATTTTGGGCAAAACGGGATTTGGGGGATAACAGGGGTTTTGGGGGGAAAAACGGGGAGTTTGGGGAAAAGGGGATTTGGGGGGGAATGGGGGTTTGGGGGGAATAAAGGGGGTTTTGGGCAAAAGGGGAATAAAGGGGAATAAAGGGGGTTTTGGGGGGAAAAACGGGGATTTTTGGCAAAAGGGAATTTGGGGAAAAAAAGGCGATTTTGGGCAAAACGGGCATTTTGGGAATAATGGGGTTTTGGGGGGGAAAACGGGGATTTTGGGCAAAAGGGAATTTGGGGGGAAAATGGGGGTTTTGAGGGAATGGGGAATAAAGGGGAATAAGGGGGGTTTTGGGGCGAAAAACGAGGATTTTGGGCAAAATGGGATTTGGGGGGAAAAATGGGGATTTTGGGCAAAAGGGGGATGAGGGGGAAATGGGGGTTTTGGGCAAATGGGCAAATTCCAGGGATTTTGGGTGTGATTTAAGGGGATTTTGGGGTGATTTAGGGGGTTTTGGGGTGAATTCCGGGGATTTTGGGTGTGATTTAGGGGATTTTGGGGTTTTTTTAGGGTGAATTGAGGGGATTTTGGGGTGAATTGAGGGGATTTTGGGGTGAATTGAGGGGATTTTGGGGTTTTTGGTGTGAATTTGGGGATTTTGAGATTTTGGGGTGAATTCCGGGGGTTTTGGGTGCGATTTAAGGGGTTTTTGAAGGGTGAGTTGAGGGGATTTTGGGGTGAGTTGAGGGGATTTTGGGGTTTTTGGTGTGAATTTGGGGATTTTGGGGGATTTGGGACGAATCTCGGGGGTTTTGGGGTGGATTTGGGGGATTTGGGGTTTTGGGGTGAATTCCGGGGATTTTGGGTGTGATTTAGGGGATTTTGGGGTTTTTTAAGCGTGAATTGATAGGTTTTTGGTGTGAATTGAGGGGATTTTGGGGTTTTTGGTGTGAATTCGGGGATTTGGGGCGGATCTGGGGGGTTTTGGGGTGGATTTGGGGGATTTGGGATTTTGGGGTGAATTCCGGGGGTTTTGGGTGTGATTTAAGGGGATTTGGGTTTTTTTTTGGGGTGAATTGAGGGGATTTTGGTGTGAATTGAGGGGATTTTGGGGTTTTCGGTGTGAATTCGGGGATTTGGGGTGAATCTCGGGGGTTTTGGGGTGGATTTGGGGGATTTGGGATTTTGGGGTGAATTCCGGGGGTTTTGGGGCCGCACCTTTCCGCGCCTCCTCCTCCAGCTCGTCCCAGTCTTTGCCGCTCTCCTCCTCACTGCCCAGAGAGTCCTTGGAGTACTCTGGGGAAATCGGGGCGAAAAACAGGGAAATTGGGAAAATTGGGGAAATCGGGGTGAAAAACGGGGAAATTGGGAAAATTGGGAAAAAAGGGGCGAAAAACAGAGAAATTGGGAAAATTGGGGGGAAAAATGGGGCAAAAAAATGGGGAAATTGGGAAAAATGGGAGAAAAGGGGCCAAAAATGGGGAAATGAGAAAATTGGGAGAAAAAGGAGCAAAAAACGGGAAAATTGGGAAAAACAGGGAAAAAACAGGGTAAAAAACGGGGAAATCGGGAAAAATGGGGAAAAAATGGGAAAACAGGGTAAAAAATGGCGAAATTGGGAAAATTGAGAAAAAAAATGGGGCAAAAAACAGGGAAATCGGGAAAAATGGGGAAAAACGGCAAAAAATTGGAAAATTGGGGAAAAACAGGGCAAAAAAACAGGAAATTGGGAAAAACAGGAAGAAAACAGGGAAAAAAACGGGGAAATTGGGAAAATTGGGGGGGGGAAATGGGAAAATCATGAAAAAAGGGGAGGAAAAGGGGGCAAAAAAACGAGGAAATTGGGAAAATGGGAGAAAAAATGGGAAAAGGGGGGAAAAAGGGGAAAAAATTGGGAAAAATGGTACAAAAAAACCCAAATGGGAAAAACCAGGGAAAAAAAAGGGGAAAATTGGGAAAATGGGGAAAAAATGGGGGAAAAAACAGAGGGGAAATGGGGGGAAAAAGCAGGAAATTGGAAAAATGGGGAAAAAATGGGGGTAAAATGGGAAAATCGGGAAAAACAAGGGAAAAAACAGGACAGTTGGGAAAAATGGGGGTGAAAATAGGGTAAAAAATGGGAAAATGGGGGAAAATGGGGAAAAAAATGGGGAAAAACCAGGGAAATTGGGGGAAAGAATGGGAGGAAAATTGGAAAAACCCAAACCCCCCAATTTTACCCCAAATTTCCCCATTTTTCCCCCATTTTTCGCCCTCCAGGTGTGCCCAGGTGTGTCCAGGTGAACTCAACCCCCCCCAAAATTTCCATTTTTCACCCAAAATCCCCATTTTTCACACAAAAATCCCAATTTTTAACCAAAAATCCCAATTTTTAACCAAAAATCCCAATTTTTAACCAAAAATCCCCATTTTTAACTGTAATTTCCCCGTTTTTGATGGGAATTTCCCCGTTTTTTCCCCGCCAGGTGCGCCCAGGTGTGCCCAGGTGTGCCCAGGTGAACCCAAATCCCCAAAACCCCCATTTTTACCCCCAAATCCCAATTTTTGACCAAAAATCCCCATTTTTAACCAAAAATCGCCATTTTTGACCCAAATTTCCCCGTTTTTTCCCCGCCAGGTGTGCCCAGGTGTGCCCAGGTGTGTCCAGGTGAGGCCAAACCCCCCAAAATCCCCATTTTAACCCCCAAATCCCCATTTTTAACCATAATTTTGCCATTTTTGACCGTAATTTCGCCGTTTTTGACCCAAATCTCCCCGTTTTTTCCCCTGCCAGGTGTGCCCAGGTGTGCCCAGGTGTGCCCAGGTGCGCCCACCTGACTCCTCGGCCTCGGAGGAGTAATCCTCGTCGCTGTCCTCCTCCTCCTCCTCGTCCTCCTCCGAGGGGTTGAAGGTCTCGTCCTCCAGCTCCGACTCCGACTCGCCCGGCTCCGCCTCCGAGCCCTGCCAGGTGCGACAGGTGGGACAGGTGATATATGGACAGGTGAGACAGGTGAGATAAATGAGATACAGGTGAGACAGGTGATATATGGACAGGTGAGACAGGTGAGATAAATGAGATACAGGTGAGACAGGTGAGATACAGACAGGTGGGACAGGTGAGATACAGGTGAGGGACAGGTGAGGCACGGGTGAGAGACAGGTGAGATACAGACAGGTGAGACTCAGGTGGGACAGGTGGGACACGTGAGACAGGTGAGACTCAGGTGAGACAACGACAGGTGAGATACGGACAGGTGAGGGACAGGTGAGATAAGTGAGACTCAGGTAAGACAGGTGAGACACAGACAGGTGAGACACGGACAGGTGAGACTCAGGTGGGACAGGTGAGATATGGACAGGTGAGATAAATGAGATACAGGTGGGACAGGTGAGATACAGACAGGTGGGACAGGTGGGACACTGACAGGTGAGACACAGGTAAGACAGGTGAGATACAGGTGAGACACAGACAGGTGACACAGGTGAAATATGGACAGGTGAGACATGGACAGGTGAGACAGGTGAGACACAGGTGGGACAGGTGAGATACAGGTGAGATACAGGTGAGACAGGTGAGATAAATGAAATACAGGTGAGACAGGTGAGACTCAGGTGACACACGTGAGACAGGTGGGACAGGTGGGACAGGTGAGACTCAGGTGAGACACCGACAGGTGAGACAGGTGAGACCAGGAACGGTGACACAGGTGATATATGGACAGGTGAGATATGGACAGGTGGGACAGGTGAGATACAGGTGAGATATGGACAGGTGAGATACAGGTGAGGGACAGGTGAGATATGGACAGGTGGGACAGGTGAGACAGGTGAGAAACAGGTGAGATAAATGACACACAGGTGAGACAGGTGAGATACAGGTGAGACAGGTGAGACACAGGTGAGAGGTGAGATATGGACAGGTGAGAGACAGGTGAGAGAAAGGGGAGGCTTTGGGTGTCCCCAGGTACCCCTCCAGGTGTGCCCAGGTACCCCCAGGTGCCCCCAGGTACCCCCAGGTGTGCCCCCAGGTGCGCAGGTACCTCCCCCTCGGGCTCCAGGAAGCTCCACCCGCCCTGCTCGAAGAACCCCTCGGGGTCGTCCACGATGGTCTTCATGATCTTCGTCCAGTTGAGGGACTGCACCCCCTCGGTGTACTTCAGGTCACAGGAGCTGCAGGTGAGACAGGTGAGACACACCTGAGACAGGTAATGTACACCTGGGACAGGTAACGTACACCTGGGACAGGTAATGTACACCTGAGATACACCTGGGACAGGTAACACAGGTAAAACAGGGACTGAACCCCCTCCGTGTACTTCAGGTCACAGGAGCTGCAGGTGGGACAGGTGAGCACACCTGAGATACACCTGAGACAGGTAACATACACCTGGGACAGGTAACACAGGTAAAACAGGGACTGCACCCCCTCCGTGTACTTCAGGTCACAGGAGCTGCAGGTGAGACAGGTGAGACAGGTGAGCACACCTGAGACAGGTAACATACACCTGAGATACACCTGGGACAGGTAACACAGGTAAAACAGGGACTGCACCCCCTCGGTGTACTTCAGGTCACAGGAGCTGCAGGTGGGACAGGTGAGACAGGTGAGCACACCTGAGACAGGTGAGACACACCTGGGATACCCCTGGGACAGGTAATGTACACCTGGGACAGGTAACACAGGTAAAACAGGGACTGCACCCCCTCCGTGTACTTCAGGTCACAGGAGCTGCAGGTGAGACAGGTGAGACACACCTGAGACAGGTAACGTACACCTGGGATACACCTGGGACAGGTAACACAGGTGGGACAGGGACTGAACCCCCTCGGTGTACTTCAGGTCACAGGAGCTGCAGGTGCGACAGGTGAGACACACCTGAGACAGGTGAGACACACCTGGGATAGGTAACGTACACCTGAGATACACCTGGGACAGGTAACACAGGTAAAACAGGGACTGAACCCCCTCGGTGTACTTCAGGTCACAGGAGCTGCAGGTGCGACAGGTGAGACACACCTGAGACAGGTGAGACACACCTGAGACAGGTAATGTACACCTGGGACAGGTAACACAGGTAAAACAGGGACTGCACCCCCTCCGTGTACTTCAGGTCACAGGAGCTGCAGGTGGGACAGGTGAGCACACCTGAGACAGGTGAGACACACCTGGGATACACCTGAGATACACCTGAGACAGGTAATGTACACCTGGGACAGGTAATGTACACCTGGGACAGGTAACATACACCTGGGATACACCTGAGACAGGTAACATACACCTGGGACAGGTAACGTACACCTGAGATACACCTGAGATACACCTCAGATACACCTGGGACAGGTAACACAGGTAACACAGGGACTGAACCCCCTCCGTGTACTTCAGGTCACAGGAGCTGCAGGTGCGACAGGTGAGACACACCTGAGACAGGTGAGACACACCTGGGACAGGTAACGTACACCTGGGACAGGTAACGTACACCTGAGATACACCTGGGACAGGTAACACAGGTAAAACAGGGACTGAACCCCCTCCGTGTACTTCAGGTCACAGGAGCTGCAGGTGGGACAGGTGAGACACACCTGAGACAGGTGAGACACACCTGAGACAGGTAATGTACACCTGGGATACACCTGGGATAGGTAACATACACCTGGGACAGGTAACACAGGTGAGACAGGTGAGACACACCTGAGACAGGTGAGACACACCTGAGACACACCTGAGACAGGTAACGTACACCTGGGACAGGTAATGTACACCTGGGACAGGTAACATACACCTGGGACAGGTAACACAGGTAAAACAGGGACTGAACCCCCTCCGTGTACTTCAGGTCACAGGAGCTGCAGGTGAGACACACCTGGGATACACCTGAGACACACCTGGGACAGGTAACGTACACCTGAGATACACCTGAGACAGGTAACATACACCTGAGACACCTGAGATACACCTGAAACAGGTGAGACACACCTGAGACAGGTAACATACACCTGAGGTACACCTGGGACAGGTAAAAAAAAATTAAAAAAAAAAACAAGAAGAAAATTTTAAAATTTCCAAAAAACCCCCCCCCAAAAAAAGAACTGAAATAAAACCTTAAAAAATAAAATAAAATAAAATAAAATAAAATAAAATAAAATAAAATAAACCACAAAAAACCAGAAAAAATTCACCAAAATTTCAAAAAAAATCCCAAAAAATTTTTTAAAATCCTAAAACCATCTCAAAGATGAAAAACCTAAAAATAGTTGGAGAAAACCTGAAATAAAACCTTAAAAACACTTTAACACAACCTGAAATAAAGCCTTAAAAAAACTTTAAAAAAAAATGAAATAAAACTTTAAAAAATAGAAAAAAAAAAGAAAAAAAAATCACATAAATTTCAAAAAAAAATCCAAAAAATGTCTGAAAATCCTAAAATCACCTCAAAATTTAAAAATCTAAAAAAAACCCCCAAGAAAACCTGAAATAAAACCTTAAAAACACTTTGGAAAAACCTGCAATAAAACCTTAAAAAATAGAAAAATAAAACATTAAAAAAATCACAAAAATTTCCAAAAAAACCCCAAAAAATTCCTGAAAACCCTAAAACCACCTCAAAATTTAAAAACCTAAAGAACCCCAAAAAAAACCTGAAACAAAACCTTAAAAAATAAAAAAAAACCCCTAAAAAATCCTTAAAAAAAATAAAAAAACCCCGAAAAACCCCTAAAAAACCCCAAAAAACCCGAAAAAAATCACAAAAAATCGGAATAAAAAATCCCCACGCCCCCCGAATTTTCCCGAACCGCCCGGATTTGGCCCCAAACCGCCGCTCACTTGAGCCACTCCTTGATGGGGTCGAGCGAGGCCACGGGGATGGCGTTGATCATGGTCACCTTGCGCGCGTAGTCCTTGTAGACGATCACCAGGTCGAAGTTCTTCAGGTGGAACTGCACCCGCTCGAAGTGGATCAGCTCCACCTCGTCCAGGGTCACCACGAACGGCGGCTGAAACACACCTGAGTTACACCTGAGCACACCTGAGTTACCTGGGATACACCTGAGATACACCTGAGTTACCTGGGATACACCTGAGATACCCCTGAGATACACCTGAGCACACCTGAGTTACCTGAGATACACCTGGGATACACCTGAGCACACCTGAGTTACCTGGGATACACCTGAGATACACCTGAGTTACACCTGAGCACACCTGAGCACACCTGAGATACACCTGAGCACACCTGAGCACACCTGAGATACACCTGAGTTACCTGGGATACACCTGAGCACACCTGAGCACACCTGAGCACACCTGAGCACACCTGAGCACACCTGAGTGCACCCGCTCGAAGTGGATCAGCTCCACCTCGTCCAGGGTTACCACGAAGGGCGGCTGAAACACACCTGAGTTACCTGAGATACACCTGGGCACACCTGAGTTACCTGAGATACACCTGAGCACACCTGAGCACACCTGAGCACACCTGAGTGCACCCGCTCGAAGTGGATCAGCTCCACCTCGTCCAGGGTTACCACGAAGGGCGGCTGAAACACACCTGAGTTACACCTGAGCACACCTGAGTACACCTGAGTTACACCTGAGCACACCTGAGATACACCTGAGTTACCTAGGACACACCTGAGTTACACCTGAGCACACCTGAGCACACCTGAGATACACCTGAGCACACCTGAGTTACACCTGAGCACACCTGAGCACACCTGAGATACACCTGAGCACACCTGAGATACACCTGAGATACACCTGAGCACACCTGAGCACACCTGAGTTACCTGAGATACACCTGAGCGCACCTGAGTTACCTGGGATACACCTGAGATACACCTGAGCACACCTGAGCACACCTGAGTGCACCCGCTCGAAGTGGATCAGCTCCACCTCGTCCAGGGTCACCACGAACGGCGGCTGAAACACACCTGAGTTACCTGGGATACACCTGAGTTACACCTGGGATACACCTGAGCACACCTGAGCACACCTGAGCACACCTGAGTTATCTGGGACACACCTGAGCACACCTGAGCACACCTGAGTTACACCTGAGCACACCTGAGATACACCTGAGCACACCTGAGCACACCTGAGCACACCTGAGCACACCTGAGTTATCTGGGATACACCTGAGTTACACCTGAGATACACCTGAGCACACCTGAGTTACACCTGAGCACACCTGAGCACACCTGAGTTACACCTGAGCACACCTGAGCACACCTGAGTTACCTGGGACACACCTGACTTACCTGTGTGCACCTGGGCACACCTGGGATACACCTGAGTTACCTGAGATGCACCTGAGCACACCTGAGTTACCTGTGTGCACCTGGGCACACCTGAGATACACCGGAGTACACCTGAGTTATCTGGGATACACCTGAGATACACCTGAGTTACACCTGGGGATTCCCAAGGTCTTACCTGTCCCTCACCTGTCCCACCTGTCCATATCTCACCTGTCCCACCCCCACCTGTCCCCCCCTCACCTGTCTCACCTTTCCCCTCTGTCTCACCTGTCCGTGTCCCACCTGTCTCACCTGTCCATATCTCACCTGTCCATATCTCACCTGTCCATATCTCACCTGTCCATATCTCACCTGTCCATATCTCACCTGTCCCACCTGTCCATATCTCACCTGTCTCTATCTCACCTGTCCCCCTGTCTCACCTGTCCCACCTGTCCATATCTCACCTGTCCATATCTCACCTGTCTCTATCTCACCTGTCCCCCTGTCTCACCTGTCCCACCTGTCCATATCTCACCTGTCCATATCTCACCTGTCCCACCTGTCCCACCTGTCCATATCTCACCTGTCCATATCTCACCTGTCCCACCTGTCCCCCCTCACCTGTCCCACCTGTCCCAGTCCCACCTGTCCATATCTCACCTGTCCCACCTGTCCCTGTCCCACCTGTCCCCCCTCACCTGTCCCAGGTGTCCCAGGTGTCCCACCTGTCTCTATCTCACCTGTCCCCCTGTCCCCCCTCACCTGTCCCAGGTGTCCCCACCTGTCCCACCTGTCCCAGGTGTCCCACCTGTCGCACTCACCCACTCGGTGCAGTTGACGAGGGCGCTGCTGGTGGGCTGCAGGAGGCAGGTGCTGCGGTACGGGGCGCCGTTGAACCTGGGGACCCAAAATCACCCAAAATTAACCCAAATTAACCCAATTAGCCCAAATTAACTCAAAATCACCCGAAATCCCACAAAATTACCCCAAAATCACCCCGAAATCCCACAAAATTACCCCAAAAATCACCCCGAAATCACTCCGAAATCCCTCAAAATTAACCCAAAATCATCCCAAATTAACCCAAAATGACCTCGAAATCACCCCGAAACTAACCCGAAATCGCCCCGAAATCCCCCAAATTAACCCGAAA
Source organism: Taeniopygia guttata (assembly GCF_048771995.1). NCBI lineage: Eukaryota > Metazoa > Chordata > Aves > Passeriformes > Estrildidae > Taeniopygia > Taeniopygia guttata. The sequence continues at coordinate 108,885 of NC_133061.1, forward strand.
TCACCCCAAAATCCCCCAAAATCAACCCGAAATCACCCCCAAATTAACCCAAAACAGCCCCTAAATCCCCCAAAATCACCCCAAAATCCCCCAAAACGGCCCAAAATCACCCCAAAATCCCACAAAACAGCCCCGAAATCCCCTGAAACGGCCCCAAAATCTGTGGAAACGGCCCCATTTCCCCCCGTTTCCCCTCCTTTTTCCCATTACTGCCCCATTTTTTCCTATTTCTCCCCATTTTCCCCCCATTTTTGCCATTTTCCCCTGTTTTTTCCCATTTACCCCCCTTTTTCCCCATTTCCCCCCCATTTTTCCCCTTCCACCCATTTTTTCCTTTTTTCCCCCTTTTTTCCCCATTTCTCCCCCTTTCCCCCATTTTTTCCCATATTCCCCCTTTTTTCCCCTATTTCTGCCCCATTTTTTTCCCAGTTCCCCCCTTTTTTCCCATTTCCCCCCATTTCTCCCAATTTTTCCTCTTCCCCCCTTTTTTCCCATTTTTTCCCGTTTTCCCTTTTTTCCCCCATTTCTCCCCCATTTCTGTCCCATTTTTTCACATTTCCCCCCATTTTTCCCCTTTCCCCCCATTTTTTCCCATTTCCCCCCTTTTTTCCCCCTTTCCCCAATTTTCCCGTTTTTTTCCCATTTCCCCCCTTTTTTCCCCCATTTTTTCCCAGTTCCCTCCTTTTTTTCCATTTCCCCTTTTTTCCCCGTTTTTTCCCATTTTCCCCCATTTCTCCTTATTTTTTCCCATTTCCCCCCTTTTTTCCCCCATTTCTCCCCCTTTCCCCCATTTTCCCCCATTTTTCCCCTTTTTTCCCCATTTCCCCCCTTTTTTCCCTATTTTCCCTTTCCCCCCATTTTTTCCCTTTTTTCCCCATTTTCCCCCATTTTTTCCCCATTTTCCCCCATTTTTTCCCATTTCTCCCCCTTTCCCCCATTTTCCCCCTTTTTTTTCCTATTTTCCCCATTACTGCCCCATTTTTCCCCATTTCCCCCCCATTTTTTCCCATTTTCCCCCCATTTCTCCCCCGTGTCCCCCTCTCTCCCGTTTTTGCCCGTTTCCGCCGTTTTTCACCCCAAACTCACCCCAGCTCCCGGAAGGGCACCTCGAACTCCAGCTCCTCCTTGGTCAGCGCCTCCACCTTCTCGATGAAGTTCTTGAAGGCGGTTTTCAGCTTGTGCCGCATCTCACGCTCCATCTGCGACCCAAAATCCCCGGAATTCACCCCAAAAATCCGTGGGAATCACCCCAAAAATCTCCTGCTGCATTTGGGACCCAAAATCCCCCAAATTCACCCCAAAAAAACCCCGAGGAAATGGCCCCAATCTCATGGGAATGACTCAAAAATCTGTGGGAATGACACAGAAACATCTCCCGCTCCATCTGCGACCCAAAATCCCCCGAATTCACCCCAAAAATCCACGGGAATCACCAAAAAACTTCCCTGCTGCATCCCGGACCCAAAATCCACAGAAATAGCCCCAAAAACCCCGAGGAAATGGCCCCAAAACCCAGAGGAACGACACAGAAACATCTCCCGCTCCATCTGCGACCCAAAATCCCCGGAATTCACCCCAAAAATCCATGGGTATCACCAAAAAACTTCCCTGTTCCACCCATGGCCCAAAATCCCCCAAATTCACCCCAAAATCCCCGAGGAAATGGCCCCAAACTCATGGGAATGACCCAAAAATCCGTGGGAATGACACAGAAACATTTCCAGCTCCATTTGGGACCCAAAATCCCCCAAATTCACCCCAAAAATCCGCGGGAAAACCCAGAAAACTTCCCTGCTCCATCTGCGGCCCAAAATCCCAGGAAATCACCCCAAAAACCCCGAGGAAATGGCCCCAAACTCATGGGAATGACCCAAAAACATCTCCCGCTCCATCTGGGACCCAAAATCCCCCAAATTCACCCCAAAAATCCAAGGGAATCACCAAAAAACTTCCCTGCTGCATTCTGGACCCAAAATCCCCCAAATTCACCCCAAAAACCCCAAGGAAATGGCCCCAATCTCATGGGAATGACCCAAAAACATCTCCCGCTCCATCTGGGACCCAAAATCCCCGGAATTCACCCCAAAAATCCGCGGGAAAACCCAAAAACATTCCCTGCTGCATCCCGGACCCAAAATCCCCAGAATTCATCCCAAAAATCCGTGGGAATCACCCAAAAACAAAAGCTTTAAAAATCTCCAAAAACTTGGAAAAAAATTTCAAAAAGTTTCCAAAAAACCTGGAAAAATTTTTCAAAAAACTCAGAAAAAAAAAATTTAAAAAAACCTGGAACAATTTGGAAAAAATTCCAAATATCTATAAAAACAAAATCCAAAAAACCCAGAAAAAATTGGTAAAAATTCCAAAACTTTCCAAATTTTGGAAAATATTTTAAAAATCGGAAAAACTCCCGAAAAACTAAAAAAAAAAATTCTCCAAAAACCTTGGAAAAAAAAATCTGGTTTTGCCCATTTTTGCCTGGTTTTGCCCCTTTTTTTCCCATTTTTGCCCCGTTTTTTACCTGTTTTTTGCCCCGTTTTTTGCCCATTTTTTCCCCATTTTTTTGCCGGTTTTTACCCCATTTTTGCCACATCTTTTGCCTGTTTTTGCCCGTTTTTGCGCATTTTTTGCCCTATTTTTTCCCATTTTTGCCCCGTTTTTTGCCCATTTTTTTCCCTGTTTTTCCCCCATTTTTTGCTCATTTTTGCCCCAATTTTTACCCGTTTTTGCCCTTTTTTTTCACGTTTTTTTTCCCATTTTTTGCCCCGTTTTCTGTCCCGTTTTTTGCCTGTTTTTTACCCGTTTTTGCCCTTTTTTTCCCGTTTTTTTCCCATTTTTTGCCCCGTTTTCTGCCCGTTTTTTGACTCATTTTTTGCCCTTTTTTTCCCGTGTTTTGCCCATTTTTTGCCTGTTACTTTCCCGATTTTTGCCCCGTTTTTTTGCCCTTTTTTGCCCCATTTTTTTCCCATTTTTTTCCCGTTTTTTCCCCATTTTTTGCCCGTTTTTTGCCCTGTTTTTTTCCCGATTTTTGCCCCATTTTTTTCCCCTTTATTTCCCCTTTTTTTTTGTTTTTTCCCGTTTTTTGCCCATTTTTTCCCCGTTTTTTTCCATTTTTTCCCCCTTTCCCCGTTTTTTTCCCGATTTTTCCCGATTTCCCCGTTTTTTGCCCCATTTCCCACCTGCTCGGCGTAGAGGTCGTCGCGGTCGTGCATGTGCTGGCGTTTTTTTCCCGTTTTTTCCTCCTATTTTTTCCCCGTTTTTCCCGTTTTTTCCCCCTATTTTTTCCCCATTTTTTCCCTTTTTTTCCCCATTTTTCCCCGTTTTTCCCATTTCTGCCATTTTTTGCCCCATTTCCCACCTGCTCGGCGTAGAGGTCGTCACGGTCGTGCATGTGCTGGCGTTTTTTTCCCCATTTTTTTCCCCATTTTTTCCCCGTTTTTTTCCCATTTCTTTCCCCGTTTTTCCCCGTTTTTTTCCCATTTTTTCCCCATTTTTTCTCCTGATTTTTTTCCCATTTTTCCCCGTTTTTTCCCCATTTTTTCCCCATTTTTTCCCCCATTTTTTCCCCCATTTTTTCCCCTTTTTTTCCCCGATTTTTTCCCCATTTTTTTCCCCGTTTTTTCCCCGTTTTTCCCCGTTTTTTCCCCATTTTTCCCCTATTTTTTCCCCATTTTTTCCCGTTTTTTCCCCGTTTTTTCCCGGTTTTTTCCCCATTTTCCCCCGTTTTTCCCATTTTTTTCCCCATTTTTCCCCATTTTTTGCCCCTATTTTTACCCCATTTTTCCCCGTTTTTTCCCGTTTTTCCCCCGTTTTTTCCCCTGTTTTTTGCCCATTTTTTGCCCGTTTTTTTGCCTGATTTTTTCCCGTTTTTGCCCAGTTTTTTTGCCCATTTTTTTGCCAATATTTTCCCCTTTTTTACCCATTTTTAACTGCTTTTGCCCCTTTTTTCCCGGTTTTTTCCCGTTTTCCCCATTTTTTCCCCTATTTTTTCCCCATTTTTTCCCCATTTTTTCCCCGTTTTTCCCCGTTTTTTTCCCCATTTTTCCCCATTTTTTTCCCATTTCTTCCCGATTTTTCCCCGTTTTTCCCCGTTTTTTTCCCCATTTTTCCCCCGTTTTTTCCCCATTTTTTCCCCATTTTTCCCCGTTTTTTGCCCATCTTTTCCCCGTTTTTCCCATTTTTCCCCCATTTTTTCCCCCTTTTTCCCCATTTTTCCCCGTTTTTTCCCGATTTCCCCGTTTTTCGCCCCATTTCCACCTGCTCGGCGTAGAGGTCGTCGCGGTCGTGCATGTGCTGGTGCTTGCCCAGGTCCGTGGTGATCTCGCCCACCTCGGTGTAGAACTGCACGTCCGTGTGCCGCTTCTTCCCGAACATGATGGCGTTCTGGGACGGAAAAGCGGGATTTCGGGAAAAACGGGAATGATGGACCGAAATCACCGAGTTCCGGCCCAAAAAACACGGGAATTCCGGACCAAAATCCCGGAGTTCTGGCCCAAAAACCACAGCAGTTCCGGCCCAAAATCACAGAGTTCCGGACTAAAATCTGGGAATTCTGGACCGAATTCTGGGAATTCCAGGAAAATCCAGGAATGCTGGACCAAAATCCGGGAGTTCTGCACCAAAATCTGGGATTTCCGACCCAAAAAACCCAGGAGTTTTGGCCCAAAATCCCGGAGTTCTGGCCCAAAAAATGTGGCAGTTCCGGCCCCGAAATAACAGAGTTTCAGTCCGAAATCTGGGAGTTCTGACCCGGAATTGGGGAAATCCGGGAATTCCGGCCCAAAATCCCGGAGTTTCAGACCAAAATCCCAGAGTTCCGGCCCAAAAAACCCAGGAGCTCAGGACCAAAATCCCCGAGTTCCGGCCCAAAATCACCGAGTTCCGGACCAAAATCCCGGAGTTCTGGCCCAAAAAACACGGCAGTTCTGTCCCAAATTCCTGGAGTTCTGGACCAAAATCACAGAGTTCCGGTCCGAAATCTGGGAGTTCTGGACTGAAATCTGGGAATTCCGGGAAAATCCGGGAATGCAGACCCGAAATCCCAGAGTTCCGGCCCAAAATCCCGGACTCCTGGACCAAAAAACCCAGGAGTTCCGGACCAAAATCTGGGAGTTCCAGACTAAAATCCAAGAATTCTGTGAAAATCTGGGACTTTTGGCCCAAAATCCCAGAGTTCTGGCCCGAAATCTGAGAATTCCATGAAAATCTGGGAATTTTGGGCCAAAATTCCAGAGTTCTGGTCCAAAATCCCGGGATTTCCACCCAAAATCACAGAATATTACCAAAATCCGCTGGTGTTCGACCCAAACTCTGAAATTTGCCCCAAAATCCCAGGATTTCCACCCAAAATCACAGAATATTACTAAAATTTGGGCTTTTCCACCCAAACTCTGGAGTTTGCCCCAAAATCCCGAGATTTCCACCCAAAATCACGGAATATTGCTAAAACTGCAGGTTTTCCACCCAAACTCTGGAGTTTGCCCCAAAATCCCGAGATTTCCACCCAAAATCATGGAATATTACTAAAACTGCAGGTTTTTCACCCAAACTCTGGAGTTTGCCCCAAAATCCCGGGATTTCCCCCCAAAATTGTGTAGTATTACTAAAACTGCAGGTTTTCCACCCAAACTCCAGAGTTTGCCCCAAAATCCTGGGATTTCCACCCAAAATCACGGAATATTGCTAAAACTGCAGGTTTTCCACCCAAATTCCAGAGTTTGCCCCAAAATCCTGAGATTTCCCCCTAAAATCTCTGAATATTACTAAAATCATGGCTTTTCCACCCAAACTCTGGCATATGCCCCAAATCCTGGGAATTCTGACCCAAAATCCTGGGATTTCCCCCCAAAATCTCTGAATATTGCTAAAATCGTGGCTTTTACACCCAAACTCTGGAGTTTGCCCCAAAATCCCGGGATTTCCACCCAAAATCCCGGGATTTCCACTCAAAATCACAGAATTACTAAAATCACGGCTTTTCCACCCAAACTCTGCAGTTTGCCCCAAATCCTGGGAATTCTGGCCCAAAATCTCGTGATTTTCCCCCAAAATCACAGAATTACTAAAATTGCGGCTTTTTTACCCAAACTCTGGAATTTGCCTAAAATCCTGGGAATTCTGACCCAAAATCCCGGGATTTCCACCCAAAATCCCGGGATTTCCCCCCAAAATCACAGAATTACTAAAATTGCAGCTTTTCCACCCAAACTCTGGTGTTTGCCCCAAAATCCCAGGATTTCCACCCAAAATCCCGGGATTTCCACCCAAAATCCCGGGATTTTCCCCCAAAACCGTGCCGTTCCCACCTCGATCCTCTCCCCGCGTCCCCACCCGGGATTTTCCCCCGAACCCCCGAATTTTCCTGGCCGGAATCTCGGGGTTTTGGCCCGAATTGTGCGTTTTGCCCAAAATCGGCGTTTTTTGCCCCAAAAGCACCTTGAGGTGGAAGTGCAGCACGATGATCATCTCGCCGTCGCAGGGCTGGAACACGGCGTGTTTGATGTTGTTGTACAGGATGTCCACCTTGTCCCCCCGCACCGACGTGAAGCGGAACCCTGCGGCCCCGAAATCCCCGGAAAATGACCCAAAATCACAATCCGGGCAGAGACACACGAAATCACCCCGAAATCCAGAAAAAATGAGGCGAAATTCATGGAAACTGCCCCAAAATCCAGAAAAAACGAGCTGAAATCCACAGAAACCGCCCAAAAATTCACAGAAAGTGACCCAAAATCCAGGGAAACCAACCCAAAATCCAGGGAAAATGACCCAAAATCAAAATCCAGGGAAAGACACCCAAAATCCATGGAAAGCACCCCAAAAATCCAGGGAAACCCACCCAAATTCCATGGAAAGCACCCCAAAATCCAGAAAAAATGACCCAAAATCCACATAAACTGCCCCAAAATTCACAGAAAGTGACCCAAAATCCAGGGAAACCGACCCAAAATAACAATCCGGGGAAAGACACCCAAAATCCACCAAAAGCACCCCAAAATCCAGAAAAAATGAGCCAAAATCCACGGAAACTGCCCCAAAATCCAGGGAAAATGGACCAAAATCCATGGAAAGCACCCCAAAATCCGGGGAAAAGGAGCCAAAATCAAAATCTGGGGAAAGACACCCGAAATCACCCCAAAATCCAGAAAAAAACGAGGCAAAATCCACAGAAACCGCCCCAAAATTCAGGGAAACCAACACAAAATCCACAGAAAGTGACCCGAAATCCAGGGAAAAGGACCCAAAATCAAAATCCGGGGAAAGACACCCAAAATCCACTGAAAGAGACCCAAAATCCAGGGAAACCCACCCGAAATCCACCGAAAGCACCCCAAAATCCAGGAAAAGCAACCCAAAATCCACAGAAACCGCCCCAAATTTCCGGGAAACCGCCCCAAAATCCAGGGAAAATGACCCAAAATCAAAATCCGGGGGAAGCCACCCAAAATCCACCAAAAGCACCCCAAAATCCTGAAAAAAAGAGGCTAAATCCATGGAAACCGCGCAAAAATTCACAGAAACTGCCCCAAAATTCAGGGAAACCGACCCAAAACCCAGGGAAAATGACCCAAAATCAAAATCTGGGGAAAGACACCCAAAATCCATGGAAAGCACCCCAAAATCCAGAAAAAATGAGGCAAAGTCCACGGCAACCGACCCAAAATTCAGGGAAACCAACCCAAAATCCACGGAAAGCACCCCAAAATCCAGAAAAAATGAGCCAAAATCCAAGGAAACCGCCCCGAAACCCGGGAAAAATGACCCAAAATCAAAATCTGGGGAAAGACACCCGAAATCCACCGAAAGCACCCCAAAATCCAGAAAAAACAAGGCAAAATCCACAGAAATCGCCCCAAAACCCGGGGAAAATGACCCAAAATCAAAATCCAGGGAAAGACACCCGAAATCACCCCAAAATTCAGAAAAAAACGAGGCAAAAATCATGGAAACCACCCAAAAATTCACAGAAACCACCCCAAAATTCACGGAAACCAACCCAAAATCCAGAAAAACATCAAAATGCACAGAAACTGACCCAAAATCAAAATCCACGAAATACGACCCAAAATCCATGGCTTCTGCGCCATGTTGGGATTTGAGGGATTTTGGGGGGTTTTTGAGTGAATTTTGGGGATTTTTGAGGGGATTTTTTGGGGATTTCAGGTTTTTTTGAATTTGGGATAATTTTGGGGTGAATTCCGGGGATTTTGGTCACCGTTGACGTGCGCCTCCAGCGCGCCCTGCATGCGCTTCTGGGCCATGTTGGGATTTGGTGGATTTTGGGGAGTTTTTGAGTGAATTTTGGGGGATTTTTGAGGTGATTTTGTGGGGATTTTGGGGTTTTTTTGGAACCGGAAATTTTGGGGTGAATTCCGGGGATTTTGGTCACCGTTGACGTGCGCCTCCAGCGCGCCCTGACGGCGCTTCTGGGCGATGTTGGGATTTGGGGCATTTTGGGGAGTTTCTGAGTGAATTTTTGGGGATTTTTGACGGGATTTTTTGGGGATTTCGGGTTTTTTTGAATTTCCATGAATTTTGGGGTAAAATCTGGGGATTTTGGTCACCGTTGACGTGCGCCTCCAGCGCACCCTGCATGCGCTTCTGGGCCATGTTGGGATTTGGGGGATTTTGGGGAGTTTCTGAGTGAATTTTGGGGGATTTTTGAGGTGATTTTGTGGGAATTTCGGGTTTTTTTGAATTGGGGTAATTTTGGGGTGAATTTTTGGGATTTTGGTCACCGTTGACGTGCGCCTCCAGCGCGCCCTGCATGCGCTTCTGGGCGATGTTGGGATTTGGGGGTTTTTGGGGAGTTTTTGAGTGAATTTTGGGGATTTTTGACGGGATTTTGAGGGAATTTGGGGTTTTTTTAGATTTGGGAAATTTTGGGGTAAATTTTAGGGATTTTGGTCACCGTTGACGTGCGCCTCCAGCGCGCCCTGCATGCGCTTCTGGGCGATGTTGGGATTTGAGGCATTTTGGGGGATTTTTGGTGATTTTTGAGTGAATTTTTGGGGATTTTTTTTGGGATTTCAGGTTCTTTGAATTTCCATGAATTTTGGGGTGAATTCCGGGGATTTTGGTCACCGTTGACGTGCGCCTCCAGCGCGCCCTGATGGAGCTTCTGGGCAATTGTGGGATTTGAGGGATTTTGGGGAATTTCTGAGTGAATTTTGGGGATTTTTGAGTGAATTTTTGGGATTTTTTTGGGGATTTCGGGTTTTTTTGGAATCGGGTAATTTTGGGGTAAATTCCGGGGATTTTGGTCACCGTTGACGTGCGCCTCCAGTGCGCCCTGCATGCGCTTCTGCACCATGTTGGGATTTGGGGGATTTTGGGGAGTTTTTGAGTGAATTTTTGGGGATTTTTGACGGGATTTTTTGGGGGTTTTGGGTTTTTTTGAATTTCCATGAATTTTGGGGTAAATTTTGGGGATTTTGGTCACCGTTACGTGCGCCTCCAGCGCGCCCTGCATGCGCTTCTGGGCCATGTTGGGATTTGGGGGATTTTGGGGAGTTTCTGAGTGAATTTTGGGGGATTTTTGAGTGAATTTTCGGGATTTTTGAGGGAATTTTGGGGTTTTTTGGGTTTTGATGAATTTTGGGGTGAATTCCGGGGATTTTGGTCACCGTTGACGTGCGCCTCCAGCGCGCCCTGCATGCGCTTCTGGGCGATGTTGGGATTTGAGGGGTTTTTGAGTGAATTTTTGGAGATTTTTGAGTGAATTTTTTGGGATTTTTGTGGGGATTTCAGGTTTTTTTGATTCGGGAAATTTTGGGGTGAATTCTGGGGATTTTGGTCACCGTTGACGTGCGCCTCCAGCGCGCCCTGACGGCGCTTCTGGGCCATGTTGGGATTTGGGGAGTTTCTGAGTGAATTTTTGAGGATTTTTGAGTGAATTTTTGGGGATTTTTGTGGGGATTTTGGGTTTTTTGAGGTTTGATGAATTTTGGGGTGAATTCCGGGGATTTTGGTCACCGTTGACGTGCGCCTCCAGCGCGCCCTGCATGCGCTTCTGGGCCATGTTGGGATTTGAGGGGTTTTTGAGTGAATTTTTGGGGATTTTTGAGTGAATTTTTTGGGATTTTTTCGGGGATTTCGGGTTTTTTGGTTTTTATGAATTTTGGGGTAAATTCCGGGGATTTTGGTCACCGTTGACGTGCGCCTCCAGCGCGCCCTGCATGCGCTTCTGGGCGATGTTGGGCCGGATGTAGAGGTCCTTCAGTTTGGGGTTGCTGCGGTTGAGGTTGATGACCAACGAGTCCTGCTTGACGATGCCCTGCGGACACCCAGATGACCACTTAGTGACCACTGACCACTGGGTGACCACTGACCACCCAATGTCCACTCAATGTCCACTCGATGACCACTGACCACTTGGTGACCACTCGACGACCACTGACCACTCACTGACCACTCACTGACCACTCACTGACCGCTCGGTGACCACTCGATGACCACTGACCGCTCGGTGACCAATGACCGCTCACTGACCACTCGGTGACCACTGACCACTCACTGACCACTCGGTTACCACTGACCATTCACTGACCACTCGGTGAGCACTCAATGACCACTTGATGACCACTGACCACTCGGTGACCACTCGGTGACCACTTGGTGACCACCCAATGTCCACTCAATGTCCACTGACCACTCACTGACCGCTCGGTGACCACTGACCACTCGATGACCACTCGATGACCACTGACCACTCACTGACCACTCGGTGACCACTCGATGACCACTCGGTGACCACTGACCACTTAATGTCCACTCGATGTCCACTCGGTGACCACTGACCACTCACTGACCACTCACTGACCACTCGATGACCATTCATTGACCACCCAATGACCAAAGTCCACCCAATGTCCACTCAATGTCCATTTAATGACCACTCACTGACCATTCATTGACTACTCAATGACCACTCAATGTCCACTCAATGACCACCCAATGTCCATCTAATGTCCACTCATTGACCACTTAATGACCACCCAATGTCCACTCGATGACCAGTCAATGTCCACCCAATGTCCATTTAATGTCCACTCATTGACCACTCAATGTCCAATGACCACCCAATGACCACTCAATGACCACTCAATGTCCAAAGTCCACCCAACAGCCACTCAAAGACCATTCCATGATTGTCCACCCAACGTCCACTCGCTGACCACTCAATGTCCAGTGACCACCCAATGACCACTCATTGACCACCCAATGACCACTCAATGACCACTCACTGACCAATGTCCACTCATTGACTACTCACTGACCATTCATTGACCATCCAATGACCACCCAATGACCACTCAACGACCGCTCAACGTTCAACATCCACCCAACGACCGCTCGATGACCATCCACCCAACGTCCACCCACCGCCCGCCCAACTGACCACTCACTGACCACTCAATGACCAAAGTCAACCCAATGACCACTCAATGTCCACTCAATGACCACTCAATGTCCACTCAATGACCAAAGTCAACCCAATGTCCACTCAATGACCACTCAACGTTCAATGACCACCCAACGACCACTCAACGTTCAACGTCCACCCAACGACCACTCCATGACCGTCCACCCAATGTCCACTCAATGACCACCCAATGACCACTGAATGTCCACTCAATGACCAAAGCCCACCCAATGACCACTCATTGACCATTTAATGTCCACTCATTGACCACTCAATGACCATTTAATGACCACTGACTGACCATTCAATGACCACTCAATGTCCACTTGCTGACCACCCAATGACCACCCAACTGACCACTCACTGACCACTCAATGACCATTCATTGACCACTCAATGACCACCCAATGATCACTCAATGACCACCCAATGACCACTCAAAGACCGCTCAACGTTCAATGACCACTCAACGACCACTCCATGACCGTCCACCCAACATCCACTCGCTGACCACTCAATGTCCACCCAATATCCACTCAATGACCACTCAATGACCACACAATGACCACCCAACGACCAAAGACCACTCATTGACCACTCAATGTTCAACGTCCACTCAATGACTGACGCCCACCCAACGTCCACCCAACTGACCACCCGCCCAACTGACCGCCCGCTGACCCCTGTGTGACCTCTGTGTGACCCCTGGTGACCCCTGGTGACCGCTGCCCACCTCCTTCTCCTTCTCCTCGGCCTCGCGGGTCTTGTAGCGCTTCTGCACCTCCTTGATGATGCGGAACGCGTTCTGCAGGTTGGACGCCGGCACCGTCGACTCGCCCGGCGGCTTCAGGTTGGAGGCGCGGTACGTTCTGCGGGGTTTGGGGCGATTTAAGGGTTTTTTGGGTCCGTTTTAGGGTTTTTAGATTTTTTCTGATTTTTTTGGAATTTTTTAAAATTTTTTCGGGTCGATTTTGAGGTTTTTTGGGGTCAATTTTGTAGCCAATTTTGGATTTTTTAAAAATTGGTTTGGGTCTATTTTGAGATCTTTGAGATCGATTTTGGTTTTTATTTTTACTTGATTTTGAATTTTTGAGGCAGACTTGGGGTTTTTTTGGGTGTTTTTGTGGTCAATTTTGAGTTTTTTTGGCATTTCTGGGGTCGATTTTGTAGCCAATTTTGGAATTTTTTTTAGGCTTTTTTCAAAATTGTTTTTGGTCTATTTTGAGTTCTTTGAGGTCGATTTTGCTAATTTTTTGGGTTTTTTTTTTCATTTTTACTCGATTTTGAATTTTTGAGATAAACTTGGGGTTTTTTGGGCGTTTTTGCGGTCAATTTTGAGGTTTTTTTGGCATTTCTGGGGTCGTTTTCCCCCCCACCCCCGCCATTTCCCCCCAGTTTTTCCCGTTTTCTCCCTGTTTTTCCCATTTCCCCCCGTTTTTCCCATTTTCCCCCTGTTTTCCCCCCATTTTTCCCATTTCCTCCTGTTTTTCCTGTTTCCCCTTATTTTTCCCGTTTTCCTCCCGTTTTCTCCCCATTTCCCGCCTGTTTTTCCCATTTTCCCCCCATTTTCCCCTTATTTTTCCCGTTTTCCCCTTATTTTTCCCGTTTTCCCCTTATTTTTCCCATTTTCCCCGTTTCCTCCCCATTTTTCCTGTTTTCCCCCATTTTCTGCCTGTTTCTCCCGTTCTCCCATTTTTCCAGTTTTCCCCCCATTTTTCAAATTTTTCCCGTTTTCCCCCCATTTTTCCCATTTTCCAGGTGTTTCCCCCCGTTTTTCCCATTTCCCCCCGTTTCCCCCCATTTTTCTGGTTTCCCCCCTGTTTTTCCCTTTTCCTAAGTTATTCCCATTTTCCTTCTGTTTTTCCTGTTTTCCACCTGTTTTTCCCCCTTTTTTCCCGTTCCCCCACCATTTTTCCAGTTTTCCCCCCATTTTTCCCATTTTCCACCTGTTTTCCCCCGTTTTTCCCATTTCCCCTGGTTTTCCTGGTTTCCCCGTTTTTCCCTTTTCCTCTGTTATTCCCATTTTCATTCAGTTTTTCCTGTTTTCCGCCCGTTTTCCCCTCTTTTTTCCCGTTTTCCTTTTTTCCCCCTTTTACCCCAGTTTTTCCCATTTCCCCATTTCCCCAATTTCCCCCCTTTTTTCCCGTTCTCCCCTGTTTTCTCCCCGTTTTTCCTGTTTCCCGTTTTTCCCATTTTTCCCCCATTTTCCCCATTTTTGCCCCCTTTTTCCCTCCTTTTTCCCCATTTTCCCCCCGTTTCCCCCTCGTTTTCCCCCCCTTTTTCCCATTTCCACTCAGTTTTTCCCGTTTCCCCGTTTTTCCCGTTTCCCCCCATTTCCCACCCATTTTCCCCGAGTTTTCCCCGTTTTCCCCATTTTCCCCCCGTTTTTCCCATTTTTCCCCCGTTTTCTGCCTGCTTTCCCCCCATTTTTCTTGTTTTCCCCGTTTTTCCTGTTTTCTCCTCGTTTTCCCCCCGTTTTTCCTGTTTTCCCCCTGTTTCCCACCTGCGTTTTTCCCATTTTCCCCTTTTCCCCGTTTTCTGCCCATTTTTCCTGTTTCCCCTTATTTTTCCCATTTTCCCCATTTCCCCCCCATTTCCCCATTTCCCCCCTTTTTTCCTGTTTCCCCCTGTTTTCCCCCCGTTTTTCCTGTTTCCCCGTTTCCCCCGTTTTTCCCCTTTTTCCCCATTTCCCCCCCATTTCCCCCCCATTTCCCCCCCGTTCCCCCCATTTCCCCCCGCGCTCATTTTGGGGCGAATTCCGGGGGTTTTGGCGCACATCTCCTTGACGAAGGTGGCCTCGGGGTTGGGGAAGATGTTGCCCTCGTTGCGGCCGAGGGCGCTGCCGGGGCAGAAGAAGTTGATGCGCAGGTACGTGTAGTCGCCCTCCACCGACATGCTGATGTTCTGGGGCGAAAAACGCAGATTTTGGGAAAAACGGCGGTTTTGGGGGAAAAAACGGCAGTTTGGGGAAAAAAACGGGGGTTTTGGGAAAACAGGGTTTGGGAAAAATGGGGTTTGGGGAGAAAACCAGCGGTTTTGGGAATAATGGGGTTTGGGGGGGAAAATAGGGAATTAGGGATTTTTGGGGGAAAAATGGGGATTTAGAGAAAAATGGGATTTGGGGGAAAAACAGCGGTTTTAGGGAAAATGGGGTTTGGAGGGGAAAATGGGGATTTGGGGAATAATGGGGTTTGGAGGGGAAAATGGGGTTTGGGGGGAAAAATGGGGATTTAGAGAAAAATGGGATTTGGGGGGGAAATGTGAATTGGGGGGAAAAATGGGGATTTAGGGAAAAATGGGATTTGGGGGGAAAAAACGGCGGTTTTGGGAAAAATGGGGTTTGGGGGGAAAAAGGGCAGTTTTGGGAAAAATGGGGTTTGGGGGGAAAATGGGGATTTAGCGAATAATGGGAATTTGGGGGGGAAGCGGGGATTTGGGGGGGAAAAACGGCAATTTTGGGGAAAACGGGGTTTGGGGGGGAAAATGGGGATTTAGGGAAAAATGGGAATTTATGGGGGTAGCGGGGATTTGGGGGGAAAAATGGCGGTTTTGGGAAAAATGGGGTTTGGGGAGAAAAACAGAAGTTTTGGGAAAAATGGGGTTTGGGGGGAAAAACGGGGTTTGGGGAGAAAAACGGCGGTTTTGGGAAAAATGGGGTTTGGGGGGGAAAATGGGGATTTAGGGAAAAATGGGGATTTAGGGAAAAATACAGATTTGGGGATTTTGGGGGGAAAAAACAGGGATTTGGGGGAAAAGGAAGATTTTGGCATTTCTGGCATTGATTTCGGGGTTTTTGACCTTTTTCACCATTTCTGAGGTAAATTTCGGGTTTTTTTAAGCATTTTTAACATTTCTGATGTAACTTCAGGGTTTTTTATCTCTTTTGCCATTTCTGAGGTCAATTTTGGGGTTTTTTGACCGTTTTTGGTATTTCTGGGGTTGATTTCGAATTTTTTGCCCCTTTTTACCATTTCTGAGGTAAATTTTGGGGTTCTTTGAGCGCTTTTAGCATTTTTGGTGTCAATTTTTCGGGTTTTTTACCTCTTTTGCCATTTCTGAGGTAAATTTCGGGTTTTTTGAGCATTTTTAACATTTCTGATGTAACTTCAGGGTTTTTTATCTCTTTTGCCATTTCTGAGGTAAATTTTGGAGTTCTTTGAGCAGTTTTGGTATTTCTGGGGTTGATTTCGAGTTTTTTGCCCCTTTTTACCATTTCTGAGGTAAATTTTGGGGTTTTTTGACCACTTTTACCATTTTCGGCGTCAATTTTTCAGGTTTTCGGGCTCTTTTGCCATTTCTGAGGTAAATTTTGGGGTTTTTTGAGCGGTTTTGGTATTTCTGGGGTTGATTTCAAGTTTTTTGCCCCTTTTTACCATTTCTGAGGTAAATTTTGGGGTTCTTTGAGCGCTTTTACCATTCTGGTGTCAATTTTTGGGTTTTTTGAGCAGTTTTGCCATTTCTGAGGTAAATTTTGGGGTTCTTTGAGCTCTTTTGGAATTCTGGCATCAAATTTTGGGTTTTTTTAATCTATTTTGCATTTCTGAGATAAATTTTGGGGTTCTTTGAGTTCTTTTGCCATTTCTGAGGTAAATTTTGGGCTTTTTTATGCGTTTTTGGTATTTCTAGGGTCGATTTCAGATATTTTGACCTTTTTTGCCATTTCTGAGATAAATTTTGGGGTTTTTTTGAATGTTTTTGACAATTCTGGTGTCAACTTTGGAGTTTTTTATTTCTTTTGCTATTTCTGAGGTAATTTTTGGGGTTTTTTGAGTTCTTTTACCATTTTTGGTGTCAATTTTTCAGGTTTTTTTCGGGTTTTTTACCTCTTTTGCCATTTCTGAGGTAAATTTTGGGTTTTTTGAACGTTTTCGGCATATTCTGCGTCAATTTTTTGTGTTTTCGAGCACTTTTGCCCTTTCTGAGCCCAATTCTGTTTTTTTCCCATCATTTCCGGCCTGTCTCCCTCTCTCTCCCCGCCGCCCGTCCCGGCCCGTTTTTGGGGCGAATTCGGGGGGTTTTGGGCACCTTGATGGTGGCGATGTGGAAGGGCGTGGCGATGCCGAAGACGGGCATGATGACGCTCTCGTACTTCTTGTCGATGTAGATCTTCATCTCGCGCACGTGCGGCTCCTTCGGCAGCAGCGCCGCGCTCTTGTACGACACGTTCGACTTACGCGCCCTGAAATGGGGCGAAAACGTGAGGTTTTGGGAAAAACGGGGTTTTTGGGGTAAAAATGGGGGAGTTTAGGAAAAAATTCTGTTAATTTTGGGTTATTTTTGGCCGTTTTGGGTTAATTTTGGCCATTTTGGGTTAACTTTGGCCATTTTGGGTTAACTTTGGCCATTTTTGGGGCGAATCCTGTTACTTTTGGTTTAATTCCGCCTGTTTTGACTCGAGGGACATTTTTGGGGTGAAATCCGTTATTTTCGGGTTAATTTTGGCCATTTTGGGTTAACTTTGGCCATTTTGGGTCAATTTTTGGGCCGAATCCCCGTCCTTTCGGCTCAGTTCCACCTGTTTTGGGTTAATTTTGGCCGTTTTGGGTTAATTTTGCCCATTTTTGGGCCAAATCCTCGTCCTTTTGGCTCAGTTCCGCCCGTTTTGCCCCGAGGGCCGTTTTCGGGTGAAATCCAATACTTTTGGGTTAATTTTGGCCATTCTGGAGCAAATCCCCTTCCTTCTGGGTTAATTTTGGCCATTTTTGGGCCGAATCCCCTTCCTTTTGGGTTAATTTTGGCTGTTTTGGGTTAATTTTGGCCGTTTTGGGTTAATTTTGGCCGTTTTGAGTTAATTTTGGCCATTTTTGGGGCGAATCCCCTTCCTTTTGGGTTAATTTTGGCCATTTTGGGTTAATTTTGGCCATTTTGGGTTAACTTTGCCCATTTTTGGGGCGAATCCCCGTCCTTTTGGGTTAATTTTGGCTGTTTTGGGTTAATTTTGGCCGTTTTGGGTTAATTTTGGCAATTTTGGGTTAATTTTGGCCATTTTTGGGGCGAATCCTCTTCCTTTTGGGTTAATTTTGGCCGTTTTGAGTTAATTTTGCCCATTTTTGGGGCAAATCCCCTTCCTTTGGGCTCAGTTCCGCCCGCTTTGCCCCAGGGGCCGTTTTGGGGTGAATTCCGGTACTTTTGGGTTAAGTTTGGCTGTTTTGGGTTAATTCCGCCTGTTTTGGGTACATTTTGGCCATTTTGGGTTAATTTTGGCCGTTTTTGGGCCGAATCCCCTTCTTTTTGGTTAATTTTTGCCGTTTTAGGTTAATTTTGGCCATTTTGGGTTAATTTTGGCTGTTTAGGGCTTAATTTTGGCTGTTCTCGTTTAATTTTGGCCATTTTTGGGGCGAATCCCCTTCCTTTTGGGTTATTTCCGGCTGTTTTCGGTTAATTTTGGCCATTTTGGGTTAATTTTTGGGCCGAATCCCCTTCCTTTGGGTGAATTTAAGCCATTTTAGGTTAATTTTGTCGATTTTGGGGTAATTTTGGCCATTTTCGTTTAATTTTGGCTGTTTTTGGGCTGAATCCCCTTCTGTTTGGTTAATTTTGGCCGTTTTAGGTTAATTTTGGCCATTTTGAGTTAATTTTGGCCGTTTTGGGTTAATTTTGGCCATTTTGGGTTAATTTTGCCCATTTTTGGGCCGAATCCCGTTCGTTTTGGGGTAATTCCGCCCGTTCTGCCCCGGGCCCGTTTTGGGGTGAAATCCGGTACTTTTGGGTCTGCTGCTCGCCGCGCTGCTCCGTCAGGCGCCGCCGCGCGTCCTCGTTCAGCTGCGTGGCCAGTTCCTTCTGGTGCGCCCGGCGCTTCTCCTCGGCCGTCAGCTCGTTCTGCGGACAGGTCAGAGGTCACGGGGTCACCCGGGGTCACACAGGGGTCAGTGGGGTCACCCAGGGGTCAGTGGGGTCACCCAGGGGTCAGGGATGGTCACTCGGGGGTCAGGGAGTGACCAGTTCCTTCTGGTGCGCCCGGCGCTTCTCCTCGGCCGTCAGCTCGTTCTGCGGACAGGGCAAAGGTCACGGGGTCACCCGGGGTCACCATGGGGTCACCCAGCGGTCAGTGGGGTCACCCGGGGGTCAGGGCTGGTCACTCGGGGGTCAGGGAGTGACCAGTCCCTTCTGGTGCGCCCGGCGCTTCTCCTCGGCCGTCAGCTCGTTCTGCGGACAGGTCAGAGGTCACCCAGTGGTCACTCAGTGGTCACTCAGCGGTCAGTGGTCACTCACGGCCATTTTGGGTCGTTTTTGGGAAATTCAGGGCATTTTTAAGGGATTTTTGGGACTTTTTTTGGTCATTTTTGGGGTCGTGGTCATTCAGTGGTCACTCAGTGGTCACTCAGAATCACTCAGTGGTCACTCAGTAGTCACTCTGGTCATTGGTCACTCACTGGTCACTCTGGTCTCTCAGTGGTCACTCATGGCCAGTTTGGGTAAATTTTGATCCATTTTTAGGGAATTTTTGGGACTTTTTTTGGTCATTTTTGGGGCCGTGGTCACTCACTGGTCACTCAGTGGTCAGTACTGGTCAGTGGTCACTAAGGTCTCTCAGTGGTCACTCAGAGGTCAGTGGTCACTCAGAGGTCAGACGTCACTCAGTGGTCACTCAGTGGTCACTAAGTGGTCACTGGTCAATCACTGGTCACTCAGGTCACTCAGTGGTCAGTACCGGTCAGTGGTCACTCACTGGTCACTCACGGCCATTTTGGGTCATTTTTGGGAAATTTGGGGCATTTTTAGGGGATTTTTGGGACTTTTTTTGGTCATTTTTGGGGTTGTGGTCACTCACTGGTCACTCAGTGGTCACTCAGTGGTCACTCAGGATCAATCAGCAGTCACTCAGTGGTCAGTGGTCAATGGTCACTCAGTGGTCACTCAGAGATCACTCAGTAGTCACTGGTCACTCACTGGTCACTCAGAGGTCAGAGGTCACTCAGTGGTCAGTGGTCACTCAGTGGTCACTGGTCACTCAGGTCTCTCAATGGTCAGTGGTCACTCAGTGGTCACTCAGGATCAATCAGTGGTCACTCAGTTGTCACTCAGGGGTCAGTGGTCACTCACTGGTCACTCACGGCCATTTTGGGTCAATTTTGGGCCATTTTTAGGGGATTTTTGGGACTTTTTTAGGATTTTTGTGTCATTTTTTGGGTTCTGGTCACTCAATGGTCAGTGGTCAGTCAGTGGTCACTCAGTGGTCACTCAGTGGTCACTCCGGGGTCACTCAGGGGTCACTCAGTGGTCACTCAGTGGTCACTCAGTGGTGACTCACAACCCTTTTGGGTAAATTCTGGGCCATTTTTAGGGGATTTTTGGGACCTTTTTGTGTTTTTTGGGTCGTTTTTGTGGTTCTGGTCACTCCGGGGTCAGTGGTCACTCAGTGGTCACTCAGTGGTCACTCACGGCCATTTTGGGTCAATTTTGGGGCATTTTTAGAGGGATTTTTGGGACTTTTTTGGGATTTTTGTGTCGTTTTTGGGGTTCTGGTCACTCAGCGGTCAGAGGTCACTCAGTGGTCACTCAGTGGTCACTCAGTGGTCACTCACGGCCATTTTGGGTCAATTTTGGGGCATTTTTAGAGGGATTTTTGGAACTTTTTTGGGTTTTTTGTGTCATTTTTGGGGTTGTGGTCACTCAGAGTCAATCAGGGGTCAGTGATCACTCAGTGGTCACTCAGTGGTCACTCAGTGGTCACTCAGTGTCACTCACGGCCATATTGGGTCAATTTTGGGCCATTTTTAGGGGATTTTTGGGACTTTTTTGGGATTTTTGTGTCGTTTTTGGGGTTCTGGTCACTCAGGTGTCCGTAGTCACTCAGTGGTCACTCAGTGGTCAGTGGTCACTCAGTGGTCACTCAGTGGTCACCCGAGGCCGTTTTGGGTCATTTTTGGGAAATTTGGGGCATTTTTAGGGGATTTTTGGGACTTTTTTTGGTCATTTTTGGGGTCGTGGTCACTCAGTGGTCACTCAGTGGTCACTCAGTGATCACTCAGAGGTCAGAGGTCACTCAGTGGTCAGTGGTCACTCACTGGTCACTGGTCACTGAGGTCTCTCAATGGTCAGTGGTCACTCAGTGGTCACTCAGCGGTCAGTGGTCACTCAGTGGTCACTCACTGGTCACTCAGGATCACTCAGTGGTCACTCAGTGGTCACTCACTGGTCACTCACGGCCATTTTGGGTCATTTTGGGGAAATTTGGGCCATTTTTAGGGGATTTTTGGGTCATTTTTGGGGTTCTGGTCACTCAGTGGTCAGTGTGGTCACTCAGTGGTCACTCAGTGGTCACTCGTGGTCACTCACCCGGGTCCGCTCGGTCAGCAGGGCCGCGCGGGAGCTCCGGCCCAGCAGATCTTCGGCCTCGTCCTTGTCCGGCTCCTCCTCATCCTCGTCCTCGTTCTGGGCGCGGAAACGGCCGGATCGGGAAAAAAACAAAAAAATGAATTTCCCAAAAATCCTCAAATAACAAAATCCCAAATCCCAAAAACCCAAAAAACCCAAATCCCAAAATTCTCAAAAACCCCAAAATCCCCAAAACCCCCAAAACCGAATTCACAAAAAACACAAATAACAAAAATCCCCAAAACACCAAAAATCTCAAAAACCCCAAATAACAAAATCCCAAATCCCAAAAAACCCAAAATCCCCAAAAATGCTGAAAACGAAATTGCCAAAAACACAAATCCCAAAATCCCAAATCCCAAAAAAACCAAATTCCCAAAAAATCCCCAAAACGGAGTTGCTGAAAACCCAAAATAACAAATCCCAAAAACCTCAAAATCCCCGAAAATTCCCCAAAATGGAATTGCAAAAATCCCCAAATAACAAATCCCAAAATCCCCAGAAATGCTGAAAATGAAATTGCCAAAAAATCCCGAATCCCAAAAAATCCAAATTCCCAAATCCCAAAAAACCCAAAACCCCCAAAAATCCCCAAAACGGAATTGCTGAAAACCCCAAATAACAAATCCCAAAAACCCCAAAAACCCCAAAAATCCCCAAAACTCCCAAAAACCCCTAAAAGCCCAAAGTGCCCAAAAAGCCCAAAAATCACCAAAACAGAATTGCCAAAAAACTCAAATAAAAAGTCCCAAAAAAACCAAAAATCCCTAAAACTCCCAAAAACCCCAAAGTGCCCAAAAAGCCCCAAAATCCCCAAAACAGAATTGCCAAAAAACTCAAATAAAAAATCCCAAAAACTTCAAAAACCCCAAAAACCCCTAAAATCCCCAAAACTCCCAAAAACCCCCAAAAACCCCAAAGTGCCCAAAAAGCCCCAAACTGCCCCAAATTCGCCCACCTTGAGGAAAATCCCGACGTTTTTCACTTTCTTCTTGACGGCCGTCAGCAGCACCGCGGGGCCGTCCTGCGGAGACGCCTGATTGGCTGGGGCAGGGGCGCGGCCGCAGCCCATTGGCTGGGGCAGGGGCGGGGCTAAATGCTATTGGCTGGGACCAGGAGGGGGTAGAACCTGATTGGCTGGGGCGGGGGCGGGGCCGCAGCCCATTGGCTGGGACCGGGACGGGGTAAAACCTGATTGGCTGGGACGGCGAGGGGGTAAAACCTGATTGGCTGGGACAAGGACGAGGCCGCAGCCCATTGGCTGGGACCGGGACGGGGTAAAACCTGATTGGCTGGGGCGGGGGCGCGGCCGCAGCCCATTGGCTGGGACCGGGACGGGGGCTAAATGCTATTGGCTGGGATGGGGAGCGGGTAGAACCTGATTGGCTCAGATGGGGATGGGGTAAAACCTGATTGGCTGGGACGGGGATGGGGTAAAACCTGATTGGCTGGGGCAGGGGCGCGGCCGCAGCCCATTGGCTGGGACCGGGACGCGGCTAAATGCTATTGGCTGGGATGGGGATGGGGTAAAACCTGATTGGCTGGGACGGGGATAGGGTAAAACCTGATTGGCTGGGATGGGGAGGGGGTGAAACCCGATTGGCTGGGACTGGGAGGGGGTAAAACCGGATTGGCTGGGACGGGGATGGAGTAAAACCGCATTGGCTGGGATGGGAATGGGGCCATAGCCCATTGGCTGGGACCGGGACGGGGTAAAACCTGATTGGCTGGGACGGGGAGGGGGTAAAACCTGATTGGCTGGGACGGGGATGGGGGAAAAGCGGATTGGAGGGGACAGGGATGGGGTAAAACCTGATTGGCTGGGGCAGGGGCGGGGCCGCAGCCCATTGGCTGGGACCGGGAGGAGGCTAAATGCTATTGGCTGGGACGGGGATGGGGTAAAACCTGATTGGCTGGGACCGGGGCGGGGCTGCAGCCCATTGGCTGGGACTGGGAGGGGGCCGCAGCCCATTGGCTGGGACCGGGAGGGGGCTAAAAGCTATTGGCTGGGACGGGGAGGGGGTAAAACCTGATTGGCTGGGACCTGGAGGGGGTAAAACCTGATTGGCTGGGACGGGGAGGGGGTAAAACCTGATTGGCTGGGACAGGGAGGGGGTGGAACCTGATTGGCTGGGACGGGGAGGGGGTAAAACCTGATTGGTTGGGACAGGGATGGGGTAAAACCGGATTGGCTGGGATGGGGATGGAGCTAAATGCTATTGGCTGGGATGGGGATGGGATAAAACCGGATTGGCTGGGACAAGGACGAGGCCACAGCCCATTGGCTGGGACAGGGATGGGGTAAAACCTGATTGGTTGGGATGGGGATGGGGCCACAGCCCATTGGCTGGAATGGGGATGGCGTAAAACCTGATTGGCTGAGAGAAAGGGGCGGGGACACGCCATTGGCTGAGGGAATTGGGCATGGGGACACCTGATTGGCTGGGAGAAAGGGGCGGGGACAAACCGCTGGGCGGGAAAGGGGCTGAAACAAAGTGATTGGCCGAGGGGACGGGATGGGAAAACGTGATTGGCTGAGGGGAACGGACCAGGAAATGTGATTGGATGAGGGTGGGGGGTGGTGGAATGCGATTGGCCGAGGGTGGGGGATGGAGGAAGGGGATTGGCTAAGGGTTGGGGATGGAAGAACGCGATTGGCCGAGGGTCGGGGGATGGAGGAACAGGATTGGCCGAGGGGACGGGATGGAAAAACATGATTGGACGAGGGGAACGGATTGGGAAACGCGATTGGCCGAGGGTCGGGGATGGAAGAACGCGATTGGCCGAGGGTCAGGGATGGAGGAACGCGATTGGCCGAGGGTCAGGGGATGGAGGAAGCTGATTGGCCGGCCCGCAGGCCCCGCCCACCTCGTCCACCAGCACGGTGTCGCCCAGGAAGAGCGCGTAGGTGCGATCCTCGGGACGGGCCGCGCCGCGGTTCGGCAGCTCCGACAGCCCCACGTTCACGCTGAACACCATGCCTGGTTCGGGGGGAAAACACGGGGATTTGGGAAAAAACAGGATTAGAAATCGAAAAAATGAGAAAAAAACGAGTTAAAATGGGAAAAAACGGGGAAAAAAGAGGGGGAAAATGTGAAAAAACAGGAAAAAAAGGGGTTAAAATGAGTTTAGAATACTCCACGTTCACGCTGAACACCATGCCTGGGTTTGGGGCGAAAACGCGGGAAATCGGGAAAAACGGGTTAGAGATTGAAAAAACGGGGTTAAAATGCAAAAAATGAGAAAAAACGGGGGGAAAATGGGGAAAAATGGGGAAAAAAGAGGGGGAAATGGAATTTAAATGGGGAAAAATGGATTTAAAAGGTTCACGCTGAACACCATGCCTGGGGTTTGGGGGGAAAATGCCAGAATTTGGGAAAAACGGGTTAGAAATTGAAAAAACGGGAAAAAACGGAATTAAAATGCGAAAAAACTGGAAAAAACGGGGAAAAAACAGGGGGAAAATGGGTTTTAAATGCCCCACAGTCACGGTGAGCACCATGCCTGGTTTGGGGAGAAAACATGGGAATTTGGGAAAAATGGGTTAGAAATCAAAAAAATGAGAAAAAACGGGGTTAGAACGTGAAATAATGGGGTTAAAATGGGATAAAAATGGGGAAAAAAGGGGTTAAAATGGGGTTAAAATGGGTTTTAAATGGGGAAAAATGGATTTAAAAGGTTCACGCTGAACACCATGCCTGGTTTGGGGAGAAAACGCGGGAATTTGGTAGAAAAATGGGTTAGAAATTGAAAAAAATGGGAAAAAATGGGAAAAAATGGAAAAAAAAGGGGGAAAATGGGGAAAAATGGGTTTTAAAAGGCTCCACGTTCACGCTGAACACCATGCCTGGTTTGGGGAGAAAACACGGGAATTCGGGAAAAAACTGAAAAAATGGGGTTAAAATGCGAAAAAACGGGGTTAAAATGTGAAATAATGGGGTTAAAATGGGATAAAAATGGGGAAAAATGGGTTTAAAAGGCCCCACGTTCACGCTGAACACCATGCCTGGTTTTTGGGGCAAAAACGCGGGAATTTGGGAAAAACGGGGTTAGAATGGGAAAAAACAGGAAAAAACGGGGAAAACGGGATATATTTGGGGTAAGACCCGTGGATTTTGGGGTAAAATCCCCTGAATTTGGAAATTCAGGGTATAAATAAGAAACGTCAAGAATTTTTGGGGTAAAACCCAGGGTTTTGGGCTAAAACTTTGCAGTTTTGGACTAAAACCCCGCAAATTCGAAATTTCAAAGTAGAAATCAGAAACATCAGGGAATTTTGGGGTAAAACCGGGGGATTTTGGGGTAAAATCCTGTGAATTCAAAATTTCAAGGTAGAAATCAGAAAATTCAGGAATTTTTGGGGTAAAAACCCAGGGTTTTGGGGTAAAACCCCACGAATTCGAAATTTCAAGGTAGAAATCAGAAACATCAGGAATTTTTGGGGTAAATCACAGGGATTTTGGGGTAAAATCCTCTGAATTTGGAAATTTTCAGGGTACAAATAAAAAACATCAGGGATTTTTGGGGTAAAACCGTGGGTTTTGGGATAAAACCTGGGAGTTTTGGGGTAAAACCCCGCGAATTCGGAATTTTGGGGTACAAATCACAAATTTAAGGAATTTTTGGGGTAAAACCCGGGGGTTTTGGGGTAAAACCCTGTGAATTCGAAATTTTGGGGTACAAATCAGAAATTTAAGGAATTTTTGGGGTAAAACCCGGGGGATTTGGGGGTAAAACCTGGGGATTTTGGGGTAAAACCCTGTGAATTCAAAATTTCAGGGTACAAATCAGAAATTTAAGGAATTTTTGAGGTAAAACCTGGGGATTTTGGGGTAAAACCCCCTGAAATTCCAATTTTGGGGTAGAAATTAGAAACATCAGTAATTTTTGGGGTAAAACGGGGGGGATTTTGGGGTAAAATCCCGGGGGTTTGGGGTAAAAACCCACAAATTAAGAAATTCAGGGTACAAATCAGAAAGTCAGGAATTTTTGGGGTAAAACCCGGGGATTCTGGGGTAAAATCCCGTGAATTCAGAATTTTGGGGTAGAAATAAGAAATTTAAGGAAATTTTGGGGTAAAACCGGGGTATTTTGGGGCCGCTCACCCTTCTTGAGCCGCTGCTGGTTCTTGCTGTTGATGACCAGGGAGCCCTCGCGGAACTCGATGCCCATGGCGAACCTGAGTGACCACGGTGACCCCGTGACCCCGGGTGACCCCGGGTGACCCCGGTGACCCCGGTGACCCCGCGGTGACCCCTGACCCCGCTCACCCCAGGTTCTTGGTGATCTTGCCCAGCAGCTCCGGCCGCTGCTTCTTGACCACGTCCATGACGGCGGCGTAGACGTCGCACAGCCGGGCGCCTGCGGGTGGTGGTCAGTGGTCACTCAGGGGTCACTCGGGGTCAGAGGGGTCACTCAGTGGTCACTCGGCGGTCAGAGGGGTCATTTGGGGTCATTCAGGTCATTCAGGGTCACTCAGTGGTCACTTGGCGGTCACTCGGCGGTCAGAGGGGTCATTAGGGTCATTCAAGGGTCAGAGGGGTCACTCAGCGGTCACTTAGGGTCACTTAGGGGTAAGAGGGGTCACTCGGTGGTCAGAGGGGTCACTCAGTGGTCACTCGGCGGTCAGAGGGGTCATTTGGGGTCATTCAGGTCATTCAGGGTCACTCAGTGGTCACTTGGCGGTCACTCGGCGGTCAGAGGGGTCATTAGGGTCATTCAAGGGTCAGAGGGGTCACTCAGCGGTCACTTAGGGTCACTTAGGGGTAAGAGGGGTCACTCGGTGGTCAGAGGGGTCACTCAGCGGTCAGAGGGGTCATTCGGGGTCATTCAGGTCATTCAAGGGTCAGAGAGGTCACTCAGTGGTCACTCAGTGGTCAGAGGGGTCATTCGGGGTCATTCAAGGGTCAGAGTGGTCACTCAGTGGTCACTCGGGGTCATTCAGGGGTCAGAGTGGTCATTCAGGTCATTCAAAGGTCAGAAAGGTCACTCAGCGGTCACTCGGCGGTCACTCGGCGGTCAGAGGGGTCATTCAGGTCATTCAAGGGTCAGAAGGGTCACTCAGTGGTCACTCAGGGGTCAGAGTGATCATTCAGGTAGTTCAGGGTCATTCAAGGGTCAGAGGGGGCACTCAGTGGTCACTCGATAATCAGAGGGGTCACTCGGCGGTCAGAGGGGTCATTTGGGGTCAGAGGAGTCACTCAGCGGTCACTCGAGGGTCAGAGTGGTCATTTGGGGTCATTCAGGTCATTCAAGGGTCAGAGGGGTCACTCAGCGGTCACTCAGTGGTCAGAGGGGTCACTCAGCGGTCACTCAGCGGTCAGAGGGGTCATTTGGGATCATTCAGGTCATTCAAGTGTCAGAGGAGTCACTCAGTGGTCACTCAGCGGTCACTCAGTGGTCAGAGTGGTCATTTGGGGTCATTCAGGGGTGACTCAGGGGTCACTCGTGGCCATTTTCGGTCAATTTTGGGGCATTTTTAGGGGATTTTTGGGACTTTTTTGGGATTTTTGTGTCGTTTTTGGGGTTATGGTCACTGTGGTCACTCTGCGGTCACTGTGGTCAGTCAGTGGTCAGTCAGTGGTCACTCAGGGGTCACTCACGGCCATTTTGG
Organism: Taeniopygia guttata; assembly: GCF_048771995.1. Taxonomy (NCBI): domain Eukaryota; kingdom Metazoa; phylum Chordata; class Aves; order Passeriformes; family Estrildidae; genus Taeniopygia; species Taeniopygia guttata. Next base: position 136,241 of record NC_133061.1, read on the forward strand.
GTCAACTTTGGGGCATTTTTAGGAGATTTTTGGGACTTTTTTGGGATTTTTGTGTCGTTTTTGGGGTTCTGGTCACTGTGGTCAGTCAGTGGTCAGTGTGGTCACTCAGTGGTCACTCGGGGGTCACTCAGGGTCACTCACGGCAATTTTGAGTCAACTTTGGGGCATTTTTAGGAGATTTTTGGGCCATTTTTAGAGGATTTTGGGGACTTTTTTTGGATTTTTGTGTCGTTTTTGGGGTTATGGTCACTCTATGGTCACTGTGGTCAGTCAGTGGTCAGTGTGGTCACTCTGCGGTCACTCTGGTCAGTCAGTGGTCACTCAGTGGTCACTCAGTGGTCACTCAGGGGTCACTCAGGGCCATTTTGAGTCAATTTTGGGCCATTTCTAGGGGATTTTTGTGTCGTTTTTGGGGTTATGGTCACTGTGGTCAGTCAGTGGTCAGTGTGGCCAGTCAGTGGTCAGTGTGGCCACTCAGTGGTCACTCGGGGGTCACTCAGGGGTCACTCACGGCCATTTTGGGTCAATTTTGGGGCATTTTTAGAGGATTTTTGGGACTTTTTTGGGATTTTTGTGTCGTTTTTGGGGTTCTGGTCACTGTGGTCACTCTGGTCAGTCAGTGGTCACTCAGTGGTCACTCGGGGGTCACTCAGGGGTCACTCACGGCCATTTTGAGTCAACTTTGGGCCATTTTTAGGGGATTTTTGTGTCGTTTTTGGGGTTATAATCACTGTGGTCACTCTATGGTCACTGTGGTCACTGTGGTCAGTCAGTGGTCACTCTCTGGTCAGTGTGGTCACTCAGTGGTCACTCAGTGGTCACTCGGGGGTCACTCAGGGGTCACTCACAGCCATTTTTGGGGGATTTTCTGGACTTTTTTGGGATTTTTCTGTCGTTTTTGGGGTTCTGGTAACTCAGGGGTCAGTGGTCAGTCAGTGGTCACTCAGTGGTCACTCGGGGGTCACTCACGGCCATTTTGGGTCAACTTTGGGGCATTTTTAGGAGATTTTTGGGCCATTTTTAGAGGATTTTGGGGACTTTTTTGGGATTTTTGTGTCGGTTTTGGGGTTATGGTCACTGTGGTCAGTCAGTGGTCACTGTGGTCACTCAGTGGTCACTCGGGGGTCACTCAGTGTCACTCATGGCCATTTTGGGTCATTTTTGGGTCAATTTTGGGTCATTTTTATGGGATTTTTGGGACTTTTTTGGGATTTTTGTGTCGTTTTTGGGGTTATGGTCACTCAGGGTCACTGTGGTCAGTCAGTGGTCAGTCAGTGGTCACTCAGGGGTCACTCGGGGGTCACTCACCGCCATTTTGAGTCAACTTTGGGGGATTTTTAGGAGATTTTTGGGCCTTTTTTGGGATTTTTGTGTCGTTTTTGGGGTTCTGGTCACTGTGGTCAGTCAGTGGTCAGTGTGGTCAGTGTGGTCAGTCAGTGGTCAGTCAGTGGTCAGTCAGTGGTCACTCGGGGGTCACTCAGTGGTCACTCACCGTGCCGCAGCTCCCGCAGCAGCACCTCCTGCAGCCCCAGCAGGAACCCGTAGTGTCCATGGGGTCAGTGGTCACTCTATGGTCACTGTGGTCACTGCGGTCACTGTGGTCAGTCAGTGGTCAGTGTGGTCACTCAGGGGTCACTCGGGGGTCACTCACAGCCATTTTGTGTCATTTTTGGGTCATTTTTGGGTCATTTTTAGAGGATTTTTGGGACTTTTTTGGGATTTTTGTGTCGTTTTTGGGTTTATTGTTACTCAGGGGTCAGTGGTCACTCTGCGGTCACTCTGGTCAGTCAGTGGTCACTCAGTGGTCACTCACGGCCATTTTGAGTCAACTTTGGGGCATTTTTAGGAGATTTTTGGGCCATTTATAGAGGATTTTGGGACTTTTTTGGGATTTTTGGGACTTTTTTGGGATTTTTGTGTCGTTTTTGGGGTTATGGTCACTCTGGTCAGTCCGTGGTCACTCAGTGGTCACTCAGTGGTCACTCGGGGTCACTCAGGGTCACTCACCGTGCCGCAGCTCCCGCAGCAGCACCTCCTGCAGCCCCAGCAGGAACCCGTAGTGTCCGTGGGGTCAGTGGTCAGTGTGGTCACTCTATGGTCACTGTGGTCAGTCAGTGGTCACTCAGTGGTCAGTGTGGTCACTCAGGGTCACTCACCGTGCCGCAGCTCCCGCAGCAGCACCTCCTGCAGCCCCAGCAGGAACCCGTAGTGTCCGTGGGGTCAGTGGTCAGTGTGGTCACTCTGCGGTCACTGTGGTCACTCTGGTCAGTCAGTGGTCACTCAGGGTCACTCATGGCCATTTTGGGTCAATTTTGGGGCATTTTTGGGGCATTTTTAGGGGATTTTTGGGCTATTTTTAGAGAATTTTTGGGACTTTTTTGGGATTTTTGTGTTGTTTTTGGGTTTATTGTTACTCAGGGGTCAGTGGTCACTCTGCGGTCACTGTGGTCAGTCAGTGGTCAGTGTGGTCAGTCAGTGGTCACTCAGTGGTCACTCAGGGGTCACTCACGGCCATTTTGGGTCAATTTTAGGGCATTTTTAGAGGATTTTTGGGACTTTTTTGGGATTTTTGTGTCGTTTTTGGGGTTCTGGTCACTGTGGTCAGTCAGTGGTCAGTGTGGTCACTCAGTGGTCACTCAGTGGTCACTCAGGGTCACTCACCGTGCCGCAGCTCCCGCAGCAGCACCTCCTGCAGCCCCAGCAGGAACCCGTAGTGTCCGTGGGGTCAGTGGTCAGTGTGGTCACTCTGCAGTCACTGTGGTCACTCTGATCAGTCAGTGGTCACTCAGTGGTCACTCAGTGGTCACTCGGGGGTCACTCAGGGGTCACTCAGGGGTCAATCACGGCCATTTTGGGTCAATTTTGGGGCATTTTTAGGGGATTTTTGGGACTTTTTTGGGATTTTTGTGTCGTTTTTGGGGTTCTGGTCACTGTGGTCAGTCAGTGGTCAGTGTGGTCACTCAGTGGTCAGTGTGGTCACTCAGTGGTCACTCAGTGGTCAGTCAGTGTCACTCATGGCCATTTTGGGTCATTTTTGGGGCATTTTTAGTGGATTTTTGGGACTTTTTTGGGATTTTTGTGCCGTTTTTGGGGTTCTGGTCACTGTGGTCAGTCAGTGGTCAGTGTGGTCACTCAGTGGTCACTCAGTGGTCACTCAGTGGTCACTCAGGGGTCACTCACCGTGCCGCAGCTCCCGCAGCAGCACCTCCTGCAGCCCCAGCAGGAACCCGTAGTGTCCGTGGGGTCAGTGGTCAGTGTGGTCACTCTATGGTCACTCTGGTCAGTCAGTGGTCAGTGTGGTCACTCAGTGGTCACTCGGGAGTCACTCAGGGGTCACTCACCGTGCCGCAGCTCCCGCAGCAGCACCTCCTGCAGCCCCAGCAGGAACCCGTAGTGTGGTCACTCTATGGTCACTGTGGTCACTCTGGTCAGTCAGTGGTCACTCGGGGGTCACTCAGGGTCACTCACCGTGCCGCAGCTCCCGCAGCAGCACCTCCTGCAGCCCCAGCAGGAACCCGTAGTGTCCGTGGGGTCAGTGGTCAGTGTGGTCACTCTACGGTCACTGTGGGGTCACTCACGGCCATTTTGAGTCAACTTTGGGGCATTTTTAGGGGATTTTTGGTACTTTTTTGGGATTTTTGTGTCGTTTTTGGGGTTCTGGTCACTGTGGTCAGTCAGTGGTCAGTGTGGTCAGTCAGTGGTCACTCAGTGGTCACTCGGGGGTCACTCATGGCCATTTTGAGTCAACTTTGGGGCATTTTTAGGAGATTTTTGGGCCATTTTTAGGGGATTTTGGAACTTTTTTGGGATTTTTGTGTCGTTTTTGGGGTTGAGGTCACTGTGGTCAGTCAGTGGTCAGTGGGGTCACTCAGTGATCAGTCAGTGGTCACTCGGGGGTCACTCAGTGGTCACTCACGGCCATTTTGGGTCAATTTTGGGGCATTTTTAGTGGATTTTTGGGGCTTTTTTGGGATTTTTGTGTAGTTTTTGGGGTGCTGGTCACTGTGGTCACTCTGGTCAGTCAGTGGTCACTCAGGGGTCACTCAGGGGTCACTCACGGCCATTTTGGGTCAATTTTGGGGCATTTTTAGGGGATTTTTGTGTCGTTTTTGGGTTTATTGTTACTCAGGGGTCAGTGGTCACTCTATGGTCACTGTGGTCACTCTGGTCACTCAGTGGTCACTCAGTGGTCACTCAGTGGTCACTCGGGGGTCACTCAGTGGTCACTCAGGGGTCACTCACAGCCATTTTGGGTCAATTTTGGGCCATTTTTAGGGGATTTTTGTGTCGTTTTTGGGGTTCTGGTCACTCAGGAGTCAGTGGTCACTCTGCGGTCACTGTGGTCACTCTGGTCAGTCAGTGGTCACTCAGTGGTCAGTCAGTGGTCACTCAGGGTCACTCGGGGTCACTCACCGTGCCGCAGCTCCCGCAGCAGCACCTCCTGCAGCCCCAGCAGGAACCCGTAGTGTCCGTGGGGTCAGTGGTCACTCTATGGTCACTGTGGTCACTGTGGTCACTCTGGTCAGTCAGTGGTCACTCAGTGGTCACTCAGTGGTCACTCACGGCCATTTTGGATCAATTTTGGGGCATTTTTAGGGGATTTTTGTGTCGTTTTTGGGGTTATGATCACTGTGGTCACTCAGCGGTCACTGTGGTCAGTGTGGTCACTCAGTGGTCACTCAGGGGTCACTCACGGCCATTTTGGGTCAATTTTGGGCCATTTTTAGAGGATTTTTGGGACTTTTTTGGGATTTTTGTGTCGTTTTTGGGGTTATGGTCACTCTGGTCAGTCAGTGGTCAGTCAGTGGTCACTCAGGGTCACTCAGGGTCACTCACCGTGCCGCAGCTCCCGCAGCAGCACCTCCTGCAGCCCCAGCAGGAACCCGTAGTGTCCGTGGGGTCAGTGGTCAGTGTGGTCACTCTGCGGTCACTGTGGTCACTCTGGTCAGTCAGTGGTCAGTGTGGTCACTCAGGGGTCACTCAGTGGTCACTCACGGCCATTTTGAGTCAACTTTGGGGCATTTTTAGGAGATTTTTGGGCCATTTTTAGAGGATTTTTGGGACTTTTTTGGATTTTTGTGTCGTTTTTGGGGTTCTGGTCACTGTGGTCAGTCAGTGGTCACTCAGTGGTCAGTGTGGTCACTCGGGGGTCACTCGGGGGTCACTCAGGGGTCACTCACGGCCATTTTGAGTCAACTTTGGGGCATTTTTAGGAGATTTTTGGGCCATTTTTAGAGGATTTTGGGACTTTTTTGGGATTTTTGTGTCGTTTTTGGGGTTATGATCACTGTGGTCACTCTGGTCACTCAGTGGTCACTCAGTGGTCACTCAGGGTCACTCGGGGTCACTCACCGTGCCGCAGCTCCCGCAGCAGCACCTCCTGCAGCCCCAGCAGGAACCCGTAGTGCCCATGGGGTCAGTGGTCAGTGTGGTCACTCTATGGTCACTGTGGTCACTGTGGTCACTCAGTGGTCAGTGTGGTCAGTCAGTGGTCAGTCAGTGGTCAGTCAGTGGTCACTCAGTGGTCACTCAGGGGTCACTCATGGCCATTTTGGGTGAATTTTGGGGCATTTTTAGGGGATTTTTAGGACTTTTTGGGGATTTTTGTGTCGTTTTTGGGGTTCTGGTCACTGTGGTCAGTCAGTGGTCACTCTGGTCACTCAGTGGTCACTCAGTGGTCACTCGGGGGTCACTCAGGGGTCACTCACGGCCATTTTGGATCAATTTTAGGGCATTTTTAGGGGATTTTTGGGACTTTTTTGGGATTTTTGTGTCGTTTTTGGGGTTGTGGTCACTCTGGTCAGTCAGTGGTCAGTCAGTGGTCAGTGTGGTCAGTCAGTGGTCACTCAGTGGTCATTGTGGTCACTCAGGGGTCACTTGGGGGTCACTCAGTGGTCACTCACGGCCATTTTGAGTCAACTTTGGGGCATTTTTAGGAGATTTTTGGGCCATTTTTAGAGGATTTTGGGACTTTTTCGGGATTTTTGTGTCGTTTTTGGGGTTATGGTCACTGTGGTCACTCTGCGGTCACTGTGGTCACTCTGGTCAGTCAGTGGTCAGTCAGTGGTCAGTCAGTGGTCACTCAGTGGTCACTCAGGGGTCCCTCAGGGGTCACTCAGGGCCATTTTGAGTCAACTTTGGGGCATTTTTAGGAGATTTTTGGGCCATTTTTAGAGGATTTTGGGACTTTTTTGGGATTTTTGTGTCGTTTTTGGGGTTATGGTCACTGTGGTCAGTCAGTGGTCAGTGTGGTCACTGTGGTCACTCAGTGGTCTCTCAGTGGTCACTCGGGGGTCACTCAGGGCCATTTTGGGTCAATTTTGGGGCATTTTTAGGAGATTTTGGGGCATTTTTAGGGGATTTTTGGGACTTTTTTGGGATTTTTGTGTCGTTTTTGGGCTTATGATCACTGTGGTCACTCTGCGGTCACTGTGGTCACTCTGGTCAGTCAGTGGTCACTCAGTGGTCACTCAGGGGTCACTCAGCAGTCAGAGGGGTCACTCAGGGGTCACTCACGGCCATTTTGAATCAATTTTAGGGGCATTTTTAGGGGATTTTTGGGACTTTTTTGGGATTTTTGTGTCGTTTTTGGGGTTCTGGTCACTGTGGTCACTCTGGTCACTCAGTGGTCACTCAGTGGTCACTCAGGGTCACTCGGGGTCACTCACCGTGCCGCAGCTCCCGCAGCAGCACCTCCTGCAGCCCCAGCAGGAACCCGTAGTGTCCGTGGGGTCAGTGGTCAGTGTGGTCACTCTATGGTCACTGTGGTCACTGTGGTCACTCAGTGGTCAGTGTGGTCAGTCAGTGGTCAGTCAGTGGTCAGTCAGTGGTCACTCAGTGGTCACTCAGGGGTCACTCATGGCCATTTTGGGTGAATTTTGGGGCATTTTTAGGGGATTTTTAGGACTTTTTGGGGATTTTTGTGTCGTTTTTGGGGTTCTGGTCACTGTGGTCAGTCAGTGGTCACTCTGGTCACTCAGTGGTCACTCAGTGGTCACTCGGGGGTCACTCAGGGGTCACTCATGGCCATTTTGGATCAATTTTGGGCAATTTTAGAGGATTTTTGGGACTTTTTTGGGATTTTTGTGTCGTTTTTGGGGTTATGGTCACTCTGGTCAGTCAGTGGTCACTGTGGTCAGTGTGGTCAGTCAGTGGTCACTCAGTGGTCACTCAGGGGTCACTCACGGCCATTTTGGATCATTTTTGGGGCATTTTTAGAGGATTTTGGGGACTTTTTTGGGATTTTTGTGTCGTTTTTGGGGTTATGATCACTGTGGTCACTGTGGTCAGTCAGTGGTCACTCGAGGGTCACTCAGGGGTCACTCAGGGGTCACTCACCGTGCCGCAGCTCCCGCAGCAGCACCTCCTGCAGCCCCAGCAGGAACCCGTAGTGTCCGTGGGGTCAGTGGTCACTGTGGTCACTGTGGTCACTCTGGTCAGTCAGTGGTCACTCAGTGGTCACTCAGGGTCACTCAGGGTCACTCACCGTGCCGCAGCTCCCGCAGCAGCACCTCCTGCAGCCCCAGCAGGAACCCGTAGTGTCCGTGGGGTCAGTGGTCAGTGTGGTCACTCTGTGGTCACTGTGGTCAGTCAGTGGTCAGTGTGGTCACTCTATGGTCACTGTGGTCACTGTGGTCAGTCAGTGGTCAGTGTGGTCACTCAGGGGTCACTCACGGCCATTTTGAGTCAACTTTGGGCCATTTTTAGGAGATTTTTGGGCCATTTTTAGAGGATTTTGGGGACTTTTTTGGGATTTTTGTGCCGTTTTTGGGGTTCTGGTCAGTGTGGTCACTCAGTGGTCAGTGTGGTCACTCAGTGGTCACTCAGGGTCACTCAGGGTCACTCACCGTGCCGCAGCTCCCGCAGCAGCACCTCCTGCAGCCCCAGCAGGAACCCGTAGTGCTCCTGCATCTCCTGCGACGGGTCCACCATCAGCGTCCGCACCAGGTTGGAGCAGTAGGACTTGTAGCGGATGCCCATGGAGCAGGTGATGGCCCCGAAGTGCATGTGGGACTTGTCGCTGCGGGTTTGGGGTGAAAAAATGGGATTTTGGGAAAAAACGGGGAGAAAAACGGAAAAATTATCAAAAACTGTGAAAAAACGGCCCAAATTTACCCAAATCTTTGGGATTTTGGGTACCTGACGATGCTGAACTTGAGGTTTTCATTGCTGCCACTCCAGATGACCAGGTTGGACCAATTTTTTGGATCAATTTTGGTATTTTTTTGGTAAATTTTGCGTTTTTTTCCAAATTCCGGTAAATTGACCCAAATTTAACCAAATCCGGGGAATTTTGGGTACCTGACGACGCTGAACTTGATGTTTCCGTTGCCGCCACTCCAGATGACTGAGGTGGACCAATTTTTTAGGTCAATTTTGGCTTTTTTTGGTAAATTTTGCTTTTTTTTTCCAAATTTCGGTAAATTGACCCAAATTTAACCAAATCCGGGGAAATTTGGGTACCTGACAACGCTGAACTTGACGTTGCCGTTGCCGCCACTCCAGATGACTGAGGTGGACCAATTTTTTGGGTAATTTTTGGGTATTTTTTGGCAGATTTTGGGTTTTTTTTCCAAATTCCGGTAAATTGACCCAAATTTAACCAAATCCGGGGGATTTTGGGTACCTGACGACGCTGAATTTGAGGTTGTCATTCCCACCACTCTGGATGACCGGGTTGGACCAATTTTTTGCGTAATTTTTGGGTATTTTTTTGGTATATTTTGCTTTTTTTTCCAAATTTCGGTAAATTGACCCAAATTTACCCAAATCCGGGGGAATTTGGGTACCTGACGACGCTGAACTTGAGGCTGTAGTTGCCGCCACTCCAGATGACTGAGGTGGACCAATTTTTTGCGTAATTTTTGGGTATTTTTTGGCAGATTTTGGGGTTTTTTTCCAAATTTCAGTAAATTGACCCAAATTTAACCAAATTTGCGGGATTTTGGGTACCTGACGATGCTGAACTTGAGGCTGTCATTGCCACCACTCCAGATAACCGGAGCGAACCAATTTTTTGGGTCAATTTTGGCATTTTTTTGGTAAATTTTGCATTTTTTTCCAAATTTTGGTAAATTGACCCAAAATTAACCAAATTTGTGGGATTTTGGGTACCTGACGACGCTGAATTTGAGGTTTTCATTGCCACCACTCAGGATGACCAGTGTAAACTAATTTTTTAGGGCAATTTTAGTATATTTTTGGTAAATTTTGGCATTTTTTGGTAAATTTTGCGGTTTTTTTTCCAAATTTTGGTAAATTGACCCAAATTTAACCAAATTTGGGGGAATTTGGGTACCTGACGACGCTGAATTTGAGGTTGTAGCTGCCCCCACTCCAGATGACTGAGGTGGACCAATTTTTTAGGTCAATTTTGGCATTTTTTGGCAGATTTTGCGGTTTTTTTTCCAAATTTCGGTAAATTGACCCAAATTTAACCAAATTTGTGGGATTTTGGGTACCTGACGACGCTGAACTTGAGGCTGTCATTGCTGCCACTCCGAATGACCAGTGTGAACCAATTTTTTGGGTCAATTTTGGCATTTTTTGGTAAATTTTGCGTTTTTTTCCAAATTTCGGTAAATTGACCCAAATTTAACCAAATCCGTGGGATTTTGGGTACCTGACGACGCTGAACTTGAGGCTGTAGTTGCCCCCACTCCAGATGACTCAGATGGACCAATTTTTTGCGTAATTTTTGGGTATTTTTTGGCAGATTTTGGGGTTTTTTTCCAAATTTCGGTAAATTGACCCAAATTTACCCAAATCTGCGGGATTTTGGGTACCTGACAACGCTGAATTTGAGGTTGTAGTTGCCGCCGCTCTGGATGATGGGGGGGTAGCACATCTCCACCGCCGAGGGGTCGGCGCCCGCCAGGAACTTCTTCTCCTCGATGGCCTTCTCCACCGCCTCGGCCAGCTTGCTGTGCCGCACCTTCTGCGGGGGCATTTTGGGGGAAAAACACACAGTTACGGGATTTTGGTAAAAAAAACCCCATTTTTGGCAAAAAATTGCGATTTTCGGCCAAAAAATGGCGATTTTTGGCAAAAAAAACGCTGTTTTAGGTCAAAAAATCACCATTTTTGGCCAGAAAATGCAAATTTTTAGCAAGGGTTTTGGGGTAAAAACCCAAATTTTTAGCCAAAAAAATGCAGGTTTGGGGAGAAAATTTCAATTTTCGGCCAAAAACCCGATTTTTGGAAAAAAACCCATGATTTTCGGCAAAAGAACCTGATTTTTGGTACGAAAACCCAGATTTTCAGTCATCGTGCTGTGCTGCACCTTCTGCGGGGGCACAGTGATGTCATCGTGACGTCATTTTGGGGAAAAACACACAGTTCTGGGATTTTGGCAAAAAAAAAAATCAATTTTTGGCAAAAAAACGTCGATTTTCGGCCAAAAAAACGCGATTTACAACCAAAAATATGTGATTTTCGGACAGAAAATTGCCATTTTTGGCCAGAAAATGCAGATTTTCTGCCAGGTTTCGGGGGTAAAGACCCAAATTTTCAGCCAAAAAAAATGCAGGTTTTGGGTGAAAACGCCAATTCCGGGATTTGAGGCAAAAAAAACATGATTTTCGGCCAAAGAATTACATTTTTTGGCCAGAAAAGCCCAATTTTTGGCCAATGAATTCCAATTTTCAGCCAGGATTTCAGGGTGAAAACCCCAATTTAAGAATTTTGGGTAAAAACCAGAATTTTCAGCCAAAATCCCTGATTTTCAGCCGAAAAAACCTAATTTGGCAAGAAAACCCAAATTTTTGGCAAAAAAAACCCAATTTTCGGCAAAAAACCCCGATTTTTGGAAAGAAAACCCCGATTTTCATCCATCTTGCTGTGCCGCACCTTCTGCGGGGGCAGTGACGTCATCGTGACATCATCATGATGCCAGTTTGGGAAAAAAACCCAAATTTTGGGATTTTTGGCAAAAAAACCTGAACTTTGGCCAAAAAAATCCCGATTTTCGGCCAAAAAACCCCAATTTTTGGCCAGAAAACCCCAATTTTCAGCCAAGATTTTGGGGCTACCTCAAAACTCCAATTTTTGACGAACCCAACCTCAAAACTCCAATTTTTGACCCAACCCAAACCCAAAACTCCAATTTTTGACCCAACCTCAAAACTCCGATTTTTGACCCAACCCAACCTCAAAATTTCAATTTTTGACCCAACCCAACCTCAAAGCTCCAATTTTTGACCCAACCCAACCTCAAAACTCCAATTTTTGACCCAAACTAACCTCAAAACTCCAATTTTTGACCCAACCCAAACCCAAATCCCGCGTTTTTCGCCCCAACCTCGTCGGCGTCGACGATCTCCATGACGCGCTCCTTGAAGAACTTGGTGAAGACCTCGGAGGTGATGGCGGCCGCTTTGCGCATCAGCTGCAGCTCCACCTCCTCCTTGGCCGCCATGGCCTGCGCCACGGCCGCGCTGACGTCCACCTGCGGCCGCGGAACAGCGGTGACCCTTCCGACTCAATGTTGGCCCTTCCCACCCCAACGTTGACTCTTCCAACCCAACTTTGACTCTTCCAACCCAACGTTGACCCTTCCGACCCAACGTTGGCCCTTCAAACCCAACTTTGACTCTTCTGACCCAACTTTGACTCTTCCGACCCAACTTTGACTCTTCCAACCCAACTTTGACCCTTCCAAGCCAACATTGACCCTTCCAACCCAACCCCAACTCATCAAACCCAACTCTGACTCTTCCAACCCAACTTTAACTCTTCTGACCCAACCTTGACCCTTCCAACTCAACGTCGACCATTCCGACCCAACTTTGACTCTTCCAACCCAACTTTGACCCTTCCGACCCAACGTTGACCCTTTCGACCCAACGTTGACTCTTCTGACCTAACTTTGACTCTTCCAACCCAACCCCAACTCATTGAACCCAACTTTGACTCTTCCAACCCAACTTTGACTCTTCAAACCCAACTTTGACCCAACTTTGACCCATCCAACCCAACTTTGACCCTTCCAATCCAACTTTGACCCAACTTTGACCCTTCCAAGTCAACTTTGACCCATCCAACCCAACTCCAACTCTTCCAACCCAACTTCGACCCTTCCAACACAACTTTGACCCATCCAACCCAACCCCAACCCAACTTTGACCCATCAAACCCAACTCCAACTCTTCCAACCCAACTTTGACCCTTCCAACCCAACCCCAACCCAACTCTGACCCATCCAACCCAACCCCGACCCAACTTTGACCCATCAAACCCAACTCCAACTCTTCAAACCCAACTTTGACCCAACTTTGACAATTCCAACCCAACTTAGACCCATCCAACCCCACCCCACCCCAACCCTGCCCCCCCGGACCTTCTCAAAGCCCTCCTTGGCCAGGGCGTCGTTCCAGCTCCTCAGGAACTCGCCGGGGAATTTGTCCTTGGCGAAGACGCCGAGGCGGCGCCCGCCGCGGCTGCCGCGCAGCGCCTCCAGCAGCTTCTCGAAGTTCGCCTTGTTGCTCTCGTTCTGCGGGGCGGCGCGAGACCCCAGAGTCACCCCAAAATGGCCGCCGAAAACCCACCCCAAAATGACCCCAAAATGGCCGCCAAAAACCCACCGGATGACCCCAAAATGGCCGCCGAAAACCCAACGGGTGAGCCCAAAATGGCCGCCGAAACCCCAAGGGCTGACCCCAAAATGGCCGCCGAAAACCCCAACGAGTGAGCCCAAAATGGCCGCCGAAAACCCACCCCAAAATGACCCCAAAATGGCCGCCGAAAACCAAAGTGAACCCAAAATGGCCGCCGGGACGCCAAAATGGCCGCCGAAAACCCAACATGTGACCCCAAAATGGCCACCGAAACCCAACGGATGACCCCAAAATGGCCACCGAAAACCCAACAGGTGACCCCAAAATGGCCGCCGGGATTCCAAAATGGCCACCGAAACACAAAGTGACCCCAAAATGGCCGCCAGGACTCCAAAATGGCCACCGAAACACAAAGTGAGCCCAAAATGGCCGCCAGGACACCAAAATAACCCCAAATTTTTACAAAATGGCCACCAGGACACTAAAACCCAAAATTACCCCAAAATGGCCCCTGGGACACCAAAATGGCCACCAGGACCCCAAAGTGGCCCCAAAATGGCCGCCGGGATGCAAAAATGGACACCAAAACCCCAAAGTGACCCGAAAATGGCCGCTGGGACACCAAAATGGCCACCGAAACCCAAAGTGACCCCAAAATGACCACCAGGACGCCAAAATGGCCTCCAGGACCCCAAAATAACCATAAATTTTCACAAAATGGCCACCAGGAAACGAAAACCCAAAATTACCCCAAAATGGCCGCCGGGACCCCAAAATGGAGACCAGGACACCAAAATGGCCTCCAGGACCCCTAAATAGCCCCAAATTATCCCAAAATGGCCTCCAGGACGCCAAAATAGCCCCAAAATGGACACCAGGACACCAAAATGGCCTCCAAGACCCCCAAAAAAACCAAAATTACTCCAAAATGGCGTCCAGGACCCGATAACAGCCACCAGGACCCCAAAAATACTCCAAAATAACCCCAAAATGGCCACCAGGACACCAAAATTGACACTGGGACCCCAAAATGGCCACCAGGACCCCAAAAAACCAAAATTACCCCAAAATGGCGTCCAGGACCCCATAACATTCACCAGGACCCCAAAATGCCCCAAATTACCCCAAAATGGCCTCTAGGACCCCAAAAAACCCCAAATTACCCCAAAATGGTCTCCAGGACCCCAAAGTGGCTTCCAGGACCCCAAAAAACCCCAAATTATCCCAAAATGGCATCCAGGACCCCAAAGGGGCTTGCAGGACCCCAAAAAACCCCAAATTATCCCAAAATGGCCTCCAGCACCCCAAAATTGCCCCAAAATGGAGACCAGGACGCCAAAATGGCCTCCAGGACCCCAAAAAACTCCAAAATGGCCTCCAGGACCCCAAAATGGCCTCCAGGACCCCAAAAAAACCCCAAATTACCTCAAAATGGCCTCCAGGACCCCAAAAAAACCCAAATTACCCCAAAATGGCCTCTAGGACCCCAAAATGGCCTCCAGGACCCCAAAAAAACCCAAAATTATCCCAAAATGGCCACCAGGACCCCAAAATGGCGTCCAGTGACCCCAAGTGAGCCCAAAATGGCCTCCAGGACCCCAAAATGGCCTCCGGGACCCCAAAGTGGCCTCCAGGACCCAAAAAAACATCAAATTACCCCAAAATGGCCACCAGGACCCCAAAATTGCCCCAAAATGAACACTGGGACACCAAAATTGACACCCAGAGGCCAAAATGGCCACCAGGACCCAAAAAAACCCCAAATTACCCCAAAATTGCATCCAGGACCCCAGAATAGCCTCAAAATGGACACCAGGACCCCAAAAAGTCCACCAGGGCTCCAAAAAACCCCAAATTACCCCAAAATGGCGTCCAGGACCCCAAAATGGCCTCCAGTGACCCCAAGTGAGCCCAAAATGGCTCCGAAGACCCCAAAAAGTCCCAAATTACCCCAAAATGGCGCCCAGGACCCCCAGAAAACCCCAAATTATCCCAAAATGGCCACCGGGACCCCAAAATAGCCCCAAAATGGCCACCGGGACCCCCAAAAAAACCCAAATTACCCAAAATGGCGTCCAGGACCCCATAACTGCCACCAGGACCCCAAAATGCCCCAAATTACTCCAAAATGGCTTCCAGCACCCTAAAATGGCCACCAGTAACCCCAAGTGAGCCCAAAATGGCCCCGAAGACCCCAAAAAGTCCCAAAATAACCCCAAAATGGCCTCCAGGACCCCCAAAAAACCCTAAATTACCCCAAAATGGCCTCCGGGACCCCCAAAAAACCCAAATTACCCCAAAATGGCCTCTAGGACTGCAAAATGGCCACCAGGACCCCAAAAAACCCCAAAATTATCCCAAAATGGCCTCCAGGACACCATAACAGCCACCAGGACCCCAAAACACCCCAAAATTACCTCAAAATGGCCTCCAGGACCCAAAAATGTCCTCCAGGACCCCAGGTGAGCCCAAAATGGCTCCGAAAACCCAAAAAGTCCCAAAATAACCCCAAAATGGCCTACAGGACCCCCAAAAAACCCAAAATTATCCCAAAATGGCCTTTACGACCCCAAAATGGTCACCAGGACCCCAGAAACCCCCAAATTACCCCAAAATGGCCTCTAGGACCCCAAAATGGCCTCCAGGACCCCAAAATGGCCTCTAGGACCCCCAAAAAACCCCAAATTATCCCAAAATGGCGTCCAGGACCCCATAACAACCACCAGGACCCCAAAAAACCCCAAAATAACCCCAAAATAGCGCCCAGGACCCCAAAATGACCCGAATCTCCCCAAAAGGTCCCCACCTTCTCGCGGACGAGCAGCGTCACCGCCGGGAGGCCGTTGGTGCCCTCGGCGCCCTTGGGTGGCGCCACCTGCTTGAGGAACTCGACCTTCTTGCGGCTGGCCAGGAACAGGACGCGCTCCTCGCAGAACAGCATCACCGTGTCCGTCAGCTCGTAGCCGAAAAGCCACGTCTGAGACCCAAAAATCGGTTAGATCACCCCAAAAATAACCCAGGAATCCAAAACACCTCAGAGAAACTCCAAAAAAGCACCCAGGAACCCAAAAAACCACCCAGGAACCTAAAAAACCACCCAGGAACCCCAAAACACCACCCAGGAACCCAAAAAACCATCCAGGAACCCCAAAAAAACACCCAGGAACCCAAAAAACCAACCAGGAACCCAAAAAAACTCAGAGAAACCCCAAAAAACCACCCAGGAACCCAAAAAAACAATCAGGAACCCCAAAAAACAATCAGGAACCCAAAAAACCACCCAGGAACCCAAAGATGAGCTCCTTGCAGAACAGCATCACCGTGTCCGTCAGCTCGTAGCCGAAAAGCCACGTCTGAGACCCAAAAATCGGTCAGATCACCCCAAAATAACCCAGGAATCCAAAACACCTCAGAGAAACCAAAAAAGTCCACCCAGGAATCCAAAAAACCTCAGAGAAACCCAAAAAAACCACCCAGGAACCCTAAAAAACCAACCAGGAACCTCAAAAAACCACCCAGGAACCAAAAAAACCACCCAGGAACCCAAAAAAACAATCAGGAACCCCAAAAAAACACCCAGGAACCCCAAAAAACCACCCAGGAACCCAAAAAACCTCAGAGAAACCACGAAAAACCACCCAGAAACCCAAAAAACAACCCAGGAACCCCAAAAAACCACCCAAGAACCCAAAAAAAACAACCAGGAACCTCAAAAAACCACCCAGGAACCCCAAAAAACCACCCAAGAACCCAAAAAAAACAACCAGGAACCTCAAAAAACCACCCAGGAACCCCAAAAAACCTCAGAGAAACCCCAAAAAACCTCAGAGAAACCCCAAAAAACCACCCAGGAACCCAAAAAACCACCCAGGAACCAAAAAACCCACCCAGGAACCCAAAGATGAGCTCCTGGCAGAACAGCATCACCGTGTCCGTCAGCTCGTAGCCGAAAAGCCACGTCTGAGACCCAAAAATCGGTCAGATCACCCCAAAAATAACCCAGGAATCCAAAACACCTCAGAGAAACCAAAAAAATCCACCCAGGAACCCAAAAAACCACCCAGGAACCCAAAAAACCACCCAGGAACCCAAAGATGAGCTCCTCGCAGAACAGCATCACCGTGTCCGTCAGCTCGTAGCCGAAAAGCCACGTCTGAGACCCAAAAATCGGTCAGATCACCCCAAAAATAACCCAGGAATCCAAAAAAGTCAGAAAAACCCCAAAAAACCTCAGAGAAACCCCAAAAAAACTCAGAGAAACCCCAAAAAACCACCCAGGAACCCCAAAAAACCACCCAGGAACCCAAAAACCACCCAGGAACCCCAAAAAACCTCAGAGAAATCCCAAAAAAACACCCAGGAACCCAAAAAACCACCCAGGAACCCAAAAAACCTCAGAGAAAACCCAAAAAACCTCAGAGAAACCCAAAAAATCTACCCAGGAACCCAAAAAACCTCAGAGAAACCCCAAAAAACCACCCAGGAACCCCAAAAACCACCCAGGAACCCAAAAAACCACCCAGGAATCAAAAAAACCACCCAGGAACCCAAAAAACCACCCAGGAACCCAAAAAAAAACACCCAGGAACCCAAAAAACCACCCAGGAACCCAAAGATGAGCTCCTGGCAGAACAGCATCACCGTGTCCGTCAGCTCGTAGCCGAAAAGCCACGTCTGAGACCCAAAAATCGGTCAGATCACCCCAAAAATAACCCAGGAATCCAAAACACCTCAGAGAAACCAAAAAAGTCCACCCAGGAACCCCAAAAAACCAAGCAGGAACCCAAAAACCACCCAGGAATCCAAAACACCTCAGAGAAACCCCAAAAAACCACCCAGGAACCCCAAAAAACCTAAAAGAAATCCCAAAAAACCACCCAGGAACCCAAAAAACCACCCAGGAACCCAAAGATGAGCTCCTCGCACAATAGCATCACCGTGTCCGTCAGCTCGTAGCCAAAAAGCCACGTCTGAGACCCAAAAATCGGTCAGATCACCCCAAAAAATGTCATGGAGACCCCAAAAAACCTCAGGGATGTCAAAAAAATAACACAGGAACCCCAAAAAACCTCAGAGAAACCTCAAAAAACCACCCAGGAGCCCAAAAAACCATCAGAGAAACCCCAAAAAACCACCCAGGAACCCCAAAAACCCACCCAGGAATCCAAAAAACCTCAGAGAAACCCAAAAAACCATCCAGGAACCCAAAAAACCACCCAGGAACCCAAAAAACCTCAGAGAAACCCCAAAAAACCACCTAGGAACCCAAAAAAACCACCCAGGGACCCAAAAAACCTCAGAGAAACCCCAAAACAGCCCAGAAATGCCAAATTCAGTCAGGGAGACCCCAAAAATCCTTTGAGAAAACCCAAAATGAACCAGGGAACCCCAAAAGGGACAAAAAAACCACAAAAGGGACAAAAAAATCCCAAAATGGATCAAGGAAACCCCAAAAAGGAACAAAAAAAACCAAAAAGGGACAAAAAAACCTGAAAAGATCAAGGAAACACCAAAAAGGGAAAAAATTCCTTAAAATGGATCAAGGAAACCCCAAAAGGGACAAAAAAACCCCAAAATGGATCAAGGAAACCCCAAAAGGGCCAAAAAAAACCCAAATGGATCAAGGAAACCCCAAAAAGGAACAAAAAAACCAAAAAGGGACAAAAAAACCCAAAAATATCAAGGAAACCCCAAAAGGGACAAAAAAAACCCAAAATGGATCAAGGAAACACCAAAAAGGAACAAAAAACCCCAAAAGTAACCATGGAACCCCAAAAGAAAGAAAAAACCCCAAAAGTAACCAGGGAACCCCAAAAGGAACAAAAAAAAAACCAAAATGGAACAAGGAAACCCCAAAAAGGAACAAAAAACCCTAAAAAAGAAACAAAAAAGCCCGAAAGGAGCAGAGACACCCCAAAATGGGTAAAAAAACCCCAAAAAATGGACAAAAAAAAAAACCAAAAAGGAACCAGGAAACCCCAAAAGGAACCAGAAACACCAAAATGAACAAAAAACCCCAAAATTATGAGGAAAGTCCCCAAAAGCAAGAGAGAAACCCCAAAAATAATGGGATGGCGCCAAAAATGAGAGAATTCAGCCAAAAATGGAGGAATTTACCCTAAAATGGGAAAATTTACCCAAAAAAATGGGGGGATTTACCCCAAAATGGGAAAATTTACCCAAAAAAAATGGGGGATTTACCCCAAAATGGGAAAATTTACCCCAAAATATGGGGGGATTTACCCCAAAATTGGGGAAATTTACCCCAAAATGAGGCATTTACCCCAATATTGAGGGATTTACATCAAAAATAACAAAAATTTATCTAAAAATGAGAGAATTCACCCAAAAATGGGGAGATTTACCCTAAAATGGGGGAATTTGCCCCAAATGGGGGATTTACCCCAAAAATGGGGGATTTATCCAAAAATGGGGGGATTTACCCCAAAAATGGGGGGATTTGTCCCAAAAATCGGGGATTTACCTAAAAATAGGGAGATTTACCCCAAAAATGGGGGATTTACCCCAAAAATGGTGGATTGATCCCAGAATGGGGGGATTTACCCCAAAAAGTGAGATAATTCATCCAAAATTGAGGAAATTTACCCAAAAATGAGGGGATGCCCCTAAAAATGAAAAAATTCATCCCAAACTGGGGGAATTTGCCCAAAAATGAGAAAATTTCCTCAAAAATTAGCCCAAAGGGATTTGGGGTTTTTCTCACAGAGTTTGGGTTTTTTCTCAGGAATTTTGGGGTTTTTTTTATCATATTTTTGGTTTTTTTCTCGGATTTGGGGATTTTTCCCAGATTTTGGGATTTTTCACAGATTTGGGGATTTTTCACACAGATTTTGGGATTTTCCCCAAGATTTTGAGATTTTTTTACACATGTTTTTTGGGATTTTTCACACAGATTTTTTGGGATTTTTTTCACGCAGATTTTGAGGTTTTTCCCAGGATTTTGGGATTTCCCACCAATATTTTTGGGCTTTTTCTCAGGAATTTCGCAGTTTTCTTTAGAATTTTGGGTTTTTTCCCAAAACTTCAGTATTTTTCACACAGATTTTGGGGTTTTCCTCATGTTTTTGCTTTTTTTTCCCCAGAATATCAGAATTTTAGGATTTTTAACCCAGATTTTTGGGGTTTTTCTCAGGAATTTCGGGATTTTTCACCCAGATTTTGCTTTTTTCCCCCAGGATTTCAGGATTTTTCACCCAGATTTTGGGGTTTTTCTCAGGAATTTCGGGGTTTTCTTCAAGATTTTGGTTTTTTCCCAGATTTCGGGATTTTTCACCCAGATTTTTGAGGTTTTTCTCAGGAATTTTGGGGTTTTCCTCAGGATTTTGGATTTTTTCCCAGAATTTCAGTATTTTTCACCCAGATTTTTGAGGTTTTTCTCAGGAATTTCAGGGTTTTCCTCAGGATTTGGTGTTTTTTCCCAGGATTTCGGGATTTTTCCCACAGATTTTAGGGTTTTCCCCAGGATTTCAGGATTTTTCACCCAGATTTTTGAGGTTTTTCTCAGGAATTTCGGTGTTTCCCTCAGGAATTTGGGTTTTTTCCCAGGATTTCGGGATTTTTCACCCAGATTTTGCTTTTTTCCCCAGGATTTCAGTATTTTTCACCCAGATTTTTGGGGGTTTTTCTCAGGACTTTCGGGGTTTTCCTCAGGATTTTTTTTTTTCCCAGATTTCGGGATTTTCTCCCCAGATTTTTGGGTTTTTTTCTGTTTTTTTTGCCCACCTGCAGCGCCGTGGATTTGGCGTAGACGATCTCCTCATCCACGCCCACGGCCACCACGATGGCGTCGACGCCGCCGAACTCATCCTCGCCTTTCTGGGGAAAAGGAGACCCAAAATCAGCCAAATTCACCCCAAAATTATCCCCGCAGCAGCCCCAAATTCACCCCAAAATATTCCCCTGCAACAACCCCGAATTTACCCAAATTTACCCCAAAAAATTCCCTGACATTGACACTGCCGAACTCATCCTCGCCTTTCTGGGGGGCAGGAGACCCAAAATCACCCAAATTCACCCCAAAAATTCCCTTATCAGCAGCCCCAAATTCACCCCAAAATATCCCTGCGCCAACCCCGAATTTACCCAAATTCACCCCAAAATATCCCTGACATCGACGCCGCCGAACTCATCCTCGCCATTCTGGGGGACAGGTGACCCAAAATCACTCAAATTCACCCCAAAATTATCCCTGCAGCAACCCTGAACTCACCCCAAAATATTCCCCTGCAACAACCCCGAATTTACCCAAATTCACCCCAAAATATTTCCCTACAAAAGCTCCAAATTTACCCCAAAAATTCCCCCATCAGCAGCCCCAAATTCACCCCAAAATATTCCCCTGCAACAACCCCGAATTTACCCAAATTCACCCCAAAATATTCCCCTGCAGAAGCCCCAAATTTACCCCAAAAATTCCCCCTGCAGCAGCCCTAATTCACCCCAAAATATCCCTGCAAGAACTCCGAATTTACCCAAATTCACCCCCAAAACAATGTCCTGCAGCAGCCCCAAATTCACCCAAAATCACCCCAAAATATCCCCTACAGAAGCTCCAAATTCACACAAATTAGCCCTAAAACAACGTCCTGCAGCAACCCTGAATTTACCCCAAAAATTCCCCTGCAGTAACCCCAAATTCCACAAAATTCACCCCAAATTCACTCCAAACCCTCAAAAATCCCCTCAGCCCCCCCAGGTTTTCCTAAACCCCCTAAAATTTACCTCAAATCCCCAAAATTTACACCAATTCCCCGAAATTCACCTCAGCCCCACCAAATTTACCCCAAAGTCCCCAAATTCACCTCAGCCCTGCAACATTTACCCCAAAACCCCCAAAATTCACCCCAAACCCTCCAAATTTCCCCCAAATTCCCCTCAAATCCCCCAAATTTACCCAAAACTCTTCAACTTTACCCCAAATTCCCCTCAAATCCCCAAAATTTACCCCAAACTCTTCAACTTTACCCCAAATTCCCCTCAAACCCCCCAAATTCCCCTCAAACCCCTTAAATTTACCCCAAACTCCCCCAAATTTGCCTCAAACCCCCCAAATTTCCCTCAAATCCCCCATTTTTACTTCAAACCCTCCAAATTCTCCCCAAATTCCCAAAATTCACCTCAGCACGGCCAAATTTAGCCGAAATTCCCCTCAAACCACCCAAAATTTACCCCAAATTCCCCAATTTCCCTCAGCCCTCCCCCAAATTTCCCATAAAACCTCAAAATTCCCCTCAAAACCTCCAAATTTCCCTCAAACCCTCCAAATTCCCCTAAAACTCCACAAATCCCCCTCAGGCCCCACAAATTCCCCTCAGCGCCCCCAAATTCCCCTCAGATCTCCCAAATTTACCCCAAATTTCTCTCAGCCCCCCCAAATTCCCCTCAGGCCCCACAAATTCCCCTCAGGCCCCACAAATTCCCCTCAGATTTCCCAAATCCACCCCAAATTCCTCTCAGCCACCCAGATTTCCCTCAGATTTCCCAAATCCACCCCAAATTCCTCTCAGCTCCCCCAAATTCCCCTCAGCCCCCACAAATTCCCCTCAGGCCCCCCAAATCCACCTCAGGCCCCTCAGATTTCCCAAATTCACCCCAAATTTCAATCAGCCACCCCAAATCCCCCTCAGGCCCCACAAATTCCCCTCAGTGCCCCCAGATTTTCCTAAATTTTCCCAAATTCACCCCAAATTCCCCTCAGCCACCCGAGATTTACCTCAGATTTCCCAAATTCACCCCAAATTTCTCTCAGGCCCCCCAAATCCCCCTCAGGCCCCACAAATTCCCCTCAGCGCCCCCAAATTTCCCTCAGATCTCCCAAATCCACCCCAAATTTCTCTCAGGCCCCACAAATTCCCCTCAGATTTCCCAAATC
This sequence comes from Taeniopygia guttata, assembly GCF_048771995.1. Taxonomy (NCBI): domain Eukaryota; kingdom Metazoa; phylum Chordata; class Aves; order Passeriformes; family Estrildidae; genus Taeniopygia; species Taeniopygia guttata. The sequence continues at coordinate 158,687 of NC_133061.1, forward strand.
CACCCTAAATTTCTTTCAGGCCCCCCAAATCCCCCTCAGGCCCCCCAAATTTCCCAAATTCACCCCAAATTTCTCTCAGCCCCCTCAGGCCCCACAAATCCCCCTCAGACCCCACAAATCCCGCTCAGTCCCCCTCAGATTTCCCTCAGATCTCCTAAATCCACCCCAAATTTCTCTCAGCCCCCCCAAATCCCGCTCAGGACCCCCAAATCTCCCTCAGGCCCCACAAATTCCCCTCAGATTTCCCAAATTCACCCCAAATTTCTCTCAGCCCCCACAGATTTCCCTCAGGCCCCACAAATTTCCCTCAGAGCTCCCAAATCCCCCTCAGGCCCCCCAAATCCCCCTCAGGACCCACAAATTCCCCTCAGCCCCCTCAGATTTCCCAAATCCCGCCCAAATTTCTCTCAGCCCCCCTAAATCCCCCTCAGTTCCCCCCCATCCCCTCCCCCACCTGCCAGCTGGCGTAGAGCCGCCGCAGCCGCCGCGCGAAGGCCTCGCGGTCCAGGCTCAGCGCCATCAGCCGGCCCGGCCGCGGCCCCGCCGGGAGCCTGGGGGGGGAATCGCCGGGCGGGGAGGGACCTTCCTCCCCTCACACCGCCTCTTCTTCCTCCTCCTCCTCCTCCTCTTCCTCCGCCGCCGCCGCCGCCGCTCCCGCCCCTGCCGCGCCGCGGCGCCCGCCGGAAGCGCCGCCTGAGGCGACTTCCGCTTCCGGTGGGCGCGAAAAGGGCGGGAGGAGGAGGAGGAGGAGGGGGAGGGAGGGGAAAGCGGCGGTGGGGGAGGGGAAAGGGGCGGGGGGAGGGGGAGGATTAAAAATATTAAAAATGAGGTGAAAAAGGAAAAAAAAATGGGGAAAATCGGTGAAGGGGGAGGGAAAAAAACGGAAAAAAGAAACGGTTGGCGGAGGGTCACGTGATGGAGGAGAGGCGGGAAATGGCGCGTGAGGCGCCGGTGTCACGTGACCGCTCCTGAGGGGAAAAGGGGCGGGGCTTAAAGGGGTCACGTGATGCGGAAGGAGGGGAGAGGCAAAAAATACAGAAAATGCAGCAAAAAATAACGAAAAAATAATAAAAATAAAATAAAACACAAACTAACAAAAGGTTCACAAAAAATAAAAAAAAATAAATGAAAAAGAAACAAAAAAAAGGAAAAAAAAATTTTAAAACCCACAAAAAAGTCAAAAAACTGAAAAAAAGCCCATAAATAGTTAAAAATATGAGAAAAAGCAAAAGAACCCTGAAAAAAACTAACAAAAAAACCTAAAAAACAATATTTAAAAATGTGAGAAAAATTAAAAGAACCCTGGAAAAAACTAACAGAAAAAAACCTAATTAAAAAAAAACACAAACAAAAAAAAAACCTCACAAAAAAGTAAAAAGAAAATGAGAAAGAAACAAAAAAAAACAAACTGAAAAAAACTTTAAAAACCACAAAAAAAAGTAAAAAAACTGAAAAAAACCCAAAAATAGTTAAAAATATGAGAAAAAACGAAATAACCCTGAAAAAAACTAACAGAAATAAAATAATAAAATAAAAACCAGAAGCGGAAAAAAACCTCACAAAAAAGTTAAAAGAAAAAAAAAAGAAAAAGAAACAAAAAAAGGAAAAAAATGTAAAAACCCCCAAGAAGTCAAAAAACTGAAAATATTTGAAAATATGAGAAAAAACAAAAGAAACCCTGCAAAAAACTGACAAAAAAAACCTAAAAAAAACCACCAAAAATATTTAAAAATATGGGAAAAAATAAAAGAACCTTGAAAAAAGTAACAAAAAAACCTAATAAAAAAAGAAACAACAAAACCCAAAAATATTTTAAACTATGAGAAAAAACAAAAGAACCTGAAAAAAGTAACAAAAAAAACCAAAAAATATTTTAAAATATGAGAAAAAACAAAAGAACCCTGAAAAAGACTAACCAAAAAAACCCAAAAAAATCCCCAAAAATATTTAAAAATATGAGAAAAAAGAAAAAGAAGCCTGCAAAAATTAAAAAAAAAAACCTAAAAAAAACCCCCAAAAATTATTTTAAAATATGAGAAAAAACAAAAGAACCTTGAAAAAAACTAACAAAAAAAAATCCTAAAAAAAAAGAAACAAAAAACCCCAAAAAATATTTAAAAATATGAGAAAAAAACAACAGAACCCTGAAAAAAACTAACCAAAAAACAAACAAACAAAAAAAACCTCAAAAATATTTAAAAATATGAAAAAAACCCAAAATAACCCTGAAAAAAACTAACTAAAAAAAACCTAAACAAAAAAAAACCCCAAAATCCCAAAAATATTTAAAAATATGAGAAAAAGCAAAAGAACCCTGAAAAAAACTAACAAAAAACCAAAAAACCCCAAAAACCCAAAAATATTTAAATATATGAGAAAGAACAGAAGAACCCTGAAAGAAACTAATATAAAAAAACTCACAAAAAAAGCCCAAAAAAACCCCAGGAAACAAAAAAAAACTTTGAAAAAAAACCCAAAAAACCATAAAAAATAGGGAAAAAAAACCTCCAAAAAATTTTAAATAAACCCCAAAAACCAAAAAATAAAAACCTCCAAAAATAAAATTTAAAATAACCAAAACAAAAAAAAGCAAAGCAGGAAAATCGTGAGGGGGAGACGTGAGTGTGGAGATCGTTAATTAACCATAAATCAATTAATTATTCGGGTTGTCTATCAAGGGGCAGGACAAACGAAGGCATGCCAGAGAGGGGATTAATTAGGAGATTAATTAGCGGTTTAATTAATTAATTAACTCAACACACGACTCCATTTCCAAACCTTTTATTAAAAAAAAAAACCAAAAAACCCAAACCTCCCCCTTTGGCCCCGCCCACCCTCTGGCCCCGCCCACCCGGCCCCGCCCCGCCCCTATGACACAGAGACACTTTACATATTTATATAAATATTCATGAGGGGGCGGGGCCCGGGAAAGGGGCGGGGCCTAATCCGAGTCGGAGGCGGGCGCCATCATGGGGTCGGCCAGCAGAGGGCAGCGCCCACTTCCTGTTTCCTCCTCTTCCTCTTCCTGTTCCGGCCGGAAGTGGGGCGGGGCCAGTGAGGCCGAGGCTCCGCCCCCCATCAGCGCCGCCATCTTGGAGAGGTCCAGGGGTGGGGGCGGGGCGGGGAGGAACTGGGGGAATAAAATAATTAATTAATAATTAAAATTGTAATTCACGAATCGCTAAATTGGTAATTGAAATCACTAATTTATAAGGTAATTAGTTGTTAAATTGGATATCAAATCGTAATTTCTTAAATTATATTCAAAAAATTAATAATAAACAATTAAATTATCAAAGTTATTAAATTATAAATTATCATTGAGTAAAATGATTAAATTATAAATATTAAATTCTATAATTTATAAGACTAAATTATAATAATAATATGTATTTTATAATTTATATAATTATAAATTATAAAATATAATTGTAAAATATAAAATATAAAATATAAAATATAAAATATAATTATCTAATATAAATTATATCAATAATATACAAATTATAAATTGGTATTGAAAAATATTAAATTTTAAATTTTTAAGTTGTTAACAAAAATTACTAGTTTATAAATCATTACATTATTTTAAAGTATGAAATTATAGACTATTAAATTATTATTAAAATTATTAAATTTAGAAAGGAATTTTTATTAAAAATTATAAAATCATAAAGTATTATTTTGTTAATAAAAATCATCACATTATAAATTACTAAATTATAATTTTTCAATTATAAATAATAAAAATAAATATTAAAATTATTCAATTATAAATTATTAAATTATTAATTGAAAAAATTATATAAATTATATGTTCATTTAGAAAATTTATATTTAATAATTAAATACTACTATACTATGTGTTAATTCAAAAATTATTTATATATCACTATAAAATTAATATATACGTAATAATTCGATAATTATTTATTTTAATACTCATTTAAATCACAATTATTTTAAAAACCCAAATTTTGGGTGCGAGCCACGCCCAGAAAGGGTGGGCGGAGCCAAATCCCCTCGACCAATGGCAAGAGGGGGATCTGGCCCCGCCCCCAGCCCCATTTTGGGGGAATTTTGGGGATTTTTGGTGAATTTTGGGAAATTTTAGGGAATTTTGGGAAATTTTGGGGAATTTTGGTGAATTTTGGGGAATTTTGGTGAATTTTGCCCCTTCCCAAATCACCTTTTTCCGGTGCCACTTCTCCCGCCGCTGCTCCGAGAACTGTGGGGGGAAAAAATAAAATTTGGGGTAAATTTGGGCGGTTTTGGGGCTCCCCCCCGCCCCGGCGCGGTTTTGGGGCGAATCCCGGCGCTTTTGGGGCTCACCGGGAGCAGCCGAGAATCGGCGATTTCGGGGGGCGGGGGAGGGTCCCCCGGGGGGTCCCGGAGCCCCTCGAGGCAGCGCAGCTCCAGCTTGGGGGGAAAAACGCCGATTTTGGGAAAAAAACGCCGATTTTGGGAAAAATCCCCAGAAACGGCGCCGAAACCCCGGAATTTGGGGCCAAAACGGCGGTGACCCAAAATCTCCCGATTTTGGGGGGGTTTCCGTGATCTGAACCACTCAGGGTGTTGGGGGGGGGGTCCCCAAAAAAATCCCAACCCCAAATTTGGGTTCAGAACCATGAAAAAAGGGAAAAAAAAAAAATAAGGTGGGAAATGCACGAATTTTGTTTGGAAATCTGAAAATCTGCTGGGAAATCCCCAAAATCTGGGCAGAAAACCCAAAAATACCCAAAATCTACTGTGAAACCCCAAAATCTGCTGGGAAATCCCAAAATCTGGCAGAAAACCTAAAAATAACCCAAAATCTGCTGGGAAACCCCAAAATCTGGCAGAAAACCCAAAAATACCCAAAATCTGCTGGGAAACCCCAAAATCTGGCAAAAAAGCCAAAAATAACCCAAAATCTGCTGGAAAACCCCAAAATCTGGGCAGAAAACCCAAAAATACCCCAAAATCTACTGGGAAACCCCAAAATCTGCTGGAAAACCCCAAATTTGGGCAGAAAACCCCAAAATACCCAAAATCTGATGTGAAACCCCAAAATCTGCTTGGAAATCCCCAAATCTGGGCACAAAACCCAAAAATACCCAAAATCTGCTGGAAAACCCCAAATTTGGGAACCAAACCCCCAACAACCCCAAAATCTCATGGGAAATTCCCAAATCTGGGCAGAAAACCCAAAAATACCCAAAATCTGCTGGGAAACCCGAAAATCTCCTCAGAAATCCCCAAATCTGGGCAGAAAACCCAAAAATACCCAAAATCTGCTGGGAAACCCCAAAATCTGGGCAGAAAACCCAAAAATACCCAAAATCTGCTGGGAAACCCCAAATTTGGGTAGGAAACCTCCAAATTCTGACAGGAAACCCCAAATTCTGATGGAAAACCCCAAAATTGTGATGAAAAACCCCCAAATTCGGGAACAAACCCCAAAACAACCCCAAAATCTGATGGAAAACCCCCAAATTTTTGAATGGAAACCCCAAATTCCCACAGGAAACCCCAAATTCTGATGAAAAACCCCAAAATTGGGGGTTTTTCACCCCAAAACGGCCCAAATTGGGGGTTTTTCACCCCAAAACACCCACAGACCCAAATTGGGGTTTTTTTTCCCCAAAACGGCCCAAATTGAGGGTTTTTTTGCCCCAAAACGGCCCAAATTGGGGTTTTTCGCCCCAAAACACCCACAGACCCAAATTGGGGGTTTTTCACCCCAAAACGGCCCAAACTGGGGGTTTTTCACTCAAAAACGGCCCAAATTGGGGGTTTTTCACCCAAAAATGGCCCAAATTGGGGTTTTTTTTACCCCAAAACGGCCCAAATTGAGGGTTTTTTACCCCAAAACGGCCCAAATTGGGAGTTTTTCCCCCCAAAACACCCACAGACCCAAATTGGGGGTTTTTCGCCCCAAAACAGCCCAAATTGGGTTTTTTTTCACCCAAAACGGCCCAAATTGGGAGTTTTTCACCCCAAAACGGTCCAAATTGGGAGTTTTTCGCCCCAAAATGGCCCAAATTGGGGCTTTTTCCCCCCAAAACACCCAAAAACCCAAACCGGGCATTTTTTGCCCCAAAACGGCCGCACCTCCACCAGTTTCTTGCTGCTTTTCTTGGGGGCGCCGGGCGGGCGCGGGGCCCCGTTGGGTCCCAGGCGATGCTTTTGGAACGTCAGTTTGAGCCCCTCCTCCTGCGGAAATCCAGGAAAAATCAATCAATAATCAATAAATAATCGATAAATCAATCAGTGAAATTGGGGGGGGTAAATAAAATCGCAAGGGAAAAAAATCGGGAATAAAATACATAAAGTTTTGAGGGAATAAATAGAATTTTGGAACGTCAGTTTGAGCCCCTCCTCCTGCGGAAATACGGGAAAAATCAATCAATAATCAATCAATAATCAATCAATCAATCAGTCAAATCGGGAGGGGAAAAATAAAATCGCGAGGGAAAAAAATCTGGATTAAAATACATAAAGTTTTGAGGGAATAAATAGAATTTTGGGGCAATAAAATTGTGAGGGGAAAAATAACATTTTGGGCAAATAAATAAAATTGTGAGGGAATAAATAAAATTGTGAAAAAAAAAAATTTTGGGAGAATAAATAAAATTGTGTGGGGATAAATAAAATTGTGAAAAAATAAAATGTTGGGGGAATAAATAAAATTTTAAGGGAATAAATAAAATTTTGGGGCAATAAAATCGGGAGGGGATAAATACAATTTTCAGAGAATAAATAAATTTGTGAGGGGAATAAAAAAAATTGTGAAAGAATAAATAAAATTGTAAGAAAATAAAATTGTGAGGGGATAAATGAAATTATGAGGGAATAAATAAAATTGTGAGGGAATAAATGAAATTGTGAAAGGAATAAATAAAATTTCGGGGGAATAAATAAAATTGTGAGGGGATAAATAAAATTGTGAGGAATAAAAAGGCGGGAAAATCGTGAGGGGCTGGAAAAAGGCGGGAAATTCGTGAGGGGAAAGAAAAAAGGCGGGAAAATCGTGAGGGGATGGAAAAAGGCGGGAAAATCGTGTGGGGAAGGAAAAAGGCGGGAAAATAGTGAGGGGATGGAAAAAGGCGGGAAAATCATGAGGGATCAAAAAGGCGGGAAAATCGTGAGGGGATTAAAAAAGGCGGGAAAATCGTGAGGGGATTAAAAAAGCGGGAAAATCGTGAGGGGAAGAAAAAAGGCGGGAAAATCGTGAGGGGAAGAAAAAAGGCGGGAAAATCGTGAGGGGAAGAAAAAAGGCGGGAAAATCGTGAGGGGATGGAAAATGGCGGGAAAATCGTGAGGGGATTAAAGAGGCGGGAAAATCGTGAGGGGATTAAAAAGGCGGGAAAATCCTGAGGGGAAGAAAAAAGGCGGGAAAATCGTGAGGGAGATGAAAAAGGCGGGAAAATTGTGAGGGGATTAAAAAGGCAGGAAAATCGTGAGGGGATGGAAAAAGGCGGGAAAATCGTGAGGGGATGGAAAAAGGCGGGAAAATCGTGAGGGGGAGGAAAAAGGCGGGAAAATCGTGAGGGGAAGAAAAAAGGCGGGAAAATCGTGAGGGGATTAAAAAGGCGGGAAAATCGTGAGGGGAAGAAAAAAGGCGGGAAAATCGTGAGGGGAAGGAAAAAGGCGGGAAAATCGTGAGGGGGATGGAAAAAGGCGGGAAAATCGTGAGGGGATTAAAAAGGCGGGAAAATCGTGAGGGGAAGAAAAAAGGCGGGAAAATCCTGAGGGGATGGAAAAAGGCGGGAAAATCGTGAGGGGATTAAAAAGGCGGGAAAATCGTGAGGGGATGAAAAAGGCGGGAAAATCGTGGGGGGGTTAAAAAGGCGGGGAAATGGGAAATTGATGGATAAAATGGGAAAATCGGGAATGGATGGATAAAAATGGGAAAATCGGGAATGGGCGGGATCAGTCATGAATAAAAATGGGAAAATTGTGAGGGGAAAGAAAAAGGCGGGAAAATCATGAGGGGAAGGAAAAAGGCGGGAAAATCATGAGGGGAAGGAAAAAGGCGGGAAAATCGTGAGGGGAAGAAAAAAGGCGGGAAAATCGTGAGGGGATTAAAAAGGCGGGAAAATCGGGAATGGGCGGGATCGGTGATGGATAAAAATGGGAAAATGGGAATGGGAGGGGTCAGTGACGGATTTTTGGGGTGAAAAAGGCCGATTTTGGGCCATACTCACGTCCTTGATCTGCACGGTGAACTCCCTCCTGCCGCGGGGGGTGGGGGAGGGGATGGGGGGAGGGGCGGGGTCCGGGAGCCCCCCCGGGACCCCCCCGGGCGGGGCCGGCCCCTCCCCCGCCGCCAGCACGGCCCGGCAGATCAGCTCCAGACGCCGGATCAGCGCCCGCTCCTGACGGGATTAAAGGGGATTTTTGGGGGTTTTTGAAGGTTTTTTTCAGGGGTTTTTTGGAATTTTTTGGGGGTTTTTTTTGGATTTTTTTGGGGTTTCTTGGGTGGGATTTTTTGGGGGTTTTTTTGGGATTTTTTTTTTTGGTTTTTTGGGGACGGAATTTTTGGGGTTTTTTTGGGGATTTTTGGGGTATTTTTTTGGTTTTTATAGGGTTTTGTTTTGGATTTTTATAGGGTTTTTGGGAATTTTTGTGGGTTTTTTGGGGGTTTTTTGGGTTTTTTTTTTCGGGTTTTTTCTGTTCTTTTAAGTTTGTTTTTCGTTTTTATTTTTGAGGTTTCTTTGGGAATTTATTTGGGATTTTTGGGGGTTTTTTTGAGAATTTTTGTGGTATTTTTGGGAATTTTTTGGGATTTTTTTGAGAATTTTTGGGATTTTTTGAGAATTTTTTGTGGTTTTTTTGGGAATACTTGCAAGTTTTTTTAGGGTTTTTAAGAAATAGTCGGGGGTTTTTTTAGGGTTTTTTTGTGAATTTTTGCGGGATTTTTTGGGATTTTTTGGGGAACTTTTCCGGGTTTTTTTGGCATTTTTTGGGGAATTTTTGGGGAATTTTTGGGAATTTTTGCGGATTTTTTGGGGTTTTTTGGGTGATATTCAGGTGTTTTTCGGGGGTAATATTTTTGGGGGGATTTTAGGGATTTTGGGGTTTTTTTTTACCTTGGGCCAGCAGAGGAGATTTTGGGGCGCGGGGTGGGGGAGGGGCGGTTTGGGGGAGCCGCCCTCGCCCGGGGGGGGAGGGGAATCCTCGTCCTCCCCCTCCCCCTCCTCATCTTCCTCCTCATCTTCCTCCTCCTCTTCCTCCTCCTCCTCAGCCCCCAACGCCTCCGGCCCTGTGCCAGGGGAGGCCCCAAAAACGCTGAAATTCGCCCCAAAAATCCCCTCCCCTCCCCCACCCCCACTCCCCTTTTTCCCCATTTCCCCCCAAATTTGGGCTCCCCTTTTTCCCCCAATTTTTTCCCCATTTCCCCTCAGATTCAGGGATACCTTTTTCCCCATTTCTCCCCAAATATCAGCTCCCCTTTTCCCCATTTCCCCCAAAATTTATGGCTTCCCTTTTCCCCCTTTTCCCTCCAAATTTAGGGATCCTTTTTCCCCATTTCCCCCCAACTTTTTCCCCATTTCCCCCCAAATTTGGGCTCCCCTTTTTCCTCATTTCCCCCAAATTTTTTTTTCCCATTTCCCCCCAAATTTCGGCTCCCCTTTTTTCCCATTTCCCTGCAAATTTATTGCTCTCCATTTTCCCATTTCCCCCCAAAATTAAAGATCCATTTTTCCCCATTTGAGCTCCACTTTTTCCCCATTTCCCCCCAATCTTTTTCCCCATTTTCCCCCAAATTTATCGCTCCCCTTTTTCCCCATTTCCCCCCAAATTTGGGCTCCCCTTTTTCCCCTTTTTCCCCCAAATTTCAGCTCCACTTTTTCCCCATTTTCCCCCAGATTTTACCTCCCCTTTTTCCCCATTTTCCCCCAAATTTAGGGATCCATTTTCCCCATTTTCCCCCAAATTTGAGCTCCGCTTTTTCCCCTTTTCCCCCCAAATTTAGGGATGCATTTTCCCCCAAATTTGAGCTCCACTTTTCCCCCTTTTCCCCCCAATTTTTTTCCCCATTTCCCCCCAAAATTCCCACCCTAAAACCCCCTTTTTCCCCAAAATTTGGGCTCCCCTTTTTCCCCTTTCCCCCCAATTTTTTCCCCCATTTCCCCCCAAATTTCCCACCCAAAATCCCCATTTTCCCCCCAAATTTCCCACCCTAAAACCCCCATTTTCCCCAAAATTTGGGCTCCTTTTTTCCCCTTTTCCCCCCAAATTTAGGGATCCCCTTTTCCCCATTTCCCCCCAAATTTGAGCTCCCATTTTTCCCCATTTTCCCCCAATTTTTTCCCCCATTTCCCCCCAAATTTCCCACCCCCAAACCCCCCATTTCCGCCAAAATTTGGGCTCCTTTTTTCCCCCATTTCCCCCAAATTTGAGTTCCCCTTTTCCCCCCAATTTTTCCCCATTTCCCCCCAGACTTAAAGATCCATTTTTCCCCATTTCCCCCAAATTTTTCCCCATTTCTCCCCAAATTTGAGCTCCACTTTTTCCCCTTTTCCCCCCAAATTTCCCACCCCAAAACCCTCCATTTCTCCCCCAAAATCAAACCCAAACCCACCTCCCATCTCCATCTCCTCCTCCTCCTCTTCCTCCCCTCTCCTCCTCCGTCCCTCTCCTCCTCCTCCTCCTCCCACGTCGCCGATCTCTGCGCGCAGCAGCGCCCCCCGCAGGCCGTGCCGGGCGGCGGCGCGCAGCAGCGCCGCGTCGTGGGCGCCGGGCCGCCACCAGGGCGGCAGCAGCGAGCCGGGGGGCGGCAGCCGCGGCAGCAGCGCCGGCAGCGCCGGGTGCGGCAGCACGCGCTCCCGCACGCAGCGCAGCAGCGCCAGACGCCGCAGCGCCCGCAGCGCCAGCGGGGCGGGGACCGCAGCGGGGACCGAGCAGGGCGGGCGGCGGGCTGAGAACAGGAGAAAAAACGGGGTTAGAAACTGAGAAAATGGGAAAAAAACGGGAAAAAACGGGGTTAAAATGGGCAAAAACGGGGTTAGAATGCGAAAAAACACAGAAAAACGGCGTTAAAATGGGCAAAAACGGGGAAAAACGGGGTAAGAAATGAAGAAAATGTGAAAAAACAGGAAAAACGGGGTGAAAAATGGGGAAATGGGAAAAAATGAGAAAAAATGGGAAAAAATGGCAAAAAATGGGAAAAAAAAGGGTTAGAAATGGGGAAATGGGAAAAACGTGAAAAACGGGGAAAATGGGGAAAAAACGGGGAAAAAAACAGGTTAGACATGGGAAAATGCGAAAAAACGGGAAAAAACGGGCTGAAAACGGGAGAAAACGGGGAAAAACAGGTTTGAAATGGGGAAAATGCGAAAAAACGGGAAAAAGCGGGAAAAAAATGGGCTGAAAATGGGAAAAAACGGGGAAAAACGGGTTCGCAACGGGGAAATACTGGAAAAAACGGGAAAAAAAGGGCTGAAAAATGGGGAAAACGGGGTGAGAAACGGGGTGCAAAGGGGTAAAAGTGCCGGGGGGCGGCAGCCGCGGCAGCAGCGCCGGCAGCGCCGGGTGCGGCAGCACGCGCTCCCGCAGCAGCGCAGCAGCGCCAGCCGCCGCAGCGCCCGCAGCGCCAGCGGGGCGGGGACGGTGACAGGGCAGGGGCATGGCGGCCGGCGGGCTGGGGAGAGGGGAGAAAATGGGGTTAAAATTGGCAAAAACGGGAAAAAATGGAAAAAAACGGGGTTAAAATGGGAAAAAACGGGAAAAAACGGGGTCAAAATGGGCGAAAACAGGAAAAAATGGGGTTAAAATGGGCAAAAAAAGGGAAAAACTGGAAAAAACGGGTTAGAAATGCGGAAAATGGGAAAAAACGGGGAAAAAACGGGTTAGAAATGTGGAAAATGGGAAAAAACGGGGTGAAAATAGGCAAGAATGGGAAAAAACGGGAAAAAATGGGAAAAATGGGGTTAGAAACGGGGGAAATGGGAAAAAATATGGTTAGAAATGGGGGAAATATGAAAAAATGGGGGGGAATGGAAAAAAAATGGGAGAAAACGGGTTAGAAATGGGGAAATGGGAAAAAACGTGAAAAACGTGGAAAATGGGGGAAAAACGGGAAAAAAACAGGTTAGAAATGGGAAAAATGCGAAAAAACGGGAAAAAACGGGCTGAAAATGGGAAAAAACGGGGAAAAACAGGTTTGAAATGGGGAAATACTGGAAAAATGGGAAAAAACGGGGAAAAAGGGGGGGAAAAATGGGAAAAATGGGAAAAAACGGGTTAGAAATGGGGGAAATGCTAAAAAACGGGAAAAAACGGGCTGAAAATGGGAAAAAAACGGGGGAAAACGGGTTAAAAACGGGGAAATACTGGAAAAAATGGGGAAAAATGGAGAAAAATGGAGAAAAATGGGCAAAAGGGGTTAGAAACGGGGTGCAAACGGGTAAAAGTGCCGGGGGGCGGCAGCCGCGGCAGCAGCGCCGGCAGCGCCGGGTGCGGCAGCACGCGCTCCCGCACGCAGCGCAGCAGCGCCAGACGCCGCAGCGCCCGCAGCGCCAGCGGGGCGGGGACCGCAGAGGGGACCAGGCAGGGCGGGCGGCGGGCTAAAGAGGGCAGAAAATGGGAAAAAACGGGGTTAAAATGGGAAAAAATGGGGAAAAATGGGAAAAAACGGGGAAAAACGGGGTTAAAATGGGAAAAAACGGGGTTAAAATGGGCAAAAACACAGAAAAACGGCATTAAAATGAGCAAAAATGGGTTAGAATCAAAGAAAATGGGAAAAAACAGGAAAAAACGGGGAAAAACGGGGAAAAACGGGAAAAATGGAAAAAATAGGAAAAAATGGAAAAAATGGGAAAAAAAGGGTTAGAAATGGGGAAATGGGAAAAAATGGGAAAAAAGGGGAAAGTGGGGAAAAACGGGAAAAAAAACGGGGTTAAAATGGGAAAAAACGGGGAAAAACGGAGTTAAAATGGGAAAAAACGGGAAAAAACAGGAAAAACTGGAAAAAAACGGGCTGGAAATGGGAAAAAAATGGGAAAAAACGGGTTAGAAATGGGGGAAATGGGAAAGAACGGGGAAAAACGGGGGAAAACGGGAAAAAACAGGAAAAAATGGGGAAAAAATGTGAAAAAAGGGGAAAAATGGGTTAAAAACGTGGAAAATGGGAAAAAACGGGGTTTAAATGGGGAAAAAAGTGGGAAAATGGGAAAAACCAGGTTGGAAACGGGAAAATACAGGAAAAAACAAGAAAAAACGGGAAAAAACGGGGTCAAAATAGGCAAAAATGGGAAAAAACGGGAAAAAACGGGTTAAAAATGGGAGAAACAGGAAAAATGGGAAAAATGGGAAAAAACGGGAAAAAACAGGGTGAAAAATGGGTAAAACAGGGTTAGAAACGGGGTGCAAACGGGTGACAGTGCCGGGGGGCGGCAGCCGCGGCAGCAGCGCCGGCAGCGCCGGGTGCGGCAGCACGCGCTCCCGCACGCAGCGCAGCAGCGCCAGCCGCCGCAGCGCCCGCAGCGCCAGCGGGGCGGGGACCGTGCTGGGGCAGGGGCACGGCGGGCGGCGGGCTGGGGAGAGAGAAAAATGAGAAAAAACGGGGTTAAAATAAGAAAAAATAGGAAAAAATGGGAAAAAACGGGAAAAAATGGGCAAAAACGGGGTTAAAATGGGGAAAAACGGGGAAAAACGTGAAAAAACGGGGTTAGAAATGAAGAAAATGGGAAAAAACGGGAAAAAAACGGGGAAAAATGGGAAAAAATGGGAAAAAATGGGAAAAATAGGAAAAAATGGGAAAAAAATGGAAAAAAAAGGGGTTAGAAATGGGGAAATGAGAAAAAACGTGAAAAATGGGGAAAATGGGGAAAAAACGGGAAAAAACGGGATTAAAATGGGCAAAAACACGAAAAAACGGGAAAAAATGGGGTGAAAATGGGAAAAAATGGGAAAAATCAGGTTAGAAATGGGGAAAATGGAAAAAATGGGATAAACGGGGAAAAACGGGCTGAAAATGGGAAAAAACGTGAAAAAACGGGTTGGAAACGGGGAAATACTGGAAAAAATGGGCAGAAACGGGAAAAAATGGGGGAAAACGGATAAAACAGGGTTAAAATGGGAAAAAATGGGGGAAAATGGGTTAGAAACGGGGTAATACTGGAAAAAATGGGAAAAAACGGGAAAAAACAGGTTGAAAAATGGGGAAAAATGGGAAAAAACGGGTTAGAAATGGGGGAAACAGGAAAAGTGGGGGAAAACGGGGAAAAACAGGCTGAAAATGGGAAAAAACGGAGAAATATGGGGGAAAATGAGGGAAAATGGGGAAATATGGAGGGAAATGGGGGAACAATGCTGCCGGGCGCGGCAGAGAGCCCCAAAACCTCCTGATTTTGGGTTCAAACCCCTCAATTTGGGTTCAAACACCCAAATTTTGGTTGAAACCGCCCCAAACTGTCTGAATTTTCCCAAAATCCTGGAATTTCACCCCGTACCGTCGCCGGGCGCGGGCGGCAGCCGGCAGAGCCCCAAACCCTCCTGGAACCTCCTGATTTTGGGCTCAAACACCTCGATTTGGGCTCAAACCCCTCGATTTGGGTTCAAAAACCCAGATTTTGGGTTTAACGACCCGAATTTTCCCAAAATCCCGGGATTTCACCCCATACCGTCGCCGGGCGCGGGCGGCAGCCGGCAGAGAGCCCCAAAACCTCCTGGAACCTCCTGATTTTGGGTTCAAATCCCTCGATTTGGGTTCAAACACCCAAATTTTGGTTGAAACTGCCCCAAACTGCCGGAATTTTCCCAAAATCGCGGGATTTCACCCCGTACCGTCGCCGGGCGCGGGCGGCAGCCGGCAGAGAGCCCCAGAAACTCCTGGAACCGCCTGATTTTGGGTTCAAACCCCTCGATTTGGGCTCAAACCCCTCGATTTGAGGTCAAACATCCGAATTTTGAGTGGAAACTCCCCAAAATGCCCCGAACTCCCCGATTTTTCCCAAAATCCCGGGATTTGTCCCCGTACCGTCGCCGGGCGCGGGCGGCAGCCGGCAGAGCCCTGGAACCTCCTGGAACCTCCTGATTTTGGGTTCAAAGCCCTCGATTTGGGTTCAAAAACCCAAATTTTGAGTCGAAACGCCCCAAACTGCCCAAATTTGCCCAAAATCCCGGGATTTCACCCCGTACCGTCGCTGGGCGCGGGCGGCAGCCGGCAGAGCCTCAAAACCTCCTGGAACCTCCTGATTTTGGGTTCAAACCCCTCGATTTGGGCTCAAAAACCCAGATTTTGGGTGAAACCGCCCCAAACTGCCTGAATTTGCCCAAAATCCCGGAATTTCGCCCCGTACCGTCGCCGGGCGCGGGCGGCAGCCGGCAGAGCCCCAAAACCTCCTGGAACCTCCTGATTTTGGGTTCAAACCCCTCAATTTGGGCTCAAAAACCCGAATTTTGAGTGGAAACTCCCCAAAACGCCCCGAACTCCCCGATTTTTCCCAAAATCCCAGAATTTCACCCCGTACCGTCGCCGGGCGCGGGCGGCAGCCGGCAGAGCCCCAGAACCTCCTGGAACCTCCTGATTTTGGGTTCAAACCCCTCGATTTGGGTTCAAACCCCTCGATTTGGGTTCAAACATCCAAATTTTGAGTCCAAACGCTCCCAAACGCCCCGAACTGCCCGAATTTTCCCGAAATCGCGGGATTTCACCCCGTACCGTCGCCGGGCGCGGGCGGCAGCCGGCAGAGCCCCAGAACCTCCTGGAACCTCCTGATTTTGGGTTCAAAGCCCTCGATTTGGGCTCAAACACCTCAATTTGGGCTCAAAAACCCGGATTTTGAGTGGAAACTCCCCAAAATGCCCCGAACTCCCCGATTTTTCCCAAAATCGCGGGATTTGGCCCCGTACCGTCGCCGGGCGCGGGCGGCAGCCGGCAGACCTGCCGGCACATGGCCACGAAGCCGTGGTAGAAGCGCGTCAGGTCCTCGTCCGAGCGCCGCTCCAGCCGGGCCAGGGCGCGGAAACGGCCCCAGCGGAACCGGCCCGAGCCCGGCTCCAGCTCCACGCCGAAGGTCGAGGCCACCCGCAGGAAGTCGGCCTGCTCCCGCCGCGTCCAGCTGCGAGATGGGGAGAAAAAGGGGGAAAATGGTGAAAAAACGGTGAAAAAATGGTGAAAAACGGCGAAAAAACGGTGAGAAACGGTGAAAAAACGGCGAAAATATGGCGAAAAAACGGTGAGAAATGGTGAAAATTCAGAGGGAAAAAAGCAGCCTGAATGTGAGGAAAGATGAAGGGAATTGGTCTGATCCCACTGTGTCTAGCAGGAAAATGGGGAGAAAAAGGGGGAAAACGGTGAAAAAACGGGGAAAAAACGGCGAAAAACGGTGAAAAAATGGCGAAAAAACGGCAAAAAACCACCCAAAACCGCCCCAAAATGGGAGGAAAGACAGAGGAAGTCGGCCTGCTCCCGCCGCGTCCAGCTGCGAAATGGGGGGAAAAAGGGGGAAAACGGTGAGAAAATGGGGAAAAAATGGTTGAAAACGGTGAAAAAATGGCGAAAAACGGTGAAAAAACGGCGAAAATACAGCGAAAAAATGGCGAAACACGGTGAAAAAACGATGAAAAAATGGTGAAAAACGGTGAAAATACAGAAGGGGAAAAATGGCCAAAAGCAGCCTGAATGTGAGGAAAGATGAAGGGAATTAAGCTCCTCCCACTGTGTACGTCTGGGAAATGAGGGGAAAAATGGGGAAAATGGTGAAAAAATGGTGAAAAAAATGGTGAAAAATGGTGAAAAAACGGCGAAAAAACGGCAAAAAATGGCAAAAAAAGGGCGAAAATACGACGAGAAATGGTGAAAATACAGAAGGGGAAAAACCCCAAATTCCACCCCAAAACCCAAAACCCCGCCCAAAAACCCCAAATTTCCCCCCAAAACCCCCAAAATTCCCCCAAAACCCCAAATTCCACCCAAAAACCCCAAATTTCCCCAAAACCCATCCCAAAAACCCCCAAAATCCCACCCCAAAACCATCCTAAAAACCCCAAATTCCACTGCAAATTTCACCCCAAAAACCCCAAAATTCCACCCAAAACTCCCAAATTTCCCCAAAACCCCAAAATTCCACACAAAAAACCCCAAAATCCCACCCCAAAACCATCCTAAAAACCCCAAATTCCACTGCAAATTTCACCCCAAAAACCCCAAAATTCCACCCCAAAACCCCCAAATTTCCCAAATTCCCCCCAAATCTCACCCCAAAAACTCCAAATCTCACCCCCAAAACCCCACCCCAAGACCACCCTAAAAACCCCAAAATTCCACCCAAAACCCCCAAAATTCCACCCAAAAACCCCAAAATTCCACCCAAAAACCCCAAATTTCCCCAAATTTCCCCAAATTTCCCCAAATTTTCCCAAAATTCCCCAAATTCCCCCCAAATTTCCCCCCACTGACCGCTGCTGCTTCTCACGCCGCTCGTGCCCTCGCCGGGGTCGCCGCGGCCGCTCCGCGTGTCCGGAGTGACCAGTGGAGTGACCACTGGAGTGACCAGTGGAGTGACCACCTGAGTGACCACCTGAGTGACCACCTGAGTGACCACTGGAGTGACCACTGGAGTGACCATCGGGCTGACCACTGGGTTGACCATCAGAGTGACCACTGGGTTGACCACTGGGCTGACCACTGGTTTGACCACCGTGATGACCACCAGAGTGACCACTGGACTGACCACCAGAGTGACCACCAGAGTGACCACTGGGCTGTCCTGGGGCCATCTCAGTGGCCTGAGGGTCCGGCCGGTGGCCGGAGCCGGAGCGGGGACAGGCGGCCAAAAGGCGCCGCAGGCGAGCGGTCAGTGCTGCGGCCGCCGGCCACGCGCCCAGGCCAGGGCCAGGAGTGACCACAGGGCCAGGAGTGACCACTGGGCCAGGAGTGACCACTGGGGTGGACATCGATGTGGGGTCAGAAGTGACCACAGGGCCAGAAGTGACCATTGGGGTGGACATCGGCGTGGGGCCAGAAGTGACCATTGGGGTGGACATCGACGTGGGGTCAGAAGTGACCACAGGACCGGACATCGGCGTGGGGCCGGACATCGGCGTGGGGTCAGAAGTGACCACAGGGCCAGAAGTGACCACAGGACCGGACATCGGTGTGGGGCCGGACATCAGTGGCGTGGGACCAGAAGTGACCACGGGGCCGGAGGTGACCATTGGACTGGACATCACCGTGGGGTCAGAGGTGACCACAGGACCGGACATCGGGACGGCTGTGAGGGAGGAAAGGGGTCAGTGAGAGAATTTGGGGAAAATTTGGGGGAATTTTGGGGGAATTTAGGATCGTTTTGGAAAATTTATGATGATTTTGGGGCGATTTCAGGTTGGTTTGGGGAATTTTGGGTCATTTTTGGACCCCTTTGGGCGAATTTTCGGTCATTTTGGGAGATTTGCAATAATTTCAGGGCAATTTCGGGTTGGTTTGGGGGATTTGGGGGGATTTTGGGAAGATTTGGGGTCAGTTTGGGGGATTTTGCGTCAGTTTCGGACCCTCTTGGGGAAATTTTGGGGGGATTTGGGGTTGGTTTGGGAGATTTGCGATAATTTCGGGGCAATTTCGGGTTGGTTTGGGGGATTTGGGGGGATTTGAGTGATTTTGGGTCAGTTTCACACCCTTTTGGGGGGATTTTCGGTGGTTTTGGGGTTGCTTTGGGGGATTTGGGGAGATTTTGGGAAGATTTGGGGTTGGTTTTGGGAAGATTTGGGGTCGGTTTGGGGGATTTTGGGTCATTTTGGGTCAGTTTCAGACCCTTTTGGGGGGATTTTGGGTCATTTTGGGGTTGGTTTGGGGGGATTTGGGGAAATTTTGGGGGGATTTGGGGTTGGTTTGGAGGATTTTGGGGAGATTTTGGGAAGATTTGGGGTTGGTTTGGGGGATTTTGGGTCATTTGGGGTCATTTTCGGACCCTTTTGGGGGGATTTTCGGTTGTTTTGGGGTTGGTTTGGGGGATTTGGGGAAATTTTGGGGGATTTATGATCATTTTGGGAGATTTGCGATAATTTTGGGGGGATTTGGGGTCAGTTTGGGGGATTTGGGGGAAATTTTGGGTCATTTTCGGACCCTTTTGGGGGGATTTCCGGTCATTTTGGGGTTGGTTTGGGGGATTTCGGGGGATTTTGGATAATTTTGGGTCAGTTTGGGGAGATTTAAGGAGATTTTGGGGAGACTTTCGGTCACTTTGGGTTGGGGGAAAATTGGGAATAATTTTGGGGCGATTTGGGGTCATTTTGTGGAGATTTTGGGAGATTTGAGAGGTTTGGGGTCAGTTTGGGGGATTTTGGGTCATTTTGGGGGATTTCAGGAGATTTGGAGGGATTTTTGAGGAATTTGGGGGGATTTTGGGACATTTGGGGGGTTTGGGGTCAGTTTTGGGTCATTTTGGGGAGATTTGGGGGGATTTTGGGGAGATTTGGGGGGTTTGGGAGAATTTTAAGGAATTCCGGGCGATTTGAGGCAATTTTAGAGAAAATCTGGGGAAAATTTTCAGGATTTTGGCGCTTTTTGACATTTTTGGGACCGGGGGTGAATTTTGGGGTGATTTTGGGCCATTTTGGGGTCCCTCTTACCCTCATCCCCGTCCACCACCGAGATCTCCTCGTCCAGCCCGGCCAGGGGGTCACTCTGGGGGGGTCACGGGGTCACCGAGGGCCCGGACCCCCCAAAACTGCCACATTTTGGGGTGAAAAACCCCGATTTTGGGGTTTTTGGTGATTTAGGGGGATTTTGGGGTGATTTAGGGGGATTTTGGGGTTTTACCTCCTCGCCGCCCCCCTGCAGGGGTTTGTACTCGGGGTCCTCGGGGTCTCTGTCGAAATCGGCCCTGGGGGGACCCCAAAATCGCCGGAATTCACCCCAAAACTCCCCGAATTCGGGACAGACCCAAATCCGCGGGAATTTGCCCCAAAAAGCGCCTCAGCCCTGAGCTGAACTCAGCCCGGCCCGAGGCCGGTCGGTATTAGCATGGCTGGGTCATCAGCGGCGCCGTTTTGGGGTGAAAAAACCCAAATTTGGGGGTTCGGGGGGGCCGGGATCGCCGCAAAGTCAGGGGGTGGCGAAAGATACGGAAACGGCCCGAAAATCCCCGAAAACGGCAAAAAAATCCCCAAAAAATGTCCCAAAAAACACTCAAACAGGCCAGAAAGCCTCAAAAACAGCCCAAAAATCCCCCAAAACAGCCCAAAAACCACCCAAACAGCCCAAAAATCCCAAAAAACAGCCCCAAAAATCACCCAAATGGCCCAAAAATCCTCAAAAACAGACCAAACCCCTCAAAACCCCCCCAAACCACCCAAAGTTGCCCAAATCCTCCAAAAAAATCACCCCAAACCCCCCAAAAATCACAAAAATCACCCCAAACCCACCAAAACTGCCCAAATCCATCAAAACTTCCCAAATCCCCCCAAAAATCACCCCAAACCCCCCAAAACTGCCCAAACCTCCCAAAAATCACCCAAAATACACCAAAACTGCCCAAATCCCCCCAAAAATCACTACAAACCCCCCAAAACTGCCCAAAC
The DNA here is from genome assembly GCF_048771995.1 of Taeniopygia guttata. Lineage (NCBI taxonomy): Eukaryota > Metazoa > Chordata > Aves > Passeriformes > Estrildidae > Taeniopygia > Taeniopygia guttata. The sequence continues at coordinate 179,198 of NC_133061.1, forward strand.
CCACCAAAAATTACCCCAAATACACTAAAACTGCCCAAACCCCCCAAAACTGCCCAAATCCACCCAAAATTCACCCCAAACCACCCCCAAAAATCATCCAAAAATGCCCCAAACCTCCCAAAAATTACCCCAAATCCCCCCAAAAATCATCCAAAACCGCACCAAAACCACCTTAAAACCCCCTTAAAAATCACCCCAAAACCCCCCAAACCACCCCAAAACCCCCCCAAAATTTACCCCAAAATGCCCCAAAATGCCCCAAACCGCCCAAAAAGCCCCAAAATGCCCCAAAAAGCCCCAAATCCCCCCAAATTCGGGGTCCCCGCTCACCCCTCCAGGCGCTGCTCGGCCGCCACGGCCGTCGCGTCGGGACCGCCGGCCTTGGCCAGGAAACACAGGGCGGGGTCGGCGCGCATGGTGTGGTACCGCTCGTAGCCTAAAATCCCCCAAATTCACCCCAAAAATACACTCCGTTAACAAAAACTGCAAAAAACGGCAAAAAACGGCCAAAAAACGGCAAAAAACGGCATAAAAATAGCTCAAAGTATGTCCAAAATACACCCAAAATTACCCCAAAATTCAGATTATGGTTTGTGTCCATGGTGTGGTACCGCTCGTACCCTAAAATCCCCCAAATTCACCCCAAAAATGGAGCCAGTTAACAAAAACTGCAAAAAACGGCAAAAAACGGCAAAAAACAGCGAAAAAACAGCAAAAAACCCCATCAAAATAGCCCAAAATACGCCTAAAATAACCCAAAATTCAGATTATGGTTTGTGTCCATGGTGTGGTACCGCTCGTAGCCTAAAATCCCCAAAATTCACCCCAAAAATTGAGTCAGTTAACAAAAACTGCAAAAAACGGCAAAAAATGGCCAAAAAATGGCAAAAAAACCCATCAAAATAGCTCAAAGTATGCCCAAAATACACCTAAAATAACCCCAAAATTCAGATTATGGTTTGTGTCCATGGTGTGGTACCGCTCGTACCCTAAAATCCCCCAAATTCACCCCAAAAATGGAGCCAGTTAACAAAAACTGCAAAAAACGGCAAAAAACTGCAAAAAAACGGCAAAAAACGGCAAAAAAATAGCCCAAAGTATCCCAAAATCCTCCTAAAATAACCCCAAAATTACCCCAAAATTCAGATTATTGTCGGTGTCCATGGTGTGGGACCGCTCGTAGCCTAAAATCCCCCAAATTCACCCCAAAAACGGAGTCTGTTAACAAAAACTGCAAAAAACAGCAAAAAACGGCAAAAAAACGGCAAAAAACGGCAAAAAAATAGCTCAAAATACGCCCAAAATACACCTAAAATAACCCAAAATTCAGATTATTGTCGGTGTGCAAAGTGTGGTACCGCTCGTAGCCTAAAATCCCCCAAATTCACCCCAAAAATACACTCCGTTAACAAAAACTGCAAAAAACAGGAAAAAACGCAAAAAAACGGCAAAAAACAGCAAAAAACCCCATTAAAATAGCCCAAAATACACCTAAAATAGCCCCAAAATTCAGATTATGGTTTGTGTCCATGGTGTGGTACCGCTCGTACCCTAAAACCCCCCAAATTCACCCCAAAAATGGAGTCAGTTAACAAAAACTGCAAAAAACAGCAAAAAACGGCCAAAAAACGGCAAAAAACGGCGTAAAAATAGCCCAAAGTACACCCAAAATGCGCCTAAAATGACCCCAAAATTCAGATTATTGTCGGTGTGCACAGTGTGGGACTGCTCATACCCTAAAATCCCCCAAATTCACCCCAAAAACGGAGTCAGTTAACAAAAACTGCAAAAAACGGCAAAAAACGGCAAAAAAAGGCCAAAAAACGGCAAAAAACCCCATCAAAATAGGTCAAAGTGTGACCAAAATACGCCTAAAATAACCCCAAAATTCAGATTATGGTTTGTGTCCATGGTGTGGTACCGCTCGTAGCCTAAAATCCCCCAAATTCACCCCAAAAATGGAGCCGGTTAATAAAAACTGCAAAAAACGGCAAAAAACGGCAAAAAAAGGCATAAAAATAGCTCAAAACACACCCAAAATTCACTGAAATAACCCCAAACCACCCCAAAACCACAAAAAGGGTAAAAAACCAAAAAAAGGCCCCAAAATTCAGGGAAATGAACCCAAAACCACCCAAAGAGCACAAAAAAAGGCAAAAAAAACCCCAAAAAAACCCCAAAACCCAAAAAAACCCTCAAAAATTACCCCAAAACTGCACAAAAGCAACACAAAAAAACCCCAAAAAAACCCAAAAAATGCCCCAAAACCCCCAAAATTCAGGGAAATGAACCCAAAACTATTTGAACATTGTGAAAAAAAAGTCAAAAAAAAACAGAAAACCCAAATTTCTGGGAAATTACCCCAAAAAACCCAAAATGGGTAAAAAAACCCCCAAAATTCCTAAAAAATCATCGCAAACAACCCAAAAATGGGTAAAAAAAACCAAAATTCCCAAAAATTCACCTAAAACCACCCGAACAACCCAAAAATGGGTAAAAAAACTTTGAAATTCCCAAAAATTCACCCCAAAAAAATCCGAAAATGGGTAAAAAAACCCCAAAATCCTCAAAAATTCACCATAAAACCACCCGAACGTGCTGAAAAATGGCCAAAAAACCACAAAATTCCCAAAAATTCACCCAAAACAACACAAAAATGGGTCAAAAAACCCCAAAAATTCACCTTAAACCCACCCGAACGTGCCAAAAAACGACCAAAAAACCCCAATAAAACGCCCCAAAACGCCCCAAAATTCAGCGAAACGGCCCCAAACCGCCCCCAAAAATCCCCCAAAAAATCCCAAAAAAATCCCCAAAAACCCCAAAATCCCCAAAAAGCCCCAAAAAGCCCCAAAATGCCCCAAATTCTCACCGTGTTTGAAGACCCCGATGAGCAGCGACTTGTCGGCCTCGGGGTCCCACCAGGGCTCGGGAACCTCCAGCGGCTCCAGCAGCGGGAAGGAGATCTGCACCTCGCTGGGGACCCCGAAATCGGGTCAGGGACCCCGAAATCGGGGAGAATCACCCCAAAAATGGGATCGGCGACCCCGGAAATGGGGAGAGGGACCCCAAAAATGGGTAAAGTGACCCCAAAAATGAGGAAAATCACCCCAAAATTGGGGTCAGGGACCCCGGAAACGGGGAAAGGGACCCGAAAATGGGGAAAGGGACCCCGAAAATGGGGAGAGGGACCCCAAAAATGGGGAAAATCACCCCAAAATCGGGGGGAATGAGCCCAAAAATGGGGTTAAAAACCCCAAAAATGGGGAAAATGAGCCCGAAAATGGGGAGAATGATCCTGAAAATGGGTAAAGGGACCCCGAAAATGGGGAGAGGGACCCCAAAAATGGGGAGAGGGACCCCAAAATTGGGGAGAACGACCCCAAAATCGGGACCGGCGACCCCAAAAACGGGAAAAGTGATCCTAAAAATGGGGAGAGGGACCCCGAAAATGGGATCAGGGACCCCGAAAATGGGGAGAGGGACCCCGAAAATGGGGAGTGGGACCCCAAAATTGGGGAAAATGAGCCCAAAAATGGGATCGGCGACCCCGAAAATGGGGAGAGGAACCCCAAAACCCCCCCAAAATGTCCCCAAAACGTTCCCAAAATCCCCCCCAAAATCCTTCAAATCCCCAAAATGCCCCCAAAACCCCCCCAAACCTCCCCAAAATCCCCCCAAAATGCCTAAAAACCCTCCCAAAATCTCCCTGAAATTTCCCCCCAAAACCCCTCAAAATCCCCCTAAAACCCCTCAAAATCCCCTCCAAAATCCCTCTAAAATCCCCCAAAAATCTCCCCAAACCTCCCCAAAATTTCCCCAAAATCCCCCTAAAATCCCCCCAAAATTTCCTGAAAACTTCCCCAAAATCTCCCCCAAACTCCCCCACAAATCTCCCCGAAAATCTCCCCAAACCCCCCTCCAAACCCTCCCAAAATCTCCCCAAAATCCCTCCCAAAACTGCCCCTCAAATTCCCCCAAAATCCCCCCGAAATCCCCTCCAAACCCCGCAAAATCTCCCCAAATATCTCCAAAAATCCCTCAAAATCCCCCTGAAATTCCCCCAAAATCTCCCCCAAATCCCCTCAAAATTCCCCCGAAATCCCCCCAAATCCTCCAAATCCCCCCAAAATGCCCCAAAATCCCCGTTTCTGTCCCCAACCCCACCTGGCTGTGGCCCCGGCCAGGACGGGCTCGGCGGCGGCTCCGATCACCTCGTGGCGCAGAACATGGAGAGCCCGGACACGCTGCAGCAGCCTGAACATGGGATGGACATGGGAGGGACATGGGAATGACATGGGAATGACACACATACACATGGATATGGGAATGACATGGGAATGACACAGGAATGACACGGGAGTGACATGGGAGGGACACGGGAGGGACACACGGACATGGGAATGACATGGGAGGGACATGGGAGGGACATGGGAATGGCACACAGACATGGGAATGACATGGGAATGACATGGGATGGACACACGGACACGGGATGGACATGGGAACGACACATGGACATGGGAATGACACAGGAATAACACAGGAACGACACCGGATGGACACATGGACACATGGACACAGGGTGGACAGATGGACACACGAACACAGAATGGACACGGGATGGACACATGGACACGGGGACAGAGAGACGGACACACGTGTGGGTAACAGAACGACCCCAAAAACCCCCAAAAACCCCCAAAAACCCCAAATCCTGCAGGAATGACCCCAAAAACCCCCAAAAACAAGCCCAAGACAGCCCCAAAAACCCCCGAAATGACCCCCAAAAATCCCAAATCACATAAAATAACCCCAAAACCACCAAAATCCCATAAAATGACCCAAAATCCCCCAAAAATGACCCCAAATTAACCCCAAATTCCCATTTCCGGCCTCACTTTCCGCTCTGGTGCCGCAGATGCTTCCGGAACGACAAACATGACCCCAAAAACCCGAAAAATGACCCCAAAAACCCCAAAATCCCACAAATTAACAAAAATCCCCAAAAATGACCCAAAATGCCCAAAAAAGACCCAAAATCCCTCAAATTCACCCCAAATTCCTAATTCCGGCCTCACTTTCCGCTCTGGTGCTGCAGATGCTTCCGGAAGTTCAAACATGACCCCAAAAACCCCAAAATTGACCCCAAAAACCCCAAAATCCCACAAATTAACAAAAATCCCCAAAAATCCCCAAAAATCCCCAAAAATGACCCAAAATCCCCCAAATTCACCCCAAAAATCCCATTTCGGGCCTCACTTTCCGCTCTGGTCCTGCAGACGCTTCCAGAATGTCAAACATGACCCCAAAAACCCAAAAAATCACCCCAAAACCCCCAGATTTTACAAATTAACAAAAATCGCCAAAAATGACCCAAAATCCCCAAAAATGACCCAAAATCCCCCAAATTAACCCCAAAATTCCCATTTCCGGCCTCACTTTCCGCTCTGGTGCCGCAAATGCTTCCGGAATGACCCCAAACCTCCAGGAACAACCCCAAAAACCCCAAAAATGACCCCAAAATCCCCAAAATCCCATAAATTAACAAAAATCGCCAAAAATTACCCAAAATCCCCCAAATTAACCCCAAAATTCCCATTTCCGGCCTCACTTTCCGCTCTGGTGCCGCAGATGCTTCCGGAAGTTCAAACATGACCCCAAAAACCCCAAAAATGACCCCAAAAACCCCAAATCCCATAAATTAAGAAAAATGCCCAAAAAATTACCCAAAATCCCCAAAATTAACCCCAAAAATTCTGGATTTTGGCTCATTTGCTGCTCTGGTGGTGCAGACGTTTCTGGAATGACCCCAAAAACCCCAAAAATTTCCCCAAAAACCCCAAAAATCATCCCAAAAACCCCAAAATCCCACAAATTAACAAAAATCGCCAAAAAATGACCCAAAATCCCCCAAATTCACCCCAAAAATCCCATTTCCAGCCTCACTTTCCGCTCTTGGACCGCAGATGTTTCCGGAAGGCCAAACGTGACCCCAAAAACCCCAAAAAAAACCCCAAAATCCCCCAAAATTACCCCAAAATCCCCCAAATCCCTTAAAATTACCAAAAATCGCCAAAAATGACCAAAAATCCCCCGAATTAACCCCAAAAATCCCAATTCCGGCCTCACTTTCCGCTCTGGTGCTGCAGATGCTTCAAGAATGCCAAATGTGACCCCAAAAACCTCAAAATTGACCCCAAAAATCCCCAAATCCCACAAATTAACAAAAACCCCCAAAAATGACCGAAAATGCCCATAAAATGACCCAAAATCCCCCAAATTCACCCCAAAAAAAAGCAGATTTGGGCTCATTTGGCACTCCAGTAGCGCCGACACTTCCGGAATGACCCAAAATCCCCAGGAAAGAACCCAAAACCCCAAAAATTAACCCAAAAACCTCAAAATCCCACAAATTAACAAAAATCGCCAAAAATGACCCAAAATCCCATAAAATGACCCAAAATCCCCCAAATTAACCCCAAAATCCCAATTTCGGCCTCACTTTCCGCTCTGGTGCCGCAGATGCTTCCGGAAGTCCAAACATGACCCCAAAAACCCCCAAAATTACACAAAAAACCCCAAATCCCATAAAATAACCCCAAAAATACGAAAATCCCATAAAATTACCCAAAATCCCCAAAATTAACCCCAAAAAAAGCAGATTTTGGTTAATTTGGTGCTCCAGTGCCGCAGACACTTCCGGAATGACCCAAAATCCCCAGGAAAGAACCCAAAAACCCCAAAAATTAACCCAAAAACCTTAAAATCCCATAAAATAACACAAATCGCCAAAAATGACCCAAAATCCCCCAAATTCACCCCAAAATCCCATTTTGGGCCTCACTTTCCGCTCTGGTGCCGCAGATGCTTCCGGAAGTTCTCGTCCTGCAGGAGCCACTCGGCCGCCGGAGCTTCCGGAACCTTCGGGGCCTTTTTGCCCTTCCGGCCTGGAGGGGTCATCGAGGGGTCATCGAGGGGTCATCGAGGGGTCACCGAGGGGTCATCGAGGGGTCATCGAGGGGTCACCGAGGGGTCATCGAGGGGTCATCGAGGGGTCATGGAGGGGTCACCGAGGGGTCATCGAGGGGTCACCGAGGGGTCATCGAGGGGTCACCGAGGGGTCACCGAGGGGTCACCGAGGGGTCATCGAGGGGTCATCGAGGGGTCATGGAGGGGTCATGGAGGGGTCATGGAGGGGTCACCGAGGGGTCACCGAGGGGTCATCGAGGGGTCATCGAGGGGTCATTGAGGGGTCAGTTCCACCCAAAATGACCCAAAATCCACCCAAAATGACCCAAAATGACCCAAACCCACCCAAAATTACCCAAAACCACCCAAAGCGACCCAAAACCACCAAAATCCACCCAAAATGACCCAAAATGGCCCAAACCCACCCAAAATGACCCAAACCCACACAAAATGACCCAAACTGACCCAAAATGACCCAAAATGACCCAAACCCACCCAAAATGACCCAAACCCACCCAAAACTGACCCCAAAATGACTCAAACCCACCCAAACCCACCCAAAACCACCCAAAGCGACCCAAAACCACCGAAATCCACCCAAAATGACCCAAACCCACCCAAAACGGACCCCATAATGACCCAAAATGGACCAAACCCACCCAAAATGACCCAAACCCACCAAAAAACCACCCCAAAATCACTAAAATCCACCCAAAGCAACCCAAAACCACCAAAACCACCCAAATCCACCCAAACTGACCCAAAACCACCAAAATCCATCAAAATCCACCCAAAGCTACCCAAAAACACCAAAATCAACCCGAAGCAACCCAAACCCAGCAAAATCCACCCAAAATCACAAAAATCCACCCAAAGTGACCCAAAACCACCAAAATCCACCCAAAACCACCAAAAATCACCAAAATCCACCCAAAGCGACCCCAAAGTCACCAAAATCCACCCAAAGTGACCCAAACCCGCCCAAAATGACCCAAAATGACCCAAAATTTTTCCAAACCCACCTGAAATTACCTAAAACCTCCTCAAAATGATCCAAACCCACCCAAAATGACCCAAAACCTCCTAAAAATGACTCAAAACGCCCCAAACCCACCAAAAGCTGACCCAAAACCACCAAAATCCACCCAAAGCCACCCAAAATTTACCAAAATCCACCCAAAATGACCCAAAACCACCAAAATCCACCCAAAGCGACCCCAAACCACTAAAATCCACCCAAATTGACCCAAAACCACCAAAATCCACCAAAATCCACCCAAAGCGACCCAAAACCACCAAAATCCACCTCAAAACCACCAAAATCAACCCAAACCAACCCAAAACCACCAAAATCCACCCAAAACCACCAAAATCCACCAAAATCCACCTGAACCAACCCAAAACCACAAAAATCCAGCCAAAGCGACCCAAAACCACCAAAATCCACCCAAAACCACCAAAATCCACCAAAATCCACCCAAAGCGACCCAAAACCACCAAATTCCACCCGAACCGCCCCGAATTTTCCCCGCGGTGCTCACCGGGCGCGGGGCGGGCGCGGCCGTTGTGGCCGGGGGCCAGCAGCGCCCCGGCGAAGGCGCGCGTGCCGTCGTCGCCGCGGAAGTGCCGCAGGCAGAAGAGGACGATGGCGCGGCCGAGGTTCTCCACGTCGCGCTCCGACAGCCGGCGCTTGAAGCGGCCCTGGGCGGCCAACTCGCGCCAACGGCCCCAACTGGAAGGGTCAGAGGTCACTCAGCGGTCACTCGGTGGTCACTTGGTGGTCATCGCGGTCGTTGAGTGGTCAATGGGGTCATGGTTGGGTCAACGGGTCAATAAACGGTCAATGGGGTCAATGTTGGGTCAATAAGTCAATGTTGGGTCAATGGGGTCAATGTTGGGTCAACGGGGTCAATAAATGGTCAATGGGGTCAATGTTGGGTCAATGAGTCAATGTTGGGTCAATGGGGTCAATAAACAGTCAATGGGGTCAATAAATGGTCAATGGGGTCAATAAATGGTCAACGGGGTCAATTTTGGGTCAGCGCGGTCATTGAGTGGTCAACGGGGTCAATGTTGGGTCAACGGAGTCAATAAATGGTCAATGGGGTCAATAAATGGTCAATGGGGTCAATAAATGGTCAATGGGGTCAATAAATGGCCAATGGGGTCAATAAACGATCATTGAGTGGTCAATGGGGTCAATGTTGGGTCAACAAGGTCAAGAAATGGTCAATGGGGTCAATGTTGGGTCAACGGGGTCAGTTAATGGTCAACGGGGTCAATAAACGGTCAATGGGGCCAACAAATGGTCAATGAGGTCAATAAATGGTCAACGGGGTCAATAAATGGTCAATGGGGTCAATAAATGGTCAATGGGGTCAATAAATGTTCAACGGGGTCAATAAATGGTCAATTGGGTCAATAAACGGTCAATGGGGTCAATAAATGGTCAATGAGGTCAATGAATGGTCAATGGGGTCAATAAATGGTCAATGGGGTCAATAAATGGTCAATGGGGTCAATGTTGGGTCAATGGGGTCATTAAATGGTCAATGGGGTCAATAAATGGTCAATGGGGTCAATTTTGGGTCAATGAGTCAATGTTGGGTCAATGGGGTCATTAAATGGTCAATGGGGTCAATAAATGGTCAATGGGGTCAATTTTGGGTCAATGAGTCAATGTTGGGTCAATGGGGTCAATAAATGGTCAATGGGGTCAATGTTGGGTCAATGGGGTCAACAAATGGTCAACGGGGTCAATAAACGGTCAATGGGGTCAATAAATGGTCAATGGGGCCAATAAATGGTCAACGGGGTCAATGTTGGGTCAATGGGGTCAATATATGGTCAATGGGGTCAATAAACGATCAATGGAATCAATGTTGGGTCAAAAAGTCAATGTTGGGTCAATGGGGTCAACAAATGGTCAACGGGGTCAATAAATGATCAATGGGGTCAACGTTGGGTCAACTCAACCAATGGTCAATGGAGAGTTGATGACACCAATGTTGGGTCAACTCAACCAATGGTCAACAAGAAGTCAACAAAGTCAACGTTGGGTCAACCAAACCAATGGTCAATGGAGAGTCAACGACACCAAAGTTGGGTCAACTGAACCAATGGTCAATGGAGAGTCAATGACACAAAGTTTGGGTCAACTCAACCAATGGTCAATGGAGAGTCAACGACATCAACATTGGGTCAACTCAACCATTGGTCAATGGAGAGTCAACGACACCAACATTGGGTCAACTCAACCAACGTTGGGTCAACTCAACCAACGGTCAATGGAGAGTCGATGACACCAACGTTGGGTCAACTCAACCAATGGTCAATGGAGAGTCAACGACGTCAACGATGGGTCAACTCAACCAATGGTCAATGGAGAGTCAATGACACCAATGTTGGGTCAACTCAACCAATGGTCAATGGAGAGTCAACTCAACCAACGTTGGGTCAACTCAACCATTGGTCAATGGAGAGTCAACGACACCAACGTTGGGTCATCTGAACCAATGGTCAGTGGAGAGTCAATGACACCAACGTTGGGTCAACTCAACCAATGGTCAACAAGAAGTCAACAAAGTCAACGTTTGGTCAACTCAACCAACGGTCAATGGAGAATCATTGACGTCAATGTTGGGTCAACTCAACCAATGGTCAATGGAGAGTCAACGACCCCAACGTTGGGTCAACTCAACCAATGGTCAATGGAGAGTCAATGATGTCAACGTTGGGTCAACGGCCCCAACGGCCGACGCCGCGGCCTCACCCACCCGTAGACCATCAGGTGCTTCTCGACGCGGACGCAGTCGCTGCGGCCGAAAGGCGGCGGCGCGGCGGGGCCGGCCGGCGGCGGCGGCGGCGGTTGGGGGTGGAGTTGGTGGTTTTGGTGGTGGTTTTGGTGCTGGTGGCCGCGCCGGGAGCGCGTGGCGCGGTCGAGGCGCTCCAGGTCGTCGTCGCTGTCCAGGTCGGAGAATTCCACCAGGTCGTCGTCGCGCAGAGTGCTGAAGTGGCGCGTTTGCTTCCGGACGCGCGGCGTGTCGATCACCAGCGTGTTCTGGGGGGGAGGGGCGGGGAGTGACCAGTGAGTGACCACTGAGTGACCACTGAGTGACCACTGAGTGACCAGTGACCACTGAGTGACCAATCAGTGACCACTGAGTGACCACAATCCCAGAAATCCCAAAAAAGTCCCAGAAATCCCAAAAAAGTACCAAAAAAAAAAAAAAAAGTCAAAAAATTCCCATAAAAATCCCCCAAAATTGACCCAAAATGGCCGAGTGACCCCTGAGTGACCCCTGAGTGACCTCTGACCGCTGAGTGACCAGTGAGTGACCATGACCCCAGAAATGACCCAAAATTCCCAAAAAAGTCCCAAAAATCGCAAAAAAGTACCAAAAATCCCCCAAAAATGACCCAAAATGGACATGAGTGACCACTGAGTGACCAGAACCCCAAAAACGTCCTAAAATTCCCAAAAAAAGTCCCAAAAATCCCCCAAAAATGCCCCAAAATTGACCCAAAATGGCCGTGAGTGACCACCAAGTGACCACTGACCACTGAGTGACCACTGACTGACCAGAACCCCAAAAAGACCCAAAAATCAAAAAAAGTCCCAAAAAAACCCTAAAAATGGCCCAAATTTGACCCAAAATGGCCTCTGAGTGACCCCTGAGTGACCACTGAGTGACCACTGAGTGACCACTGACCACTGAGTGGCCATGACCTCAAAAATTACCCAAAAATCAAAAAAAAATCCTCTTAAAATGCCTTAAAATGGCCCAAAAATGCCCCAAAATTGACCCAAAATGGCTGTGAGTGACCACTGAGTGACCACTGACCATTGAGTGGCCACGACCCCAAAAATGACCCAAAAATCCCCAAAAAGTCCTGAAAATCTTAAAAAAGTACCAAAATTCCAAAAAAAAATCCCAAAAATGCCCCAAAATTGACCAAAATGGCCGTGAGTGACCACTGAGTGACCACTGACCGCTGAATGACCAATCAGTGACCACAACCCCAGAAATCCCAAAAAAGTCCCAGAAATCCTAAAAAGGTACCAAAAATGTCCCAAAAATCCACCAAAAATGGCCCAAAATTGATCCAAAATGGCCGTGAGTGACCACTGAGTGACCCCCGAGTGACCACTGAGTGACCACTGAGTGACCAGTGGTCACGACCCCAGAAATAACGCAAAAATAAAAAAAAAAAACCCTAAAAACACCCCAAAAATCCCCTAAAAATGCCCCAAAATTGACCCAAAATGGCCGTGAGTGACCAGTGAGTGACCAGTGAGTGACCAGTGAGTGACCATTGACCACTCAGTGACAACCCATCCAAAAATGAAAAAAAATGTCCAAAAAATCCCCTAAAAACGCCCCAAAATTCCCAAAAAATGCCCCAAATATGCTCCAAAATGGCCGTGAGTGACCAGTGAGTGACCACTGACTGACCAGTGAGTGACCACTGACCGCTGAGTGACCCTGAGTGACCAGAACCCCAAAAAGACCCAAAAATCCCAAAAAAGTCCCAAAAATCCCCTAAAATGGCCCAAAAATGCCCCAAAACCGCCTTGAGTGACCCCTGAGTGACCCCTGAGTGACCACTGAGTGACCACTGAGTGACCAACTGACCACTGAGTGACCTCTGTCCACTGAGTGACCAGAACCCCAGAAATGACCCAAAAATCCAAAAAAAGTACCAAAAATCCCCCAAAAATGCCCCAAAATTGACCCAAAATGGTCTTGAGTGACCACTGAATGACCACTGAGTGACCCCTGAGTGACCACTGAGTGACCACTGACCGCTGAGTGACCACTGACCCCTGAGTGGCCACGACCCCAGAAATGACCCAAAAATCCCAAAAAAGTCCCAAAAATCCCCTAAAAATGGCCCAAAATTGATCCAAAATGGCCGTGAGTGACCATTGAGTGACCACTGAGTGACCACTGAGTGACCAATGAGTGACCAGTGGCCACGACCCCAAAAATGACCCAAAAATCCCAAAAACGTACCAAAAATCCCCTAAAAATGCCCCAAAATTGACCCAAAATGGCCGTGAGTGACCACTGAGTGACCACTGAGTGACCACGAGTTACCACTGAGTGACCGCTGAGTGACCACTGAGTGACCACTGAGTGACCACTGAGTGACCCTTCTGACCGCTGAGTGACCACTGAGTGACCACAACCCCAAAAATTACCAAAAAATGTCCCAAAAATCTCCTAAAAAAGCCCCAAAATTTCCAAAAATTGACCCAAAATGGCCACGAGTGACCACTGAGTGACCACTGACTGACCACAGTGACCATAGAGTGACCACAGTGACCACTGAGTGACCACTGAGTGACCACTGAGTGACCACAACCCCAAAAATGACCAAAAAAACTCCCAAAATTCCCCTAAAAACGCCCCAAAATTCCCAAAAAATGACCCAAAATTCCCAAAAAATGCCCCAAAGTTGACCCAAAATGACCACGAGTGACCACAAATGACCACAACTGACCACTGAGTGACCACCACTGACCACCACTGACCACTGTCCGTGCCCACCTTGCTGTTGAGCAGCTCCAGGTCCAGCTCGGCTTTCTTGGCCCACTTCTGCCAGAAGTTGGGGTCGTCCAGCGCGATGTCCGAGCGGTTCTCCGACGCCACGAAGCTGGCCTGGGGGGAAAGGGCAGGGTGGACACCTGGACCTTCTCTGGGACACCTGGAGCTTCTCCAGGGACACCTGGACCTTCTCCAAGGACACCAAAAACCACCTGGAGCTTCTCCAGGGCCACCTGGGACCACCAGGGCCACCAGGAACTTCTCAAATGCCACCAAAAACCACCAGGACCTTCTCCAGTCCCACCAAATCCCACCTGGACCTTCTCCAGCCCCACCAGGGCCACCTGGAGCTTCTCTGGGGCCACCAAAAACCACCTGGAGCTTCTTCAGGGCCACTAGAGTTACCAGAAACTTCTCCAGGGCCACCTGGACCTTCTCCAGGGACACCAGGAACTTCTCAAAGGCCACCAAAAAACACCTGGAGCTTTTCTGGGACCACCAAAAACCACCAGGACCTTCTCCAGCCCCACCAGGGACCACCAGGACCTTCTCCAGTCCTACCAGGACCTTCTCCAGCCCCACCAGGTCCCACCAGGTCCCACCAGAACCCTCCAGAACCTCCTCTAGCCCCACCAGGTCCAACCATGACCTTCTCCAGCCCCACCAGGCCCCACCAGGACCTCCTCCAGTCCCACCAGATCCCACCAAATCCCACCAGGACCTCCTCCACCCCACCCCACCCCACCGGGGCGGACCTTGGCGAAGGTGGAGCCCTGGCCCTGGCTCTCGATGGTGATGGTGGTGGTGCGGCGCAGGAGGATCTGCTCGATGTCCTCCTCGCAGAACTTGGCGCCCTCGTCGTCCTCGTCCATGATGGCGGCGTAGGCGCCTTTGCGCAGGAGGTCCTCGATCTCCTTCTTGGAGAACTGCTGGATCTGTGGATAGCGCGGGGTGGGACCTCCAGGGGTGGGACAACCCAGCAAGGGACCTTCTCGTGGTGGGACAACCCAGCAGGGACAACCTAGAGGGGATCTCCACGTGGTGGGACAACCCAGCGGGGATCTCCATGTGGATGGGGGACCTTGGGGAACCTTGGAGAAACTCAACTGGGAGAACCTTGAGGAACCTCAACCTGGAGAACCTAAATTGAGGGAACCTTGGAGAACCTTGGAGAACCTCAAGCTGGAGAACCCCAATGTTGAGAACCTCAACATGAAGAACCTTGGAGAACCCCAATGTGGAGAACCTCAAGTGGAGAACCTCAACATGGAGAACTTTGGAGAACCTCAGCTTGGAGAACCTCAATGTGGAGAACCTCAAGCGGAAGAACTTTGGAGAACCCAAACCTGGAGAACCTCAACTGGGAGAACCTCAAGTGGGAGAACCTCAACTGGGAGAACCTTGGAGAACCAAAAGCAGAAGAACTTTAACTGGGAGAACCTTGAAGAACCCAACCCTGGAGCCCCCTGGAGCCCCCACCCCACCCCACCCCCCCCACCGCGAGGAGAAGACCCACCCCGGGGATGGCGCCCTCGCGGCCGCTCATGGACTGCAGCACGGCCTTGTCCAGGCCCAGCTTCAGGCTGGCCTTGTCGAACATCTCCCGCTCGTAGGAGTTCCTGGTGATGAGCCGATAGACCTTCACCGCCTTGCTCTGCCCGATGCGGTGGCACCGCGCCTGCGCCTGAGGGGACACACGGGGGGTGGAGGTCACCAGGAGATCCCATCCCCAGTGGGAACATCTGGAGATCCCATCCCACCACCAAAAACTCCTGGAGAACCTCATTCCACCACCAAAAAATCCATCTCACCACCGCAAAGCCCCAGGAGATCCCATCCCACCACCAGAAACCTCTGGAGAACCTCATCCCACCACCAAAAACTCCATGAGATCCCATCCAAAACTTTTGGTAGATCCCATCCCACCACCGGGAACTCCTGGAGATCCCATCCCACCACCAAAAACTCCAGGAGATCCCATCCCACCACCTGAAACTCCTGGAGAACCTCATCCCACCATCCTAAACCCCAGGAGATTCCATCCCACCACCCCAAGCTCCATCCCACCACCCCAAACCCCTGGGAGATCCCAATTGAAGATCTCCAACTCCTGGAGAACCTCATCCCACCACCCCAAACCCTTGGTAGATCCCATCCCACCACCCCAAACCCTTGGTAGATCCCATCCCACCACCAGAAACCCCTGAAGAACCCCATCCCACCACCCCAAACCCCTGAAGAACCTCATCCCACCACCCCAAAACTCCATCCCACCACCCCAAACCCTTGGTAGAACCTCATCCCACCACCAGAAACCCCTGAAGAACCTCATCCCACCACCCCAAACTCCATCCAACCACCCCAAACCCTCGGTAGATCCCATCCCACCACCCCAAACCCCTGAAGAACCCCATCCCACCACCCCAAACCCCTGGGAGACCCACCTGGAGGTCGTTCTGGGGGTTCCAGTCGGAGTCGAAGATGATGCAGGTGTCGGCGGCCGTCAGGTTGATGCCGAGGCCACCGGCGCGGGTGCACAGGAGAAAGACGAAGCGGTCCGAGTCCGGCCGGCTGAAGCGGTCAATGGCCGCCTGACGCAGGTTGCCACGAACCCGACCATCGATGCGCTCGTAGGGGTACCTGGAGAAGACCTCAGTGGTCACCATGGACACCGTGACCACCGACGTGTCCATAACGACGTCGGGACGCGACGCCGGGCGCCAAAAACGCTCCCGGGATCTCCAGGAGGTTCTTGGAGAAGGTTGAAGGACCATAAATGGTCACAATGGAGGTTCTGGTGAGGACCAGGAGGTCCTCATGGGGACACCTCGGTCACCGACGTGTCCATAGTGACGTCAGGACACGACGCCGGGCGCCAAAAACGCTCCAGGGATCTCCAGGAGGTTCTTGGAGAAGGTTGAAGGACCATAAATGGTCCAAATGGAGGTTCTGGTGAGGACCAGGAGGTCCTCAAGAAGTCCCAAAACCGGGGGGAGGTCCCAAACATGAGGAAGATCTCCGGATCTTCCCCGTGGAGCTCCAGAACATCTCAATGTCCCTCAAAGCTCCTCCATGAAGCTCCAGAACCTCCAAAGGTCCTCAGATCTCCTCTGTGGAGCTCCAGAACCTCCAAAAGTCCCCAAAACTCCATTTTTTTCCCCATTTTTCCTCATTTTTCCCAATTTTTCCCCATTTTTTCCCAAAATCCCCATTTTTCACACCATTCCTGGATGAGGAACATCTCCAGAACTTCCAAGTTTCCTCCTTCTCCTGTTTCTCCTAATTTTTTTACCCAAAATCTCCTTTTCGGCAATTTTTCCCATATTTTTTTCCAATTTTTCTCATTTTTTTCCAATTTTTCACATTTTTTCCAAAAATCCCCGTTTCTCGCACCATTTCTGGATGAGGAACTTCTCCAGAACATCGACTTCTTCTCCTCCTCCTGTTCCTCCTCATTTTTTTACTCAAACTCCCATTTTTTCCCCCAATTTTTTCCCAATTTTTCCCATTTTTTTCCATTTTTTCACGTTTTTTCCCCATTTTTTCCCAAAATCCCCATTTTTCGCACCGTTTCTGGATGAGGAACATCTCCAGAACTTCCAAGTTTCCTCCTCCCGTTTCTCCTCCATTTTTCGCCCCAAACTCCCATTTTTCCCCCAATTTCTCTCATTTTTTTTTCGAATTTTCTCTTTTTTTTTCTAATTTTTGTCATTTTTTCCCAAAATCCCCGTTTTTCACACCATTTCTGGATGAGGAACATCTCAAGAACATCCAATTTTCCTCCTCCTCCTTTTTTTGCCCCAAATCCCATTTTTCCCCCCAATTTTTTCCCCATTTTTCCCAATTTTTCTCCTTTTTTTTCCAATTTTTCTCGTTTTTCCCCCATTTTTGCCCAAAATCCCCGTTTTTCGCACCGTTTCTGGATGAGGAACATCTCCAGAACTTCCAAGTTTCCTCCTCCTCTCGTTTCTCCTCCATTTTTTGCCCCAAATCCCAATTTTCCCTCAATTTTTCTCCTTATTTCTCCAAATTTCTCTCATTTTTTCCCATTTTTCCCCATTTTTTCCCAAAATCCCCGTTTCTCACACAGTTTCTGGATGAGGAACATCTCCAGAACTTCCATTTTTCCTCCTCCTCCCATTTCTCCTCATTTTCCCCCATATTTTTCCCCATTTTTTCCCAATTTTTTCCATTTTTTTCCATTTTTTCCAATTTTCCCCATTTTTTCCCAAAATCGCCGTTTTTCTCACCGTTTCTGGATGAGGAACATCTCCAGAACTTCCAAGTTTCCTCCTCCCTTTTCTCCTCATTTTTTTACCCAAAATCTCCTTTTTTGCCCAATTTCTCTCACTTTTTATCCAATTTTTCCCATTTTTTCCCCAATTTTTTCCATTTTTTCACGTTTCTCCCATTTTTTCCCAAAATCCCGGTTTCTCGCACCGTTTCTGGATGAGGTAGTCCTCCAGGATGTCCAGGCAGCGCACCATCTGGGAGAAGACCAGCACCTTGTGGCCGCCGGCGCGCAGCCGCGGCAGCAGCTTGTCCAGCAGCACCAGTTTCCCGGCCGAGCGCACCAGGGCCTGCAGCGCCAGGTCCGGTGGTGCCGGCGCGCCCGGGGAGGACCTCAGCTCGGCCACGATCTGCTCCTCAGCACCTAAGGGACAGGTGGTGACCATCAGTGACCAGCAGTGACCATCGGTGACCATCACTGACCAGTAGGAACCACGAGGAACCAGCACTGACCACCAGGAACCACGAGGAACCACAAGGAACCGTCATTGAACATCAATGGTTCCATCAAAACATCTTGGAGAACATCAATTGACCATGAGTGACCATCATTGGTTCCATCAAACTACCTCTGAGAACCTCAATTGACCATAACTCTCCATGAGTGACCACCAATGACCAGCACTGACCACAAGGAACCAGCACTGACCACCAGGAACCACCAGGAACCACCAGGAACCATCAATGGTTCCATCAAAACATCTTGGAGAATGTCAAGGGCTCCATCAAACCATCATGGAGAACCTCAATTGACCATGAGTGACCATCAATGACCACCGGTGACCATCCCGGACCAGCACTGACCAGCCCTGACCATCAGTGACAAGCAGGAACCACCAGGAACTATCAATTGTTCCATCAAAACATGTTGGAGAACATCAAGGCATCATCAGTGACCATCAATGGTTCCATCAAACCATCATGGAGAACCTCAAATGACCAATACCGACCATCAGGAACCAGCACTGACCATCACTGACCATGAGTGACCATCCCCAACCAGAAGGAACCAGCCCTGACCAGCAGGAACCACCAGGAACCATCACTGACCATCAATGGTTCCATCAAAACATCTTGGAGAACATCACTAACCATCAATCTACGTCTGAGAACCTCAACTGACCATACCTGACCAGCACTGACCAGCAGGAACCATCATTGAACATCACTGACCATCAATTGTTCTATCAAAAAATCCTGAAGAACATCAAATGATCATCAATGGTTCCATCAAACCATCTCTGAGAACCTCAATTGACCATCAGTGACCAGCACTGACCATCAATGGTTCCATCAAAACATCTTGAAGAACGTCAAGTGACCATCGGTACCTGCCCAGGTGTGTCTGTATCTGTGCCCAGGTGTGCCCAGGTGTGCCCAGGTGTGCCCAGGTGTGCCATAGCTGTGTCTGTGTGTGCCCAGGTGTGTCTGTGAGTGCCATAGGTGTGTCTCTGTGTACTCAGGTGTATCTGGGTGTGCCCAGGTGTGTCTGTATGTACTCCAGGTGCCCCCAGGTGTGCCAGGTGCGCTCACCGTTGATCAGGTAGGGGTGGTTGCAGCACTTGCGCAGCTCCATCATGGTGTTGAGCAGGTTGGGCACGTTGCCGTGCCCCGCCCCCCGCGCCAGGTGTGCCCAGGTGTGCCCAGGTGTGTCTGTATGAACTCAGGTGTGCCCAGGTGTGTCTGTATCTGTGCCCAGGTGTGCCCAGGTGTGCCAGGTGCGCTCACCGTTGATCAGGTAGGGGTGGTTGCAGCACTTGCGCAGCTCCATCATGGTGTTGAGCAGGTTGGGCACGTTGCCGTGCCCCGCCCCCCGCGCCAGGTGTGCCCAGGTGTGCCCAGGTGTGCCATAGGTGTGTCTGTACCCACTCAGGTGAGTGCCCAGGTGCCCCCAGGTGTGCCCAGGTGTGCCATAGGTGTATCTATATGAACTCAGGTGTGCCCAGGTGTGTCTGTATCTGTGCCCAGGTGTGCCCAGGTGTACCATAGGTGTATCTATATGAGCTCAGGTGTATCTGGGTGTGCCCAGGTGTGCCCAGGTGTGCCATAGCTGTGTCTGTATGAACTCAGGTGTGCCCAGGTGTGCCCAGGTGTGCCCAGGTGTGCCCAGGTGTGCCATAGGTGTATCTATACGTGCCCAGGTGTGCCCAGGTGTGCCATAGGTGTGTCTATATGAACTCAGGTGTGCCATAGCTGTGTCTGTATGTACCTCAGGTGTATCTGGGTGTGCCCAGGTGTGCCCAGGTGTATCTGTGTGTGCCCAGGTGTGCCCAGGTGCGCCATAGGTGTATCTATACATGCCCAGGTGTGCCCAGGTGTATCTATATGATCTCAGGTGAGTGCCCAGGTGTGCCCAGGTGTGCCCAGGTGTGCCAGGTGCGCTCACCGTTGATCAGGTAGGGGTGGTTGCAGCACTTGCGCAGCTCCATCATGGTGTTGAGCAGGTTGGGCACGTTGCCGTGCCCCGCCCCGCGCGCCAGGTGTGCCCAGGTGTGCCCAGCTGTGCCATAGGTGTGTCTGTATGAGCTCAGGTGTGCCCCGGTGTGCCATAGGTGTGTCTGTATGAACTCAGGTGTGTCTGTATCTGTACAGGTGAGTGCCCAGGTGTGCCCAGGTGTGCCCAGGTGTATTTCTACCCACTCAGGTGTGCCCAGGTGTGTCTGTATGAGTTCCCAGGTGTGCCCAGGTGTGCCCAGGTGTGCCCAGGTGTGCCATAAGTGTGTCTATATGAACTCAGGTGTGCCCAGGTGTGTCTGTATCTGTGCCCAGGTGTGCCCAGGTGTGCCCAGGTGTGCCCAGGTGTGCCATAGGTGTGTCTGTATGAACTCAGGTGTATCCAGGTGTGCCCAGGTGTGCCCAGGTGTGCCCAGGTGTATCTCAGGTGTGCCCAGGTGTGCCCAGGTGTGTCTGTGTGTGCCACAGGTGTATCTATAAGAACTCAGGTGTGTATCTATCTGTGCCCAGGTGTATCTATACGTGCCCAGGTGTGCCCAGGTGTATCTATACATGCCCAGGTGTGCCCAGGTGTATCTGTATCTGTGCCCAGGTGTGCCCAGGTGTGTCTGTATCTGTACAGGTGAGTGCCCAGGTGCCCCCAGGTGTGCCCAGGTGTGCCTGTATGTGCCATAGGTGTATCTGTATGAGCTCAGGTGTATCTATACGTGCCCAGGTGTGCCCAGGTGTGCCCAGGTGTATCTATACATGCTCAGGCGTGTCTGTGGGTGCCATAGGTGTGTCTGTACCCACTCAGGTGTGTGCCCAGGTGTGCCCAGGTGTATCTATATAAGATCTCAGGTGTGCCCAGGTGTGCCCAGGTGTGCCCAGGTGTGTCTGTATCTGTTCCCAGGTGTATCTATATGTGCCCAGGTGTGTCTGTGAGTGCCATAGGTGTGTCTGTGGGTACCATAGGTGTGTCTGTATGAACTCAGGTGAGTGCCCAGGTATGCCCAGGTGTGCCCAGGTGTGCCCAGGTGTGCCCAGGTGTGCCAGGTGCGCTCACCGTTGATCAGGTAGGGGTGGTTGCAGCACTTGCGCAGCTCCATCATGGTGTTGAGCAGGTTGGGCACGTTGCCGTGCCCCGCCCCCCGCGCCAGGTGTGCCCAGGTGTGCCCAGGTGTGCCATAGGTGTGTCTGTACGTACCTCAGGTGTGCCCAGGTGTGCCATAGGTGTATCTATATGAACTCAGGTGTGCCCAGGTGTGCCATAGGTGTATCTATATGAACTCAGGTGTGCCCAGGTGTGCCCAGGTGTGTCTGTGTGTGCCATAGGTGTATCTATATCTGTACAGGTGTGTCTGTATCTGTGCCCAGGTGTGCCCAGGTGTATCTGTACCCACTCAGGTGAGTTCCCAGGTGTGCCCAGGTGTGCCCAGGTGTGGCCAGGTGTGCCCAGGTGTGCCATAGGTGTGTCTGTGAGTGCCCAGGTGTGTCTGTATCTGTACAGGTGAGTACCCAGGTGTGCCCAGGTGTGTCTGTATCTGTACAGGTGAGTACCCAGGTGTGCCCAGGTGTGTCTCTATCTGTACAGGTGAGTACCCAGGTGCGCCCAGGTGTGTCTGTATGTACCTCAGGTGTATCTGTGTGTGCCCAGGTGTGCCAGGTGCGCTCACCGTTGATCAGGTAGGGGTGGTTGCAGCACTTGCGCAGCTCCATCATGGTGTTGAGCAGGTTGGGCACGTTGCCGTGCCCCGCCCCCCGCGCCAGGTAGGCGAAGTTGCGCTCCAGGATGGCGCGGTAGAGGCGCTTCTGCGCGTTGGTCAGCTCCACCTCGATGATGGTCTCCTGCTTGGGCGCCAGGTTCTTCTCCACGTCCTCCTTCAGCCGCCGCAGCATCATGGGCTTCAGCAGCGCCTGCAGCTTCTGCACCTGCGGGGACAGGTACGCCTGTGACACCTGTGTCACCTGTGTCACACCTGTGCCACTTGGAACACCTGTGCCACCTGTGCCACTTGGAACACCTGTGCCACCTGGAACACCTGTGTCACCTGTGCCACCTGGAACACCTGTGCCACCTGTGCCACCTGGAACACCTGTGTCACCTGTGCCACTTGGAACACCTGTGCCACCTGGCACACCTGTGCCACTTGGAACACCTGTGCCACCTGGCACACCTGTGCCACCTGGCACACCTGTGCCACCTGGAACACCTGGCGGGGCTTAGGGAGTGCCCAGGTGTGGCTATCAGGAGTTATGGGAACACCTGTGTTACCTGTCACACCTAGCACACCTAGCACACCTGTGTCACACCTGGAACACCTGGCATACCTGGCACACCTAGCACACCTGGCACACTTTTGATACTTGGCACACATTTCACACCTGGCACACTTGAGACACACCTGTATGACACCTGTGTCACACTTGGAACACCTGGTACACCTGGCACACCTGTGACACCTGTGTCACACCTGTATGACATCTGTATGACACCTGTGTGACACCTGGGACACCTAGAACATCTGACAGCATCATGGGCTTCAGCAGCGCCTGCAGCTTCTGCACCTGGGGGGACAGGTGTACCTGTCATACCTGTGTCACACCTGTATGGCACCTGTATGACACCTGTATGACACCTGTGTGACATCTGTATGACACCTAGAACATCTGACAGCATCATGGGCTTCAGCAGCGCCTGCAGCTTCTGCACCTGCGGGGACAGGTACGCCTGTCACACCTGTGTGACACCTGTGTCACACCTGTATGACACCTGGGACACCTAAAAGCATCATGGGCTTCAGCAGCGCCAGCAGCTTCTGCACCTGCGGGGACAGGTACGCCTGTCACACCTGTGTCACACCTGTATGACACCTGTGTGACACCTGTGTGACACCTGTGTGACACCTGTGTCACACCTGTGTCACACCTGTGTCACACCTGGGACACCTAAAAGCATCATGGGCTTCAGCAGCGCCTGCAGCTTCTGCACCTGTGAGGGACAGGTACGCCTGTGTCACACCTGTGTCACACCTGTGTGACACCTGGAACTCCTGTGTTACACCTGTATGACACCTGTGTCACACCTGGAACACCTGTGTCACACCTGGGACACCTAAAAGCATCATGGGCTTCAGCAGCGCCTGCAGCTTCTGCACCTGCGGGGACAGGTACGCCTGTCACACCTGTGTTATACCTGTATGACACCTGTGTGACACCTGTGTCACACCTGTCACACCTGTATGACACCTGTGTCACACCTAAAACACCTGACAGCATCATGGGCTTCAGCAGCGCCTGCAGCTTCTGCACCTGCGGGGACAGGTACGCCTGTGTCACCTGTGTCACACCTGGGACACCTGGGACACCTGACAGCATCATGGGCTTCAGCAGCGCCTGCAGCTTCTGCACCTGCGGGGACAGGTACGCCTGTCACACCTGTGACACACCTGTATGACACCTGTATGACACCTGTATGACACCTGTGTCACACCTGTGTCACACCTAGAACATCTGACAGCATCATGGGCTTCAGCAGCGCCTGCAGCTTCTGCACCTGGGGGCGAGGGACACCTGTCACACCTGTGTCACACCTGTGTCACACCTGTGTCACACCTGTATGACACCTGTGTCACACCTGGGACACCTAAAAGCATCATGGGCTTCAGCAGCGCCTGCAGCTTCTGCACCTGCGGGGACAGGTACGCCTGTCACACCTGTGTGACACCTGTATGACACCTGTGTGACACCTGGAACACCTGACACAATCATGGGCTTCAGCAGCGCCTGCAGCTTCTGCACCTGAGGGGACAGGTGTACCTGTCATACCTGTGTCACACCTGTGTCACACCTGTGTCACACCTGTATGACACCTGTGCTACACCTGTGTCACACCTGGGACACCTAAAAGCATCATGGGCTTCAGCAGCGCCTGCAGCTTCTGCACCTGTGAGGGACAGGTACACCTGTGTCACCTGTGTCACACCTGTATGACCCCTGTGTCACACCTGTATGACACCTGTGTCACACCTGCAACACCTGGGACACCTAAAAGCATCATGGGCTTCAGCAGCGCCTGCAGCTTCTGCACCTGCGGGCATGACAAGGGGCACCTGGCACACCTGGCACACCTGGCACACCTGGGCGGGGCTTAGGGAGTGCCCAGGTGTGGCTATCAGGACTTATGGGCACACCTGGCAGGCCTGGCACACCTGGCTGAGATGGCTGCCCCAGGTAGAGCCCCTACATGTCCTCAGGTACCCTGAGATGTGCCCACAAGTGTGCCCACAGGTGTGCACAGGACTGCCCAGGTGCCCCCAGGTGTGCTGACATACCCCCAGATATCACCACCAGGTGTGCCCAGGTACCCCCAGGTGCACCCAGGTATCCCCAGGTGTGCCCAGGTACCCTTAGGTGGTTCCAGATACCACCCCCAGGTACCCTCAGTTGTGCCCAGGTGCTTCCAGGTGTGTGCTTGGCAGCGCCCGGGCACCCCGAGGTGTGCCCAGGTACCCTCAGGTGCCCCCCAGGTGTGCCCAGGTGCGTGCCCAGGTACCCCCAGGTCTGCCCAGGGGAGCCCAAATGTGCCCAGATACCACCCCCAGGTATCCTCAGGTGTGCCCAGATATGCCCAGGTACCCCCAGGTGCCCCCAAGTGTGCCCAGGTGCCCCAAGGTGAGTGCCCAGGTGTGTGTTTGGCAGCACCCAGGTGCCCCCAGGTGTACCCAGGTACCTTCAAAGGTGCCCAGATGCCCCCCAAAAAGTGACAAGATGCTCCCCCAGGTGTGCCCAGGTGCCCCCAGGTACCCTCAGGTGCCCCCAGGTACCCTCAGGTGCCCTCCAGGTGTGCCCAGGTACCCCCAGACATCCCCAGGTGCCCCCAGGTGTGCCCAAGTACCCCCCAAAAAGCACCAAGATGCCCCCAGGTACCCTCAGGTACCCCCAGGTGTGCCCAGACACCACCCCCAGGTACCCCCAGGTGCGCCCAGGTGCCCCCTGATGTCCCCAGGTAACCCCAGGTGCCCCCCAGATGTGCCCAGGTACCCCCAGGTGCTTCCAGGTACCTTCAGGTGGTTCCAGACACCACCCCCAGGTGCCCCCCAGGTACCCTCAGGTGCCCCCAGGTACCCTCAGATACCCCCTCAGATACCCCCCCAGGTGCCCCCAGGTGCCCCCAGGTGTGCCTGGATGCTCCCCCAGGTGTGCCCAGGTGTACCCAGGTACCCCAAAATGTGCCCAAATGCCCCCACAGGTACCCTCAGATACCCCCCCAGGTGAGTGCCCAGGTACCCCCGGGTGAGTGCCCAGGTACCCCCAGGTGTCCCTCACCTGCTCCTCGGTTTTCAGGTCGCCGAAGTCGCGCAGGAAGTCGCCCTCGGAGGGGAAGCGGGCGGGTTCCAGGAAGTGCAGGAGGCTGAAGAGCTCCTCGACCGTGTTCTGCAGGGGGGTCCCGGTCAGCAGCACCTTGTGCTCCTGCAGGTGCGACAGGTGAGCACACCTGAGCACACCTGAGCACACCTGAGCACACCTGGGGCAGGTAACACCCCTCCCAGACCTCCCACAGGTGGGCACAGGTGGGGCTCTGAGCTTCTCCTGGTCAGCAGCACCTTGTGCTCCTGCAGGTGCGACAGGTGAGCACACCTGAGCACACCTGAGCACACCTGAGCACACCTGAGCACACCTGGGCACACCTGGGACAGGTAACACCCCTCCCAAACCCGGCACAGGTGGGCACAGGTGGGCACAGGTGGGGCTCAGAGCTCCTCGACCGTGTTCTGCAGGGGGGTCCCGGTCAGCAGCACCTTGTGCTCCTGCAGGTGCGACAGGTGAGACACCTGAGCACACCTGAGCACACCTGAGCACACCTGGGACAGGTAAAACACACCTGGCACAGGTGGGCACAGGTGGGGCTCAGAGCTCCTCGACCGTGTTCTGCAGGGGGGTCCCGGTCAGCAGCACCTTGTGCTCCTGCAGGTGGGACAGGTGAGCACACCTGAGCACACCTGAGCACACCTGGGCACACCTGGGACAGGTAAAACCCCTCCCACAGGTGGGGCTCAGAGCTCCTCGACCGTGTTCTGCAGGGGGGTCCCGGTCAGCAGCACCTTGTGCTCCTGCAGGTGCGACAGGTGAGCACACCTGAGACAGGTAAAACACACCTGGGACAGGTAAAACCCCCCAAAGAACTGCCACAGGTGGGCACAGGTGGGGCTCAGACCTTCTCCCGGTCAGCAGCACCTTGTGCTCCTGCAGGTGCGACAGGTGAGCACACCTGAGACAGGTAAACACACCTGGGACAGGTAAAATACACCTGGGACAGGTGGGGCTCAGAGCTCCTCGACCGTGTTCTGCAGGGGGGTCCCGGTCAGCAGCACCTTGTGCTCCTGCAGGTGCGACAGGTGAGCACACCTGAGACAGGTAAACACACCTGGGCACACCTGGGGCAGGTAAAACCCCCCAAAAAACTGGCACAGGTGGGCACAGGTGGGCACAGGTGGGGCTCAGACCTTCTCCTGGTCAGCAGCACCTTGTGCTCCTGCAGGTGGGACAGGTGAGCACACCTGAGCACACCTGAGCACACCTGAGCACACCTGAGACAGGTAAAATACACCTGGCACAGGTGGGCACAGGTGGGGCTCAGAGCTCCTCGACCGTGTTCTGCAGGGGGGTCCCGGTCAGCAGCACCTTGTGCTCCTGCAGGTGGGACAGGTGAGCACACCTGAGCACACCTGAGCACACCTGAGACAGGTAAACACACCTGGGCACACCTGGGACAGGTAAAACCCCCCAAACAACTGCCACAGGTGGGCACAGGTGGGGCTCAGACCTTCTCCTGGTCAGCAGCACCTTGTGCTCCTGCAGGTGCGACAGGTGAGCACACCTGAGCACACCTGGGACAGGTAAAACCCCCCAAACAACTGCCACAGGTGGGCACAGGTGGGCACAGGTGGGGCTCAGACCTTCTCCCGGTCAGCAGCACCTTGTGCTCCTGCAGGTGCGACAGGTGAGCACACCTGAGACAGGTAACATACACCTGGGACAGGTAAAATACACCTGGGACAGGTAACACCCCTCCCAAACCCGGCACAGGTGGGGCTCAGAGCTCCTCGACCGTGTTCTGCAGGGGGGTCCCGGTCAGCAGCACCTTGTGCTCCTGCAGGTGGGACAGGTGAGCACACCTGAGACAGGTAAACACACCTGGGACAGGTAAAACACACCTGGGACAGGTAACACCCCCTAAACAACTGCCACAGGTGGGGCTCAGAGCTTCTCCTGGTCAGCAGCACCTTGTGCTCCTGCAGGTGAGACAGGTGAGCACACCTGAGCACACCTGAGCACACCTGGGACAAGTAACACCCCCCAAAAAACTGCCACAGGTGGGCACAGGTTTGCTCAGGTGTGCTGAGGTGTATCTCAGGTGCGCCCAGGTGTATCCCAGGTATATCCCAGGTGTGCCCAGGTATATCCCAGGTGTGCCCAGGTGTATCCCAGGTGTGCCAAAGTGTGCCCAGGTGTGTCTGTAACCTCCTCAGGTGTATCCCAGGTGTGCCCAGGTGTATCTGTATGAGCTCAGGTGTGCCCAGGTGTGCCCAGGTGTGCCCAGGTGAGTCACTCACCAGGTCCATGTGCTTGAGGCTGTCCAGCAGCTGCAGTGCCGGTTTTTGATGCAGTATCTTACCCCAAAACCCCCATGTATGGTACCCAGGTGTGCCCAGGTGTGCCCAGGTGTGCCCAGGTGTGCCCAGGTGTGCCCAGGTGTGCCCCACTGACCAGGTCCATGTGCTTGAGGCTGTCCAGCAGCTTGCAGTGCCGGTTCTTCAGCCGGTAAATAACCCCTATAAACCCCTCAGGTGTGTCTGTAACCCCCATTTCTGATCCCCAGGTGTGCCCAGGTGTGCCCAGGTGTGCCCAGGTGAGTCACTGACCAGCTCCATGTGCTTGAGGCTGTCCAGCAGCTGCAGTGCCGGTTTTTGATGCAGTACCTTACCCCAAACTCCCCAGGTATGACCCCAAACCCCTATAAATCCCCCATTTCTGATCCCCAGGTGTGCCCAGGTGTGCCCAGGTGAGTGCCCAGGTGAGTCACTGACCAGCTCCATGTGCTTGAGGCTGTCCAGCAGCTGCAGTGCCGGTTCTTCAGCCGGTAAATAACCCCTATAAACCCCTCAGGTGTGTCTGTAACCCCCATTTCTGATCCCCAGGTGTGCCCAGGTGTATCTCAGGTGTGCCCAGGTGTGCCCAGGTGAGTCACTCACCAGGTCCATGTGCTTGAGGCTGTCCAGCAGCTTGCAGTGTGACCCCAAATGCCCAAAGTATGATACCCAGGTGTGTTCTAACCCCCATTTCTGATACCCAGGTGTATCTGTAACCTCCCCAGGTGTGCCCAGGTGTGCCCAGGTGTGCCCAGGTGAGTCACTGACCAGGTCCATGTGCTTGAGGCTGTCCAGCAGCTTGCAGTGTGACCCCAAACCCCTATAAAACCCCCAGGTATGACCCCAAATCCCCAATTTCTGATACCCAGGTGTGTTCTAACCCCCTCAGGTGTATCCCAGGTGTATCCCAGGTGAGTGCCCAGGTGAGTGCCCAGGTGAGTCACTGACCAGGTCCATGTGCTTGAGGCTGTCCAGCAGCTGCAGTGCCGGTTTTGGATGCAGTATCTTACCCCAAATCCCCTATAAACCCCCAGATATGATACCCAGGTGTATCTCAGGTGTGCCCAGGTGTGCCCAGGTGTGCCCAGGTGTGCCCAGGTGAGTCACTCACCAGGTCCATGTGCTTGAGGCTGTCCAGCAGCTTGCAGTGCCGGTTCTTGAGCCAGTGGTGTGTCTGTAACCCCCTCAGGTGTGTCTGTAACCCCCATTTCTGATCCCCAGGTGTATCTCAGGTGTGCCCAGGTGTGCCCAGGTGTGCCCAGGTGTGCCCCACTCACCAGGTCCATGTGCTTGAGGCTGTCCAGCAGCTTGCAGTGCCGGTTCTTGAGGCGGTAAATAACCCCAAATCCCGTATAAACCCCCTCAGGTGTGTGCCCAGGTGTGCCCAGGTGAGTGCCCAGGTGTGCCCAGGTGTGTCACTCACCAGGTCCATGTGCTTGAGGCTGTCCAGCAGCTTGCAGTGCCGGTTCTTCAGCCGGTACCTCACCTCAAACCCCCTCAGGTGTGTCTGTAACCCCCATTTCTGATACCCAGGTGTATCCCAGGTGTGCCCAGGTGTGCCCAGGTGAGTGCCCAGGTGAGTCACTGACCAGGTCCATGTGCTTGAGGCTGTCCAGCAGCTTGCAGTGCCGGTTTTTCAGCCGGTAAATAACCCCAAATCCCGTATAAACCCCCTCAGGTGTATCTCAGGTGTGCCCAGGTGTGCCCAGGTGTGCCCAGGTGAGTGTCACTGACCAGCTCCATGTGCTTGAGGCTGTCCAGCAGCTGCAGTGCCGGTTTTTCAGCCGGTGGTGTGTCTGTAACCCCCATGTATGGTACTCAGGTGTATCCCAGGTGTGCCCAGGTGTGCCCAGGTGAGTGCCCAGGTGAGCCACTCACCAGGTCCATGTGCTTGAGGCTGTCCAGCAGCTTGCAGTGTGACCTCAAACCCCCCAGGTATGACCCCAAACCCCCTCAGGTGTGTCTGTAACCCCCATGTATGGTACCCAGGTGTGCCCAGGTGCCCCCAGGTGTGCCCCACTCACCAGGTCCATGTGCTTGAGGCTGTCCAGCAGCTTGCAGTGTGACCTCAAACCCCCCAGGTATGACCCCAAACCCCCTCAGGTGTGTCTGTAACCCCCATGTATGGTACCCAGGTGTGCCCAGGTGTGCCCAGGTGAGTGCCCAGGTGTGCCCAGGTGAGTCACTGACCAGGTCCATGTGCTTGAGGCTGTCCAGCAGCTTGCAGTGCCGGTTCTTCAGCCAGTACCTGACCCCAAATCCCCCATGTACGATACCCAGGTGTGTTCTAACCCACACAGGTGAGTGCCCAGGTGTGCCCAGGTGTGCCCAGGTGCGCCACTGACCAGGTCCATGTGCTTGAGGCTGTCCAGCAGCTTGCAGTGCCGGTTTTTGGGGCAGTACCTGTCCCTAAACCCCTATAAAACCCCCAGGTATGACCCTAAATCCCCAATTTGTGATACCCAGGTGTACCCAGGTGTGCCCAGGTGAGTGCCCAGGTGAGTCACTGACCAGCTCCATGTGCTTGAGGCTGTCCAGCAGCTTGCAGTGCCGGTTTTTCAGCCGGTGCTGTGTCTGTAACCCCCATGTATGATACCCAGGTGTATCTGTAACCCCCTCAGGTATATCTCAGGTGTGCCCAGGTGTGCCCAGGTGCGTCACTCACCAGGTCCATGTGCTTGAGGCTGTCCAGCAGCTTGCAGTGTGACCCCAAATCCCATATAAAACCCCCAGATATGACCCCAAATCCCCCATTTCTGATACCCAGGTGTGCCCAGGTGTGCCCAGGTGTGCCCAGGTGAGTGCCCAG
The DNA here is from genome assembly GCF_048771995.1 of Taeniopygia guttata. Classification (NCBI taxonomy): domain Eukaryota; kingdom Metazoa; phylum Chordata; class Aves; order Passeriformes; family Estrildidae; genus Taeniopygia; species Taeniopygia guttata. The sequence continues at coordinate 209,905 of NC_133061.1, forward strand.
GTGAGTGTCACTCACCAGGTCCATGTGCTTGAGGCTGTCCAGCAGCTTGCAGTGCCGGTTCTTCAGCCGGTGCGCCTCGTCGATGACGGCGCAGCGCCACGGCACCTCGCGCAGCTCGGGGCAGTCGCTCAGGATCATCTCGAAGGTCGTGATCAGCGCGTCGAACTTGTACGCGCCCGGGATCAGCCGGCCCTGCCAGACAGGTGAGACAGGTGAGGGACAGGTGAGGCGGGTGAGGTCACCTGGGGGACTCAGAATCACTTTTGGAACATGGGGTCACCTGCCGGGTTAGTGTGATATTCCATAATGTATGTACAGGTGTGTCATTAACCCCATACAGGTGTGTCATTAACCCCATACAGGTGTATTATAGACCCCATACATGGGTGTCAATAACCCCCTACAGGTGTGTCAATACAATAACCCCATACAGGTGTGTACAGGTGTGTCACTGACCCCATACAGGTGTGCACAGGTGAGGCAGGTGAGTCACAGGTGTGCACAGGTGAGACAGGTGAGGCAGGTGAGACAGGTGAGACAGGTGAGGTCACCTGGGGGGTGTCATAAACCCTTTTGGAACTGTGGGTCACCTGCAAGGTTCCTGGGGTGCATTAGAATGTGGCTACAGGTGTGTCAATAACCCCATACAGGTGTGTCAATGACCCCATACAGGTGCGTACAGGTGTGCACAGGTGTGTCAATAACCCAATACAGGTGCGTACAGGTGTGCACAGGTGTGTCAATAACCCCATACAGGTGTGCACAGGTGTGTCAATAACCCCATACAAGTGTATCAATAGCCCCATACAGGTGTGTCTCTGGCCCTATACAGGTGTGTGCAGGTGAGGCACAGGTGAGGCGGGTGAGCACAGATGAGGTCACCTGGAGGGCATCAGAATCGCTTTTGGAACAGTGGGTAACCTGCCAAGTTATTGTGGTAACCCCTAATGTGTGTACAGGTGTGCACAGGTGAGTCAGAGGTGTGCACAGGTGTGTCAATAACCCCACTCAGGTGTGTACAGGTGTGCACAGTTGAGCCAATAACCCCATACAGGTGTGTTCAGGTGTGTCAATAACCCCATACAGGTGTGCTCAGATCTATCAATAACCCCATACAGGTGTATAAATAACCCCATACAGGTGTGTACAGGTGTGTCACCAACCCCACACATGTGTGCACAGGTATATCAATAACCCCATACAGGTGTGTCAATAACCCCATACAGGTGTGCACAGGTGTGTCAATAACCCCATACAGGTGCATCAATAACCCCATACAGGTGTGTACAGGTGTGTCACCAACCCCACACACGTGTGCACAGGTGTGTCAATAACTCCATACAGGTGTGTCAATACAATAACCCCATACAGGTGTGTACAGGTGTGTCAATAATCCCATACAGGTGTGCTATTAACCCCCATACAGGTGTATTATAGACCCCATACAGGTGTGTTAGGGCACACAGGTGTGCTCAGGTGTGTCAGTGTCCCCATACAGGTGTATTACAGCCCCGTACAGGTGTATTATAGACCCCATACAGGTGTGCCCAGGTGCGCCCAGGTGTGCCCAGGTGCGCTCACCTTGCCGTCCTTGCAGTACATCTCGTACTGCTGGATCATCTGCCGGCTGGCCAGGTGTGCTCAGGCGTGTCAGTGTCCCCATAGCCCCATACAGGTGTGCCCATAGGCCCCATACAGGTGTGTCATTAACCCCCATACAGGTGTATTACAGACCCCATACAGGTGTATTACAGCCCCATACAGGTGTGTTAGAGCACACAGGTGTGCTCAGGTGTGTCAGTGTCCCCATAACCCCATACAGGTGTGCCCATAGCCCCATACAGGTGTATTACAGCCCCATACAGGTGTATTATAGACCCCATACAGGTGTGTTATATATACAATACAGGTGTGTTAGGGCACACAGGTGTGCTCAGGTGTGTCACTGTGCCCATAGCCCCATACAGGTGTGTCAGTGCCCCCATACAAGTGTATTATAGACCCCATACAGATGTATTACAGCCCCATACAGGTGTATTACAGCCCCATACAGGTGTGTTATATGTATAATACAGGTGTGTTAGGGCACACAGGTGTGCTCAGGTGTGTCAGTGTCCCCATACAGGTGTGTTATATGTACAATATGAGTTCCCAGGTGTGCCCAGGTGTGCCCAGGTGTGCCCAGGTGAGCTCAGGTGTGTCAGTGTGCCCATAGCCCCATACAGGTGTGTCATTAACCCCATACAGGTGTATTACAGCCCCATACAGGTGTGTTACAGCCCCATACAGGTGTATTAGGGCACACAGGTGCGCCCAGGTGAGCTCACCTTGCCGTCCTTGCAGTACATCTCGTACTGCTGGATCATCTGCCGGCTGGCCAGGTGTGCTCAGGTGTGTCAGTGTCCCCATAACCCCCATACAGGTGTGTCCATAGCCCCATACAGGTGTGTTAGGGCACACAGGTGTGCTCAGGTGTGTCAGTGTCCCCATAGCCCCATACAGGTGTGCCCATAGCCCCATAGAGGTGTGTCATTAACCCCCATACAGGTGTATTAAACCCCCATACAGGTGTATTACAGCCCCATACAGGTGTGTTAGGGCACACAGGTGCGCCCAGGTGAGCTCACCTTGCCGTCCTTGCAGTACATCTCGTACTGCTGGATCATCTGCCGGCTGGCCAGGCTGCCGTGGTAGACGATGGTGTTCAGGTGCGTCCAGGTGCCGAACTCGCGCTCCCAGTTGGCGATGGTGGAGAGCGGGGCGATCACCAGGTACGGGCCGCGCACACCTGCGCCGTGCACCTCCTGCAGGAACGCGATCGACTGGATCGTCTTGCCCAGCCCCATCTCGTCCGCCAGGATGCAGTTCTGCCTGCGCGACAGGTGGGACGCAGGTGAGGCACAGGTGAGGTGCGGGGGGGGTCTGGGACAGGTAAGGTGTGCCTAGGGTGCACCTGGGACAGGTAACATATACCTGAGATACACCTGGGACAGGTAAGGTGTGCCTAGGGTACACCTGAGACAGGTAAGGTGTGCCTGGAATACACCTGGGACAGGTAAGGTGTGCCTGGAATACACCTGGGACAGGTAAGGTGTGCCTCGGATACACCTGGGACAGGTAATGTGCACCTAGATACACCTGGGATAGGTGAGGTGTGCCTAAGATGCACCCGGGACAGGTAAGGTGTGCCTGGGACAGGTAACATCCACCTGAGATAGAGAACTGCCACCTGAGATACACCTGGGACAGGTAATGTGTACTTGGGATGCACCTGGGACAGGTAAGGTGTGCCGGGACAGGTAAGGTAAACCTGGGACAGGTAACATACACCTGGGACAGGTATGGTGCACCTGGGACGGGTAAGGTGTGCCTGGGATACACCTGGGACAGGTAACATACACCTGGGGCAGGTAAAATACACCTGGAACAGGTAAGGTGCACCTGAGATATACCTGGGACAGGTAAGGTGTACCTGGAATAGATAACAGCCACCTGAGATACACCTGGGACAGGTAAGGTGCACCTGAGATACACCTGGAACAGGTAAAGCACACCTGGGACAGGTAACATGCACCTGGGACAGGTAAGGTGTACCTGGGACGGGTAAGGTGTGCCGGGGAAAGGTAACATACACCTGGGACAGGTAATGTGTGCCTGAGATACACCTGGGACAGGTAAAGTGCACCTGGGACAGGTAAGGGGTGCCTGGAACAGGTAACATGCACCTGGGACAGGTAACATACACCTGGGACAGGTAAGGTGTACCTGGGATACACCTGAGACAGGTAAGGTATGCCTAAAGTACACCTGGGACAGGTAAGGTGCACCTGGGACAGGTAATGTGCACCTGAGATCAATAACAGCCACCTGAGATACACCTGGGAGAGATAAGGTGTACCTGAGATACACCTGGAACAGGTAACATACACCCCAGACAGGTAAGGTGCACCTGACACTTCCAATTTCCCCATTCCCCAGGTGATTTACCTGTGCCCAGGTGTGCTCACCTGTCCCCAGGTGTGCTCACCTGTTGTACCAGTTGAAGAGCAGCCAGTTAACCCCTTCCAGCCCGCAGGTAACCTCACCTGTCCCAGGTGTTTTTTGGCAATTTCCCCCTTTTTTAACCATTCCCCAGGTGATTTACCTGTGCCCAGGTGTGCCCAGGTGTCCCCAGGTGTGCTCACCTGTTGTACCAGTTGAAGAGCAGCCAGTTAACCCCTTCCAGCCCGCAGGTAACCTCACCTGTCCCAGGTGTTTTATAGCCATTTCCCCATTTTTTAGCCATTCCCCAGGTGATTTACCTGTGCCCAGGTGTGCCCAGGTGTGCTCACCTGTTGTACCAGTTGAAGAGCAGCCAGTTAACCCCTTCCAGTTGGTACTCCCGCAGCCGGTTGTGGTTCTTGTACTCCCGCGACGACTCCAACTTCTTCCAGGCGGCGGCCTGGGGGCGGGGCTGGCAGGTGAGACAGGTGAGACAGGTGAGACAGGTGAGATACAGGTGAGATACAGGTGAGACAGATGAGATACAGGTGAAACAGGTGAGACATGTGAGATACAGGTGAGACAAGTGAGACAGGTGAGACAGGTGAGATAAATGAGATACAGGTGAGATACAGGTGGGACAGGTGAGATACAGGTGAAATAAATGAGATACAGGTGAGACAGGTGAGAGACAGGTGAGATATGGGCGGGGCTGGCAGGTGAGACAGGTGAGAGAGGTGAGAGACAGGTGAGAGACAGGTGAGGGACAGGTGAGATATGGGTGGGGCTGCGCAGGTGAGACAGGTGAGACACAGGTGAGAGACAGGTGAGACACAGGTGAGACAGGTGAGATACAGGTGAAATAAATTAGATACAGGTGAGACAGGTGAGACAGGTGAGAGACAGATGTGAGACAGGTGAGAGACAGGTGAGAGACAGGTGAGATATGGGCGGGGCTGGCAGGTGAGACAGGTGAGAGACAGGTGAGGGATGGGTGAGAGACAGGTGAGATATGGGTGAGGTACAGGTGGGACAGGTGAGCTCAGGTAGGTACAGGTGAGGTACAGGTGAGATATGGGTGAGATTAATGAAATACAGGTGAGACAGGTGGAACAGGTGAGATACAGGTGAGATACAGGTGACATTAGTGACATACAGGTGACATACAGGTGAGATAAATGAGATACGGTTAAATAAATGAGATACAGGTGAGACAGGTGAGATACAGGTGAGAGACAGGTGCGAGAGGTGAGATACAGGTGAGACAGGTGAGATTAATTAGATACAGGTGAGATACAGGTGGGACAGGTGAGATTAATTAGATACAGGTGAGATACAGGTGGGACAGGTGAGGTACAGGTGAGATATGGGTGAGATTAGTGAGATAAATGAGATACAGGTGAGGTACAGGTGAGATACAGGTGAGATACAGGTGAGACACAGGTGAGACAGGTGAGACAGGTGAGACACAGGTGAGACACAAGAGATACAGGTGAAATAAATTAGATACAGGTGAGATACAGGTGAGATAAATGAGATACAGGTGAGACAGGTGAGGGACAGGTGAGATACAGGTGAGACACAGGTGAGACAGGTGAGACAGGTGAGACACAGGTGAGACACAAGAGATACAGGTGAAATAAATTAGATACAGGTGAGATACAGGTGAGATAAATGAGATACAGGTGAGACAGGTGAGGGACAGGTGAGATATGGGCGGGGCTGGCAGGTGAGACACAGGTGAGAGACAGGTGAGCTCTGAGAGGTACAGGTGAGGTACAGGTGAGGTACAGGTGAGGTACAGGTGAGATACAGGTGAGATATGGGTGAGATTAGTAAGATACAGGTGAGACAGGTGAGATACAGGTGAGACACAGGTGAGACACAGGTGAGACACAGGTGAGATACAGGTGAGAGACAGGTGAGATACAGATGAGAGGTGGGACAGGTGAAATACAGGTAAGACAGGTGAGATACAGCTGAGACAGGTGAGATACAGGTGAGATACAGGTGAGACAGGTGAGATACAGGTGAGGTACAGGTGAGATACAGGTGAGATAAACGAGATACAGGTGAGATACAGGTGCAATACAGGTGGGACAGGTGAGATACAGGTGAGATACAGGTGGGACAGGTGAGATTAATTAGATACAGGTGATATACAGGTGAGATACAGGTGAGATAAATGAGATGCAGGTGGGACAGGTGAGACACAGGTGAGATACAGGTGTGGCATATTCACCTGTGCAGGTGCGCCTCACCTGTATGGATGTATCTCACCTGTATGGGTGTATCTCACCTGTGCAGGTGTATCTCACCTGTATGGGTGTATCTCACCTGTATGTGTGTATCTCACCTGTATGTGTTTATCTCACCTGTGCAGGTGCGCCTCACCTGTACGGTTGTACCTCACCTGTGCAGGTGCGCCTCACCTGTATGGGTTTATCTCACCTGTGCAGGTGTATCTCACCTGTACGGGTTTATCTCACCTGTGCAGGTGTATCTCACCTGTACGGGTTTATCTCACCTGTATGGGTGTATCTCACCTGTACGGGTTTATCTCACCTGTATGGGTGTATCTCACCTGTATGGGTGTATCTCACCTGTACGGTTGTGCCTCACCTGTATGGGTGCACCTCACCTGTATGGATGTATCTCACCTGTATGGGTGTATCTCACCTGTCAAGGTGTACCTCACCTGTCCGGGTGCGCCTCACCTGTATGGGTGTATCTCACCTGTATGGGCGTATCTCACCTGTGCAGGTGCGCCTCACCTGTATGGGTGTATCTCACCTGTACGGGTGTATCTCACCTGTGCAGGTGCGCCTCACCTGTATGGGTGTATCTCACCTGTATGGGTGTATCTCACCTGTGCAGGTGCGCCTCACCTGTATGGGTGTATCTCACCTGTACGGGTGTATCTCACCTGTCAAGGTGTACCTCACCTGTGCAGGTGTACCTCACCTGTATGTGTGTATCTCACCTGTATGGATGTATCTCACCTGTATGGGTTTATCTCACCTGTATGGGTGTATCTCACCTGTATGGGTTTATCTCACCTGTATGGGTGTATCTCACCTGTATGAGTTTACCTCACCTGTATGGGCGCATCTCACCTGTCCAGGTGTGCCTCACCTGTGCAGGTGCGCCTCACCTGTCTCTTGAGCTCGGGGTGCCGGGCCTGGATCCGTTTGAATTCGGCGATTTTGGCCTCGTCCACGTCCTCCTGCAGCTCCCAGGTGCTGTCCTCGTAGGGCAGGGAGCACCACTTGACCAGGTAATACACCACGGGCTGGGGACACACCTGGGCAGGTAAATCACCTCACCTGGGCACCTAAAACACCTCACCTGGGCACCTGACCCACCTCACCTGGGCACCAAACCCACCCCACTGCACCAGGTAATACACCACGGGCTGGAGACACACCTGGGCAGGTGAGCTGCACACCTGGGCAGGTAAATCACCTCACCTGGGCACCAAACCCACGTCACCTGGGCACCAAACCCACCTCACCTGGGCACCTGACCCACCCCACTGCACCAGGTAATACACCACGGGCTGGGGACACACCTGGGCAGGTGAGCTGCACACCTGGGCAGGTAAATCACCTCACCTGGGCACCTAAAATACCCCACCTGGGCACCTGACCCACCTCACCTGGGCACCAAACCCACCCCACTTCACCAGGTAATACACCACGGGCTGGGGACACACCTGGGCAGGTGAGCTGCACACCTGGGCACCTAAAACACCTCACCTGGGCACCTGACCCACCTCACCTGGGCACCAAACCCACCCCACTTCACCAGGTAATACACCACGGGCTGGGGACACACCTGGGCAGGTGAGTCACCTCACCTGGGCAGGTAACTGACCCCACCTGGGCAGGTAAAACACCTCACCTGGGCACCTAACCCACCCCACCTGGGCACCAAACCCACCTCACCTGGGCACCAAACCCACCCCACCTGGGCACCAAACCCACCTCACCTGGGCACCAAACCCACCTCACCTGGGCACCAAACCCACCCCACTGCACCAGGTAATACACCACGGGCTGGGGACACACCTGGGCAGGTGAGCCTCACCTGGGCAGGTGAAACACCTCACCTGGGCAGGTGAAACACCTCACCTGGGCACCTGACCCACCTCACCTGGGCACCTAAAACACCTCACCTGGGCACCAAACCCACCCCACTTCACCAGGTAATACACCACGGGCTGGGGACACACCTGGGCAGGTGAGCTGCACACCTGGGCAGGTAAAACACCTCACCTGGGCAGGTAAATCACCTCACCTGGGCACCTAAAACACCTCACCTGGGCAGCTAAAACACCTCACCTGGGCACCAAACCCACCCCACTGCACCAGGTAATACACCACGGGCTGGGGACACACCTGGGCAGGTGAGCTGCACACCTGGGCAGGTGAAACACCTCACCTGGGCAGGTAAATCACCTCACCTGGGCACCTAAAACACCTCACCTGGGCAGGTAAATCACCTCACCTGGGCAGGTGAAACACCTCACCTGGGCAGGTAAATCACCTCACCTGGGCACCTAAAACACCTCACCTGGGCAGGTAAATCACCTCACCTGGGCACCTAAAACACCTCACCTGGGCAGGTAAATCACCTCACCTGGGCAGGTGAAACACCTCACCTGGGCAGGTAACCCACCCCAAAATCCCCTAAAAATTCCCAATTTTGGGTTTCTACCCCCCCAAAAAACACCAAAAATCCCAAATTTTGTGGTTTTAACCATCTAAAAACCCCCGAAAATCCCCGATTTTGGGCTTTTCTCCCCGAAAATCCCCAATTTTAGATTTTTAACCCCAAAAACCCTTACAAAAATCCCCAATTTTGGGTTTTTTCCCCGATTTTCCGACCTCGCCGTTGTCCTTGTCCACGCTGTGCGACTCGTCCAGGATCCGATCCACCTCCACGTAGTCGGGGTTGAAGGGCTCCTCGTCCTGCCCAAAATCCTCTTTTTTCACCCCAAAATTCTCCTCTTTCACCCCAAAATCCCCTTCTGCCCCATTCCCCTGGATTTAGCCCCAAAATCCCCCGTTTTCCCCAAAAAAATCCCATTTTTTTCCCAAAAATCCCCAATTTTCTCCCCAAAATTCCCATTTTTTCCCCCAAAATTCCCACATTTTCCCCCCCAAAATTCCCAATTTTCTCCCCAAATATCCCCCGTTTTCCCCAAAAAAATCCCAATTTTCCCCCCAAAAATCCCCCATTTTCCCCCAAAAATTCCCAATTTTCCCCCCAAAAATCCCCCATCTTCCACCCCAAAATTCCCAATTTTCCCCCACCCAAAAATCCCCCGTTTTTCCCCCAAAATTCCCAATTTTCCCCCCAAAAAATCCCCCATTTTCCTCCCAAAATTCCCAATTTTCTCCCCAAAATTCCCAATTTTCCCCCAAAAATCCCCCATTTTCCTCCCCAAAGATCCCCCATTTTCCCCCCCAAATTCCCCAATTTTCCCCCCAAAAAATCCCATTTTCCCCCCCAAAATTCCCAATTTTCCCCCAAAAAAATCCCCCATTTTCTCCCCAAAATTCCCAATTTTCTCCCCAAAAATCCCAAATTTTCCCCCCAAAATTCCCAATTTTCCCCCAAAAAAATCCCCCATTTTCCCCCCAAAAATCCTCCATTTTCCCCCCCAAAAATGCCAATTTTCTCCCCAAAATTCCCAATTTTCCCCCCAAAAATCCCCCATTTTCCCCAAAACCCCCAGATTTTTCTAAAAACCCCCAGATTTTCCCCCAAAAACCCCATTGTTCCCCCCAAAAATCATAATTTTCCCCAAAACCCCCAGATCTTTCCTAAAAATCCCAATTTTTCCCCAAAAATCACAATTTTTCCAAAAAAAATCGCGATTGTCTCCAAAAAACCTACTTTTCCTAAAAAAAATCCCCATTTTTTCCTAAAAAAACCCAATTTTTCCTAAAGAAACCCCCAATTTTTCCTAAAATCATCCTCAATTTTTCCCCCAAAAAACCCCATTTTTCCCTAAAAAAACCCAGATTTTCCCCAAAAAAACCCTGTTTTTTTCCCCCAAACCTCTGATTTTTCCCAAAACTGCCGTTTTTTCCCCCAAAATGCCGATTTTTCACCCACCTCGTGGAAAAAATGCCGCATTTGGTTCATTTTGGTCTTGAAGCGTTTCAGCTTTTGGTGGATCCTTTTGTCCTTCTCCAGTTGTGCGATCGTCGCCCACTCGCAGTGAAGGTACGAGCTGGGGGCAGAAAAAACCCAAAATGTTCAAAATTCACCCCAAAATATCCAAAAATGAGAAAAAAACACCCAAAATACCCAAAACCGAGAAAAAACGACCCAAAAATGACCAAAAACGACCCAAAAATACCCAAAAATGAGCCCAAAAGGAGCAGTGCAGGTATGAGCTGGGGGCAGAAAAAACCCAAAATGTTCAAAATTCAACCCAAAATACCCAAAAATGAGAAAAAAACACCCCAAAATACCCAAAAACGCGAAAAAAACACACAAAAATAGCCAAAAATGAGCAAAAACGACCCAAAAAGAGCCAAAATGAGCCCAACAGGAGCAGTGCAGGTACGAGCTGGGGGCAGAAAAAACCCAAAATGTTAAAAATTCAACCCAAAAAATAGAAAAACCAAAAAAAACCACCCCAAAATACCCAAAAACGCAAAAAAACCACACAAAAATAGCCAAAAATGAGAAAAAATGACCCAAAAAGAGCCAGAATGAGCCCAAAAGGAGCAGTGAAGGTACGAGCTGGGGGCGGGAAAAACCCAAAATGTTCAAAATTCAACCCAAAATATCCAAAAACCAGAAAAAATCCACCCCAAAATACCCAAAAACGAGAAAAAACGACCCAAAAATGAGCAAAAACGACCCAAGAATACCTAAAAATGAGCCCAAAAGGAGCAGTGCAGGTACGAGCTGGGGGCAGAAAAAACCCAAAATGTCAAAAATTCAACCCAAAATATCCAAAAAACAGAAAAAAACACCCAAAAATACCCAAAAATGAGAAAAAACTACCCAAAAATGACCAAAAATGAGCAAAAATGACCCAAAAATTCCTAAAAATGACCCAAAAGGAGCAGTGCAGGTACGAGCTGGGGGCAGAAAAAAACCCAAAATGTTCAAAATTCAACCCAAAATATCCAAAAAGGAGAAAAAACACCCCAAAATACCCAAAAACGAGAAAAAAACCCACCCAAAAATACCCAAAAACGGGAAAAAACACAAAAAAATAACCAAAAATGAGAAAAAAAACACCCCAAAATACCCAAAAACCACCCGAAAATACCAAAAATTAAGAGAACACCCCAAAATACCCAAAAACAACAAAAAACCACCAAAAACACCCAAAAATGAGCAAAAAAAGCCAAAATACCCAAAAATGAGACAAAACCACCCAAAATACACAAAGATGAGAAAAAACACCAAAAATACCCAGAAAATGAGAATAAAACACCCCAAAATACCCAAAAATGAGCAAAAAGCCAAAATACCCAAAAATGAGACAAAAAAACCACCCCAAAATGTGAAAAAATGAGAAAAAAACACCCCAAAATACCCAAAAATGACCAAAAATGACCCAAAATACCCAAAAATGACCAAAAATGACCCAAAATACCCAAAACTGAGAAAAAATGACCCAAACGTGTCCTAAAAATTGGTGCAAAATGGCCAAAAATGGCCAAAATTGGCCAAAAATGACCCAAAGTGACCCAAAGTGACCATGAGTGACCATAACTGACCATAAATGACCCCAAAATGACCACAACTGACCATAACTGACCATAGATGACCATCAATGACCCCAAAGTGACCCTGAGTGACCACAACTGACCATAATTGACCATCAATGACCCCAAATAACCCTAAACTGACCATGAGTGACCACAAGTGACCCCAAGTGACCATAAGTGACCATAACTGACCATAAATGACCCCAAACTGACCATCACTGACCATAACTGACCATGAGTGACTACAACTGACCATGAGTGACCACAAGTGACCATGAGTGACCGTAAATGACCCCAAACTGACCATGAGTGACCATGAGTGACCATAATTGACCATAAATGACCCCAAACTGACCAAAACTGACCCCAAATGACCCTAAACGAACCATAACTGACCATAACTGACCACAAGTGACCACAACTGACCACAACTGACCCCAAATGACCCCAAACTGACCATAAATGCCCCCAAATGACCCCAAAGTGACCATAAATGACCCCAAACTGACCATGAGTGACCATAACTGACCATAACTGACCATGAATGACCCCAAATGACCCTAAACTGACCATAAGTGACCATAACTGACCAGAAATGACCATAAATGACCCCAAAGTGACCATAAATGACCACAAATGACCCCAAGATGACCATAAATGACCATAAACAACCCCAAACTGACCTTAAATGACCATACATGATCCCAAACTGACCATAAATGACCCCAAACTGACCATGAGTGACCATAACTGACCATAAATGACCCCAAACTGACCCTAAACTGACCATGACTGACCATAACTGACCATGAGTGACCATAAATGACCATAAATGACCATAAATGACACCAAAATGACCATAAATGACCCCAAATTGACCACGAGTGACCATAAATGACCATAAATGACCCCAACTGACCACAAGTGACCATGAGTGACCATAACTGACCATCAATGACTCCAAACTGACCATAAATGACCCCAACTGACCACAACTGACTACAAGTGACCCCGAGTGACCATCAATGACCCCAAAATGACCATAAATGACCCCAAACTGACCATAAATGACCCCAAAGTGACCATAAATGACCATAACTGACCCCAGACTGACCATGAGTGACCACAAGTGGCCACCACTGACCCCAAATGACCATAACTGACCATGAGTGACCATAAATGACCATAAATGACCCCAAACTGACCATAACTGACCCCAAACTGACCATAAATGACCCCAAACTGACCATAACTGACCACAAATGACCACAACTGACCCCAAACTGACCATGAGTGACCACAAATGACCATAACTGACCATGAGTGACCATAAATGACCCCAAACTGACCCCAACTGACCATAAATGACCATAAATGACCATGAGTGACCACAAATGACCATAACTGACCATAACTGACCATAACTGACCATAAATGACCATAAATGACCCCAAAGTGACCATAAATGACCCCAAACTGACCATAAATGACCCCAAACTGACCATGAGTGACCACAACTGACCCCAAATGACCCCAAACTGACCATGACTGACCATAACTGACCCCAAATGACCCCAAAATGACCATAAATGACCATAAATGACCCAAAAATGACCATGAGTGACCCCAAGTGACCCTGAGTGACCATAAATGACCATAAATGACCCCAAAATGACCATAACTGACCATAACTGACCACAACTGACCACAAACTGACCACAAATGACCATAACTGACCCCAAATGACCCTAAACTGACCATAACTGACCATGAGTGACCATAAATGACCCCAAACTGACCACAAGTGACCATAAGTGACCACAAATGACCATAAATTACCCCAAACTGACCATAAGTGACCATAACTGACCATAAATGCCCCCAAAGTGACCATAACTGACCACAAATGACCATAACTAACCAGAACTGACCATGAGTGACCATGAGTGACCATAACTGACCATAAATGACCATAAGTGACCATAAGTGACCATCACTGACCCCAAACTGACCCCAAATGACCCCAAACTGACCATGATTGACCATAACTGACCAAACTGACCACAACTGACCACAAACTGACCATAAATGACCATAAATGACCCCAAAGTGACCATAACTGACCATAACTGACCATAACTGACCATAACTGACCATAAGTGACCATAAATGACCCCAAAGTGACCATGAGTGACCCCAAACTGACCATAAATGACCACAAGTGACCCCAAACTGACCACAACTGACCATAAATGACCCCAAAATGACCATAAATGACCCCAAACTGACCATAACTGACCAAAAATGACCCAAAAATGACCATAAATTACCCCAAATGACCATAACTGACCATGAGTGACCACAAGTGACCACAACTGACCACAAGTGACCCCGAGTGACCACCCCTGACCGCCCCCCGAGTGACCACCTACTAGTTCTTGTACTTGACGAAGAACTCCTCGGCCTCCACCACCTGTCCCGAGGGCAGCTGGGGACGAAGATGACCATGAGGAGGATGAGGAGGGGGAGGAAGGCCCGAGGGTCACTCCGGCCACGCCCCGCCCCCGCCCCGCTGGCCTCACCTCCTTCTTGACCACTCGCATGGACAGCACCTTGTCCACGATGGCCGCGTCCTCCTCGCTCGGGTTCTCCTGGGGGGGAGGAGGGAGGTCAGGGAGGAAGGGGATGAAGGTCATGGGGAAGATGAGGAGGATGAAGGTGGAGAAGATGAAGGTAGTGGAGAAGATGAAGGAGATGAAGGTGAGGAAGATAAAGGTGGTGAAGATAAGATGATGAAGACGAAGATGATGAAGATGAGAGTGGTGGAGAAGATGAAGAAGATGAGGAGGATGAAGGTGATGAAGATCAAGGTGTGGAGAAGATGAAGAAGATGAAGGTGATGGAGATGAGGAAGATGAAGGTGTGGAGATGAGGAGGATGAGGATGATGAAGATGAAGGTGGAGAAGATGAGGAGGATGAAGAAGATGAAGGTGGAGAAGAGGAATGTGAAGGTGATGAAGATGAAGGTGGTGGAGATGAGAAGGATGAAGGTGAAGAAGATGAAGGTCGTGAAGAGGAGGAAGATGAAGATAGTGAAGATGAGGAAGATGAAGGTGGAGGAGATGAAGAAGATGAAGGTGGTGGTGAAGATGACGAAGCTGGTGGAGATGATGAAGGTGGAGAAGATGAGGAGGATGAAAATGATGAAGGTGTGGAGAGGATGAAGATGATGAAGATGAAGGTGTGGAGATGATGAAGATGAAGGTGGTGGAGGAGATGAAGAAGATGAGGAGGATGAAAATTATGAAGATGAAGGTGGTGGAGATGATGAAAGTGAACGTGGTGAAGAGATGAAGAAGATGAAGGTGGAAAAGATGATGAAGATGAAGGTGATGAAGATGATGAAGGTGGAGGAGATGAAGAAGATGAAGGTGGTGGTGAAGATGACGAAGCTGGTGGAGATGATGAAGGTGGAGAAGATGAGGAGGATGAAAATGATGAAGGTGTGGAGAGGATGAAGATGATGAAGATGAAGGTGTGGAGATGATGAAGATGAAGGTGGTGGAGGAGATGAAGAAGATGAGGAGGATGAAAATTATGAAGATGAAGGTGGTGGAGATGATGAAAGTGAACGTGGTGAAGAGATGAAGAAGATGAAGGTGGAAAAGATGATGAAGATGAAGGTGATGAAGATGATGAAGGTGGAGGAGATGAAGAAGATGAAGGTGGTGGTGAAGATGACGAAGCTGGTGGAGATGATGAAGGTGGAGAAGATGAGGAGGATGAAAATGATGAAGGTGTGGAGAGGATGAAGATGATGAAGATGAAGGTGTGGAGATGATGAAGATGAAGGTGGTGGAGGAGATGAAGAAGATGAGGAGGATGAAAATTATGAAGATGAAGGTGGTGGAGATGATGAAAGTGAACGTGGTGAAGAGATGAAGAAGATGAAGGTGGAAAAGATGATGAAGATGAAGGTGATGAAGATGATGAAGGTGGAGAAGATGAAGAAGATGAAGGTGGTGGAGATGAGGAGGATGAAGATGAGAAAGATGAAGGTGGTGGAGATGATGAAGATGAAGGTGGTGGAGATGATGAAGAAGACGAAGATGATGAAGAAGAAGATGAAAGTGGTGAAGATGAGGAAGATGAAGGTGGTGGACATGAAGAAGATGAGCAGGATGAAGATGAAGAAGATGAAGCTGGTGCAGAAGATCATGAAGGTGGAGAACATGAGGAAGATGAAGGTGGTAAGGATGAAGATGATGAAGATGAAAACGATGAAGATGAAAGTGGTGGAGATGATGAAGGTGAAGGTGGAGAAGATGAACAAGATGAAGGTGGAGAAGATGAGGAGAATGAAGATAAGAAAGATGAAGGTGGAGAAGATGAAGAAGATGAACATGATGAAGATGAAGGTGAAGAAATGAAGAAGATGAAGGTGGTGGAGGAGATGAAGAAGATGAAGATGATGAAGGTCATGAAGATGATGAAGGTGGAGATGAAAAGGATGAAGACAATGAAGATGAAGGTGGTGGAGAAGATGAAGATGAGGAAGATGAAGATGAAGAAGATGAAGGTGGTGAAGATGAAGATGAAGGTGGTGGAGATGAAGATGGTGGAGAAGATGAAGATGATGAAGGTGGAGAAGATGAGGAAGATGAAGGTGGAGGAGATGAAGATGAAGGAGGTGATGGAGATGAAGAAGATGAAGGTGATGAAGGTGGTGGAGAAGATGAACAAGATGAGGAGGATGAAGGTGATGATGAAGGTGGTGAAGGTGATGAAGATGAGGAGGATGAAGGTGGTGAAGATGAAGGTCGTGGAGGTGATGAAGAATATAAAGGTGTGAAGATGATGAAGGTGGTGAAGGTGATGAAGGTGGCGAAGATGATGAAGACAAAGGTGGTGGAGATGAAGGTGGTGGAGAAGATGAGGAGGATGAAGATGATGAAGATGAAGGTGGCGGAGACGAAGAAGATGAAGATAAAGGTGGTGAACACGAAGGTGGTGGAGAAGATGAAGATGATGAAAGTGAACAACATGAAAGTGGAGAAGAGAAAGATGAAGATGAAGGTGGTGGAGAAGATGAAGATGAAGGTGAAGAAGATGAGGATGATGAAGGTGCTGGAGATGAAGAACATGAAGATGGAGATGAGGAATGTGAAGGTGATGAAGATGAAGGTGGTGAAGATGAGGAAGATGAAGGAGATGAAGATGAAGGTGGTGGAGAAGATGAAGATGATGAAGACCACAAAGAACACGAAGATGAGGATGAGGATGAGGACGAAGATGATGAAGATGATGGAGACCCACCACGAAGAACTGCATGGAGGGCAGCGCCTCGGGAAGATGAAGACGAAGACGATGAAGAACACAAAGAACACAATGAAGATGAAGACCACCAAGAAGATGAAGATGAAGAAGATGAAGATGAAGAAGAAGGGAATGAGGATGATGAAGATGAAGATGATGAAGATGATGAAGGCCACCCACCACGAAGAACTGCATGGAGGGCAGCGCCTCAGGAACACAAAGATGATGGAGAACATGAAGAACATGAAGAACACCAAGATGAAGAAGATGAAGAAGATGAAGAAGACGAAAAAGATGAAGAAGAAGATGATGAAGAAGATGAAGATGATGGACACCCACCACGAAGAACTGCATGGAGGGCAGCGCCTCGGGAAGACAAAGACGATGAAGAACATGAAGAACATGAAGAACATGAAGAACACGATGAAGATGAAGAACATGAAGATGAAGACGAAGAAGAAGAAGAAGGGAATGAGGATGATGAAGATGATGATGGACACCCACCACGAAGAACTGCATGGAGGGCAGCGCCTCAGGAAGATGATGAAGAACATGAAGAACACGATGAAGATGAAGGAAATTATGAAGACCACCAAGATGAAGATGAAGAAGAAAATGAAGAGGATGAAGATGATGAAGATGATGATGGCCACCCACCACGAAGAACTGCATGGAGGGCAGCGCCTCGGGAAGACAAAGACAATGAAGAACATGAAGAACACGAAGAACACAAAGAACATGAAGATGATGAAGACCACCAAGACGAAGATGAAGATGAAGGGAATGAGGAGGATGATGAAGATGATGAAGATGATGGACACCCACCACGAAGAACTGCATGGAGGGCGGCGCCTCGGGAAGAGGAAGACGATGAAGATGAAGGAAATTATGAAGACCACCAAGATGAAGAAGATAATGAAGAAGATGAAGAAGACGAAAAAGATGAAGAAGAAGATGATGAAGAAGATGAAGATGATGGACACCCACCACGAAGAACTGCATGGAGGGCAGTGCCTCGGGAAGACAAAGACAATGAAGAACATGAAGAACATCAAGAACATGAAGATGAAGAAGATGAAGAACATGAAGATGAAGATGAAGATGAAGGTGATGAAAATGAAGATAGAGACCCACCACGAAGAACTGCATGGAGGGCAGCGCCTCGGGAAGATGAAGAACATGAAGAACACGATGAAGATGAAGAACACCAAGATGACCACCAAGATGAAAATGAAGATGAAGATGAAGAAGATGAAGAAGATGAAAGGAATGAGGAGGAAGATGAAGATGAGGATGATGATGGGGACCCACCACGAAGAACTGCATGGAGGGCAGGGCGTCGGCGCCGTCGGGCTCGGGCGGGGGCGGCGCCGGCGGCTGCTCGGGCCGCGCCGGCCCGGTGACGTCCAGCTCCTCGTCCTCCTCGTCGTCCGTGATCTTGATGTCCAGGTCCTCCGTGTACTTCTTGCGCTTCACCTGCCGGTTCGAGCGCCGCTTCTGCGGGGCGGGGCCGCCTCAGACCACGCCCACCAACCCAAAAGACCACGCCCACCACCCCAAAAACCCGACCAGGTGACCACGCCCACATGGATGACCATACCTGGCCAGGTGACCACACCCACCTGGTGGACCACACCCACCCAAATATCCCACCTGACCAGGTGACCACGCCCACATGACCACGCCCACCCAAATATCCCACCTGACCAGGTGACCACGCCCACATGGATGACCACACCTGGCCAGGTGACCACGCCCACCCAAGTGACCACACCTGGCCAGGTGACCACGCCAACCAACCCAAAAAACTCTCCCAGGTGACCACGCCCACCTGGATGACCATACCTGGCCAAGGTGACCACGCCCACCAACCAAAAACCCGCGGCCAGGTGACCATGTCCACCAACCCAAAAACCCGACCAGGTGACCACGCCCACATGGATGACCACACCCACCTGGTGGACCACGCCCATCCAAAAAACCCACCTGTCCTGCTGACCACGCCCACATGACCACGCCCACCCAAATATCCCACCTGACCAGGTGACCACGCCCACATGGATGACCACACCTGGCCAGGTGACCACGCCCACCCAAAAATCCCACCTGACCAGGTGACCACGCCCACATGGATGACCACATCTGGCCAAGGTGACCACACCCACCAACCCCAAAAAACCCGACCAGGTGACCACACCCACCCAATGACCACACCCACCCAATGACCACACCCAAATGACCAATCCCAGATGACCACACCCCAGGTGACCACACCCAATGACCACACCCACCCAATGACCACACCTAAGTGACCACACCCAAATGACCACACCCACCCAATGACCACTCCCACCCAATGACCACACCCACCCAATGACCACACCCAAGTGACCACACCCACCCAATGACCACACCCACCAAGGTGACCAATCCTAGGCGACCAATTCCTAGTGACCACACCCACCCAATGACCACACCCAACTGACCACACCCAAGTGACCACACCCACCCAGGTGACCACACCCAAGTGACCACACTCAATGACCACGCCCACCCAATGACCACACCCACCCAGGTGACCAATCCCAAATGACCACACCCACCAAGGTGACCAATCCCAGGTGACCACACCCATCCCAGGTGACCACGCCCTAGATGACCACACCCAATGACCACACCCAAGTGACCACACCCAATGACCACACCCACCAGGGTGACCAATCCCAGGTGACCAATCCCAGGTGACCACACCCACCCAATGACCACACCCAAGTGACCACACTCAAGTGACCACACCCAATGACCACACCCAATGACCTCGCCCAGATGACCCCGCCCCCAGGTGACCACACCCACCCACTGACCACACCCAGGTGACCACACCCACCCAGGTGACCAATCCCAAGTGACCAATCCTAGGTGACCATGCCCCCAGATGACCACTCTCAGGTGACCAATCCCAGGTGACCACACCTAAATGACCACACCCCCCAGGTGACCACACCCCAAATGACCACACCCAAATGACCACACCCAAATGACCACGCCCACATAGATGACCAATCCCAGGTGACCAATCCCAGATGACCAATCCCAAGTGACCGCAACCATTGACCACACCCAAATGACCACACCCAAATGACCACACCCCCAGGTGACCACGCCCCCAAAGGTGACCCCGCCCTCAGATGACCACGCCCCCCAAAGGTGACCCCGCCCCCAGGTGCGCTCACCTGCACGGTGGCGTCGTCGTCGCGGCGCGGGGACGGGGTCGGGAGCGCCTCCGAGTCCGAATTGTCCGAGGAGACGTTCCTCTTGCGCTTCTTCCCCACCACCGGCGTGATGGTGCTGCGGACAGAGTGACCAACTGACCAACTGACCGCTGAGTGACCACTGAGTGACCACAACCCCAAAAACCCCAAAAAATCCCCTAAAAATGCCTTAAAATCACCGAAAAATGACCCAAAATGGCCGCTGAGTGACCACTGAGTGACCAATGAGTGACCACTGAGTGACCACTGACCGCTGAGTGACCGCTGAGTGACCACTGAGTGACCACAACCCCAAAAACCCCAAAAAATCCCCTGAAAATGCCTTAAAATCACCCAAAAATGACCCAAAATGGCCGCTGAGTGACCACTGACTGACCAATGAGTGACCACTGAGTGACCACTGACCGCTGAGTGACCACTGAGCGACCACTGAGTGACCACAACCCCAAAAATCCAAAAAAATCCCCTAAAAATGCCTTAAAATCACCCAAAAATGACCCAAAATGGCCGCTGAGTGACCACTGACTGACCAATGAGTGACCACTGAGTGACCACTGACCGCTGAGTGACCAATGAGTGACCACTGAGTGACCAACTGACCGCTGAGTGACCACTGAGTGACCACTGAGTGACCACAACCCCAAAAACCCCAAAAAATCCCCTAAAAATGCCTTAAAATCACCCAAAAATGACCCAAAATGGCCGCTGAGTGACCACTGAGTGACCACTGAGTGACCACTGAGTGACCACTGACCACTGAGTGACCACTGAGTGACCAATGAGTGACCACAACCCCAAAAACCCCAAAAAATCCCCTAAAAATGCCTTAAAATCACCCAAAAATGACCCAAAATGGCCACTGAGTGACCAATGAGTGACCACTGAGTGACCAACTGACCACTGAGTGACCACTGAGTGACCACTGAGTGACCACTGAGTGACCACTGACCGCTAAGTGACCGCTGAGTGACCACTGAGTGACCACTGAGTGACCACTGAGTGACCACAACCCCAAAAACCCCAAAAAATCCCCTAAAAATGCCTTAAAATCACCCAAAAATGACCCAAAATGGCCGCTGAGTGACCACTGAGTGACCAATGAGTGACCACTGAGTGACCACTGACCGCTAAGTGACCACTGAGTGACCACTGAGTGACCACTGAGTGACCACAACCCCAAAAACCCCAAAAAATCCCCTAAAAATGCCTTAAAATCACCCAAAAATGACCCAAAATGGCCGCTGAGTGACCACTGAGTGACCAATGAGTGACCACTGACCACTGAGTGACCACTGAGTGACCACTGAGTGACCACTGACCCACTGACCCACTGACCACTGCGGTCACACTGACCGGCGTTGAGTGACCACCACAGCCAAGGCTGAGTGACCATCAGGACCATGTTTGACCACAATGACCACCAACCCTTGATGACCACCAAGACCACGATGACCACCAAGGCCTGATGACCACCAAGGCCAGGATGACCACCAAGACCACAACAAAACCCAACCCTTGATGACCACCAAGACGAACTCTTCATGACCACCAAGTCCACGATGACCATCAAGACCACAATGACCACTAAGACCACAATGACTACCCAACCCTTAATGACCACCAACCTGTGATGACCACCACCAAGACCACAACGAAACCCAACCCTTGATGACCACCAAGGCCATGATGACCACCAAGACCGTAGTTGACCACAATGTAAACCAAGGCTTGATGACCACCAAGACCGCAATGACCACCAAGACCACAATGACCACGAAGACCACAATGACCACCAAGACCACGATGACCACCAAGGCCACAACGAAACCCAACCCTTGATGACCACCAAGGCCACGATGACCACCAAGACCATGATGACCACTAACCCCAGCCCTTGATGACCACCAAGGTCTGATGACCACCAAGACCACGACAACCACCAAGAATACGATGTCCACCCAACCCTTGATGACCACCAAGGTCTGATGACCACCCAACCCTTAATGACCACCAAGGCCAGGATGAAACCCAACTCTTGATGACCACCAACCCCAACTCTTAATGACCACCAAGACCACACTGACCACCAAGACCACGCTGACCACCAACCCTTGATGACCACCAACCCCTGATGACCACCAAGACTACGATGACCACCAAGACCATGGTTGACCACAATGTAGACCAAGGCTTGATGACCACCAAGACCACAATGACCACCAAGATGATGATGACCACCAAGATCATGATAACCACCAAGACCATGGTTGACCACAATGTAAACCAAGGCTTGATGACCACCAAGACCATGATGACCACCAACCCCAACCCCTGATGACCACCAACCCCTGATGACCACCACCAAGGTCTGATGACCACCAACCCTTGATGACCACCAAAACCACACTGACCACCAAGACCACAATAAAACCCAACCCTTGATGACCACCAAGGCCACGATGACCACCAAGTCCATGATGACCACCAAGACCACGCTGACCACCAAGACCACAATAAAACCCAACCCTTGATGACCACCAAGGCCATGATGACCACCAAGGCCATGATGACCACCAAAACCATGACAAAACCCAACCCTTGATGACCACCAAGACCACGATGACCACCAACCCCTGATGACCACCAAGGCCACGATGACCACCAAGACCACAATAAAACCCAACCCTTGATGACCACCAACCCCAACCCTTGATGACCACCAACCCTTGATGACCACCAGCACCACGATGACCACCAACCCTTAATGACCACCAAGACCACAATGACCACCAAGACCACACTGACCACCAAGGTCTGATGACCACCAACCCCTGATGACCACCAAAACCACAATGACCACAATAAAACCCAAACTTTGATGACCACCAAAACCATGACAAAACCCAACCCCTGATGACCACCAACCCCAACCCCTGATGACCACCAACCCTTGATGACCACCAAGACCACAGTGACCACAATAAAACCCAACCCCTGATGACCACCAACCCCTGATGACCACCAACCCCTGATGACCACCAACCCCTGATGACCACCAACCCCTGATGACCACCAAGACCACAATGACCACCAAGACCACAATGACCACCAAGTCCATGATGACCACCAAGGTCTGATGACCACCAAGACCACACTGACCACCAAAACCATGACGAAACCCAACCTCTGATGACCACCAAGACCACAATAAAACTAACCCCTGATGACCACCAAGGCCACGATGACCACCAACGTCTGATGACCACCAAGACCACGATGACCACCAAAACTACACTGGACACCAACCCCCGATGACCACCAAGACCACGCTGACCACCAACACCAACTCTTGATGACCACCAACCCATGATGACCAACACCAAGACCACGCTGACCACCAAGGCCAGGATGAAACCCAAACCTTGATGACCACCAAGGCCATGATGACCACCAAGACCACACTGGACACCAACCCTTGATGACCACCAAGACCACAATAAAACCCAACTCTTGATGACCACTGAACCCAACTCTTGATGACCACCAAACCCAACCCTTGATGACCAGCACCACCACGCTGACCACCAAAACCATGACAAAACCCAACCCCTGATGACCACCAAGACCACGATGACCACCAACCCCTTGATGACCACCAAGACCTTGATGAAACCCAACCCTTGATGACCACCAAGGTCTGATGACCAAGACCATGATGACCACCAAGACCACGATGACCACCAAGGCCAGGATGAAACCCAAACCTTGATGACCACCAAGGTCTAATGACCACCAAGGTCTAATGACCACCAAGGCCATGATGACTACCAAGACCACACTGACCACCAAGGCCAGGATGAAACCCAATCCTTGATGACCACCAAGACCACAACGACCACCAAGACCACGATGACCACTAAGGCCAAGATGACCACCAAGACCATGATGACCACCAACCCCTGATGACCACCAAGGCCACAACGAAACCCAACCCTTGATGACCACCAAGACCACGATGACCACCAACCCCAACTCTTGATGACCACCAAGACCACGCTGACCACCAAAACCATGACGAAACCCAACCCTTGATGACCACCAAGATCTGATGACCAACAACCCCAACCCCTGATGACCACCAAGACCACGATGACCACCAAGGTCTAATGACCACCAAGGCCACGATGACCACCAAGACCACGATGACCACCAAAACCATGATGAAACCCAACCCTTGATGACCACCAACCCTTAATGACCACCAACCCCTGATGACCACCAAGACTACGATGACCACCAAGACCATGGTTGACCACAATGTAAACCAAGGCTTGATGACCACCAAGACCATGATGACCACCAACCCCAACCCCTGATGACCACCACCAAGGTCTGATGACCACCAACCCTTGATGACCACCAAAACCACACTGACCACCAAAACCATGACAAAACCCAACCCCGATGACCACCAAGACCATGATGACCACCAAGATTATGAAGACCACCAAGACCACGATGACCACCAAGACCACAATGACCACCAACCTGTGATGACCACCACCAAGACCACAATGAAACCCAACCCCTGATGACCACCAAGGGCTGATGACCACCACCAAGACCACACTGACCACCACCCATGGTGCCCCCACCTCACCTGGCCTTGCCCCTGGCCTTGCTCTTGCCGCCGCTCTGGCCGCCCTTCCCCCGCCGCGGCCGCTCCTCCTTCCCACCGCGTTCTCCTCCGGCCTTGCGCCGGCGCTTGCGGTCACTCTCGTCCTCGGGCCGGACGTTGGGCAGCTCGTCCTCGTTGAGGACGCGCGGGATGTTCTGCTCGCCGCGGGCGCGCGCCCGGGCGATGGCCTCGGCCACGATGCGGTTGGCCTTCTCCTGCTTCTTCTGGTGCTCCAGCCGCCGGCTCTCGTCCGGGGTGGTCAGTGCGGTCACTCCTC
Organism: Taeniopygia guttata; assembly: GCF_048771995.1. NCBI lineage: Eukaryota > Metazoa > Chordata > Aves > Passeriformes > Estrildidae > Taeniopygia > Taeniopygia guttata. Next base: position 235,175 of record NC_133061.1, read on the forward strand.
CGGCCGCGCCTCCGGACGCTCCGGACGCGGAGGTCAGGTCGGTGGTGGTCAGGACTTTGACCACGGAGAGGCCGCTGGAGGTCGGGGTGGTGGAGGAGGTGGCCTGGGAGGGACAGGGGGGCAGGGAGTGAGGGAGTGACCGCTGTGAAGTGACCACTCTGAAATGGTCACTCTGAAATGGCCACTCCAAAATGACCACCCAAAACCAACTGACCACTCCAAAATGACCATTGCAAAATGACCACCCAAAACCAACTGACCACCCAAAAACCAATTGCCCGCTGCAAAATGACCATTCCAAAATGACCACTCCAAACCCAAACTGACCATTCCCCAAACCCAACTGACCACTCAAAACTGATCACTCCGAAATGGCCACTCCCAAAACCAACTGACCGCTGCAAAATGACCACCCAAAATGACCACTCCAAACCAACTGACCATTCCCAAACCCAACTGACCACTCCCAAACCCAACTGACCACTCCAAACCCAACTAACCATTCACAAACTGACCAATCCAACTGACCACTCCCACACCCAACTGACCACTCAAAATTGACCACTCCCAAACCCAACTGACCACCCCAAACCCAACTGACCACCCCAAAATGACCACTCCAAAACCAACTGACCACCCAAAACCAACTGACCACTCCAAACTGACCAATCCAACCCAACTGACCACTCCAAACCCAACTGACCATTCCAAAACCCAACTGACCACTCCAAACCCAACTGACCATTCCCATACCCAACTGACCACCCCAAACCCAACTGACCACTCCAAACCCAACTGACCATTCACAGATTGACCAATCCAACCCAACTGACCACTCCAAAACCCAACTGACCACCACTCCCCCACCCCACTGACCACTCCCACCCCCCAACTGACCACTCCCAAACCCAACTGACCACTCCAAAACCCCACTGACCACTCCAAACCCAACTGACCACTCCAAATTGACTACTCCAAACCAAACTGACCACTCCAAACCAAAATGACCACTTCAAAACCCAACTGACCACCACTCCCAAACCCAACTGACCACTCCCACACCCAACTGACCATCCCAAACCCAACTGACCATTATCAAATCGACCAATCCAATCATCCTGACCACTCCACACCCAACTAACCATTCCCCAAACCCAACTGACCATCCCACACCCAACTGATCATTCAAAACTGACCAATCCAATCCAACTGACCACTCCAAACTCACCACCCAAACCAAACTAACCATTCCCCAAACCCAACTGACCATTCCAAAACCCAACTGACCACCACTCCCACACCCAACAGACCACTCCAAACCAAAATGACCACTCCAAAACCCAACTGACCACTCCCAAACCCAACTGACCACTCCAAAATCCAACTGACCACTCAAAATTGACCACTCCAAACCCAACTGACCACTCCAAACCCAACTGACCACCCCAAAATGACGACCCAGAACCAACTGACCACTCCCAAACCCAACTGACCACCATTTCCACTCCCAACTGACCATTCCAAAACCCAACTGACCACCACTCCCCCACCTCACTGACCGCTCCAACACCCCACTGACCACTCCCAAACCCAACTGACCATTCACAAACTGACCAATCCAACCCAACTGACCACTCCCAAACCCAACTGACCGCTCCCAAACCCAACTGACCACTCAAAATTGACCAATCCAAACCCAACTGACCACTCCAAAACCCAACTGACCACTCCCACAGCCCAACTGACCACTCCAAACCCAACTGACCACCCCAAAATGACCACCCAAAACCAACTGACCACCCCAAAATGACCACCCAAAACCAACTGACCACTGCAAAATGACCACCCAAAACCCAACTGACCACTCCAAAACCCAACTGACCACCTCTCCCACACCCAACTGACCACTCCCAAACCCAACTGACCATTATCAAATCTACCAATCCAATCCAACTGACCACTCCCAAACCCAAATGACCATTCACAAACTGACCACTCCAAACTGACCACTCCAAACTGACCAGTCCTAACTGGCCACTCCCAAAACCAACTGACCGCTGCAAAATGACCACCCAAACCCAATTGACCGCTGCAGAATGACCACCCAAAACCAACTGACCACTCACAAACTGATCAATCCAACCCAACTGACCACTCCAAAATGACCACCCAAAACCAACTGACCACTCCCAAACCCAACTGACCACTCCAAACTGACCAATCCAATCCAACTGACCATTCCAAAACCCAACTGACCACCACTCCCCCACCCCGCTGACCACTCCCACCCCCCAACTGACCACCCCCCCACCCCACTGCCCCCTCGGCCGCCTCACCTGGGGCTGCAGCACCACCTTGAGGGGCACGGTCAGCCTCTGTCCGGCCCCGCCCAGCACCTGCGGCACCTGGGCCACGCCCAGCGGCCCCGCCCCGGCCGGCGGCACCAGCTGCACCTTTCCGGCCTGTCCGGCCGCTCCGGCCGCGGCCGCGGGCTGCACCTGCAGCTGGATGGTCACCACCTTGGCCGGAGCGCCGGACGCGCCTTTGGCCGGAGTGGCCGGAGTGGCCGGAGTGGTGGTGTTGCTCTGGAGGAGGAGTTTGCCGGGCAGAGTGCCCAGCACGACGTGGCGCTGACCCGGCGCCGTGCCCTGGCCTGGGGGCGGCTGCAGGACCAGAGTGATGCGCTTGGAGTCGCCCTGCGGACAGAGGGCAGAGGTCAGGGGTCAGGGGTCAGTAGGGTGGACAGAGGACACTGGTCACTGGTCACTCAGGAGGAGCAGGAGTCACTGGTCAGCCCAAATGGACACGGGAATAAGGGTCAGTGGTCAGTGAGATGGACACAGGGGTCAGTGGAATGGACACAGGGGTCAGTGGTCAGTGGTCAGTGGTCAGTGGGATGGACACAGGGGTCAGTGGTCAGTGGTCAGTGGGATGGACACAGTGGTCAGTGTCAGTGGTCAGTGGGATGGACAGAGTGGTCAGTGGTCAGTGGTCAGTGGGATGGACACAAGGACAGGGGTCAGTCAGTGGTCAGGGGTCAGTGGGATGGACACAGGGGTCAGTGGTCAGTGGTCACTCAGGAGGAGCAGGGGTCACTGGTCAGCCCAAATGGACACAGAAATCAGTGGTCAGTGGGATGGACACAGTAGTCAGTGGTCACTGGGATGGATAAAGGGGTCAGTGGTCAGTGGGATGGACACAAGGGCAGTGGTCAGTGGGATGGACACATGGATAGTGGTCAGTCAGTGGTCAGTGGTCAGTCAGGGGTCAGTGAGGATGGACACAGGGGGCAGTGGTCAGTGGGAATGGATACAGGGGTCAGTGGTCAGTCAGTGGTCAGTGGGATGGACACAGGGACAGTGGTCAGTGTGATGGACACAAGGACAGGAGTCAGTCAGGGGTCAGTGGTCAGTGGGGATGAACACAGGTCAGTCAGTGGTCAGTCAGGGGTCAGTGGTCAGTGTGATGGACACAAGGATAGTGGTCAGTCAGTGGTCAGTGGTCAGTGGGACAGACAGAAAAGGAAAAGGGGTCAGTGGTCAGTGGGATGGACACAGGGGTCAGTGGGATGGACACAGAACAAGGGTCAGTGGTCAGTGGTCACTCAGGAGGAGCAGGGGTCACTGGTCAGCCCAAATGGACACAGGAATAAGGGTCAGTGGTCAGTGCGGATGGGCACAGGGGACAGAGGTCAGTGGTCAGTGGTCAGTCAGTGGTCAGTGGGATGGACACAGGGGTCAGTGGTCAGTGGGGATGGACACAGGACACAGGGACAGTGGTCAGTGGGATGGACACAGCGGTCAGTGGTCAGTGGGGTGGACACAATGGTCAGTGGTCAGTCAGTGGTCACTGGTCAGCCCAAATTGACACAGGAATAAGAGGCAGTGGTCAGTGGGATGAACCCAGCGGTCAGTGGTCAGTGGGATGGACACAGAGATCAGTGGTCAGCAAGATGGAGACAGGGACAGCGGTCAGTCAGTGGTCAGTGGTCAGTGGGATGGACACAGACACAGGGGTCAGTCAGTGGTCAGTGGTCAGTGGGATGGATAAAGGGGTCAGTGGCCAGTGGGGATGGACACAGGACACATGGTCAGTGGTCAGTGGCATGGACACAAGGACAGGGGTCAGTCAGGGGTCAGTGGTCAGTGGGATGGACACAGAAATCAGTGGTCAGTGGTCAGTGGGGTGGACACAGGGACAGGGGTCAGTCAGAGCTCAGTGGTCAGTGGTCAGTGGTCACTGGGATGGACACAAGGATAAGAGTCAGTCAGTGGTCAGTGGTCAGTGGGATGGACACAGGGGTCAGTGGTCAGTGGTCAGTGAGATAGATAAAGAGGGCAGTGGTCAGTGGGGATGGACACAGGGGTCAGTGGTCAGTCAGGAGGAGCAGGAGTCACTGCTCAGCCCAAATGGACACAAGAAGAAGGGTCAGTGGTCACCTGGCCACACCCAAACCCCCCAAATCTCACCTGGACACACCCAAACCTCACCTGGCCACACCCAAACCCCCCAAACCTCACCTGGCCACACCCAAACCCCCCTAAATTCCCCCAAATCCCCCCCAAACCCCACCTGAGCCCCACAAATGGCCCCCAAACCTCACCTGGCCACACCCAAACCTCACCTGACCACACCCAGACCTCACCTGGCCCCCCCAAATCCCACCTGGCCCCGCCCCCAGCCCCGCCCCGCTCACCTGGGCGGGCCCAAATGTCACCTGAGCCCCCCAAATTCCCCCCAAATCTCACCTGGCCACACCCAAACCCCACCCGGCCCCGCCCCCAGCCCCGCCCTGCTCACCTGGGTGGGCCCAAATCTCACCTGGCCACACCCAAAGCTCACCTGGCCACACCCAAACCCCCCCAAACCCCCTGAAAACCTCACCTGACCCCCTCAAACCTCACCTGACCACACCCAACCCCCCCAGCCCCGCCCCCAGCCCCGCCCCGCTCACCTGGCCACACCCAACCCCCCCCAAATCCCCCCCAAACCTCACCTGAGACCCCCAAATCCCCCCAAATCCCCCCAAAATCTTACCTGGCCCCCCCCAGGCCCCGCCCCAAGCCCCGCCCCGCTGAACTGACCCCCCCAAACCCCACCTGGCCACACCCACACCTCACCTGAGCCCCTCAAATTCCCCCCAAACCCCCTGAAATCCCCCCCAAACCCCACCTGGCCACACCCAAACCTCACCTGGCCACACCCAAACCTCACCTGGCCACACCCAAACCTCACCTGGCCACACCCAAACCTCACCTGGCCACACCCAAACCTCACCTGACCACACCCAAACCTCACCTGGCCACACCCAAACCTCACCTGGCCACACCCAAACCCCACCTGGCCACACCCAAACCTCACCTGTCCGGCCCCCAGGCCCAGCCCGGGTTTCAGGTGCGCCGCCGCGGGGCCTCCCGGCCCGGCCTTCAGGGGCTGCAGCAGCACCTGCTTCACCTGCCGGGCCCCGCCCCCGGAGGCCACGCCCCCCCCGGCCGAGGCCACGCCCACCGCGCCCGAGGCCACGCCCCCCAGCACCTTGGCCAATGAGAGCTTGCCGCCGTTGGGCGTGGCCGGGGCGGGGCCGGAGGGGGGAGGGGCTTTGAGGATGACGATTTTGGGGGGTGGGGGAGGGGGTGGGGGTGGGGGTGGGGGAGGGGCGGAGACCCCCATGAAGGGATTTCCCTGACTCAGCACTTCCGGGTCGGGGTGGGGGAGGGGCGGCGGGGGTGGGGGGGAGGGGCGGAGGAAGGAGGAGGGGGGGGAGGGGCGGGTTGGGGGGGTGGGGGAGGGGTGGGGGAGGGGTCCAAAGCTCCTGATAGGCCCAAAGCTTCGGCCAAGGGGTCAGGGGGGGGAGGGGCGGCCGCAGGGGTCACGAGGTCGTCGGGGAGGGGGTCGAGGCCGAAGAGGTTGGGGTCGTCAAAGAGGTCCATGATGGGGTCGGCCATGGCGGGGGGGCGGGACCCCCAAATTTGGGGGGCTGGGGGTCAAAAATCCGAAATTTGGGGGGTTGGGGGGTCAAAAAGCTGAAATTTGGGGATTCTGACCCCAAAAATATGAAATTTGGGGGTTGAGGGGCTGAAAATCCGAAATTTGGGGGGTTGAGGGGTCAAAAAGCTGAAATTTGGGGGTTTGGGGGGTCAAAAATCTGAAATTTGGGGGGTCTTGACCCCAAAAATCTGAAATTTAGGGGATTCTGACCCCAAAAATATGAAATTTGGGGGGTCTTGAGCCTAAAAATCTGAAATTTGGGGGGTTGAGGGGCTGAAAAGCTGAAATTTGGGGATCTGGACCCCAAAAATATGAAATTTGAGGGGTCTTGATTCCAAAAATATGAAATTTGGGGGGTTGGGGGCTGAAAATCCGAAATTTGGGCAGTTTTGACCCCAAAAATCAGAAATTTGGGGGGTTGAGGGGTCAAAAAGCTGAAATTTGGGGGTCTTGAGCCCAAAAATCTGAAATTTGAGGGGTCTTGATTCCCAAAATATGAAATTTGGGGGGTTGGGGGGTCAAAAAGCGGAAATTTGGGGGGTTGGGGGGCTGAAAAGGGGAAATTTGGGGGGTTGGGAGGTCAAAAAGTTGAAATTTTGGGGGTTGGGAGGTCAAAAATCCGAAATTTGGGGGGTTGAGGGGTCAAAAATCAGAAATTTAGGGGGTCTTAAACCTGAAAATCAGAAATTTAGGAGGTTCTGACCCCAAAAATCAGAAATTTGGGGGGTCTTGAGCCTGAAAATCCAAAATTTGGGGGGTTCTGACCCCAAAAATCAGAAATTTGGGGGGTTGAGAGGCTGAAAATCTGAAATTTAGGGGGTGTTGACCCCAAAAATATGAAATTTGGGGGGTCTTGGTCCCAAAAATCTGAAATTTAGGGATTTGAGGGGCTGAAAATCTGAAATTTGGGGGTTCTGACCCCAAAAATCAGAAATTTGTAGTTCTTGACCCTAAAAATCTGAAATTTGGGGTGTCTTGAGCCTGAAAATCCAAAATTTGGGGAGTCTGGACCCCAAAAATCCAAAATTTGGGGGGTTGAGGGGCTGAAAATCTGAAATTTAGGAAGTTCTGACCCCAAAAATATGAAATTTGTAGGTCTGGACCCCAAAAATCTGAAATTTGGGGGGTCTTGAGCCCAAAAATCTGAAATTTGGGGGGTCTGGATCCCAAAAATCTGAAATTTAGGGGGTCTTGACCCTGAAAATCCAAAATTTAGGAGGTTGACCCCAAAAATCTGAAATTTCGGGAAGATTTGGGATGTCCTGACTCCAAAAATCTGAAATTTGGGGGGTTTTGATGGAGATTTGGGGGTCTTGACCCCAAAATTCCGAAATTTGGGGAGATTTGGGACGTCCTGACTCCAAAAATCTGAAATTTGGGGGGTTTTGATGGAGATTTGGGGGTCTTGACCTCAAAAAATGGGAATTTGGGGGGGTTTAGGGGTCTAGACCCCCCCAAAAAATGAAATTTGGGGGTTCTGGGGGGGATTTTGGGGGATTTTTGGGGGATTTTGGGGGGAATTTGAGGGATTTTGAGGGATTTTGGGGGGAATTTGAGGGATTTTGGGGAAATTTGAGGGATTTGGGGGGAATTTGGGGGTTTTTGGGGGGCTCTTCTCAGGCTGGGGGGGCTCCGGAGCTCCAGGCTGTGGGGAGAGAAAAGGGGGGTCAGGGGGACCCCCAAACTGGGGGAACTGGGACCCCAAACTGGGGGAACTGGAACCCCAAACTGGGACCCCAATTTTGAGTAACTGGACCCCAAATTTTGATTAAATGGGACCCCAAACTGGGATCCCAAATTTGGGTAACTGGGCCCCAATTTTGGGTAACTGGGACCCCAATTTTGGTTAAATTGGACCCCAAACTGGGACCCCAATTTTGGGTAACTGGAATCCCAAACTGGCCCAAACTGGGACCCCAATTTTGGGTAACTGGGACCCCAATTTTGGGTTACTGGGACCCCAATTTTGGGTCACTGGGACCCCAAACTGGGGTAACTGGGAGCCCAAACTGGGACCCCAATTTTGGGTAACTGGGACCCCAAACTGGGGAAACTGGGACCCCAATTTTGATTAAATGGGACCCCAAACTGGGACCCCAATTTTGGGTAACTGGGACCCCAATTTTGGGTAACTGTGATCCCAAACTGGGGGAACTGGGAGCCCAATTTTGGATAATTGGAACCCTAAACTGGGACCCCAATTTTGGGGAACTGGGACCCCAAACTGACCCAAACTGGGATCCCAATTTTGGGTAACTGGGACCCCAATTTTGATTAAATGGGAAACCAAACTGGGACCCCAATTTTGGGTCACTGGGACCCCAAATTTTGATTAAATGGGACCCCAAACTGGGAGCCCAATTTTGGGTAACTGGGACCCCAAACTGGGGAAACTGGGACCCCAAATTTTGATTAAATGGGACCCCAAACTGGGATCCAAATTTTGGGGAACTGGGACCACAATTTTGGATAACTGGGACCCCAAACTGGGACCCCAATTTTGGGGAACTGGGAGCCCAAACTGGGATCCAAATTTTGGGGAACTGGGACCCCAATTGTGGGGAACTGGGACCCCAATTTTGGGGAACTGGGACCCCAATTTCGGTTAAATGGGACCCCAAACTGGGATCCCAATTTTGGGTAACTGGGAGCCCAAATTTTGACCCCAATTTTCGGTAACTGGGACAACAATTTGGGGTAACTGGGACCCCAAACTGAGGGAACTGGGACCCCAATTTTGGGTAACTGGGACCCCAAACTGGGGTAACTGGGAGCCCAAACTGGGACCCCAATTTTGGGGAACTGGGACCCCAAACTGGGACCCCAATTTTGAGGAACTGAACCCCAAATTTTGATTAAATGGGACCCCAAATTTTGATTAAATGGGACCCCAAACTGGGACCCCAATTTTGGGGAACTGGGACCCCAATTTTGGGTAACTGGGACCCCAATTTTGGGTATTTGGAACCCCAAACTGGGACCCCAATTTTGAGTAATTGGACCCCGAATTTTGATTAAATGGGACCCCAAATTTTGATTAAATGGGACCCCAAACTGGGACCCCAATTTTGGGTAACTGTGATCCCAAACTGGCCCAAACTGGGACCCCAATTTTGGGGAACTGGGACCCCAATTTTGGTTAAATGGGACCCCCAAACCACCCCCCCCCTCCCCTCAGGACTCTCCGAGTTTCCCCTCACGAGGCTCCATTTCCCCCCCCCCCCCATTCCCGCCTTACCTGAGGGAGCGGAGCGGGGGAAGGGCGGGGAATTCCGCCGCCCCGCCGGCACGGGGGGGTTCTTTGGGGTGGGTTTCCCCTCAGGAATGATATTTTTAATTCGTTAAATTTCGATTAAAAAGGTGAAATTTGGAGGTTTTTTTTTTGTGGGGGGCGCGGGGGGGCGCCCCCCCCCCCACGCCGCGCGCGCGCGCTCCGAGCCCGGGGCGCCCTCGCGGAGCCGCTCGCGGCGCAACGCAACGCGCGGCCTGGCCACGCCCACCACCACGCACGGAGCCTTCCCATTGGCTGGGAGGAGCCGGCGGCGCGCGGTGATTGGTGGAGGAGGTGTCAGCAGGGTGAGTTGTGCGCGCTCACCCGGAAGAGGAGCGGGGTGGCCGCGGCGCTGCCGGAACGCGCGGGACAGGCGGGAGCGAGGGCAGCCCCGCCGGCCGCCATTTTGTGGTGGGGGGGAGCGAGGGGTCCTTCGCCCTCAGAATGACGAAAATCGGGAAAATGAATAAAAATGGAATTAATAAAAATGGAAATGAACGGGATTTGGAGGGTTTGAGCCCAAAATGAACGGGGGATGGGGGGAGAAAGGGATGGAGAGGCGGAAGAGACAAAGTTGAGGGGGTGGGGGAGGAAAGGGGAAATGGGGAAAAATGGGGAAAAAGGGGCAAAAATAGGTAAAAAAGGGGGAAATCGGGAAAAAATGGGTAAATATGGTAAAAAAAGAGGAATGGGGTAAAAAAGGGGGGGAATGGGGCAGAAATAGGTAAAAAAAAGGAAATGGGGCAAAAAGTTGTGAAAATTGGGTAAAAAATGGGTAAAAAACGGGGAAATGGGGCAAAAATAGATAAAAAATGGGGAAATTGGGAAATAATGGGGTAAATTGAGTAAAAAAAAAAGAGGAATGGGGGAAATGGGGCAGAAATAGGTAAAAAAGGGAAATGGGGAAAAAAAACCTGGGAAAATTGGGTAAAAATGGGTAAAAAACGGGGAAATGGGGCAAAAATAGATAAAAAGGGGGAAATTGGGAAATAATGGGGTAAATTGAGTAAAAAAAAGAGGAATGGGGTAAAAAAGGGGGGGAAATTGGGCGGAAAGAGGTAAAAAAAGGGAAAGGGGCAAAAAAATGGGAAAATTGGGTAAAAAATGGGTAAAAAACGGGGAAATGTGGCAAAAAAAGATAAAAAAGGGGGAAATTGGGAAATAAAGGGGTAAATTGAGTAAAAAAAAGAGGAATGGGGTAAAAAAAGGGGGAAAATGGGGCAGAAATAGGTAAAAAAAGGGAAATGGGGCCAAAAAAACTGGAAAATTGGGTAAAAAATGGGTAAAAAACGGCGAAATGGGGCAAAAGAAACTGGGGAAATTGGGTAAAAAAAATATGGGTTAAAAAAGGGGGAAATTGGATAAATAAAGGGGAATGGGATAAAAAAGGGGGGGAATGGGGCAGAAATAGGTAAAAAATGGGAAATGGGGGAAAAAAACCTGGGAAAATTTGGTAAAAAATGGGTAAAAAACGGGGAAATGGGGCAAAAAAAAAGGGGGGAAATTGGGTTTTAAAAAATGGGTTAAAAAAGGGGGAAATTGGGTAAATAAAGGGGAATGGGGTAAAAAAGGGGGGGAAATGGGGCGGAAAGAGGTAAAAAAAGGGAAATGAGGCAAAAAAAACCTGGGAAAATTGGTAAAAAAGGGGGAAATTGGGTAAAAATCCGGTAAAAAATGTGGGAAATTGGGTAAAAATAGATGAAAAAGGGGAAACAGGGGAAAAAAGGGGGAAATTGGGGAAAAAGGGGGAAATTGAGTAAAAATCAGGTAAAAATGGGGAAATGGGGAAATAAACCTGGGGAAATTGGGGAAAAAATGGGAAATTGGGCAAAAATCTGGGAAAAATGGGAAATTCAGTGAAAAATGGGGAAATTGGGTAAAAAAAGGTAAAAAAGGGGGGGGAAATTGAGTAAAAATAGGCAAAAAGGGGGGGAAATGGGTAAAAATTGGGAAATTGGGTAAAAAATGGGGGAAATTGGGTAAAAATAGGTAAAAAAGAGGGAAGTTGGGTAAAAAACAGGAAAAAATTGAGAATTTGGTAAAAATAGGTAAAAAAAGAGGGGAAATTGGGTAAAAATAGGTTAAAAAGGTGGGAAATTGGGTAAAAAATACGAAAATGTGGCAAAAATCATCTAAAAATGAAATAAAAGGGGGAAATTGGGTAAAAATAGGGCAAAAAAAGGGTAAATTGGGTAAAAAATGGGAAATGGGGTAAAAAAATGAAGAACTTGGGTAAAAAATGGGGAAATCAGGTAAAAAAAGGTGAAATTGGTAAAAACAGGGAATAAAGGTGGAAATAGATTAAAAAATGGGGGAAATTGATTAAAAAAAAAAAGGTTAAAAAGGGGGAAATTGGGAAAAAAAAGGGGAAATGGGGTGAAAAAGGGGAAATAGGGTAAAAAAGGGGAAATGGGGTAAAAAAAGGGGGAAATTGGGTGAAAACCTGGGGAAATTGGGCAAAACCAGGGAAAATGGAGTAAAAAATGGGAAAATCAGGTAAAAAAGGGGAAAATGGGGAAAAAACAGGCAAAATTGGGAAAAAATGGGAAAATTGGGCAAAATTCAGAAAAGTGGGGCTAAAAGGGCCAAGATTGGGCTGAAAATGCCCCAAAATTGCAGGAAATGGCCCCAAAAAACCCTCAGAGATTTGGGCTCAAAACCTCTTTAAAAGGCAAAAAAAAAATGGAAATAAAGGGTTGCAAAAATGGGCAAAAATGGGCAAAAAATGGATAAAATGGCCAAAAATTGGGTAAAATGGTTTAAAAATTTAAAAAATGGTGAAAATTTGGTAAAATTGTGCAAAAAATGAATAAAATGGCACAAAAAAATGAATAAAAATGCACCAAGAATATTAAAATTGGCTCAAATTTGATAAATATGGACCCAAAATTATACAAAACATAAAATTTTGGGGTCCCAGTCTGGAATTTGGGGTTAAAACACCAAATTTTGGGGTCCCAGTCCTGAATTTGGGGTTAAAACTCCAAATTTTGGGGTCCCAGTCTCGAATTTGGGGTTAAAATTCCAAATTTTGGGTGTGCCCAACCTCTTGGCCCCGCCCCTCACCTCTGATTGGTGCCACCCGCGATGACGTCACCGGCCTCGGGCCAATGGGGAGCGCAGGGTCCTGAAAAGGGGCGGAGCTTCATACTATGGGGGCGGGGCTTCCTCAGTGACCCCAAAATCTCCTGATTTCACCCCAAAATCCCCAAACTTCCTGATTTTACCCCAAAATCTCCTGATTTCACCCCAAAAATCTCCTGAGAGCTCAAAATCCTCCTGATTTCACCCCAAAAATCACCGAAGAGCCCAAAAATCTCCTGGTTTCACCCCAAAATTACCTGAGGGCCCCAAAATATCCAGATTTCACCCCAAAATCTCCTGATTCCACCCCAAAACCTCCTAAGAGCTCAAAATCCTCCTGATTTTACCCAAAATCTCCCGATTTCACCCCAAAAATCTCCTGATTTCCCCAAAATCTCCAGAGAGCCCCAAAACGGCCTCTGAGATCCCCAAATTTCCTCATTTCTGCCAAAAATCCGCTCATTTCTCCCCAAAAACTGACCCAAATCCCCTCAAACTTTCCAAATTCCCACATTTCTCCCCAAATCCCCTCAAATACCCTCAAATTCCCCAAATTCCCTCATTTCTACCCCAAATTCCCTCAAATTCCCCAAATTTTCTCAATTCTCCCCAAATCTCCTCATTTTTGCCCAAATTCCCTCAAATTCCCCAAATTTTCTCAATTCTCCCCAAATCTCCTAATTTTTCACCCAAATCCTCTCAAACTCCCCAAATCTCTTCATTTTTCACCCAAATCCCCTCAAACTCCTCAAATCCAACAAAATTCCCTTATTTTTGACCCAAACCCCCTCATTTTTGACCCAAATCCCCTCATTTTTGCCCAAATCCCCTCATTTTTCACCCAAATTCCCTCAAACTCCCCAAATCCCCTCGTTTTTCATCCAAATCCCCCCAAACTCCCCAATTCCCCTCATTTCTCCCCAAACTCCCTCATTTTTGCCCAAATCCTCTCATTTTTAAGCCAAATCCCCTCAAACTCCCCAAATCCCCTCATTTCTCCCTCACACTCCCTCATTTTTGCCCAAATCCCCTCGTTTTTCACCTAAATCTCCTCATTTTTGCCCAAATCCCCTCATTTTTCACCCAAATCCCCTCAAACTCCCCAAATCCCCTCGTTTTTCATCCAAACTCCCTCATTTTTGCCCAAATCCCCTCATTTCTCCCCAAACTCTCTCATTTTTTGCCCAAATCTCCTCATTTTTCACCCAAATCCCCTCAAACTCCCTCATTCCCCCTCAAATCCCCTCAAACTCCCCAAATCCCCTCATTTTTCCCCCAAATCCCCTCATTTTTCCCCCAAATCCCCTCATTTTTGCCCAAATCCCCTCATTTTTCACCCAAATCCCCTCAAACTCCCCAAATTCCCTCATTTCTCCCTCAAACTTCCTCATTTTTGCCTAAATCTCCTCATTTTTCACCCAAATCCCCTCAAACTCCCCAAATCTCCTCATTTTTCACCCAAATTCCCTCAAACTCCCCAAATCCCCTCATTTCTCCCTCAAACTCCCTCATTTTTGCCCAAATCCCCTCATTTTTGCCCAAATCCCCTCAAATTCCCCAAATCTCCTCGTTTTTCACCCAAATCCCCTCAAACTCCCCAAATCCCCTCATTTTTCACCCAAATCCCCTCATTTTTGCCCAAATCCTCTCATTTTTCACCCAAATCCCCTCATTTTTAACCAAATCTCCTAATTTCTCCCCAAACTCCCTCATTTTTGCCCAAATCTCCTCATTTTTCACCCAAACCCCCCCAAAATCCCCTCAAACTCCCCAAATCCCCTCATTTCTCCCCAAACTCCCTCATTTTTGCCCAAATCTCCTCATTTTTCACCCAAATCCCCTCAAACTCCCCAAATCCCCTCATTTTTCACCCAAATCCCCTCAAACTCCTGAAATCCCCTCATTTCTCCCCAAACTCCCCCATTTTTGCCCAAATCTCCTCATTTTTCGCCCAAAGCCCCTCAAACTCCCTCATTCCCCCTCAAATCCCCTCAAACTCCCCAAATCTCCTCGTTTTTCACCCAAACTCCCTCATTTTTGCCCAAATCCCCTCATTTTTCACCCAAATCCCTTCAAACTCCCCAAATCCCCTCATTTTTCACCCAAACCCCCTCAAACTCCCAAAATCCCTTCATTTTTCACCCAAACCCCCCCAAAACCCCCCCAAACTCTCCAAATCCCCTCATTTTTCACCCAAACTCCCTCATTTTTGCCCAAATCCTCTCATTTTTCACCCAAATCCCCCCAACCCTTCTCATTTTTCCCCAAATCCCCTCATTTTTCACCCAAACCCCCCCAAAATCCCCTCAAACTCCCCAAATCTCCCCAAAATTCCCCCAAAATCCCCCCTCAAACCCCCCCCCCCTCACCCCCCCTCACTCCCTCCTCCCACAACCCCTCGGGGCCCCCCCCACCCCCCCGGGCCGGCCCCAAATCCGCCCGAATTCGCCCCAAAATCTGCCCCGGACCCCTCCCCCCCCCCCCCCCCCCCCCCCCCTCCCCTCCCCCCCCTCGCCCCCCTCCCCCCCCCGCCCCGCCCCTCCCCCCCCCCGCCCGTCGCCGCCGATGACGCACCGCCCGCGCCGCGCGCGCCCGCCGCTGGCGCCCCGCCCCTTCCGGCGGCGCTCCTCCCTCTTCTCTATGATCCTCCCCCTTAGTTCCTCCCCTCATCAGCGCTCCGCCCTTCCGCTTCCGGTAGCCGCTCTAGCACAGTCCTCCAACCTCATTTATGCGTTAATTCCCTGTCTTTTTTTAACCAAAAAAAAGTCAAATTGCAATAAAACGACCCAAAATGTTGTTGGTGTTGCGTTAAGGGTTAAAAAGTCGCGGTTTTGAGGTGGGGATTGAGGGATTTGATCAGCGAAGGGGTTCGTCTCTATGGTGGTTTTACCGGAAGTGAAGCGTGAGGGAGGCGCCGTGAGGGGGGGGGCAGCGGCGGCGAGATGGAGGTGAGGGGGGGTGGGTGTGAGGGGAAAAATGGGGTAAAAAAGGGCGAAAATGGGTAAAAATGGGGTAAAAGGGTGGGTAAAGGGGGATAGGGGAGGGGTAAGCGGGGATTGGGGGGGAAATTGGGGGTTTGGGGAAAGGGGGAGCGTGAGGGGGAAATGGGGGGAAATGGCGGGAAAATGGGGGAGAAATGGGAAAAAATGGCGAAAAAAGGAGTTTGGCGTGAGGAGAAAATGGGTGAAAATGGGAAAAAAGATAAAAATAAAGGTTTAGGGGTGAGGGGGAAATGGGAAAAAATGGGGGGAAAAGGAGTTTGGGGTGAGGGGGAACGTGAGGGGAAAATGGGGGAGAAAATGGCGGGAAAATGGGGGAGAAAATGGCGGGAAAAGGAGTTTGGGGTGAGGGGGAACGTGAGGAGAAAATGGGGGAAAATGGGAAAAATATAAAAATAAAGGTTTAGGGGTGAGGGGGAAATGGGGGAAAATGGGAAAAATATAAAAATAAAGGTTTAGGGGTGAGGGGAAAATGGGAAAAAATGGAGGAAAATGGGGGGAAAATGAGTTTTTGGGGTGAGGGGGAACGTGAGGAGAAAATGGGGGAAAATGGGAAAAATATAAAAATAAAGGTTTAGGAGTGAGGGGGAAATCGGAAAAAAATGGGGGAAATGGGAAAAATGAGGGGAAAAAAGGAGTTTGGGGTGAGGGGGAACGTGAGGAGAAAATGGGGGGAAATGGAAAAAATATAAAAATAAAGGTTTAGGGGTGAGGGGAAAATGGGAAAAAATGGGGGGAAATGAGTTTGGGGTGAGGGGGAATTTGAGGAGAAAATGGGGGAAAATGGGAAAAATATAAAAATAAAGGTTTAGGGGTGAGGGGAAAATGGGAAAAAATGGGGAAAAAGGGGTTTGGGGTGGGAGTGTGAGGGAAAATGGGGAGAAATGGAGAAAAAATGTGAAAAAATTGGGTAAAAATGGGGTTGTGAGGGGAAAAAAAGGGGGAAATGGGGAAAAATGGGGGAAAAAAGGGTTTGGGGGGGAATGTTTAGGAAAAATGGGGGAAATGGAGAAAAAAATGAAAAAAATGGGTAAAAATGGGGTTGTGAGGGGAAAAAAAGGGGGAAATGGGAAAAAATGGGGAAAAAACGGGGTTTGGGGTGGGAGTGTTGAGGAAAAATGGGGGAAATGGAGAAAAAATGTGGAAAAAAATGGGGTTGTGAGGGGAAAAAAAGGGGGAAATGGGAAAAAATGGGGAAAAAAGGGGTTTGGGGGGGAGTGTTGAGGAGAAATGGGGAAAATTGAGAAAAAATGTGAAAAATTGGGTAAAAATGGGGTTTTGAGGGAAAAAAGGGGGAAATGGGAAAAAATGGGGAAAAAAGGGTTTGGGTGGGAGTGTTGAGGAAAAATGGGGGAAATTGAGAAAAATGTGAAAAAAAATTGGGTAAAAATGGGGTTGTGAGGGGAAAAAAAGGGGGAAATGGGGGAAAAAGGGGAAAAATGGGGAAAGGTGGGAAAAAATAAGGGAAAAAAATGAGAAAAGTGGGGAAAATGAGAGTAAAAAATGGGGGGAAAGAGGAAAAAGGGAAAAAATGGGGGGAAAGAGAGGAAAAAAGAGGAAAAATGGGGAAAATAAGGAAAAAGGGGAAAATGTGGGGGGGGAATGGGAAAAAAGGGGGAGAAAATGGGGAAATTGGGAGGAAAAATAAAGAAAAAGTGGGAAAAAAGAAGGGAGAAAATGGGGGAAAAAAGGGAGGAAAAAAGGGGAGAAATGGTAAAATTGGGGGGGAAAATAAAGAAAAATTGGGAAAAAAGGAAAAAACTGAGAAAATGGGAAAAAAGGAAGGTAAAAAGGGGAGAAAATGGGAAAATTGGGGGGAAAAATAAAGAAAAAGTGGGAAAAAAGGAAAAAATGAGAAAATGGGGAAAAAAGGAAGGAAAAAAGGGTAGAAAATGGGAAAATTGGGGGGAAAATAAAGAAAAAGTGGAAAAAAGGAAAAAAGTGAGAAAATGGGGAAAAAAGGAAGGAAAAAAGGAGAGAAAGTGGGGAAAAAGAAGGGAAAAAAAAGAGAAAATGGGGATAAAAAGGAAGAAAAAAAGGGGAGAAAATGGGAAAATTGCAGGGAAAAAGTTGGGAAAAAAAGGGAAAAAGCAGAAAAGAAGAAGAGGAGGGGGATTTGGGTGAAAATGTGGAATTTTTGGAATTTTGGCAGTTCCCCGGAGGCAGCGACAATTACTTGGCCATCACCGGCACCTCCCACCCCTTCCTCAGCGGGGCCGAGGTGAGAAATGGGGTAAAAAATGGGGAAAATGGGAAAATCCAAAAAATAAACAGCAGTGGGGGGGGGACTGGGGGGGAAAATGGGGAAAAATGAGAAAAATGGGGGGAAATGGGGAAAAATGGGATAAAAATGAGGGGAAATGGGGAAAAACAGGAGAAAAAAATGACAAAAATTGGGGGGAATTGGGGAAAAATGGGACAAAAATGAGAAAAATGGGGGGAAATGGGGGAAAAATGGGAAAAAAGAAAAATGGGGGAAAAATGAGAGAAAAATGGGGGGAAAGTGGGAGAAAATGAGGGGAATGGGGAAAATGAGAAAAAAGGGGGGAAAATGGGACAAAAATGAGAAAAATGGGAAATGGGGAAAAAATGGGAGAAAAAATCAAAAAAAAAAGGGGAAAATGGGGGAAAATGAGAAAAATGAGGGAGAAAATGGGAGAAAATGAGAAAAATTGGGGGAAATAGGGAAAAAATGGGGGGGAAATGAGGGAAATGGGGAAAAATGGGAGAAAAAAGAGAAAAATTGAGGGGAATGGGGAAAAAATGGGGGAAAATGAGAAAAATGAGGGGAAATTGGGAAAAACCGGAACAAAAATAGAAAAAATGGGGAAAAAAGAAAAATGAGGGGGAGAATGAGGAAAATAGGGAAAAATGGGGGGGAAATGAGAAAAATGAGAGAAAAATGGGGAAAATGGGAGAAAAAAAGAAAAATTGGGGGGAAATGGGGAAAAATGGGTGAAAATGAGAAAAATGAGGGGAAATGGGGAAAAATGGGACAAAAAAACCAGAAAAAATGGGGAAAAAAAAGAGATAAAATGGGGGGGTGGGAAATGGGGGGGAAAATGAGGGGAAATGGGGGTAAAATGGGAAAAAAAAGAGAAAATTTCACTGCCAACCCCCCCAAATCTTGTCCCAAACCCCCCGAATTTAGTCCCAAACCCCCAAATTTAGTCCCAAACCCCCCAAATTTAGTCCCAAACCCCCCGAATTTAGTCCCAAACCCCCCGAATTTAGTCCCAAACCCCCCGAATTTAGTCCCAAACCCCCAATTTCATTTCCAAACCCCCCAATTTTGTCTCCAACCCCCCGCAGACGTTCCACACGCCCAGCCTGGGCGACGAGGAGTTCGAGATCCCGCCCATCCCGCTGGACTCGGACCCGTCCCTGGCCGTGGTGGGACACTTCGAGGACCTGCCCGAGCCCGGCGCGACCCCCGAGGCCGCCTTCGCGCCCCCCGGCTACGGCGTCGGGGCGCTGGAGCTGCCCGTGGCCGTGGGGCTGCCCCCCGGCATCATCGAGCAGCCCGGGGGGCTCCTCAACATGGTCAGTCAGACACAAAAATGGGGATTTTTACCCCAAAAATGGGGTTTTTATGCTGAAATTGGGGGGGATTTAACCCCAAAATGGGGCTGGAGCTGCCCGTGGCCGTGGGGCTGCCCCCCGGCATCATCGAGCAGCCCGGGGGGCTCCTCAACATGGTCAGTGAGTGCCAAAATTGGGGGTTTTTGCCTTAAAAATTTGGGGTTTTTAACTCAAAAATTGGGATTTTTTAACTCAAAAATTGGGGTTTTTTATGCTGAAAATTGGGTGGGGATCGTCCTTGAAATATGGGGAAAATGGTCCCAAAAATGGGGTGAAAATAGTCCCAAAAATGGGGGGATTTAACCCCAAAAGTGGAGGGTTTAACTCCTAAAATTGAGGGGATTTAACCCTAAAAATGGGGTGGATTTTACTCCAAAAATGGAGGGGATTTAACTCCAAAATATGGGGGGGATTTAATCCCAAAAATTGGGGGAATTTAACACCAAAAATGGGGGGATTTAACTCCAAAAATGGGAGGATTTAACTCCAAAAATGGGGCTAGGAATGATCCCAAAATGGGGGAATTTAGCCCCAAAATGGGGCTGGGAATGGTCCAAAAATGGGTTGAGAAATTGTCCCAAAATGAGGAGATTTTACCCTAAAAATTGGATGGGAGTAGTCCTTAAATGGGGCTGGGAATGATCCCAAATATGGGGGGATTTTACCCTAAAAATTGGATGGAAATGATCCCTAAATGGGGCTGGGAATGGTCCCAAAATGGGAGAATTTAACCCCAAAATGGGAGAATTTAACCCCAAAATGGGCCTGAGAATGGTCCCAAAATGGGGGGAAATTAACCCCAAAATGGGGCTGGGAATGGTCCCAAAATGGGTTGAGAAATTGTCCCAAAATGTGGGGATTTAACCCCAAAATGGGGCTGGAGCTGCCCGTGGCCGTGGGGCTGCCCCCCGGCATCATCGAGCAGCCCGGGGGGCTCCTCAACATGGTCAGTCAGACACAAAAATGGGGATTTTTAACTCAAAAATGGGGTTTTTATGCTGAAATTGGGGAGATTTAACCCCAAAATGGGGCTGGAGCTGCCCGTGGCCGTGGGGCTGCCCCCCGGCATCATCGAGCAGCCCGGGGGGCTCCTCAACATGGTCAGTGAGTGCCAGAAATGGGGTTTTTGCCTTAAAAATTTGGGGTTTTATGCTGAAAATGGGATTTTTTAACTCAAAAATTGGATTTTTTAACTGAAAAATGGGATTTTTTACTAAAAAAATGGGGTTTTTACCTCAAAAATAAGGTTTTTTACTCAAAAATGGGCTTTTTTAACTCAAGAATTGGGGGTTTTATCCTGAAAATTGGATGGGGATCATCCATGAAATAGAGGTGAAATGGTCCAAAAAGTGGGGGGGAAATAGTCCCAAAAATGGGAGATATAACCCCAAAAGCAGAGGATTTAACTCCAAAAATGGAGGGGATTTAACCTCAAAAATGGGATTTTTTAACTCAAAAATTGAGAATTTTATCCTAAAAATTGGGTGGGAATAGTGCCGAAGATGTGGGGGGAAAATAGTCCCAAAAATGGGGGTTAAAAAATCATATTTTGGGGTTAAATAACCAGATTTTGGGGTTAAATAACCACATTTTGATGTCTAAACCCAGGATTTTTGGGTTAATATCTAGATTTTGGGTTACATAACCAGATTTTGGGTTAAATAATCGTATTTGGAGTTAAATAATCAGATTTTGGGTTAAATAACCATATTTTGAGTTAAATAATCAGATTTTGGGTTAAATAACTGTATTTTGAGTCAAACAATTGGATTTTAGGGTTAAATAACCAGATTTTTGGTTAAATAACTGTATTTTGCGTTAAACAATCAGGAATTTGGGTTAAATAACCAGATTTTGAGTTAAATAAGCGTATTTTGAGTCAAACAATCCGATTTTTGGGGTTAAATAACCGGATTTTTAGGTTAAATAACCATATTTTGAGTCAAACAATTGGATTTTGGGGTTAAATAACCGGATTTTTGGGTTAAATAACCAGATTTTGGGGTCAATCACTGGATTTTAGGTTAAATAACTGGATTTGGGGTTAAATAGCCGTAGTTTGGGTTAAACAATCAGATTTTGGGGTTAAATAACCATATTTTGGGTTTAAAAATCAGATTTTGGGGTTAAGTAACCGGATTTTGAGTTAAACAATCAGGATTTTTGGGTCAATCACTGTATTTTGGTTTAAATAACCATATATTGAGTTAGGTATGCAGATTCTTGGGTTAAATAACCGTATTTTGAGTCAAATAATCAGATTTTGGGTTAAATAACCATTTTTTTGGGTTAAATAACCCATTTTGAGTTAAGCAGTCAGATTTTGGGGTTAAATAACTGGATTTTTTGGTTAAACAATCGGGATTTTGGGGTCAACCACTGTATTTTGGGTTAAATAACCATATTTTGGGTTAAAAAATCATATTTTAAGGTTAAACACCCGAATTTTTGCATCCACACCCCCATTTTGGGTGGAATAACCCCGATTTCTGTCCCCCCAGGAGCTGGACCCCCCCATGGCCTCGCAGTTCGCCCCCAGCGCCCCGGTGACCATCGAGGTGCCCCTGGGCGCCCTGAGCCCGGCGGCGCTGCTGGGGGCGGCCGGAGCGCTGACCACACCGCTGACCACGCCGCTGACCACTCAACTGACCACCCAACTGACCACGCCGCTGACCACGCCGCTGACCACGCCCCTGACCACGCCCCTGACCACCATCGACCAATCGGAGCTCAGCTCGCAGCTGGGGCTGGGGCTGGGCGGGGCCTCGGCCACGCCCTCACCTGGCCACGCCCCTCCTGGCCCCGCCCCCGCGGCCACGCCCAGCCCCGAGCGCGGCCTCAGCCCCGCCCCCGCCCCCGCCGGGTCCCCCGCAGGGTCCCCGCAGGACGAGGAGGCCGAGGAGTTCCGCAGGGTGAGGGGTTAAAAACGGGTTAATTGGGGGGAAATTGGGGGGAAATGACTGGAAATTGGGCAAAATATAAAAAAAATTGGTCAAAATACACAGAATCGGCATCAAAAAACACGAAATACCCCAAAAATCGGCACCAAACACCCCAAAATACCCCAAAATCGGCACCAAATACCTGAAAATCGCCCAAAATATCCAAAATCGGCACTAAATACCCCAAAATTGGCCGAAATACCCAAAAATCGGCACCAAATACACCAAAATACCCCAAAATTGGCACCGAATATCCCAGTATCAGACGAAATACCCAAAAAGCGGCACCAAACACCCCAAAATACCCCAAAATTGGCACCACAACCCTAAAATACCCCAAAATTGGCACCAAATACGCGAAATAGGGCCGAAATACCCAAAATTTGTCAAAATACCCAAAAATCGGCTGAAATACCCAAAAATTGGCACCGAATAGTCCAAAATACCCCAAAATCGGCACCAAATACCCAAAAATTGGTCGAAAATACCCAAAATTGGTCAAAATACACAAAAATCGGCACAAAATACCCCAAAATCGGCCGAAACACCCCAAAATACTCCAAAATCGGCAGCAAATACCCCAAAATATCCAAAATCGGCACCAAATACCCAAAAATTGGGCCGAAATAACCAAAATTGGTCAAAATACCCCAAAATCGGCACTAAATACACCAAAATACCCCAAAATCGGCAGCAAACGCCCCAAAATACCCCAAAATCGCCACCAAGTACCCCAAAATACCACAAAATCGGTCAAAATACACAAAAATCGGCCAAATTACCCAAAAATTGGTCAAAAGACCCAAAAATTGGCCGAAATACCCAAAAAATTGGTCAAAATACACAAAAATTGGCCGAAATATACAAAAATCGGCACTAAATACCCCTAAATACCCAAAATTGGCCAAAAATACCCCAAAATCGCCACCAAATACCCCAAAATTGGCACGGAATACCCCAAAATACCACAAAATCAGCTCCAAATACCTCAAAATCCAATTCTTTTGTGGAAAAAACCCAAATTTCCTCCCAAAAGCCTTCAAAAATTCCAAATTTTTGTAAAAAAAACGCCTAAATTCACTTTTTTTCCCAATTTCTCCCTCCAGCCCTCGGCCCCGGCCCCATCCCCGCCGTCGTCGGTCACGCCGAGCTCGGTGCCGGTGCCGGTGTCGGTGCCGGCGCCCCCGGAGGCGCCGCGGCGGCCGAAGCCGCCCAAGAAGGCCAAGAAGAAGAAGGATCCCAACGAGCCGCAGAAACCCGTGTCGGCCTACGCGCTCTTCTTCCGCGACACGCAGGCCGCCATCAAGGGCCAGAACCCCAACGCCACCTTCGGAGAGGTCTCCAAGATCGTGGCCTCCATGTGGGACTCCCTGGGCGAGGAGCAGAAGCAGGTCAGGCGGAAAAATGGGGTGAAAAGGGGAAAAAATGGTAAAAAACGGCAAAAAAAGGTGAAAAAATGGTAAAAACAGCTAAAAATGGGATAAAAACAGGGCAAAAATGGGGCAAAAATGGGAGAAAACAATGTGCAGGATCGTGGCCTCCATGTGGGACTCGCTGGGCGAGGAGCAGAAGCAGGTCAGGCGGAAAAATGGGGTGAAAATCGCAAAAAATGGGAAAAAATGAGAAAAAACAGGGTAAAAATGGGATAAAAATGGCTAAAAAAGGCAAGAAAAAGGGTAAAAATAGGAGAAAAGAATGTCCGAGGTCATGGGCTCCATGTGGGACTCCCTGGGCGAGGAGCAGAAGCAGGTCAGGGGGAGAAATGGGGAAAAAACAGGAAAAAATGGTAAAAAATGAGAAAAAACAGCAAAAAATTGGGTTAAAATGGGGGAAAATAGGGGAAAGTGACAGAAAAATGGGAGAAAAGGAGGTCCAGGATCGTGGGCTCCATGTGGGACTCGCTGGGAGAGGAGCAGAAGCAGGTGGGGAGTGGGATTTTGGGGTGAAAACATGAAAAAATGGGAAAAAATGGCTAAAAAATGGCTAAAAATGGGGAAAAAAAGCCAAAAAAAGGGTAAAAATAGGGGGAAACAATGTTCAGGATCATGGACTTCATGTGGGACTCACTGGGAGAGGAGCAGAAGCAGGTGGGAGACAAAAAATGGGGTGAAAAAGGGTGAAAATGGGAAAAAGTGGTGAAAAATGGTAAAAAATGGCTGAAAATGAGATAAAAATAGGGTAAAAACAGGGAAAATGGGGGG
The DNA here is from genome assembly GCF_048771995.1 of Taeniopygia guttata. NCBI lineage: Eukaryota > Metazoa > Chordata > Aves > Passeriformes > Estrildidae > Taeniopygia > Taeniopygia guttata. The sequence continues at coordinate 259,242 of NC_133061.1, forward strand.
AAATGAATGTCCAGGATCGTGGGCTCCATGTGGGACTCGCTGGGTAAGGAGCAGAAGCAGGTCAGGGGGAGAAATGGGGTGAAAAAGGGAAAAAACGGTGAAAAAATGGTAAAAAATGGTAAAAATTGCCAAAAAATGGGGAAAAACGGGATAAAAACGGGGCAAAAATGGGAGAAAACAATGTCCAAGATCATGGGCTCCATGTGGGACTCGCTGGGAGAGGAGCAGAAGCAGGTCAGGCGGAAAAATGGGGTGAAAAGAGGAAAAAATGGGAAAAAACGGTGAAAAAATGGTTAAAAATGGCAAAAAATGGCTAAAAATGGGGCAAGAATGGGAGAAAACAATGTCCAAGGTCATGGGCTCCATGTGGGACTCGCTGGGCGAGGAGCAGAAGCAGGTGGGAGAGAAAAAATGGGGTGAAAAAGGGAAAAAATGGGAAAAAACAGTGAAAAATGCAAAAACTTGAAAAAAACAGGGTAAAAATGGGAAAAATCAGGAATAAAATGGCCCCGAAATGGGATTGGGGACCCCAAAATTGGGTTGGGAACCCCAAAATGGGACTGGGAACCCCAAAATGGGATTGGAGACCCCAAAATGGGATTGGGGACCCCAAAATGGGACTGGAAACCCCAAAATCGCCGTTTTTGGCCCCATTTTTCAGGTGTACAAGCGCAAGACGGAGGCGGCCAAGAAGGAATACCTGAAAGCTCTGACGGCCTACAAAGCCACCCTGGTAACCCAAAAATACCCCAAAAATATCCCAAAAATACCCCAAAATTACCCCAAAAATATCCCCAAAATACCCCCAAAAATACCTACAAAAATAACAAAAAATATCCCAGAAATACTAAAAAAAATACCCCCCAAAATGCCCCAAAATACCCCAAAAAATACAAAAAAAGCCTCAAAAAATACTCCAAAAAATATCTCCAAAATACCCCAAAAATATTGCCAAAATACCAAAAAAAAAAATCTCCAAAAATGGCCCAAAAATACCAAAAAGTATCCCAGAAATATTTCAAAAAATACCCCCCAAAACGCCCCAAAATACCCCAAAAAATAAAAAAAAAAAGCCTCAAAAAATACCCCAAAAATATCCCCAAAAATACAAAAAAAAAACCCTCAAAAAAAATCCCAAAAAATATCTCCAAAATACCCCAAAAATATTGCCAAAATACCCAAAAAAAATCTCCAAAAATGGCCCAAAAATACCAAAAAATACCCCAAAAGTACTCAAAAAAACACCCAAAATACCACAAAATCCCCCCAAAAATACAAAAAATTTCAAAAAATACCCCAAAAAATACCTCAAAGTGGCCCAAAATTACCCCCAAGATACCCAAAAAAAATACTTCCAAAAATGGCCCCAAAATATTAAAAAATATCCAAAAAATGCTCCAAAAAATACCTCAAAAAAATCTCCAAAAATATCTCCAAAAATGGCCCAAAAATCCCCCCAAAATAAATAAAAAAAATCTCAAAAAATGGCCCAAAAATACCAAAAAGTATTTCAAAAATACCCCAAAAAATACTTCTAAAAATGGCCCAAAAATAAAAAAAAAAAATCAAAAAAATGCTCCAAAAATTCCCTCAAAATACCCCAAAAAATCTCAAAAAATTCCAAAAAATATTCCAAAAATACTCCAAAAATACCTCTAACATTTTTCCCAATTTTAACCATTTTTCCTCCATTTTAACCATTTTTTCTCCCATTTTTCCCCATTTTAACCATTTCTTCTCTCATTTTCCCCCATTTTCCCCCCCTTTTTCCCATTTTCCCAATTTCCCAATTTTAACCATTTTTTCTCTAATTTTCCCCCATTTTTCCCCATTTTTAACCATTTTTTCTCTCTTTTTCCCCCTTTTCCCCCAATTTCCCCATTTTAACCATTTTTTCTCTCATTTCAACCATTTTCCACCATTTGTAACCATTTTTTCTCTCATTTTCCCCCCTTTTTCACATTTTCCCATTTTCCCCCATTTTTCCCCATTTTAACCATTTTTTCTCTAATTTTCCTCCAATTTCCCCATTTTAACCATTACTTCTCTCATTTCCCACCATTTTTCCCCATTTTTAACGATTTTTTCTCTAATTTTCCCCCATTTTCCCCTTTTTTTCCCGTTTTCCCAATTTCCCCATTTAAACCATTTTTTCTTTAATTTTCCCCAATTTTCCCCCATTTTTAACTATTTTTTTCTCTAATTTTTCTCCATTTTCCCGCATTTTCCTCTTTTTTCCCCATTTTCCCAATATCCCCATTTTAACCATTTTTTCTCTCATTTTTCTCCATTTTCCTAATTTCCCCATTTTAACCACCATTTTTTCTCTCATTTTTCTCTAATTTTTTCCCCATTTTCCCCCATTTTTAACCATTTTTTCTCTCATTTTTCCCCAATTTCCCCATTTTCCTCATTTTTAACCATTTTTCTTGCATTTTTCCACATTTCCCCCCATTTTTCCCCATTTTAACCATTTTTTCTCTTATTTTTCCCCCTTTTTCCCCCAATTTCCCCTTTTTACCCATTTCCCCATTTTCTCTCATATTTAACCTTTTTTTCTCTGTTTTTTCCCCATTTTCCCCAATTTTAACCATTTTTTCTCTGTGTTTTCCCCATTTTCCCCCATTTTAACCAATTTTCTCTCATTTCCCCCCATTTTAACAATTTTTCCCCAATTCCCCCAATTTTAACCATTTTTCTCTGTTTTTTCCCCATTTTTTCTCTCTTTTTCCCCATTCCCCCCTCCCCCCCCAGACCTCCCCGGACCCCCCCGACCCCGACCCCTCCCCCTCCCCCGCCCCTCCCCCCTCCTCCCCCCCCGCCCCGCCCAGCCCCTCCCCCACCCCCGCCCCTCCCCCCATCCCCAAAATCCTCCTGGCCCGGACGCTCCTCCCAGGGGGCGGGGCCAACGCCCAGGGGGGCGTGGCCTCGACAGCGGCGGGGGCGGGGCTTGTGGCCGTGCTGGCCCCGCCCCCTCCCCGCCCCCCCGCCCCTCCCCCACCCCCGCGGGCGCGGCTCCACCCCCCCCCCCCTCCAGCAAATGGCGGCGGGTGGGGGAGGGGGAGGCGGGGGAGGGGCAGCGGGGGGTGGGGGAGGGGCTGTGGGGGGAGGGGGAGGGGGCGTGGCTTCCTCGCAGCCCCTCCCCCACCGCAGCCCCTCCCCCCAAGCCCCGCCCCCGCCCCCTCCCCCCCTGCAGCCCATGCGGGGGCCCCCCCCCCTGCAGATCAAGGTGCTGCCCCTCCCCCCGCTGCACGCGCTGCCCCTCCCCCACCCCCCCGCACCCTCCCCCACCCCGCAGAGGGGGGAGGGGCGGCCCCAAGAGGAGGAGGAGGAGGAGGAGGAGGAGGAAGAGGAGATGGGGGCGGAGCCGGTGGTGGTGCCGCAGGTGAGGGGGAAATTTGGGGGAAAATGGGAAAAAAATGGGGAAAAATGGAAAAAAAATTGGGGGGAAATTTGGGGGGAAATTGGGGAAAAGTTGGGGGAAAAATGGGGGAAATTTCGGGGAAAAAATGGGAAAAAATTGGGGGGAAAATTGAGGGGAAATTGGGGAAAAAATGGGGGAAAATTGGGGAAAAAAATGGGAAAAATTTGGGGGAAAATTGGGGGAAATTTGGGGGAATATTGGTGAAAATTTGGGGGTAAATTTGGGACAAAATGGGGAAAAATTTTGGGGGGAATCGGGGAAAAAATTTGGGGGAAATTGGGGAAAAAATGGGAAAATTTTGGGGGAAAATGGGGGGGAAATTAAGGAGAAAATGGGAAAAAAATTGGGGGGAAATCGGGGGGAAAGTGAGGGGAAATTGGGGAAAAAATGGGAAAAAATTTGGGGGGAAAATGGGGAAAAATTTGGGGGGAAATTGGGAAAAATTGGGGAAAAATTTGGGGGGAAATTTGGGGGAAAATTGGTAAAAAAAAGGGGAAAAATTGAGGGGGAATTGGGGGAAAATTTGAGGGGAAATTGGGGGGAAATTGGGGAAAAAATGGGAAAAAATTTGGGGGGAAATCGGGGGGAAATTGAGGGGGAGAAATGGGGGAAAATTTGGGGGGAAATTGGGGGGAAATTGAGGAAAATTTTGGGAGGGAAAATTTGAGAAAAATTTGGGGGGAAAATTGGGGAAAAATGGGAAAAAAACTGGGGGGAAATTGGGGGGAAATTATGGGAAAAATGGGGGGAAATTTGGGGGGAGAGTGGGAAAAAATTGGGGGAAAATTGGGGGAAATTTGGGGGAAAATTGGTTTAAAAAAGGGGAAAATTTGGGGGAAAATTGGGGGGAAAATTGGGGGAAAATTTGGGGGAAGTCAGGGAAAAAAATTGGGGGAAATCGGGGAAAATTTTGGGGGGAATTGGGGAAAAAATGGAATTCTGGGGGAAATGGGGTAAAACATGGGATTTGGGGTAAAAAAGGGGGAAATTGAGAAGAAATTGGGTGGGAAATGGGGTAAAAAATGAGATTTTTGGGAGGGGAACGGTGTAAAAAATGAGATTTTTCGGGGGGAAAACGGGGTAAAAACGGGGGGAAATGGGGTTAAAAATGGGATAAAAAAAGGGCGTAAAAAATGGGATTTATGTAAAAAGGGTGCAAAAAAGAGGATTTGGGTTAAAAAAGGGGATTTTGGGTCGCAGGTGCCGTCGCCGCCGCGCCTGGAGCTGGTGGCCGTGGCGGAGTCGCCGCCGGGCGCGGCCGAGTGGCCGCGGGGTCGGTGCGTCCGCGCCGGCTGCGAGAACGCGCCCGTGGCCAGCGGCGACTGGGACGAGGAGTTCTGCAGCAGCGAGTGCCTGGTGCGCCACTGCCGGTGAGAAAAATAGGGGAAAAAAGCAAAAAAACAGGCAAAAACGGTGAAAAAACGGGGAAAAACTGTGAAGAACGGTGAAAAAACAGCTAAAAACGGTGAAAAACATGAAAAGAATGGGGGAAAATGGGGAGTTCCGCAGCGAGGGCCTGGTGCGCCACTGCCGGTGAGAAACGGGGCGAAAACGGGGAAAAACGGTGAAAAAATGGGTAAAAACGGTGAAAAATGGTGAAAAACGGTGAAAAAACGGGTAAAAACGGTGAAAAAACGGTCGAAAACGGGGAAAAAAGGGGAGTTCCACAGCAAGTGCCTGGTGCGCCACTGCCGGTGAGAAAAATGGGGAAAAACAGGGGAAAACGGGAAAAACGGGGAAAAAATGGTGAAAAACGGTGAAAAAACGGCTAAAAACTGTGAAAAAACGGCTAAAAACGGGGAAAAAATGGGGTAAAAATGGGGTTTGTGATGGAAAATGGGGAGTTCTGCAGCAGTGAGTGCCTGGTGCGCCACTGCCGGTGAGAAATGGGGGAAAAAAGCAAAAAAAACGGGAAAAAAAGGGAAAAAACGGTGAAAAAACGGTGAAAAACGGTGAAAAAACGGGCAAAAACTGTGAAAAACGGTGAAAAAATGACTAAAAACGGGAAAAGAATGGGCGAAAATGGGTTAAAAAATTGGGAGTTCCGCAGCAAGTGCCTGGTGCGCCACTGCCGGTGAGAAAAATGGGGAAAAACGAAAAAAAACGGGAAAAAACGGTGAAAAAATGGGTAAAAACGGTGAAAAAACGGCGAAAAAAGGTGAAAAAACGGGTAAAAACGGTGAAAAATGGGAAAAGAATGGGCGAAAATGGAGAAAAAATGGGGAGTTCTGCAGCAAGTGGCTGGTGCGCCACTGCCGGTGAGAAACGGGGCGAAAATGGGAAAAATCGGGAAAAAACGGTGAAAAACGGTGAAAAAAACGGGAAAAACGGTGAAAAAACGTCTAACAACGGTGAAAAACATGAAAAGAATGGGCAAAAATGGGTTAAAAATGGGGAGTTCTGCAGCAGCGAGTGCCTGGTGCGCCACTGCCGGTGAGAAATGGGGAAAAAAAGGAAAAAATGGGCAAAAACGGTGAAAAAACGACTAAAAACGGTGAAAAAACGGGGGAAAATGGTGAAAAAATGTGCGAAAACAGGGGAAAATGTGAAAAAACAGGGAAAAAAAAGCACAAACGGGGAGAAGGGCAAAAACGGGAATAATGGGGGTAAAACGGGGAAAAATGGGCAAAAATGGGGGAAAAATAGGCAAAATGGGAAAAATGGGCAAAACTGGACAAAAAAATGGGGGAAAACGGGGAAAACGGGCAAAAATGTGGAGAAAAGGGCAAAAACGGAAAAATGGGGAAAAACGGGAGGAAAATGGGGGGAAAATGGGGGTTTCGTCCCAAAAAATGCAGGTTTTGGCAATAAAAATTGGGATTTGTGAAGGGAAAATGGGGATTTCTCCTGGAAAACGGCATTTCCGACAGAAAAACAGGAACTTCTCACCAAAAATGGGGATATCTCACAAAAAACTGGGATTTCTCCCAAAAAATGGGAATTTCTCCAAAAAACACGAATTTCTCACAAAAATCGTGAATTTCTGATGGAAAAAAAAACCCAAAAAATCCACTTTGAACCCTCGAAAACAGCCCCAAAAATCACCATTTTTCCACCCAAACCCGCCGTTTTTTGACCCAAAATTTCATTTTTTTGACCCAAAATTTGACTTTTTGACCAAAAATGTCATTTTTTGCCCCAAAATTGTGTTTTTTCCTGTTTCAGGGACGTGTTCCTGGCCTGGCTGGCCGCCCGCAGCGCCGGCAGCAGCAGCAGCAACGTCGTCTTCGTCAAGTGAGACCCCCCAAATTTTGGGGCAATTTTGGGGCTTTTTGGGTCGCTTCGGGCGCATTAAAAATCTCGCTGGGATCTCTGCATTCGGTTTTTGTGCTTTTTTTATGGTTTTTGCCCCAAAATCGGGGTTTGGATGGGGGGGAGGAGGAGTCACGAAATCAGCGTCGGAATCGTTAAAAAAAAAGGATTTTGAGGAAAAATAAAAAAGGTGGAAATGGTAAAAGTTGGGGTTGAAACCGAAAAATTCGAGTTTGTGCTTTGGTAAAAATCCAGTTTGGAGATAAAAAATGACTTTGGAACCCCAAAAATCCAATTTAAACACAAAAAAATCTAATTTAGACCCAAAAAATCCCATTCGAGCCTCAAAAAAAATCCCATTTAGAACTAAAAAATCCAATTTAAACACAAAAAAAAATTCCAATTTAAACCCAAAAAATCCCATTTGAGCCTCAAAAAAATCACATTCAGACCCGAAAAATCCAATTTAGACTCAAAACTTCCCATTTTTAGACCCAAAAATCCAATAAAAACACAAATCAAATTTAGATCCAAAAATCCCTTTTTAGGCCCAAAAAAATTCCACTTTACACCCAAAAAAAATCCAGTTTTGACCCAAAAAATCCCTTTTGAACATTTTTTCCACAATTTTCACTATTTTCCCCTCATTTTCACCTTTTTTTCCCTCATTTTCACCATTTTTCCTCATTTTCATCTTTTTTCCATAATTTTCACCATTTTTCCCTCATTTTCACCATTTTCCCCTCATTTTCACCATTTTTTTCCATAATTGTCCCCATTTTTTCCTCATTTTCACATTATTTTTCCGTTTTTTTGGCATCCAGACCCATTTTCCACCTTTTTTCCCCGAAAAGAAACCACACCAGACTTTCCTTGCAAAAAAATCCTTTTATTGCCACGCTAAAATGGCTAAAAAAACCAAATAGAACCCCAAATAAAACCCCCCAAAAATCCCCAAAAAATCCCAAATAAAACCCAAATAAAACCCCAAATAAAACCCAAAAAAATTCCAAATAAAACCCTGAATAAGACCCAAAAAAAAACCCAAAAAAATGAAAAAAAACCCCAAAAAATGGCTAAAAAAACCAAATAAAACCCAAAAAGAACCCCAAATAAATCCCAAATAAAGTACCGAATAAGACCCAAAAAACCCCAAAAAATGAAAAAAACCAAAAAAATGGCTAAAAAAACAAATTAAACCCCAAATAAAACCCGAAAAAATCCCAAAGAAAACCCCAAATAAAACCCTAAATAAAACCCAAAAAAAAATCCCAAATAAAACCCCGAATAAGACCCCAAAAAAAACCCAAAACACCCCAAAAAAACCCCAAAAAAACCCAACAAAAAATGGCTAAAAAAAACCAAATAAAACCCCAAATAAAACGCCAAAAAAATCCCAAATGAAACCCCGAATAAGACACAAAAAAAACCCAAAAAATTGAAAAAAAACCCCAAAAAATGGCTAAAAAAACCCAATAAAACCAAATAAAATCCCAACTAAAACCCTGAATAAGACCCAAAAAAGCCAACAAAAAATGGCTAAAAAAAACCAAATAAAACCCCGAAAAATCCCAAATAAAACCCAAATAAAACCCAAATAAATCCCAAATAAAACCCTGAATAAGACCCAAAAAAAACCCCAAAAAATTGAAAAAAAAACCCAAAAAATGGTTAAAAAAACCAAATAAAACCTGAAAAAATCCCAACTAAAACCCCGAATAAAACCGAAATAAATCCCAAATAAAACCCCGAATAAGACCCCAAAAAAAAACCCAAAAAAATGAAAAAAAACCCCAAAAAATAGCTAAAAAACCCAAATAAAACCCAAAAAAATCCCAACTAAAACCCCAAATAAGACCCAAAAAAAACCCAAAAAAAGAAAAAAAAACCACCACCAAAAAATGGCTAAAAAAACCCAAATAAAACCCAAAAATCCCCAAAAAATCCCAAATAAATCCCAAATAAAACACCAAATAAAACCCGAAAAATATCCCAACTAAAACCCAGAATAAGACCCAAAAAAAAACCCAAAAAATGAAAAAAAAAAAAGGGTAAAAAACCCAAATTAAACCCCAAATAAAACCCAAAAAAATCCCAAATGAAACCCAAATAAAACCCCAAAAAAACCCAATTAAAACCCAGAATAAGACCCCAAAAAAACCCAACAAAAAATGGCTAAAAAAACCAAATAAAACCCAAATAAAACCCCGAATAAGACCCAAAATAAAGAAAAAAAAACCCAAAAAATTGCTAAAAAACCCAAATAAAACCCGAAAAAATCCCAACTAAAACCCCGAATAAGACCCAAAATAAAACCCAAATAAAATTTAAAAAAAAAGAGCTAAAAAAGCCCAAAAAAGGCCCAAATTGTCCACGCTCAGAGGTTCTTGGGCTTGGCGATGACGCCGTCGGGGTAGTGCTGCTTGAACCGCGCCACCACGTCGGGGTCCAGCAGGTGGATCCCGTCCAGCTGGTTCCCCAGCGTGATCCTGGAAAAAAAACCAAAATTAATCAAATTTCAGTCCCAAAAAATCCAAATTCGGTCATCAAAAAAAAAACCAAAAAAAAATCCAAAAAAAACCAAAAAAAATCCCAAAAAAACCCCCAAAAAAAGCCAAAAACCAGCAAATTTCAGTCCCAAAAAAAACAAAACATCTAAATTCAGACACTTAAAAAAATCCCTAAAAAAATAATCCAAAACCCCCAAATTTCAGTCCCAAAAAACCAAAAAAATCTAAATTCAGACACTTAAAAAAATCCCTAAAAAAATAATCCAAAAACCCCAAATTTCAGTCCCAAAAAATCCAAATTCAGTCACTAAAAAAAAACCCTAAAAAAAACCCCAAAAAATCACCAAAAAAACCCCCAAATTTCAGTCCCAAAAAATCCAAATTCAGACACTAAAATAAATCCCTAAAAAATTCCCAAAAAAAACCCCAAAAATCCCATTTAAACCCCTGAAACCCCCCCCAAAAAATCTCCAAAAAAAAATCCCATTTAAACCCCTAAAAACATCCCCTTTAAATTCCCCAAAATCCCTGTTAAAATAAAAAAAAAAATCCCCTTTAAAATCCCGCAAAAATTAAAAAAAAACTCATTTAAATCCCAAAAAAAACCCCAAAAATCCCATTTAAATCTCAAAAAAAATCCCATTTAAACCCCCCAAAAAAATGCAAAAAACACCCCAAAAATCCCCTTTTAACCCCCGATTTACCAGTTGGGCTGAACATTGTGGGGACGGCCGAAAAGTTCGATTTTCCGCGTGCCCGGCGACAGCCGCTCGATCATCCCGTAAATCTCGTCGGGTTTGTGGCTGGTGGAGCGCACCTGCAAAAAAGGCAAAAAAAAAAGGAATTTTTACTCTTTCCGCCCTTTTTTTGCCCTTTTTTTGCTTTTTTTTGCTCTTTTTTTCCTTCATTTTTCCCATTTTCTGAGGGGGTTTTTGGTTTCCCGCCATTTTCTGAGGGGATTTCGTTTTCCCGCCTTTTTTCCTGAGGTAATTTCCTCATTTTTCACCATTTTATGAGGTAATTTCCTCATTTTTCACCATTTTCTGAGGAGATTTCCCTTTCCCGCCTTTTTTCTGAGGTAATTTCCTCATTTTTTACCATTTTCTGATGTACTTTCCTCATTTTTCACCATTTTTCTGAGGTAATTTCCTCATTTTTCCAATTTTCTGAAGGGGGTTTTTGGTTTCCCGCCATTTTCTGAGGGGATTTCGTTTTCCCGCCTTTTTTTCTGAGGTAATTTCTTCACTTTTCACCATTTAATGAGGGAATTTATTCATTTTTCAACATTTTATGAGGTATTTTCCTCGTTTTTCATGATTTTCTGAGGTAATTTCCTCATTTTTCACCATTTTTCTGGATAATTTCCTCATTTTTCCCATTTTCTGAGGGGGTTTTTGGTTTCCCGCCATTTTCTGAGGGGATTTCGTTTTCCCGCCTTTTTTTCTGAGGTAATTTCCTCACTTTTCACCATTTTATGAGGGAATTTAATCATTTTTCACCATTTTCTGAGGTATTTTCCTCATTTTTCATGATTTTCTGATGTATTTTCCTCATTTTTCTGAGGTAATTCCCTCATTTTTCCCATTTTCTGAGGGGGTTTTTGGTTTCCCGCCATTTTCTGAGGGGATTTCGTTTTCCCGCCTTTTTTCCTGAGGTAATTTCCTCACTTTTCACCATTTTATGAGGTAATTTCATCATTTTTCACCATTTTCTGAGGTATTTTCCTCATTTTTCATGATTTTCTGAGGTAATTTCCTCATTTTTCACCATTTTTCTGAGGTAATTTCCTCATTTTTCCCATTTTCTGAGGGGGTTTTTGGTTTCCCGCCATTTTCTGAGGGGATTTCATTTTCCCGCCTTTTTTCCTGAGGTAATTTCCTCACTTTTCATGATTTTCTGAGGTAATTTCCTAATTTTTAACCATTTTCTGAGGTAATTTCCTCATTTTTCTCCTTTACCTGACATAATTCCTTCACTTTTCCCCATTTCCTGAGGTATTTCCCTAATTTTTCTCATTTTTCTGAGGTAATTTCCTCATTTTTCCCATTTTCTGAGGGGGTTTTTGGTTTCCCGCCATTTTCTGAGGGGATTTCGTTTTCCCGCCTTTTTTTCTGAGGTAATTTCCTCACTTTTCACCATTTAATGAGGGAATTTCATCATTTTTCACCATTTTATGAGGTATTTTCCTCATTTTTCATGATTTTCTGAGGTAATTTCCTCATTTTTCATGATTTTCTGAGGTAATTTCCTCATTTTTCCCATTTTCTGAGGGGGTTTTTGGTTTCCCGCCGTTTTCTGAGGGAATTTCGTTTTCCCGCCTTTTTTCGTAAGGTAATTTCCTCACTTTGCACCATTTAATGAGGGAATTTCATCATTTTTCACCATTTTCTGAGGTATTTTCCTCATTTTTCATGATTTTCTGAGGTATTTTCCTCATTTTTCACCATTTTCTGAGGTAATTTCCTCATTTTTCCCAATTTCTGAGGGGGTTTTTGGTTTCCCGCCATTTTCTGAGGGGATTTCGTTTTCCCACCTTTTTTTCTGAGGTATTTTCCACACTTTTCATGATTTTCTGAGGTAATTTCCTCATTTTTCACCATTTTATGAGGTATTTTCCTCACTTTTCACCATTTCCTGAGGTATTTCCCTAATTTTCCTCATTTTTCTGAGGTAATTTCCTCATTTTTCCCGTTTTCTGAGGGGGTTTTTGGTTTCCCGCCATTTTCTGAGGGGATTTCGTTTTCCCGCCTTTTTTCCTGAGGCAATTTCCTCACTTTTCACCATTCTATGAGACAATTTCCTAATTTTTCACCATTTTATGAGGGGATTCCCCTTCCCCGCCTTTTTTCTGAGGTAATTTCTTAATTTTTCACCATTTTCTGATGTATTTTCCTCATTTTTCACCATTTTCTGAGGTAATTTCCTCATTTTTCCCATTTTCTGAGGGGGTTTTTGGTTTCCCGCCATTTTCTGAGGGGATTTCGTTTTCCCGCCTTTATTTCTGAGGTAATTTCTTCACTTTTCATGATTTTCTGAGGTATTTTCCTAATTTTTAACCATTTTATGAGGTAATTTTGCGTTTAAATCCTGAGGATTTTGGGGTTTAACCCACAGATTTTGGGGTTTAAACCCCCGGATTTTGGGGTCAAACCCACATTTTTTCTCTTTTAACCCCCATATTTTAGGGTTTAACCTCCCGATTTTGGGTTAAATTTCCCAAAATCCAGGGAATAAATGTGGGAATTTCGGGGTGGGGTTTTTGGGGTGAAATCCCGCGGATTTGGGGTCTCACCTCGGCCACGATGACGTCACAATCCAGGCCCCGGTTGAAGCCTTGGGGGTTCCCCTTCACCCCCACCTGCGGGAGGGGCAAATTTGGGGGGTCCCGAAACCCCAAAACTCCAAAATCTGCCCCAAAATACCCCAAACCCCTAAATCTGTCCCAAAACACCCAAAATCCACCCCAAAATCCCCTAAATATGTCCCAAAACCCCAAAATCTGCCCCCTAACACTCCAAATCCCCTAAAACCATCCCAAAATCTGCCCCAAAATACCCCAAACCCCCTAAATCTGTCCCAAAACACCCAAAATCCTCAAAATTTGCCCCAAAATACCCCAAACCATTAAATCTGTCCCAAAAAACCCAAAATCCACCCCAAAATCCCCTAAATCTGCCCCAAACCCCCAAAATCTGCCCCCAAACACCCAAAATATGTCCCAAAACCCCCGAAATTCTCAGCGAGACTCCCAAAATCCCCTAAAATTGCCCCAAAAACCCCAAAATCCCATAAAACGACACCAAAACACCCCAAAATCCACCCAGAACTGCCCCAAAATACCCCAAAAATGCCCTAAAACCACCGAGGCCCCCAAAATTCCCGAAATCTGCCCCAAAACCCCCAATATCCACTCAGCAACTCCCAAAATCCCCAAAACCCCCAAAATCCCCTAAATCCACCCCAAAACCTCCCAAATTGTCACCGAGAGCCCCAAAATCCCCAAAAATCTGCTCAAATTCCCCAAAATCCCCCAAAATCTGCCCCAAAATCCACCCAGAAACCCCCAAAATCCCCGGGGGTTTGGGGTCAGTTTTGGGGTGAATATTTGGGATTTTTGGGGTGAATATTTGGGATTTTGGGGCGGATATTTGGGATTTTTGGGGTGAATATTTGGGATTTTTGGGGTGAATATTTGGGATTTTTGAGGTGAATATTTGGGATTTTTGGTTGTCAATATTTGGGATTTTTGGGGTTGATATTTGGGGTGAATATTTGGGATTTTTGGGGCGAATATTTGGGATTTTTGGTTGTCAATATTTGGAATTTTTGGGGTGAATATTTAAGACTTTTTAGGTGAATGTTTGGGATTTTTGAGGCAAATATTTGGCATTTTTGGAGCGAATATTTGGGAATTTTTTGGGCTGGATATTTGGAATTTTTGGGGTGAATATTTAAGACTTTTTAGGTGAATATTTGGCATTTTTGGGGCGAATATTTGAGATTTTTGGTTGTCAATATTTGGGATTTTTTGGGGAAGATATTTGGGATTTTTTTAGGTGAATATTTGGGGATTTTTCGGGTGAATATTTGGGGATTTTTGGGGTGAATATTTGAGATTTTTGGGGTGAATATTTGGCATTTTTGGGTTGAATATTTAAGATTTTTTAGGTGAATATTTGGGATTTTTGGGGCGGATATTTGGGATTTTTGAGGTGAATATTTTGGGATTTTTGGTTGTCAATATTTGGGATTTTTGAGGCGAATATTTGGGATTTTTGGTTGTCAATATTTGGGATTTTTGGGGTGAATTTTTGGGATTTTTGGGGCGGATATTTGGGACTTTTGGTTGTCAATATTTGGGATTTTTGGGGTGAATTTTTGGGATTTTTTGAAGTCGATATTTGGGATTTTTGGGGTGAATATTTAAGATTTTTTAGGTGAATATTTAAGACTTTTTAGGTGAGTATTTGGGATTGTTGAGGAGAATATTTGGGATTTTTGAGGAGAATATTTGGGAATTTTGGTTGTCAATATTTGGGATTTTTGGGGTGAATATTTGGGATTTTTTGAGGCGGATATTTGGGATTTTTGGGGTGAATATTTAAGACTTTTTAGACGAATATTTGGCATTTTTGGGGCGAATATTTGAGATTTTTGGTTGTCAATATTTGGGATTTTTGAGGCGAATATTTGGGATTTTTGGTTGTCAATATTTGGGATTTTTGGGGTGAATTTTTGGGATTTTTGGGGCGGATATTTGGGACTTTTGGTTGTCAATATTTGGGATTTTTGGGGTGAATTTTTGGGATTTTTTGAAGTCGATATTTGGGATTTTTGGGGTGAATATTTAAGATTTTTTAGGTGAATATTTAAGACTTTTTAGGTGAGTATTTGGGATTGTTGAGGAGAATATTTGGGATTTTTGAGGAGAATATTTGGGAATTTTGGTTGTCAATATTTGGGATTTTTGGGGTGAATATTTGGGATTTTTTGAGGCGGATATTTGGGATTTTTGGGGTGAATATTTAAGACTTTTTAGACGAATATTTGGCATTTTTGGGGCGAATATTTGAGATTTTTGGTTGTCAATATTTGGGATTTTTTGGGGTCAATATTTAAGACTTTTTAGGTGAATATTTGAGATTTTTGAGGCGAATATTTGGGAATTTTTTGGGGTGAATATTTAAGACTTTTTAGGTGAATATTTGAGGATTTTTGGGGTGAATTTTGGGGATTTTGGTACCAGGCAATGCTCCTTGCCGTGGTTCAGCCAATGCCCCGTCCGGCCCGTGCGGATGATTCGCTGCAGCTGATTCGTCTTCACCCAAATTATTTCATCCACGCGCTCGTACCTGCCCCAAATTTGGGAATTTTTGGGTTTTTTTGGGTTTTTTAAATTTTTGGGTTTTTTTGTGGGTTTTTTTTGGGGTTTTTTTGGGGTTTTTTTGGGGGTATTTTTAATTAAAAATTAAAATCTCACCCCCAGAGGTTGAGGCACTCGCGGCCCAGCTCCATGGCCCTGGAATGGGGGGAAAAAATGGGATTTTGGGGGAGGAAAAATTGGGATTTTGGGGTGAAAATTGGGATTTTTGGGGGAAATTTAAATTTTGGGGGAAAAATTGGGATTTTTTGGGGGAAATTTAAATTTTGGGGGAAAAACGGGGTTTTGGGGTGAAAATTGGGATTTGAGAGGGAAAATTTGGGATTTTGGGGGGAAAATTGGGGGTTGTGGACGGGAAATTGGGATTTTTGGGGTGAAAATTGGGATTTTGGGGAAGAAAACGGAAATTTTGGGGAAGATTTGAAATTTGAGAGGGAAAATTGGGGTTTTGGGAGGAAAAAATTGGGGTTTTGGTGGAAAATTAGGATTTGGGGGGGGAATGGAGTTTGGGGTAGAAAATTGTGATTTTTGAGAGAAAAATATGGTTTTTGGGGGAAAAATCGGGATCTTGAGGGAGAAAATTGGGATTTTTGAGGCAAGTTTAAATTTTGGGGGGAAAATCAAGGTTTTGGGGTGAAAATTGGGATTTGAGAGGGAAAATTTGGGGTTTTGGGGGGGAAATTGGGATTTGTGGACGGGAAATTTGGATTTTTGGGGTGAAAATTGGGATTTTGGGGAAGAAAACGGAAATTTTGGGAAAGAATTGAAATTTGAGAGGGAAAATTGGGGTTTTGGTGGAAAATTGGGATTTTGGGATGTGAAATTGGGATTTTGAGGGAAAATTGGGGTTTTAGGGGGAAAATTTGGGGTTTGAGGGAAAAGATTGGGATTTGAGGGGGAAAATGGGATTTTGGGGGAAAATTGGGATTTTGATGAAGGAAATTGAGAGTTTTGTAGAGAAAATTGGGATATTTTGGGGGAAATTTTGGGATTTTTGGGGAAAAGATTGGGATTTTGGGGAAAATTGGGGTTTTGGGGGGAAAAATTGGGGTTTTGGGGGGAAAATTGGGATTTCGGTGAAGGAAATTGAGATTTTTGTAGAGCAAATTGGGATTTTTTGGGGAAAATTTTGGGATTTTTGGGGAAAAGATTGGGATTTTTCAGGAGGAAAAGGGTTTGGGGAAGGAAAACTGGGATTTTCATGAGGAGAAATTGGGATTTTGGGTGAAAAGATTGGGATTTTGGGGAAAAATTGGGGTTTTGAGGGAAAAAATTGGGATTTTGGGGAAAAATTGGGATTTTGGGCAGGGAAATTGGGATTTTGGGGGGGGAAATTGGGATTTTGGGTCTGCAATAAATCCCCACAGTTTGGAGGCGAATCTTGGGGTTTTTGAGGTGAATCTTGGGGTTTTTGGGATCGTTACGGATTCGGGGTAAATCCCGGGGGTTTTGGTCAAAAATCTCGTGATTTTTGGGGCGAATCTCGTGGTTTTTGGGTTCCTTATGGGTTTGGGGTTAATCCCCAGAGATTTGAGGTGAATCTTGGAGTTTTGAGGTGAATATTGGGGTTTTTGAGGTGAATATTGGGGTTTTTGAGGTGATTATTGGGGTTTTTGGGATCGCTACGGATTCGGGGTAAATCCTGGGGGTTTTGGTCAAAAATTTCGTGATTTTTGGGGTGAATCTTGTGGTTTTAGGGATCCTTATGGGTTTGGGGTAAATCCCCACAGATTTGAGGAGAATCTTGGGGTTTTTGAGGCGAATATTGGGGTTTTGGGGTGAATATTGGGGTTTTTGGGATCGCTACGGATTCGGGTTAAATCCCAGGGATTTTGGTCACAAATCTCGTGATTTTTGGGGCAAATCTCGTGGGTTTTGGGGTTTCTACAGGTTTGGGGTAAATCCCCACAGATTTGAGGTGAATCTTGGGGTTTTTGAGGTGAATATTGGGGTTTTTGAGGTGAATATTGGGGTTTTTGGGATCGCTACGGATTTGGGGTAAATCCCGGGGGTTTCGGGCGCGAATCTAGTGATTTTTGGGGTGAATCTCGTGGTTTTTGGGGTCTCTTCAGGTTTGGGGTAAATCCTCACAGATTTGAGGTGAATCTTGGAGTTTTTGAGGTAAATATTGGGGTTTTTGAGGTGAATATTGGGGGTTTTGAGGTGAATATTGGGGTTTTTGGGATCGCTATGGATTCGGGGTAAATCCCAGGGGTTTTGGTCAAAAATCTCGTGATTTTTGGGGCAAATCTCGTGGGTTTTGGGGTTTCTACAGGTTTGGGGTAAATCCCCACAGATTTGAGGTGAATCCTCAAGGTTTGGGCGTGAATTCTCAGGGTTTTTGGGGTGAATATCAGCATTTTTGGTATCGCTACAGATTTGGGTTAAATCCTGGGGGTTTTGGTCACAAATCTCGTGATTTTTGGGGTGAATCCGGGGGTTTTTGGGACCTGCCGGTGACCCAGAGGAAGAGGAACCCCTCGTCCTGCAGCACGGGGATGTTGAGGCGCCGCATCTCGTCGTCCGTCAGCGTCCCGTAGGGCAGCTCCATGTGGATGTCCCAGGGCGGGTCCGCCATCACCACGGCGAATTTTCCCAGGATGGACACGTCCAGGTAGCGGATGTCGCAGCAGATCCACTGAAAAAACGGGGAAAAAACGAGCAAAAACGGTTAAAATATCGAAAAACAGCTAAAAACGGCGAAAAACGGCGAAAAACGGCAAAAAACGCCTAAAAAGAGAAAGAAATAGATCAGTAATGGCATCTCAGGAGGTTGTCCTGGAGGGATGTGTCCAAGGAGTGGATGTCGCAGCAGATCCACTGAAAAAACGGGGAAAAAATGAGAAAAAATGGGAAAAATATCGAAAAATGACGAAAAACGGCAAAAAACGGCGATAAACGGCAAAAAACACCTAAAAAGGGAAGGAATTGGGTCAGTAATGGTGTCTCAGGTGCTTCCCCAGGATGGACACGTCCAGGTAGCGGATGTCGCAGCAGATCCACTGAAAAAATGGGGAAAAAATGAGAAAAAATGGGAAAAATATTGAAAAACGGCAAAAAATGGCGAAAAATGGCGAAAAACGGCAAAAAACACCTAAAAAGGGAAGGGATTGGGTCAGCAATGGTGTCTCAGGAAGTTGTCCTGCAGGGATGTGTCCAAGGAGTGGATGTCGCAGCAGATCCACTGAAAAAACGGGGAAAAAACGAGGAAAAACGGTTAAAATATCAAAAAATGACGAAAAACGGCGAAAAACTGAAAAAAACACCTAAAAAGGGAAGGAATTGGGTCAGCAATGGTGTCTCAGGAAGTTGTCCTGGAGGGATGTGTCCAAGGAGTGGATGTCGCAGCAGATCCACTGAAAAAACGGGGAAAAAACAAGCAAAAACGGTTAAAATATCAAAAAATGGCTAAAAACGGCAAAAAACGGCAAAAAACGCCTAAAAAGGGAAGGAATTTGGTCAGTAATGGCGTCTCAGGAACTTGCCCAGGATGGAGACATCCAGGTAGCGGATGTCGCAGCAGATCCACTGAAAAAACGGGGAAAAAACGAGGAAAAACGGTTAAAATATCGAAAAATGGTGAAAAACGGCAAAAAACGGCAAAAAACACCTAAAAATGGAAGGAATTGGGCCACTAATGGTGTCTCAGTCATTGTTAATATAGAGAAAAAAAATCACCATTAATATTTAAAAAATCGCATTTAATATTTAAAAAACCCCATTAATAGAATAAAAAATCTCCATTATAAGAATAAAAAATCATGATTAATACAGTTTAAAAATCCCCATTAATAGAATAAAAATTACCATTACTATTAAAAAAATCACATTTAATATTAAAAAACACCATTAATATTAAAAACCCCACCATTAATATGAAAAAATCACCATTAATATTTAAAAACCACCAATAATACTAAAAAATCACCATTAATATTTACAAAAACACCATTAATATAAAAAAAAAACTCATTTAGTATTAAAAAGCCACCATTAATATTAAAAAATCACTATTAATATTAAAAAAATCGCATTTAATATAAAAAATCACCATTAATATTAAAAAAACACCATTAATTTTTAAAAAAACACCATTAATACTAAAAAACCACCATTAATATGAAAAAACAGCCATTAATATTAATAAAATTCCCACTTAATATTAAAAAATCACCAATAATATTAAAACCCACCATTAATATTAAAAAAACACCATTAATATTTTAAAAACCACCATTAATATAAAAAAACCACTATTTTATATTAAAAAATCACCATTAATATAAAATAATCACATTTAATATTAAAAAAATCCCATTTAATACCAAAAAACCACCGTTAATATTAAAAAAAAACCATTAATTTTTTTTAAAACCACCATTAATATTAAAAAACCACCATTAATATTAAAAAAATCCCATTTAATATTAAAAAAACCACTATTAATATAAAAAAATCCCCATTAATATTTAAAAACCCACCACTAACCCCACAAAACCCCCGTTTATTACCATTATTATCATTATTAATATTATATTTTACATTCCCACCTGTGGCGGGAAGAGGCGGTCGGCGCCGGCGTCGGGCGGGGCGCCGCGGGGCGGGGCGGGGGGCGTGGCCGCGGGTGGGCGTGGCCGCGGGGGGGCGGGGCCGCGGGGGGGCGTGGCCGCGCAGGTGTCGATCTCGTAGTGGACGTACTTGCAGGTGTCCATGTGGAAACAGGTGTTGAGGAAGGAACAGTCGCCCAGGGACTCGTCCGTGTGCTTGTTGATGATGCGGCTGTGAGGGGAGATTTGGGGTGAAAAACGGGGGTTTTGGGTTTGGGAGATTTGGGGTGAAAAATGGGGGTTTTGGGGTTGGGAGATTTGGGGTGAAAAATGGGGGTTTTGGGTTTGGGAAATTTGGGGTGAAAAATGGGGGTTTGGGAAAATCGGGGCTGGGGGGGAATATTTATCCCGAAAATCGTAAATGTTTACCCTGAAAATGTCAAATATTTGCCTCAAAAATTCCAAATATTCATCCCGATAATACCAAATAATCACCCCAAAAATACGAAATATCGACTTAAAAAATCCCCAAATATTCACCCTAAAAATGCGAAATATTCGCCGCAAAAATGCAAAATATTCACCGAAAAAATCTCAAATATCCAGCCCAAAAATCCAAAATATTCACTCCGAAAATCACAAATATTCACCCTAAAAATGCCAAATATTCGCCGCAAAAATGCCAAATATTCGCCTCAAAAAATTCCAAATATTCACCTAAAAAATCTTAAATATCCAGCCCAAAAATCCAAAATATTCACCCCGAAAATCACAATTATTCACCCTAAAAATCCCAAATATTGACTTCAAAAATGCCAAATATTCACCCTAAAAATGCCAAATATTCGCCTCAAAAATGCCAAATAGTCACCGAAAAAATCTTAAATATTCACCTCCAAAATACTAAATATTCACCCCTAAAATCCCAATTATTGACAACCAAAAATCCCAAATATCCACCCGAAAAATACTAAATATTCACCCCAAAAATCCTAATTATTGACAACCAAAAACCCCAAATATTCACCCCAAAAATCCAAAATATTCACCTCAAAACCCCAATTATTAACCCCAAAAATCCCAAATATTCACCTCAAACCCCCAAATAAACCCTAAATTATCCCAAATACACCCCAAATATCCCCCAAACCTCCCCGATAATCACCCCAAAACCCCAAATAATCGCCCCAAAAATTGGAATTAACCCCCAAAATATGTAAATTTTGCGTACCGGAAGTGCAGGCGGCGGCAGGGCCGCTCCCCGCCCGAGGCCTTGACGCACTCCTCGGTGGTGCCGTGGTCGCAGAACTCCTGCACCTGCGCGCGGCCCCGCGACCGGAACTTCTCCACGATGGACTGCTCCTTGGCCGTCGTGGTGTTCAGCAGCTCCAGGATCTCCTGGCTCACCTGTTGGACACGCCCACCGGCGTTAAACCACGCCCATTTTCATTTAAACCACGCCCACTTCACTTAAACCCCACCCATTTGTCGTTAAACCCCGCCCATTACCGCCAAGATTCTGCCTACCTGCCGTTCTTAGGCTCCTCCCACTTTAATTAAGCCCCACCCATCATTTATAAGCTCCACCCACCTCATTAAACCCCACCCAAAACCATCAAGCCACTCCCATCCTGTTAAGCCCCGCCCACCTGAATTAAACCCCACCCACCTCCTTTAAACCCCGCCCATTACCGCCAGGATTTTACGTACCTGCTGTTTTTAGGCTCCACCCACTTTTCTTAAGCCCCACCCACCACTTTAAACTCCGCCCACTGTTATTAAACCACACCCACCTCCTTAAGCTCCGCCCATCATCATTAAGCCCCGCCCATTACCGCCAGGCTCTTCACTTCCAGTTTTTGTTAGGCCCCACCCACTTTTATTTAAGCTCCAACCACCATTTTTAGGCCACACCCACCTCATTAGACCACACCTAGTATTGTTAAGCCACACCCATTTCCTTAAGCCCCACCCACATCACTTAAACCCGGCCCATTACCGCCAGACTTCATCCTACCTGCCACTTTTAGGCTCCACCCACTTTTATTAAGTCCCACCCAGCTCATTAAGCCCCACCCACCTCATTAGACCACGCCCACTATTATTAAGTAACACCCATTTCCTTAAGCTCCGCCCATTATCATTAAGCCCCGCCCATTACCGCCAGACTTCATCTTACGTTGTTCTTAGGCCCCACCCACTTTTATTTAAGCCCCACCCACCTCATTAAACCCCGCCCATTATTATTAAGCCACACCCACCTCATTAAGCCCCATCCATATCGCTTAAGCCCCGCCCATTACCGCCAGGATTTTACCTACCTGCCGTAGGTAGGTAATTTCAAGATGGCCGCCATCTTAAAACTCCGCCGTCTAAAAGGCGGCCATCTTGAAATGTCGCCATTTTGAAATTCCGCTATCTTGACATTTCACCATTTTGAAATTCCGCCATTTTGAAACTCCTCCATCTTAAAACTCCGCCATCTTAAAATCCTGCCATATTGAAACTCTGCCATCTTGAAACTCTGCCATTTTGGATTGCCACCATCTAAAAAACCCACCATATTGAAATTCCTCCATCTTAAAACTCCGCCTTTTTCTAACACCACCATCTTGAAACCCCGCCATATTGAAACTTTGCCATCTTAAAACTCTGCCATTTTGAAATGCCTCCATTTTGAACGTCACCATCCTAAAACTCCTTCCTGAAATGCCACCATCTTGAAAACCCCACCATTTTGAAACCCCACATGTTAAAACCCCGCCATATTGAAACCCCGCCATATTGAAATTCCGCCATCTTAAAATGTCACCATCTCTAAAATTCTCCCATCTTAAAACCCCGCCATTTTGAAACTCCGCCATTTTGAATCTCCGCCATTTTGAAAGTCCGCCATCTTAAAACCCCACCATCTTAAAACCCAGCCATTTTGAAATGCTGCCATCTTAAAATCCTGCCATTTTGAAACTCCGCCATCTTGAAATGCCACCATTTTGAAACTTCACCATCTTGAAAGTCCGCCATCTTAAAACGTCGCCATTTTGAAACTCCATCTCAAAACCCCGCCATTTTGAAACCCTGCCACCTTGAAATGCCACCATCTTACAACTTCGCCATCTTAAAACCCCGCCATTTTGCAACTCCGCCATCTTAAAACTCCATCCCAAAACCCCGCCATTTTGAAATACCACCATCTTAAAATCCTGCTATCTTAAAACTCCGCCATCTTAAAACCCCGCCATTTTGAAAGTCCGCCATCTCAAAACTCCATCTCAAAACTCCGCCATTTTTCAACTCCGCCATCTTAAAACCCCGCCATTTTGAAACCCCGCCATATTGAAACTCCTCCATCTTAAAATGTCACCATCTCTAAAACTCCGCCATCTTGAAACTCCTCCATTTTGAAATGGTGCCATCTTGAAAAATCCACCATCTTAAAACCCAGCCATCCTAAAACCCCGCCATTTTGAAACCCCGCCATCTTGAACCCCCCCAATCCTCCCACCTTCTTGCTCTGCTGCTCCTTGGTGGACTGCTGACTCAGCAGGCTCTCGATCTCCAGATCCACGTCCGACGCCGCCGACGCCGCCGTCCTCCGGCACCGCTTGGCCGCCTCCTTCCCTTCCCCGGCGCCGCCGGCAACCGGTTCCGCCTCGCGCCGACGCCCCGATGCCGCCGCCGCCGCCGCCATGGCGGCCAGTTTGGAGTGGTCGGCGCAGGTGACGAGGGCGGGGCCGTCGTGCAGCAGCCCCCGGCGCAGCTCGATGAGTTCCTGCGCCGCGAATTTGTGCAGGAGGCTCTCCACAGCCCGCAGCGTCACCTGAGCGTCGTCCTGGGGGGGGGGAACACAGGTGGGCACACCTGGGCACACCTGGGCACACCTGGGCACACCTGGGGTACACCTGGGTAAGGGGGGGGCACACCTGGGCACACCTGGGGCACACCTGGGCACACCTGGGCACACCTGGGCACACCTGGGCACACCTGGGCACACCTGGGTACACCTGGGTAAGGGTGGGGCACACCTGGGGATAGCTGAGGTGGTGGTGGGTACTGGCTGTGGGTCCAGGTGTGTGCCCAGGTGTGTCCCACACACTCAGGTGTGCCCAGGTGTGCTCAGGTGTGCCCAGGTGTGTCCCCAGCTGTGCCCAGGTGCCCCCAGGTGTGTCCCACATGCTCAGGTGTGTGCCCAGGTGTGCCCAGGTGTGTCCCCAATGCCCAGGTGAGTACCCAGGTGTGCCCAAGTGAGTGTCCAGCTACCTACAGGTTTGCCCAGGTGTTCCCAGGTGTATCTCCCATGCCCGGGTGAGTGCCCAGGTGTGACCAGGTGTATCCAGGTGTACACAGGTGTGTCCCCAATGCCCAGGTGTGTGCCCAGGTGTATCCAGGTGTGCCCAGGTGTATCCCCAATGCCCAGGTGAGTACCCAGGTGTACCCAGGTGTGCCCAGGTGAGTGCCCAGGTATATCCAGGTGTGCCCAGGTGTATCCCCCACACCCAGGTGAGTGCCCAGGTGTGCCCAGCTGTGCCCAGGTGTGCCCAGGTGTGTCCCAGGTGTGCCCAGGTGTGTCTCAGGTGTGTGCCCAGGTGCCCCCAGGTGAGTGCCCAGGTGTGACCAGGTGTGTCCCCAATGCCCAGGTGTGTCCCCAATGCCCAGGTGAGTGCCCAGGTGTGCCCAGGTGTATCCCCAATGCCCAGGTGAGTGCCCAGGTGCCCCCAGGTGTATCTGTATGTACCTCAGGTGTATCTGTGAGTGCCCAGGTGTGTCTGTATCTGTACCCAGGTGTGCCCAGGTGTATCTCAGGTGTGCCCAGGTGCCCCCGGGCACTCCCCACACCTACCCCGGCGATGGCCCCGCGGATGGCGGCGGCGTCGGCGGGCAGGGGCGTGGCCAGGTCGGACAGGTGCAGCAGGAGGCGCCGCTCCAGCGCCGGGTCCGGCTCCGGGGGCTCCCCCGGGACCCCCTCGGGACCCCCGGAGGGGGAGGGGGCGGAGCCGGGGGCGGGGCCGAGCGAGGCCACGCCCCCCTGGGCGGGGCATGGCGGGGCGGGGCCCGAGGGGGCGGGGCTGGAGGTGCGGGGGGGCGTGGCCAGGGAGAGGTCATGGCAGGGGTCTGTGGGGGTAATTAGCATCTAATTAATATGCATGCTTAATTATCTCTGGGGCTTAATTAGCACCTATTCTTAGTTACCCCCAGTTCGAAATTAATTCCTGTTTTTAATTACCCCCCAGTTCTTAATTAACCTCTTAATTACCCCTCATTAACCCCCTAATTAGCCCTCCTTAACCCCCTAATTAGCCCTTATTAACCCCCTAATTAGCCCTCATTAAGCCCCTAATTAGCCCTCATTAAGCCCTTTAATTACCCTTTCCCCTCTCATTAACCCCTAATTCCCCCTCATTAACCCTGTTAATTACCCATTCCCCCCTTATTAACCCCTAATTCCCCCTCATTAAGCCCTTTAATTACCCTTTCCCCTCTCATTAACCCCTAATTCCCCCTCATTAACCCTGTTAATTACCCATTCCCACCTTATTAACCCTTTAATTACCCCCTCATTAACCCTTTCCCCCATCGACCCTTTAATTAACCATCAACCCATCATTAACCCGTTTAATTACCCCATCCCACCCATTAACCTTTAATTAACCCTCATTAACCCCATTAAGTACCCCATCCCCCCTCATTAACCCCTTTAATTACCCCATCCCCCCTCATTAACCCCTTCAATTACCTCTTTCCCCCTAATTACCCCTGTTAATCACCCCTTCCCCCCATTAACCCCTAATTACCCCTCATTAACCCCTTTAATCACTCTTTCCCCCTAATTACCCCTGTTAATCACCCCTTCTCCCCTCATTAACCCCTAATTACCCCTAATTAACCCCATTAATTACCCCATCCCCCCCCTAATTTCCCATTTTCCCCCTCATTAACCCCTTTAATCACTCTTTCCCCCTAATTACCCCTGTTAATCACCCCTTCCCCCCCCAATAACCCCTAATTACCCCTCAATAACCTCATTAATTACCCCCTAACCCCCATGATTAACCCCTTCCTGCCCGCACCGGCGGCTCCCAGCGGGTCCCGCTTCCGGCGGCGCCGCAGCCGCTCCCGCAGCGAGTCCAGCTGCTTCTTGTGCGCCTGGATCGAGCTCCACGTGTCCGACATGGCCCCGCTCGCCACTCCTGTCGCGACAGAGCCGCCGATCGCGACCCGCCCGGACCCCGACAGCGGAACCGGGAGCGGCCGGAAGTAACGGGAAAGGAAACGGGAAGCCGCCGCCGCCATTTTGAGTGTGGGCAAGCCCGTTTGTTTCAATGGGGATTTCTGCCATTTTGAGTGCTGGCACCCGTCGTTATTTCCGTGGAAACTGCCGCCATTTTTAGTATTGGCACCCTCCTTTATTTTAATGGGTACCGCTGCCATTTTGAGTGTGGGCACGCCCGTTTGTTTCAATGGGTACTGCCGCCATTTTAAATTCTGGCACCAGCATTTATTTCCGTAGAGAACGCCGCCATTTTGTTATGGGCATCCGCCTTTATTTTAATGGTGACAGCTGCCATTTTGAGTGATGGCACCCGCCGTTATTTCCGTTGGTGCCCCCGCCATTTTGAGTATGGGCATCCGCCTTTATTTTAATGGGCACCCCCGCCATTTTGAGTGATGGCACCCGCCGTTATTTCCGTTGGTGCCCCCGCCATTTTGAAAGCTGGCAGAACCCGCCCTTCCCTCACGATTTCCACGCAAACCGGCGGCTTTAAAACCACGAAATTGCCGTCCCGCCGCTCCCACGGACACCGCGCCCCTCCCGGCCTTTTAATCCTTTTAATCCAAAAGCGAACGACGGCGGTTTGGAGCCCCGGTGAGGGCACGGTGGCGAGCGCTGCCATTTTGAAGGCGGGCAGGTTCACATGGCAACCGCCGCCATTTTGAAAATGGGCACGCTTGTTTGTTTCAATGGGGACCGCTACTATTTTGAGTGCTCGCAGCCGCCGTTATTTCCGTGGTGACCGCCGCCATTTTGCGTTTGGGCATCCTTCTTTATTTCAATGGTGACAGCTGCCATTTTGAGTGCTGGCACCCGCTTTATTTCCGTGGACACTGCCGCCATTTTGAGTATGGGCATCCGCCTTTATTTCAGTTAGGACCGCCTCCATTTTGAGTGCTGGCACCCGCCGTTATTTCCGTTGGTGCCCCCGCCATTTTTAAAGCTGGCAGAACCCGCTTTTCCTCCACGATTTCCACGCAAACCGACGGCTTTAAAACCGGGCAATTTCCGTCCCGCCGCTCCCACGGACACTGCGCCCCTCTCGGGCTTTTAATCCTTTTAATGCAAAAGCGAACGACGGCGGTTTGGAGCCCCGGTGAGGGCAGAGCGGCGGGCGCTGCCATATTGAAAGCGGGCAGGTTCACATGGCAACCGCCGCCATTTTGAGTTGGGGCACTCATATTTGTTTCAATGGGGACCGCCACTATTTTGAGTGCTCGCAGCCGCCGTTATTTCCGTGGTGACCACCGCCATTTTGAGTTTGGGCATCCTCCTTTATTTTAATAGTGACAGCTGCCATTTTGAGTGCTGGCACCCGCCTTTATTTCCGTTGAGACCGCCGCCATTTTGAGTATGGGCATCCGCCTTTATTTTAATGGGCACCGCCTCCATTTTGAGCGTTGGCACCCGCCGTTATTTCCGTTGGTGCCCCCGCCATTTTGAAAGCTGGCAGAACCCGCCCTTCCTCACGATTTCCACGCAAACCGGCGGCTTTAAAACCGCGAAATTCCCGTCCCACCGCTCCCACGTTCACCGCGCCCTTCCCGGCCTTTAAATTTTTTTAATCCATAAGCAACGACGGCGGTTTGGAGCCCCGGTGAGGGCAGAACGGCGGGCGCCGCCATTTTGAAGGCGGCCATTTCCTTTAAGGGCAAAGCGCCGCCGCCATTTTGATAGCGGGCGGGTTCCCATAGCAACCGCCGCCATTTTGACCGCGGGCAGGTTCCTATAGCAACCGCCGCCATTTTGACTGCGGGCAGGTTCCCATAGCAACCGCCGCCATTTTACGTAGCCAGTGAGGGCATTACGCCGCCGCCGCCATCTTTGTTGAGGGCGCCGCCATTTTGCCGGGCGCATTTTTTTGGGGTGAATTCTTTCATTTTTGGTGTCTCCGTTTTTCCTCTTCACCCCCAAAAATCACACGCGGGACGAGGTGGGTGGAGAGGTCAGCCACGGGTTTTAATCGATTTTATTGATGAGGCAGTGGGGGCGAGGAGGAATTTTGGGGGTGTGTCCCAAAAATCCCCCCCCCCCCCCAAATTTTTGGGGTGAATTTTGGGGAAAAAAATTTCCCCCCAAACCCCCAAATTATTCCCCCGGAATTTTGGGGTCTCCTTTGCTGCCAGCGGGGGTCGAACTCCGGTTTGGGGGCGCCTGTGGGGAAGAAAAGGGGGTGAACACCCCAAAAAATGTCAATTTTGGGGATTTTTGGGGAAATTTTGGGGGAATTTTTGGGGAATTTTGGGGGAATTTTGGGGTTTTCGGGCTCACCTCCCCCCGTCCGTCGGGATTTTGGGGTTCTGCCGATATTTTGGGGGGCTCAGACCCCCCCATGTCTTCATCCTCCTCTTCCTCTTCTTCCTCCCGGAGCCGCCCCAAATTTGACCCCAAAATTGAGGAGGTTCCACCCAAATTTGGGGAATTTCTGCCTAAATTTGGCGGATTTCCGCCCATAATTGGGGAATTTCTGCCTAAATTTGGGGGATTTCCGCCCAAAATTGAGGAATTTCCGCCCAAAATTGAAGAATTTCCACCCAAAATTGAGGAATTGGAAGCCAAAATTGGGGGATTTCCGCCCATAATTGGGGAATTTCTGCCTAAATTTTGGGGGTTTCTGCCTAAATTTGAGGGATTTCCACCCAAAATTGAGGAATTTCCGCCCAAAATTGAAGAATTTGAAGTCAAAATTGAGGATTTTCCACCCAAATTGGGGCAGTTTCCGCCACCCGAAATTGGGGGATTTCCACCTAAAATTGGGGAATTTTTGCCTAAATTTTGGGGGTTTCCACCCAAAATTGAGGAATTTTCACCCAAAATTGGGAAATTTCCATCCAAAATTGGGGAATTTTTGCCTAAATTTGGGGAATTTCCACCCAAAGTTGAGGAATTTCCACCCAAAATTGGGCAATTTCCGCCCGAAATTGGGGATTTAATGCCAAAATTTGGGGAATTTCCACCTAAATTTGGGGAATTCCTGTCCAAAATTGAGGAATTTGCACCCAAAATTGTGGAATTTTCCCCCAAAATTGCGGAATTCTCACACGAAATTGTGGAATTCCCGCCCAAATTTGAGGGATTTCCATCCAAAATTCCGGAATTTTCCCCAAAATTTGAGGAATTCTTGTCCAGATTTGGAGAACTTTCCACCAGAATTTCGGAATTCCCACCCAAAATTCCTGAATTTTCCCTCAAAATTGGGGAATTTTCCCCCAAATTTGTGGAATTCCCACCCAAAATTCCAGAACTTTCCCCCAAAATCGCGGAATTTTGCCCCAAAATGTTGGAATTTCCACCCAAATTTGTGGAATTTTCCCCCGAATTTGAGGAATTTCCCCCCAAAATTCCGGAATTTTGCCCCAAAATCGCGGAATTTTCCCCCGAATTTGCGGAATTCCCGCCCGGAAGGTTCCGGAAGCCGCTCTGGAGGGAGGGGGCGGGGCCAGGCGGAGGGGGCGTGGCCACTTCTGGGGAGACCTGGGGGGAACAGAGTGACCAACTGACCACTGAGTGACCACTGACCACTCACTGACCACCCAGAGTGACCAACTGACCACTAAGTGACCACTGAGTGACCACTGAGTGACCAACTGACCACTAAGAGATCAAGTGAGTGACCAACTGACCACCCTGAGTGACCACTGAGTGACCACTGAGTGACCAAGTGACCACTGAGTGACCAACTGACCACTGAGTGACCACTGAGTGACCATTGAGTGACCAATGACCACTGAGTGACCAATGACCACTGAGTGACCACTGAGTGACCACTGACCACTCACTGACCACCCAGAGTGACCAAATGACCATCCAGAGTGACCACTGACCCAACCTTGACCCACCCTTGACCCATTGACCCATTGACCCAAATTTGACCCAAAATTGACCCAAAATTGACCCAATGACCCAAAAATCGACCCGATGACCCAAATTTGACCCAACCTTGACCCAAATTTGACCCAAAATTGACCCAATGACCCAACCTTGACCCATTGACCCATTTTTGACCCATTGACCCAACCTTGACCCAAAATTGACCCAATGACCCAAAAATCGACCCGTTGACCCAAATTTGACCCAATTTTGACCCAAATTTGACCCAAACTTGACCCAAAATTGACCCATTGACCCCAAACTTGACCCGATGACCCAAAATTGACCCAACTTTGACCCATTGACCCAACCTTGACCCATTGACCCAATGACCCCAAACTTGACCCAATGACCCAAATTTGACCCAACCTTGACCCATTGACCCAAATTTGACCCAAATTTGACCCAACCTTGACCCAATGACCCAAAAATCGACCCGATGACCCAAAATTGACCCAACCTTGACCCAATGACCCAAATTTGACCCAAATTTGACCCAACCTTGACCCATTGACCCAAAATTGACCCAAAATTGACCCAAATTTGACCCAACATTGACCCAATGACCCCAAATTTGACCCAATGACCCAAATTTGACCCAACCTTGACCCAACATTGACCCAAATTTGACCCAACGACCCAAAAATCGACCCGATGACCCAAAATTGACCCAAAATTGACCCAACATTGACCCATTGACCCAACCTTGACCCAATGACCCAACCTTGACCCGATGATCCAAAAATCGACCCGATGACCCAAATTTGACCCAACATTGACCCAAATTTGACCCAAAATTGACCCAAATTTTACCCAAATTTGACCCAAAATTGACCCAATGACCCAAAACTCGACCCCATGACCCCATTTCTCACCCCGGCGCCGTCGCCGCGGCCGCGCTGCCGGTGACGCCGAAGGTGCACCTTGAGGTTGCCGCGGGTGGTGAATCGGCCGCCGCAGAGGTCGCAGCGGAACGGTCGTTCGCCCGTGTGCGACCGGAGGTGGATCTGCCGCGCGCTGGCGCTGCCGAAGGGTTTCCCGCAGAAACCGCAGCCGTGACGGGGCCGCGGCGGGACCGGTGGGGGAGTCACGGTCAACGTTGGGGCCATCGATGGAGAAGAACCCAATGATGGTGGAGAACCCAATGTTGGGCCCAACGAAGATGAAGAACCCAACGTTGGACCCAACGATGATGAAGAACCCAACGTTGGACCCATTGATGGTGAAGAACCCAACGATGGTGAAGAACCCAACGATGGTGAAGAACCCAACGTTGGACCCAACGATGATGAAGAACCCAACGTTGGACCCATTGATGGTGAAGAACCCAACGTTGGACCCAACGAACCCAACGTTGGACCCAACGATGATGAAGAACCCAACGTTGAACCCAATGATGGTGAAGAACCCAACGATGGTGAAGAACCCAACGATGGTGAAGAACCCAACGATGGACCCAACGATGGTGAAGAACCCAACGTTGACCCTGTTGACCTCAAGGATGATGAAGAACCCAACTTTGGGCCCAACGATGATGAAGAACCCAACGTTGGACCCAACGATGATGAAGAACCCAACGATGGTGAAGAACCCAACGATGGACCCAACGTTGACCCCAACGATGGTGTTGAGCTCAACGTTGACCCCAACGATGACGACGAACCCAACGTTGACCCTGTTGACCTCAGGGATGATGAAGAACCCAACGTTGGACCCAACGATGGTGAAGAACCCAACGTTGGACCCAACGTTGACCCTGTTGACCTCAAGGATGATGAAGAACCCAACGTTGGACCCAACGAAGATGAAGAACCCAATTTTGGGCCCAACGACGCCGTCGAACCCAACGTTGACCCCGCCGACCTCAACGATGACGAAGAACCCAACGTTGGACCCAACGATGGTGAAGAACCCAACTTTGGGCCCAACGATGGTGAAGAACCCAATTTTGGACCCAACGATGGTGAAGAACCCAATTTTGGACCCAACGACGACGACGAACCCAACGTTGACCCCGTTGACCTCAACGACGATGACGAACCCAACGTTGACCCCAACGACGGCCCCGTTGACCCCAACGACGCCGTCAAACCCAACGTCGACCCCAACAACGACGGCGAACCCAACGTCGACGCCAAGGACGAGACGTCGCCGAAGGTGGACGCCAAGGCGGCGGCGATGCCGGAGCGCGGCGGTTTCGGCAGCAGAAGGAAACGCGGCCCCGGGGCGGATTTTTGGGGCGTCTCCAGCGCCCCCAAGAGGAGGAGTTGGCGGAAGATGTCCTGGGTCAGCTGCATCTGCACCAACTGCCGCTGCCGCAGCTGCCGGAGCTCCTCCAGGATCAGCCGCAGCTCCGGCGGCGGCGCCGGGGGGGAGGGGGCGGCGGGGGCTGGGGGAGGGGAGAGAGGGAGGGGAGGGGTTACGGCGGTTTCGGCGCGAAATCGGTGTTTTTTGCCCCAAATTTGGCATTTTTCCCCCCAAAATTGGCATTTTTCACCCCAAAATTGGCATTTTTCACACCTATATTGGCATTTTGCCCCCGAAATTGGCATTTTTCCCCTGAAATTGGCATTTTTTGCCCCAAAATTGAGATTTTTGCCCCAAAATTGGCATTTTTTGCACCTATATTGGCATTTTTCGCACCAAAATTGTCAGTGTTTGTCCAAAGTTGGCATTTTTCCCCCAAAATTGGCATTTTTTGCCCAAAAATTGGCATTTTACCCGTGAAATTATGTTTTGCCCCAAAATTTGCATTTTTCCCCCCAAAATTGGCATTTTTTCCCCCAAAATTGGCATTTTTCGCCCCAAAATTCGCATTTTTCCCCCAAAATTGGCATTTTTTGCCCCAAAATTGGCAATATTCACTCCAAAATTGGCATTTTTCCCCTGAAATGGGCAATTTGTCCAAAGTTGGCAATTTTCACCCCAACATTGGCATTTTTCACACCAAAATTGTCACTGTTTGTCCAAAGTTGGCCTTTTTCACACCAAAATTGGCATTTTTCCCCCTGAAATTATGTTTTGCCCCAAAATTGGCATTTTTCCCCCGAAATTGGCATTTTTCGCCCCAAAATTGGCATTTTTCCCCACAAAATTGGCATTTTTCGCCCCAAAATTGGCATTTTTCCCCACAAAATTGGCATTTTTCGCACCAAAATTGTCAGTGTTTGTCCAAAGTTGGCATTTTTTACACCAAGATTGGCATTTTTCCCCCGGAATTGGCATTTTTGCTCCAAAATTGGTATTTTTCACCCCAAAATCGGCATTTTTCACACCAAAATTGTCACTGTTTGTCCAAAGTTGGCATTTTTTACACCAAAATTGTCACTGTCTGTCCAAAGTTGGCATTTTTCACACCAAAATTGGCATTTTTCCCCCTGAAATTATGTTTTACCCCAAAATTGGCATTTTCCCCCCGAAATTGGCATTTTTGACCCCAAAATTGGCATTTTCACCCCAAAATCAGCATTTTCCCCCCAAAATTGGCATTTTTTGCCCCAAAATTTGCATTTTTCCACTGAAATCCGCATTTTTTGCCCCAAAATTGGCATTTTTCACCCCGAAATTGGCATTTTTCCCCCCGAAATCGGCATTTTTCACCCGAAATTGGCATTATCCCCCCTGAAATTATGTTTTGCACCAAAATTGGCATTTTTTGCCCTGAGATTGGCATTTTTCGCCCCAAAATTGGCATTTTTTGCCCCAAAATTGTCAGTTTGTCCAAAGTTGGCATTTTTTATCCCAAAATTGGCATTTTCCCCTGAAATTGAGATTTTCCCCCGAAATTGCCATTTTTCCCACTGAAATTGGCATTTCCCCCCGAAATTGGCATTTATTGCCCAAAAATTGGCATTTTTCACCCCAAAATTGGCATTTTCCCCGTGAAATTATGTTTTGCCCCAAAATTGGCATTTTTCCCCCCAAAATTGGAATTTTTCGCCCCAAAATTGGCATTTTTCCCCCTGAAATTATGTTTTGCCCCAAAATTGGCATTTTCCCCCAAAAATTGGCATTTTCCCCCTGAAATTATGTTTTACCACAAAATTGGCATTTTCCCCCCGAAATTGGCATTTTTGACCCAGAAATTGGCATTTTCACCCCAAAATCAGCATTTTTCCCCTGAAATTGGCACTTTTTGCCCCAAAATTCGCATTTTTCCACTGAAATCCGCATTATTTGCCCCAAAATTGGCATTTTTCCCCCGAAATCGGCAATTTTCACCCCGAAATTGGCATTTTTCGCCGCAAAATTGGCATTTTTCCCCTGAAATTGGCAATTTCCCCCAAAATTGGCATTTTTTGCCTAGAAATTGGCATTTTTCACCCCAAAATTGGCAATTTCCCCCTGAAATTATGTTTTGCCCCAAAATTGGCATTTTTCACCCCAAAATCGACATTTTGCACCTCAAAATTGGCATTTTTCACCCCAAAATTGGCATTTTCCCCCAAGATTTGCATTTTTCCCCTGAAATTGGCATTTTTCACCCCAAAATTGGCATTTTTCACCCCGAATTTGGATTTTGCACCCCAAAATTGTCATTTTTTGCCCCAAATTGGCCTTTTCCCCCCCAAAATTGGCATTTTTCACCCCAAAATTGGCATTTTTCCCCCAAAATTGGCATTTTTGCCCAAAATTTGGCATTTTTCACCCCTAAATTGGCATTTTTCCCCCTGAAATTATGTATCGCCCCAAAATTGACATTTTTACCCCAAAATTGGCAGTTTTGCCCCAAAAATTGGCATTTTTTTGCCCAAAATTGGCATTTCCCCCCAAAATCGGCATTTTTCACCCCGAATTTGGATTTTTCACCCCAAAATTTGCTTTTTTTGCCCCAAATTGGCATTTTCCCCCCTGAAATTGGCACTTTCACCACAAAATTGTCATTTTTCACCCCAAAATGGTCAGTTTGTCCAAAGCTGGCATTTTTCACACCAAAATTGTCATTTTTTGCCCCAAAATTGGATTTTTCCCCCCAAAATTGGCATTTTCCCCCCCAAAATTGGCATTTTTGCCCAAAAATTGGCATTTTTCACTCCAAAATTGGCATTTTTTACCCAAAAATTGTCATTTTTCACCCCAAAATTTTCATTTTTCACCTCAAAATTATCATTAACCCCCAAATTCTCATTATTCACCCAAAAATAGTCATTTTGCACCTCAAAATTGTCATTTTTCACCCCAAAATGGTCATCAGACACCCCAAAATCCCCTCAACCGCCCAAAAATCCCCATTTTTCCCCGCAAAAATCCCTTTTTCCCCCCAAAAAATCACTTTTTTTCCCAAAAATCCCCATTTTCCCCCAAAATCCCCATTCCCCCCACCCCTCAAAAAATTTGCATTTTTTTACCCCCAAAATTCCCGTTTTTTCCCCAAAATCTTTTTTTTTCCACAAATCCCCCCCAAAAACCGTTTTTTCCTCAAAAAAATCCTATTTTTAAAGCCAAAATCCCTCTTTTTTCCCCCAAATTTCCAATTTTTCCCAAAATCCCCTTTTCCCCCCAAAAATCCCAACATTTCCCCCCAAAAAATCCGATTTTTTCCCCAAAATCCCCATTCCTCCCCCCCAAATTTGCATTTTTCCCATAAAAAAATCCTTTTTTTTTCCCCAAAAAAATTCCCATTTTTCTCCCCCCAAAATCCCCATTTCCCCTCCCAAAATCCCAGTTTTTAAACCCAAAAATTCCCATTTTTTCCCAAAATTCCGGTTTTTCCCCCCAAACAATCCCAGGTTTTTAACCCCAGAATCCCGCGGTTTTCCCCCCAAAAAATCACATTTTTTCCCCAAAAAAATATCACATTTTTTCCCCCAAAATCCCCATTTTCCCCCCCAAAATTCCCGGTTTTTTCTCCCAACCCCCTTTTTTTCCCAAAATCCCGCGGTTTCCCCCCAAAAATCGCATTTTTTTTTCCCAAAAAAAATCACATTTTTTCCCCCAAAAATCACATTCCTCCCCCCAAAAATCGCATTTTTTTTTCCCCAAAATCGCATTTTTCCCCCGAAAATCCCAATTTCCCCCCCAAAATTCCCGATTTTCCCCCAAACCCCCTTTTTTTCCCAAAATCCCGCGGTTTTCCCCCAAAAATCGCATTTTTTTTCCCCCAAAAATCGCATTTTTTTTCCCAAAAATCGCATTTTTCTCCCCACCAAAAATCACATTTTTCCCACCAAAAATCACATTTTTTCCCCCAAAATTCCCATTTTTTCCCAAAATCCCGCGGTTTTCCCCCAAAAATCACATTTTTTCCCCAAAAAATCACATTTTTTCCCTCCAAAAATCGCATTTTTCTCCCCAAAATCCCAATTTTCCCCCCAAAATTCCCGGTTTTTTTCCCAAAATCCCCCTTTTTCCCAAAATCCCGCGGTTTTCCCCCAAAAATCGCATTTTTCCTTCCCACCAAAAATCACATTTTTTCCCCAAAAATCACATTTCCCCCCCCCAAAATCCCCATTTTCCCCCCCAAAATTCCCGGTTTTTTTTCCCAAAACCCCTTTTTTTCCAAAATCCCGCGGTTTTCCCCCAAAAATCGCATTTTTTCCCCACCAAAAATCACATTTTTTCCCCCAAAAATCGCATTTTTCCCCCCCAAAAATCGCATTTTTCTCCCCCAAAAAAATCACATTTTTTCTCCCAAAAATCGCATTTTTCTCCCCAAAATCCCAATTTTCCCCATTTTTTCCCAAAATCGCATTTTTTTCCCCCCCAAAATCGCTTTTTTTTCCCCAAAAAAATCACATTTTTTCCCCCAAAAAATCGCATTTTTTCTCCCAAAAATCACTTTTTTTCCCCCAAAATTCCCGATTTTTCCCCAAAAATCCCCTTTTTTCCCAAAATCCCGTTTTTCCCCCCAAAATCCCCATTTTTTGGGGTGAATTCCGCCGATTTCGGGTCCTTTCCGCACCTCCGGGTTCCGCCATGGCCGCGGGAGAAAAGGATGGCGGGAAATGACGTCATCGGTGACGTCACCGCCGGGAAGGGAGACCGGGGGGGGATTTTGGGGGAAATTTGGGGGATTTTGGGGTTTTTGGGTGGAATTTTGGGGGATTTCGGGGAGATTTTGGGATTTTGGGGTGATTTGGGATTTTTTGGGGTTTTTGGGGGATTTTTTGGGGTTTTTGGGGGGATTTTGGGATTTTTTTGGGAATTTTGGGGGATTTCGGAGAGATTTGGGGATTTTGGGGGGGGATTTGGGGATTTTGGGGGGATTTTGGGGATTTTTTTGGGGGATTTGGGATTTTTGGGGGATTTTGGGGATTTTTTTGGAGGATTTTTGGGATTTTTGGTGTATTTTGGGGATTTTTGGGGGGATTTTTGGGTGTCCCGGGCGATTTTTGGGAGGATTTGGGATATTTTTGGGGAGATTTTTGGAAGATATCTGGAGGGATTTAGGATTTTGGGGGGATTTTGGGGAAATTGGGTATTTTTAGGGAGGATTTGGGGATTTTTGGGGGATTTTGGGGATTTTTGGGGGGTCCCTGAGGGGATTTGGGGATTTTTTGGGGATCCCTGAGGGGATTTTGGGATTTTTTTGGGATCCCTGAGGGGATTTTGGGGCTCCTGAAGATTTTGGGGCAGATTTTGGGGTCTCTGAGGGAATTTTGGGATTTTTTGGGGATCCCTGAGGGGATTTTGGGATTTTTTTGGGGGATCCCTGAGGGGATTTTGGGGAATCCTGGAGGGGATTTTGGGATTTTTGGGGATCCCTGAGGGGATTTTGGGGCTCCTGGAGGGAATTTTGGGATTTTTTGGGGATCCCTGAGGGGATTTGGGGAATTTTTGGGGTCTCCGAAGGGATTTTGGGGCGATTTTTGTGATTTTGGGGCGATTTTTGGGTTTTTAGGGCGGATTTTGGGGTCCTTGAGGGGATTTTGGGATTTTTTTAGGATCCCTGAGGGAATTTTGGGATTTTTTGGGGATCCCTGAAGGGATTTGGGGGATTTTTTGGGGATCTCTGAGGGGATTTGGGGTCTCTGAGGGAATTTTGGGATTTTTTGGGGATCCCTGAGGGAATTTTGGGATTTTTTGGGGTCTCCGAAGGGATTTTGGGTCGATTTTTGTAATTTTGGGGCGATTTTTGTGATTTTGGGGCGATTTTTGGGGTTTTAGGGCGGATTTTGGGGATCCCTGAGGGGATTTTGGGATTTTTTGGGGATCCCTGAGGGGATTTTGGGATTTTTTGGGGAACCCTGAGGGGATTTTGGGATTTTTTGGGGATCCCTGAGGGGATTTTGGGGCTCCTGGAGGGGATTTGGGAATTTTTGGGGGTCCCTGAGGGGATTTTGGGATTTTTTTGGGATCCCTGAGGGGATTTGGGGATTTTTTTGGGCTCCTGGAGGAGATTTTGGGATTTTTTGGGGATCCCTGAGGGGATTTTGGGGCTCCTGGAGATTTTGGGGTCTTTGAAGGGATTTTGGATTTTTTGGGGGATCTCTGAGGGGATTTTGGGGGATCCCTGAGGGGATTTGGGATTTTTTGGGGATCCCTGAGGGAATTTTGGGATTTTTTGGGGTCTCCGAAGGGATTTTGGGGCGATTTTTGTGATTTTGGGGCGATTTTTGTGATTTTGGGGCGATTTTTGGGGTTTTTAGGGCGGATTTTGGGGACGCCCTCAGCGAACTTGGGGCGTCCCTGCCTCTGATTGGTTCCCCTTTTTCCCTCTCGACCAATCAGAAGCCGTCGCTGGGCAGATTTCACCCCTCAAGGGCACTTTCCCGCCAAGCGCGCTGATTGGTTCCCGCCTTTTCCCTTTGACCAATCAGCGGCCGCTGCTGAGGGAGAGGCGGGTCTTGGGGGATTGGGCGTTGATTTTAATTAAATTTTTAATTTTAATTAATTTATTTGGGGTTTTATCCACATTTTGATGATTTTTGAGTGTTTGGGGTTTTATTTCAGGGGATTGAATTGGTTTAATTTTAAATAATTATAATATAATTGAATTTAATTAAGGTTTGGTGTAATTAATTTAATTTTGAATAGTATAAATTTATTTTTAATTAATTGAGATTTTTAATTGTTATTATTAATTTCATTTAATATACATTTATATTTTTTAAATATGTTTTTTCACAACTAATAAAAAATATATTCAATTTCAATTAAATAATTAATTTCAATTAATATATTTTCTTACACTTAAAAAAACAAAATTATTTTTAATTTCAATTAAATTATTATATTCAATTAATATAATTTTGTGCATTTTTTTAATTTAAAATTATACATTTCCTAATAAAAAATTTTACGTGTTTATTGTATTAATTTCAATTAATATTAATTTATTTTTTAAATACCAATTTTTCAGTTAATAAAAGCAACAAAATTATTAATTACAGTTTATATAAATTTATATCTTTTATAAATTAAAATTTGTATTTTTAATTAATAAAAAGTAAAAAATCTAATATATTAATTTCATTAATTATAATTTTATACATTTTATAAATTAAAAATTAAAAATTTTCCAATTAATAAAAATCTATAATTTTATTATTTAATTTTCAATTAATAGATATTTCTATAGTATTTAAAAATTATAAATTTTCACTTAATAAAAATGTATAAATTTATTCTATTAATTTCAAATAAGATAAATTATCCATTTTCTAAATAAAAAAAATTAAATTTTTTTCAATTAATTAATTTTTAAAATCAAGATAATAAAATTAAAAAATTAAAAATAAAAATAAATTTTTAATATTTAATTTATTTTTCAATATAATTTTATTGGCTTAATTTCAATGAATATAAATAAAAACATTTATATTTTTACTTTTATTTTTATTTTTTTAAATTTATTTTTATTTAATTTTATCTTTAATTTAATATTAATTGTAATTTTAATTTAATTTAATTTTAATTTTTATTTAATTTTAATTTTTTATTTTTAATTAAGTTTTGAAGTAAATTTATTTTTTAATTCCTCTTGGAGTAGGATGAAATCTAAAAAATTAATTTAAAAAATATATATCGATTAAAAGAAATAAACTAATTAAAATTAAATAAAATTAAGAATAAAATCATAAATCAAATTAAATAAAATAGTAAATTAGATTAAATAAAATTAAATAAAATAAATAAAATTAAATAAAAAATATTAAAATAAATGGAATTAAATTGAAATAAAATAAAATAAAATAAAATAAAATAAAATAAAATAAAATAAAATAAAATAAAATTAAATTAAATAAAATAGATACAAAAATAAAAAATAAATAAATTTTAATAAATAAAATTAATCAAAGTAAATATAACACAAATATATTTAATTATTTTATTTTACCGTTTTATTTCAATTATTTAATTCCATTAATTACAATTATTTCACTCCTATTAATAAAA
Source organism: Taeniopygia guttata (assembly GCF_048771995.1). Lineage (NCBI taxonomy): Eukaryota > Metazoa > Chordata > Aves > Passeriformes > Estrildidae > Taeniopygia > Taeniopygia guttata. The sequence goes on from NC_133061.1 coordinate 299,335, forward strand.
GTCACCAAAATTATAAAAATCAAACTTCACAATTAGAAAAAATTCATTAATTTATAATTACCAGGATTAAATCAAAGATAAAACACAATTAAAAAGAGAAAAATTAATGAATAAAAGGAAATAAAATAATTAATGGGAAAAGAAGGACAAGAAATTAATTTAAAATGTAACAGGTGTTAATTAAAATAAATTAAATATTTTCAGTTATTAATGACGAAATTAATAAACGAAATTTCTTAATAAAGTTAATTATTAATTAAATAATTCAAGATAATAAATTTTTATAATAATAAAATGAAAGTAAATTAATTAAAAGATGTACTGTTAATTAAAATAAATTAAAATATTTTCTGTTATTATCGATGAAATTAATAAACTAAAAATATTCAGAAAGTAAATTATTAATTAAAATAATTAAAGATAATAAATTTTTTAATAATAAAAGGAAAGGAAATTAATTAAAAGATGCAACAAGTGTTAATTAAAATAAATAAAATTATTTTCAGTAATTATTGTTGAAATTAATAAATATCGTTTATTAATAAATTAATATTATAATTATATTTAATAAATTAATAATAATTCGTTAATTAAATTAATTAATTCTTGATAATAAATAAATAAAATTATAAAATGACAGGAAACTAATTAAAAGATAGAACAAGTGTTAATAAAATAAATTAAAATATTTTCAGTTATTATTGATGAAATTAATAAATGTAATTTATTAATAAAATAAGTCTTTAATTAAATTAATCAATATAAAATAATGAATTATTAAACAATTAAATAAGAATCAGTAGAGGGGAAATAATTAAATTAAAAAGTGTGAAAACAATCGAAAAATATTAAAATTAATTGAAATTAATAAATGAAAATTGAAATAATTGAAATTAAAATTAAAAATTACCAAAATCCAATAAATCGAATGGAAGAAGATTTTTAAAAATCACCAAAAAATAAAATTGAGATTAAGAGTAAAAATAAAAATTAAGGCTAAAAATAAAAATTATAATTGTAATTATAATTAAAATTAAAATAAGTATTAAAAAATAAGAATAAGAATAAAAATAAAGATAAAATTACAGTTAAAATTAATCGTAAAGTAACAATTAAAAATAAAAATTAAATTAAAATATGAATAAAATTTAAAATAAAATTAAAAGTTAAAATTAAATGTGAAGTTACAATAAAGTATAAAAATAAAAATTAAAATAAGAATAAAAATTAAAATTTAAAATTACAATACAATTTAAAAATAAACATGAAAATTAAAATAATTTTTAATTTAAAAACATAAATTAAAGTAAAAGATAAAATAAATTAAATTTAAATATAAAATAAAAGTAAAAGAAAATAAATTTAGCGATATAATAAAATTTAAAATGAAAATAAAACGAAATAAATTTTTAAAAATCCGAATTAAAATTAATAAAATTTAAATCAGAATTAAATTTAAATTAAATTATATTACTTGTAAAATTACAAATAAAATTAAAATCTAGAAATTAAAATTAGCAATTAAATAAAAATGAAATTAAGATTCAGATTAACATTAAATTTTAAATAAAAATTAAATTAAACCAAAATTAAAAGAAAATTCAAATAAAAATTAACATTTAAATTATAATAAAAATAATAATACCATTAAAAATGAAAATAGAAATAATATTGCAAATAAAATATCAAACAAAAATAATATTCAATTAAATTGAAATTAAAATCAGAATTAAACATAAAAATAAAATCAAAAATACAGTTAAAATTAAAATAATATTAAAAATAAAAATAAAATTTCAATTGAAATAAAAAATAAGGTAAAATTAAAATTAAAATGACAAATAAAAATAATAAAAATTAAATCTCAAATAAAAATTAAAATAAATTTCAAGGTAAGAATAAAAATAAAATAAAAATCAAATAAAAATTACAAATAAAAATAAAAATAAAGAGAAATTAAAATTAAAACATTAAATCAAAATTAAATTAAATTTTAAGTTAAAATAAGAAATAAATAAAATTTACATTTAAGGTTATAAATATAATTAAATTCAGGAATTCAAATAAATCGTAATTAACATTTCAGACTAAAATTAAAATTAAAAATAAATGTAAAAACGAAATTAAAATTAAAATTATTATTAAAAATAGAAATAAAATTTCAATTAAAATTCGAAATAAGGTAAAATTAAAATTAAAATGACAAATAAAAATAATAAAAATAAAATCTCGAATCAAAATAAAAATAAATTTCAAGTTAAGATTAAAAATAAAATAAAAACTAAAATAAAAATTAAAAGAAATTAAAATTAAGACATTAAATCAAAACGAAATTAAATTTTAAGTTAAAATAAAAAAATAAATAAAAATTACATTTAAGGTTATAAATATAATTAAAATTAGAAATAGAAATAATTTAGATTTAAAATTTCAGACTAAAATTAAAATTAAAATAAAAGTTAAAATTAAAATTAAAATTAAAATTAATAATAAAAATAAAAATAAAAATTCAGATTTAATTTCAAATTGAAATTAAAATTAAAATTTAATAAAAAAATACAATTAAAAAATAAAAATAAAATCGGAGGTAAAACCAAGTTAAAGTTCCAGTTTAAGGTTTAGGAATGAAAAATTAAAAATTAAGAAATGCAATCAAGAAATGCAATTAAAGGTGACGAGAATTAAACCGATTTTTCCTCCGCCCCTTTCGGCGCCGGCGCCGCCCCCAAAGGAAAAATTCAAATTAGTTTTAAATTAGATAAAATTAAAATTAAAATTTAAGTTCGGATTAAAATTAAAATTAAAATTAAAATTAAAATTGAAATTAAAATTAAAAATAAAATTAAAATTAAAATTAAAATTAAAATTAAAATTAAAATTAAAATTAAAATTAAAATTAAAATTAAATTTAAATTTAAATTTAAATTTAAATTAAAAATAAAATTAAAAATAAAAATAAAAATAAAATTAAAAATAAAATTATAAATAAAATAAAAATTAAAAATAAAAATTAAAAATAAAAATAAAAATAAAAATAAAAATAAAAATAAAAATAAAATTAAAATTAAAAATCAAAATTAAAAATCAAAATTAAAATAAAATTAAAATTAAAAATCAAAATCAAAATAAAAATAAAAATAAAAAATAAAAATAAGAATATAATTCATCTTTAATTTAAAATTAAATCAAATTTAAATTAAAATTAAACTAAGACAAATTAAAATTAAAATTAAAAATCAGGTTAAAATAAAAAGGAAATTGAAATAAAAATAAATTAAAATTGAAATTTAAAATGAAATTAAATTTTAAAAAATAAACTATAAAGATTATATTAAAATTAAAATTGAGATTAAAATTAAAATGAAAATTAAGAATAAAACTAATTTTTAATTTCAAATTAATATTTAATTATTAAAAATAAAATTAAAATTAAAAATAAAAATAAGAATAGTAATAAAATTAATTTTTAATTTAAAATTAATTCAAATTTAAATGAAAATTAAACTAAGACAAATTAAAATTAAAATGAAAAATCAGGTTACAATAAAAAGGAAATTGAAATAAAAATAAATTAAAATTGAAATTTAAAATAATTAAAGTTTTTAAAATAAACTATAAAAATTTAAGATAAAATTAAAATTGAGATTAAAATTAAAATAAAAATTGAGAATAAAAGTGATTTTAAATTTAAAATTAATTAATATCGAATTATGAAAAATAAAATTGCAATTAAAAATAAAAATAAGAATAGGAATAAAATTAATTTTTAATTTAAAATTAATTCAAATGTAAATAGGAAATTAAACTAAGAAAAATTAAAATGAAAATTGAGGTTAAGATAAAAATGGAATTAATATTAAAGTAAATTAAAAATTGAATTTAAAATGAAATCAAAAATTTACAAATAAACTATAGAAATTAAAATTAAAATTACAATTAAAATTCAGATTGAAATAAAAATTAAAATAAAATCTAAAAAAATTTAAATTACAATTTAAAATTAAATGAGATTTTTAAAAATAAACTATAAAAATGAAAATTAAATAGAAAATTAAATAAAAAATTAAAATAAAAATGAAAAATAAAAATAAAAATAATTTTTAATTTAAAATTAATAAATAGGAACTAAAATAAAAAATAAAATCAACCAAAGCTGAATTTCCTCTTTCCCCTTTCGGCCCCAAAACATCAAAATAAATCGAAATAAATTTAAAATAAAATAAAATAAAATAAAATAAAATGAAATAAAATAAAACAAAATAATGTAAAATAAAATAAAGTAAAATAAAATAAAATATTTATTTCAACTATAAGTTCAATATAAAAATAAAAATAAATTTTTAATTAGATAACCTTTATATTAAAATTATAAATAAAATTCAGATTAAAATTAAAATTAAATTAAAATCAAAATAAATTAGTGTTTAAAATAAATGTAGCATTAAAGTAAAATTTTAAAATAAAATATTAGAATTAAAATTGGAATAAAAATTAAAATTAAAATTAAATTAAATGAAAATAAATTAATATTTAAATTAAATTTTACATTAAGTTAAATTTTAAAAATAAAATATTAAAATTAAAATTGAAATAAAAATAAAAATTAAATTAAAATAAAAATAAAGTAATATTTAAATTAAATGTAACATTAAATTATAATTTTAAAATAAAATATTAGAAATAAGTTTGGAATAAAAATCAAATTAAATTAAAATCAAAATATATTAATATTTAAATTAAATGTAACATTACATTAAAATTTTAAAATAAAATATTAGAATTAAAATTGGAATAAAAATAAAATTGAAATGAAAATATAAATTAAAATTAAGGTTAAAGTTAAAATAAGATAAAATAAAAATTAAAAATAAAAACAAAATTAAGAATAAATTAAAATTTGAAATAAAGTAAAAAATGAAAAAATAAAAATGAAAAAGAAAAAGAAAAATCAGAAATAAAAGTTAAATTTAAAAATAAAATTAAGAATAAAATAGAATTTGAAATTCGGTAAAAACTTAAAACTTAAAAATTAAAAAATCAAATCAAAATTAGAATTAGAATTAGAATTAGAATTAAAATTAAAAATAAAATTAAAATTAAAATTAAATATAAAATTAAGAATAAAAATAAAATGAAGAATAAAAATAAAAAAATTAGAAATAGAAATAGAAATAGAAATAGAAATAGAAATAAAAATAAAAATAAAAATAAAATAAAAATAAAAATAAAATTAAAAATAAAAATAAAAATAAAAATAAAAATAAAAATAAAAATAAAAATTAAAAATGAAGAATAAAAATAAAAATAAAAATAAAAATAAATTAAAACTTAAAATAAAAAGAAAATAAAAAAGAAAAGATAGAATTACAATTAAAATAATAAAACATAAAAATTCAAATTACAAATAAAATGAAGCATAAAATTAAATATAAATTTAAAATAAATAAAAATAGAAATAGAAACAAAAATAAAAATTAAAATAAAGGCAGAGAAATTGGAATTAAAATAAAACCAACACGAACCAAAACCGAAATTAAAATTAAACCCAAACGAGACCAAATTTGCTCCAAAAACCCAAATTTGGCCCAATTTGGCCCCACTTTCGCTTTCGGCGCCGCAGCTGCTGCTCTCGGAACCTCCGGTTAATTAGTGCAGAGTTAATTAGGGTGGATAATTAATGTTTGGTGTTATTATTAAATGTGATAATAATTTGATAATTGTAGATATATTACAATAAATAATATATATGTATTATAGGAATATAATAATATATTATTAATATAATAAAGGTAATAATTATATAATAATTGTATATATAATACAATAAATAATATATACATAATATAAAAATATAATAATATAAGTGTAATAATGATATAATAATTGTATATATAATATAATAGTATAATCAATATAATAATAATATAATAATTTTTATTAAATTTATTGCTATTAGAAAAATGTAAAAATAACATCAATTATCATATTTATTATTACTATTTTTACAATAAAGAAGCGTAAAAATAATTCTATTATTAATACTATTATTATTAAATGTAATAATAATATAATAATTGTGTATATAATATATACATAATATAACAATATAATAATACAATCATATAATAAATATAATAATATAATAATTTTTATTCAATTTATTCTAATTAGAAATAAATTTAATGGTAACCATTAGTTATTATTACTATAAATGCGATAATTATACACAAAAAATTTTATTAGTTACTATAATTATATTTATTATTATTATTTTTGTAATAAAGAAGCGTAAAAATAATTCTATTATTAATACTATTATTATTAAATGTAATAATAATATAATAATTGGACATATAATACAATTTATAATATATATGGAATATAATAGTATAATTATACAATAATAATATAATAAAGGTCATAATTTTATAATAATTTTATATATAATACAATATATTATATATACATAATATAACAATATAATAATATAATTAATGTGATAATAATATAATAATTGTATATATAATACAATATATAAGATATGCATAATATAATAAATATAATAATAATATAATAATTTTTATTAAATTTATTATTATTAGAAATAAATGTAATAATGATTTGGGGACAGGGGGGACGCGGTGATGGGGCCGATGGCAGCAGGAGCAGGAGGAGGAGAAAGTGTCACAATTTGGGGCCCCGAGTCAGGATTTGGGTCAGTTTGGAGCTTTTCCCGTCCCCATCTGCCCCTGTCCCCGCAGGGCTGCGGCGGCCGTGACCCTGCTGGAGTCCGGGGGCACCTCCAGCCCCCCGGGGGGTCCCTGCGCCTCCTCTGCCGCGCCTCCGGCTTCGATTTCGGGAATTTTGACATGTATTGGGTGCGCCAGAAATCTGGGCAGGGGCTGGAATGGGTCGCAGGGATCTACACCGGTGGTGGCAGCACCTATTACGCGCCGTCGGTCAAGGGTCGGTTCACGATCTCCCGGGACAACGGGCAGAGCTCGGTGACGTTGGCCATGAACAGCCTCAAGGACGACGATTCCGCTGTTTATTTCTGTGCCAAAAACGCTCACAGTGGTGCTGCTGTTCAGAATTTTGACGTCAATCTGAGTTTTCTGTCCCCTGTCCCCAAATCCCCGACCCGTCCCTCCGACCCCTGACCCCACTGCCGACCCTTTGTCCCACCTGGGACTGATTTGGGCAAAATCCCAACTCTTGGCCCCAAATCCCAACTCTTGGCCCCAAATCCCAACTCTTGGCCCCAAATCCCAACTCTCGGCCCCAAATCCCAACTCTCGGCCCCAAATCCCAACTCTCGGCCCCAAATCCCAACTCTCGGCCCCAAATCCCAACTCTCGGCCCCAAATCCCAACTCTCGGCCCCAAATCTCAGCTCTTGGCCCCAAACCAGGGCCGGTCTCACCCTGAGCTCAGCGTTGGCCCTGAAATCTCAACTGTCGCCCCCAGACTTGTCCCGTTTGGCCCCAAATTTCCGCTGCTGCCACCGAGTCACAGCCACTGACCCAAATCTGCCCCTCTGACCCCTAATCTGCCCCAGTGGCCTCACATCGGGACTTTTGGCCCCAAATTCAAATCCTTTACCCCTCACCTCAACCTGGGGCCCAAATCTTGAGCGATTCCATGAAAAGGGGCCCCGAGTCGGGATTTGGGTCAGTTTGGAGCTTTTCCCGTCCCCATCTGCCCCTGTCCCCGCAGGGCTGCGGCGGCCGTGACCCTGCTGGAGTCCGGGGGCACCTCCAGCCCCCCGGGGGGTCCCTGCGCCTCCTCTGCCGCGCCTCCGGCTTCGATTTTGGGAATTTTAACATGGATTGGGTGCGCCAGAGACCCGGGCAGGGGCTGGAGTGGGTGGCAGAGATCAGGGAGAACGGTGCCAGCGCTTGGTACGCGCCGTCGGTGCGGGGTCGGTTCAGGATCTCCAGGGACAACGGGCAGAGCTCGGTGACGTTGGCCATGAACAGCCTCAAGGATGAGGATTCCGCTGTTTATTTCTGTGCCAAATCTGCCGGAACCGGTGGCGGTTGTTGCTTCGCTGCTGATTATATTGATGGTGCCGGTGCTGGCTACGCTCACCCTTTGTGTCCACAATGTCCCCAAACCCCAAACCCTTCCCCAAACCCCAGCCCAGCTCTTGTCCATCCATCCCAACCTGGGGCCGTGCTCGATCCGCTCGTGCCGGTGCCGCGACGGTTCCTCGGGAGACCAGACCCGGCTGGAACGGTGTCATGGTCTGACACGGAAAAGAACTTTTCCGGAAGGGAGAGGTCAATTTGGACATGACCAATTGGAGGTGGACACGGCTCTGAGAACACAGAGGGTTCACAGCAGAACTCCCAGCAGAACTCGCTCCCTGGGTTCCGCTCAGCGGTCAGTGCAGGACTCTCCCCTGCCCGGCCACCAGCTGGGTGGGGGAGGGGAGAAGCCACGTGGCCTTCGGAGGTCACCCAAGGGTGGAGGGGCTGGAACCCCCTGCAGATGGAAGGGTGGAGAACTCTGGGATGTCTCCGTTCCCCCAGAGTCTCTCTCTCTCTCAGGAGGGACAGCGATGGTTTATCGGCGATGGTTTATCGGCGATACACCACAGGGAAGGCCCAGACGGGTGTGGGAGCTGAGCCGGGGCAGCGACCCCAAACCCCAAACCCCAAACCCCAAACCCCAAACCCCAAACCCCAAACCCCAAACCCCAAACCCCAAACCCCAAACCCCAAACCCCAAACCCCAAACCCCAAACCCAAACCCCAAACCCCAAACCCCAAACCCCAAACCCCAAACCCCAAACCCTTCCCCAAACCCCAAACCCCAAACCCCAAACCCCAAACCCCAAATCCCTAAATCCTGACTCGGGGCACCTAAGATAAAAAAGATTAATGGGGCACTGCTCAAAAGGTATTAAATAATACAGCATTAATTAAAAGAGATAATTAGAGCACTCGTTAAAAGTTATTCATAGAGAATTAGTTAAAAGAGATTGAAATGGCATTAGCTAAAAATATAAATACAGCACTAATTAAAAGAGATTAACACAACATCATTAATTCAAAGAGTTAAATACAGAATTAATTGAAATATTTAAATGCGGTTTATTTCTGCGCCAAATCTGCCGACAACAATTGGGGTGTTCCTGCGGGGGTCGATTCTTTCGATCCCCATCCCCACATCCCAATTTACCCAAAATCCCAACTCTCGGCCCCAAATCCCAACTCTTGGCCCCAAAATCCCAACTCTCGGCCCCAAATCCCAACTCTCGGCCCCAAATCCCAACTCTCGGCCCCAAATCTCAGCTCCTGGCCCCAAACCAGGGCCGGTCCCACCCTGAGCTCAGTTTGGTCCCTCAAATCCCAACTGTCGCCCCCAGACTTGTCCCGTTTGGCCCCAAATTTCCGCTGCTGGCACCGAGTCCCAGCCACCGACCCAAATCTGCCCCTCTGGCCCCAAATCTGCCCCTCTGACCCCAAATCTGCCCCATGGCCCCAAATCTGCCCCTCTGGCCCCAAATCTTCCCATGGCCCCAAATCTGCCCCATGGACCCAAATCTGCCCCTCTGGCCCCAAATCTGCCCCATGGCCCCAAATCTGCCCCTCTGGCCCCAAATCTGCCCCTCTGGCCCCAAATCTGCCCCTCTGACCCCAAATCTGCCCCTGGGGCCCCAAATCTGCCCCATGGACCCAAATCTGCCCCTCTGGCCCCAAATCTGCCCCTCTGACCCCAAATCTGCCCCTCTGGCCCCAAATCTGCCCCATGGACCCAAATGTGCAGAGTTTTGGGGTGAACCTGTGAGATTTGGGTCAAAGCTGAAAGCGGCAGAGAAACGAGAGAGTTTGGGGCAAAACGGTCACGGTTTGGTGCCGACAGCTGAGATTTGGGGGAGAATGTGGGAATTTGGGGATGTTTGTGGGCTCAGGGCCTGGGGGACAGGCTGGCACCAGGATTGTCACCAGCAGCAGCACCAGCAGCACCAGCAGCGGCATATTTGGCACAGAAATAAACAGCGGAATCGTCGTCCTTGAGGCTGTTCATGGCCAACGTCACCGAGCTCTGCCCGTTGTCCCGGGAGATCGTGAACCGGCCCTGCACCGACGGCGCGTAGGCGGTGCCACCACCGCTGTTGATGTACGCAACGAATTCCAGCCCCTGCCCGGGTCTCTGTCGCACCCATTCCATGGCGTAGCTGCCGAAATCGAAGCCGGAGGCGCGGCAGAGGAGGCGCAGGGACCCCCCGGGGGGCTGGAGGTGCCCCCGGACTCCAGCAGGGTCACGGCCGCCGCAGCCCTGCGGGGACAGGGGCAGATGGGGACGGGAAAAGCCCCAAACTGACCCAAATCCTGACTCGGGGCCCCTTTTCCATTTCAGGAATTTTGGGATGCCCACAACCATCCCCAAATTCCCACATTCTCCCCCAAATCTCAGCTGCCGACACCAAACCGTGACCGTTTCCCCCCAAACTCTCTCGTTTCTCTGCCGCTTTCAGCTTTGACCCAAATCTCACAGGTTCACCCCAAAACTCTGCCTTTTGTGCCCCAGATCTCAGCGGGGGTCACTGCTGACCACCGGACCCAAACCCGGCTGGTTCTGCCCCAAATCTCAGCTGCCGGCACCAAACCTCAGCTCTGGGCGCCGAGGCTCAGCCGAGGGCCCCAAACCGGGGTGCAAACGGGCGAGATTTGGGGTCAGAGGGGCAGATTTGGGGTCAGAAGGGCAGATTTGGGGCCATGGGGCAGATTTGGGTCGGTGGGGCAGATTTGGGGTCAGAGGGGCAGATTCGGGGCCATGGGGCAGATTTGGGTCCCATAGGCTCAACATTGGACCCAAATCTACCCCACTGGCCCCAATCTGCCCCACTGACCCCACATCGGGACTTTTGGCCCCAAATTCAAATCCTTCACCCCTCACCTCCAGTTTGGGCCCAAATCTGGAGCGATTCAATGAAATTTGGGGAACGAGGCCCCGAGTGTGGCCCCGAGGGGACGTTTGGGGCAGGGCCGGGGCGGGGCTGGGGCAGAGGGGCAGGAACGGGGTCAGGGCCGGGGTTTGGGGTCAGGGGGACAGAGCAATGGGGGTGGCGCCAAAACCACTGGCGGTGTTGGCATCACCACCGGTGTAAGCGCGTTTGGCGCAGAAATAAACAGCGGAATCGTCGTCCTTGAGGCTGTTCATGGCCAACGTCACCGAGCTCTGCCCGTTGTCCCGGGAGATCCTGAACCGATCCTTGACCGATGGCGCGTATCTGGTGCTGCCACCGCTGCTGCTGATCCCCGCGACCCATTCCAGCCCCTGCCCGGGTCTCTGGCGGATCCAGTACACGGTGGCACTGCCGAAATCGAAGCCGGAGGCGCGGCAGAGGAGGCGCAGGGACCCCCCGGGGGGCTGGAGGTGCCCCCGGACTCCAGCAGGGTCACGGCCGCCTGGAGCAACGTGGGGAAAGGGGCCCCGAGTCAGGATTTGGGTCAGTTTGGAGCTTTTCCCGTCCCCATCTGCCCCTGTCCCCGCAGGGCTGCGGCGGCCGTGACCCTGCTGGAGTCCGGGGGCACCTCCAGCCCCCCGGGGGGTCCCTGCGCCTCCTCTGCCGCGCCTCCGGCTTCGATTTCGGGAGCTTTGACATGTATTGGATCCGCCAGAGACCCGGGCAGGGGCTGGAATGGGTCGCGGGGATCAGCAGCGGTGGCAGCACCATCTACGCGCCGTCAGTCAAGGGCCGGTTCACGATCTCCCGGGACAACGGGCAGAGCTCGGTGACGTTGGCCATGAACAGCCTCAAGGACGACGATTCCGCTGTTTATTTCTGCGCCAAACGTGCTGGTGCTGGTTGGGCTGATAGTGCGGCTGTTGTTGACGCTTTTGGCCCTGCCCCGAATTGCCGCGTCCCCCTGACCCCAAACCCCGGCCCTGACCCCGTTCCTGCCCCTCTGCCCCAGCCCCGCCCCGGCCCTGCCCCAAATGTCACCTCGGGGCCTCGTTCCCCAAATTTCGTTGAATCGCTCAAGATTTGGGCCCAAGCGGGAGGTGAGAATGAAGGATTTGAATTTGGGGCCAAAAGTCCCGATGGGAGGCCAGAGGGGCAGATTTGGGGCCATGTCATGGTTTGACACTGGCACGATGCCAGTGCCCCCATGAAAATACAATTTCTCAACTGGATGCTGTGAAATGCGATCGAGAACAGAGCAAAGCAGCCCCAACCTTAATAATAAGAAAAAAACTTTATTAAATTGCTATTATTATGCTATTTTAAAAGAGGGGGAAAAAAGACTTATACACAATTCAAAACGAAAACCTTCCAAAGCATTTTTCCTCCCACCACCCACCTCCAACCTGGACCCCAATCAGGTTTCCACCCTCCAGATAATCAATACCCAGCCCATCGACAGATAATCAACACCCAATGCATCGACAGATAATCAACACCCAGCCCATTGACAGATAATCAACACCCAGTCCATTGACAGATAATCCACACCCAGTCCATTGACAGATAATCCACACCCAATCCATTGACAGATAATCCACACCCAGTCCATTGACAGATAATCCACACCCAGTCCATTGACAGATAATCCACACCCAATCCATTGACAGATAATCCACACCCAGTCCATTGACAGATAATCCACACCCAATCCATTGACAGATAATCAATACCCAATCCATTGACAGATAATCCACACCCAGTCCATTGACAGATAATCCACACCCAGTCCATTGACAGATAATCAACACCCAATCCATTGACAGATAATCCACACCCAGTCCATTGACAGATAATCAACACCCAATCCATTGACAGATAATCCACACCCAGTCCATTGACAGATAATCAACACCCAATCCATTGACAGATAATCAACACCCAATCCATTGACAGATAATCAATACCCAATCCATTGACAGATAATCCACACCCAGTCCATTGACAGATAATCCACACCCAGTCCATTGACAGATAATCCACACCCAGTCCATTGACAGATAATCAACACCCAATCCATTGACAGATAATCCACACCCAATCCATTGACAGATAATCCACACCCAGCCCATCGACAGATAATCAACACCCAATCCATGGACAGATAATCAACACCCAGTCCATTGACAGATAATCAATACCCAATCCATTGACAGATAATCAACACCCAGTCCATTGACAGATAATCAACACCCAGCCCATTGACAGATAATCAACACCCAATCCATTGACAGATAATCAACACCCAGCCCATTGACAGATAATCCACACCCAATCCATTGACAGATAATCAACAACCAATCCATTGACAGATAATCCACACCCAATCCATTGACAGATAATCAACAACCAATCCATTGACAGATAATCCACACCCAATCCATGGACAGATAATCAACACCCAGCCCATTGACAGATAATCAATACCCAATCCATTGACAGATAATCAACACCCAATCCATTGACAGATAATCAACACCCAATCCATTGACAGATAATCAACACCCAGCCCATTGACAGATAATCCACACCCAATCCATTGACAGATAATCAACAACCAATCCATTGACAGATAATCCACACCCAATCCATTGACAGATAATCAACAACCAATCCATTGACAGATAATCCACACCCAATCCATGGACAGATAATCAACACCCAGCCCATTGACAGATAATCAATACCCAATCCATTGACAGATAATCAACACCCAGCCCATTGACAGATAATCAATACCCAATCCATTGACAGATAATCAACACCCAATCCATTGACAGATAATCAACACCCAGCCCATTGACAGATAATCAATACCCAGTCCATCTGCAGGTGTCTGTCCTGTGCCACAGACCCCCAAAAACACAGCTGCCACCACCCGGAGAAGACGTTTGCCAATTTGGGTCCATGGGGCAGATTTGGGGTCAGAGGGGCAGATTTGGGGCCAGAGGGGCAGATTTGGGGTCATGGGGCAGATTTGGGGCCAGAGGGGCAGATTTGGGGTCATGGGGCAGATTTGGGGCCAGAGGGGCAGATTTGGGGCCGATCCTCAAAATTTCACCATTTCCCCCAAAATTCAGCCCCAAATCTCGACTTTTCCCCCCAATTTTGACAAATTTCCCCAATTTGGTCCCAAATTTAATTTCCTGGATTGGCCCCAAATTCCCCCAAATTGGCACCAAACTCCCCCAAATTTGCCTCAAATTCCCTCAGATTTGCCCCAAATTCCCTCAGATTTGCCCCAAATTTCCCCAATTTGGCCCCGAATTTAATTCCCACAGATTGGCCCCAAATTCCACCAAATCAGCCCCAAATTCCCTCAGATTGGCCCCAAATTCCCCCAAATTTGTCCCAAATTCCTCAGGAATGGCCCCAAATTTAATTCCCGGGATTGGCCCCAAATTCCTCCAAATTGGCCCCAAACTCCCCCAAATTTGCCTCAAATTCCCTTAGATTGGCCCCAAATTTCCCCAATTTGGTCCCAAATTGAATTCCTTGGATTGGGCCCAAATTCCTCCAAATTGGCCCCAAATTTAATTCCCAGGATTGGCCCCAAATTCCCCCAAATTTGCCTCAAATTCCCTCAGATTGGCCACAAATTCCCCCAAATTTGTCCCAAATTGAATTCCCAGGATTGGCCCCAAATTTCCCCAAATTTGCCTCAAATTCCCTCAGATTTGCCCCAAATTTGGGGCCAATTTGGGGGAGTTTGGGACTAATTTGGGGAATTTTGGGGCCAATTTGGGGAATTTTAGGGCTGATTTGGGGGAATTTGGGACCAATCCAAGGAATTAAATTTGGGGCAATTCCTGGAGAATTTGGGGCCAATTTGGGGCAAATTTGGGGGAATTTGGGACCAATTTGGGAGAATTTGGGGCCAATCCAGGGGAGCCAAATTTGGGTCCAATCCTGGGAATTTTGGGGCCAATTTGGGGGAATTTGGGACAAATTTGGGGCAATTTGGGGGCAATTTGGGGCAAATCCAGGGGAGTTGAATTAGGGGCAAACTTGGGAGATTTTGGGACAAATTTGGAGGAATTTGGGGCCAATTTGGGGGAATTTGGGACAAATCCAAGCAATTAAATTTGGGGCAATTCCTGGGGAAATTGGGGCCAATTTGGGGAATTTTGGGGCCAATCTGGGGGAATTTGGGGCAAATTTCGGACAAATTTGGGGCCAATTTGGAGGAATTTGGGACAAATCCAAGGAATTAAATTTGGGGCAAATTTGGGGAAATTTGGGACCAATTTGGGGGAATTTGGGACCAATTTGGGGGAATTTGGGGCCAATTTGGGGGAATTTGGGACCAATTTGGGGGAATTTGGGGCCAATTTGGGGGAATTTGGGACAAATCCAAGGAATTAAATTTCAGGCAAATTTGGGGGAATTTGAGGCAAATCTGGGGGATTTTGGGGCAAATTTGGGGGAATTTGGGACCAATCCCGGGAATTAAATTTGGGACCAATTTGGGGGAATTTGGGGCCAAACCTGGGAAATAAATCTGGGGCAAATCTGGAGGATTTTGGGGCAAATTTGGGGCCAATTTGGGGGAATTTTGGGGCCAATTTGGGGGAATTTGGGGCAAAAGCTGCGAAAATTCGCATTTTTGGCCCCAAATCTCAAAGCTTTGCCCAAAATTCGCATTTTTGGCCCCAAATCTCAAAGCTTTGCCCAAAATTCAGATTTTTGGCCCCAAATCTCAAAGATTTGCCCAAAATTCACATTTTTGGCCCCAAATCTCAAAGCTTTGCCCAAAAATCAGATTTTTGGCCCCAAATCTCAAAGATTTGCCCAAAATTCGCGGTTTTGGCCCCAAATATCCGGGTTTTGCCCAAAATTCGCATTTTTGGCCCCAAATCTCAAAGCTTTGCCCAAAATTCGCATTTTTGGCCCCAAATCTCAAAGATTTGCCCAAAATTCGCTTTTTTGGCCCCAAATCTCGAAGATTTGCCCAAAATTCGCATTTTTGGCCCCAAATCTCCGGGTTTTGCCCAAAATTCCCATTTTTGGCCCCAAATCTCAAAGCTTTGCCCAAAAATCAGATTTTTGGCCCCAAATCTCAAAGCTTTGCCCAAAATTCACATTTTTGGCCCCAAATCTCAAAGTTTTGCCCAAAATTCGCATTTTTGACCCCAAATCTCGAAGATTTGCCCAAAATTCGCATTTTTGGCCCCAAAATCGCCCAAATTTCGCTCTCTTGGCGCCCTCTGGCGGCCGAATTTGGATTTTCCCGCCCCAAAAAAATCGGCGGCGATGACGTCACCAATAATTAGCGCGATTAATTAATTAATTCCGCCTCGCTGATTATTTATTTAATCGTTTTTTTCCACCATTTAATCGCTTTTAATCCATTAATTGATTAATTGGAGGCCTGCTCAGCTAATTAATGAGTTGATTAATTAATTATTCGGTTAATTAGGGTGGTTGTTTGTTAATGAATTAATTAGATTTGGCCTGTAGTGGATTTCTAATTAAAGAAATTATTAAATAAAGTTTTAATTAAAATTTTAAATAATTGTTTTTTATAAATTAAATAATTAAGTACCTGTGATTAATTAAGTACCTTTATTGACCAATTAATTAATTGCGTTCCTTTGATTAACCCCGATTAATTAATTAATCCGAACCCCCGTGATGGATCCTAATTAACCTGTAATTAATTAATTAATTACTCCTGTGATTATCCCCTATTATCATTAATTAATTAGGCTCCTTGATTCCAATTAATTAATTAACATATGGGATGCCCGTGATTAACGCCGATTAATTAATTAAGCAATTAAACTGATGCCTGTGATTAATACTGAGCCATTAATTAATTACGTGGACAAATGAGCCATTAATTAATTAATTAATTAATTAGATGCCTGCAATTACCACCGGGACCATTAATTAATTAATTGGACTCCGGCAATTAACTGGGAGCTATTAATTAATGAAACGGATGCCTACAATAATAATTAATGAATTTAATTTGATCTATAAATTAATGAACTGGACTCTTGCAATTATCTGAGACTTATTAATTAATGAACCAGAAATTAACGAAATTAATTGGGCCCTATTAATTAATTAATTGGACACTTGCAATTAACTCAGACCCATTAATTAATGAACTGAACACTTGTAATTAAATGGGACCTATTAATTAATGGACCTGGGACCTTTTAATTAATGAACCAGATTCTTACAATTAAGTGAAACCTATTAATTAATGAACCTGCAATTAACTCAGACCCATTAAATAATAAACCTAAAATTAACTGAAACCCATTAATTAACCCAATTAATGAAGCCCTGTAATTACCCAAAACCCATTAATTAATGAACCAGAATCTTGCAATTACCCGTGCTGCATTAATTAATGAACCTGAAATTAACTGGGTCCTATTAATTAATGAATTGAATGCCTGTAATTAACTCAGACACATTAATTAACAAACTGAACACCTTCAATGACCCAAAACCCATTAATTAAACTCCTCCAATTATCCAAAACCCATTAATTTCACCCCTTCAATTAACTGAAACCCACTAATTAAACCCCTCCAATTAACCGAGACCCATTAATTAAAATCCCAACCCCTCCAATAACGCAAAACCCATTAATTAGCCTCTGCAATTAACTGAAACCCACTAATTAACCCCCTCCAATTAACCCTTTCCCCGCCAAACCCCCCAAAAAAGGGACGTATCCCAAAAGTGGGTGTGGCCCAAAAAAGGGGCGTGGCCAAAAATGGGCGTGACCCAAAAATGGCATCTCCAAAAATGGGCGTGGCCAAAAATTGGTGTATCCAAAAAATGGGCGTGACCCCAAAAAATGACGTCACCAAAAGTGGGCGTGGCCCCCAAAAAAGGGGCGTGTCCCCCTCCATAAATCCCCGTCCCCGCCGCCGTTGCCGACAGCGATGGTGGCCACCACCCCCGACCGCGCCGCCGGCGCCATCTTGGCCCTCCTGACCCTATTGGCCGTTCCCGGTGAGCCACGCCCCCTTCATTTAAATACCTTTCACACCCTAATTAACATCTAATTAATATTCATATCAATTTTTCTCGCAGGGATCCGGGCGGCCGTGACCCTGACGGAGTCCGGGGGTGACCTCCAGCCCCCCGGGGGGTCCCTGCGCCTCCTGTGCCGGATCGGCGGCGCCGGCGCGGCCGTTTGGGCGCGGCAGCGCGGCGGCGGCGGGTTGGAGGCGATCGGTGCCGGCGGCGCCGGCGGGAAGTTCGCGGTTAAAGATGGCGGCGGAGGGGGTTGGGCGGTGTTGGAAGGGGAAGGGTTGGAGGAAGGAGATTCCGGAGTTTATTTCTGCGGCGCTCACGGCGGTGGAGGGGAGGGGAGGGGTGGGGGGAAAGGGTCGGGGGGGGGGGTTGGTCATGGTTGAGTTGGGTTGGTCATGGTTGGGTGGAAGAGGAAGAGGAAGATGAAGACGAAGACGAAGACGAAGACGAAGACGGGGTTTGGTTGGATCGTTCATGGTTGGGTTGGGTTGGTCATGGTTGGGTGGAAGAGGAAGAGGGGGTTGGGTTGAGTTGGGTGGAAGAGGAAGACGGCGTTGGGTTGGTCATGGTTGAGTTGGGTTGGTCACGGTTGAGTGGAAGAGGAAGATGAACATGAAGAGGGCGTTGGGTTGGTCATGGTTGGGTTGGTCATGGTTGAGTGGAAGAGGAAGATGAAGAGGGGGTTGGGTTGGCCATGGTTGGGTTGGGTTGAGTTGGTCATGGTTGGGTTGGGTTGGTCATGGATGACTGGAAGAGGAAGAGGAAGAAGAAGATGAAGATGAAAAGGGGGTTGGGTTGGGTTGGTGATGGTTGGGTTGGTCATGGTTGAGTTGACTTGAGTTGGGTGGAAGAGGAAGAGGGGGTTGGGTTGGTCATGGTTGAGTTGAGTTGGGTTGGTCATGGTTGGGTTGGTCATGGTTGGGTTGGGTTGGAAGAGGAAAAGGAAGATGAAGACGAAAACGGAGTTGGGTTGGTCATGGTTGGGTTGGTCATGCTTGAGTTGGGTTGGGTTGGGTTGGTCATGGTTGGGTTGGGTGGAAGAGGAAGAGGGGATTGGGTTGGGTTGGGTTGGGTTGAGTTGGGTCAGTCATGGTCGGGTTGAGTTGGGTGGAAGAGGAAGGGGGGTTGGGTTGGGTTGGGTTGGGTTGGTCATGGTTGGGTTGGGTTGGAAGAGGAAAAGGAAGATGAAGACGAAAACGGAGTTGGGTTGGTCATGGTTGGGTTGAGTTGGTCATGGTTGACTGGAAGAGGAAGAGGAAGAGGAAGACGAAGACGAAGACGAAGATGAAGACGAAAAGGGGGTTGGGTTGGGTTGGCCATGGTTGGGTTGAGTTGGGTTGGTCATGGTTGGGTTGGGTTGGTCATGGTTGGGTTGGATCGGTCATGGTTGGGTTGGGTTGGTCATGGTTGACTGGAACAGGAAGATGAAGAGGAAGATGAAGACCAAAAGGGGGTTGGGTTGGGTTGGCCATGGTTGGGTTGAATTGGGTTGGGTTGAGTTGAGTGGAAGAGGAAGAGGGGGTTGGGTTGGTCATGGTTGGGTTGAGTTGGGTTGAGTTGGGATGGGTTGGGATGGGTTGGGATGGGTTGAGTTGCGTTGGTTGTGGTTGGGTGGAAGAGGAAGAGGGAGTTGGGTTGGTCATGGTTGAGTTGAATTGAGTTGAGTGGAAGAGGAAGATGAACATGAAGAGGGGGTTGGGTTGGTCATGGTTGACTGGAAGAGGAAGAGGAAGATGAAGACGATGATGAAGACGAAAAGGGGGTTGGGTTGGGTTGAGTTGGGTTGGGTTGGTCATGGTTGAGTTGGGTTGAGTTGGGTGGAAGAGGAGAAGAGGAAGAAGAGGAAGAGGGGGTTGGGTTGGTCATGGTTGGGTTGGGTTGGTCATGGTTGAGTTGGGTTGAGTTGGGTGGAAGAGGAGAAGAGGAAGAAGAGGAAGAGGGGGTTGGGTTGAGTTGGGTTGGGTTGGGTTGGGTTGGGTTGAGTTCGTCGTGGTTGATTGGAAGAGGAAGACGAAGATGAAGACGAAGACAAAGATGAAAATGGGGTTGGGTTGGCCATGGCTGGGTTAGTCATGGTTGGGTTGGGTTGGTCATGGTTGGGTTGGGTTGGTCATGGTTGGGTGGAAGAGGAAGATGAAGAGGAAGATGAAGAGGGGGTTGGGTTGGTCATTGTTGGGTTGGGTTGAGTGGAAGAGGACGAAGACGTTGTGTTCGTCATGGTTGAGTTGGGTTGACTCGGGTTAAGACTCTTCCATCAACATTGGAACTCTTCCATTGACCTGTCGACCCTTCCATTGACGTCGCGACTCTTCCATTGACGTCGCGACTCTTCCATTGACGTCGCGACTCTTCCATTGACGTCGCGACTCTTCCATTGACGTTGGGACCCTTCCAAGAACGTCAACACTATTTTTCCCCATTTTCCCGCCCATTTCCCCAATTTTCCCATTTTTTCCAAATTTTCTCTTTTTTTCCCATTTCCCCCCATTTTTCCCCATTTTCCTCCCAAATCCCCTCAATTTTTCCCATTTCCCCCAATTTTCCCCATTCCGCCTTTTTTTCCCATTTCCCCTCATTTTCCTCCATTTTTTTCCCAACTTTTTCCTATTTTTCGTATTTTTTCCTATTTTTCCCTCCATTTTCCCTATTTTCCCAATTTTCCCCAATTTTCCCCAGTTTTCCCCCATTTTCCCCTCTTTCTCCCATTTCCCCCAATTTTTGCCCATTTTTCCCTCATTTTCCCATTTCCGCCCATTTTTTCCCCATTTCCACCAATTTTCCCCATTTTCCCACATTTTTCTCCATTTTTACCCATTTTTTGCCCATTTTTTCCCAACTTTTTCCTATTTTTCATATTTTCCCCATTTTTCATATTTTTTCCTATTTTTCCTTCAATTTTCCCCCATTTTCCCATATTTTCCCCCATTTTTTCCCCATTTTTTTGAATTTCCCCCCATTTTTTCCATTTCCTCCCCAAATCCCCTTCAAATTTTCCCAATTTTCCCAATTTTTCTCCATTTGTCCCAATTTCCCCCATTTTCCCCATTTCCCCCCACATTTGCCCATTTTTGCCCATATTTTTTCCAATTTTTTCCTATTTTTCGTAAATTTTTCCTATTTTTCCCTCCATTTCCCCCTCATTTTCCCCATTTCCCCCAATTTTTCTTCATTTTTCCCTCATTTTCCCATTTCCCCCATTTTTCCCATTTCCCCTGAATTTTTCTCCATTTCTCCCAATTTCCCCCATTTTTCCTACATTTTTCTCCATTTTTGCCCATTTTTCCCCCATTTTTTTCCTATTTTTCGTAAACTTTTCCTATTTTCCCCTCCATTTTCCCCCATTTTTCCCATTCCCCCCAATTTTTCCCCATTTTTCCTCATTTTTCCCATTTCCCCCAATTTTTCACCATTTCCCCCAATTTTCCCCATTTTCCCCATTTTCCCACATTTTTCTCCATTTTTACCCATTTTTCCCCATTTTCCCCGAATTTTCCCGAATTTTCCCCATTTTCCCCCAACTTTTTCCTATCCCGCCCCCATTTTTCCAATTTTTCCTATTTTTTCCCATTTTTCTCATTTTCCCTCCCATTTCCCCCCATTTTTCCTATTTTCCCCCATTTTTCCCATTTTCTCCCCCATTTTCCCATTTTTCCCAATTTTCCCCTCATTTTCCCATTTCCCCACATTTTTTCCCCATTTTCCCCCAATTTTCCCCATTTTCCCCCATTTCCTCCATTTTTTCCCATTTCCCCCATTTTCCCAATTTTCCCCTCATTTTTCTCCATTTTTACACATTTCTCCCAACTTTTCCCTTTTTTCTTCATATTTTTTCCTATTTTTCCTTCAATTTCCCCCCATTTTCCCATATTTTTCCCCATTTTTTCCCAATTTCTCCCCCAAATCCCCTTCAAATTTTCCCAATTTCCCCCCATTTTTTCCCCCCATTTTTTCCCCATTTTTTCCCATTTTTTCCCCCCAAAATCCCCTTCAAATTTTCTCAATTTCCCCCCATTTCCCCCATTTTCCCCATTTTTCCCCCATTTTTCCCCATCCCCCCATTCCCCTCCCTCCCCTCCCCCACTTCCCTTTTTAACCAATTTCCCCTTTTCTGGCCCCAAACCGGGGCCGCTTTTTGTTCGCCGCCGTTTCACCGTGGGAGCGGCTCCGGCGCCGCTGCTGCTCCCGGGGGCACACGCCGCCCCAAAAACCCAAAATCCCCCTTTTTCACCCCAAAATTCCCTTTTTGCCCAAATTCCACCATTTTAAGCCCAAATCCCGCCCTTAACCCTCAAATCCCACCAGATTTTCCCTTTTCTCCCCTTTTTTTACACCAAATATCTGAATTTTTCCCTTTTTTATTCTCATTTTTTCCTTAAAGTCTTCATTTTTTCCCATTTTCCCCATTTTTTCCCCCAATTTTTCCCATTTTCCCCATTTTTTCCCCCAATTTTTCCCATTTTTCCCCTTTTCCCCAAATATATTTATTTTTTCCCATTTCCCCCAATTTTTCCTCATTTTTTTCCCATTTTTCCCAATTTTCCCCCCATTTTTCCCAATTTTTTCCCATTTTTCCCCAAATCCCACCCAATTTTCCCATTTTTCCCTTTTCCCCAAAATATATTAATTTTTTCCCATTTTCCCCCATTTTTTCCCATTTTCCCCCAAATTCCACCGAATTTTTCCCATTTCCCCCAAAAAAATCTCAATTTCCCCTCGTTTTTTCCCATTTCTCCACTTTTTTCTCAAATCCCGCCCAGATTTTCCCTTTTCTCCCTTTTTTTACACCAAATATCTGATTTTTTTCCCTTTTTTCTTCTCATTTTTTCCTTAAAATCTTCATTTTTCCCCATTTTCCCCATTTTTTCCCCCAATTTTTCCCATTTCCCCCCATTTTTCCCCAAATATATTCATTTTTTTCCCTTTTTCCCCATTTTTCCCAATTTTCTCCCCATTTTACCCCCATTTTTCTCCCATTTTCCCAAAATCCCACCCAATTTTCCCCATTTTCCCCCCAATTTTTCCCATTTCCCCCCATTTTTCCCCAAATATATTAATTTTTTCCCATTTCCCCATTTTTTCCCCATTTTTCCCAATTTTCTCCCCTTTTTCCCCATTTTTGCCATTTTCCCCCCAAATCCCACCCAATTTTCCCCATTTTTCCCCTTTCCCCCAAATATATTAATTTTTTCCATTTTTGCCCATTTTTGCCCATTTCTGCCCATTTCCCCCCATTTCCCCCCCATTTTTCTCCCATTTTCCCCAAATCCCACCAAATTTCTCCCATTTTTCCCCTTTTCCCCCAAATATATTAATTTTCCCCATATTCCCCCATTTTTCCCCATTTTCCCCCATTTTCCCCCATTTTTTCCTTATTTCCCCCCCAAATCCCACCAAATTTTCCCCATTTTTTCCCCATTTTCCCCAAAATATATTCAATTTTTTCAATTTTTCCCATTTTTGCCCATTTTTGCCCATTTTCCCCCATTTTTCCCCATTTCCCCCAAATCCCATTCAATTTTTCCCACTTTCCCCCATTTCCCCCATATATATTTATTTTTTTCCCATTTTCCCCATTTCCCTCATTTTTCCCCATTTTCCCCCATTTTCCCCCATTTCCCCCAATTTTCCCCCATCCTTTTTCCCAAAAATCTCAATTTTTTCCCATTTCCCCCCCAAAATCTCAATTTTTTTCCCCGCGGTTTTCCCCCCATTTCCCCTCCATTTTCCCCCATTTTCCCGTGTTTTTTTTCCCCATTTTCCCGCGTTTTTCCCTCAATTTCCCCGGGTTTTTTCCCCGCGTTTTTTTTCCCATTTTTCCGCCTTTTTTTCCCATTTTCCCGTATATTTTCCTCCATTTTTCCGTTTTTTTTTTTCCCGCGGTTTTTTCCCATTTTCTCGTGTTTTCCCCCCATTTCCCCGCGTTTTTTTCCCCATTTTCCCTGTTTTTTTTCTCTATTTTCACACTTTTTTCCCCAAATTTTCCCCAATTTCCCCCCATTTTTCCCATTTTCCCGCATTTCCCCCCCATTTTCCCGGTTTCTTTCCCCCCCATTTTCCCTCATTTTTTCCCAATTTTTCCTCATTTTCCCCCCATTTTCCCGTGTATTTTTTCCTCCATTTTCCCGCGTTTTCCCCGGTTTTTCCCATTTTCTCGCGTGTTTTTCCTCCATTTTCCCGTTTTTTTCCCCCGCGTTTTTTCCCATTTTCTCGTGTTTTCCCCCCATTTTCCCGGGTTTTTTTCCCCATTTTCCCGGGTTATTTTCCCCGCGTTTTCCCCAATTTTCCCATATTTTTCTCCATTTTCCCGTTTTCCCCTCATTTTCCCGCGTTTTTTCCCCATTTTCTCACGTTCTTTTCCCATTTTCTCGCGTTTTTTTTCCCATTTCCCCCCGTTTTTTTTTCCTCCATTTTCTCGGTTTTTTTTCCCGCATTTTTTCCCCCATTTTCTCGCGTTTTTTCTCAATTTTCTCGCGTTTTTTCCTCATTTTCCCGGTTTTTTTCTCTATTCTCCCACTTTTTTTCCCCAAAATTTCCCCGTTTTTTCCCCATTTTCCCTCATTTTTCCCCAGTCTTCCCGTGTATTTTTCCTCCATTTTCCCGCGGTTTTTTTCCTCCATTTCCCCGGTTTTTCCTCATTTTCCCGTTTTTTTCCCCCAATTTTCCCGTGGTTTTTTTCCTCCCCATTTTCCCGGTTTTTCCCCATTTTCTTGCGTTTTTTCCCCATTTTTTTCCCCATTTCCCGCGTTTCCCCCCATTTCACCCCCATTTTTTCCCCATTTTCCCTCATTTTTCCCATTTTTCTGCCCTTTTCCCATTTTCCTTCATTTTCCTTAATTTTCCCCATTTCCCCCCATTTCCCTCCATTTTCCCCCATTTTCCCGTTTTTCCCCCATTTTCCCCCATTTCCCCCCATTTTTCCTAATTTTTCCCCATTTCCCGCGTTTTTCCTCCATTTTCCCCCCATTTTCCCTCATTTTCCCATTTTTCCCCATTTTCACGTGTCTTTTCCCCAATTTTCCCCGTTTTTTTCACCATTTCCCCATTTTTCCCCCCATTTTCCCTCATTTTTTCCCCCATTTTCCCGTGTATTTTCCCTCCATTTCCCCGCGTTTTTTTCCCGATTTTTCCCCAATTTTCCCAATTTTTTTGCTCCATTTTCCCCCCATTTTCCCGGTTTTTTTTTCCCGCGTTTTCCCCCATTTTCCCGTGTTTTTCCCCCCATTTTCCCCCATTTTCCCGCCTTTTTCCCCATTTTCCCGCCATTTCCCCATTTTCCCGCCCTTTCCCCCATTTTCCCGCCCTTTCCCCCATTTTCCCGCCTTTCCCCCCATTTTCCCGCCCTTTTCCCCATTTTCCCTCATTTTTCCCATTTTTCCCCATTTTCCCCATTTTCCCTCCATTCCCCCCCATTTCCCCCATTTTCCCCATTTTCCCCTCATTTTTCCCCATTTTCCCGTTTTTCCCCCCATTTCCCCTCATTTTCCCCCTTTTCCCGCCCTTTCCCCCATTTTCCCGCCCTTTCCTCCATTTTCCCGCCCTTCCCCCCATTTTCCCGCCCTTCCCCCCATTTTCCCGCCTTTTTTCCCATTTTCCCGCCTTTTCCCCCTTTTCCCGCCTTTCCCCGTGTTCTCGCGGGATTTTGCGCGGGCTCTCGCCCGGCCCCGCCCACCGTGGGTCGCTATTGACGCCTGGGGCAGCGGCACCGTCGTCACCGTCAGCCGAGGTGAGCCAAAATTCCCCTTTTTCACCCCAAAATTCCCATTTTCACCCCCAAATTATCCCAAATTCCCTTTTCCGCCCCGAAATTCCCATTTTCCACCCCAAAATTATCCCAAAATTCCCATTTTTCGCCTCAAAAATCGCGATTTTCCACCCCAAAATGGCGACTTTTCCCCTCAAAATGGCGCCTTTTCACCCGAAATTCCCATTTTCACCCCAAAATTCCCATTTTTCACCCCAAAATTCCCCTTTTCCACCCCAAAATTATCCCAAATTCCCTTTTTCGTCCCGAAATTCCCATTTTCCACCCCAAAATTATCCCAAAATTCCCGTTTTTCACCCCAAAAATCGCGATTTTCCACCCCAAAATGGCGACTTCTCACCCCAAAATGGCGACTTTTCGTCCGAAATTCCCATTTTTCACCCCAAAATTCCCCTTTTCCACCCCCAAATTATCCCAAATTCCCTTTTTCGTCCCGAAATTCCGATTTTTCACCCCAAAATTGTCCCAAAATTCCCATTTTTCGCCTCAAAAATCGCGATTTTTAACCCCAAAATGGCGACTTTTCACCACAAAATGGCGACTTTTCACCCGAAATTCCCATTTTTCACCCCAAAATTCCCGGTTTTCACCCCGAAATTCCGATTTTTCACCCCAAAATTATCCCAAAATTCCTATTTTCCACCCCAAAATTCTAATTTTAACCCCAAAATTATCCCAAATTTCCCATTTTTCCCCACAAAATGGCGACTTTTTACCGGAAATCCAAATTTTTCACCCCAAAATCATCCCAAAAATTCCTATTTTTTCACCCCAAAATTCCGATTTTTTTTCACCCCAAAAATCGCGATTTTTCACCCCGAAATTCCCATTTTTCACCCCAAAATCATCCCAAATATTCCCATTTTTCACACCCAAAATCGCGATTTTTCACATCAAAATTCCCATTTTTAACCCCAAAAATCGCGATTTTTCACACCAAAATCATCCCAAAAATTCCCATTTTTTCACCCCAAAATTCTGATTTTTTTCACCCCAAAAATCGCGATTTTTCACCCCAAAATTTTCATTTTTCACCCCAAAATTGCCCCAAAATTCTGATTTTTTTAACCCCAAAAATCTGATTTTTTTATCCCAAAATTCAGATTTTTTCACCCCAAAATTTTCAATTTTTAACCCCAAAATTGCCCCAAAATTCTGATTTTTTCACCCCAAAATTCTGATTTTTTTCACCCCAAAAATCGCGATTTTTAACCCCAAAATTGTCATTTTTCACCCCAAAATTCTGATTCTTTATCCCAAAAATCTGATTTTTTTATCCCAAAATTCAGATTTTTTCACCCCAAAATTCAAATTTTTCACCCCAAAATCCCCCCTCCAAAATCGCCATTTTTTTACCCCAAAATTCTGATTTTTTTCCTCAAAATTCCGAATTTTTTTTACCCCAAAATTCCGATTTTTAACCCCAAAACCCCCCCAAAATTCAATTTTTTTAATCCCAAAAATTCCGATTTTAACCCCAAAACCCCCTCAAAAAAATCGCGATTTTTTTACCCCAAAATTCCAATTTTTTCCCCCAAAATTTTGAATTTTTTGTACCCCAAAATTGAAACTTTTCCCCAAATTTTGAATCCCAAAATCCCCCAAATTCACCCCAAAATTCACCTCAAACCCCCCCGGGAGCGTTTGGCGGGAAAATGGGGAGGGGGTGGCGGGAAAAAAAATGGGATTTTTTAGGGTAAAAATTTGAATTTTTAGGGACAAAAAATTGAATTTTTAAGGACAAAAATTTGAATTTTTAAGGGTAAAAATTTGAATTTTCAAGGGCAAAAAATTGAATTTTTAGGGGTAAAAATTTGAATTTTTAGGGACAAAAATTTGATTTTTTTTAGGTGAAAAAATAATATTTTTAGGGACAAAATTTCAATTTTTTTATGGGTAAAAATTTGAATTTTTAAGGATAATAATTTGAATTTTTTTAGGTGAAAAAACCGGATTTTTAAGGGAAAAAATTTGAATTTTTTTAGGTGAAAAAACCGGATTTTTAAGGGCAAAAATTTGAATTTTTTTAGGTGAAAAATTCGAATTTTTAGGGCTAAAAATTCGATTTTTTAAGGTGAAAAATTCGTATTTTTAAAGGACAAAATTTTGAATTTTTAAGGTGAAAAATTCGAATTTTTAGGGACAAAAATTTGGATTTTTAAAACACAAATATCTGAATTTATAGGGACAAAAAATCGAATTTTTAAGGCGAAAAATTCGAATTTTTAGGGACAAAAATTTGAATTTTTTTAGGTGAAAAAATTGAATTTTTAAGGGCAAAAATTGAATTTTTTAGGTGAAAAATTCAAAATTTTAAGGGCAAAAATTTGATTTTTTTTAGGTGAAAAATTCATATTTTTAGGTTGAAAAATTCGTATTTTTAAGGCGAAAAATTTGAATTTTTTTAGGTGAAAAATTTTGATTTTTAGGTCGAAAAAATTCGATTAAAAATCAAATTTTTTGATTAAAATTGGATTAAAAATCCATTTTAAAAATCGAATTAAAATCGATTCAAACGCCATTAAAATTATTAAAATTTTGATTAAAACGTGATTAAAATGGATTAAAAATCAAATTAAAGTCAATTAAACAACAAATTAAATTCAATTAAATATCAGATTAAAATCCAATTAAAATTGATTAAAAATCCAATTAAAATTGATTAAAATTTGGTTAAAATCGATTAAAATTTGATTTAAAACGGATTAAAAATCAAATTAAAGTCAATTAAAAACTCAATTAAAAATCAGATTAAAACCCAATTAGAATGGAATAGAAATAAAATTAAAATCAATTAAAATTTGATTAAAATTAATAAAATTTGATTAAAAATCGATTAAAAATCGATTAAAAATTGATGAAAATTCGATGAAAAATCAAATTAAAATAAATTAAAACTCAATTAAAACCCAATTAAATTGGAGCACGAATCAAATTAAAATTAATTAAAATTGAATGGAAATTAATAAAATGTGAATTAAAAATTGATTAAAAACTGATTAAAAATTAATTAAAAGTTAATTAAAAATCAGATTAAAACCCAATTAAAATTGATTAAAAATCCAATTAAAATCGATTACAATTTGATTTTAAACAGATTAAAAATCAAATTAAAGTCAATTAAAAATTGAATTAAAAATCAGATTAAAACATAATTAAAACATAATTAAAACCGAATTAAAAATCCAATTAAAACCGATTAATTTGGGATTAAAAATTAAATTT
The DNA here is from genome assembly GCF_048771995.1 of Taeniopygia guttata. Lineage (NCBI taxonomy): Eukaryota > Metazoa > Chordata > Aves > Passeriformes > Estrildidae > Taeniopygia > Taeniopygia guttata. The sequence goes on from NC_133061.1 coordinate 328,301, forward strand.
TTTTCCCCTTTTTTCCCCCAAATTTTCGATGGGGAAGCGAAAGCGAAGAGGCCCCAAAAAGGGGAAATTTGGCCCCAAAAAAAGTTTCGAAAACAACAAAAAAAGGGGAAATTGGGACTTTTTGGGGGAAATTCCAAAATTTGGGGAAAACAACACCTGGGGGGGAAATTTGGGGTAAAAAATTGAATTTTTGGGGAATTTTGGGTAAAAAAATGAAGATTTTTGGTTAAAAAATGGGGATTTTAGAGGAAAAAATTGAATTTTTTTGAGGGTAAATTGGGTGAAAAAATGAAGATTTTTGGTCAAAAATTGGGGATTTTAGAGGGAAAAAATTGAATTTTTTTGAGGGTAAATTGGGTTAAAAAATGAAAATTTTGGGTCAAAATTCGGGTTTTTTTTTGGGGAAAAATTTGGATTTTTTGGAAGAAAATTGAATTTTTTAGGGGGAAAAATTGGGATAAAAAATTGAATTTTGGGGAAAATTTGGGTTAAAAATTGAATTTTTGGGGGAATTTTGGGGTTAAAAATTGAATTTTTGGGGGGATTTTGGATGAAAAAAAGAAGATTTTTGGTCAAAAATTGGGGATTTTAGAGAGAAAAAAATTGAATTTTTTGATGGTTAATTGGGTTAAAAAATGAAAATTTTGGGTCAAAATTTGGGGTTTTTTTCGGGAAAAAAATTGAATTTTTTGAGGAACTTTTGGGTTTAAAAATGAGAATTTTGGGTCAAAATTTTGGGTTTTTTTAGGGGAAAAAAATTTGAATTTTTGGGGAGAATTTGGGGGAATTTTAATTGATTTTATTTCCTTCCAATTTGGGTTTTAATTGATTTTTAATTGGGTTTTAATTGGGTTTTAATTGGGTTTTCATTTTAATGGATTTTTAATTGAATCATTTTGGGGGATTTATGGGAATTAATTTGGTTTTAATTGGAATTAATGAAGTTTTAATTGGGTTTAATTGGTTTTAATTGATTTAATTGCTTGAAATTGGTTTTAATTGGTTTTTATCATAATTAATTTGGTTTTAATTGGTTTTAAAGGAATTAATTTCGTTTTAATTGGCTTTAATTGGTTTTAATCGGAATTAATTCAGTTTTAATTGGTTTTTAAGGGAATTAATTTAATTTTAATTGGATTTTAAAGGAATTAATTAAGTTTTAATTGGTTTTTAAGGGAATTAATTTAATTTTAATTGTTTTAATTGGTTTTAATCGCAATTAATTTAGTTTTAATCAGTTTTTAAAGGAATTAATTTCATTTTAATTGGTTTTAATTGGAGTTTAAGGGAATTAATATAATTGTAATTGGTTTTAATTGGTTTATAAAGGAATTAATTCGGTTTTAATTGTTTTTAAAGTCATTAATTTCATTTTAATTGGTTTTTATCGGAATTAATTCTGCTTTAATTGGTTTTAATAGGGTTTTAAGAGAATTAATTTAGTTTAATTGTTTTAATTGTTTTAATTGGTTTTTATTGGAATTAATTCCATTTTAATCGGTTTTTAAAGGAATTAATTTCATTTTAATTTGTTTTAATTGGCTTTTTAGATAATTAATTTAGATTTAATTGGTTTTACTCGGTTTTAATTGATCTTTATTGTAATTAATTTTGTTTTAATTGGCTTTTTAGAGAATTCATTTAGTTGTAATGGTTTTAATTGATTTCTATTGGAATTAATCAGATTTAATCACTTTTAATTAGTTTTTATTGTAATTAATTGCTTTTAATTGGTTTTTAAGGTAATTAATTCAATTTTAATCAGTTTTAATTAGTTTTTAAGGTAATTAATTCAGTTTTAATTGTTTTTTATCGATTTTTAAGGGAACTAATTAAGTTTTCAGTTTTAATTGGTTTTAATCAGTTTTTACAATAATTAATTCAGTTTTAATCAGTTTTAATTGGTTTTTAAGGGAATTAATTCAGTTTTAATTGGTTTTTAAGGGAATTAATTTCATTTTAATTGGTTTTTAAGAGAATTAATTCACTTTTAATCGGCTTTAATTGGTTTTTAAGGGAATTAATTCAGTTTTAATTGGTTTTAATCGGTTTAAATTGGTTTTTAAGATAATTAATTCACTTTTAATCGGCTTTTATTGGTCTTAAGGGAATTAATTGAGTTTTAATGAGTTTTAATTGGTCTAAATTGGTTTTTACGATAATTAATTCACTTTTAATTGGCTTTAATTGGTTTTTAAGGGAATTAATTTTGTTTTAATCGATTTTAATTGATTTTAATTGGGTTTTATGATAATTAATTCACTTTTAATTGGCTTTAATTGGTTTTTAAGGGAATTAATTCAGTTTTAATCAATTTTAATTGGTTTTAATTGGTTTTTACGATAATTAATTCACTTTTAATTGGCTTTAATTGGTCTTTAAGGCTGGTCCGGACTGGTTTTAACTGGTTTTTACTGGTTTTTACTGGTCCAGACTGGTTTTTAACTGGTTTTTACTGGTTTTAACTGGTTTTTACTGGTTTATACTGGTTTATACTGGTTTTTACTGGTTTTTAACTGGTTTATACTGGTCTGGACTGGTTTTTACTGGTCTGGACTGGTTTTAAGTGGTCCAGACTGGTTTTTAACTGGTTTTTACTGGTTTATACTGGTTTATACTGGTTTATACTGGTCCAGACTGGATTTTATTGGTTTGTGCTGGTTTTAACTGGTTTTTACTGGTTTTTACTGGTCCATACTGGTTTCTACTGGTCTGAATTGGTTTTAAGTGGTCCAGACTGGTTTTTACTGGTTTATACTGGTTTGCACTGGGTATTACTGGTTTATACTGGTTTTTACTGGTCTGGACTGTTTTTACTGGTCCAAATTGGGTTTTATTGGTCCGGACTGGTTTGTACTGGTCCATACTGGTCCGGACTGGTTTTTACTGGTCTATACTGGTCCAGACTGGTCCATACTGGTTTCTACTGGTTTCTACTGGTTTTTACTGGTTTTTACTGGTTTTTCCCGGTTTTTGGTGGTCCATACTGGTTTTTATGGGTTTATACTGGTTTTTACTGGTTTTTGGTGGTCCGGACGGTTTTTACTGGTTTTTACTGGTTTTACTGGTTTTTAACTGGTTTATACTGGTCTATACTGGGTTTTACTGTCTTGGACTGGTTTTTACTGGTCTATACTGGTTTCTACTGGTTTTACTGATTTGGACTGGTCCGTACTGGTTTTTACTGGTCCAGACTGGGTTTTACTGGTTTTTAAATGGTTTTACTGGTTTTTACTGGTTTTTACTGGTCCGGACTGGTTTGTACTGGTTTTTACTGGGTTTTACTGGTTTATACTGGTTTTACTGGTCCGGACTGGTTTTTACTGGTCTATACTGGTTTTTACTGGTTCTTACTGGTCCATACTGGTTTTTACTGGTCTATACTGGTAGAGCTGGGGCGGCTGAGGGTGCCGGTACTGGTTGTACTGGTTTGGACTGGTCCATACTGGTTTTTACTGGTTCATACTGGTCGAGCTGTGGCAGCTCTGGGTGCTGGTACTGGTCTGTACTGGTTTGTACTGGTCTCTACTGGTTTATACTGGTTTTTACTGGTCTATACTGGTAGAGCTGGGGCAGCTGAGGGTGCCGGTACTGGTCCATACTGGTTTGGACTGGTCCATACTGGTTTTTACTGGTCTATACTGGTAGAGCTGGGGTGGCTGAGGGTGCCGGTACTGGTTTGGACTGGTCTGTACTGGTTTGTACTGGTCCATACTGGTTTTTACTGGTCTATACTGGTCAAGCTGGGGCAGCTCTGGGTGCTGGTACTGGTTTGTACTGGTCCATACTGGTTTGGACTGGTCTATACTGGTTTTTACTGGTCTGTACTGGTCGAGCTGGGGTGGCTGAGGGTGCTGGTACTGGTCCATACTGGTTTGTACTGGTCTGTACTGGTCCGTACTGGTTTTTACTGGTCTATACTGGTCAAGCTGGGGCAGCTGCAGGTGCCGGTACTGGTCCATACTGGTTTGTACTGGTCCATACTGGTTTGTACTGGTCTGTACTGGTCGAGCTGGGGCAGCTGAGGGTGCTGGTACTGGTTTGAACTGGTTTGTACTGGTCCATACTGGTTTTTACTGGTCTATACTGGTAGAGCTGGGGTGGCTGAGGGTGCCGGTACTGGTTTGGACTGGTTTGTACTGGTCTCTACTGGTTTGTACTGGTTTTTACTGGTCTATACTGGTCTATACTGGTTTCTACCGGTTTTTACTGGTCCATACTGGTTTGGACTGGTCCATACTGGTTTTTACTGGTCTATACTGGTAGAGCTGGGGCGGCTGAGGGTGCCAGTACTGGTCTATACTGGTTTGTACTGGTCCATACTGGTTTTTACTGGTTTATACTGGTAGAGCTGGGGCAGCTGCAGGTGCTGGTACTGGTTTGTACTGGTTTTTGCTGGTTTGTACTGGTTTATACTGGTTTATACTGGTTTGGACTGGTTTGGACTGGTTTGGACCGGTGCCAGCTCACACTGGTCCCATACTGGTCTGGACTGGTCTGGACTGGTTTGGACTGGTCTGTACTGGTTTATACTGGTTTGGACTGGTTTGTACTGGTCTGGACTGGTTTATACTGGTTTGGACTGGTTTGTACCGGTCCCAGCTCATCCTGGTCCCATACTGGTCCCATACTGGTCTGGACTGGTTTGGACTGGTTTGAACTGGGACCAGAACCCCAAAAACGGCAAAAATTGGGAATTTTCACCCCAAAATTGGGAATTTTGACCAAAAATTGGGAATGTTGACCAAAAAATGGGAATTTTCACCCCAAATTTGGGAATTTTGACCAAAAATTGGGAATTTTCACCCCAAATCAGGAATTTGGACCAAAAAATAGGAATTTTCGCCCAAAATCAGAAATTTTTACCAAAAATTGGGAATTTTCACCCAAAATTGGGAATTTTGACCAAAAAATGGGAATTTTCACCCAAAAATTGGGAATTTTCAACCCAAAATTGGGAATTTTCACCCTAAAATCAGGAATTTGGACCAAAAAATAGGAATTTTCACCCAAAATCGGAAATTTTTTTCCAAAAATAGGGAATTTTGACCAAAATTGGGAATTTCCCACCAAAAATGGAATTTTTGACCAAAAATTGGGAATTTTCACCCCAAAATGGGGAATTTTGACCAAAAATTGGGAATTTTGACCAAAATTGGGAATTATTTTCCAAAAATTGGGAATTTTGACCAAAAATTGGGAATTTTCAACCCAAAAATTGGGAATTTCCCACCAAGAATTGGGAATTTCGACCACAAAAAATGGGAAATTTGATGAGATTTTGGATTTTTCCCCAAAATTTAGGAATTTCCACAGAAAATGGGAATTGGGACCAAAATTTGGGAATTTGGACCCAAAAATTGGGAATTTTGACGCAAAAATTGGGAATTCCCACCCAAAATTGGGACTTTTCCAACCAAAAAATGGGGAAATTGGCCAAAAAAACTGGAATTTCCCCAAAATTGGAGAATTTTGACCCCAAAAATGGGAATTTTGACCAAAATTGGGGATTTTTCACCAAAAAAAATTGGATTTTTCACCAAAAAAATTGAATTTTTCACCAAAAAAAGGTTATTTTGACCAAGATTTGGGAATTTTTTGTGCTGAATTTTTACGGATTTTTTTTCCTGAATTTCTGGTGGAATTTTCACAGATTTTTGGTGGAATTTTGGTGGAATTTTTTGCCAAATTTCCACCGAATTTCCGTGAAATTTTAATGGAATTTTCATGGAACTTTTGCCTAATTTCCACTGGAATTTCCATGGAATTTTCATGGAATTTTTGCTGAATTTCCACTGGATTTTTGGTGACATTTTAATTGAATTTTAATGGGAATTTTCCCAAGTTTTAAGTGGAATTTTTGCGGATTTTTGGTGGAATTTTGGCAGAAATTTTTGTGGAATTTTTCCAAATTTCCACTGGAATTTCCATGAAATTTAAATTGAATTTTCATGGAATTTTTGCCTAATTTCCACCAGAATTTCCATGAAATTTTCATGGAATTTTCATGGAATTTTTGCCTAATTTCCACCAGAATTTCCATGAAATTTTCATGGAATTTTCATGGAATTTTTGCCTAATTTCCACTGGAATTTCCATGAAATTTTCATGGAATTTTTGCCGAATTTCCACCGGATTTTTGGTGACATTTTCATGGCATTTTCATGGGAATTTTCTCAAGTTTTGGGTGGAATTTTTTGGTGGAATTTTGGTGGAATTTCACAGGAATTTTGGCAGAAATTTTTGCGGATTTTTTTTTTGCCGAATTTCCACTGGAATTTTCATGGAATTTTTCCTGAATTTCCACCAAAAATTTTCGTGACATTTTAATGGAATTTTCATGGAATTTTTGCTGAATTTCCACTGACATTTCCATGAAATTTTCATAGAATTTTTGCCAAATTTCCACCAAAAATTTTCGTGACATTTTCATTGATTTTTAAAAAATTTTAGTCTGAATTTTTGCTTGAATTTTCACGAAATTTCCACCAAAAAGTTTCACTGAATTTTGGTCAAATTTCCACCGAATTTTGGTTGAATTTCCACATTTCTTGATCAAAATTTCGCGTATTTTGGCCAAATTTTCGCGTATTTTGGCCAAATTTTCGCGTATTTCGGCCAAATTTTCGCCTTTTTTAGTGGAATTTTCGCGTATTTCGCTCCGATTTTTACGTTTTTTCACCGATCTTTCCAGAATTTTCACTTTTTCTAACCAAAATTTCCCGTTCTAGCTGCCGCCCGCGCCCCGGATCTGTTCCCGCTGTCGCCGTGCGGCGCCGACTCGGCGCGTTTCTCCGTCGGCTGCGTCGCCGTCGGATTTTTCCCGGCGCCGTTGGAGCTGAGCTGGAGCGACGTCGGGAACCGAAGCGCCGCCGGCGCCGCGTTCCCGGCGGTGCCGCGTTCCGGAACTTTCCTGAGGGCGTCGCGCCTCGGGATGGAGCCGGAGGAGGGGAAATCCCGACAGCCGTTCCGGTGTTGGGCCCGGCACGGCCGCGGCGGCCGCAGCGTTGAGGTTTCCAACCCAGGTGGGAATTGGGGGGAATTGGGGGGAAAATGGTGAAAAATGGGTCTGAAAATTTGGCCAAATAGGTGAAAAAATGGGGAAAATGTGGTAAAAAATGGAGAAAAAAATGGCACAAAAAATGAGCCAAATGTGGCAAAAAATGGGGCAAATATGGTAAAAAATGGCGAAAAAAAATGGCCCAAATATGGCAAAAATGGCACAAAAAAGATGCAAAAAATGGCGCAAAAAATGTCCCAAAAAATGACTCAAATGTGGCAAAAAATGGCCCAAAAAAAGACCCAAATAATGACCCAAAAAGCCAAAAAAATGGCCCCAAAAATGGCGCCAATAATGATGCAAATGGCCCAAAAAATGGCACAAAAAATGAGCCACAATATGGCAAAAAATGGCAGAAAAAATGGCCCCAATATGGCAAAAAACGGCCCAAAAAATGACCAAAAAATGGCCCAAATATGGCAAAAAATGGCACAAAAAAGGACCAAATAATGGCCCAAAAAGTGACCAAAAAAATGTCCCAAATAATGACTCAAAGGTGGCAAAAAATAACGTAAAAAATGTCCCAAATAATGACCCAAATATTTCAAAAACTTTGGACTTACTCAAAATTCCAACTTTCCCCCAAATTTTAGGATTTTCCCCCTTGAACTTTCACATTTCGCTCCAAAATCCAAATTTTAGGCATTTCCCTCCCAATTTTGGGTTTTACCCTCAAATTTTAGGATTTCCCAACAAAGTTTCACATTTTCATCCCGAAATCCAAATTTTCTCTCTGAATTTTTACATTTTCATCCAGAAATCCAAATTTTCTCCCTGAAATCAAAATTTCTCCTCGAATTTTCACATTTTCCCCCAAAATCCAAATTTTCTCCCCAAATTTCCACATTTTCCCCCAAAATCCAAATTTCCTCCCCAAATTTCCACATTTTCCCCCAAAATCCAAATTTCCTCCCCAAATTTTCACATTTTATTCCCAAAATCCCAATTTTCTCACGGAAATCTAAATTTTCTCCCCAAATTTTCACATTTCCATCCCGAAATCCGAATTTTCTCATTTTCATCCCAAAATCCAAATTTTCTCCCGGAAATTCGAATTTTCCCCCCAAATTTTCACATTTTCATCCCAAAATCCAAATTTTCTCTCCGAAATCCAAATTTCCTCCCCAAATTTCCACATTTCCCCCAAAATCCCAAATTTCCCCCCCAAATTTTCACATTTTCCCCCAAAATCTGAATTTTCTCCCCAAATTTCCTCCCCATTTCCAGGTCCCGGCGCATCCGGCCCGGTTCCGCCACCGGAGCTGTCGCTGCGGCCGCCGTCCCGCGAAGACTTCCAAGGCCCTTACCGCAACTCCACCCTCCTGTGCCAAATCCGCGGCCGCCGGCGCGGCCTCGGCGCCGCCCCCATCCGCTGGTACCGCAACGGGGCCCCGGTGAGCGACGGCGTCACCGCCGAACCGCCGGCGGCCGAGAGCTCCGGCGGCGTTTTCGTGGCCGGCAGCCGCGTGGTGGTGACCGAGGCCGAGTGGGAGAGCGGCGTCGTCTTCACGTGCCGGGCCGGCGATGAGATGAGGAACACCAGCAAGGCCATGGAGTGCGGATGTGAGTTTTTTTTGGGGGGAAAATGGAGGATTTTGGGGGTTCGGCGGCGTTTCGGGGCGGAATTGCGGTGGGAGTTGAGGATTGGGTTGGATGAGTTGGGTTGAGTTGGGTTGGGTTGGGTTGGGTTGGGTTGGGTTGAGTTCATTGAGTTGGGTTGGGTTGGGTTGGTTGGGTTGGCTTGGGTTGGGTTGGTTGAGTTGGGTTGGGTTGAGTTGGGTTGGTTGAGTTGGGTTGGGTTGGGTTGGATGAGTTGGGTTGAGTTGGGTTGAGTTGACTTGACTTGGGTCACCAACGATCGTTTTGGCCAAAAACCACCCAAAAAAACCTCCAAGACTCTTCCAGTTGACCAATCCCAACCCCAACGATCATTTTGGGTCAAAACCACCCAAAATCATCACCCAAGACTCTTCCAGTTGACCAAACTCAACCCCAACGATCATTTTGGGTGGAAAAGACTCAAAACCATGATGGAGACTCTTCCAGTTGATCAATCCCAACAAAAACCATAATTTCGGGTGGAAAAGACCCAAAAAATTCACAAAGACTCTTCCAGTTGACCAATCCCAACAAAAACGATAATTTCGGTTGGAAAAAAACCCCAAAAACCACCAAAACTCTTCCAGTTGACCGATCCCAACAAAAATGATAATTTTGGGTGGAAAAGACCCAAAAAAACCACCAAAACTCTTCCAGTTGACCAAACCCAACACAAATTATCATTTTGGCCAAAAACCACCCAAAAAACCCACCAAGACTCTTCCAGTTGACCGATCCCAACAAAAACGATAATTTTGGGTGGAAAAGACCCAAAAAATTCACCAAAACTCTTCCAGTTGACCAAACCAAACAAAAACGATAATTTTGGGTGGAAAAGACCCCAAAAATCACCAAAACTCTTCCAGTTGACCCCAAACCTGACCCAAATGATCGTTTTGGGTCAAAACCACCCAAAAAAACCCACCAAGACTCTTCCAGTTGACCAAACCCAACAAAAATGATCGTTTTGGGTCAAAACCACCCAAAAAACCCACCAAGACTCTTCCAGTTGACCGATCCCAACAAAAATGATAATTTTAGGTAGAAAAGACCCAAAAAATTCACCAAAACTCTTCCAGTTGACCAAACCCAACCCCAAAAATTATTTTGGCTGAAAACCACCCAAAAAACCCACCAAGACTCTTCCAGTTGACCAAACCCAACCCCATCGATCGTTTTGGGTCAAAACCACCCAAAAAATTCACCAAGACTCTTCCAGTTGACCAAACCCAACCCCAATGATCATTTTGGCCGAAAACCACCCAAAAAACCCACCAAGACTCTTCCAGTTGACCAATCCCAACCCCAACGATCGTTTTGGGTCAAAACCACCCAAAAAACCCACCAAGACTCTTCCAGTTGACCAATCCCAACAAAAAACGATAATTTGGGTGGAAAAGACCCCAAAAATTCACCAAAACTCTTCCAGTTGACCGTTCATGGTGGAAACCACCCAAAACCATCACCAAGACTCTTCCAGTTGACCAAAATTATCGTTTTTGACCAACAAAAACGATAATTTTGGGTGGAAAAGATCCAAAACCATCATGAAAACTCTTCCAGTTGACCAATCCCAACAAAAACGATAATTTTGGGTGGAAAAGACCCAAAAAACCCACCAAGACTCTTCCAGTTGACCGATCCCAACAAAAACGATAATTTCGGTCGGAAAAAACCCCAAAATTCACCAAAACTCTTCCAATTGACCAAACTCAACCCCAACGATCATTTTGGCTGAAAACAACCCAAAAAACCCACCAAGACTCTTCCAGTTGACCAATCTCAACAAAAATGATAATTTTAGGTAGAAAAGACCCAAAAAATTCACCAAAACTCTTCCAGTTGACCAAAATTATCATTTTTTACCAACAAAACCGATAATTTTGGGTGGAAAAGACCCAAAACGATCATGGAGACTCTTCCAGTTGACCAATCCCAACAAAAACAATAATTTCGGTCGGAAAAAACCCCAAAATTCACCAAAACTCTTCCGTTTGACCCCAACAGGTGACCAATCATTGTCCGCCGGCGACATCCGCGTGGAGACGGTGCCGCCGCAATTCGCCGACATCTTCCGGGACCGCTCGGCGCGGCTGACGTGTCGCGTCACCAACCTGCCGGCGGCCGCCGACGGGCTGGAGGTGACGTGGCTGAAGGAGGACGGCGAAGTTTTGGCCACCAAAACGTCGTCGCCGGCGCCGCAGCCCGACGGGCTCCTGGCGGCCGAGGGCGTGGCCGAGGTGGGCGCCGAGCTCTGGGAGTCCGGTCAGACGTTCACGTGCCGCGTGGCGCACCCGGAGCTGCTCTTCCCCAAGGAGGTCACCATGAGGAAGACTTTGGGTGAGTTGGGTTGGGTTGAGTTCATTGAGTTGGGTTGGGTTGGGTTGAGTTGGGTTGAGTTGGGTTGAGTTGGGTTCATTGGGTTGAGTTCATTGAGTTGGGTTGGGTTGAGTTCATTGAGTTGGGTTTTGTTGGATGGGTTGGGTTGGGTTGAGTTGGGTTGGGTTGGGTTTGGTTGGATGGGTTGAGTTGGGTTTTGTTGGATGGGTTGGGTTGGGTTGACTTGGGTTCATTGAGTTGGGTTGGGTTGGGTTGGGTTGGGTTGTTTGGGTTGGGTTGGGTTCATTGAGTTGGGTTCAGTTGAGTTGGGTTGGGTTGAGTTGGTTGGGTTGAGTTTGTTGAGTTGGGTTGAGTTGGGTTGGGTTGGGTTGAGTTGACTTGGGTTGAGTTGGGTTGGGTTGAGTTCATTGGATTTGGTTGGGTTGGTTTGAGTTTGGTTGGGTTGAGTTGGGTTGGGTTGGGTTGAGTTGGGTTGGGTTGGGTTGGGTTGGGTTTTGTTGGATGGGTTGAGTTGGTTTGAGTTTGGTTGAGTTGGGTTGGGTTGAGTTGGATTGGGTTGGATTGAGTTTGGTTGAGTTTGTTGAGTTGGGTTGAGTTCATTGAGTTGGGTTGAGTTGGGTTGGGTTGGGTTTGGTTGGGTTGGGTTGAGTTCATTGGGTTGGGTTGGGTTGGGTTGGGTTGAGTTGGGTTTTGTTGGATGAGTTGGGTTGGGTTGGGTTGGGTTGGGTTGAGTTCATTGAGTTGGGTTGGGTTGAGTTGGGTTGAGTTGAGTTGAGTTGGGTTGAGTTTGGTTGGGTTGAGTTGGGTTGGGTTGAGTTGAGTTGGGTTGAGTTTGGTTGAGTTTGGTTGGGTTGGGTTGGGTTGGGTTGGGTTGAGTTGAGTTCATTGGGTTTGGTTGAGTTGGGTTGTGTTGGGTTTGGTTGGGTTGGGTTGGGTTTGGTTGGGTTGAGTTCATTGGGTTGGGTTGAGTTTGGTTGAGTTCATTGGGTTGGGTTGAGTTGGTTTGAGTTGGATTGGGTTTAGTTCATTGAGTTGGGTTGGGTTGAGTTTGGTTGGGTTGGGTTGGGTTGAGTTCATTGGGTTGGGTTGGATGAGTTGAGTTCATTGGGTTAAGTTGGGTTGGGTTGGGTTCATTGAGTTTGTTGAGTTGGGTTGGGTTGGGTTCATTAAGTTGGTTTGAGTTTGATTGGGTTGGGTTGGGTTGAGTTCATTGAGTTGGGTTGGGTGTGGTTGGGTTGGGTTGGGTTGAGTTGGGTTGGGTTGGGTTGGGTTGAATTTGGTTGAGTTCATTGAGTTGGGTTGGGTTGGGTTGGGTTGAGTTCATTGAGTTGGGTTGAGTTGGGTTGGGTTGAGTTCATTGGATTTGGTTGGGTTGGATGAGTTGGGTTGAGTTGGGTTGAGTTGGGTTGGGTTGGGTTGGGTTGGGTTGACTTGGGTTCATTAAGTTGACTTGGATTGGGTTGGGTTGGGTTGGGTTGAGTTTGGTTGAATTTGTTGGGTTGAGTTGGGTTGGGTTGGGTTGGGTTGAGTTCATTGGGTTGGGTTGAGTTGGTTTGACTTTGGTTGGGTTGAGTTGGGTTGGGTTGGCTTGGGTTGAGTTCATTGGGTTGGGTTGGGTTGGGTTGGGTTGGGTTGGGTTGAGTTGGGTTGAATTTGGTTGAGTTCATTGAGTTGGGTTGGGTTGGATTGGGTTGAGTTGGGTTGAGTTGAGTTGAGTTCATTGGGTTGGGTTGGGTTGGGTTGGGTTGGGTTGAGTTCATTGAGTTGAGTTGGTTTGAGTTTGGTTTAGTTGGGTTGGGTTCATTGGGTTGGGTTGAGTTGAGGTTGACCTTGAAACAACAACGCTACAAAATTTCCGACTTTCACCCCAAAAAAACCCCCAAAAACCCCAAATTTCCCTTCCAGTGCCATCACCATCCCCCCCCTCCATCCACCTCCTCCCACCACCACCGGAACAACTCCGCGACCACACCTGGGCCACCCTCACCTGCCTCGTCCGCGACTTCAACCCTCCCGAAATCCTCCTCCAATGGCTCCACGACGGCCGGCCCCTCCCCCCGGGCCACGCCCTCACCTGGCGGCCCCGCCCCGAGCCCGGCCCCGCCCCCCGAGGCCACGCCCCCGCCTACCTGAGCGTCAGCACCTTGACGGTGCCGGCGCGGGATTGGGAATCCGGCGGCGTCTTCACCTGCCTGGTGGGGCACGAGCGGCTGCCGCTGCGGCTGGCGCAGAAATCGCTGGACAAGGCGGCCGGTAAACCCACCAACGTCAACGTTTCACTCATCCTCACTGACTCTGCTAGTGCCTGTTACTGAAAATCCCGTTTTTCAACCCAAAAAATAAAGGTTTTGCAAAAAAAATGGCGTTTTTTGGCCAAAAAATGGCGTTTTTAGCTCAAAAATTGGGGTTTTTGTCATGGTTTTGACCAAAAAAATGAGATTTCCCAAGTGCGTTTCGGCCAAACTTTGATTCTCCCAAAATGTTGTCGAAAGTCCATGTTTTGCCCAAAATTCGGCTTTTTTTCCCCAAAAAATATGAGTTTTGACCCCGTTTTCCAACAAAAAATTGACTTTTTCCTCCTAAAATTCAGATTTTTGCCGAAAATATTGGTTTGTCCCAATACGATCATTTTTCCCCAAGAAACGACCGTTTTTTCCCAAAATCGCCGCTTTTTCACCCAAAAAATGACGTTTTGACCCCATTTTCCCACAAAAATTGGGTTTTTCGTCCCAAAATTCCGATTTTTGCCGAAAACATTCATTTGTCCCAATGCAACAATTTTTCCTCAGGAAACAACAATTTTTTCCTGAAATCGCCACTTTTTCCCCCAAAAAACTGAGTTTCGACCCCATTTTCCAACAAAAATTGGGTTTTTTACACCAAAATTCTGATTTTTACCAAAAACAACCAATTTTTTCCAAGCCGATCATTTTCCCCCAAGAAACGACCATTTTTTCCCAAAATCGCCGCTTTTTCATCAAAAAATTTCCATTTTTCCCACCAAAAATACCCAATTTTTCTCCAAAAATCCCATTTTTCTTCGACACCCAGTTTTCCCCAAAAAACCGCATTTTTCCCCAAGAAACGACCATTTTTTCCCAAAATCGTCACTTTTTTACCCAAAAAACCCGGTTTTCCCACTCAAAATCAGCAATTTCTCCCCAAAATTCCTGCCTGGTGGGGCACGAGCGGCTGCCGCTGCGGCTGGCGCAGAAATCGCTGGACAAGGCGGCCGCTAAACCCACAAACGTCAACGTTTCACTAATTCTGAGCGACTCCGCCGGCGCGTGTTACTGAAAATCCCGTTTTTTACCCCAAAAAATAAAGGTTTTGCAAAAAAAATGGCGCCTTTTGGCCAAAAAACGACAATTTTTGCTCAAAAATGCGATTTTTGGACACCGTTTTAGCCGATTTCCCAAGATTTTCCAGTCGTGTTTCAACCAAACTTTGATTCCGCAAAAGTGTTGGTGAAAATTTGAGTTTTGCCCAAATTTCGGCTTTTTTCCCCAAAAAAATGACGTTTCGACTCCGTTTTCCCACAAAAAACTGAGTTTTTCTTGCCAAACTTCCAGTTTTTCACCAAACTGACTTTTTCCCCCAAAAAACCCATTTTTTTCGAAGTTGACAATTTTTTCCCCAAAAAACGACCATTTTTTCCCAAAATCGCCATTTTTTTACCCAAAAATTCCTATTTTTCCTACCAAAAATCCCATTTTTCTTCGACACCCACTTTTCACCAAAAAAGACCCATTTTTATTCAAGAAATGACCATTTTTTCCCCAAAATCGCCGCTTTTTTCACCCAAAAATTCCCATTTTTCGCACCAAAAATACCCAATTTTTGTCCAAAAATCTAATTTTTCGTAGACACTAACTTTTCTCCAAAAAAAACCATTTTTACCCAAGAAACGACCATTTTTTCCCAAAATCGCCGCTTTTTCACCCAAAAAATGACATTTCAACCCCATTTTCCCACAAAAATTGGGTTTTTTACACCAAAATTACGATTTTTCCCAAAAACAACCGTTTTCTTCCAAGCCGACCATTTTTCCCCAAAAAACGACCATTTTTTCCCAAAATTGCCACTTTTTCACCCAAAAAATGATGTTTTGACCCCATTTTCCCACAAAAATTGGGTTTTTCAGCCTAAAATTCCAGTTTTTGCCAAAAATAGTGGTTTTTTCCAAGCCGACCGTTTTCCCCCAATAGTGTGCGATTTTTCCCAAAATCGCCGCTTTTTCACCCAAAAATTCCTATTTTTCCCACTAAAAATCCACCATTTTGATCCATTGTCATCGTTTTTCTTAAACACCCTCATTTCCCTGCAAAATGATCAATTTTCCCCAAAAATGACCATTTTTTCCCAAAATCGCCACTTTTTCACCCATAAATTCCTATTTTTCGCACCAAAATAACCATTTTTTCTCCAAAAATCCCGTTTTTTTTTCGACACTCACTTTTCCCCACAAAACCCCATTTTTCCCCAAGAAATGACCGTTTTTACCAAAATTGCCGCTTTTTCACCCAAAAAACCCAGTTTTCCCACTCAAAATCAGCAATTTCTCCCCAAAATTCCTGCCTGGTGGGGCACGAGCGGCTGTTACTGAAAATCCAATTTTTTACCCCAAAAAATGCACTTTGTTGGAGAGAAATAAAGGTTTTGCAAGAAAAATGGCGTTTTTTGGCCAAAAAATGGCTTTTTTTGCACAAAAATATGGTTTTTCGACATCATTTTTACCGATTTTTCAAGATTTTCTGACCACGTTTCCACGAAACTTTGATTGCGCCAAAATGTTGGTGAAAATTTGAGTTTTGCCCAAAATTTGGCTTTTTTCCCCCAAAAATATGAGTTTTGACCCCGTTTTCCAACAAAAATTGGGTTTTTACACCAAAACGCGGATTTTTGCCAAAAACAAGCAATTTTTTCCAAGCCAATCATTTTTTCCCAAGAAACGACCATTTTTTCCCAAAATCGCCACTTTTTCACCCAAAAATTCCTATTTTTCCCACCAAAAATGGACCATTTTCATCAATTTCCATCATTTCCCTCAGAAACACACTTTTGTCCAAAAAAACCCCATTTTTACCCAAAAAATGACCATTTTTTCCCAAAATCGCCGCTTTTTCACCCAAAAATTCCCATTTCCACCCAAAAATCCTCAGTTTCACCAAAACCCGCAAACGTCAACGTTTCGTTGGTTTTCAGCGACTCGGCCGGCGCGTGTTACTGAAAATCCAATTTTTTACCCCAAAAAACGCACTTTGTTGGAGAGAAATAAAGGTTTTGCAAGAAAAATGGCGCCTTTTGGCCAAAAAATGACGATTTTAGCTCAAAAATACGATTTTTGGACACCGTTTTAGCCGATTTCCCAAGATTTTCCGACCACGTTTCGACCAAACTTTGATTCCGCCGAAGTGTTGGCGAAAGTCTGAGTTTTACCCAAATTTCGGCTTTTTTCACTTAAAAAAACGAGTTTTGACCCCATTTTCCCCAAAAAAACCAAGTTCTTCGGCCTAAAATTCCATTTTTTGCCAATACCATAGAATTTTTTCCAGGCCGACCATTTTTTCCCAAAATCGCCACTTTTTCACCCAAAAAATGACGTTTCGACCCCATTTTCCAACAAAAATTGGGTTTTTTACACCAAAATTCTGATTTTTACCAAAAGCAACCAATTTTTTCCAAGCCGATCATTTTCCCCAAAGAAACGAACGTTTTTCCCAAAATCGCCACTTTTTCACCCAAAAATTCCTAATTTTTCCACCAAAAATACCCCATTTTAATCCAAAACTCCCATTTTTTGTAGAAACCCACTTTTCTCCAAAAAACCCCATTTTAACCCAAGAAACGACCATTTTTTTCCCAAAATCGCCGCTTTTTCACCCAAAAAATGACATTTCAACCCCATTTTCCCACAAAAATTGGGTTTTTTACACCAAAATTACGATTTTTCCCAAAAACAACCGTTTTCTTCCAAGCCGACCATTTTTCCCCAAAAAACGATCATTTTTCCCCAAAATCGCCACTTTTTCACCCAAAAATATGAGTTTCGACCCCGTTTTCCCACAAAAATTGGGTTTTTCAGCCTAAAATTCCAGTTTTTGCCAAAAATAGTGATTTTTTCCAAGCCGACCATTATTTCCCCAGTAGTGTCTGATTTTTCCCAAAATCGTCACTTTTTTACCCAAAAAGTCACATTTTTTCCACCAAAAATACCCAATTTTCATAAAAAATCCAGTTTTTCTTGGACACCCACTTTTCCCCCCAAAACGATCAATTTCCCCCAAAAATGACAATTTTTTCCCAAAATCGCCACTTTTTCACCCAAAATTTCCCAATTTCCCACCCAAAAAAGACCATTTTTCCCCAAAATCGCCACTTTTTCACCCCAAAAATTCCCATTTTTCCCCCCAAAAATACAATTTTTTTAGACATCCACTTTTCCCCAAAAACGCCAATTTTTCACCCAAAAATTACCAATTTCCCACCAAAAAAAAATCACATTTTTCCCCCAATATCGCCACTTTTTCACCCCAAAATTCCCATTTCTCCCACCAAAAATTCCCATTTTTTAGCAAAAAATCCCATTTTTCTTGGAAACCAAAATTTACCCAAAACCCCTGAATTTTCCCCAAAAAAGGAGCAGTGAAAATAAAGGTTTTGCACCAAAAAAAGGCACATTTTGACCAAAAAATGACATTTTTTGCTCAAAATTTGAGGTTTTTAGCACGAAAAAAATCAGATTTTTTTTTACAAATGTCCTGAGAGAATTTTTACCAAAATTTTGTTTTTTAATATCAAAAATAAAAATTTTTGCACAATAAAAAAAAACAAACTTATGGGTTTTTTTTTTTGGAAGGGTGGGAAATTTTGGGGGAAAAATCCCAAATCTTGCGGTAAAAAATTTGGGATTTTGGGGGAAAAAATCCCGAATTTTGGGGTAAAAAAATGACAATTTGGGATTAAAAAATTCCCAAATTTTGGGGTGAAAATTTTGAGATTTTGAGGGAAAAAAATCCCAAATTTTGGGGTAAAAATTCCCAAATTATGGAGTGAAAAATTCGGGATTCGGGGTAAAAAATCCCAAATTTTGAGGCAAAAAAAATTGAGGATTTGGGGGTGAAAATTTCCGAGTTTTGGGTGAAAAATTCGAAATTTTGGGGCAAAAAAATTCCCAAATTTTGGGGTAAAAATTCCCAAATTTTGGAGTGAAAAATTCGGGATTTGGGGTTAAAAATCCCAAATTTTGAGGCAAAAAAATTGAGGATTTTGGGGTGAAAAATCCCAAATTTTGGGGTAAAAAATTAGGGATTTTGGGCAAAAATTTTCCGAAATTCGGGATTTTGGGGGGGGGGGGGGAATTCCAAATTTGGGGCAAAAATCCCAAATTTTGGGGCAAAACCCCCAAATTTTAGGCAAAAAAAATTCCTAAAATTTAGATTAAAATCACAAATTTTGGGTCAAAAAAATCAAAATGTTGGGCAAAAATCTCCCAAATTTTGGGGTAAAAAAATCCAAATTTTGGTGGGAAAAAAATCAGAATTTCGCCTCAAAAAACCCCAAATATTTGCTCTAAAACCCCGAAATTTTTGGGTTAAAATCCCAAAATTTTGGTAAAAAAACCCCAAAATTTATATTTTAAAAATCCCAAATATTTCTCAAAAAACTCCCAATTTTTGAGGTAAAAAAAAAATCTCAATTTTGGGAAAAAAAAAATCAAATTTCGTCTCAAAAAACCCAATATTTTTCCCTAAAACCCCGAAATTTTGGGGTAAAAATCCTGAAATTTTGGGTAAAAGAAAACCCAAAATTTATATTTTAAAAAATCCCAAATTTTACTCAACCCCAAATTTGGGGGTGAAAAACTTGAATTTTGGGCAAAAATATCAAATTTCGCCTCCAAAAACCCCAATTTTTACTCTAAAACCCCAAAATTTTGGGGTAAAAATCCTGAAATTTTGGGTAAAAAAATTCCAAAATTGATATTTTAAAAACTTCCAAATTTTACTCAAAACCCCCAATTTTGGGGTGAAAAACCCATATTTTGAGTCCAAAAAAATCAAATTATTGCCTAAAAAATCCGAATTTTCACCCCAAAACCCCCAAATTTTTACCCTGACCCCCCCAATTCCGGGGCGAGGATTTCGAATTTTGGGTTAAAAACCGCCGATTTTGGTTAAAAATGTGAAAATTTGGTTTTTTTGGCAGCGCTGGTGGCGGGGGCGGCGCTGGAGGAGGACGAGGAGCTGCAGAACCTTTGGGCCACGGCCTCGACCTTCATCGTCCTCTTCATCCTCAGCCTCTTCTACAGCGCCACCGTCACCCTCATCAAGGTGAAATTCCCAAAATTCCCAAAATTCCCGAAATTCCTGAATTTCTGCTTTTTACCCCAAAAAAATCCGATTTTTTTTCCCCAAAAAATCCGATTTTTTCGCTAAAAAATCGGATTTTTTCTCCTTTTTTTCACCACAAAATCGGATTTTTCTCCCTTTTTTTCACCCCAAAAATCCAATTTTTTCCCTTTTTTTTTGCCCAGAAATCTGAATTTTTTTCCCCTCATTTTCGTCCAAAAATCAGGTTTTTTCCCCCTTTTTTTCCCCAAAAAATCAGATTTTTCCCCCTTTTTTTGCCCAAAAATCTGAATTTTTTCCCCTTTTTTCACCCAAAAAATGGGATTTTTTTTTTCCTTTTTTCACCCAAAATCAGATTTCCCCCCCTTTTTTTTCCTCAAAAATCGGATTTTTTTTCCTTATTTTTTCACCCAAAAAATCGGAATTTTCCCCCCTTTTTTCGCCCAGAAATTGGATTTTTCCCCTTTTTTCCTCCCGAAAAATTGGATTTTTTCCCCCGCATTTTTCACCCAAAAATCCCCATTTCCCCCCCTTTTTTTGCCCAAAAATTGGATTTTTTTTCCCAGTTTTGCACCCAAAAATTCCCTTTCTTTCTCCCAAAAAAATCCCAATTTTTTCCTCCTTTTTCACCCAAAATTCCGATTCTTTACCTGATTTTACTCCCAAAAATTCTCTTTTTTTCCCCTGATTTTTTCCCAAAAATTCCACTATTTTGCCAAAAAGAATCCTGATTTTTTTTCCCCTCATTTTTCAACCAAAAATTCCGATTTTTGTATTTTCCTCATTTTTCACCCAAAAATCTCTGAAAATTCCCCAAATTTCCGCTTTTTACCCCAAAAAAATCCGATTTTTTTTCCCCAAAAAATTGGATTTTTTCGCTAAAAAATCGGATTTTTTCGCCTTTTTTCTCACCCAAAAATCCGATTTTTCCCCCTTTTTTTCGCCCAAAATTTCCCATTTTTTTCCCCAAAAAATCCCCATTTTTTTCCTCATTTTTCACCCAAAAATCTCTGGAAATTCCCCTAATTTCTGCTTTTTACCCAAAAAAATTCTGATTTTTTTCCCCAAAAATCAGATTTTTTTTTCTCGATTTTCCACCCAAAATTTCCCATTTTTTCCCCCAAAAAATGCCCATTTTTTACTGGTTTTTCAGCCAAATTTTCAATTTTTTCCTCGTTTTTCATACAAAATTTCAAATTTTTTACCTCATTTTCCACCCAAAACTTCCCATTTTTTCTCCCCCAAAATCCCCAATTTTCTCCTTTCTTTCCCCCCATAAAATTCCAATATTTTACCTAAAAAAATCCTGATTTATTCCTCATTTTCCCCCCCAAAATCCCATTTTTTTTCCGTTTTATACCCATAAATTCCCTTTTTTTTACCCCCCAAAAATTCCCATTTTTTCCCTAATTTTTTCACCTAAAAATTCCCATTTTTTTCCCCGAAAAAATCCCAAATTTTTCCCGTATTTTCACCCAAAATTTCCCATTTTCCCCTGATTTTTTCCCCTAAAAATTCACATTTTTCCCCCCAAAAAATCCCAATATTTTGCTGATTCTTCCCCCCAAAATCTCATTTTTTCCCCCAAAATTCCCATTTTCCCTCCCAATTCAGGAATTTCCCCCAAAACCCCAAAAATTCGGATTTTAAATCGATTTTTAATAAATTTAAATCAATTTTTTATCAATTTTAACCCAATTTTGATTTTTTTTTCCCCGTTTCAGGTGAAGTGACCCCGAGCCGGAGCCGACGGAAAATTCGGGAATTTTCCCCTCCCCCACCCGCGGAAATCCCAAAAAAACCCAAAAATCAAAAATTTTAAAAAAACCACAAAAAAATCCCCAAAATCTTAAAAAATCCCCCCCAAAAGATCCCCAAAAAATTCCCAAAAAACCCCAAAAAATTCACCAAAAAACCCCCAAAAATAAAAAAAAAATCCCCAAAAAGTCCCCCAAAAAATTCACCAAAAAATCCCCCAAAAACCCCAAAAATCCCAAAAAATCCCTTAAAAAATAAAAAAAAAAATTCCAAAGAATCCCCAAAAAAACACCCAAAAAAATTCACAAAAAAACCCAAAAAATTCACCAAAAAACCCCCAAAAACAAAAAAAAATCCCCAAAAAATCCCCCCCAAAAAACCTCAAAAAATTCACCAAAAAATCCCCCAAAAACCCCAAAAATCCCCAAAAAATCCCTTAAAAAATAAAAAAAAAATTTCCAAAGAATCCCCAAAAAAACACCCCAAAAAATTCACAAAAAAACCCCAAAAAATCCCCAAAAAATTAAAAAAAAAAATCAAAAAATACACTAAAAAATCCCTTTAAAAATCCCAAAAAAAATCCCCCAAAAAAGCCAAAAAAATCCCCAAAAAATCCCCTAAAAATCCTCAAAAAAACCCCAAAAAATTCACCAAAAAAAACTCCCCAAAACACCCAAAAATCCCAAAACATCCCCCAAAAAATCCCCAAAAAATCCCCCACATAAACCATAAAAAATCCCAAAAAAAACACAAAAAAATTCCAAAAAAATAAAAAAAAATTCATCAAAAAAACCCCAAAAAAAACCCCCAAAAAACCCCAAAAAAATCTCCCAAAAAATCCCAAAAAAACCCACAAAAAAACCCAAAAATCCAAATAAAAATCGCAAAAGTGCCAAAAATAAAGGAAATTTTTCCTCGTTTTCAGGAAATTTTGGTGTTGGTTTATTTTGGGAATTTTGGGGAGAAAATTCGGGAATTTTGGGGAGAAAATTCGGGAATTTTGGGGAGAAAATTCGGGAATTTTGGGATCAATTTTAGGGATTTTGGGGGGATTTTTGGGATAAATTTTGGGAATTTTAAAATGAAAATTGGGAATTTTGGAATTTTTGGGAAATTTGGGATTTTTGGGGGGATTTTTGGGGAAATTTGGGGATTTTTGAAAAGACAATTTTGGGATAAATTTGGGGGTTTTTAATAAAATTTGGGGGGAATTTTGGGGAAAAATTTTGTGATTTTGAAAACATTTTTGGAGGAATTTTGGGATTTTTTTGAGGGGAAAATTTGGGGATTTTTGGGGGGAAAAATGGGAATTTTGGGGGGAAAATTGGGATTAAATTTTTAATAAATTTTGGGGGAAATTTTGGAATTTTTGAAAATAAAATGTGGGATTTTTTGGGATTTTTTTTAATAAAATTTGAGAATTTTGGGCAAAATTTGGGGGTTTTAAATAAAATTTTGGGGAAAATTTTAAGGATTTTGGGAGGAATTTTGAGATTTTTTTAAAGGGGAAAATTTAGGGATTTTGGGGTAAATTTTGAGGATTTTAGGGGAGAAAAATTGGGGATTTTGGGGGAAAATTGGGATTTTTTTTACCGAAAATGTAAAAAATGAGAATTTCCACACAAAAGACCCAAAATTCGATTTTATTGCCCCAAAAAAGCCCAAATTCGACGTCCGGAGGCGAAATCTCCTCAGAGCACCTGAAAAAAAAAACAAATTTTGGGTAAATTCACCAAAAATGGGAAATTTGGGGGAAAATTTGTGAAAATTGAGATTTTGGGGGAAAAAAATTAAAATTGTGATTTTTTTTGGGGGGGGAAAATGGTGATTTTTGGGTGGGAAATCATAAGAAATGTGATTTTTTTTAGGAAAAAATGGTGATTTTTGGGGTGAAAACGGCAAAATTTGGGTGAAAAGGATTTAAAAATTGAGATTTTGGGTGTAAAAATGGGAAATTTGGGGAAAATCGGCAAAAATTGGGATTTTTCAATAAAAAATTTGTGAATTTTGGGTGGAAAATCATAAAAAAGGGGATTTTTGGGGGAAAAATTTTGTGAATTTTGGAGGGAAAAAAGCGAATTTTGGGGGGAAATCAGCCAAAAAAAAGCGATTTTTGGGTAAAAATTACCAATATTGGCAATTTTTTGGGGTAAAAATCAGGAAAAGGGCGATTTTTGAGGAGAAAATGATTAAAAATATCAATTTTGGGTGAAATAGCAAAACATTTAATTTGGGGGAAAAATATGCCAAAAAAGGGGATTTTTTTTGGGGTAAAAATGGGAATATTATTGGGGAAAAATCATCCAAAATTGCAATTTTTGGGGGGAAACCAGCGATTTTGGTGGAAAAAAACTACAAACAGCGAATTTTGGGGTGAAAAACATAAAAAAAATCTATTTTTGGTTAAAAATAATTCTAAAGAATAAAAAAAATCACCAAAAACCGCGATTTTTGAAGGGAAAAATTATTAAAAAATTCGATTTTTTGGGGGGGAAATAATCCAAAAATGTGATTTTTTGTGGAAAAAAGATTGTAAAAAGCGATTTTTTTGGTAAAAATCAGGCAAAAAAAAAAAAACGATTTTTGGGGGAATATTATCCAAACTGGCAATTTGTTTTTAGAAAAAAATTGTCAAAAAATTCGATTTTTTTGAGTAAAAATATTATTTAAAATTGGTTTTTGGGTAAAAAAAATCACTAAAAAACTGTGATTTTTGGGAGGAAAATGATCCCAAAAAAAGCTATTTTTTGGGGGGAAAATTATCCAAAAATTCAATTTTTTTTTTAGGAAAAAAATATTTAAAAATCTGATTTTTTGGGTAAAAAAATATTTTTTAAAAATTTATTTTTGGGTAAAACAAATAATTTAAAAATCGCGATTTTTTTTTTGGAGGAAAATGATTTAAAAAAAAAAAGCTATTTTTTGGGGGGGAAAAATATTTAAAAATTCGATTTTTTTAGGGAAAAAATATCCAAAAATTCGATTTTTTAAAGGAAAAAAATATCCAAAAATTCGATTTTTTAAAGAAAAAAAAATCGATTTTTTTAAGGAAAAAAATACCAAAAATTCAATTTTTTTAAGGAAAAAAACGATTTTAAAAAGCGATTTTTTGGGTAAAAATCCGCCGAAAAAAGCGAATTTTTGGGGAAAATTCTAAAAATCGCTGTTTTATGGGAATTTTCCCAAAATGTGCGTTTTTTACCTTAAAAAGGGTGACGCCGGCGCCGTAGAAGAGGCTGAGGAGGAAGAGGAGGAGGAAGGTGCCGAAGGTCCAAAGGTCGGAATTTTCCGGGTCCCGTTCGGGCTCCAGCGGCAGCGGCAGCGCCACGAAAGTCGGGGGAAAATCTGGGGGAAAAAAGGGGGAAATTGGGCAAAAAGGGGAAAAAAAATACTCGGGAAAAATCCGCGTTTTAACCAGAAAAAATCCAAATTTTACAGCAAAAAAATTTGCGTTTTTCAGTAAAAAATCCGCATTTTCCAGCAAAAAATCCGCATTTTCCACTCAAAAAATTCGCATTTTACACCTAAAAATTCACATTTTCCTCTCAAAAGTTCACATTTTCCACCCCAAAATATCCGCATTTTCCACCCAAAAAAATCCAGTTTTTCCTCCCAAAAATCCACATTTTACCTCGTAAAAATCCGAATTTTCCACCCAAAAATCCGCATTTTCTTCCCAAAAAATCTGCATTTTTCTCCCAAAAATTTGCATTTTCCACCCAAAAAATCCGCATTTTCCAGCATAAAATTCACATTTTTCACCCAGAAAAATCCACATTTTCCACCCAGAAAAATCCACATTTTTCACTCAAAATATCCACATTTTTCACCCCAAAAAATTCACATTTTCCTCCTAAAAATCCACATTTTCCACTCAAAAAATCCACATTTTTCACCCAAAAATCGACATTTTCCACCCAAAAATTAACCGATTTTACCCCAAATCCACTTTTCCTCCCAAAAATCAACAATTTCCATCGTCAAATCGACCGATTTCACCCCAAATCCGCCTTTCCTCCCCAAATCGACATTTTCCACCCAAAATCCACATTTTTTGTGCCAAAATCCAAATTCTGACACCTAAAATCCACGAATTTCAGCCCAAATCCCCTTTTCCTCCTAAAATTGACATTTTCCTCCTAAAATTGTCATTTTCCACCCAAAATCCACATTTTCCACCCAAAATTGATATTTTCCTCCTAAAAATCCACATTTTTTGTTCCAAAATCCGCATTTTCCCCCAAAAATTCTCATTTCCCCTCCTAAAATCCACATTTTTCTCCCAAAATGAATATTTCTCACCCAAAACAAAAATCCACATTTTATGTCCCAAAATCGATATTTTCCTCCTGAAAATCCACGTTTTTTGCCCCAAAATCCACATTTTTTGCCCAAAAATTCACATTTTTCCTTCTAAAATGGCAAATTTCCTACCAAAAAAATCCACATTTTCCCCCTAAAATCCACATTTTTGGCCCAAAAATCCAAATTTTACCTCCTAAAATCGCAATTTCCCACCAAAAACAAAAATCCACATTTTCCCTCCTAAAATCGACATTTTCCACCCGAAATCGATATTTTCCTCCTAAAAATCCACATTTTCCCCCTAAAATCCACATTTTTTGCCCAAAAAATCCAAATTTTGGTGCCTAAAATCCACAAATTTCACCCAAAAAAACCACGAAAAACCAAATTTTGACATCTAAAATTCACTTTATTTGCCCCAAAATCAATAGCAGACGACGTCGGCGTCGGCCAGCCCCACGGACACGTTGACATTGGCCGGCCGCCCACCGGTCCACGTTCCTCTGCAGGAACTTCACTCCTCCCACGGCCTCGTGTCCCACCACGCACCCGAAGACGTTTTACCCAAAAATACACAGTTTACACCCAAAATACGCATTTTATACACAAAAATTCGCATTTTGCCCAAAAATTCGCATTTTCCACCCAAAAATCCGCGTTTTCGTCACAAAAATCGACCGATTTCAGCTCAAATCCACTTTTCTCCTAAAATCCAAATTTTACCTCCAAAAATCCACATTTTCCATCCTAAAATTGACCGATTTCTCCCCAAATCCACTTTTCCTCCTAAAATCCACATTTTACCACCTAAAATCCACATTTTCCACTCAAAATCCACATTTTTTGTGCCAAAATCCAAATTTTAACACCTAAAATCCACGAATTTCAGCCCAAATCCCCTTTTCCTCCTAAAATTGACATTTTCCACCCAAAATTGATATTTCCCACCAAAAAATCCACATTTTATCTCCTAAAATCCACATTTTCCACCCAAAAATCCACATTTTACCTCCTAAAAATTCGCATATTTCCCACCCAAAACATCCACATTTTCCACCCAAAAATCGGTATTTTCCTCCTAAAAATCCCCATTTTTTGTCCCAAAATCCCCATTTTTTTGCCCAAAAATCCACATTTCCCACCCAAAAAAAAATCCATATTTTTCCTCACAAAATCCATTTTTTTCATCCGAAAATCCAAATTTTGACGCCTAAAATCCAGGAATTTCACCCCAAAACCCCATTTTTTCCCCAAAAAACCAAATTTTTTCCCAAAAAAACACCAAAAATCAGATTTTTAATTTCTCAAAATCTCGTTTATTTTCCCCAAAATTCAATAACAGACGACGTCGGTGTCGGCCAGCACCACGGACACGTTGACGTTGTTGGGCCGCGCCGACCACCGGTCCACGTTCCTCTGCAGGAACTTCACTCCTCCCACGGCCTCGTGTCCCACCACGCACCCGAAGGCGTTTGACCCAAAAATACGCAGTTTACACCCAAAATACGCATTTTATACACAAAAATACACAGTTTACACCCAAAATCCGCATTTTGCACCCAAAAATTCACATTTTGCACCCAAAAATTCGCATTTTACACCCAAAAATTCACATTTTGCACCAAAAATTGGGGTTTTCCTCCCAAAAATCAACCGATTTCAGCTCAAATCCACTTTTCTCCTAAAATCCAAATTTACCTCCAAAAATTGACATTTTCCATCCTCAAATTGACCAATTTTACCCAAATCCACTTTTCCTCCTAAAATCGACCTTTTCCCCCCAAAAATCGATATTTTCCTCCTGAAAATCCCCATTTTTTTGCCCAAAAATCCAAATTTTACCTCCTAAAATCGCAATTTCCTAACAAAACCAAACATCCACATTTTACCACCTAAAATCCACATTTTTGTCCTAAAATCCCTATTTTTTGCCCAAAAATCCACATTTCCCACCCCAAAAAAAATCCACATTTTTCCTCACAAAATCCACATTTTTGCCCCTAAAATCAAAATTTTTTGCCCAAAAAATCCAAATTTTGAGACCTGAAATCCACGAATTTCGCCCCAAAACCCCAAAAAAACACGAAAACTCAAATTTAATTTCTCAAAATCTCATTTATTGGCCCAAAATCAATAGCAGACGACATCAGTGTCGGCCAACACCACGGACACATTGACATTGGCCGGTCGCGCCGACCACCGGTCCACGTTCCTCTGCAGGAACTTCACTCCTCCCACGGCCTCGTGTCCCACCACGCACCCGAAGACGTCCCCGCGCCGCCACTCCACCGCCGGAACCTCCAACTTGGAGTAGACCGAGAAGGTCCCGACCCCACCAACATCCGGTTGTGGCCCAAAGATGGAGAACCTCTCTGGTGGCACCGGCGCGTCGCGCTGGGTCCAGGTGAGGAGAACGTCCCGCGGCGAGAATCCGGCGGCCAGGCAGGTCAAGGTGGCCGACTCGCCCCGGGCCAACTCCTCGGCCGGCGGTGGGAAGACGAAGACGTTCGGCGCCGTGGCGGTGCCGCCTGAGGGGTGGGATGGGAGGGGTTGGGTTGGGTTGGGTGGGTTGGGTTGGGTTGGGTTGGGTTTTTCGGTTGGGAAGAGCGTTCCCAGTTTGAGGAGATGTTCCCAGTTGGGTCTTCCAGTTGGAAGAACCATTCCCAGTTTGGTTCTCCAGTTGGAGAAACTGTTCCCAGTTTGAGGAACCGTTCCCAGTTTGGATCTCCCAGTTTGGGGAAACATTCCCAGTTTGGTTCTCCAGTTGGAAGAACCATTCCCAGTTTGGTTCCCCAGTTTGAGGAACCATTCCCAGTTTGAGGAACCATTCCCAGTTTGAGGAACCGTTCCCAGTTGGGTTCTCCAGTTGACCAAACCATTCCCAGTTGGATCTCCCAGTTTTTGGATCTCCCAGTTTGAGGAACCGTTCCCAGTTGGGTTCCCCAGTTTGAGGAACCATTCCCAGTTTGGGTTCTCCAGTCGACCAAACCATTCCCAGTTTGGTCTTCCAGTTGGAAGAACCATTCCCAGTTTGAGGAACCATTCCCAGTTGGAAGAACCATTCCCAGTTGCATCTCCCAGTTGAAGAAACCATTCCCAGTTGCATCTCCCAGTTTGAGGAGCTGTTCCCAGTTTGGGTTTTCCAGTTTGAGGAACCGTTCCCAGTTTAGATCTCCCAGTTTGAGGAACCATTCCCAGTTCGATCTCCCAGTTGGAAGAACCGTTCCCAGTTTGAGGAACCGTTCCCAGTTGGATCTCCCAGTTTGAGGAACCAT
This sequence comes from Taeniopygia guttata, assembly GCF_048771995.1. Classification (NCBI taxonomy): domain Eukaryota; kingdom Metazoa; phylum Chordata; class Aves; order Passeriformes; family Estrildidae; genus Taeniopygia; species Taeniopygia guttata. The sequence continues at coordinate 356,989 of NC_133061.1, forward strand.
TCCCAGTTGGGTTCCCCAGTTCGAGGAGCCGTTCCCAGTTGGGTTCCCCAGTTTGAGGAACCATTCCCAGTTTGGATCTCCCAGTTTGAGGAGCCATTCCCAGTTTGAGGAACCATTCCCAGTTTGGATCTCCCAGTTGACCAAACCATTCCCAGTTGGGTTCCCCAGTTTGAGGAACCATTCCCAGTTTGAAGAACCATTCCCAGTTTGGTCCCCCAGTTGGGTTCCCCAGTTTGAGGAACCATTCCCAGTTTGAAGAACCATTCCCAGTTGGGTTCCCCAGTTGGAAGAACCATTCCCAGTTGGGTTCTCCAGTTTGGTTCCCCAGTTGGAAGAACCATTCCCAGTTTGAGGAACCATTCCCAGTTGGGATCTCCCAGTTTGGAGAAACCGTTCCCAGTTTAGTTCCCCAGTTTGAGGAACCGTTCCCAGTTTGAGGAACCATTCCCAGTTTGAGGAACCATTCCCAGTTGGGTTCTCCAGTTTGGTTCCCCAGTTGGAAGAACCATTCCCAGTTTGAGGAACCATTCCCAGTTGGGATCTCCCAGTTTGGAGAAACCGTTCCCAGTTGGATCTCCCAGTTTGAGGAGCCGTTCCCAGTTGGGTTTTCCAGTTGGAAGAACCATTCCCAGTTTGAGGAACCATTCCCAGTTTGGTTTTCCAGTTGGAAGAACCATTCCCAGTTTGAGGAACTATTCCCAGTTTGGATCTCCCAGTTTGAGGAACCATTCCCAGTTTGAGGAACCATTCCCAGTTTGAGGAACCGTTCCCAGTTTGAGGAACTATTCCCAGTTTGGATCTCCCAGTTTGAGGAACCATTCCCAGTTTGAGGAACCGTTCCCAGTTGGGTTCCCCAGTTTGAGGAACCATTCCCAGTTTGAGGAACCATTCCCAGTTTGGGTTCTCCAGTCGACCAAACCATTCCCAGTTTGGTCTTCCAGTTTGAGGAACCATTCCCAGTTTGGTTCCCCAGTTTGAAGAACCATTCCCAGTTGGGTTTTCCAGTTGGAAAGACCAATCCCAGTTGGGTTCCCCAGTTTGAAGAACCGTTCCCAGTTTGAGGAACCATTCCCAGTTTGAGGAACCATTCCCAGTTGGATCTCCCAGTTTGAGGAACCATTCCCAGTTGGGTTCCCCAGTTGGAAGAACCATTCCCAGTTGGAAGAACCGTTCCCAGTTTGAGGAACCATTCCCAGTTTGAGGAACCGTTCCCAGTTTGAGGAACCGTTCCCAGTTTGAGGAACCGTTCCCAGTTTGAGGAACCGTTCCCAGTTTGAGGAACCGTTCCCAGTTTGGTTCCCCAGTTTGAGGAGCCGTTCCCAGTTGGGAAATCCCAACAGAAAAACCTCCTAAAAACCCCAAATTCTGACCCAAAACCTGAAAAAACCTCCTAAAAACCAGAAAAAAACACCTAAAAATCCGAATCTTTGACCCAAAATCACCAAAATTCACCCCAAAATCAGAAAAAATCACCTTAAAACCAAGACTAACCATGTAAAATCAGGACTAAAGTCTTAAAAACCTCAAATTTTGGCCCAAAACCACCAAAATTTATGCCAAAACCAGAAAAAACCTCCTAAAAACCAGGAAAAAACCAGTAAAAAACCAGGAAAAATTCCAATTTTTGACCCAAAATCCCTGAAATTCACCCCAAAAATCCATCTCACTTATTTCCTTCTTGGCGCTGGCCTCCCTTCTTTAAAACCTCCTAAAAACCCCAAATTCTGGCCAAAAACCTCCTAAAAACCAGGAAAAAATCCCCTAAAAATCGCAATTTTTGTCTCAAAAAGCCCCAAAATCCCCGAATTTCACCCCAAAACCCCTCACCTATTTCCTTCCTGGCGCTGGCCTCCATCTCCAGCTCCCCGGCGCGCACTCGGCACGTGAAGGCGACGCCGGCGTTCCTTAAAACCTCCTTAAAACCCCAAATTCTGACCCAAAACCTCCTAAATACCAGGAAAAACCCAGAAAAAATCCCCTAAAAATTGCAAATTTTTTCCCAAAATCCCCAAAATTCACCCCAAAAATCCATCTCACTGATTTCCTTCTTGGCGCTCACTGCCCTCCTTAAAACCTCCTTAAACCCCAAATTCTGACCCAAAACCAGAAAAAAACTCCTAAAAACCATGAAAAATCACCAAAAAATCCCAAATTTTTTCCCAAAATCCCCAAAATTCACCCCAAAACCAGACATGACCTCCTAAAAACCAGGGAAAAAAAAAATCACTGAAAAATCCCAATTTTTGAACCAAAGAACCAGAAAAAAACCTCCTAAAAACCATGAAAAAAATCACCTAAAAATCCCAATTTCTGACCTAAAATATGTAAAATTCACCCCAAAACCAGGAAAAAAATCACCTAAAAATCCAAATTTTTAACCCAAAACCCGGAAAGAAAAATCTCTGAAAAACCAGGATTAACCTCCTTAAAATCCCAAATTTTGACCCAAAGCCAGAGAAAAAACCTCCTAAAAACCAGGAAAAAAACAGAAAAAAAATCCCAATTTTTGACCCAAAACCAGGACGTAACCTCCTAAAAACCAGGAAAAAAATCACCTAAAAATCCCAATTTTTGACAAAAAACCAGGACGGAACCTCCTAAAAACCAGGGAAAAAAACGTAAAAACCTCAAATTTTTTCCCAAAATCCCCAAAATTCACCCCAAACCCCCTCACCGATCTCCTTCCTGGCGCTGGCCTCCATCTGCAGCTCCCCGGCGCGCACTCGGCACGTGAAGGCGGCGCCGGAGTTCCTTAAAACCTCCTTAAAACCCCAAATTCTGACCCAAAACCAGAAAAAATCACCTTAAAAAAAGGATTAACCTCCTAAAATCCCAAATTCTGACCTAAAATGTCTCAAATTCACCTCAAAACCAGGAAAAAAAAATCTCCTAAAAACCAGGGAAAAATCACCGGAAAATCCCAAATTTTGACCCAAAAAACCTCCTAAAAGCCAGGAAAAAATCATTGAAAAATCCCAAATTCTGACCCAAAAAAACAGGAAAAAACCTCCTAAAAACCATGAAAAAACCAGAAAAAATCCCAATTTTTGACCCAAATCCAGGAAAAAACCTCCCAAATTCCAGGAAAAAAATCACCTAAAAATCCAAATTTTTGACCCAAAAAAACCAGGAAAAAATCCCCTAAAAACCCCAATTTTTGACCAAAAAAGCTCCTAAAAACCAGGAAAAATCACCAAAAAATGCCACATTTTGACCCAAAACCAGGAAAAAAAACCACCTAAATTTCAGGAAAAAAATCACCTAAAAATCCAAATTTTTGACCCAAAGAAGCAGAAAAAAACTCCTAAAAACCAGGAAAAAAACAGAAAAAATCCCAATTTTTAACCTAAAAATCCCATTTTTTTTCCCAAAATCCCCAAAATTCACCCCAAAACTCCATCTCACTTATTTCCTTCTTGGCGCTCCCAAATTCTGACCCAAAACAGGAAAAAAACAGGAAAAAATCCCCTAAAAATCGCAAATTTTGACCCAAAATCCCCAATTTTTTTCCCAAAATCACCAAAATTCACCCCAAAACCAGATGTGACCTCCTAAAAACCAGGAAGAAAAATCACCGAAAAATCCCAAATTTTCGACCCAAAAAACCAGAAAAACCCAGAAAAAAACAGGAAAAAATACAGGAAAAAAACCCCTAAAAATCACAATTTTTGACCTAAAAACCCCCAATTTTTTCCCAAAATCCCCAAAATTCACCCCAAATTCCTTTCTCACCGATCTCCTTCCTGGCGCTGGCCTCCATCTCCAGCTCCCCGGCGCGCACTCGGCACGTGAAGGCGACGCCGGCGTTCCAATCCTCGGCGCAGATTTCCAGAACGTTCCGGATCTCGTAGCGGCCGTTGGGGAGGGGCTGGGCGGGGCCGGAAGTGGCCCCGCCCCCGGAAGTGGCCCCGCCCCCGGAAGTGGCCCCGCCCCCGGAAGTGGCCCAGGTGAATTCGGCGTCGGGGGTCGGGAGGTCGGTGGCGACGCAGGTGAGGTTGGGGTGGTTGGAGAGGAAAAGGTCCTGCAGGGTGGGCGGCAGCAGCGACACCGAGGGCTTGGGGGCGGCGGCTGGTTTTGGGGGAAAAAAGGGAGATTTTGGTTAAAAATGGTTTTTTTTGCGAAAAAAATCGGATTTTTTGTGAAAAAATGGTGGTTTTATGGGGAAAAGTTGGGGATTTAGAGGGAGGAAATGGAGGTTGGAGAAGGAATTTTGGAGGTGGGAAAGAATTTGGGTGAAAAAATGGCAATTTTGGGAAAAATCCACATTTTTTACCGGAAAAAAATCGGATTATTCGCAAAAAAAATTGGATTTATTTTGGCAGAAAAAATGGGGGTTTTATGGTGAAAAATTCGGATTTTAGGGGGGGTTTAATGAAGGAAATGGAGGTTGGAGAATGAGTTTTGGGGTTGGATAAAAATTTGGGTGAAAAAACGACGATTTTAGTGAAAAATTGCATTTTTTTGCAAAAAAAATCAGATTATTCGCAAAAAAAATTGTATTTTTTTTGGCAGAAAAAACGGGGGTTTTAGGGGGAAAAGTTGGGGGTTTGGGAGGGGTTTAATGAAGGAGATGGAGGTTGGAGAATGAGTTTTGGGGTTGGAAAAAAATTTGGGTGAAAAAATGAGAATTTTGGTAAAAATTTGCTATTTTTTACTTGAAAAAATGCGATCTTTCGTGAAAATTTGGGGATTTTTTGCAAAAAATTTGGGAATTTATGTGAAAAATTGGGGTTTTAGAGGAAGGAAATGGAGGTTGGAGAAGGAGTTTTGGGGTTGGAAAAAATTTGGGTGAAAAAACGGCAATTTTGGTAAAAAAATGGCATTTTTTGTGAAAAAATTGGATTCGCGAAAAAAATCGTTTTTTTTGCAAAACAAACAGGATTTTCTGGTGAAAAATTAGGGTTTGAGGAGGGGTTTAATGAAGGAGATGGAGGTTAGAGAAGGAATTTTGGGGTTGGATAAAAATTTGGGTGAAAAAATGAGAATTTTGGGAAAAATTTGCGATTTTTTAATTGAAAAAATGCAATTTTTTGTGAAAATCTGGGGTTTTTCACAAAAAAATTGAGTTTATTGGTGAAAAGTTGGGGTTTTAGAGGAAAGAAATGGAGGTTGGAGAAGGAATTTAGGGGTTGGAAGAAAATTTGGGTGAAAAAACGATGATTTTCGGGAAAAAATGTGAAAAAAATGGGATTTTGGTGTTTTTTACGAGGAAAACTGAGAATTTTTGGAGGTTCTTGTGGAAAATTTGATGTAAACCCCAAAATTTTTTGGTTTTTTAGAAGAGGGTCGGGTTGGGCGGGAAAACTTTATAAATTTTAATTCTAAAAAACCCCAAAATCCCCCAAATTCACCCCGAAATCCCCCTCACCTTTACAGAAGGTGCTGATGCTGGCCTCGATGGGCGTGGCCAGGTGGGCGTGGCTTGCCCGGCAGGTGAAGTTGTTCCCTTCGTCCCATTGGCTGCGGCTGACGTTGACGCGGCCGCTCAGGGTCACCTGACCGGCGGCTCCGCCCTCTTGGCAGCTGGAAAGCTCCGCCCCCAACTGGGCGGGGTCGCCGTTGACCAACCAGGTGAGGGCGGCGTCGGCGGCGCCGCGGCCGCGGACTTGGCACAGGAGGTGGACCTGGTTCTGCTCGGGGTGGGCCTGGTTGGGGTCGCTCAGGAGGGAGATGGTGAAGTTGGGGGGCTGGTTGCAACCTGTGGGGAGAGGTGGGGACAGGTGAGGCACAAAAAAATCCCAAAAATGACAAAAAACGGGAAAAAAAATGGCGAAATCCCGGTAGAAATCGAGGTAAGATGGCTGAAAAACGGATTAAAGATGGCGGAAATTGGAGGTGAAGTGGGTGGTGCAAAATGGCGAAAGTTGGAGTCGAGATGGTTGAAATTAAATCCAAAATGGCTGAAATTGGAGCCAATATGGCCGAAAAACGGATTAAAGATGGCTGAAATTGGAGATGAAGTGGGTGGTGCAAAATGGCGGAAGTTGGAGCTGAGATGGTTGAAATTAAATCCAAAATGGCTGAAATTGGAGCCAATATGGCCGAAAATTGGATTCAAGATGGCTGAAAATGGATTGGAAATGGGTGGTTGAAAAATGGCTGAGATTGGAGCCAAAATGGCCGAAAATCGGATTCAAGATGGCTGAAAATGGATGGGAAAGGGGTGGTTGAAAAACGGCTGAAATTGGAGCCAATATGGCCAAAAATGGGATCAAAAATGGCCAATTCAAAATGGCTGAAATTGGATCCAAAATGGCCAAAAATGGATCCAAAATGGCTGATCCAAAATGGCTGAAATTTGATCCAAAATGGCTGAAAATTGAACTAAAATGGCCGAAATTGGAGCCAAAATGGCTGAAAATGGATCCAAAATGGCTGAAATTGGATCCAAAATGGCTGAAAATTGATCTAAAATGGCTGAAATTGGATTCAAAATGGCCAACCCAAAAGGGCTGAAAATGAAGCCAAGATGACTGAAATTGGAGCCAAAATGGCTGAAAATTGATAGAAAATGTCCAAAAATGGATCTAAAATGGCTGAAAATTGATCTAAAATGGCTGAAATTAGATAAAACAATGGCCAATCCAAAATGGCTGAAAATGGAGCCAAAATGGCTGAAAATTGATGGAAAATAGCCAAAAATGGATCCAAAATGGCTGAAATGGGATCCAAATTGGCCGATCCAAAATGGCTGAAATTGGATCCAAAATGGCTGAAAATGGATCCAAAATGGCTGAAAATTGACTTAAAATGGCTGAAATGGGATCAAAAATGGCCGATTCAAAATGGCTGAAATTGGATCAAAGATGGTTGAAAAGTGAAGCCAAAATGGCTGAAAATGGAGCCAAAATGGCTGAAAATGGATCCAAAATGGCCGATCCAAAATGGCTGAAAATGGATCAAAATTGGCCGAACCAAAATGGCTGAAAATGAAGACAAGATGGCCAAAAATGGGATTGAAAATGGCCGATCCAAAATGGCTGAAATTGGAGACAAAATGGCCAAAATTGGATCCAAAATGGCTGAAAATTGAACTAAAATGGCTGAAATGGGTTTAAAAATGGCTGATCCAAAATGGCTGAAAATGGAGCCAAAATGGCTGAAAATTGATCTAAAATGATTGAAAATTGATTCAAAATGGCTGAAAATGGATCCAAAATGGCCGATCCAAAATGGCTGAAATTGGATCCAAGATGGCCAAAGTTGGAGCCAAAATTACTGAAAATAGATCCAAAATGGCTGAAAATTGATCCAAAATGGCTGAAAATTGATCTAAAATGGCTGAAATTAGATAAAACAATGGCCAATCCAAAATGGCTGAAAATGGAGCCAAAATGGCTGAAAATTGATGGAAAATAGCCAAAAATGGATCCAAAATGGCTGAAATGGGATCCAAATTGGCCGATCCAAAATGGCTGAAAATGAAGACAAGATGGCTGAAATGGGATCCAAAATGGCCGATCCAAAATGGCTGAAATTAGAAACAAGATGGCCAAAATTGGAGCCAAAATTACTGAAAATAGATCCAAAATGGCTGAAAATTGATCCAAAATGGCTGAAAATTGACTTAAAATGGCTGAAATGGGATCAAAAATGGCTGATCCAAAATGGCTGAAATTGGACCCAAAATGGCCAAAAATGGATCCAAAATATCTGAAAATTGAGCCAAAATGGCGGAAATTTGTTCTAAATGGCCCCAAAATTACTCAAGTGTCCCCAAATGTCCCCAAAACCCCCAAAACGTCCCCAAACCCCCAAAAAATCCCCAAAACCCCCAAAAACGTCCCCAAAACCCCAAAAAAATCCCCAAAACCCCCAAAAAATCCCCAAAACCCCCAAAAAAATCCCCAAAACCCCCAAAAAATCCCCAAAACCCCCAAAAAATCCCCAAAACCCCCCAAAAAATCCCCAAAACCCCCAAAAAATCCCCAAAACCCCCAAAAACTCCCCAAAACCCCCAAAAAATCCCCAAAACCCCCAAAAAATCCCCAAAACCCCCCAAAAAATCCCCAAAACCCTCCAAAAAATCCCCAAAACCCCCAAAAAAATCCCCAAAACCCCCAAAAAATCCCCAAAACCCCCCAAACATCCCCAAAACCCCCAAAAAATCCCCAAAACCCCCAAAAAAATCCCCTAAACCCCCAAAACAATCCCCAAAACCCCCAAAAAAATCCCCAAAACCCCCAAAAAATCCCCAAAACCCCCAAAAAAATCCCCAAAACCCCCAAAAAAATCCCCAAAACCCCAAAAATGTCCCCAAAACCCCCAAAAAATCCCCAAAACCCCCAAAAAATCCCCAAAACCCCCAAAAACGTCCCCAAAACCCCCAAAAAATCCCCAAAACCCCCAAAAAATCCCCAAAACCCCCAAAAACGTCCCCAAAACCCCCAAAAAATCCCCAAAACCCCCAAAAAATCCCCAAAACCCCCAAAAAAATCCCCAAAACCCCCAAAAAATCCCCAAAACCCCCAAAAAAATCCCCAAAACCCCCAAAAAATCCCCAAAACCCCCAAAAAAATCCCCAAAACCCCCAAAAAAATCCCCAAAACCCCAAAAATGTCCCCAAAACCCCCAAAAAATCCCCAAAACCCCCAAAAAATCCCCAAAACCCCCAAAAACGTCCCCAAAACCCCCAAAAAATCCCCAAAACCCCCAAAAAATCCCCAAAACCCCCAAAAAAATCCCCAAAACCCCCAAAAAAATCCCCAAAACCCCCAAAAAATCCCCAAAAACCCCAAAAAATCCCCAAAAAATCCCCAAAACCCCCAAAAAATCCCCAAAACCCCCAAAAAATCCCCAAAACCCCCAAAAACGTCCCCAAAACCCCCAAAAAATCCCCAAAACCCCCAAAAAATCCCCAAAACCCCCAAAAAAATCCCCAAAACCCCCAAAAAATCCCCAAAACCCCCAAAAAAATCCCCAAAACCCCCAAAAAATCCCCAAAACCCCCAAAAAAATCCCCAAAACCCCCAAAAAAATCCCCAAAACCCCAAAAATGTCCCCAAAACCCCCAAAAAATCCCCAAAACCCCCAAAAAATCCCCAAAACCCCCAAAAACGTCCCCAAAACCCCCAAAAAATCCCCAAAACCCCCAAAAAATCCCCAAAACCCCCAAAAACGTCCCCAAAACCCCCAAAAAATCCCCAAAACCCCCAAAAAATCCCCAAAACCCCCAAAAAAATCCCCAAAACCCCCAAAAAAATCCCCAAAACCCCCAAAAACGTCCCCAAAACCCCCAAAAAATCCCCAAAACCCCCAAAAAATCCCCAAAACCCCCAAAAAATCCCCAAACCCCCCAAAAAAATCCCCAAAACCCCCAAAAAATCCCCAAACCCCCCAAAAAAATCCCCAAAACCCCCAAAACGTCCCAAAAACCCCCCAAAAAATCCCCAAAACCCCCAAAAACGTCCCCAAAACCCCCAAAAAATCCCCAAAACCCCCAAAAAATCCCCAAAACCCCCAAAAAATCCCCAAAACCCCTCCAGGTGTCGCTCACCATTCACGTCGACGCCGAAACTTTTGCCGTAATGCTCCACCCGGCACTGGAATTTTTGGTCTTTGGCCTCGGCGGCGCCGAGGGTGACGCGGGAGCTCCGCCCGAACTTGGCCCCGCCCACCGGAAGTTCCGGAAAGTTCCGGTTGTGGTCGGCGGCGGCGCCGTCCCAGGAGATCTGCGCCGGTTGAGGGAAAAATCCGGCGGCGAAGCAGCCGAAGGTCACCTGGTCCTGACAATCCTCGCAGGAGTAAAGCGGGAAAACGTCCGGGGAGTGGGCGGGGTCTGCATAATAATGAGGGTGATTAGCATAGACACGCCCATGGATGGGGAAAAAATTCTGAGTAAAAAATGCCCAAAAAAACCCAAAAAAAACCCCCAAAAATGCAAAATTTTGGGTTAAAGTTGGATTCAAGATGGCCGAAATGGATCCAAAATGGCTGAAATTGGAGCCAAGATGGCCAAAAATGGGTCCAAGATGACCAATTCAAAATGGCTGAAATTGGAGCCAAAATGGCTGAAATTGGAGCCAAGATGGCCAAAAATTGATCCAAAATGGCCAAAAATGGATCCAAAATGGCCGATCCAAAATGGCTGAAATTGGACCCAAAATGGCTGAAATTGGAGCCAAGATGGCCAAAAATGGGTCCAAGATGACCAATCCAAAATGGCTGAAATTGGATCCAAAATGGCCAAAAATGGATCCAAAATGGCTGATCCAAAATGGCTGAAATTGAGAGCCAAAATGGCCGAAAAGCTGATCCAATATGGCTGAAATGGGAACCAAAATGGCCGATCCAAAATGGCTGAAATTGGATTCAAAATGGCTGCCCCAGAATGGCTGAAATTGGATTCAAGATGGCCGAAATTGGATTCAAAATGGCTCAAATTTGATCCAAAATGGCTGAAATGGGAACCAAAATGGCTGAAATTTGATCCAAAATGACTGAAATTTGATCCAAAATGGCCAAAATTGGATTTAAAATGGCTGATCTAAAATGGCTGAAATTGGAGCCAAAATGGCCAAAATGGCCGACCCAAAATGGCTAAAATTGGATTCAAAATGGCCAAAAATGGATCCAAAATGGCTGATCCAAAATGGCTGAAATTGGAGCCAAAATGGCTGAAATTGGATTCAAAATGGCTGATCCAAAATGGCTGAAATTGGAGCCAAAATGGCTGATCCAAGATGGCCAAAATGGATCCAAAATGGCTGAAATTGGATTCAAAATGGCCAAAAATGGATCCAAGATGACCAATCCAAAATGGCTGAATTTGAGCCAAAAGGGCTTAAATTGGAGCCAAAATGGCTGATCCAAGATGGCCAAAATGGATCCAAAATGGCCAAAAATGGATCCAAAATGGCCAAAAATGGATCCAAGATGGCCGACATTGGAGCCAAAATGGATGATTCAAGATGGCTGAAATTGGGAGCCAAAATTGCCGAAAATCTGATCCAAAATGGCTGAAATGGGAACCAAAATGGCCGATCCAAAATGGCTGAAATTGGAGCCAAAATGGCCGATCCAAAATGGCTGAAAACCTGATCCAAAATGGCTGAAATGGGAACCAAATTGGCTGATCCAAAATGGCTGAAATTGGATCCAAGATGGCCAAAAATGGGTCCAAGATGGCCAATCCAAAATGGCTGAAATTGGAGCCAAAATGGACGAAATTGGAGCCAAAATGGCTGACCCAAGATGGCCAAAATGGATCAAAAATGGCTGATCCAAAATGGCTGAAATTGGATCCAAAATGGCCAAAATTGGATCCAAAATGGCCAAAAATCCAATCCAAGATGGCTGAAATCAGACACAATATGGCTGAAATCCTCACAGGAGTAGAGCGGGAAAACATCCGGGGAGTGGGCGGGGTCTGCATGGAAATGAGGGTGATTAGCATAGACACGCCCATGGCTGGGAAAAAAAATCCTGAGTAAAAAATGCCCAAAAAAACCAAAAAAAACCCCCAAAAATGCAAAATTTTGGGCTCAAGTTGGATTCAAGATGGCTGAAATTGGATTCAAAATGGCTGATCCAAAATGGCTGAAATTGGAGCCAAAATGGTTGAAATTGGAACCAAAATGGCCGATCCAAGATGGCCAAAATGGATCCAAAATGGCTGAAATTGGAGCCAAAATGGTTGAAATTGGAACCAAAATGGCCGATCCAAGATGGCCCAAATGGATCCAAAATGGCTGAAATTGGATTCAAAATGGCTGATCCAAAATGGCTGAAATTGGATTCAAAATGGCCGATAATGGATCCAAAATGGCTGAAATGGGATCCAAGATGGCCGAAAATCTGATCCAAAATTGTTAAAAATTAACCCAAAATTGCTGATCCAAAATGGCTGAAACTGGACTCAAAATGGCCGAAAATCCGATCCAAAATGGCCGAAAATTAACCCAAAATAGCCGATCCAAAATGGCTGAAATTAGATCCAAGATGGTTGAAATTGGCTCCAAAATGGCCAAAAATTAACCCAAAATGGCCGATCCAAAATGGCCGAAATTGGACTCAAAATGGCCGATCCAAAATGGCCGAAAATCCAATCCAAGATGGCCAAAATTGGATCCAAAATGGCCAAAAATGGATCCAAAATGGCCGATCCAAAATGGCTGAAAATCGAATCCAAGATGGCCGAAATTGGCTCCAAAATGGCCAAAAATTAACCCAAAATGGCTGATCCAAAATGGCTGAAATTGGATTCAAAATGGCCTAAAATGGGTCCAAAATGGCTGAAATTGGATCCAAAATGGCCGATCCAAAATGGCCAAAAATCCAATCCAAGATGGCCGAAATTGGCTCCAAAATGGCCAAAAATTAACCCAAAATGGACGATCCAAAATGGCCAAAAATTAACCCAAAATGGCCGATCCAAAATGGCCGAAATTGGCTCCAAAATGGCCGAAAATTAACCCAAAATGGCCGATCCAAAATGGCCAAAAATTAACCCAAAATGGCCAATCCAAAATGGCCGAAAATTAACCCAAAATGGCCAAAAATTAACCCAAAATGGCTGATCCAAAATGGCCAAAAATTAACCAAAAATGGCCAAAAATTAACCCAAAATGGCCGATCCAAAATGGCCAAAATTGGAACCAAAATGGCCAAAAATTAACCCAAAATGGCCGATCCAAAATGGCCGAAAATTGGACCCAAAATGGCCAAAAATTAACCCAAAATGGCCAAAAATTAACCCAAAATGGCCGAAAAACTCCAGGAGAAAACAACAGACAAAAGTGGGCGTGGCCACAGACCTAATTTGCATAATCGAGGCCACACCCCCACCAAAAATTACCAAAAACCCCAAAAAAACCCAAAAAACCCCCAAAAAACCCCCAAAAAAATAAAATCCAAGATGGCCGCCGCAAAATGGCGGGAAAAAGGGGGTGGGCGTGGCTTATTCATGGCGGGAAAACCCCTTAATTTGCATATTTTAGGCCACGCCCCCGACCGAGAACCGAAAAAAGCCGAAAAACCACAAAAAAGGCGAAAAAGGGGAAATCGAAACTTCCGGTCTGGCCCCGCCCCGTCTGGGAGTGACGTCATCGGTGACGTCATCAGGCCACGCCCCCCAGGTGAGAGCAGCCGGAGCCAGGTGAGGATTGGGGAGAATTTGGGGGGTTTTGGGCAAATTTGGGCCATTTTTGGGGATTTTTGGGCATTTTGGGTAAATTTGGGAGGATTTTTGTGATTTTGGGTAAATTCTGGGGATTTTGGGGCGATTTTTGGTGATTTTGGGCAAATTTGGGAGGATTTTTGCAATTTTGTGCAATTTTGGGGTGATTTTTTGCAATTTTGGGCAAATTTGGGAGGATTTTTGCAATTTTGAGCAATTTTGGGAGGATTTTTGTGATTTTGGGCAAATTTTGGTGATTTTGGGGCGATTTTTGGTGATTTTGGGGCGATTTTTGGAGGTTTTGGGGCGATTTTTGGGGATTTTGGGGCAAATTTGGGAGGATTTTTGTAATTTTGGACAAATTTGGGCGATTTGGGGTAAATTTGGGAGGATTTTTGCAATTTTGGGCAAATTTGGAGATTTTTTGCAATTCTGGGCAAATTTAGGCAATTTTGGCCATTTTTGGGGATTTTGGGGCAAATTTGGGAGGATTTTTGTAATTTTGGACAAATTTGGGCGATTTTGGGGTGATTTTTGGTGATTTTGGGCAAATTTGGCCATTTTGGGGGTTTTGGGGCGATTTTTGGTGATTTTGGGCAATTTTGGACAAATTTGGGGATTTGGGGCAAATTTGGGAGGATTTTTGCAATTTTGGATAAATTTTGGTGATTTTGGGGCAATTTTTGGCAATTTTGGGCAAATTTTGGAGGATTTTTGCTATTTTGGACAAATTTGGGCATTTTTTGGGCAAATTTGGGCAATTTTAGGGCGATTTTTGGCAATTTTGGGCAAATTTCTGAGGTTTTTTGCAATTTTGGGCAAATTTGGGCAATTTTGGCAATTTTGGGTAAATTTGGGAGGATTTTTGCAATTTTTGGGCAAATTTGGGAGGATTTTTTGCAATTTTGGACAAATTTGGGCAATTTTGGGGCAATTTTTGGGGGTTTTGGGGCGATTTTTGGTGATTTTGGGGCCATTTTTGGGGGGTTTGGGGCGATTTTGGGCAAATTTGGGCAAATTTGGGAGGATTTTTGAAATTTTGGGCAAATTTGGGCGATTTTGGGGCAATTTTGGCAAATTTTGGCAATTTTGGGAGGATTTTTGTGATTTTGGGTAAATTTTGGTGATTTGGGGCAACTTTTGGTAATTTTGGGCAAATTTGGGAGGATTTTTCTGATTTTGGATAAATTTTGGTGATTTTGGGGTGATTTTTGGAGGTTTTGGGGCGATTTTTGGGGATTTTGGGCAAATTTGGGAGGATTTTTGTGATTTTGGACAAATTTGTGCGATTTTGGCCATTTTTGGCAATTTTGGGGTGAATTTGGCCAATTTTGAGCAAATTTGGGAGGATTTTTGTAATTTTGAAAAAATTTGGGCGATTTTGGGGCGATTTCTGGTGATTTGGGGGTGATTTTTGGTGATTTTGGGCAATTTGGGGCAAATTTGGGAGGATTTATGTAATTTTGGACAAATTTGGGCAAATTTTGGGGATTTTTGGGTGATTTTTTGTATTTTTGGGGAAATTTGGGAGGATTTTTGTAATTTTGTGCAAATTTGGGTGATTTTGGGGCATATTTGGGGATTTTGGGGCAATTTTTGGTGATTTTGGGCAATTTTGGACAAATTAGGGGATTTGAGGCAAATTTGGGCAATTTTTGGGGGTTTTGGGGCGATTTTTGGTAATTTTGGGCAAATTTGGGAGGATTTTTGCAATTTTGGGCAAATTTGGGCAATTTTGGGGCCATTTTTAGGGCTTTTGGGGCAATTTTGGGCAATTTTGGGCAAATTTGGGAGGATTTTTGTAATTTTGGGCGAATTTGGGCAATTTGGGGGCGATTTTGGGGCAATTTTTGGAGGTTTTGGGGTGATTTTTGGCAATTTTGGGTGAATTTGGGAGGAATTTTGCAATTTTGGGAAAATTTGGGTTATTTTGGGGTGATTTTTGGGGATTTTGGTAATTTTGGGCAAATTTGGGAGGATTTTTGTAATTTTGGGTAAATTTTGGTGATTTTGGGGCAATTTTTTGGGGTTTTGGAGCAATTTTGGGTGGTTTTGGGCAAATTTGGGAGGATTTTTGTAATTTTGGGCAAATTTGGGTGATTTTTGGTGATTTGGGGCAATTTTGGACAAATTTGGGAGGATTTTTGTAATTTTGGATAAATTTTGGTGATTTTGGGGCAATTTTTGCTGATTTTGGGGCGATTTTTGGTAACTTTTGCAAATTTGGGAGGATTTTTGCAATTTTGGGCAATTTTGGGTAAATTTCTGGTGATTTTGGGGTGAATTTTGGGGATTTTGGGCAATTTTGGGTTTTTGGGCAATTTTGGGCAAATTTGGGGGGATTTTTGCAATTTTGGACAAATTTGGGCAATTTTGGGTGATTTTGGGGCGTTTTTGGACAAATTGGAGTAAATTTGGGGCAATTTTGGGGCAATTTTTGACAATTTTGGGGCAAAGTCGGGCGATTTGAGGGAAATTTTTGGGGTGATTTTTGACAATTTTGGGCAATTTTGAGGCGATTTTCAGCAATTTTGGGGTGACTTTGGGTGATTTTGGGAAAATTTGGGCAATTTTCTGTAATTTTGAGGCAATTTTGGACAAATTTTGGGTGATTTTGGGGCAATTTTCAGTGATTTTGGGGCGATTTTTGGTGATTTGGGGCAAATTTGGGGCAATTTTTGTCATTTTTGGGCAGTTTTGGACAAATTTTAGGAAATTCTGAGGTGATTTTTGGCTATTTTGGGACATTTTGGGTCAATTTTTTGTGATTTTGGACAAATTTGGGGCAATTTGGACAATTTTTGGCAATTTTGGGGTGATTTGGGGCAATTTTCAGAAATTTCGGGGCGATTTTTGGTGATTTGGGGTAAATTTTGGACAATTTTGGATAATTTTGGGCAATTTGGGGATTTTTGGAGTTTTAGGCTCAGTTTTGGGGTGAATTTTGGGGATTTTGGGTCTAAACTCGGATTTACCAAAGCCTCACCTGGGCTGGGCTCACCTGAGGCATTTTTGGGTTAAATTTCTTAAATTTTGGGCAATTTTATGTAAATTTGGGGCAATTTTGGGCAATTTTTGGCAATTTTGGGAATTTTTGGAGCTTTAGGCTCAGTTTTGGGGTGAATTTTGGAGATTTTGGGTCTAAATTCGGATTTACCAAAGCCTCACCTGGGCTGGGCTCACCTGAGAAGATTTTGGGGTAAGTTTTGTGATTTTTGGGCAATTTTGGGTGAATTTTGGGTAAATTTTCGTCAATTTTGGTGGAAATTTGGGGGATTTTGAGATTTAAGCTGTTTTGGGGTGAATTTTTGGGATTTTGGGCAATTTTTGGGCACTTTTGGGATTTTTTTTTGAGCTTTAGGCTCCATTTTGGGTTGAATTTTGGGGATTTTGGGCAATTTGGAGAAATTTTGGGCAAATTTTGGTTTGTTTTTTTTTTTTTTAATTTAAGCTCAGTTTTGGGGTGAATTTTGGGGGGAATTTTGGGGGAATTTGGGGAATCTGGGGCAATTTGGAGGATTTTGGGGAATTTGGGGGGAATTTTGGGGATTTTCAGAAATTTTGAACCATTTTTAGGGAGTTTGGGGGAATTTGGGGAAATTTTGGTAATTTTCAGGAATTTTGGGGAATTTTGGGGAATTTGGGGGATTTTGAAGAAATTTTGGGGAAATTTGTTGCAGTTTGGGGAATTTTGGGGAATTTGTGGGAATTTGTAGGAATTTTGGTAATTTTCAGGAATTTGGAGGAATTTTGGGGAATTTGGGGGAATTTGGGGGAATTTTTGGGGAATTTTGGGAATTTTCACGAATTTGGGGGGAAATTTTGGGGAATTTGTTGAATTTTGGGGAATTTTGGGGGAATTGGGGGTAATTTGGGGAATTTTGAGAAATTTGGGGAATTTTGTGAGAATTTTGGTAATTTTCAGGAATTTTGGGGAATTTTGAGGAGTTTGGGTGAATTTGGGGGGAATTTTGGGGAATTTGTTGAATTATGGGGGGATTTTGGGAATTTTCAGGATTTTTGGGGCATTTTAGGCAATTTTTGGGGTATTTTGGTAATTTTTAGGAATTTTGGGGAATTTTGAGGAATTTGGGGGAATTTGGGGGGAATTTGGGGGAATTTGTTGAATTTTGGGGAATTTTGGTGAATTTTGGGGGGAATTTAGGGGGAGATTTTGGGGAATTATTTTGGTGGATTTTGGCGGAATTTGGGGGAATTTTGGGGGGAATTTGAGGGGAAATTTTGGGGATTTTTGGGGGGAATTTTGGGGAATTTTTTAAATTTTGGGCGGTTTTGGGGGGGGAGGGGCTGGGCTTAAAAACCTTCCCAGTTTGGACCAGTCCAGACCAGTTTAAACCAGTCCAAACCAGTTTAGACCAGTTTAGGACCAGTCCCAGCCCCTCCATTCCCAGTTTAAACCAGTTTGGACCAGTCCAAACCAGTCCAGCCCAGCTTAAACCAGTTTAGGACCAGTTTAGACCAGTTTAGACCAGTTTGGACCAGTCCATCCCAGCTTAAACCAGTTTAGGACCAGTTCAGACCAGTTTAGACCAGTTTAGACCAGTCCCAGCTCCACCATTCCCAGTTTAAACCAGTTTGGACCAGTCCAGCCCAGCTTAAACCAGTTCAGGACCAGTTTAAACCAGTTTAGACCAGTTTAGACCAGTCCCAGCCCCACCATTCCCAGTTTAAACCAGTTCAGACCAGTCCAAACCAGTCCAGCCCAGCTTAAACCAGTTTAGGACCAGTTTAAACCAGTCCAAACTAGTCCAGCCCAGCTTAAACCAGTTTAGGACCAGTTTAAACCAGTTTAGACCAGTTTAGGACCAGTCCCAGCTCCACCATTCCCAGTTTAAACCAGTTTAGACCAGTCCAAACCAGTCCAGCCCAGTTTAAACCAGTTTAGGACCAGTTCAGACCAGTTAAAACCAGTTTAGACCAGTCCCAGCCCCACCATTCCCAGTTTAAACCAGTTTAGACCAGTCCAAACCAGTCCAGCCCAGCTAAAACCAGTTTAGGACCAGTTTAGACCAGTTTAGACCAGTTTAGACCAGTCCCAGCCCCACCATTCCCAGTTTAGACCAGTCCAAACCAGTCCAGCCCAGCTTAAACCAGTTTACGACCAGTTTAAACCAGTTCAGACCAGTCCAAACCAGTCCAGCCCAGCTTAAACCAGTTTAGGACCAGTTCAGACCAGTTTAGGACCAGTCCCATCCCCGCCATTCCCAGTTTAAACCAGTTCAGACCAGTCCAAACCAGCTTAAACCAGTTTAGGACCAGTTCAGACCAGTTCAGACCAGTTTAGACCAGTTTAGGACCAGTTTAAACCAGTCCAAACCAGTTCAGACCAGTCCAGACCAGTTTAAACCAGTTTAAACCGGTTTAAACCAGTTTAGGACCAGTTTAAACCAGTCCAGACCAGTTTAGGCCCAGTCCCAGTTCCCAGACCCCCAAAATTTCCCCAAAAAAACCCCAAAAAATCCCCCAAAAGTTTCCCCCAAAATCCCAAAAATTTCCCCCAAAAATTTCCCCCAAAATCCCCAAAAATTCCCCCAAAAATTTCCCCCAAAATCCCCAAAAATTTCCCCTAAAAATTTCCCCAAAATTTCCCCCCCCAAAATTCCCCAGAATTCCCCGATTTCCTCAAAACCCCCAAAATTTTCCAGAATTTTCCCCAAATCCCCCAAATTTTCAAAATTTTCCCCAAAATTCTTTTAAATTACAAAAATTTCCCCCAAATTCTCCAAAATCTTTCCCAAAATTAAAGAAAAATCCCCCAAAATTCCCCCAAATTTTCCCTTTTTTCCCCAAAATTGAAAAAAAATCCCCAAAAAACCCCAAAATCCCCAAAATTTTCCAAATATTTCCCCAAATTCCTTCAAAATTCCCAAAATTCCCCCAAAATTCCCCAAATTCCCCCAAATTCCCCCCAAATTCCCCCCAAATCCCCCAAATCCCCCAAATTCCCCCAAATTCCCCCAAAATTTTCCAAATATTTCCCCAAAATTTCCTCCAAATTTCCCAAAATGCCAAAAATTTTTGAAACATTTCCCCAAAATCCCCCAAATTTTCCCAAATTTCCCCAAAATTAAAATAAAATAAAAAAAATTTCTCCAAATTTTCACAAATTTCCCCCAAAATTTAAAAAAAAAAATCCCCAAAAAATCCCCAAATTTTCCCAATTTTCCCCAAAATAAAAAAAATCCCCCCAAAAATCCCCAAATTTCCCCAAAATTCCCCAAATTCCCCCAAATTTTCCAAATATTTCCCCAAAATTTCCTCCAAATTTCCCAAAACGCCGAAAAATTTTGAAACATTTCCCCAAAATTCCCCAAATTTCCCCAAAATTCAAAAAAAACCAAAAAATCCCCAAATTTTCCCAAATTTCCCCAAAATCCCCCAAAAAATCCCCAAAATTTCACAAATTTCCCCAAAATTCAAAAAAAATCCCCAAAAATCCCCAAATTCCCCAAATTTCCCCAAAATTAAAAAAAAATCCCCCCAAAATCCCCAAATTCCCCCAAAAATCCCCCAAAAATCCCCAAAATTTCGGAATCTTTGCAGGTGGCTCCTGATTGGCTCCCGGCCGGATCCGCTCGCTCCTGATTGGCTCCCGGCCGGATCCCGCGGTTCCTGATTGGCTGCGGCCCTGGGGGGGAAATTTGGGGTGAAAAAGGGGAAAATTGGGGGGGAAGAGACAAAAAATTGGGAATTTTGGGAGGGAAATTTGGGGGGAAATGGTGAAAAATGAAAATTTTGGGAATTTTGGGGTGAAAAGGTCAAAAAATGGTCAAAAAATGGTCAAAAAAAGGTCGAAAATTGGCCAAAAAATGGGATTTTTGGGAGGGAATTTTGGGTAAAAAAAAGTCCAAAAATGGGAATTTTGAGGAGGGAAATTTGGGGGAAAATTTGGTTGGAAATGGTGAAAAATGGGAATTTTGGGAATTTTGGGGTGAAAAGGTCAAAAAAAGGTCAAAAAATGGTAAAAAATTGCCCAAAAAATGGGATTTTGGGAGGGAATTTTGGGAAAAAAAATGTCCAAAAATGGGAATTTTGAGGAGGGAAATTTGGGGGGAAATGGTGAAAAATGGGAATTTTGGGGTGAAAAGGTCGAAAAATGTTCAAAAATTGGCCAAAAAATGGGAATTTTGGGGGAAAATTAGGTAAAAAATGTCCAAAAAATGGAATTTTGGGGGAAATTTGGGAAAAAATGGGCAAAAATTGTTGAAAATGGGAATTTTAGGAGGAAATTTGGGATAAAATGGTAAAAAATGGCCAAAAATAGGAATTTTTGGGAAAAAAGGGGCAAAAATGGTGAAAAATTGGATTTTTTTGGGAAATTTGGGGTGAAATGACCCAAAAATGTCCAAAAAATTGGAATTTTGGGGGGAAATTTGGGACAAAATGGCCCCAAAATGTCCCAAAAAAGGGAATTTTAGGGGGGGAAATTTGGGATAAAATGGTAAAAAATGTGCCAAAAAATGGGAATTTTGGGATAAAATGGTAAAAAAATGTGCCAAAAAATGGGAATTTTGGGGGGAAATTTGGGATTAAATGGTGAAAAAATGTGCCAAAAAATGGGAATTTTGGGATAAAATGGTAAAAAAAAAGTGCCAAAAAATGGGAATTCTGGGGGGAAATTTGGGATAAAATGGCAAAAAAAAGTGTCACAAAAATGGGAATTTTTTGGGGAAATTTGGGATAAAACGTTAAAAAATGTGCCAAAATTAGAATTTTTGGGGAGAAATGGTGAAAAACTTCCCAAAAACTCCCAAAAAATTGAATTTTGGGACAAAATGGTGAAAATTATCCCTAAAAAAGTGCCAAAAAATGGGAATTTTGGGATAAAATGGTAAAAAAATGTTGCAAAAAATGGGAATTTTGGGGGGAAATTTGGGATAAAATTGTGAAAAAATGTGCCAAAAAATGGGAATTTTGGGTGGAAATTTGGAACAAAAATGGTAAAAAAAAGGTGCCAAAAAATGGGAATTTTGGGGGGAAATTTGGGATGAAATGGTAAAAAAAGGTCACAAAAAATGGGAATTTTGGGATAAAATGGTAAAAAATGTGCAAAAAAATGGGAATTTTGGGGGGAAATTTGGGAAAAAATGGCCAAATTTTGGCAAAAAAAAATGGAATTTTGGTAGGGAAATTTGGGGTGAAAATATCCCAAAAATTGGAATTTTTGGGGGGGAAATTTGGGATAAAATGGTAAAAAAAAGTCGCAAAAAAATGGGAATTTTGGGATAAAGTGGTAAAAAAATGTGCCAAAAAATGGGAATTTTGGGGGGAAATTTGGGATAAAATGGTAAAAAATGTGCCGAAAAATGGGAATTTTGGGATAAAATGGTAAAAAAAATGTGCCAAAAAATGGGAATTTTGGGGGGAAATTTGGGATAAAATGGTGAAAAAAAGTGCCAAAAAATGGGAATTTTGGGATAAAATGGTAAAAAAAATGTGCCAAAAAATGGGAATTTTGGGGGGAAATTTGGGATAAAATGGTAAAAAAAATGTGCCAAAAAATGGGAATTTTGGGGGTAAATTTGGGATAAAATGGTAAAAAAAAATGTGCGAAAAAATGGGAATTTTGGGGGTAAATTTGGGATAAAATGGTAAAAAAATGTGGCAAAAAAGGGGAATTTTGGGGGGAAAGTTGGGACAAAACGGCCAAATTTGGGCTAAAAAAAATGGGAATTTTGGGGGGAAATTTGGAATGAGATGGTAAAAAAAATGTGCAAAAAAATGGGAATTTTGGGATAAAATGTTAAAAAATGTCAAAAAAAAAATGGGAATTTTGGGGGGGAAATTTGGGATAAAATGGCAAAAAAAAGTGCCAAAAAAAGGGAATTTTGGGGAGAAATTTAGGATAAATCGGTAAAAAAAAGGTGTCAAAAAATGGGAATTTTGGGGGGAAAATTTGGGATAAAATGGTAAAAAAAAGTGTCAAAAAATGGGAATTTTGGGGGGGAAATTTGGGATGAAATGGCAAAAAAAAGTGTCACAAAAATGGGAATTTTTGGGGAAAATTTGGGAAAACTTCCAAAAAACTCCCAAAAATGTGAATTTTGGCACAAAAGGGTGAAAATCCTCCCTAAAAAGTGCCCAAAAAATCCCAAAAAAGTCAAAAAAATCCCAAATATGTCCCAAAAATGGGAATTTTGGGGGAAATTTGGGATTAAATGGTGGAAAATTTGCAATTTTGGGAGGGAAATTTGGGCTGAAATGACCCAAAAATGGGAAATTTTGGGACGAAATGGTGAAAAAATCCTCCCCAAAAATATCCCAAAAAATGGGAATTTTGGGGGGAAATTTGGGATAAAATGGTAAAAAAAAGCGCCAAAAAATGGGAATTTTGGGAGGGAAATTTGGGATAAAAATATCCCAAAAATTGGAATTTTTTGGGGGGGAAATTTGGGACAAAATGGCCAAATTTTGGCTAAGAAATGGGAATTTTGGGGGGGAAATTTGGGATGAAATGGTAAAAAAAAATGTGTGAAAAAATGGGAATTTTGGGATAAAACGGTAAAAAAAAGGTCGCAAAAATTAGAATTTTGGGGGGAAATTTGGGAAAACTTCCAAAAAACCTCCCAAAAATATGAAATTTAGGACAAAAGGTGAAAATCCTCCCCAAAAAGTGCCAAAAAAGGGAAATTTTGGGTAAATTTTGGGGGATTTTTGGGCGATTTTGGGGGCGCACTTCCGGGTTTAGCCACCGGGGGGCGCTCGAGGACTGTGATTGGTGGAGGTGGAAAAGGGGCGGGGCTAAAGCGGAAAGGGGCGGGGTTAAAGGAAATGGGCGTGGCCAAAAGGGGGCGGAGCTTAGGGGGCAGCGGGAGCCGCGATGGGGCAGGTGAGGGGCAGATGTGGGGCAGGATTTGGGATCTATGGGGCGGATTTGGGATCTATGGGGCAGAAATTTGGGATCTATGGGGCAGAAATTTGGGGTCCATGGGTCGATCTATGGGGCTGGGAATGGGGTTTGGGGTCGGTTATGGGGCAGGATTTGGGATCTATGGGGCGGATTTGGGATCTGTGGGCCAGATTTGGGATCTGTGGGGCGGATTTGGGATCTATGGGGCGGATTTGGGATCTATGGGGCGGATCCATGGGGCAGGGGGTCCCCAGCTGTACTGTAGGGTCCGTATAGAGCAGGCGGATCTATGGGGTGGATTTGGGATCTATGGGGCGGATTTGGGATCTATGGGGCAGATTTGGGATCTGTGGGGCAGAAATTTGGGATCTATGGGGCAGAATTTGGGATCTGTGGGGCGGATCTATGGGGCGGATTTGGGATCTATGGGGCGGATTCGGGATCTATGGGGCAGAAATTTGGGATCTATGGGGCAGATTTGGGATCTATGGGGCGGATTTGGGGATCTATGGGGCGGATTTGGGATCTGTGGGGCAGAATTTGGGATCTGTGGGGCAGATTTGGGATCTATGGGGCGGATTTGGGATCTGTGGGGCGGATTTGGGATCTGTGGGGCGGATTTGGGATCTGTGGGGCAGATTTGGGATCTGTGGGGCGGATTTGGGATCTATGGGGCGGATTTGGGATCTGTGGGGCGGATCTATGGGGCGGATTTGGGATCTATGGGGCGGGGATGGATCTATGGGGCAGCGGTGCCTAAGCTGTTCCTATAGAGCAGAGGGATCTATGGGGCGGATTTGGGATCTATGGGGCAGACCCGAATTTATGGGGCAGGACTGGGATCTATAGGGCAGGATTTGGGATCTCTGGGGCGGATCTATGGGGCAGATTTGGGATCTGTGGGGCGGATCTATGGGGCGGATCTATGGGGCAGGCGGATCTATGCTGTTCCTATAGAGCAGGCGGATCTATGGGGTGGATCTATGGGGCGGATTTGGGATCTATGGGGCGGATTTGGGATCTGTGGGGCGGATTTGGGATCTATGGGGCAGATTTGGGATCTATGGGGCAGATTTGGGATCTATGGGGCAGGGGGTGCCTAAGCTGTCCCTATAGAGCAGAGGGATCTATGGGGCAGACCCGGATCTATGGGGCGGATTTGGGATCTATGGGGCGGATTTGGGATCTATGGGGCGGATTTGGGATCTGTGGGGCGGATTTGGGATCTATGGGGCAGACCCGGATCTATGGGGCAGGGGGTGCCTATGCTGTTCCTATAGAGCACAGGGATCTATGGGGCGGATCTATGGGGCAGATTTGGGATCTATGGGGCGGATTTGGGATCTATGGGGTGGATCTATAGGGCAGACCCGGATCTATGGGGCAGGGGGTGCCTAAACTGTTCCTATAGAGCAGGCGGATCTATGGGGTGGATCTATGGGGCAGACCCGGATCTATGGGGCAGATTTGGGATCTATGGGGCAGACCCGGATCTATGGGGCAGGACGGGATCTATGGGGCCGGCGGATCTATGGGGCAGGGTGTGCCTAAGCTGTTCCTATAGAGCAGGCGGATCTATGGGGCGGATTTGGGATCTATGGGGTAGACCCGAATCTATGGGGCAGATTTGGGATCTATGGGGCGGATCTATGGGGCAGGGTCCCCAGCTGTACTGTAGGGTCCATATAGAGCAGGCGGATCTATGGGGCGGATCCGAATCTATGGGGCAGACCCGGATCTATGGGGCAGATTTGGGATCTGTGGGGTGGATTTGGGATATATGGGGCAGACCCGTATCTATGGGGCGGGATTTGGGATCTATGGGGCAGATTTGGGATCTATGGGGCGGGATTTGGGATCTATGGGGCAGATTTGGAAACTATGGGGCAGATTTAGGATCTGTGGGGCGGATTTGGGATCTATGGGGCGGATTTGGGATCTGTGGGGCAGGGTTGGGATCTGTGGGGCGGATTTGGGATCTATGGGGCGGATTTGGGATCTATGGGGCAGATTTGGGATCTGTGGGGCAGACCCGGATCTATAGGGCAGACCCGGATCTATGGGGCGGATCTATGGGGCAGGGGTCCCCAGCTGTACTGTAGGGTCCCTATAGAGCAGGGGGATCTATAGGGCAGGGGTGGATCTATGGGGCGGATTTGGGATCTATGGGGCAGACCCGGATCTATGGGGCGGATTTGGGATCTATGGGGCAGACCCGGATCTATGGGGCAGGGGGTGCCTATGCTGTTCCTATAGAGCACAGGGATCTATGGGGCGGATCTCTGGGGCAGACCCGGATCTATGGGGCGGATCTATGGGGCGGATCTATGGGGCAGGGATCCCCAGCTGTACTGTAGGGTCCCTATAGAGCAGGCGGATCTATGGGGCGGGACGGGATCTATAGGGCAGACCTGGATCTATGGGGCGGGGATGGATCTATGGGGCAGGGGTGCCTAAGCTGCACTGTAGGGTCCCTATAGAGCAGGGGGATCTATGGGGCGGATCTATGGGGCGGATCTATGGGGCAGATTTGGGATCTATGGGGCCGGCGGATCTATGGGGCAGGGGTGCCTAAGCTGTTCCTATAGAGCAGGTGGATCTGTGGGGCAGATTTGGGATCTATGGGGTGGATCTATGGGGCAGATTTGGGATCTGTGGTGCGGATCTATGGGGCAGGATCGGGATCTATGGGGCGGATCTATGGGGCAGATCTATGGGGCAGGGGTCCCCAGCTGTACTGTAGGGTCCCTATAGAGCAGGGGGATCTATGGGGCAGGGGTGGATCTATGGGGCGGATTTGGGATCTATGGGGCGGACCCGGATCTATGGGGCAGACCCGGATCTATGGGGCAGATTTGGGATCTCTGGGGCGGATTTGGGATCTATGGGGCAGGGGGTGCCTAAGCTGTTCCTATAGAGCAGGGGGATCTATGGGGCGGATCTATGGGGCAGACCCGGATCTATGGGGCAGGGGTGCCTAAGCTGTTCCTATAGAGCAGGCGGATCTATGGGGCGGATCTATGGGGCAGGGTTGGGATCTATGGGGCGGATTTGGGATCTATGGGGCGGATCTATGGGGCAGGGGTGCCTAAGCTGTACTGTAGGGTCCCTATAGAGCAGGGGGATCTATGGGGCGGATCTATGGGGCAGACCCGGATCTATGGGGCAGGGGTGCCTATGCTGTTCCTATAGAGCAGGGGGATCTATGGGGCAGACCCGGATCTATGGGGCGGGATTTGGGATCTATGGGGCAGATTTGGGATCTGTGGGGCGGATCTATGGGGCAGATTTGGGATCTATGGGGTGGATCTATGGGGCGGATCTATGGGGCAGGGGTGCCCAGCTGTACTGTAGGGTCCATATAGAGCAGGGGGATCTATGGGGCAGGGATGGCTCTGTGGGGCAGGATTTGGGATCTATGGGGCAGGCGGATCTATAGGGCAGACCCGGATCTATGGGGCAGGGGGTGCCTATGCTGTTCCTATAGAGCAGGCGGATCTGTGGGGCGGATCTATGGGGCGGATCTATGGGGCAGACCCGGATCTATGGGGTTTTCTATGGGGCAGAGACCCCCTATAGGATTTTCTATGGGTCCGAGCGGTTTCTATGGGGCAGAAACCCCCTATAGGATTTTCTATGGGGCAGAGACTCCCTATGGGACCGAGTGGCCCCTATAGGATTTTCTATGGGTCCGAGTGACCCCTATGGGATTCTCTATGGGGCAGAGGGGTTTCTATGGGTCCGAGTGACCCCTATGGGATTTTCTATGGGGCAGAGGCTCCCTATGGGTCCGGAAGGTCCCTATGGGGTTTTCTATGGGTCTGAGTGGTTTCTATGGGGCAGGACGCCCCCTATAGGACTTTCTATGGGGCAGGAGGTTCTTTATGGGGTTTTCTATGGGGCAGAAGATTTTCTATGGGGCAGAAGATTTTCTATGGGGCAAAGTGAATTCTATGGGGTTTTCTATGGGGCAGAGACCCCCTATAGCAATTTCTATGGGGCAGAAGGGGGTCACACCCCTTTAGCCCCTCCCCCTTCCTAACCCCGCCCCCTTTTTCTCTCGCCCCTCCCCCAGCCCGCCCCTCCCCCCCCTCCGTTTCCCCATTGGCCGGTTGCGGCCCCGCCCCTTCCGCCATTGGCTGCCTGGCCAGCGGCTTCTTCCCAAGCCCCGCCCACTTCTCCTGGAGCCCCGCCCCCTCCCCAGGCCCCGCCCCCCTCCCCCAAATTTCCAGCCAATCGCGGCTCTCCCTGGCCGGAAGTTGGCTCCGCCTCCCGGAAGCTTCCGGAAGTGACGTCATCTTCCGGTGCCGCGTCCGGCACGCGCCGAGCGGCGCCGACGTCGCCGTCGACGTCAGACGTGAGTTTGGGGGGGACTTCCGGTGGGGTGGGGGGGTTGGGTGAACAAATTTTGGGGATTTTGGGTCTTGATTTGATCAAATTTTGGGATTTTGGGTCTTTACTCAATGAAAATTTGGGATTTTGGGGTGTCAAATTGACCAAATTTGGGGTTTTAGGTCTTGATTCGATCAAATTTTGGGTTTTTTGGGGTTTTTGGGGTCTCCAGTTGGGTTTGGGGTCTTGGATTGACGAAATTTTGGGGTTTTGGGTCTTTATTAGATCAAATTTTGGGTTTTTTGGGATTTTGGGTCTTTATTTGATCAAAATTTGGGATTTTGGGTCTTTATTTGACCAAATTTTGGGTTTTTTGGGATTTTGGGGTCTCCAGTTGGGTTTGGGGTCTTGGGTTGACCAAATTTTGGGATTTTGGGTCTCGATTTGACCAAATTTTGGGGTTTTGGGTCTCGATTTGAGCAAATTTTGGGATTTTGGGTCTTGATTTGACCAAATTTTGGGATTTTGGGTCTTTATTCGATCAAAATTTGGGTTTTTTTGGGTTTTGGGTCTTGATTTGACCAAATTTTGGGATTTTTTGGGTTTTTGGGGTTTTTAGGATGTTCCAGTTGGGGTTTGGGGTCTTCATTTGACCAAATTTTGGAGTTTTGGGGTCTCCAGTTGGGTTTTGGGTCTTCCGGTTGGGTTGGGGGGTTGGGGTGGCCAAATTTTGGGATTTTGGGTCTCGATTTGACCAAATTTTGGGTTTTTTTGGGTTTTGGGGTCTTGATTTGATCAAATTTTGGGATTTTGGGTCTTGATTTGATCAAAATTTGGGATTTGGGGGTTCCAGTTGGGTTTGGGGTCTTGATTTGATCAAATTTTGGGATTTTTGGGGTTTTGGGATCTTCCAGTTGGGTTTTGGGTCTTGGATTGACCAAATTTTGGGGATTTTGGGGTCTCAAAATGACCAAATTTGGGGTTTTCGGTCTTGGTTTGATCAAATTTTGGAGTTTTTGGGTCTTGATTTGACCAAATTTTGGGTTTTTTGGGATTTTTGGGATCTCCAGTTGGGTTTGGGCCACTTCCGGTTGGGGTTGGGGGCTTGGGGTGACCAAATTTTGGGATTTTGGGTCTTGATTTGATCAAATTTTGGGTTTTTGGGTCTTTATTTGATCAAATTTTGGGATTTTGGGTCTTGGTTTGACGAAAATTTGGGATTTTGGGTCTTGGATTGATCAAAATTTGGGGTTTTGGAGTTTTGGGAACTTCCGGTTGGGGTTGGGGGGTTGGGTTGGACAAATTTTGGGATTTTGGGTCTTGATTCGATCAAATTTTGGGGTTTTGGGTCTTGATTTGATGAAATTTGGGGATTTTGGGTCTCGATTCGATGAAAATTTTGGGTTTTGGGTCTTGATTTGATCAAATTTTGGGATTTGGGGTCTCGATTTGACCAAATTTTGGGGTTTTGGGTCTCGATTCGATGAAAATTTGGGGTTTTGGGTCTTGATTTGATCAAATTTTGGGATTTTTGGAGTTTTGGGGTCTTCAAGATCCTCCAGTTGGGTTTGGGGTCTTGATTTGACCAAATTTTGGGTTTTTTGGGATTTTGGGTCTTGATTTGACCAAATTTTGGGATTTTTGAGGTCTCCAGTTGGGTTTGAGATCTTCTGGTTGAGTTTTGGGACTTCCGGTGGGGTTTGGGGTCTTGGGGTGACCAAATTTTGGGATTTTGGGTCTTTATTTGATCAAATTTTGGGATTTTTGTGGTTTTTGGGGTCTTTGGGGTCTCCAGTTGGGTTTTGGGGTCTCCAGTTGGGTTTGGGGTCTTGGGGTGACCAAATTTTGGGATTTTGGGTCTTTATTCGATGAAATTTTGGGATTTTGGCTCTTCATTTGGTCAAATTTTGTGGTTTTGGGGATTTTTGGGGTTTTTGGGGTCTTTGGGGTCTCCAGTTGGGTTTGGGGTCTTGGGTTGACCAAATTTTGGGGTTTTGGGTCTTGATTTGACCAAATTTTGGGATTTTGGGTCTTGAGTTGATCAAATTTTGAGGTTTTGGGTCTTTATTTGATCAAATTTGGGGTTTTGGGTCTTGAGTTGATCAAATTTTGGGATTTTTGGGGTTTTGGGGTCTTCCAGTTGGGTTTGGGGTCTCCAACCTTGAGGTTCTCCAAAATTTCTGAGATTTTTCCCAAAATTCTTGAGGTTCTCCAAAATTCTTGAGATCCTCCAAAATCTTTGAAATTCTCCAAAATTCTCAAATTTTCTCCAAAATTTTGGAGATTTTCCCAAATTTTTGAGGTTCTTCAAAATTTTGACATTCTCCAACCTCGAGGTTCTCAAAAATTCTTGAAATCCTCCAAAATTTTGGAGATTCTCCAAAATTCTTGAGATTTTCCAAAATTCTTGAGGTTCTCCACAATTTTTCGGAGTTTCTTCAAAATTATTGAAATTCTCCAAAATTTTTTGGAGTTTCTCCAAAATTTTGAGGTTCTCCAGCTTTGAGGTTCCTCAAAATTCTTGAGAATCTCCAGAATTCTTGAAGTTCCCCAAAAATTCTTAAATTTCTCCCAAAGTTCTTGAGATTTTCCAAAATTTTGGAGATTTTCCCAAATTCTTGAGGTTCTCCAACCTCGAGGTTCTCCAAAATGTTGGAGATCCTCCAAAATTTTATTAAGGTCTCCAAAATTCTTGAAATTTTCCAAAATTTGTTTAGTTTCTCCAAAATTTTGGAGATTTTCCAAAATTCTTGAGGTTCTCCACAATTTTTTGGAGATTTTCCAAAAGTCTTGAAATTCTTCACAATTTTTTGGAGTTTCTCCAAAATTTTGAAGTTCTCCAACCTCGATTTTCCTCAAAATTCTTGAAATTCTCCAAAATTTTGGAGATGTTCCAAAAATTTTGAGGTTCTCCACAATTTTTTGGAGTTTCTCCAAAATTTTGAGGTTCTCCAACCTCGAGGTTCTTCAAAGTTCTTGAGATCCTCCAAAATTTTTTGAAATCCTCCAAAATTCTTGAAGTTCTCCAAAATTCTTGAAGTTCTTCAAGATTTTTGAGGTTCTCCAACCTCGAGCTTCTCAAAAATTCTCAAAATTCTCCAAAATTTTCTGAGATTCTCCAAAATTTTGGAGATTTTCCAAAATTCTTGAAATTCCCCCAAATTTTTGGAGTTCCTCCGAGATTTTGGAGCTTCTCCACCTTTCCCGACCTTCTCAAGCCCCCCGAGCTCCTCCGCGCTCCTCCACCACCAACCTCGGCCCCTCCCCCACCGCCGCCGCCGCCGCCCCAGGTAGGTCCTGACCCCTCCCCCACCCCAAAATTTGGGATTTTGGGGGCGTGGTCTCCACAGAAATCCCAAAACCCCAAAATTTCCACCCAAAATTCGGCGTTTCCACAAAATGGCGGAGGAACCTCTGAGGACCTTCAGGAACTTGGAGGTTCTCCAAAATTTTTGGAGTTTTTCCAAAATTTTGGAGGTTCTCGAAGGTTCTGGAGGTTCTTCAACCTCGAGGTTCCTCAAAGTTCTTGAGGTTCTTCAAAATTTTGGGGATTTTTCCCAAAATTTTTGAGGTTCTTCAAGATTTTTGGGGTTCTCCAACCTCCAGGTTCTCCAAAAGTTTGGAGATTCTCCAAAACTCTTGAAATCCTCCAAATTTCTAGAAATTCTTCACAATTTTTTGGAGTTTCTCCAAAATTTTCGAAGTTCTCCAACTTTGAGGTTCCTCAAAATTCTTGAAATTCTCCAAAATCTTTTGAAGTTCTCCAAAATTCTCGAGTTTCTCCCAAAAATTTTGAGGTTCTCCAAGATTTTGGAGGTTCTCCAAAATTCTCGAAATTTTCCAAAATTTTTTGAGATTCTCCAAAATTCTTGGGATTCTCCACAATATTTTGGAGTTTCTCCAAATTTTGAGGTTCTCCAACCTCGAGGTTCTCCAAAATTTCGGAGATTTTTCCAAAATTCTTGAGGTTCTCCAAAATTTTTTGTGATTCTCCAAAATTCCAAAAATTCTCCACAATTTTTTGGACTTTCTCCCAAATTTTGAGGTTCTCCAACCTCGAGGTTCTCCAAAATTTTGGAGATCCTCCAAAATCCTCCAAAATTCTCAAGTTTCTCTAAATTTTTGAGGTTCTCCAACCTCGAGGTTCTCCATCTTCGAACTTCTCCAAAATTCCAAAAATCCCCCAAAACTCCTGAAATTCTTCAAAATTTTTTAAATTTCTCCAAAATTTTGAGGTTCTCCAACCTCCACATCCTCCAAAACCCTCCGGGTGGAGTCCCCACAATGTCCCCTTCCCATGACCTCCCCATGACCTCCCCGTGACCTCACCATGACCTCAATGACCTCACCATGACCTCTCCCACAGCGCGACCCCCTCGACCTCCGCGACCTCCGACCGTCGACGTTTTCCACTCCTGCCCCGCCCCCGACCTGGTGGAGCTTCTCTGTTTGGTCACCACCTTCTCCCCTCCCCCGGTGAGCGTCGATTGGCTGAGAGACGGATCCAAGATGGCCGCCGGCCACGCCCACACCGAACCGGCCGCGCCCGACGTCGTTTCCGGAACGTTCCGGACGGTTTCGCGCCTCAACGTCTCGGTGGAGGAGTGGAGGGACGAGGTCTTCTCCTGCCGGGCCACCCACGGGGCCACCGGGGCCGAGGTGGAGGCGACGGTCGGGAGATGCGCCGGTGAGGAGGAGTTTGGGGGTTTTGGGGTCTTGGGGTGACCAAATTTTGGGGTTTGGGTCTTGATTTGATCAAATTTTGGGATTTTGGGTCTTGGGTTGACAAAATTTTGGGGTTTTGAGTGTTTGGTTGACCAAATTTTGGGATTTTGGGTCTTTATTTGACAAAATTTTGGAGTTTTGGGGTCTTAAAGATCTTCCAGTTGGGTTTTGGGTCTTGATTTGATCAAATTTTGGGATTTTTGGGGTTTTTGGGGTCTTTGGGATCTTCCAGTTGGGGTTTGGGTTTTCCGGTTGGGTTTTGGGTCTTGATTTGACCAAATTTTGGGATTTTTGGGGTCTCCAGTTGGGTTTTGGTGGTTCCAGTTGGGTTTGGGGTCTTTGGTTGACCAAATTTTGGGGTTTTGGATCTCAATTTGACCAAATTTTGGAGTTTTGGGGTTTTGGGATCTCCAGTTGGGGTTTGGGGTCTTTGGTTGACCAAATTTTGGGATTTTGGGTCTTTGCTTGACCAAATTTGGGGTTGTTGG
Organism: Taeniopygia guttata; assembly: GCF_048771995.1. NCBI lineage: Eukaryota > Metazoa > Chordata > Aves > Passeriformes > Estrildidae > Taeniopygia > Taeniopygia guttata. The sequence goes on from NC_133061.1 coordinate 389,522, forward strand.
GGTCTTTGAGATCTTCCAATTGGGTTCTGGGTCTTCCAGTTGGGTTTGGGGTCTTGAGTTGGACAAATTTTGGGATTTTGGGTCTTGGATTGACCAAATTTTGGATTTTTGGGGTCTCCAATTGGGGTTGGGGTCTTTGGTTGACCAAATTTTGGGGATTTGGGATTTTTGGGGTCTTCTGGTTGGGTTTGGGTCTTGATTTGACCAAAGTTTGGGATTTTTTGGGTTTTGGGGTCTCCAGTTGGGTTTTGGGTTTTTCGTTGACCAAATTTTGGGATTTTGGGTCTTGATTTGACCAAATATTGGGGTTTTGGGTCTTTGGTTGACCAAATTTTGGGGTTTTGCATCTCAATTTGACGAAATTTTGGGGGTTTTGGGGTCTTCAAGATCCTCCAGTTGGGTTTGGGGTCTTTGGTTGACCAAATTTTGGGGTTTGGGGTCTTGGGTTGACCAAATTTGGGGTTTTGGGTCCTGATTTGACCAAATTTTGGGATTTTGGGTCTTGATTTGACCAAATTTTGGAGTTTTGGGGTCTCCAGTTGGGTTTTGGGGTCATTGGTTGACCAAATTTTGGGTTTTGGGTCTTGGATTGACCAAATTTTGGAGTTTTGGGGCCTTTGAGATCTTCCAGTTGGGTTTCGGGTCTTGGATTGACCAAATTTTGGGATTTTGGGTCTTTATTCAATCAAATTTTGGAGTTTTGGGGTCTCCAGTTGGGTTTGGGGTCTTGGATTGACAAAATTTGGGGTTTTGGGGTCTTGATTAGATCAAATTTTGGGTTTTGGGTCTTGATTCGACCAAATTTTGGGATTTTGGGTCTTTGGTTGACCAAATTTTGGGATTTTGGGGTCTTTGAGATCTTCCAGTTGGGTTTTGGGGTCTCCAGTTGGGTTTTGGGTCTTGGATTGACCAAATTTTGGGGTTTTTGGGGTCTTCAAGATCTTCCAGTTGGGTTTGGGGTCTTCCAGTTGGGTTTGGGGTCTCCAGTTGGGTTTTGGGTCTTGATTTGGTCAAATTTTGGGGTTTGGGGTCTTGGATTGGCCAAATTTTGGGGTTTTTGAGATTTTTGGGGTGTCCAGTTGGGTTTGGGGTCTTGATTTGACCAAATTTTGGGGGTTTAGGATTTTTGGGGTCTCCAATTGGGTTTCAGGTCTTTGGTTGACCAAATTTTGGGTTTTTGGGGTCTTCAAGATCCTCCAGTTGGGTTTTGGATCTTGGATTGAACAAATTTGGGTTTTGGGGTCTCTGGTTGACCAAATTTGGGGTTTTGGGTCTCGATTTGACCAAATTTTGGAGTTTTGGGGTTTTTTGGGTCTCCAGATGGGTTTGGGATCTTCCAGTTGGGTTTGGGGTCTTTGGTTGACCAAATTTTGGGGGTTTTGGGGTCTCCACTTGGATTTTTGGTCTCCAGTTGGGTTTTGGGGTCTTCCAGTTGAGTTTTGGGTCTCCAGTTGGGTTTTGGGTCTTTGGTTGACCAAATTTGGGATTTTGGGTCTTGATTTGACCAAATTTTGGGGTTTTGCATCTCAATTTGATGAAATTTTGGGAGTTTTGGGGTCTCCAGTTGGGTTTGGGGTCTTTGGTTGACCAAATTTGGGGATTTTGGGGTCTTGATTTGATCAAATTTTGGGATTTTGGGTCTTGATTTGACCAAATTTTGGGTTTTGGGTGTTTGGTTGACCAAATTTTGGGGGTTTTGAGGGTTTTTGGGGTCTCCAGTTGGGTTTTGGGGTCTTTGGTTGGGTTTGGAGTCTTGGATTGACCAAATTTGGGTTTTTGAGGTCTTCGAGATCCTCCAGTTGGGTTTGGGATCTTAATTTGGTCAAATTTTGGGTTTTGGGTCTTGGGTTGACCAAATTTGGGGTTTTTGGGGTCTTCAAGATCCTCCAGTTGAGTTTTGGGTCTTGGATTGGACAAATTTTGGGATTTTGGGTCTTGATTCGATCAAAATTGGGGGTTTTTGGATTTTTGGGGTCTCCAGTTGGGTTTGGGGTCTTCCAGTTGGGTTTGGGGTCTTTGGTTGACCAAATTTTGGAGTTTTGGGGTCTCCAGTTGGGTTCTGGATCTTCCAGTTGGGTTTTGGGTCTTTATTTGATCAAAATTTGGGGTTTTGGGTTTTGATTTGATCAAATTTGGAACTTTTGGGGTCTTTGGGGTCTCCAGTTGGGTTTGGGTCTTAATTTGGTCAAATTTGGGATTTTGGGTCTTGATTTGATCAAATTTTGGGATTTTTGGGGTCTCCAGTTGGAATTTTGGTCTTCCAGTTGGGTTTTGGGGCCTTTGGTTGACCAAATTTTGGGATTTTGGGTCTTGGATTGACCAAATTTGGAGTTTTTGGGATTTTTTGGGTCTCCAGTTGGGTTTTGGGGTCTTTGAGATTGTCCAACCCAACCCAACCCAACTTTTGGACCTTCTCCAACCCAACTCAACTCAACCATGACCAACCCAACCCAACCCAACCCAACTCAACCCAACCCAACCCAACCCAACTCAACCCAACTCAACAAACTCAACTCAACTCAACTCAACTCAACCTCTCCCACTTTAGGCTCCACCTCCGCCTCCATCTCCATCTTCACCATCCCCCCATCCCCGTCCGACCTCTACATCACCCAAACGCCCAAAATTCGCTGTCTGGTGACGAACCTGCCGAGCAACGACGGCCTCAGCGTCACCTGGAGCCGCGACGGCGCCGATTTCGGCAAATTGGCTCAACCCCTCCCCCTCCAATTGAGCCAAAACTTCAACGGGACGTTAACGGCCGTCAGCGAACTCCCGGTGAGCGTCGGCGACTGGGAGAGCGGCGCCGCCTTCGTGTGCCGGGTCGGACACGCCGAGCTGCCGGCGCCGGCGGAGCGGCGCGTGGAGAGGAGGCCGGGTAGGAAGGGGTTAAACGGGGGGTTTTTGGGGGGTTTGGGGAAAATTTTGGGGTTTTTTAGGGAAAATTTGGGGTTTTTAGGTGAAAAAATGGGGTTTTTAGGGGAAAATTCGGCAAAAAATTTGGGTTTTTTTTGGAGTAAAAGTTAGGCAGATTTGGATGGTTTTTACAGCAAAAATTAAGATTTTTTTATGGCAAAAAAATGCCAAAAAATCGATATTTTTACAGCAAAAAATTCAATGTTTTTACGTCAAATATTGCCAAAAAATTTGATTTTTTTTACAACAAAAATTCCCAAAAGTTCGATTTTTTTGACGCCAAAAAATGCCCAAAATTTTGATATTTTTTACATGAAAAATTCGATTTTTTAATGGCAAAAATTCCCCAACTTTCGAATTTTTTTTACACCAAAAATTCCCAAAAAATTCGAATTTTTTACGGCAAAAATTGCCAAAAATTCTATTTTTTTTTGCAGTAAAAGTTCCGCAAATTTGGATGTTTTTACAACACAAATTCAATTTTTTAATGCCAAAAATTAAAAAAAAAATTCGATTTTTCGCTATCAAAAATTGCCAAAATTTCGATATTTTTACACCAAATATTTAGATTTTTTTTTTACATCAAAAATTCTGATTTCTTTAACGCCAAAATTTTGGTATTTTTTTACAGCAAAAATTTCGATATTATAACGCCAAAAATTCCCCAAAAATGTGATTTTTTTTTTAAATCAGAAGTTCCACAAGTTTTTGATTTCTTTACGCCAAAAATTCCCAAAGTTTGATTTTTTTACACCAAAATTTGAGTTTTTTACGGCAAAAATTGCCAAAAAATTTGATTTTTTTTTACAGCTAAAAATTCCTCAAAAATTCCATTTTTGTACATCAAAAAATTCCTCAAAATTTCAATTTTTTTCCCAAATTTTCCTCAATTTTTCAAAAGTTTCCTCAATTTTTTCCCCATTTTCCCCCAAATTTTTCCTTCCATTTCTCCCCCATTTCTTCCCCATTTTGTGCCATTTTTTCATCATTTTTTCACCAAATTTCGTCCGATTTTCATCAAATTTTCACCCAATTTTCACCCAATTTTCGCCCAATTTTTCTCAATTTCCCAATTTTCCCCAATTTTTCCCATTTCCCCCCCAAATTTCCTTATTGATCCTCCCCATTTCCCTCTCATTTTTCCCCCCATTTTCCGCCATTTTTTCCTCATTTTTTCGTCGTTTTTTCACCAAATTTCGTCCGATTTTCACCGAATTTTCACCGTTTTTTTTTTAATTTTCCCAATTTTTCCCTTTTTCCCAGGAAAACGCTTCCCACCCTCCGTCTTCCTCCTGCCACCCCCCCTGGAGGAACTCTCCTCCTCCCACCCCACGCTCAGCCTGACCTGCCCCAACATCCCCCGCCCGCCCCAATTCCCCCCGAATTTACCCCAAAATTCACCCCAAACTCACCCAAAAATCACCCCAAAAATCACCCCAAAATTAACCCAAATTTTACCCAAATTTTCTCCTTTATCCCCCAAATTTTTCCCCTCCATTTTCTCCCCATTCCTTCCCCATTTTCCGCCATTTTTTCATCATTTTTTCCGCCAAATTTTGCCCGATTTTCGCCCAATTTTCACCCAATTTTCACCCAATTTTCTCCCAAATTTCACCCAAATTTCACCCAATTTTCCTCAAATTTCCTTAAATTTCCTCAAATTCCCCCAAATTTTGCCCAAATTTCCCCCACTTCCCCCCCATTTCCTCCCCATTTTTCGCTCCTTTTTCCCCCATTTCCCGCCCGTTTTTCCTCATTTTTTCGTCATTTTTCCACCAAATTTCGCCCAATTTTCACCAAATTTTTGCCAAATTTCCATAGTTTTCCCCGATCTTTCCCAAATTTTTCCCAAATTTTTCCCAAATTTTCGCCAAATTTTGCCCCATTTTCTCCCCACTTCCCTCTCGTTTCTCCCCCATTTTTCACTCAATTTTCGTCATTTTTTTGTCGTTTTTTCGCCAAATTTTGCCCAATTTTCACCCAATTTTCACCAAAATTCCCGGATTTTTTTAATTTTTCCCGTTTTTTTCCAGGAAAACGCTTCCCACCCTCCGTCTTCCTCCTGCCTCCCCCTCTGGAGGAACTCTCCTCCTCCCGCCCCACGCTCAGCCTGACCTGCCTGGCCCGCGGCTTCTTCCCGGACTCCATCGACGTCCAGTGGCAGAAAAACCAGGAAACCCTCGGGAATTCCGGGGGAATTCCGGGAAATTCCGGGAATTCCGGCCTGGAAACGTGGCCCCCGCGGCGGGAAAAGGGGGGGGAGGGGCGTTACTTCCTCTACAGCCGCCTGGAAGTGGAACGGGAAGAGTGGGAGACGGGCGCGACCTTCGTCTGCACCGTGGTGCACGAGGGGCTGCCCATGCGCTTCCTGCAGCGCAGCGTGCACAGAAACCCCGGTAATTAGCCTAATTGGTGTTAATTAGATAATTAAAGGTGGATCGTCAGCGAAAACCGGAGTTTTTTTGGTGAAAAAATGGGGATTTTAGGGCGAAAAATGGGATTTTTACGTCGAAAAATGGGATTTTTACGGGCGTTTTTTGGGTTTTCGAGACGCTTTGGTGGTAAAACCATGCTAATTAGGTTAATTAGTCTTAATTAGTTGGTAATTAGTCTATTAAAAGTGGTTTATTGGCGAAAATTTGGGGTGTTTTGGAGAAAATTTGGGATTTTTGGGTGAAATTTGGGATTTTTGGGTCATTTTGAGGAGTTTTGGGTTCTTGACTGGGATTGGTCATAAAAAGGTGGTAATTAGTGGTAATTAGTGGTGATTAGTGGTAATTAGTGGGTAATTAGTCAATGAAAAGTGGTTTATTGGTGAAAATTTGGGGTTTTTTGGGGAAAAATTGGGATTTTGGCTCATTAATTAAAGGATTTGGGGTCGTTAATTAACGTCGAGTTCGGCGCTCTCAGCTCAGTTCCCCTCATTAAAAACCCCCTTAATTAACCTAATTACCCCTAATTAACCCCTCCAACTCCATCAACCCCTCGCTCAGGACGGGTAATTAGCGGTGGGGGCGGTTCCGGGCTCGTTAATTAAGGGCTGAGGGCGTTAATTAACCCGGAAGTGGGACGGGAAGAGCGGTGCACGAGGGGCTGCCCATGCGCTTCCTGCAGCGCAGCGTGCACAGAAACCCCGGTAATTAGCCTAATTAGCGTTAATTGGCTCATTAAAGGCGGATCGTCAGCGAAAACCGGAGTTTTTTTGGTGAAAAAATGGGGATTTTAGGGCAAAAAATGGGATTTTTATCAGCGTTTTTTGGGTTTTCACGTTAGTTTGGTGGTAAAACTTTGGTAATTAGGTTAATTAGTCTTAATTATTGGAAATTAGTCTTAATTAGTTGGGTAATTAGTCAATGAAAAGTGGTTTATTGGCGAAAATTTGGGGTTTTTTGGGGAAAATTTGGGGTTTTGGGGCGTTTTGAGGGGTTTTGGGTTCTGGGTTGGGATTGGTTGGTGAAATCTTGGTAATTAGGTTAATTAGTCTTAATTAGTGGTAGTTAGTATTAATTAGTTGGTAATTAGTCAATTAAAAGTGGTTTATTGGCGAAAATTTGGGTTTTTTTGGGTGAAATTTGGGGTTTTTTGGGGAAAATTTGGGATTTTGGGGCGTTTCGAGGGTTTTTGGGTTCTGGGTTGGGATTGGTCATAAAACCATCGTAATTAGTGGGTAATTAGTGGTAATTAATGGTAATTAGTCATAATTGGTTGGTAATTAGTCAATGAAAAGGGGTTTATTGGCGAAAATTTGGGGTATTTTGGAGAAAATTTGGGATTTTTGGGTGAAATTTGGGATTTTGGGGCGTTTCGAGGGGTTTTGGGTTCTTGACTGGGATTAGTCATAAAAAGGTGGTAATTAGTGGCTAATTAGTCTTAATTAGTCTTAAATAGTCATAATTGGTGGGTAATTAGTCAATGAAAAGGGGTTTATTGGCGAAAATTGGGGGTTTTTTGGGGAAAATTTGGGGTTTTTAGGGTGAAATTTGGGATTTTTGGGGTCGTTTCGAGGGGTTTTGGGTTCTGGGCTGGGGTTGGTCATAAAAAGGTGGTAATTAGTGGGTAATTAGTGGTAATTAGTGGAAATTAGTGTTAATTAGTTGGTAATTAGTCAATGAAAAGGGGTTTATTGGTGAAAATTTGGGGTTTTTTGGGGAAAATTTGGGGTTTTTTGGGTGAAAATTCGGGTTTTTGGGGCGTTTCGAGGGGTTTTGGGTTCTTGACTGGGTTTGGTCATAAAAAGGGGGTAATTAGTGGTAATTAGTGGTAATTAGTCATAATTGGTGGGTAATTAGTCAATGAAAAGGGGTTTATTGGCGAAAATTTGGGTTTTTTTGGGGAAAATTTGGGGTTTTTTGGGTGAAATTTGGGGTTTTTGGGGCGTTTCGAGGGGTTTTGGGTTCTGGGCTGGGATTGCTCATAAACCTGTGCTAATTAGTGGGTAATTAGTGGTAATTCGTGGTAATTAGTCTTAATTGGTTGGTAATTAGTCAATGAAAAGGGGTTTATTGGCGAAAATTTGGGGTTTTTTGGGGAAAATTTGGGGATTTTTGGGTGAAATTTGGGAATTTTGGGGCGTTTCGAGGGGTTTTGGGTTCTGGATTGGGTTGGGTTGATGAAACCTTGGTAATTAGGTTAATTAGTCTTAATTAGTTGGTATTAGTCTTAATTAGTTGGTAATTAGTCAATGAAAAGAGGTTTATTGGCGAAAATTTGGGGATTTTTGGGTGAAATTTGGGATTTTGGGGCGTTTCGAGGGGTTTTGGGTTCTGGGCTGGGTTTGGTCATAAAAAGGTGGTAATTAGTCTTAATTAGTGGTAATTAGTCTTAATTAGTTGGGTAATTAGTCAATGAAAAGGGGTTTATTGGCGAAAATTTGGGGTTTTTTGGGGAAAATTTGGGGTTTTTTGGGTGAAATTTGGGATTTTGGGGCGTTTCGAGGGGTTTTGGGCTCTTGACTGGGATTGGTCATAAAACCATCGTAATTAGTGGGTAATTAGTGGTAATTAGTGGTAATTAGTGGTAATTAGTGGTAATTACTGGGTAATTAGTCAATTAAAAGGGGTTTATTGGCGAAAATTTGGGGTTTTTTGGGGCAAAATTGGGATTTTGGCTCATTAATTAAAGGATTTGGGGTCGTTAATTAACGTCGAGTTCGTCGCTCTCAGCTCAGTTCCCCTCATTAAAAACCCCCTTAATTAACCTAATTACCCCTAATTAACCCCTCCAACTCAATCAACCCCTCGCTCAGGACGGGTAATTAGCGGCGGGGGCGGTTCCGGGCTCATTAATTAAGGGCTGAGGGCGTTAATTAACCCGGAAGTGGGACGGGAAGAGCGGTGCACGAGGGGCTGCCCATGCGCTTCCTGCAGCGCAGCGTGCACAGAAACCCCGGTAATTAGGTTAATTAGCGTTAATTGGCTCATTAAAGGCGGATCGTCAGCGAAAACCGGAGTTTTTTTGGTGAAAAAATGGGGATTTTAGGGCGAAAAATGGGATTTTTACGGGCGTTTTTTGGGGTTTCGAGACGGTTTGGTGGAATAATTAGGTTAATTAGTCTTAATTAGTCCTAATTAGTCTTAATTGGTTGGTATTAGTTGGTAATTAGTCAATGAAAAGTGGTTTCTTGGCAAAAATTTGGGGATTTTTGGGTGAAATTTGGGGTTTTTGGGTCGTTTTGAGAAGTTTTGGGTTCTTGACTGGGATTGGTCACAAAACTGTGGTAATTAGTGGGTAATTAGCAGTAATTAGTGGTAATTAGTCATAATTGGTTGGTAATTAGTCTATTAAAAGTGGTTTATTGGCGAAAATTTGGGGATTTTTGGGTGAAATTTGGGGTTTTTGGGGTGTTTTTAGGGGTTTTCATTTATTGACTGGGATTGGTCATTAAAAGGTGGTAATTAGTGGCTAATTAGTCTTAATTAGTGTTAATTAGTGGGTAATTAGTCAATTAAAGGTGATTTTGGGTGGATTTTGGTGATTTTTCGGGAAAAAATTGGGATTTTGGCTCATTAATTAAAGGATTTGGGGTCGTTAATTAACGTCGAGTTCGGCGCTCCCATTAAAAACCCCTTAATTAACCTAATTACCCCTAATTAACATAATTACTCCTAATTAACCCCTCACACTCAATCAACCCCTCGGTCAGGATGGGAAAATGGGGAAAATGGGGGAAATAGGAAAAAAATGGGGGAAAATTGGGATAAAATGGCCAAAAATGGGAAAAATGGGAAGAAATGGGAAAATTTTGGGAAAATAGGAAAAATTGGGAAAATGGGGAAAATGGGGAAAAAATGGGGAAAAATGGAAAAAAATGGGAAAATGGGGAAAATTGGGAAAAATATGGGGAAATGGGAAAAAATGGGGAAAAAATGTGGGAAAAATGGTGGAAATGGGAAAAAATTGGGATAAAATGGCCAAAATTGGGGGGAAATGGTGAAAAAATGGGGGGAAATGGGCAAAAATTTGGGATAATTGGAAAAATTGGGGGAAATGGGGGAAATTGGAAAAAAATGGGGAAAAATGGGAAAAATGAGGAAAAATGGGGGAAAATGAGGAAATAGGATAAAATTGGGGAAAAATTGGGAAAATTGGGGGAAAATGGGTAAAAATTGGGAAAATGGGAAAAATCGGGAAAATTGGGAAAAATTTGGGGAAATGGGAAAAAATGGGGAAAATTGTGAAAAAATGGACAAAATGGTGGAAGTGGGGAAGAAATGGGAAAAAATTGGGTAAAATTGAAAAATTGGGAAAAAATTGAGGAAATTGGGAAAAAATGGGGAAAAATTAGAATAAATGGGAAAAAATGGGGGAAATGGGGGGAAAATAAGAAAAATGGGAAAAGATTGGGATAAAATGGCCAAAAATGGGGGAAATGGGAAGAAAATGGAGAAATGGGAAATAATGGGAAAAAATGGGGGAAAATGGGAAAAATTGGGGGAAAATGGGAAAAGTGGGAAAAATTGGGATAAAATTGGGATAAAATTGGGGAAAATGGCAAAAAAATGGGAAAAATTTGGGGAAAATGAGAAAAACTGGGGGGAAAATGGAGAAAAATGGGAAATATGGGGAAAATGGGAAAAATTGGGAAAATGGGGGAAAATGGTAAAAAAAATGGGGTAAAAATGAGAAAAAATTGGGAAAATGGGGGAAAATGGGAAAAAATGGGGGAAAATGGGGGAAAATGGGGGAAATTGGGGAAAATGGGTTAAACTGGTTTATACTGGTTTGAACTGGGATTTCGTGGCTGGGAGAGCAGCTGGAGGAACCAAAAATGGGAAAAAATGGGGAAAAATGGGACAAAAATGGGAAAAAATTGGGGAAAATGAGAAAAAATGGGGGGGAAATTAGGGAAATGGTGGGAAAATGGAGGACATGGGAAAAATGGGGGAAATGGGGGGGAAATGGGAAAAATGTTTAAAAAATGGGATAAAAAATTGGAAAAATGGGAAAAAATGGGGGAAAATTGGGATAAAATGGCCAAAATTGGGGGAAAATGGTGAAAAAATGAGGGAAAATAGGAAAAAAATGGGAAAAATGGGGAAATGGGGGGAAGTTAGGGAAAAAATGGGAAAAAATGGGGGAAAATGGGGAAAAATGGGGGAAAACTGAGAAAAAATGGGGAAAAATTTGGGGAAATGGGAAAATGGGGAAAACATGGGGGAAATGGGGGGAAAATAAGGAAAAATAGGAAAAAATTGGAATGAAATGGGAAAAATGGGGAAAAATGGGAAAATTGGGAAAAAATGGGAAAAAATGGGGTAAAATGGGAAAATATGTGGAAAATTGGGAAAAAATGGGGGGAAAATAAGGAAATGGGGGGAAAATAAGAAAAAATGGGAAAAAATGGCCCAAAATGGGGGAAAATGGGAAGAAATGGGGGAAAATGTTTCAAACTGGTTTGAACTGGTTTGTACTGGTTTGAACTGGGATTTTGGGTCTGGGAGAGCAACTGGGAGCACAAAAATGGGGGAAAATTGTGGAGAAAATGGGAAAAATTGGGAAAAATTGGGAAAAATGGCAAAAAAAAGGGCAAAATGGTGGGAAAAGGGTTAAACTGGTTTATACTGGTTTATACTGGGATTTTGTGGCTGGGATAACAACTGGAGGCACCAAAAATGGTGAAAAATTGGGGGAAAATTGGGGAAAAAATGGGAAAAAAATGGGAAAAAATGGGAAAAAATGGGAAAAAATGGGATAAAATGGTGGGAAATGGCTCAAACTGGTTTATACTGGTTTGAACTGGTTTATACTGGTTTGAACTGGGATTTCCCCCCCAGGGCTGGAGCTGCCCCCCGACCTGTGCCGGGAGGAGCCCGGGGGGGACCCCTGGGACACCCTCGGGGTCTTCATCAGCCTCTTCCTCCTCAGCGTCGGCTACGGGGCCACCGTGACGCTCTGCAAGGTAACTGGGTTGGACTGGTTTATACTGGGAGGGACTGGTTTGGACTGGGAGGGGGAAAATGGGGGAAAAACGGGGAAAAAACGGGAAAAAACGGTGAAAAAACAGGAAAAAACGGTGAAAAAATGGGGAAAAATGGGGGAAGATGGGAATAAATGGGGATTTTTTTATACTGGTTTGGACTGGTTTATACTGGGAGGGAACTGGGAGGGGGAAAATGGGGGGAAATGGTGAAAAAATGGGAAAAATTGAGAAAAATGGGGAAAAATGGGGAAAAATGGGGGGAAATGGGGGAAATGGGGTTTAGGGTTACTGGTTTGTACTGGTTTATACTGGGAGAGGACTGGGAGGGAACTGGGAGGGGGGAAAATGGGGAAAAAACGGGAAAAACGGCAAAAAAAGGGTTAAAAATGGTGAAAAATGGGAAAAAATGGGGGAAAAAGGGTTAAAAATGGCGGAAAATGGAGGAAATGGGGTTTGGGGTTACTGGTTTGGACTGGTTTGTACTGGTTTGGACTGGGAGGGACTGGGGAAGGACTGGGAGGGGGGGAAATGGGGAAAAACGGGGAAAAATGGTGAAAAAATGGGAAAAAACGGGAAAAAACGGGAAAAAACGGTGAAAAAATGGGGAAAAAATGGGAAAAAACGGGGAAAAATGGGGGGGAAAGGGTTAAAAATGAGGGGAAATGGGGTTTGGGGTTACTGGTTTATACTGGTTTATACTGGGAGGGGACTGGGAGGGACTGGGAGGGGGAAAATGGGGGAAAAATGGAAAAAAATGGGAAAAAACGGTGAAAAAATGGGAAAAAATGGGGGAAAAAAGGGTTAAAAATGGCGGAAAATGGGGGAAATGGGGTTTGGGGTTACTGGTTTGTACTGGTTTGTACTGGTTTGGACTGGTTTATACTGGGAGGGGACTGGGAGGGGGGAAAATGGGGAAAATAACGGAAAAAATGGGGAAAAAATGGGAAAAATGGGGAAAAAATGGGAAAAAACGGTGAAAAAATGGGGAAAAACGGTGAAAAAATGGGGAAAAAGGGTTAAAAATGGGGGGAATGGGGTTTGGGGTTACTGGTTTGTACTGGTTTGTACTGGGAGGGGGGAAAATGGGGAAAAAACGGGGAAAAACGGTGAAAAAATGGGGGAGAAAGGGTGAAAAACGGGAAAAAACCGGTGAAAAACGGGGAAAATGGTGAAAAATGGTGAAAAATGGGGAAAAAAAGGGTTAAAAATGGGGGAAATGGGGTTTGGGTTACTGGTTTGGACTGGTTTATACTGGGAGGGACTGGGAGGGGGAAAATGGGGAAAAACGGTGAAAAAATGGGGAAAAACGGCGAAAAAATGGGAAAAAACGGTGAAAAAACGGTGAAAAAACGGTGAAAAAAGGGTTAAAAATGGGGGGAAATGGGGGAAATGAGTTTGGGGTTACTGGTTTGGACTGGTTTATACTGGGAGGGATTGGGGGGGGGAAAATGGGGAAAAATGGGGAAAAATGGTGAAAAAATGGGGAAAAACGGGGAAAAAATGGGGAAAAACGGCGAAAAAATGGGGGAAAATGGGGAAAAATGGCGGAAATGGGATTTGGGGTTACTGGTTTATACTGGTTTATACTGGGATGGGACTGGGGTTACTGGTTTATACTGGGAGGGGACTGGGAGGAGGAAAAATGGGGAAAAAATTGGAAAAATGGCCAAAAAAGGGTTAAAAATGGGGGAAATAGGGGAAAAATGGAATTTTTATACTGGTTTGTACTGGTTTGAACTGGTTTGAACTGGTTTATACTGGTTTGGGACTGGGGGTTACTGGTTTATACTGGGAGGGGACTGGGAGGGGACTGGGAGGGGGGAAAATGGGGAAAAAACGGGAAAAACGGCAAAAAAAGGGTTAAAAATGGGGGGAAATGGGGGAAAATTGGGGTTTTTATACTGGTTTGTACTGGTTTTTACTGGTTTATACTGGTTTGAACTGGTTTGGGACTGGGGGTTACTGGTTTATACTGGGAGGGCGCCGGGACAAACTGGGAGGGGATTTGGGGATACTGGGAGGGGTTGAAAGGGTTAAAAATTGGATAAAAATGGGAAAAAATGGGATTTTTATACTGGTTTTACTGGTTTTACTGGTTTTTACTGGTTTATACTGGTTTTACTGGTTTGAACTGGTTTATACTGGTTTGAACTGGGATTTTGTGGTTGGGAGAGGAACTGGGAGCCCAAAAATGGGGGGAAAATGGGAAAAAATGGGGAAAAAATGGGAAAAAAGGGATTTTATACTGGTTTTACTGCTTTGAACTGGTTTATACTGGTTTGAACTGGTTTATACTGGTTTGAACTGGTTTGAACTGGTTTATACTGGTTTGAACTGGTCCCGGCAGGTGCAGTGGGTGCTGAGTTCCCTCCTCAGGCTGAGCGTCCAACAGGGGGCGTGATACTGGTTTATACTGGTTTTTACTGGTTTATACTGGTTTATACTGGTTTGTACTGGTTTTACTGGTTTATACTGGTTTATACTGGTTTATACTGGTTTATACTGGTTTGGACTGGTTTATACTGGGAGGGAAAAAATTGGGGGAATTTGGGGGAAAAAATCCAAAATTTTGGGGGAATTTTTGGGGGAAATTTGGAGAATTTTGGGTCAAAAAATTTTGGGAATTTTTGGGGAAAATTTGGGAATTTTGGGGGAATTTTGGGGGAAATTCGGAGAATTTTGGGTCAAAAATTTTTGAGGGAAAATCCAAAATTTTGGGAGGAAATTCGGGGATTTTGGGGTGAAAATTGGGGATTTTTTTGGGAATTTTGGGGGGGATTTTGGGGTGAAAATTGGGAATTTTTGGGGAGATTTTGGGGAATAATCAAAAAATTTTGGGGAATTTATTTGGGGGGAAAATTGGAGATTTTGGGGTGAAAATTGGGAATTTTGGGATCGACGGAAAATTCGGGGCCGAATTTTGGGGGGAAATTGGGAAAATTTTGGGAATTTCGGGAGAATTTTTGGGGTAAAATGAAAAATTTGGGGTAAAAAATCAGGAATTTTAGGGAAAAACAAAATTGGGAATTTTTTGGGGGGGAAAAATCAATTTTTGGGCAAATTGGGGAGAAATTCGGGAATTTTGGGGGGAAATTGGGAAAAATTTGGGTTAAAATTGGAATTATTTGGGGTAAATTTTGAAGTTTTGGGGAAAATTTGGGAAATTTGGGGAAATTTGGGGAGAATTTGGGGTAAAAATTGGGAATTTTTGGGTAAAATTGAATTTTTTTAAAATTTTTGGAAATTTGGGGGGAATTTTTGGTAAAAAATTGGATTTTTTGGGATAAAATTTGGATTTTTTTGGGGTTACATCGGGATATTTGGGGATAAAATTTGAATTTTTGGGGGAAATTTTGGGGTAAAAAAAAGGAATTTTGGTGTAAAAAAAAGGAATTTTGTGCTTTAATGGAATAAATTGAATTTGGTGGAAAAAATCCCCAATTTTGGGGCAATAAAAGCGAATTTTGAGCGAAAAATGTGAGTTTGAGTGAATTTTTTTGGGGTTAAAAAATTCGGATTTTTGGGGGGAATTGGAAATTTTGGGGGGAAAAATTTTGGAATTTTTGGCTTTAAAATCAGAATTTTTAGGGGAAAAAATTGGAATTTTTAAGGGGGAAAATGGGGATTTTGTGGGTAAAAAATGGGAAATTTTGGGGTAAAAAATGAGATTTTTTGGGGTAAAAATTCTGGAATTTTTGGAATTTAAAAAAGGGAATTTCAGGGGTAAAAATTTGGAATTTTGGAGTAAAAAAAGGAATTTTTGGGGTAAAAAAATTGGAATTTTTGGGGGTAAAAATTAGAAATTTTTTTGTTTAAAAATTCTGATTTTTTTGTTAAAAAATTGGAATTTTCAGGGCCCAAAAATCCTCATTTTAACCCCAAAAAAACCGAAATTTTGAGACCAAAAAAGGCGTTTTTTGGCTCAAAAAAAATCAGATTTTAAGGCGAAAAATTCGGATTTTGGAGGTGAAAAATTCGATTTTCAGAGGCCCCAAAATTTTCGGTTTTTCGGCTGCAAAATTTTCGGTTTCAGGTAGAAAAATGCAAATTTTGGGGTTAAAAAAAGCCCCAAAATCGACTTTTTTTAGTGGCCGAAGGGTTTTGGGTGAAAAAAAAGCGATTTTAGGCAAATGTTGGGGGTGGGGTGGAAAAATTGTAGATTTTTGGGTTCGAGTTGAAATTTTGGGCTGAAAAAGGCAAAAATTGGGGGGGAAAAAGAAAATTTGGGGGGAAAATGTGAAAATTTTTAGGGTGAAAAATAAGAAATTTTTGGGTTAAAAAAAATGGAATTTTTTGGGTAAAAAAATTTGGAATTTTTGGGTAAAAAAATCGGATTTTTTGGTGTGAAAAAGTTAAAAAAAAGGAAATTTTGGGTCAAAAATTGGGAATTTTTGGGGTAAAAATTCTGGATTTTTTGGGGTGGAAATTGGAAATTTGGGGGGTAAAAAATTTGGAATTTTGGGGGTTAAAATTTTGAATTTTTGTCGTAAAAAATTTGAATTTATGGGGGAAAATATGATTTTTTTTTAGGTGAAAAATTGGTAATTTTGGGGCAAAAAATTGGGAATTTTTAAGATAAAAAATTTGGATTCTTTGGGGTAAATAAAGAGAATTTTGGGGGGGAAATGGGAATTTTTGGGGTCGAAAATTTGGAATTTTTAAGGTTAAAAAAATCGAAATTTTTGGGAGTTAAAAAAGGGAAATTCTGGAGTCTAAAAATTGAAATTTTGGGGGAAAAAATTTAAATTTTTTTGGTAAAAAAAGGAATTTTTGGGAGTAAAAATTGGGATTTTGGGGGTAAAACCCGGAATTTTTACAGTAAAAAAAATTGGATTTTTTTGTGGGTAAAAATTGGAATATTTTTGGGGTGAAAAATTGAAATTTTGGGGTAAAAAATTAGTTGAGGTTAAAAAATTTGATTTTTTAGAGTGAGAAATTAGAATTTTTCAGGCAAAAAATTTGGATTTTTGGGCTTAAAAATAGGATTTTTTGGGGGTAAAAAAGTGAAATTTTTGGGAGTAAAAATGGAATTTTTAGGGTTAAAAATCGGCATTTTGGGGAGTAAAAAAGGGTAATTTTGGGGGTAAAAATGGGAACTTTTGGTGGTTAAAAAATTGAATTGTTTAGGGTTGAAATTGGGATTTTTTAGAGAAAAAAAATGGTAAATTTGGGGGTAAGAAATGTGGAGGTTTTGGGTAAAAAATATGAAATTTTGGCGTTAAAATAAATTGGATTTTTTGGCCCAAAAATGATTTTTTTTAAAATAAAAAATTGGATTTTTTTTTTGTGTAAGAAATGTGAATTTTGGGGGGTAAAAAAATCCGAATTTTTGTGGTAAAAAATCTGGAATTTTTGGGGTAAAAATTTGGAATTTGGGGGTAAAAACCAGGAAATTTTGGAGTTTAAAAATGGAAATTTTTGGGGTGAAAAATGAGATTTTTTGGGGTAGAAAATGGAAATTTTGGAGTAAAAATAATTCGAATTTTGGGGGTAAAAATAATAATTTTTTTTGGGGTCAAAATGGTGATTTTTGGGGCAAAAAAAAAATCCCCATTTTTCATTAAAAATTATTATTTTTAGAGAAAAAAATTAATTTTGAGGCAAAAAAATTCCCTTTTTAGGGTCAAATTTGTCGATTTTAGAGGGAAAGTTGGAATTTCAGAGGATTTTAACAGAAAAAATCCAAATTTGGGGCTAAAAAATTAGATTTTGGTTAAAAATGTTGATTTTAGGGAAAAAAGTGAATTTTAGGGAAAAAAAAATTCATTTTTAGGGCAAAAAAATCGGATTTTTGAATCAAAAAATGCGATTTTTTGGGGGAAAATTGGGTTTTTTAATTAAAAATTTGGATTTTGGGGTTAAAAAAAACCAATTTTGGGGGGAAAAATCTGAATTTTGGGGGGAGAATTTAGATGTAGTGAAAAAATCTGAATTTTAAGGTGAAAAAAGACGATTTTGGGTGAAGAGCGGCAGAGCTGGGGGTGAAAAATGCAAATTTTGGAGGGGGAAAAAAATGCAAATTTTGGGGTGAAAAATGCAAATTTTGGGTCTAAAAATTCACATTTTTGGCCCCTCCGCCCATTTTAGGGGAAATCCCGACAGTTTTGGGTAAAACCCGAAATTAACGGGCGGCAAAACCGTTAAATTTGGGGTGAAATTTGCATTTTTTGGTTAAAAACATTCGAGACGGTGGAAAAAAAAAGAGATTTACAGGAAAAAAAAATAGAGAATTTTTGGGGCAGAATTTGAAGATTTTGGGCAAAAAATTGAATTTTTTTAATGGCAAAAAATCGAATTTCTGAGGGAAAAAAATCCGAATTTTTGGGTTAAAACGTGAATTTTTGGGGGAAAATTCACATTTTTTGTTAAAAATAAAAATTCACACAGAGAAGCAGAATTAATTTATTTTTTATTATTCGGAAATAAACACAAATTTTGAGGCAAAATTCCACATTTTAAGGTAAATTCTTTATTTCGGATTAAAATTCTTCATTTTCAGGGGAAAAATTCACAAATTTTAAGGCAAAAAATTCACAATTTTTAAGGCAAAATTCCACAATTTTAGCCAAAAAAAATTACATTTTTTACAAATTCCCACATTTTTACCATTTTTTCCCTTTTTAACCCAAAATCCCCTTTTTTCCCCCCAAAAATCCCCATTTTTCACCTCGTTTCCATCCCAAATCTTAATTTTTTAATGGAAAAAAATGGCGAATTTTGGGGCAAATTTCGGTTTTCAAAATCTTCATTTTCTGCCCCAAAAATTCAGATTTTTCCCACTTAAAGATCTTTATTTTCCTACCTCAAAAATCTTCAATTTTTGCTCCAAAATCGCGATTTTTAACTCAAAAAAAATCTTAATTTTCGGGCTCTAAAATTCTCTTTTTTCTCCTCAAAAATCGCGATTTTCCACCCAAAAATTTTCATTTTTACCCTCCTAAAATCCGGATTTTTTTCACCAAAAAATCCTCAGTTTTCCACCCAAAAATCGTCATTTTTACCCTCCTAAAAATCGGATTTTTTCACCCAAAAATCCTCAATTTTCCACCCCCAAACTGCGTCTTTTTCACCCCAAAATCGACCTCCAAAAATCCTCAATTTTCACCTTAAAATCCACCACAAAACCCCGATTTTTCCACCCCAAAATCTTCATTTTTCTACCCAAAAATCTTCATTTTTCCGCCCAAAAATTTCCTTTTTTGGGCTCCCAAATTGCGGATTTTTACCCCAAAAATCTTCATTTTTCCATCTCCAAAATCTTCATTTTTCCACCCAAAAATCGTTATTTTCCACCCCAAAAATCATCATTTTCCAGCCTCAAATCTTTGCTTTTTTATCCCAAAAAATTCTCATTTTTCTGCCTAAAAATCACCAGTTTTGAAGTCCAAAAATCGCGATTTTTCCACCCAAAATTTCTCATTTTTCAACTCTAAAAATCCGAATTTTTGGCTCGAAAAAATCCCAAATTTCACCCCAAAAATCTGCATTTTCTGCCCAAAAACTCCAATTTTGGGTCCAAAATTTTACAATTTTGGGTCCAAAAAAATTTCTCAATTTTGGGTCAAAAAAATCCCGATTTTGGGTCCAAATTTTTTCATTTTTAATGTCCAATAAAAAATCTCAAATTTGGCTCCACAAAATCTCAATTTTAGGTCAAAAAATCCCAATTTTGGGTCCAAAAATCTTCATGTTTAATGTAAAAAAAAATCCCAATTTTGGGTCAACAAAATCCCAGTTTTGGCTCCAAAACCTCCAAATTTTTTCTCCAAAAAATTCTCAATTTTCTGCCCAAGAAATCCCAATTTTGGGTCCAAAAATCTTCATTTTTAATGTCTAAAAAAATCCCAATTTTGGGTCCAAAAATTTCAATTTTAGATGAAAAAAATCCCAATTTTGGGTCAAAAAAAATCCCTATTTGAGGTCCAAAAACTCCAATTTTTTTCTCCAAAAAATCCAAATTTTGTGCCCAAATATTTTTATTTTTCGTGTCCAAAAAAATCCCAATTTTGGCTCAAAAAAAACTTTAATTTTTTACCAAAAAATCCAAAAATCGCCGTTTCTCCCCCAAATCTCATTTTCCCACGCTCCCCCCTCATTTGCATTTTTGGCCCCTCCCCCTTTTTAAACCCAAAATTTGCCGAATTCGCCCCAAATTTCGCTCCTGGGGCGCCCCCTGGTGGAAAACACCCCAAAAAATGCCAAATTTGGGTTTTTTTGCCTCAGTTTCTTTGGTATTTAAAGGGGTGGGGCCATATTGAGGCCACGCCCCTATTGGCCACGCCCACCCACGTGGCCACGCCCATTTTCCCCTCCCCCACCCCAAATTTGCCCAAAATTTGAATTTTTTTGATGATTTTTTGTCAAATTTTTTGGTTTTAAAATAATTTTCCCATTTAGGCCACGCCCATTTTAGCCCCGCCCATTTCCCCTCTAAGCCACGCCCCCTTCACCCAAATTTCCCGCCCTTAAATCCCAAAATTCCCCCCAAAATTCCCGTTTTTAACCCAATTTTTCGTTTTTAACCCAATTTTTTTGATTCTTAACCCATTTTCCCCCACCTCTGCCCAATTTTTCCTCAGTTTCCCCAAATTTTCCTCAGTTTCCCCAAATTTTCCTCAATTTTTCCCACAATTTTCCTCAGTTTCCACCTAAAACTAAATTTTTTCCTCAGTTTCCCCCCAAAAATCTAAATTTTCCTCAGTTTCCCCTGAATTTTCCTCATTTTTTCGCGAATTTTCCTCAGTTACCCACCAAAACCCAAAATTTCCTCAGATTTTCCAATTTTTCCTCAGTTTCCCTGATTTTTCCTCAGTTTCTCAAATTTTTTCTCATTTTCCCCTCCAATACCCAATTTTTCCTCAGTTTCCCCAAATTTTCCTCAATTTTTCCAAATTTTCCTCAGTTTCCCCCATTTTTTCCTCAATTTCCCCATTTTTTCCTCCATTTTCCCCATTTTTTCCTCAATTTCCCTGAATTTTCCTCACTTTCCCCAATTTTTCCCCCAATTTCCGCCATTTTTTCCTCATTTTCCCCAAATTTTTTATCAGTTTCCCCCCAAAACCCAAATTTTCCTCAGTTTCCCCAAATTTTCCTCAGTTTCCCCAATTTTTCCTCAGTTAACCCAAATTTTCCTCAGTTTCCCCATTTTTTCCTCAATTTCCCCAATTTTTTGTCAATTTCCCCCAAATTTTCCTCAATTTCCCCAAATTTTCCTCAATTTTTCTCCAATTTTTCCTCAGTTTCCCCCCAAATATCAAATTTTCCTCAGTTTCCCCAACCTTGCCTCAGTTTCCCCTCAAAAACCCCATTTTTTCCTAAATTTCCGCCATTTTTTCCCCAATTTCCGCCATTTTTTCCTCAATTTCCGCCATTTTTTCCCCAATTTCCGCCATTTTTTCCTCAATTTCCGCCATTTTTTCCCCAATTTCCGCCATTTTTTCCTCAATTTTCGCCATTTTTTCCTCATTTTTCCCCAAATTTTCCCCATTTTCCCCAAATTTCCCCAAATTTCCCCATTTTCCCCCCGTTTCTCAGCCCCAGCCGGGCGGGCCGGGCGCCCACGGCCGCCGGTACCACCCGCGGTAGGTCAGGGCCCACCCGGCCCATCCCAGCGCGGCGCCGGCGGCGTTCCGGGCGCGGCTGTGCCGGTACAGGAGCGTCACCACCAACAGGAAGTGCCCCAAATTTCCTCCGTTTCACCCCAAAATCCCAATTTTGCCTCAGTTTCCCCTCAAAAACCAAATTTTCCTCAGTTTCCCCAAATTTTCCTCATTTTCCCCATTTTTCCTCAGTTTCCCTCAAAAAACCCAATTTTTCCTCAGTTTCCCCCAAAATCCAAATTTTCTTCAGTTTCCCCCAAATTTTCCTAAATTTCCCAATTTTTTCCTCAATTTCCTCATTTTTTCCTCGATTTTCCCAATTTTCCTCAATTTCTCCAATTTTTCCTGAGTTTCCCCCCAAAATCCAAATTTTGCTCAGTTTCTTCCAAATTTTCCTCATTTTTCCCAATTTTTCCTCAATTTTCCCCCATTTTTTCCTCATTTTCCGACATTTTTTCCTCATTTTCCCCAAATTTTCCTCAGTTTCCCCGAATTTTCTTTAGTTTTCCCATTTTTTCCCAATTTTCCCCCAATTTCCCCTCAGTTTCCCCCGGAAACCAAATTTTCCTCAATTTCCCCATTTTTTCCTCAAAATTTCCCCATTTTTCCTCATTTTCCCCATTTTTTCCTTAATTTCCCCAATTTTTTCCTCAATTTCCCCAATTTTCCCTCATTTTCCCAATTTTTCCTCAGTTTCCCCCCAAAACTCCATTTTTTCCTCAGTTTCCCCTCAATTTCCGCCATTTTTTTCTCAATTTCCGCCATTTTTTCCTCACTTTCCCAATTTTTCTGCAGTTTTCCCAATTTTTCCTCAATTTCCCCCCAAATATCAAATTTTCCTCAGTTTCCTCCCAAAAATCCAAATTTTCCTCAATTTCCGCCATTTTTTCCTCAATTTCCGCCATTTTTTTCTCAATTTCCGCCATTTTTTCCTCATTTTTCCCCAATTTTCCCCATTTTTCCCCATTTTTCCCCATTTTTCCCCAATTCCCCCGTTTCTCAGCCCCAGCCGGGCGGGCCGGGCGCCCACGGCCGCCGGTACCACCCGCGGTAGGTCAGGGCCCACCCGGCCCATCCCAGCGCGGCGCCGGCGGCGTTCCGGGCGCGGCTGTGCCGGTACAGGAGCGGCACCGCCAGCAGGAAGTGCCCCAAATTTCCTCATTTCACCCCAAAATCCCAATTTTGCCTCAGTTTCCCCAAATTTTCCTCAGTTTCCCCCAAATTTTCCTCATTTTTTCCAATTTTTCCTCAATTTTTCCCCAATTTTTCCTCAGTTTCCCCATTTTTTCCTCAGTTTCTCCATTTTTTCCTCAGTTTTTCCAATTTTTTCCCAGTTTCCCCCCAAAACCCAAATTTTCCTCAGTTTCCCCTGAATTTTCATCATTTTTTTGCGAATTTTCCTCTGTTCCCCCGAAAAACCCAATTTTTCCTCAGTTTCCCCCAATTTTTCCTCATTTTCCCCCCAAAGAACCAAATTTTCCTCAGTTTCCCTGAATTTTCCTCAGTTTTTCCAATTTTTTGTCAATTTCCCCCATTTTTTCCTCAATTTCCCCAAATTTTCCTCAGTTTCTTTCAAATTTTCCTCAGTTTCCCCCCAAAATCCCAAACTTTCCTCAGTTTCCTCTTAAAAACTCAATTTTTCCTCCGTTTCCCCCAAAAAACCCAATTTTTCGTCAGTTTCCCCCATTTTTCCTCATTTTTTCCAATTTTTCCCCAGTTTCTCCCCAAAAACTGCAAACTTTCCTCAATTTCCTCCCAGAAATCCAAATTTTCCTCAGTTTCCCCAAACTTTCCTCAGTTTCCCCATTTTTTCCTCAATTTCCCCAATTTTTTCTCAATTTCCCCCAAATTTTCCTCCATTTCCCCAAATTTTCGTCATTTTTTCCTGAATTTTCCCCATTTTTTCCTCAAATATCAAATTTTCCTCAGTTTCCCCAACCTTGCCTCAGTTTTCCCTCAAAAACCCCATTTTTCCCCCAATTTCCTCATTTTTTCCCCAATTTCCCCAGTTTTTCCTCAATTTCCGCCATTTTTTGCTCATTTTCCGCCATTTTTTTCTCAATTTTCCCCAAATTTTCCCCATTTTTCCCCATTTTCCCCAAATTTCCCCATTTTTTCCCCAATTTCCCCCGTTTCTCAGCCCCAGCCGGGCGGGCCGGGCGCCCACGGCCGCCGGTACCACCCGCGGTAGGTCAGGGCCCACCCGGCCCATCCCAGCGCGGCGCCGGCGGCGTTCCGGGCGCGGCTGTGCCGGTACAGGAGCGGCACCGCCAGCAGGAAGTGCCCCAAATTTCCTCATTTCACCCCAAAATCCCAATTTTGCCTCAGTTTCCCCCCAAAATCCCAATTTTGCCTCAGTTCCCCCATTTTTTTCTCATTTTCTCCAATTTTTCCTCAGTTTCCCCCCAAAACCTCAATTTTTCCTCAGTTCCCCCAATTTTTCCTCAGTTTCCCCAAACTTTCCTCAGTTTCTACAATTTTTTCTCATTTTCCCCTCCAATACCCAATTTTTCCTCATTTTTTCCAATTTTTTCCTCAATTTCCCTAACTTTTCCTCATTTTCCGCCATTTTTTCCTTATTTTCCCCAAATTTTTTATCAGTTTCCCCCCAAAACCCAAATTTTCCTCAGTTTCCCAAATTTTTCCTCAGTTTCCCCAAATTTTCCTCAGTTTCCCCAAATTTTCTTCAGTTTCCCCCCAAAAAAAAAATTTTCCTCAGTTTCCCCTCAAAAAATCAGATTTTCTTTAATTTCCTCCTAAAAAACCCAAGTTTTCCTCAGTTTTCCCAATTTTTCCTCAGTTTTCCCCACAAATATCAAATTTTCCTCAGTTTCCCCAAATTTTCCTCATTTTCCCCATTTTTTCCCCAATTTCCCCCATTTTTTCCTCAGTTTACCCAAATTTTCCTCAGTTTCCCCCCAAAACTCCATTTTTGACTCAGTTTCCCCTCAATTTCCGCCATTTTTTTCTCAGTTTCCCCCAAATTTTCCTCAATTTCCGCCATTTTTTTCTTAATTTCCGCCATTTTTTCCCCAAATTTTCCCAAATTTTCCCCATTTTTCCCCAAATTCCCCCATTTCCCCGTTTCTCAGCCCCAGCCGGGCGGGCCGGGCGCCCACGGCCGCCGGTACCACCCGCGGTAGGTCAGGGCCCACCCGGCCCATCCCAGCGCGGCGCCGGCGGCGTTCCGGGCGCGGCTGTGCCGGTACAGGAGCGGCACCGCCAGCAGGAAGTGCCCCAAATTTCCTCCGTTTCACCCCAAAATCCCAATTTTGCCTCAGTTTCCCCTCAAAATCCAAATTTTCCTCAGTTTTCCCAAATTTTCCTCAATTTTCCCAAATTTTCCTCATTTTTTCCAATTTTTCCTCAATTTTTCCCCATTTTTTCCTCAGTTTCCCCAAAGTTTCCTCAGTTTCTCCAATTTTTTCTCATTTTCCCCTCCAATACCCAAATTTTCCTCAGTTTCCCAATTTTTTCCTCAATTTCCCCAATTTTTCCTCAGTTTCTCCATTTTTTCCTCAGTTTCCCCCCCAAAAACCAATTTTTTCTCAATTTTTCCCATTTTTTCCCCACTTTCCCCAATTTTTCCTGTTTCCCCCATTTTTTCCTCAATTTCCTCATTTTTTCCCCAATTTCCCCAATATTTCCCCATTTTTCCCCCAATTTCCCCTCAGTTTCCCCCGGAAACCAAATTTTCCTCAATTTCCCCATTTTTTCCTCAAAATTTCCCCATTTTTCCCCATTTTCCCCAATTTTTCCTCATTTTCCCCATTTTTTCCTCAGTTTCCCCATTTTTCCCTCAGTTTCCCCAATTTTTCCTCAGTTTCCCCCCAAAACTCCATTTTTGACTCAGTTTCCCCTCAATTTCCTCCATTTTTTCCCCATTTCCGCCATTTTTTTCTCAATTTCCGCCATTTTTTCCCCAATTTCCGCCATTTTTTCCTCATTTTTCCCCCATTTTTCCCCAATTTCCCCAAATTCCCCCAAATTTCCCCAAATTCTCCCAAATTTCCCCAATCCCCCCGTTTCTCAGCCCCAGCCGGGCGGGCCGGGCGCCCACGGCCGCCGGTACCACCCGCGGTAGGTCAGGGCCCACCCGGCCCATCCCAGCGCGGCACCGGCGGCGTTCCGGGCGCGGCTGTGCCGGTACAGGAGCGTCACCACCAACAGGAAGTGCCACGTCAGCAGCAGCAGAACGGCCAATAGGAACAGCAGCGACAGCGCCGCCGGCGGGGGCCCAAGATGGCCGCCCGCAAGATGGCCGCCGCCGCCGGCGGTGAAAAAACGGCGCCTTGAGGGCTCAAAATGGCCGCCGGAGGGGTCAAAATGGCCGCCAGGATAGTCAAAATGGCGGCTTGAGGGGTTAAAATGGCCGCCGGGAGCATCAAAATGGCGGCCGGGGTGAGGGAGGAAAAAAGCGGGATCAAAATGGCCGCCGGATTCAAAATGGCGGCCGGATTCAAAATGGCCGCCGTCAAAATGGCCGCCGTGTTGAAGTTCAAAATGGCGGCCGGAAGCAAAATGGCCGCCGTGTCTTTCTTCAAAATGGCGGCCAGATTCAAAATGGCCGCCGTGTCTTTCTTCAAAATGGCGGCCGGAAGCAAAATGGCGGCCGGAATCAAAATGGCCGCCCCTTTCCACTTCAAAATGGCCGCCGCCGTGTCGCCCTTCAAAATGGCCGCCCAAAAATGGCCCCGCCCACCCCTCATTTGCATGAGAGGGCTCCGCCCACTCGAAGCCGATTGGTCGCCATGTTGGGCGCGGCCACGCCCACGGCGCCATCTTGGATTCTTCTTCTGTGTGGTGTGCGGTCGCCATCTTGGATCCGGCGGCCATCTTGGACTCGGCGGCCATCTTGGATTCATCACCTGTTTTATATGCGGCGGCCATCTTGGAGCCGGCAGCCATCTTGAACCAAGGCAGCATCTTAAACCAGGCCGCCATCTTGGACCAGGCGGCCATCTTGGATCTTTCACTCGTCTCATATCCGGCGGCCATTTTGGATCGCTCACCCGTCTCATGCCCGGCGGCCATTTTGTATGGGTCGGCCATCTTGGATCGCTCGACTGTCTCATATCCGGCGGCCATTTTGGGTACGTCGGCCATCTTAGATCTCTCAACCATCTCACACCTGGCGGCCATCTTGGATCGCTCACCCGTCTCATACCCGGCGGCCATCTTGGGTGCGTCGGCCATCTTGCGCACAGCGGCCATTTTGTATGGGTCGTCCATCTTGTATGGGTCGGCCATCTTGGATCGCTCAACTATCTCATATCTTGCAGCCATTTTGTATGGGTCGGCCATTTTGTATGGGTCGGCCATCTTGCGTTCGGCGGCCATCTTGTAGGGGTCGGCCATCTTGTGTGTGGAAGCCATCTTGTATGGGTCAGCCATCTTGGATCGCTCAAGTGTCTCATATCCGGCGGCCATCTTGTATGGGTCGGCCATCTTGTATGGGTCAGCCATCTTGTATGGGTCAGCCATTTTGTATGGGTCGGCCATCTTGTATCGATCATCCATCTTGCTTCCGGCGGCCATCTTGTATGGGTCAGCCATCTTGTATCGATCATCCATCTTGTGCCTGTCCGCC
This sequence comes from Taeniopygia guttata, assembly GCF_048771995.1. Taxonomy (NCBI): domain Eukaryota; kingdom Metazoa; phylum Chordata; class Aves; order Passeriformes; family Estrildidae; genus Taeniopygia; species Taeniopygia guttata. The sequence goes on from NC_133061.1 coordinate 416,046, forward strand.
ATCTTGCTGCCGGCGGCCATCTTGCCCAGCCCGTAGATCCTCCTCCCCAGCGCCGCCGCCTCCTCGGCGAGCCCCAACCCACAATGCACCAGGTCGAAGGCCTGGGGGGCGGGGCCAAACCCCTCCCAGCGATGCCCCGCCCCCCGGCACGTTTCCGGCTCTCTGATTGGCAGCAGCAGCGTCCCGCCGGGGGCGGGGCTTGTGCAGCTTCCGGTGGCGGCCTCCAGGGCGTGGCCGAGGGCGTGGCCGGCGCGGGACAGCGCCACGGCGACGGCCAATCGGGCGAGGGCGCGCAGGGCGGAGCGCCAGGGGGGGCGGAGCCACGGGTAGGAGGCCACCAGCAGCGAGCCAATCAGCAGCCAGGTCCAGGCCGGGGCGCTGGCGGTCAGGCGGCTGCCGAATATTGATTATTGGGTATTGATTATTGGTTATTGGTTATTGATTATTGATTGATTATTGATTATTTATTATCAATTATCGGTTATTATCACTGTGAATTATCAACTATCCATTCTCAATTGTCAATTTTCAATTATTAATAATCAATAGTCAAGTATCAGCTATTGATTATCGATTATTGATTATCTATTATCAGTTATTGATTATCAATTATCGATTGTTATCACTCTCAATTATCATGTATCCGTTATCAATCGTCAATTATCAGTTATAAATAATCAATAGTCAAGTCTCAGCTATCGGTTATTGATTATTGATTATTGATTATCAATTATCGATTATTGATTATCGAGTATTATTGCTGTCAATAATCAACTATCAGTTATCCATCGTCAATTATCAGTTACCAATAATCAATAGGCAAGTCTCAGTTATCGATTTTTGATTATCAATTATTGATTATCAATTATCTATTATTGACTATTACCACTGACAATTATCAACTATCAGTTTTCAATGGTCAATTATCAAATATCAATAATCAATAATCAAGTCTCAGCTATTGATTATTGATTATCGATTATTGATTATCTATTATCGGTTATTGATTATCAATTATTGATTATTATCACTGTCAATTATCAACTAGCAGTTCTCAATCGTCAGTTATCAATTATCAATAATCCATAATCAAGTATCAGCTATCGATTATTGATTATTGATTATTCATTATCAATTATCGATTATTGGTTATCGATTATTGTCGTTGTCAATTATCAACTATCAGTTATTAATTGTCATTTATCATTATCAATCATCAATAACCAAGTCTCAACAACTGATTGTTGATTATTGATTATTGATTATCAACTATCAATTATCTATTATAAATTCTTGGTTCTTGATTTTTGATTATTGTCGCTGTCAATTATCAACTATCAGTTATCAATCGTCAATTATCAGTTATCAATAATTAATATCCAAGTCTCAACAACCAATTATTATCGATTATTTATTATCATCTATCAATTATCTATTATAAATTATTGAGTATTGATTTTTGGTTATTATCGCTGTCAATTATCAACTATCACTTATCAATCATCAATTATCAATTATCAACCATCAATAATTAAGTCTCAGCTATCGACTGTTGATTATCGAGTATTGATTATCAACTATCAATTATCTATTATAAAATATTGAATATTTACTATCGATTTTGATCACTGTCAATTATCAACGATCAGTTCTCAAGCGTCAAGTATCAGTTATCAATAATCAATAACCAAGTCTCAACAACCAATTATTATCGATTATAGATTATGAACTCTCAATTATCTATTATAAATTATTATTGATTGTCGATTATTATCACTGTCAATTATCAGCTATCAGTTATCAATCGTCAATTACCAATTATCAATCATCAATAGTCAAGTCTCAGCTATCGGTTATTGATTATTGGTTATTGATTATCAATTATCGATTATTGATTATCGATTATTATTGCTGTCAATTTTCAACTATCCATTATCAATCGTCAATTATGAATTATCAATCATCAATAGTCAAGTCTCAGCTATCGGTTATTGATTATTGATTGTTCATTATTGATTATTGATTATCTATTATTGGTTATTGATTATTGGTTATCGGTTATCGATTATTATTGCTGTCAATTATCAACTATCAGTTATCAATCGCCAATTACCAGTTATCAATATTCAAGAATCAAGTCTCAGCTATCGATTATTGATTAATGGTTATTGATTATTGATTGTTGGTTACTGATTATTGATTATCGGTTATTGGTTATTTATTATCGGTTATTTGTTATCGGTTATTATCGCTGTCAATTATCAACTACCCGTTATCAAGCGTCAATTATCATTATCAATAATCAATAGCCAAGTCTCAAAAACCGATTATTGGCTATCGATTATTGATTCTTATCACTGTCAATTATCAACTAGCAGTTATCAATCATCAGTTATCAAATATCAATGATCAATAATCAAGTTTCAGCTATCAGTTGTTGATTATTGATTATTGATTATTGATTATTAACTATCAATTATCTATTATCTGCTATTGATAATTGATTATCAGTTATCGGTTATCAATTATTTATTATCAATTATCATTTATCAATTCTCAATTGCAGAGCATCGATTATAAAATACCGATTATCAATTGCCAATTGCCGACTATCAACTACCAAATCTGCCCCATAGATTGACCCACAGATCCCAAATTCTGCCCCATAGATCCCAAATCTGCCCCACAGATCCCAAATCCACCCCACAGATCCCAAATTCTGCCCCACAGATCCCAAATCTGCCCCATAGATCCCAAATCCTGCCCCACAGATCCCAAATCTGCCCCATAGATCCCAAATCCTGCCCCACAGATCCCAAATCTGCCCCACAGATCCCAAATCCCGCCCCATAACCGACCCCAAACTCCACGTCCTGCCCCATAGATCCCCCCCAAACCCCAAATCCCGCCCCATAGATCCCAAATCTCACCCCATAGATCGACCCATAGACCCCAAATCCTGCCCCATAGATCCCAAATCCGCCCCATAGATCCCCCCGAACTCCACGTCCTGCCCCACAGGTCCCGCCCCATAGATCGACCCATAGACCCCAAATCCCACCCCAAATCCCGGCCCACAGACCCCATTCCCAGCCCCATAGATCGACCCATAGATCCCAAATCTGCCCCATAGATCCCAAATCCCGCCCCATAAACCCCAAATTTCTGCCACCCCAACCCCAAATCCCGCCCCATAGATTCCAAATCCCACCCCATAGATTGACCCATAGACCCCAAATCCCACCCCATAGATTGACCCCAAACCCCAAATCCTTCCCCATAGATCGACCCATAGACCCCAAATCCTGCCCCATAGATCCCAAATTTCTGCCCCCGAAACCCCATTCCCAGCCCCATAGTTCGACCCATAGATCCCAAATCCGCCCCATAGACCCCAAATTCCACCCCATAGACCCCAAATTTCTGCCCCATAGATCCCAAATCCGCCCCATAGACCCCAAATTCCACCCCATAACCCACCCCAAACCCCATTCCCAGCCCCATAGATCGACCCATAGATCCCAAATTTGTGCCCCCCAACCCCCAAATCCCACCCCAAATCCCACCCCACAGATCGACCCCAAATCCCACCCCATAGACCCCAAATCCCACCCCCAAACCCCAAATCCCACCCCATAGATCCCAAATACTGCCCCACAGATCCCCCCCAAACCCCAAATCCTGCCCCATAACCCACTCCAAACCCCATTCCCAGCCCCATAGATCGACCCCAAACCCCAAATCCCACCCCAAATCCCACCCCATAGATCCCAAATTTCTGCCCCCCAAACCCCAAATCCCGCCCCATAGATCCCAGCCCCACTCACGCCTCCAGCCGGTTATGGGGCGAGGCCAGCACGCTGTGGGGATCCCCTCTGCCCCACAGCAGCGGCCCCAGCCCCACAAGTGCCGCCAGCAGCAGCGAATGGGCCCCAGAGATCCCAAATCCTGCCCCATAACCCACCCCAAACCCCATTCCCAGCCCCATAGATTGACCCATAGATCCCAAATCCGCCCCATAGACCCCAAATTCCACCCCATAGATCCCAAATTTCTGACCCCCAAACCCCAAATCCGCCCCACAGACCCCAAATCCCGCCCCATAGATTGACCCATAGACCCCAAATTTCTGCCCCCCAAACCCCAAATCCCGCCCCATAGATCCCAAATCTGCCCCATAGATCCCAAATCCCACCCCCAAACCCCAAAATCCCATTCCATAGATTGACCCATAGACCCCAAATGCTGCCCCATAGATTGACCCCAAACCCCAAATCTCACCCCCCAAAAGCCCCAAATCCCGCCCCATAGATCCCAAATCCTGCCCCATAACCAACCCCAACCCCCAAATCTCACCCCATAGACCCCAAATTTCTGCCCCCCCAAACCCCAAATCTGCCCCATAGATCGACCCCAAACTGCAAATCCCACCCCATAGACTGACCCCAAATCCGCCCCACAGATCCCCCCAAACCCCAAATCCCGCCCCATAGATCCCAAATCCCACCCCCCACACCCCATTCCCAGCCCCATAGATCCCAAATTTCTGCCCCCCAACCCCCAAATTCCACCCCATAGACCCCAAATCCCACCCCACAGATTGACCCCCAACCCCCCAGCCCCACTCACGCCTCCAGCCGGTTATGGGGCGAGGCCAGCACGCTGTGGGGATCCCCTCTGCCCCACAGCAGCGGCCCCAGCCCCACAAGTGCCGCCAGCAGCAGCGAATGGGCCCTGGGGAACCCCGACCACCCCAAAACCAACCCCAAACCCCATTCCCAGCCCCATAGATCGACCCATAGATCCCAAATCTGCCCCATAGATCCCCTCAAAACCCCATTACCGGCCCCATAGACCCCAAATCTGCCCCATAGATCCCCCCAAACTCAACGTCCTGCCCCATAGATCGACCCATAGACCCCAAATCCCACCCCATAGATTCCAAATTTCTGCCCCCCAAACCCCAAATCTGCCCCATAGACCCCAATTCCTGCCCCATAGATTGACCCATAGACCCCAATTCCTGCCCCATAACCCACTCCAAACCCCATTCCCAGCCCCATAGATCGACCCCAAACCCCAAATCCCGCCCCATAGATCCCAAATCCGCCCCATAGATCCCAAATTTCTGCCCCATAGATCCCAAATCCCACCCCATAGACTGACCCCAAACCCCGCCCCATAGATCCCAAACCCCACTCACGCCTCCAGCCGGTTATGGGGCGAGGCCAGCACGCTGTGGGGATCCCCTCTGCCCCACAGCAGCGGCCCCAGCCCCACAAGTGCCGCCAGCAGCAGCGAATGGGCCCTGGGGAACCCCGACCACCCCAAAACGGCCGCGGCCCCACAGCAGATCCGATATAGGGCGGCCCCACAGAGGCGCTGCCCCATAGCGAGGCCCCGCCCCATGGCGGGTTTTGGGGGGTTTTTGGGGGTTTTTTGGGGGTTTTTTTGGGGTTTTTTGGGGGGTTTTGGGGCGTCTTCCCCTCCCCCCGCCCGGAGCGGTCGCGGCCAAGGGCAGAGGGGGGGAGGGGCGGGAATGTGGGGGAGGGGCGGAAATTTTTTGGGATTATTTTGGGATTTGGGGGCGGGGTTGGGGGCGGGGTTTGGGGTTTTTTTGGGATTTGGGGGAGGGGCTTGGAGGGATTTTGGGATTTTGGGGTTTTTTTTTTCCATTTTTCTTTGGGTTTATTTTGGCGGTTTCTCGTGTTTTTTTGGGGATTTTTTGGGGTTTTTTTGGGGGTTTTTTTTTTGGGTTTTTTTTGGGTTTCTTGGGGGTTTTTTAAGGCTTTTTTGGGGTTTTTTTGAGGTTTTTCTGAGAGTTTTTTGAGGTTTTTTGAGGTCTTTTTGGAGTTATTTTGGAGTTTTTCGGGGTTTTTTTAAGGGTTTTTTTTCTGATTTTTTGGGGATTTTTTGGGGGTTTTTTCGGTTTTTCTTTGGGGTTTTGTGGGATTTTTTTTTAGGATTTTTTTTGAGGTTTTTTTGAGGTTTTGGGAGGGTTTTGGGTTTTTTTGGGGATTTTTTTGGGGTTTTTTTTGAGGTTTTTTTTGAGGTTTCTTTGGTGGTTTTTTAGAGGTTTTTCTGGGGTTTTTTGAGGTCCTTTTGGGATTTTTTGGGGTTTTTCTTTGAGTTTTTTTGGGGTTTTTTCGGTTTTACTTTAGGGGTTTTTTTGGGTTTTTTTTGAGGTTTTTGGGAGGTTTTTTTGAGGTATTTTTAGGGATTTTTTTTTGTTTTTTAGAGATTTTTTGAGTTTTTTTGGGGTTCTTTTGGGGGGTTTTTTGGGATTTTTTGGGGTTTCTTTGGGTTTTCCTTTGGAGTTTTTTGGGGTTTCTTTGGGGTTTTTTTTGGAGATTTTTTCAGGTATTTTTGGGGTTTTTTTTGGGGTTTTTTGGGGGTTTTTTTGAGGGTTTTTTTGAGAGTTTTTTTGGGGTTTTATTGGGGTTTTTTGGGGTTTTTTGGGATTTTTTAGGGGCCGCCTTCCCCTCCCCCCACCCGGAGCGGTCGCGGCCAAGGGCAAAGGGGGGGAGGGGCGGTGGGGGGTGGGGGAGGGGCGGGAATTTGGGGGGAGGGGTTTGGGGTATTTTGGGATTTGGGGGCGGAGTTTGGGATTTTTTTGGGATCTGTGGAGCAGATTTGGGATCTGTGGGGCAGACCCACATCCTTTTACCCCCCAAAAACCCCAAATTTTAATCCCAAAACCCCAAATTTTAACCCCCAAATTCAACCCCAAAACCCCCAAAATTTTAACCCAAAACCCCCAAAATTTTCACCTCAAAACCACCAAAAATTTCGCCCCCAAACGCCCTAATTTCAATCCAAAACGCCCCAAATTTTAACCAAAAATCCTCCAAATTTTAACCCCCCAAAACCCCAAATTTTAAACCCAAAACTGCCAAAAATTCATCTCCAAAACCCCCAAATTTTATCCTCAAAACACCCCAAATTTTAACCAAAAAAACCTCCACATTTTAACCCCCAAAACCCCAAATTTTAACCCCAAATTTCAACCCCAAGACCCCAAAAATTTTAACCCCAAAACCCCAAAAATTTTAACCCCAAAACCCCCAAATTTTAACCCCCCAAACCCTCAAATTTTAACCCCCAAAATACCCAAAATTTAACCGCAAATTTTAACCCCAAAACCGCCAAATTTTAAACCAAACCCCCAAATTTTAACCCCAAAATTCAACCCCAAAACCCCCCAAATTTTAACCCAAAACCCAAAACTTTTAACCCCCCCAAAACCCCAAATTTTAACCCCAAATTTCAACCCGAAAACCCCAAAAATTTTAACCTCAAATCCCCCCAAATTTTAACCCCCAAAACCCAAAACTTTGAACCCCCCAAAACCCCAATTTTTAACCCCAAATTTCAACCCCAAAACCCCCAAATTTTTACCCAAAACCCCCCAAATTTTAACCCCAAATTTTAACCCCCAAACCGCCATTTTTAACCCAAATCCCCTCAAATTGTGACCCCCAAAACACCCAAATTTTAACCCCAAAATTTAACCCCAAAACCCCCAAATTTTAACCCCAAATCCCTCAAATTTTAACCCCAAAATACCCAAATTTTAACCCCAAATCCCCAAATTTTAACCCCAAATTTCAACCCCAAAACCCCACAAATTTTAACCTAAAACCCCCCATATTTTAACCCCAAATTTCAACCCCAAAACCCGCAAATTTTAACCCCCAAATTCAACCCCAAATCCCCCAAATTTTAACCCAAAACCCCCAAATTTTAAGCCCCAAAATCCCCAAATTTTAACCCCAAAATTCAACCCCAAAACCCCAAAAATTTTAACCCCAAACCCCCCAAATTTTAACCCCCAAAATACCCAAATTTAAACCCCAAAATTCAACCCCAAAACCACCAAATTTTAACCCAAAAACCCCAAATTTCACCCCAAAACCCCCAAAATTTCCCCCCCAAAACCCCCAAAATTCCCCCCAAAAACGACCAAAGTGGGCGGGGCCACAGATCGCTGTTTATTCCGGGCCACGCCCCCTCCCGCGGGGAGGCCACGCCCCCTCCAAGCGAAGCTCCGCCCCCTCCGCGTCCTCTGCGTCGCGATAGGTCCAGAGCCGGACGGTGCCGTCCCACTGGGGGCGGGGCTTAGTCAGGACACGCCCCCTTTGTTTAGCCACGCCCCTTTTCCCTTTTAAACCACGCCCCTTTTTGTTTAGCCACGCCCCTTTTACTAATTAAAATTAATTATTTTTGTATTTTAAACCACGCCCCTTTTTAATTAAACCCCGCCTATTTAATTAAATATTAATTAATATTTAATTTATTTTTATTTTATATATAATTATAATAAGTTCAAATTAATTAATTAATATAATTAATATTAAATTTAAAAGAAAATTTAATTATATAATAATTGATTAAATAATAATTAATAAATAATTAATTAAACCCGCCCCTTCTTTAATTAAATTTCCCTTATTTAATAAATTAAACCCCGCCCCTTTCTTTAATTAAATCCCTCTTATTTAGTTAATTAAACCCCGCCCCTTTCTTTAATTAAACCCCGCCCCTTTCTTTAATTAAACCCCGCCTATTTAATTAATTAAACCCCACCTATTTAATTAATTAAAACCCGCCCCTTTCTTTAATTAAACCCCGCCCCTTTCATTAATTAAACCCCGCCCCTTTAATTAATTAAACCCCGCCTATTTAATTAATTAAACCCCGCCTATTTAATTAAACCCCGCCCCTTTAATTAAACCCCGCCCCTTATTTAATTAAACCCCGCCCATTTCTTTAGATAATTAAACCCCGCCCCTTATTTAGTTAAACCCCGCCCATTTCTTTAATTAATTAAACCCCGCCCCTTTCTTTAATTAAATCCCCCTTATTTAATTAATTAAACCCCGCCCCTTTCTTTAATTAAGCCCCGCCCCTTTCTTTATTTAAGCCCCGCCCATTATTTAAATGAGGCCCCATTTAAACCCCTCCCACTCGCATTTAAGCCCCGCCCATTATGCAAATGAGGTCCCATTTAAATCCCTCCCACTCCGCATTGAAGCACCGCCCGTTATGCAAATGAGGCCCCATTAAAACCCGTCCCACATTAAATTTAAACCCCGCCCGTTATGCAAATGAGGCCCCGCCCACCGAGGCGCTGGCGAGCCACGCCCCCTCGGGGCTCCAGCTGACGTCACGCACACACGCGCCGTGATTGGTCAGACGGCGCAGGGCCCGCCCCGTGGTGACGTCATACACTGGAAAACAGTGAAAACCAGTATAGACCAGTATAAACCAGTATAGACCAGTTAAAAACCAGTTAAAAACCGGTATAAACCAGTAAAAACCAGTTAAAAACCAGTTTAAACCAGTATAGACCAGTAAAAACCAGTTAAAAACCAGTTAAAAACCAGTATAAACCAGTTTAAAAAGGTAAAAACCAATTTAAACCAGTATAGACCAGTATAAACCAGTTAAAAAAGGTAAAAACCAGTTTAAACCAGTATAAACCAGTTAAAAACCGGTTTAAACCAGTAAAAAAGGTAAAAATCAGTTTAAACCAGTATAAACCAGTTAAAAATGGTAAAAAAGAGTTTAAACCAGTATAAACCAGTTTAAACCAGTAAAAAAAGGTAAAAACCAGTTTAAACCAATTTAAACCAGTTTAAACCAGTTAAAAACCAGTTTAAACCAGTAAAAAAGGTTAAAAAGAGTTTAAACCAGTTTAAACCAGTATAAACCAGTAAAAAATGGTAAAAAAAAGTATAAACCAGTTTAAACCAGTATGAACCAGTATAAACCAGTTTAAACCAGTATAAACCAGTTTAAACCAGTAAGAAAAGGTAAAAACCAGTTTAAACCAGTATAAACCAGTTAAAAACCAGTTTAAACCAGTAAAAAAGGTAAAAACGAGTTTAAACCAATATAAACCAGTAAAAACCAGTTTAAACCAGTATAGACCAGTATAAACCAGTATAAAGCAGTAAAAATGGTAAAAAAATGTATAAACCAGTTTAAACCAGTATAAACCAGTATAAACCAGTGCCCCCCAAACCCCTCCCAGTGTCCCCCAGTTCCCTCCCAGTATAAACCAGTATAAACCAGTAACCCCAAACCCATTCCCAGTATAAACCAGTGACCCCAAACCCCTCCCAGTCCAAACCAGTATAACCCAGTTTATCCCAGTTTACCCAAGATGGCGCCGTCGGCACTTCCGGCCGCCATGGCCGGGGCTCCCAGTGCCTCCCAGTACAAACCAGTAACCCCAAACCCCTCCCAGTACCCCCAGTTCCCTCCCAGTCCCTCCCAGTATAAACCAGTAACCCCAAATCCCATCCCAGTGCCCCCCAAACCCCTCCCAGTATAAACCAGTATAAACCAGTGCCCCCCAAACTCCTCCCAGTATAACCCAGTATGAACCATTTACCCAAGATGGCGCCGTCGGCACTTCCGGCCGCCATGGCCGGGGCTCCCAGTGCCTCCCAGTATAAACCAGTAACCCCAAATCTCCTCCCAGTAACCCCAAACCCCTCCCAGTTCTCCCCAAACCCCTCCCAGTACAAACCAGTACAAACCAGTATGAACCATTTACCCAAGATGGCGCCGTCGGCACTTCCGGCCGCCATGCATGGGGCTCCCAGTGCCTCCCAGTCCCTCCCAGTATAAACCAGTAACCCCAAATCCCATCCCAGTCCATCCCAGTGCCCCCCAAACCCCTCCCAGTTCCCTCCCAGTCCCTCCCAGTATAACCCAGACCCCCCCAAACCCCTCCCAGTATAAACCAGTGCTCCCAGTATAACCCAGTTTACCCAAGATGGCGCCGTCGGCACTTCCGGCCGCCATGGCCGGGGCTCCCAGTGCCTCCCAGTCCCTCCCAGTATAAACCAGTAACCCCAAATCCCATCCCAGTCCCTCCCAGTTCATCCCAGTCACCCCCAAACCCCTTCCAGACCCCTCCCAGTCCCTCCCAGTACAAACCAGTACAAACCAGTTTATCCCAGTTTACCCAAGATGGCGCCGTCGGCACTTCCGGCCGCCATGCCCGGGGCTCCCAGTGGCTCCCAGTGCCCCCCAAACCCCTCCCAGTACAAACCAGTAACCCCAAATCTCCTCCCAGTAACCCCAAACCCCTCCCAGTTCTCCCCAAACCCCTCCCAGTATAAACCAGTACAAACCAGTGCTCCCAGTATAACCCAGTATAACCCAGTTTACCCAAGATGGCGCCGTCGGCACTTCCGGCCGCCATGGCCGGGGCTCCCAGTGCCCCCCAGTGCCCCCCAAACCCCTCCCAGTATAAACCAGTATAAACCAGTGACCCCCAAACCCCACCCAAACCCCTCCCAGTATAAACCAGTGCCCCCCAAACCCCTCCCAGTCCCTCCCAGTACAAACCAGTATAACCCAGTATAACCCAGTTTACCCAAGATGGCGCCGTCGGCACTTCCGGCCGCCATGGCCGGGGCTCCCAGTGCCTCCCAGTGACCCCCAAACCCCTCCCAGTCCCCCCAGTTCCCTCCCAGTATAAACCAGTAACCCCAAATCCCATCCCAGTGCCCCCCAAACCCCTCCCAGTACAAACCAGTATAAACCAGTTTGTCCCAGTTTACCCAAGATGGCGCCGTCGGCACTTCCGGCCGCCATGGCCGGGGCCCCCAGTGCCTCCCAGTATAAACCAGTGACCCCCAAACCCCTCCCAGTATAAACCAGTATAAACCAGTGCCCCCAAATCACCTCCCAGTGCCCCCCAAACCCCTCCCAGTATAAACCAGTGACCCCAAATCACCTCCCAGTGCCCCCCAAACCCCTCCCAGTATAAACCAGTGCCCCCAAACCCATTCCCAGTATAAACCAGTACCCCGCAAACCCCTCCCAGTTCCCTCCCAGTATAACCTAGTTACCCCCAATTACCTCCCAGACCCCTCCCAGTTCCCTCCCAGTATAAACCAATGCCCCCCAAACCCCTCCCAGTATAAACCAGTATAAACCAGTAACCCGAAATCCCATCCCAGTTCCCTCCCAGTCCCTCCCAGTTCATCCCAGTTCCGTCCCAGTAACCCCAAAACCCCTCCCAAACCCCTCCCAGTTCAAACCAGTACAAACCAGTATGAACCATTTACCCAAGATGGCGCCGTCGGCACTTCCGGCCGCCATGGCCGGGGCCGCCCCCGCCGGGGCCAATCGGCAGCGCAGCAGCGTGTGCAGCACCACGTGACCGCGGAACGTCAGCAGCGACGCGTCACCCGGAAGGGGCGGGGCCCGCCGCGCTGGGGGCGGGGCCACAGAAGGACACGCCCACCGGGGGGGAAAATGGGGGAAATATTAGTGAAAAATTGGGGAAAAATTAGGGGAAAATTGGGGAAATTCAGCCAAAAATTGGGGAAAATTGGGAAATTAAGCCAAAAATTCAGGAAAAATTTGGGGGAAAATTGGGGGGAAATTGGGCCAAAAATTGGGGGGAAATTGGGGAAAAATTGGCAAAAAATGGCAAAAAATTGGGGAAAATTGGGAAAAACTGAGGGAAATTCAGCCAAAAATTGGGATAAAATAGGGAAAAAAATAGGCAAAAATCGTACAGAAATTGGGGGAAAATTGGGTAAAAAATGGAGAAAAATTGGGAGGAAATTCAGCCAAACATTGGGGGGAATAGCAGTGAAATTCACCCAAGAATTGGGTAAAATTTGGGTAAAAACTGAGGGAAATTCAGCCAAAAACTAGGGAAAAATAGGGTAAAAATGGGGAACAAATTGGAAGAAAATTCGGCGAAAAATGAGAAAAATTCACACAAAAATTGGGATCAAATTTGGTAAAAATTGGGGGGAAATTGACAAAAAAAATTGGGGAAATTCAGCCAAAAATTGGGGAAAAAATGGGGCAATTAAGCCCAAAATTGGGAGAAATTTGGGTTAAAAAAAAGGGTAAAAAATGCTCAAAAAACGAGGGAAAAATCACCCAAAAATTGGGAAAAAAACGGGTAAAAAATGGAAAAAACAAAGGAGCAAAATCCGCTAAAAACTTGAGATAAAATTTGCTCAAAGTTGGAAAAATTTGGGGGGAAATGGGGAAAAAGTGGGAAATAATTGGGGAAATGAGGGCGGAATTCCAGCCCAAAAATTGGGGGAAAATTTGGGATATTTTAACCCTTTCTTCCCCATTTTTAACCCTTTTTTTCACCGTTTTTCGCCGTTTTTTCTTTTTTTTCGCCGTTTTTTGCCGTTTTTTTTCCATTTTTTCGCCATTTTTTCGCCGTTTTTCCCCATTTTTTCGCCTTTTTCCCCATTTTTTCCCCATTTTTTCCCCATTTTTTCCCTGTTTTTTTCCCCATTTTTTCCCCGTTTTTCGCCGTTTTTTCGCCATTTTTCCCCCGTTTTTCCCCATTTTTTTGCCGTTTTTTCCCCGTTTTTTCACTGTTTTTCCCCATTTTTTCACCTTTTTTCCCCGTTTTTTCGCCGTTTCCCCCCTCCCAGTCCCTCCCAGTCCCTCCCAGTATAAACCAGTATAACCCAGTATAACCCAGTATAACCCAGTATAAACCAGTACAAACCAGTACAAACCAGTAACCCCAAACCCTCATTTCACCCATTTTTAACCCTTTAAAATCCAATTTTCCCCCATTTTTTCCCCATTTTCCCCCAATTTTTTCCCATTTTCCCCCCAATTTTCCCTCCCAGTATAACCCAGTATAAACCAGTACAAACCAGTAACCCCAATCCCAATTTCACCCATTTTTAACCCTTTAAAATCCGATTTTTCCCATTTTTTGGCCATTTTTTGCCCGATTTTCCCCGTTTTTCCCCCATTTTTCCCCTCCCAGTATAAACCAGTCTCTCCCAGTATAAACCAGTATAAACCAGTACAAACCAGTAACCCCAATCCCAATTTCAACCATTTTTAACCCTTTAAAATCCAATTTTTTCCCCATTTTTTGGCCTTTTTTTGCCCGATTTTCCCCGTTTTTCCCCCCAATTTTCCCTCCCAGTACAAACCAGTCCCTCCCAGTATAACCCAGTATAACCAGTACCGTTCCGGGGCGCTCTCTGCCACCGGTAGTCCCAACTCTGCCGCGCCACCGCCCGGCGAGTCGCCGCCAGCGCCGCCGCCCCCGAGGGCCGCCGCAGGTCCCAGAGCTTGGCCGACTGGTCCTTGGAGTTGGACACCACGTACCGCCCGTCCCCCTGCCGGAAAACCAGTAAAAACCAGTAAAAACCAGTACGGACCAGTATAAACCAGTACAAAAAAATTCCATTCGATTTGAGCCATTTTTGGCCATTTTTTCCCATTTTTGAGCCATATTTTCCCTATTTTGGGCCATTTTTGACCCATTTTTCCTGTCCGAGTTGCCCTCCCAGCCACAAAATCCCAGTTTAGACCAGTATAAACTGGTTCAAACCAGTATAAACCAGTACAAACCAGTATAAACCAGTAGAAAAAAATTCCATTCGATTTGAGCCATTTTTGCACATTTTTGAGCCATTTTTGCCCATTTTTAGCGATTTTGACCCATTTTTTGTGCTCCTAGTTGCTCTCCCAACCACTAAATCCCAGTTCAAACCAGTAAAAACCAGTTCAAACCAGTACAAACCAGTATAAACCAGTATAAAAAAAACTCCATTCGATTTGAGCCGTTTTTGGCCATTTTTGAGCCATTTTTGCCCATTTTTCGCATTTTTGAGCCATTTTTCTTGTCCCAGTTGCTCTCCCAGCCACAAAATTCCAGTTTAAACCAGTAAAAACCAGTTCAAACCAGTACAGACCAGTATAAACCAGTAGGGAAAAAATTCCATTCGATTTGAGCCGTTTTCGGCCGTTTTTGAGCCATTTTTGGCCTATTTTTGACCATTTTTGGCCATTTTTGACCCATTTTATGTGCTTCCAGTTGCTCTCCCACCCACAAAATCCCAGTTTAAACCAGTATAAACCAGTTCAAACAAGTATAAACCAGTATAAACCAGTAGGGAAAAAATTCCATTTGATTTGAGCCATTTTCGGCCATTTTTCAGCCATTTTTGCCCATTTTTCACCCATTTTTGACCCATTTTGGACCCATTTTTCTTGTCCCAGTTGCTCTCCCAACCACAAAATCCCAGTTCAAACCAGTATAAACCAGTTTGGACCAGTTCAAACCAGTCCAAGAAATCCCATTTTTCCCATTTTTTCACCATTTTAAACCATTTTTTCCCCCGTATTTTTCCCAATTTTTTTCAGTTTTTTCCCAATTTTTCACCGTTTTCCCCCATTCTTCCTTCCCAGTCCCTCCCAGTACAAACCAGTACAAACCAGTAACCCTAATTCCCATTTCCCCATTTTTAACCCTTTCTTGCCCACATTTTCCCCATTTTCGCCATTTTTTCACCGTTTTTTGCCGTTTTTTCTCCTTTTTTCCCCGTTTTTTCACCGTTTCTCCCCATTTTTCCCCCTCCCAGTCCAAACCAGTCCCTCCCAGTTCAAACCAGTAACCCCAAATCCCATTTCCCCAATTTTAAACCATTTCCTTGCCGTTTTTAACCCTTTCTCTGCCATTTTAACCCTTTCTTGCCCACACTTCCCCATTTTTTCACCTTTTTCCCCCATTTTTTCGCCGTTTCTCCCCGTTTTCCCCCTCCCAGTACAAACCAGTAACCCCAAATCCCATTTCCCCATTTTTAACCCTTTCCTTGCCGATTTTATCCCTTTCTCTGCTGATTTTAACCCCTTTTCAGCCATTTTTAACCCTTTCTTGCCCACATCTTCCCCATTTTTCCATTTTTTCACCGTTTTTCCCGATTTTTCACCGTTTTTCCCGATTTTTCACCATTTTTCCCGATTTTTCACCGTTTTTCCCCATTTTTCCCCTCCCAGTATAAACCAGTACAAACCAGTAACCCCAAGGCCCATTTTTAACCATTTCCCTGCCGATTTTAACCCTTTCTCTGCCATTTTTAACCCTTTCTTGCCCACACTTCCCCATTTTTCACCTTTTTTCCCCGTTTTTCCCCATTTTTTCACCGTTTTTCCCCATTTTTTCACCGTTTCTCCCCGTTTTTTCCCCCTCCCAGTCCAAACCAGTCCCTCCCAGTTCAAACCAGTAACCCCAAATCCCATTTTCCCTATTTTTAACCCTTTCCCTGACGATTTTAACCCTTTCTCTGCCGTTTTTAACCATTTCTTGCCCACATTTCCCCATTTTTTCCCTGTTTTCCCCCGTTTTTTCACTGTTTCTCCCCATTTTTTCCCCTCCCAGTATAAACCAGTAACCCCAAATCCCATTTCCCCATTTTTAACCATTTCCTTGCCAATTTTAACCCTTTCTCTGCCATTTTAACCCTTTCTTGCCCACATTTTACCCATTTCCGCCATTTTTTCACCGTTTTTCACCATTATTTCACCGTTTCTCCTCATTTTCCCCTCCCAGTACAAACCAGTATAAACCAGTATAAACCAGTAACCCCAAATCCCATTTCCCCCATTTTAACCCTTTTTCTGACGTTTTTAACCCTTTCTCTGCCAATTTTAACCCATTCTCTGTCATTTTAACCCTTTCCTGCCCACACTTCCCCCATTTTTTTCACCGTTTTTCCCCATTTTTTCACCGTTTCTCCCCGTTTCTCCCCTCCCAGTATAAACCAGTAACCCCAAATCCCATTTCCCCATTTTAACCCTTTCCTTGCAATTTTTAACCCTTTCCTCGCTGATTTTAACCCCTTTTCTGACGTTTTTAACCCTTTCCTGCCCACATTCCCCCCATTTTTTCACCGTTTCTCCCCATTTTTTCGCCGTTTCTCCCCGTTTTTTCCCCTCCCAATCCAAACCAGTCCCTCCCAGTACAAACCAGTAACCCCAAATCCCATTTTCCCCATTTTTAACCCTTTCCTTACCCTTTTAACCCTTTCCTGCCCACACTTCCCCCATTTTTTCACCGTTTTTCCCCATTTTTCCCCCATTTTTCCCCATTTTTTCACCGTTTCTCCCCGTTTTTTCGCCCTCCCAGTCCAAACCAGTCCCTCCCAGTGACCCACCCGGGCGTGCAGGAAGGTCAGCCCGTCCCGGTGTCCGGCCAGGGTGAGCGCGGGTCCCTCGGCGAGGCAGCGCCGGTCCCAGGCCCGAACGACGCCGTCGTCGCCGCCGGACAGGAGCAGCTGCCCCGAGGCGTCGGCCAAGGCCACCGCGTTGACGTCGTCCTCGTGGGCGGGGACCTGTGGGGGGAGACTGGTTTGGACTGGTTTGGACTGGGAGGGGGGTCGGGAAGGGGTTAAAAGCGAAAAAACGGTGAAAAAAAGGCAAAGAAAGGGTTAAAAATGGCTGAGAAAGGGTTAAAATTGCCAAGAAAGGGTTAAAAATGGCCAACAAATGGTTAAAAATGGCCAAAAAAAGGTAAAAAGGATTGAAAGGGGTTTTGGGGTTACTGGTTTGTACTGGTTTGGACTGGGAGGGGGTTAAAAGGGAAAAAACGGGGGAAAACGGTGAAAAAACGGTGAAAAATGGTTAAAAATGGCCAAGAAAGGGTTAAAAATGGCCAAAAAAAAAAAAAAGGATTAAAAGGGGGTTTGGGGGTTACTGGTTTGTACTGGTTTGGACTGGTTTGGACTGGGAAGGGGTTACAAGAGAAAAAAACGGGAAAAAACGGGGAAAAATGGTGAAAAAACGGTTAAAAAATCGTTAAAAATGGGGAAGAAAGGGTTAAAAATGGTCGGGGAAAAGGAAGATAAAAAGGATTAAAAGGGGATTTGGGGGTTACTGGTTTGGACTGGTTTGGACTGGTTTGGACTGGTTTGGACTGGGAGGGGGTTAAAAGCGAAAAAATGGGGGAAAAACGGTGAAAAACGGTGAAAAAATGTCGAAAAAAGGATTAAAAATGGGGAAGAAAGGGTTAAAAATAGCAAAGAAAAAGGTAAAAATATTAAAAGGGGATTTGAGGGTTACTGGTTTGTACTGGTCTGGACTGGGAGAGACTGGTTTGGACTGGGAGGGGTTAAAAGGGAAAAAACGGGGAAAAAACTGAGAAAAACGGTAAAAAAAAGGCGAAGAAAGGGTTAAAAATGGCCAAAAAAGGGTTAAAGATGGCAAAAAAAGGGTTAAAAATGGCCGAAAAAAAGGTAAGAAACATTAAAGGGGGAGTTGGGGGTTACTGGTTTGGACTGGTTTGGACTGGATTGGATTCGAGGGGGGTCGGGAAGGGGTTAAAAGCGAAAAAACGGGGAAAAAACGGTGAAAAACGGTGAAAAACGGCAAAAAAGGTGAAAAAATGGCCAAGAAAGGGTTAAAAATGGCCGAGAAAGGGTTAAAAATGGGGAAATGGGAATTGGGGTTACTGGTTTATACTGGGATGGGAAAAATGGGGAGAAACGGTGAAAAAATGGGAAAAAACGACGGAAAAATGGGGAAAACGGTTAAAAGTGGCAAATAAAGGGTTAAAAATGGCCGAGAAAGGGTTAAAAATGGCCGGGGAAGAAAGAAATTAAAAAGTATTAAAAGGGGGTTTGGGGGTTACTGGTTTGGACTGGTTTGGACTGGTTTGGACTGGGAAGGGGTTAAAAGGGAAAAAATGGGGGTAAAAGGGTGAAAAACGGTGAAAAAACAGCGAAGAAAGCGTTAAAAATGGCGGAGAAAGGGTTGGAAATGGCCGAAAAGAAGGAAAGAAAGATTAAAAGGGGTTTTGGGGGTTACTGGTTTGGACTGGTTTGGACTGGTTTGGACTGGGAGGGGGGTCGGGAAGGGGTTAAAAGCGAAAAAACGGAGAAGAACGGTGAAAAAATGGTGAAAAAAGGATTAAAAATGGCCAAGAAAGGGTTAAAAATGGCCGGGGAATAAAGAAGATAAAAAGGATTAAAAGGGGAGTTGGGGGTTACTGGTTTAGACTGGTTTGGACTGGGAGGGGGTTAAAACGGAAAAAACGGGGAAAAAACGGCGAAAAACGGTGAAAAAATGGCGAAGAAAGGGTTAAAAATGGGGAAGAAGGGCTTAAAAATGGCCAACAAAGGGTTAAAAATGGCCAAGAAAAAAAGGATTAAAAGGGGGTTTGGGGTTACTGGTTTGGACTGGTTTGGACTGGTTTGGACTGGGAGGGGGGAAAATGGGAGGAAATGGGGGAAAAATGGGAGAAATTGTGAAGAAATGGTGAAAAAACGGTTTTGACCAGTTTTGACCAGTTTTACTGTTTTTTTAAACCCTTTTTTTACCATTTTTTACCGGTTTTGACCGGTTTTGATCTTTTTTTAAACCGTTTTTCTTTTTAATGGTTTTAACCATTTTTAACGTTTTTTAAACCATTTTTTCACCGTTTTTTACCAGTTTTGACCGATTTTAACCATTTTTGACCTTTTTTAAACCATTTTTTAACCGGTTTTGACCAGTTTTGACCGCTATTAACCATTTTAAACGTTTTTTTTGAAACCGTTTTTTAACCAGGTTTTGACAAGTTTTGACAGGTTTTAACCACTTCTAATGTTTTTTTTAACCATTTTTTCACCGTTTTTTGACCGTTTTTGACTGGTTTTACCCATTTTTAACCTTTTTTTAACCTGTTTTTTTACCGTTTTTGACCGGTTTTAACCGTTTTTGACCGGTTTTGACCCTTTTTGCCCGTTTTTTACCATTTTCCCCGTTTTTTAACCCATTTCTCACCCTCTCCACGCGCCGCTGGGCCTCGCGGTCGTAGACGTAGACGCAGCCGTCGTTGGCCCCGCCCATCACGTCCCGCCCGTCCGGCCCCACGGCCAATGAGAAGACGGCGAAGCGCCGGTCCTCGGGCCTGGGGGGCGGGGACACAAGGGACACGCCCACTTCGTTAATTATGCAAATTAAACCATGCCCACTTCATTATAAGAGGTTAAGTTGAGGGTTAAGCCACGCCCATTATGTTAATGAGGGATTTAAGCCACACCCACTTTCATATATGGGGTTAATTAGAGGTTTAAGCCACACTCACTATGTTAATTAGAGGTTTAAGCCACACCCAATATGTTAATTAGGGGGTTAAGCCACGCCCACTTGATAATAAAGGGTTAAATCGGGGTTTAAGCCACACCCACTATGTTAATTAGGGGTTTAAGCCACGCCCACTTAAAAATAAAGGGTTAAATTGGGGGTTAAGCCACACCCACTATGTTAATTAGGGGGCTAAGCCACACCCACTTGATAATAAAGGGTTAAATTGGGGTTTAAGCCACGCCCACTATGTTAATTAGGGATTTAAGCAACGCCCACTATATTAATTAGGGGTTTAAGCCACACCCACTATGTTAATTAGGTATTTAAACCACACCCACTATGTTAATTAGGGAGTTAAGCCACGCCCACTATGTTAATTAGGGGCTTAAGCCACGCCCACTTGATAAGAAAGGGTTAAATTGGGGCTTAAGCCACACCCACTATGTTAATTAGGGGTTTAAGCCACACCCACTATGCTAATTAGGTGTTTAAGCCACGCCCACTTGATAAGAAAGGGTTAAATTGGTGTTCAGGCCACAGCCATTATGTTAATTAGGGGTTCAAGCCACGCCCACTGGAAGGAAAAACCACGCCCCAAATGCAAATTAGAGCCGCTAAACCCCCAAAGCCACACCCAAAATGCAAATTACCCACAAGCCACGCCCACAAATCCCTAAAGCCACGCCCCAAAATGCAAATTACCCACAGGGAAACCCTGACCACGCCCACCAACACAAAAGCCACGCCCCCAATTATGAAAATAACCCCCAAGCCACGCCCCAAATGCAAATTAGACGAGACAAAATGCAAGCCACGCCCCTCAGAGATAAGCCACGCCCCCAAACGCGAAGCCACGCCCCCCAAACGTGAAGCCACGCCCCCAAACGCGAAGCCCCGCCCCCACCGGAAGTCCAGGGCCGTGTGGGCGTCGCCCTCTCCATGCAAATCAAAGGCGTGGACTGAGGAAAAAGGGGCGGGGCTTGGTCAGGAGGCCACGCCCACTCCCAAACCAGTTCAAACCAGTAAAAACCAGTAAAAACTGTGTAAAAGTCCCATTTTTTCCCCATTTTTAACCCCTTTTTTGTCATTTTTTCGCCGTTTTTCGCCGTTTTTCCCCGTTTCTCCCCATTTCCCCTCCCAGTCCCTCCCAGTTTGTCCCAGTCCCCTCCCAGTACAAACCAGTACAAACCAGTAACCCCAAATCCCCTTTTAACCCCTTTTTCTGCATTTTTCCCCCATTTTTCCAATTTTAACCCTTTTTTCCCCATTTTTTCACCGTTTTTTCCCATTTTTTCACCGTTTCTCCCCATTTTCCCCCTCCCATTTCCCTCCCAGTCCCTCCCAGTCCCCTCCCAGTACAAACCAGTACAAACCAGTAACTCCAAACCCCATCTCCCCCCATTTTTAACCCTTTTCTCACCATTTTTTCCCCATTTTTTCCCCATTTTTTCCCCATTTTTTCCCATTTTTTCCCCGTTTTTTCCCATTTTTTCCCCCTTTCTCCCCATTCCCCCCTCCCAGTCCCTCCCAGTCCCCTCCCAGTCCCCTCCCAGTATAAACCAGTACAAACCAGTAACCCCAAGTTCCCCTTTTAACACTTTTTCCCCATTTTCCCCCATTTTCCCCATTTTAACCCATTTTTTGCCATTTTTTCACCGTTTTTTCCCAGTTTTTCCTGGTTTTTCCCCATTTCGTCCCCTCCCAGTCCCTCCCAGTATAAACCAGTACAAACCACTAACCCCAAATCTTATCTCCCCCCATTTTTAACCCTTTCTCCTCCAATTTCCCCCCATTTCCCCCATTTTTAACCCTTTTTTCCCCATTTTTTCACCGTTTTTTCCCATTTTTTCACCGTTTTTCCCCCGTTTCTCCCCATTTCCCCCCTCCCAGTATAAACCAGTATAACCCAGTCACCGTGGCTGGCCCAGGAGCAGTAGAGCGCCTGGCGGCCGTCGGGCCCGAGCGCCACGTCCAGGATGCTCCACCCGACCTGGCGCCCCCTGGTGGCGCGGAGGAGCCGCAGCCCCGCCCCCGACACCTCGAACAGCCGCAGGAAGTGGTCTGGTTTGGGGTGAAAAATGCACATTTTGGGAAATTTTGGGATTTGGAGAAAAAAGTGGAAATTTTGGGGCGAAATTTGAGGGGTTTAGGGTGAAAATTGGGGGTTTTAGATCAAAATTTGGGGGTTTTACGTCAAATTTTTGAGATTTTTCTGATCAAAATTTGGGGGGTTTTAACCAACGTTTTGGGGTTTTGGGTTGAAATTTGGGGGTTTTTGGTCAAAAATTGGGAATTTTGGGGTAGGAATTTGGAGATTTTGGGGGATTTTGTGTTAAAAATTGGAGATTTGGGGTTGAAATTTGGGATCTTTTCGGTCAAAGTTTGGGGGTTTTGGGTTAAAATTTGGGAGTTTCTCCATCAAAAATCGGGAGTTTTTAGCCCAAATTTTGGGGATTTTGGGTCAGGTTTTGGGGTTTTTGTAGAATTTTGGGTCCAAAATATGGAAATTTGGGCGATTTTGAGGTAAAAATGTGGAGGGTCTCAGTTGAAATTTGGGATAATTTGGTCAAAATTTGGGGATTTTGTGTCAAAACTTAGGAGTTTTTACGTCCGAAATTCAAGAATTTTGGCAGATTTTGGGTCAAAATTTGGGAATTTGGGGAAGATTTGGGTTAAAATTGGGGAGGTTTGAGTCAAAAATTTGCGGGTTTAAGGTCAAAATTTGGGAGATTTTGGGGCGAAAAATCGGGAGTTTCTGGAGGGATTTTGGGTCGAAACTTGGGGAATTTTGGGTCAAAAATTTGAGAATTTTGGTGATTTGGGGGAAAAATTTGGGAGTTTCGGGTTTTTTTTCAGGATTTCCCCAAATTTTGGGAATTTTTTTGATTTCGGGTCACCCTGGCACCCAAAAATAAAAAAAAATCACATTTAAACCCCACAAAAATACAAAATTGCCCAAAAAAATCCAAAAAAGTAAAAAAAAAAACACCAATTTTTTTGCAATTTTTTTCAAAATTTCAGGAGTTTTTCCCAAAATTTCCAAATTTTTGGGAATTCGCCCCAAATTTTGGGAATTCTGCGAATTCCCCTCACCCTGACACCAAAAAAAAATCACATTTAAACCCCGAAAAACGCCGTAAAAATCCCAAATTTTTCGTGATTTTCACCAAATTTTTTGCAATTTTCCCCAAAATTTCAGGAATTTTTCCCGAAATGTCCCAAATTTCCATGAATTCGCTCCAAAATTTTGGGAATTTTTCAAATTCCCTTTTCCCTGACACCAAAAAAATCACATTTAAACCCCAAAAAACGACGTAAAAATCCCAAATTTTTCACGATTTTCACCGAATTTTTTGCAATTTCCCCCAAAATTTCAGGAATTTTTCCCGAAATGTCCCAAATTTCCGTGAATTCGCCCCAAAATTTGGGAATTTTGGGGATCGGTCTCACCCTGACACTGAGAAAAATCACATTTAAACCCCAAAAAACGCCGTAAAAATCCCAAATTTTTCGCGATTTTCACCAAATTTTTTGCAATTTCCCCCAAAATTTCAGGAATTTTTCCCGAAATGTCCCAAATTTTCAGGAATTCACCCCAAAATTCGGGAATTTGGGGATCGTCTCACCCTGGCAGGCGGTCAGGAGGCGGCGGCCGCGCTCGGCGAAGACGGCGCAGAAAACCTTCTGGGGGTGTGGCTCCAGCGCCGCCGCGTGATTGGGCAGGAAGCTGAGGGGGCGGGGCCTGAGGGGCGGGGCCTCGGACAGGCCACGCCCCTCCCGGCCACGCCCAGGGGGATTAAAGCGGTTTAAAAGGGATTAAAGCGGTTTAAACCGGTTTGAGTCGGTTATGAACCGGTTTAGGGCGGGTTAAAAGTCAGTTTGAGGCAGTTTAAGCCGGTTTGAATTGGATAAAACCGGTTCAAACCAGTATAAACCGGTTTAAAATCAATTAAAAATGGCTAAAAACCAAAATAAATCAGTTAAAAATGGCGAAAAACCGGTTTGAACTGGTTAAAAACGGCTAAAAACCGGTTTAAATCAGTTAAAAATGGCTAAAAACTGAATTAAATCAGTTAAAAATGGCTAAAAACTGAATTAAATCAGTTAAAAATGGCTAAAAACCGAATTAAATCAGTTAAAAATGGCTAAAAACCGGTTTAAATCAGTTAAAAATGGCTAAAAACCAAATTAAATCAGTTTAAAATGGTTAAAAACCGGTTTAAATCAGTTTAAAAAGGCTCAGACCAGTATAAACCGATTTAAATTTAAATAATTTAAATTTAAATTTAAATTTAAATTTAAACCGATTTAAATTGGTCTAAACCAGTTAAAACCACCACAAACCACTTTAAACTGGTTAAAAACCGGTTTAAACCGGTTTGAAACCAGTATAAACTGGTTTAAAATGGTTAAAAAAGGGTAAAAAATGGTTCAAACCAGTATAAACCAGTTTAAATTGGGTTTAAAAGGTTAAAAAACATTTCGAACCAGTATAAACCAGTTTAAACCAGTTTAAAATGGTTAAAAATGGTTAAAAACCAGTTTAAACCAGTAAAAACCAGTTTAAACCAGTTTAAAATGGGTAAAAGTGGTTAAAAACCAGTTTAAATCAGCACAAACCAGTATAAACCAGTTTAAAATTGTTAAAAATGGTTAAAAACCGTTTCAAACCAGTATAAACCAGTTTAAAATTGTTAAAAATGGTTAAAAATGGTTAAAAACCAGTTTAAACCAGTATAAACCAGTATAAACCAGTTTAAAATAGTTAAAAATGGTTAAAAACCAGTTTAAATCAGCACAAACCAGTATAAACCAGTTTAAACCAGTGAAAAACCAGTATAAACCGGTTTATTTGGCTAAAAATGGCTGAAAACCAGTTCAAACCGGTTTAATCTGATTAAAACCAGTTTAAACCAGCATAAACCAGTTCAAAACCCGCTATAAACCGGTTTAAACCGGGTAAAAATGGCTGAAACCAGTATAAACCAGTTTAAACCAGTATAAACCAGTATGAACCAGTTTAAAATAATTCAAAACCAGTATAAACCAGTTTAAATCAGTGAAAAACCAGTATAAACCAGTTCAAAATTATTCAAAACCAGTATAAACCAGTTTAAAATGGCTCAAACCAGTATAAACCAGTATAAACCAGTTCCGAACCACTTAGAAATGGTTAAAAACCAGTTTAAACCAGTATAAACCAGTATAAAATGGTTAAAAACCAGTTTAAACCAGTAAAACCCAGTTCAAACCAGTATGAACCAGTGACTCCACCCCCTCCCAGTCCAAACCAGTCCAAACCAGTCCAAACCAGTTCCTTACTGGGAGCTCAGCCGGTTTCTCTCCTCTCTGGTGAAGCTCCGCCCCCATTCGCGCTGGGAGGGGGGAGGGGCGGGGTCAGCTCCCAGTATAAACCAGTATAAACCAGTATAGACCAGTTTAGACCAGTATAAACCAGTATAGACCAGTATAAACCAGTATAAACCAGTATGGACCAGTACAAACCAGTAACCCCAAACCCATTCCCAGTACAAACCAGTAACCCCAAACCCATTCCCAGTACAAACCAGTAACCCCAAACCCATTCCCAGTACAAACCAGTAACCCCAAACCCATTCCCAGTACAAACCAGTAACCCCAAACCCATTCCCAGTATAAACCAGTAACCCCAAACCCATTCCCAGTACAAACCAGTAACCCCCAAACCCCTCCCAGTACAAACCAGTTCATCCCAGTTTACCCAGTATGGTCCCAGTTCCCTCCCAGTGACCCCCCAAGACCCCTCCCAGTCCCTCCCAGTATAAACCAGTACAAACCAGTAACCCCAAATCCCCATTTTTAACCCTTTTTCCCCCATTTTTTTCCCATTTTTTCCCCATTTTTCCCCATTTTCCCCCTCCCAGTCCCCTCCCAGTATAAACCAGTAACCCCCAAACCCCTCCCAGTACAAACCAGTATAAACCAGTACAAACCAGTAACCCCAAATCTCCATTTCCCCATTTTTTCTCCATTTTTAACCCTTTTTTCTCCATTTTTCCTCCATTTTTAACCCTTTTTTTGCCATTTTTTCCCCGTTTTTCCCCGTTTTTCCCCATTTCCCCCCTCCCAGTCCCTCCCAGTCCCTCCCAGTCCAAACCAGTAACCCCAAATCCCCATTTCCCCAATTTTTAACCCCTTTTTTGCCATTTTTAACCCTTTTTTCCCCATTTTTCCCCATTTTCCCCCATTTTCCCCCGTTTTTCCCCAATTTCCCCCAATTTCCCCCTCCCAGTCCCTCCCAGTCCCCTCCCAGTACAAACCAGTCCAAACCAGTACAAACCAGTAACCCCAAATCCCCATTTCCCCATTTTTAACCCTTTTTTCCCCATTTTTCCTCCATTTTTAACCCTTTTTTTGCCATTTTTTCCCCGTTTTTCCCCGTTTTTCCCCATTTTCCCCCTCCCAGTCCCTCCCAGTCCCCTCCCAGTATAAACCAGTACAAACCAGTATAAACCAGTAACCCCAAATCCCCATTTTTCCCCATTTTTAACCATTTTTCCCCCATTTTTCCTCCATTTTTAATCTTTTTTTGCCATTTTTTCCCCGTTTTTCCCCATTTTCCCCCGTTTTTCCCCAATTTTCCCCCCCCAGTCCCTCCCAGTACAAACCAGTAACCCCCAAACCCCTCCCAGTATAAACCAGTACAAACCAGTAACCCCAAATCCCCATTTTCCCCATTTTTAACCCTTTTTTCCCCATTTTCCTCCATTTTTAACCCATTTTTTGCCATTTTTCCCCCGTTTTTCCCCGTTTTTCCCCATTTTCCCCCTCCCAGTCCCTCCCAGTCCCCTCCCAGTACAAACCAGTACAAACCAGTCCCCACCTGCCGCACCAGCCTGGGGAGGCTCCGCTCGGGCCCCGCCCCGGCCCCGCCCCCCCCGAGCTCCGCCCACAGCTCCTGCAGGGCGGGGCCGGGCGGGGGAGGGGCGGCTGCAGAGAAAAGGGGCGGGGCTTCAGATCAGACCACGCCTCTTTTAGTTTGGCCCCTCCCATTTAGCCCCTCCCCTCCCTTTAAGCCCCTCCCACCCATTTAAGCCCCTCCCCTTTATTCAAATTAACCCCATTTAAGCCCCTCCCACTTATTTAAGCCCCTCCCCTTTATTCAAATTAATCCAGTTAAGCCCCTCCTTCTTTCTTTAAGCCCCTCCCACCCATTTAAGCCCCTCCCCTTTATGCAAATTAACCCCATTTAAGCCCCTCCCACTTATTTAAGCCCCTCCCCTTTATTCAAATTAATCCCTTTAAGCCCCTCCCTCTTTCTTTAAGCCCCTCCCACCCATTTAGGCCCATCCCCTTTATGCAAATTAAACCCTTTTATGCCCCTCTCACCCATTTAAGCCCCTCCCCTTTATTCAAATTAACCCCCTTTAAGCCCCTCCCCCTTTCTTTAAGCCCCTCCCACCCATTTAAGCCCCTCCCCTTTATCCAAATCAATCCATTTTAGCCCCTCCCTATTTCTTTAAGCCCCTCCCACCCATTTAAGCCCCTCCCCTTTATTCAAATTAACACCCTTTAAGCCCCTCCCTCTTTCTTGAAGCCCCTCCCACCCATTTAAGACCCTCCCCTTTATTCAAATTATTCCCTTTAAGCCCCTCCCACCCATTTAAGCCCCTCCCCTTATTCAAATTAATCCCTTTTAAGCCCCTCCCACCCATTTAAGCCCCTCCCCTTATTCAAATTAATCCCTTTTAAGCCCCTCCCGCCCATTTAAGCCCCTCCCCTTCATTCAAATTAATCCCCTTTTAGCCCCTCCCGCCCATTTAAGCCCCTCCCCTTTATGCAAATTAACCCCCTTTAAGCCCCGCCCCCACCTCCGGAGGCCTCCGGGGCCCCTCCCCCTCCTTCCTCCTCCTCCTCCTCCTCTTCCGGTTCCGGTTCCGGTTCCGGTTCCGGCTCCGAGTCCGAGTCCGAGTCCAATTCCGGCTCCGGGAGCCGCCCCCGCCCCGACCTGGAGAGTTCCGGAAAGGGACAAAATTCACCCAAAATTCAACAAAATTCAACAAAAATTCACCCAAAATTCACCCCAAAATTCACCCCAAAATTCACACCAAAATTCAACAAAAATTTAACAAAAATTCAACAAAAATTCAACAAAAATTCACCCTAAATTCACCACAAAATGCAACAAAAATTCACCCCAAAAATGGCCAAAATTTACCCCCAAAATGGCTCAAAAATTCGCCCCAAAAATGGCCAAAATTCACCCAAAATTCATCCAAAATCACCCTAAAATTCACCTCAAATTCACCCCAAAATTCACCCGAAATTCACCCCAAAATTCAACAAAAATTCACCCAGAATTCACACCAAAATTCACCCCAAAATTCAACAAAAATTCACCCAAAATTCACCCCAAAAATGGCCAAAATTCACCCAAAATTCAACAAAAATCCACCCAAAATTCACTGAAAGAGTCCCAAAAATTCACCCCAAAATTCACCCAAAATTCACCCCAAAATTCAACAAAAATTCACCCAAAATTCACTGAAATAGCCTCAAAAATTAGTCTAAAAAACGGCCAAAATTCACCCAAAAGTCAACAAAAATTCACCCAAAATTCACTGAAAGAGTCCCAAAAATTCACCCCAAAATTCACCCAAAATTCACCCCAAAATTCAACAAAAATTCACCCAAAATTCACCTAAATAGCCTCAAAAATTAGTCTAAAAAACGGCCAAAATTCACCCAAAAGTCAACAAAAATTCACCCAAAATTCACCCAAAAATTCAGCAAAAATTCACCCAAAATTCACCCCAAAATTCAACAAAAATTCACCCCAAAAGTGGCCAAAATTCACCCCAAAAATGGCCCAAAATTTACCCCAGAAAGGGCCCAAAAGTTCACCCAAAATTCACTGAAATAGTCCCAAAAATTCACCCCAAAAAAGGCCAAAATTCCCCCAAAATATTCCCCAAAATATTCCCCAAAAATTCCCCAAAAATTTCCCAAAAATGCCAAAAAAATTCCCAAATATTAAAAAAAAATTTCCCCAAAAAATTTCCCCAAAAATTCCTCAGAAAATTCCCCAAAAATCCCCAAAAAAGCACCAAAAATTAAAAAAAAAAAGCCTCAAAAATTCAAGAAAAAAAGGCCCCAGGATTCCAAAAAAAATCTAAAAAAATCCCCAAAAAATTCCTAAAAAAATTACCCAAAACTCCCAAAAAATTCCCAAAAAAATGGACCAAAGAAATTCCCAAAAATTCCCAAAAAAATCCCTTAAAATTCCCAAAAAAAAGCTGAAGAATTTCGAAAAAAATGCCCCAAAAAATGCCCAAAAAATTCCCCAAAGAAGCCTAAAAAATTCCCAAAAAAATCCCAAAAAAAGTCCAAAAACTTCTGAAAAAAATCCCAATAAATTCCCAAAAAAGCCCCAAAAATTCAACAAGAAATGCCAAAAATATCCCCAAAAAATCCCCAAAGAATTCCCAAAAAAAGTCCAAAAATTCCCAAAAAAATCCCAAAAAATCCCCCAAAAATCCCAAAAAATTTCCAAAAAATGCCCAAAAAAATTCCCAAAAATTCCACAAAAATGTCCCGAAAAATTGCCAAAAAAGCCCCAAAAAAATCCCAAAAAAATCCCAAAGAAAGCAACAAAAATTCCCAAAAAATGCAAAAAAAATCCGAAAAAATTCCCAAAAAATCCCCAAAAATCCCCAAACCCCCAAATCCCCCTCAGGGCCCCTCCCCCACCCCAAACGTGCCTCAGTTTCCCCCAAATCCCCAAAATTCACCCCAAATCTGCCCCTCCCCCACCCAGATCCCCCCAAATCCCCCAAATTTCCCCCAAATCCCCCCAAAATCCCCTCCCCCACCCCCAAATCCCGAAATTTCCCCCAAATCTTCCTCATGGCCCCTCCCCCAGCCCAAACCTGCCTCAGTTTCCCCAAATCCCCCAAATTTCCCCCAAATCCCCCTCAGGGCCCCTCCCCCACCCCAAATCCCCCAAATTTCCCCCAAATCTGCCCCTCCCCCACCCCAAATCCCCCTCAGGGCCCCTCCCCCCCCCAAATCCCCCCCAAATCCCCTCCCCCACCCCAAATCTGCCTCAGTTTCCCCCAAATTTCCCCCAAATCCCCCTCAGGGCCCCTCCCCCACCCCAAATCCCCAAATCCCCCCAAATCCCCCCCAAATGCCCTCCCCCACCCCAAATCTGCCTTAGTTTCCCCCAAACCCCCCAAATTTCCCCCAAATCCCCCCAAATCCCCTCCCCCACCCCGAAATCCCCCAAATTTCCCCTAAATCCCCTCCCCCACCCCAAATCCCCCTCGGGGCCCCTCCCCCACCCCAAACCTGCCTCAGTTTCCCCCAAATCTCCCAAATTTCCCCCAAATCCCCCCCAGGGCCCCTCCCCCACCCCAAATTGCCTCAGTTTCCCCCAAATCCCCCAAATTTCCCCCAAATCCCCCTCAGGGCCCCTCCCCCACCCCCAAATCCCCCAAATTTCCCCCAAATTGCCCTCATGGCCCCTCCCCCACCCCAAATCTGCCTCAGTTTCCCCCAAATCCCCCAAATTTTCCCCAAATCTGCCCCTCCCCCACCCAAATTTCCCCCAAACCCCCCAAATCCCCTCCCCCAGCCCCAGCTCCCCTCCCCCACCCCCAATTTCCCCCCCCGCCCCTCCCCCCCCTCACCTCCGGAGCAGCGCGCGCAGCTCGGGCAGCTCCAGCCCCTCCCCCCCCTCCCCCTCCCCCTCCCCCGCCCCTCCCCCACCCCCCCCCCGGGCCGCCCCTCCCCCCCCCTCCCCCCCTCTCCCCTCCCCCCCTCCGCTCCTGCCGCCCATGGAACCCCCCGAGCGGCACTTCCGGGTTAGGCCACGCCCACAGCGCTAAATTCACCAATCACAGCGCGGGATGCAAAGCCACGCCCACCACGCTGTTTACAACAGCGTAAGGGGCGTGGCTTAGTGGCGCTTCCTGAAAGGGGCGTGGCTTAGCAAAGAAAGAGATTTGATTGGTGGAGGGGCGTGGTTAAAGGAAAGGAGGGTGCGGATTGGTTGGAGGGGAAGGGGTTGTAAGGGGCGTTGTGATTGGTGGAGAGGAGAGGGGGGGAATGAGAGGGAAGCGGTGATTGGGTGAGAGGGGGGAAGGGGAAAGGAGGGGGAAATGGGGGAATTTGGGGGAAAAAAGGGAAAATTTGGGAAAAAATAGAAAAAAAGGGGGGAAAAAGTGGGAAAATTTGGGGGGGAATGGGGGAAAATTTGGGGGAAAATGGGAAAAATGGGAAAATTTGGGGGAAAACGGGAGGGAAATGGGGAAAAATTGGGGAAAAATTGGGGGAAAATTGGGGAAAATTGTGAAAAAAAGGAGAAATTTTGGGGAAAATTTGGACAAAAAATGGAAAAATTGGGGGAAAAAGGGGAAATTTGGGGAAAATTGGGAAAAATGGGGCGAAAATGGGGAAAATTTGGGGAAAAATGGGAAAAAATTGGGGGAAATTGGGGAAAATTTGGGGGGAAATGGGGGAAAAGGGGGGAAAATTTAGAAATTTGGGGGAAGTGGGGAAAATTTGGATAAAAAAGGGAAAATTTGGGGAAAAATTGGAGAAAATTGTGAAAAAAATGAGAAATTTGGGGGAATTTTGGGGGGAAATAGGGAAAAATTAGGGGGAAAAGGAAAATTTAGGGGAAAATCGGGAAAAAATGAGAAATTTGGGGGGATTTTGGGGGAATTTTGGATAAAAAAAGGAAAATTTCGGGAGGGAAATGCGGAAAAATTGGGGGAAATTTGAGATATTTGGGCGAATTTGGGGGAATTTTGAGGAAAAAAGGGAAAATTTGAGGAAAAAAGGAGAATTTTGGGGGAAATGTGGGATAATTATGGGAAAATTTGGGGGAAAAAAGAAAATTTTGGGGGAAAATGAGAAAAGTTGGGAAAATTTTGGGGAAAATTGTGTAAAAAGGAGAATTTGGGGGGAAAGGGGAAAATTTGGGAAAACTTTGGGGGAAAAGTTGAATTTTTGGGGTAAAATTGGGGAATATCGGGAAAAAAGGAGAAATTTTGGGGGAAAATGGGGAAAATATGGGGAAAAATCTGGGGAAAATTGTGAAAAAAAGGAGAAATTTGGGGGAATTTTGGGGGAAATTTGGATAAAAAAAGGAAAATTTGGGGGGAAATGGGAAAAATTGGGGGAAAAAAGGAAAATTTAGGGGAAAATCGGGAAAAATTGAGAAATTTGGGGGAAAATGGGGAAAATTTGGGGAAAAAAGGAGAATTTTGGGGAAAATTGTGTAAAAAATGAGAAATTTTGGGGAATTTTGGGGAATATTTGAGGGAAATTGTGGAAAAAAAGGAGAAATTTTGGGGAATTTTTGGGAAAATTTGGACCAAAAAAAGGAAAATTTGGGGGGAAATGGGGAAAAATTGGGGAAAAAGGAAAATTTAGGGCAAAATCGGGAAAAATTGAGAAATTTGGGGGGAAATGGGGAAAATTTGGGGGAAAAAGGAGAATTTTGGGGAAAATTGTGTAAAAAAGGACAAATTTGGGGGAATTTGGGGGGAAATTTGGACAAAAAAAGGAAAATTTTGGGGGGAAATGGGGAAAAAGTGGAGGAAAAAAGGAAAATTTAGGGGAAAATCGGGAAAAAAATGAGAAATTTGGGGGGAAATGGGGAAAATTTGGGGGAAATTTGAGAGAAAAGGAAAATTTGGGGAAAAAGGAGAATTTTGGGGAAAATCGTGTAAAAAAGGAGAAATTTTGGGGGAATTTATGGAAAATTTGGGGAAAATTAGGGGAAAATTGGGAAAAAGGAGAATTTTGGGGGGAAAATTTGGGAAAACTTTGGGGAAAAGTTGAATTTTTGGGGTAAAATTTGGGAAAATTGGAAAAAATGAGAAATTTTGGGGGAAATTTGTGGAAAATTGGGGGAAAAGGAGAAATTTGGGGAAAATGGGAAATTTTGGGCTACAAAAGGGAAAATTTGGAGGAAAATTGGGGAAAATTTGGTCAAAATGTGGAAAATTGGGGAAATTTTGGGAAAAAAAGGAGAAAATTTGAGGAAAATGGGAAATTTTGGGTCAAAATGTGAAAAATGAAAGGAAAAGTGAATTTTTTGGGGAAAAAGGGGAAATTCAGGGAAAAAATGGGAAATTTGGCCTAAAATGGGGAAAATTTGGTGGAAAATGTGAAAATTTGAGGAAAAGGGAAAATTTAGTTAAAAATACAGAAAATTTGGGGAAAATTTAGGGGGAAATGGGAAATTTTGCTCCGAAATGAGAAAAATTCACAGGAAAAGCAAATTTTGAGTGGGAAAAAATGGGGAAAATTCAGGAAAAAAGGGAAAATTGGCCCAAAATGTGAAAATTTGGAAAATTATGAAAAATTTTATGAAAAATTATAAAATTTGCTCTAAAATGTAAAAAATTTAGGGAAAAAAAGTGAATTTTGAGGGGAAATTTTGGGGAAAAAAATCAAAAACTCACAAAAAAACCCAAAAATTCAAATTTTTTTTTTCAATTTTTTTATTTTTTTTTTTATTTTTTTCCCTCCTCCCACCCCGGGGACCCCAAAATTTTTTTATTTTTTGGGATTTTTAAATTTTTTCTTCCTCCTCCCCCTCCCCCTCCTCCTTTTCCAGCCCCTCCCCCACCCCCGGAATTCCCAAAATTCCCCCAAATTTTTAAATTTTTTTTTGTTTTTTGGAATTTTTTCCCCCCTCCCCCGACGCCTTTTCCGGCTCCGGCTCCACCTGCAAAAAACAAACTTTTTTTTTGGTTTTTGGGGGGAAAAAAGAGAAATTTGGGATTTTTTTTGTCCGGTCAGGGGTGGGGGAGGGGCGGGCGGGGCCCCTCCCCCCCACCCCAAAATTTGGGAGTTTTTTTTTGGGGGGAAAAAAGGGAATTTTGGGGGTTTTTAATACGGGGAGTACCAGGAGGTGGCTCTGGAACGGCCCCTGTGGAAAAAAAAGGGAAAAAATCAGAATTTTGGGAAAAAAACAACAAAATATTGATGGAAAATGAAAAATTTCAACCCAAAATGTCCCAAAATCAGCCAAAATGTCCCAAAAATTGATGGAAAATTGAAAATTTCAACCCAAAATCAGCCAAAATGTCCCAAAATTGATGGAAAATTGGTAATTTCAACCCAAAATGTCCAAAAAATTGATGGAAAATTGAAAATTTCAACCCAAAATCAGCCAAAATGTCCTAAAAATTGATGGAAAATTGAAAATTTCAACCCAAAATGTCCCAAAAATTGATGGAAAATTGAAAATTTCAACCCAAAATCAGCCAAAATATCCTAAAAATTGATGGAAAATTGGGAATTTCAGCCCAAAATCTCCCAAAATTTATTAAGAACCTCAAAATTCCATTAAAAAATTGGAAATTTTGGCTGAAAATGTCCCAAAAGCACCTGAAAATAAATGGAAAATTGGGAATTTTGGCCTCAAAATGTCCCAAAATTTGAATGAGAACCCCAAATTTTGATGGAAATTGGAAAATTTTAACCCAAAATACACCAAAATCAACCAAATTGTCCAAAAATTTGATGGAAATTGGAATTTTGACCCAAAATAAGCCAAAATTTGATGGAAAATTGGGAATTTCGGCCCAAAATGTCCCAAAATTTGAATGAGAACCCCCCAAAAAAATTGGAAAATTCGACCCAAAATTGCCCAAAATTGGAGTGAAAACCCAAAATTTGGAAATTTGAGCCCAAAATGTCCCAAAATTTGAATGAGAACCCCAAAATTTGGTTAAAAATTGGAAATTTTGACCCAAAATGTCCCAAAAATCAGCCAAAATTTGGTGTAAAATTGGAAATTTCAACCCAAAATGTCCCAAAATCAGCCAAAATGTCCCAAAAATTGATGGAAAATTGAAAATTTCAACCCAAAATCAGCCAAAATGTCCTAAAAATTGATGGAAAATTGGGAATTTCAGCCCAAAATCTCCCAAAATTTATTAAGAACCCCAAAATTCCATTAAAAAAATTGGAAATTTCAGCTGAAAATCTCCCAAAGTACCTAAAAATAAATGGAAAATTGGGAATTTTGGCCCAAAATGTCCCAAAGTTTGAATGAGAACTCCGAATTTTGATGGAAATTTGAAAATTTTGACCCAAAATTCACCAAAATCAATAAAATTGTCCCAAAATTTGATGGAAAATTGGAATTTTGACCCAAAATCAGTCAAGTTCTGATGGAAAATTGGAAATTTTGGCCCAAAATGTCCCAAATTCTGATGGAAAATTTCAGAATTTCACCCCAAAACGACCCAAAATTCACCTGAAAATCCCAAAATCCCCCCAAAAACTCACCTGGAAAACCCAAAAATGCCCCAAAATTGCTTCAAAAAATCCCAAATTTTCCAGGAATGACCCCAAATCCCTTCCCAAAAACCTCAAATCCTAAAAATCCCCAAAATCACAGGGTTTGAACCCAAAAATCTCACCTGAAAAACCCCAAAACTCACCTGAGAACCTCTAAAATCAACAGCAAAAACGCCTCTAAAAATGGCCCCAAAAACACCCCAAAATCGCTTAAAAAAACCCCAAATTTTCCAGGAATGACCCCAAATCCCTTCCCAAAAACCTCAAGTCCTAAAAAGCCCCAAAATCGCAGGATTTGAACCCAAAAAACTCACCTGAAAAACCCCAAAACTCACCTGAAAACGCTCCAAAAACCAACCGCGAATTGGAGAAACGCCGCTAAAAACAGCCCCGAAAACGCCCCAAAATCGCTCCAAAAACCCCCAAATTTTCCAGAAATGTCCCAAAATCCCTTCCCAAAACCCTGAAGTCCTAAAAAGCCCCAAAATCCCAAAAATTCACCCCAAAAAACTCACCTGAAAACACCCCGAAAATCAACCGCGGAATGGAGAAACGCCGCTAAAAAGGGCTCTGAAAATGCCCCAAAATCGCTTCAAAAAACCCCAAATTTTTCTGAAATGACCCAAAACCCCTTCCCAAAATTCCCAAATCCTAAAAAGCCCCAAAATCCCAAAAATTCACCCCAAAAAACTCACCTGAAAAACCCCAAAAATGAACCACGAAGATGCAAAAACGCCTCTAAAAACGGCCCCGAAAACGCCCCAAAATCACTTCAAAAAACCCCAAATTTTCCAGGAATGACCCCAAATCCCTTCCCAAAAACCTCAAGTCCTAGAAAGCCCCAAAACTGTTGTTTTTTGCCCCAAATCTGACCTGTAGCCCCGTGCCCGGGGCCGGGCGTAGCCGCTGTAGAATCGGGACCGGGCGGAGCCGTATCCCCCCCCCCGCCCCCGGAATCGCCCCCGGGGGAACCCGCGGTCGGTGCTGCTGATCCCGGGGCGGTTCGTCCTCTTGGGGATCACCTTTTGGGGCGAAAAAAGGGGATTTTGGGAAAAAACGGAGAAAATTTGGGGAGAAACGGTGAAAAAATGGCGAAAATCAGTGAAAAAATGGCGAAAATCGGTGAAGAAACGGCGAAAGTAGGAGGGAAAATGGGGGAATAGAAAGGAAAATAAAGGGTTAATTAAGGTTTGTTGTTTTGGGGTGAAAAAAGGGGATTTTGGGAAAAAATGGCGAAAATTTGGGGGGTGAAGGTGAAAAAACAGCGAAAATCGGTGAAGAAACGGCGAAAATAAGAGAAAAATGCGGAAATAAATGGGGAAATAAAGGGTTAAATGAGGTTGGTGGTGTTTGGGATGGAATTTTGGGGAGAAAAACGGGGATTTGGGGAAAAAACAGAGAAAATTTGGGGAGAAACGGTGAAAGAATGGCGAAAATCAGTGAAGAAATGGGGAAAATAGGAGGGAAAACGTGGACATAAATGGGGAAATAAAGGGTTAATAAAGGTTCGTGCTCCTGGGGATTGGATTTTGGGGAGAAAAAAGGGGATTTTGGGAAAAAAAGCTGAAAATTTGGGGTGAAATGGTGAAAAAACGGCAAAAATCGGTGAAAAATGGCGAAAATCGGTGGAAAAATGGGGGAAATATGAAAGAAATGCGGGAATGGAAAGGAAAATAAAGGGTTAATTAAGGTTTGTTGTTTTGGGGCAAAAAAAGGGGATTTTGGGAAAAAATAGGGAAAATTTGGGGAGAAACGGTGAAAAAATGGGGAAAATCAGTAAAAATTTGGTGAAAATCGGTGGAAAAATGGGGAAAATAGGAGGGAAAATGGGGACTAGAATGAAAATAAAGGGTTAAATGAGGTTTGTGTTCTTGAGAATCGAATTTTGGGGAGAAAAACGGGGATTTTGGGAAAAAACGGAGAAAATTTGGGGAGAAACGGTGAAAAAATGGCAAAAATCGGTGGAAAAACGGCGAAAATCGGTGGAAAAATGGGGGAAATATGAAAGAAATGGGGGAATGGAAAGGAAAATAAAGGGTTAAATAATGTTTGCGGTTTTGGGATGGAATTTTGGGGCGAAAAAAGGGGATTTTGGGAAAAAACAGAGAAAATTTGGGGAAGAACGGTGAAAAAATGGCGAAAATCGGTGAAAAAATGGG
Source organism: Taeniopygia guttata (assembly GCF_048771995.1). Classification (NCBI taxonomy): domain Eukaryota; kingdom Metazoa; phylum Chordata; class Aves; order Passeriformes; family Estrildidae; genus Taeniopygia; species Taeniopygia guttata. The sequence continues at coordinate 453,386 of NC_133061.1, forward strand.
GAAAATAGGAGAAAAATGGAGGGAAAATGCAGGAATAGAAAGGAAAATAAAGGGTTAAATAACGTTTGTGGTGTTGGGGATGGAATTTTGTGGTGAAAAAAGGGGATTTTTGGGAAAAATGGAAAAAATTTGGGGAGAAACAGTGAAAAAATGGTGAAAATCGGTGAAAAAATGGCGAAAATAGGAGAAAAAACGCGGAATAAATGAGAAATAAAGGGTTAATTAAAGTTGGTGCTCTTGGGGATCAGATTTTGGGGAGAAAAAAGGGGATTTTGGGAAAAAACAGAGAAAATTTGGGGAGAAACGGTGAAAAAATGGGGAAAATCGGTGGAAAAATGGGGAAAATCGGTGAAGAAATGGCGAAATTAGGAGGAAAAATGGGGAATAGAATGGAAAATAAAGGGTTAAATGAGGTTTGTATTCTTGCGGATCGGATTTTGGGGAGAAAAATGGGGATTTTGGGAAAAAACGGAGAAAATTTGGGGAGAAAGGGTGAAAAAATGGCGAAAATTGGTGAAAATTTGGGGAAAAGCAGTGGAAAAATATGTAAAATATTAAAGAAATGGGGGAATAGAAGGGAAACTAAAGGGTTAAATAATGTTTGTGGTGTTGGGGATGGAATTTTGGGGAGAAAAACGGGGATTTTGGGAAAAAACGGAGAAAATTTGGGGAGAAACGGTGAAAAAATGGGGAAAATGGGTGAAAATTTGGGGAAAATCGGGAAAAGGAATTTGGGAATAAATGGAAAAATCGAAAAAAGGGGAAAAATCAGAAAAAATCACGAAAAATTTAGAAAAAATTGGGAAAATCATAGAAAATTAGGGAAAATCAAAGAACAAAGGGAAAAACCAGAAAAAATCAGGAAAAATCAAGAAAAAAATTTGAAAAAATCGGGAAAAAAGGGAAAAAATGGGGTAAATGATGAAAAAATTGTAGAAAATGGGAAAAATGATGGAAAATGTGGGAATTCGGGGAAAAGTGTGGGAATTTGGGGAAAACTGGGAAAAAAGGGCAGAAAATCCAAGAAAAAAGGGAGAAAATCAGGAAAAATTGGAAAAATGAAGAAAAAAATCAGAAAAAATGGGTGAAAAAGAAAAAATCAGAAGAAAACTAAAAAATAGGAAAAAAATTGGGGAAAATTCTGGGAAATGGTGGAAAATGGTGGGAATTTAGGGAAAAATTGGGAAGAAAAAAAATTAAAGAAAAACAAAAAAAACTGGGAAAAAATCAAGAAAAAATTCAGAAAAAATCAAGAAAAAATCAGAAAAAAATCAGGAAAAAAATCAGGAATAATCAAGAAAATATCAGAAAAAAAATGGGAAAAAATAGGGAAAAAATGAAAAAAAAATCGAGAAAAAATGGGTGAAAATGGGGAAAATTCTGGGAAATGGTGGAAAATGGTGGGAATTTAGGGAAAAATTGGGAGGAAAAGAAAAATCCAAGGAAAAAAGGAAAAAAATGGGAAAAAATCAAGAAAAAAAATCAGGAAAAATCAGGAAAAATTTGGCAATAATCAAGAAAAAATCAGAAAAACTTGGGAAAAAATAGGGAAAAAATGAAAAAAAATCAGGAAAAAAGTGGGAAAATGGGGAAAATTATGGGAAATGGTGGAAAATGGTGGGAATTTAGGGAAAAATTGGGAGGAAAAGAAAAATCAAAGGAAAAAAGGAAAAAAACCGGGAAAAAATCAAGAAAAAATCAGGAAAAATCAAGAAAAAAATCAGGAAAAACATCAGGAAAAAAAATCAGGAAAAAATCAGAAAAGATCAGGAAGAAAATCAGGAAAAATCAAGGAAAAAAAACAAGGAAAAATCAGAATAAAAATCAGGAAAAATCAAGAAAATCAAGAAAAAATCAGGAAAAATCAAGAAAAAAATCAAGAAAAATCAAGAAAAAAAAACAGAAAAAAATTGGGAAAAAATGAAAAAAATCAAGAAAACATCAGAAAAAAATCAGGAAAAATACAGAAAAAAATTGGGAATAATCAAGAAAAAATCAGAAAAAATAGGGAAAAAATGAAAAAATCGGGAAAAAAGTGGGAAAATGGGGAAAATAATGGGAAATGGTGGAAAATGGTGGGAATTTAGGGAAAAATTGGGAGGGAAAAAAAATAAAAGGAAAAAGGGAAAAAAATGGGAAAAAATGAAGAAAAAATGAGGAAAAAATCAAGAAAAAATCAGAAAAAAATCAGGAAAAAATTGGGAATAATCAAGAAAAAATCAGGAAAAAATGGGAAAAAATAGAGAAAAAAAGAAAAAAAAATCGGGAAAAAATGGGTGAAAATGGGGAAAATTATGGGAAATGGTGGGAAATGGTGGAAAATGGTGGGAATTTAGGGAAAAATTGGGAGGAAAAAAAAATTAAAGAAAAACAAAAAAAAAAAACTGGGAAAAAATCAAGAAAAAAATCAGAAAAAAATCAGGAAAGATCAGAAAAAATCAGGAGAAACTCAGAAAAAAAATCAGGAAAAATCAAGGAAAAAATTAGGAAAAATCAAGAAAAAAATCAGAAAAAATTGGGAAAAAATAGATAAAAAAATCAGAAAAAAAAGGGAAAAAATGGGGAAAAAATGAAAAAAAAATGGGGAAAAAAGTGGGAAAAGTTGTGGAAGTGCTGGGAAATGCTGGGAATTCGGGGGAAATGTGGGAATTTGGGGATTTTTGGGAATTTTGGGAATTCTGACCTTGATCTGCCTCCCCCGGAACAGGGACTCGTCCAACGCCATCGACGTCCGAACCGACTCCTTGTCCGAGAACTCGATGTACGCAAAGCTGGAAAATCACCCAAAAATCAGATTAAAAATGGACCGAAAATGGGGGAATTCGGCCCAAAAATCGGCACTAAAATCGGCACTAAAATCACACAGAAATCGGCCCAAAAATCAGATTAAAAATGCACCAAAATTGGGGGAATTCGGCCCAAAAATCGGCACTAAAATCGGCACTAAAATCACACAGAAATCGGCCCAAAAATCAGCCAAAAATGGGGGAATTTGGCCCAAAAATCGACACTAAAATCACACAGAAATTGGGCCAAAAATCAGCCCAAAATGGGGGAATTCAGCCCAAAAATCGGCACTAAAATCACCCAGAAATCGGCCCAAAAATCAGACAAAAATGGGGGAATTCAACTCAAAAATCAGCCCAAAATCAGTTCAAAAATCACACAGAAATCAGCCCAAAAATCAGCAAAAAATGGGGGAATTCAGCTCAAAAATCAGCCCAAAAATCGGCACTAAAATAACACAGAAATCAGCCCAAAAATCAGCCAAAAATGGGGGAATTCGGCCCAAAAATGAGCACTAAAATCACACAGAAATCGGCCCAAAAATGGGGAAATTTAACCCAAAAATTGGCCCAAAACTGGGGAAATTCAGCCCAAAAATCGGCTCAAAAATGGGGAATTCAGCCCAAAAATCGGCACTAAGATTTACACAGAAATCAGCCCAAAAATCAGCCAAAAATGGGGGAATTTGGCCCAATAATCAGCCCAAAAATGGGGAAATTCAGCCCAAAAATCGGCACTAAAATCACCCAGAAATCAGCCCAAAAATGGGGAAATTCAGCCCAAAAATTGGCACTAAAATCGCACAGAAATCGGCCCAAAAATCAGACAAAAATGGGGGAATTTGGCCCAAAAATCAGCCCAAATCAGCCCAAAAATGAGACAAAAATGGAGTAAAAATAGGGGAATTCAGCCCAAAATTCGGCACTAAAATCAGACAAAAATGGAACAAAAAATGGGGAATTCAGCTCAAAAATCGGCCCAAAAATGGGGAATTCAGCCCAAAAATCAGCCAAAAATGGGGGAATTCAGCCCAAAAATCGGCACTAAAATCACACAGAAATCGGCCCAAAAATGGGGAAATTCAGCCCAAAAATCAGCACTAAAATCAGCCCAAAATGGCCCAAAAATGGGAAATTTTGGGGATGAATTTTGGGATTTTTTTGGGATGAATTTTGGGGTTTTTTTGGGGTGAATTTTGGGAATTTTTAGGACGAATTTTGGGATTTTTTGCCCGGAGTTTGGGATTTTATGGGATGAATTTTGGGTGAATTTCAGGTAAATTTTGAGATTTTTTGGTGAATTTCAGGAGAATTTTGTGGAAAATTTTGAGGTTTTTTTGAAATAAATTTTGGGGCTTTTTTTGGTGAATTTCAGGTACATTTTGGGTGAATTTTGGTACTTTTGGGGTGAATTTTGTTATTTTTTGATGGACATTTTGGGATTTTTTTTGGATGAATTGCAGGTAACTTTTGTGATCTATTTTCAGATTTTTTGGGATAAATTTCACAATTTTTTAGGATTTTTGGGATGAATTTTGGGATTTTTCGGAGGGAATTTTGATATCTTTTAGACCAATGTGATGAATTTTGGGGTGAAATTTGGGATTTTCTGAGACAAATTTTGAAATATTTTGGGATTTTTTTTGGGGCGAATTTTGGGGTGAAATTTGGGATTTTCTGAGACAAATTTTGAAATACTCCAGGGTAAATTTTGGGATTTTTTTTTTGGGGCGAATTTCATGTAAATTTTGGGGTAAATTTTAAGATTTTTTTGGAACAAATTTTGGGATTTTTTGGGTGAATTTCAGGTAATTTTTGGCGTAAATTTTGGAATATTTTGGGGCAAATTTTGCGATATTTTTGAGGTGAATTTCAGATAAATTTTTGGATTTTTTGGCATAAATTTTGAGATTTTTTTGGGACAAATTTTGAGATATTTCGAGACAAATTTTTATGGTTTTTTCGGTGCAAATTTTGACATTTTTCATGCCAAAATTCGGGTTTTTTCCCCAAATTTGGGCCGATTTTCGCGGGGTTTTTTTTGTGTACCCCGAAAAGGCGGGGAGGGGCGTGTCCCTTGGGTCCCTCATTAGCATAAATCTGCATGTATTTGCATACTGACCCCTTGGGGTGGCCGCTGTACTTGTCGCACAGGATGGTGACGCGGTTGACGGAGCCGCAGCCGTGGAAATGCGCCTCCAGCTCCTCGGCCGTGGCGCCGTAATCCACCTGGAATTCCCCAAAAATAAACATTCCTGAGGGGTCTGGGACATTCCGGAATTTTTGGGGATTTTTTGGGAATTTTTGGGATTTTTTTGGGGATTTTTCGGCTTTTTTTTACTATTTTTTAAAGATTTTTCGCCATTTTTTCACCTCAAAATTCACATTTTTTCCGTCTGGAAATTCCCCATTTTCCTCCCTGAATTCCCCATTTTTCCCAAATTTCTCAAAATTCCCAATTTGCCTCCAAAATTCCCAAAAAATTCCCAATTTTCCCTTCAAAATTCCAAAATTCCCCCAAAAAAATCCCCAAAAACCCCAAATTTGCCCCCCTCAGCCGTGGCGCCGTAATCCACCTGGAATTCCAAAAAAATAAATATTCCTGAGGGGTTCTGGAAATTCGGGAATTTTTGGGAATTTTTTGGGAATTTTTTGGGGAATTTTTCAGCTTTTTTTTACCATTTTTTCACCATTTTTAAAAGATTTTTTGCCATTTTTTCCCCTCAAAATTCCATTTTTTTTCCCCATTTTCCTCCCCAAATTCCCCATTTTTCCCAAATTTACCAAATTTCCCAATTTTCTCCACAAAATTCCCCAAAAATTCCAATTTTCCCTTCAAAATTCCTAAATTTCCCCCCAAATTCTCCAAAACATCCCCAAAACCCCCAAATTTCCCCTCCTCAGCCGTGGCCCTGGAATCCACCTGAAATTCCCAAAAAAATAAATATTCCTGAGGGGTCTGGGACATTCTGGAATTTTTGGGAATTTTTTGGGAATTTTTTCGGATTTTTTTTGTGATTTTTTGGGGATTTTTCGGCATTTTTTTACCGTTTTTTGAGGATTTTTCGCCATTTTTTCCCCTCAAAATTCCATTTTTTTCCCTCTGAAATTCCCCATTTTATTCCCCAAATTCCCCATTTTTCCAAAACCCAATCTTACCCCCAAAAATCCCCAATTTTCCCGCCCAGAATTCCCTGTTTTTCTCAAATTCCCAAAAAAATCCCCAAAATTCCTCATTTTCCCACAAAATTCTCAATTTTCCAGCCAGAATTCCCAATTTTGCCCCAAAATTCCCAATTTTCCCCAAAAATCCCCAAAATTCCAGATTCCCCCCCCAAAAAATCCCCAAATTTCCACAAAATTCCCAATTTTCCCTTCAAAATTCCCAAATTTCCTCCCAAATTCCCCAAAAAAATCCCGAAAAACCCCCAAATTTCCCATCCTCGGCCGTGGCGCCGTAATCCACCTGGAATCCCAAAAAAATAAATATTCCTGAGGGATCTGGGACATTCCGGAATTTTTGGGAATTGTTTTGGGGATTTTTTCGGATTTTTTGGGGGATTTTTTGGGGATTTTTCGGCGGTTTTTTTTTGCATTTTTTGAGGATTTTTCGCCGTTTTTTCACCTCAAAATTCCAATTTTTTCCCTCTGGAAATTCTCCATTTTCCCCCCAAAATTCCCCAATTTTCTCCCAAAATCCCCAATTTTCCCTTCAAAATCCCCAATTTTTTCACCCAGAATTACCCGTTTTTCTCAAATTCCCAAAAAATCCCCAGAAAATTCTCAATTTTCCCTCCCAAATTTCCCAGATTTTCCTGAAATTCCCTATTTCCTCAAAATTCCCATCTTTTTCTGCCAGAATTCCCAATTTTCCCCAAAAAATTCCCAATTTTCCCCCCAAATCCTCCAAGACTCTCCAAAAATTCCCAATTTCCACCCAAAATTCCCCAATTTTTCCACAAAATTCCCAAGTTTCCCAAAAAATTCCCAATTTGCCTCCAAAATTCCCAAAAAATTCCCAATTTTCCCTTCAAAATTCCCAAATTTCAAAAAAAAATCCCCAAAAACCCCAAATTTCCCATCCTTGGCCGTAGCCCCGTAATCCACCTGGAATCCCAAAAAATAAACATTCCTGAGGGGTCTGGAAATTCTGGAATTTTGGGGAATTTTTTGGGATTTTTTTTGTGATTTTTCGGCTTTTTTTTGGCGTTTTTTTACCATTTTTTGAGGATTTTTCGCCATTTTTTCACCTCAAAATTACAATTTTTTCCCTCTGGAAATTCCCCGTTTTCCTCCCCAATTTCCCCATTTTCCTCCCTAAATTCCAAAACCAAATTTTCCCCCCAAAAATTCCCCAATTTTCCCCCCAATTTTCCCGCCCAGAATTCACCGTTTTTCTCAAATTCCCAAAAAAATCCCCAAAATTCCTCAATTTTCCCACAAAATTCTCAACTTTCCATTCCTAATTTTCCAGATTTTCCAAAATTCCCCATTTCCTCAAAATTCCCCAATTTTTCCACCAGAATTCCCAATTTTCCCCCAAATTCCTAATTTTCCCCCAAAATTCCCAATTTTCCCCCAAAATTCCCAATTTTCTCCACAAAATTCCCCAAAAATTCCAATTTTCCCTTCAAAATTCCCAAATTTCCCCCGAAATTCCCCCAAAAATCCCCAAAAACCCCAAATTTCCCATCCTCAGCCATGGCCCCGTAATCCACCTGGAAATTCCCAAAAAACCTGAAATTCCTGAGGGGTCTGGGAAATTTGGGAATTTTTTTGGAATTTTTTCGGATTTTTTTTGTGATTTTTTTGGAGATTTTTCGGCATTTTTTTTGCATTTTTTTACCATTTTTTGAGGATTTTCCGCCATTTTTTCCCCTCAAAATTCCATTTTTTTTCTCCATTTTCCTCCCCAAATTCCCCATTTTTCCCAAATTTCCCAAAATTCCCAATTTTCCCTCCAAAATTCCCAAAAAATTCCCAATTTTTCCCTTAAAAATTCCTGAATTTCCCCCTAAATTCCCCAGATTTTTTGAGATTCCCCATTTCCTCAAAATTCCCCAATTTTACTGCCAGAATTTCCAATTTTCTCCCCAAATCCCCCAAAAATCTCCAAAAATTCCCAATTTTCCCCCAAAAATCCCAAAAATTCCACAATTTTCCCTCCAAAATCCCCAAATTTCCTTAATTTTTCCACAAAATTCCCAATTTTCCCCCAAAATTCCCAAGTTCCCACAAAATTCCCAAAAAATTCCCAATTTTCTCTCCGAAATCCCCAAATTTCCCCCAAATTCCCCAAAAAATCCCCAAAACCCCAAATTTCCCCTCTTCGTCCATGGCAATAGAATCCACCTGGAAATCCCCAAAAAAAAACATTCCTGAGGGGTCTGGGACATTCCGGAATTTTGGGAATTTTTTGGGAATTTTTTCGGATTTTTTTGCGATTTTTTGGGGATTTTTCGGCTTTTTTTTTCCATTTTTTCACCGTTTTTTGAGGATTTTTCGCCATTTTTTCCCCTCAAAATTCCAACTTTTTCCTCTGAACAGTCTCCATTTTCCTCCCCAAATTCCCCATTTTTCCCAAATTCCCCAGAATTCCCGATTTTCCCTCCAAAATTCCCAATTTTTCCCTTCAAAATTCCCAATTTCCCCCCAAATTCCCCCAAAAAATCCCTAAAAACCCCAAATTTCCCATCCTCAGCCGTGGCGCCGTAATCCACCTGGAATCCCAAAAAATAAACATTCCTGAGGGGTCTGGAAATTCGGGAATTTTTGGGAATTTTTTGGGGATTTTTTCGGATTTTTTTGCGATTTTTTGGGGATTTTTCGGCATTTTTTTGCGTTTTTTTACCATTTTTTGAAGATTTTTTGCCGTTTTTCCCCCTCAAAATTCCAATTTTTTCCCTCTAGAAATTCCCCATTTTTCCAAAACCCAATTTCCCCCCAAAATTCCCAAATTCTCCCCCGAAATTTCCCCCCAAAATTCCACAATTTTCCCAGCCAGAATTCCCTGGTTTTTTTCCAAATTCCCAAAATTCTTCAATTTTCCCACAAAATTTTCAATTTTCCCTCCCGAATTTCCCAGATTTTTCGAAATTCCCCATTTCCTCAAAATTCCCTATTTTCCAGCCAGAATTCCCAATTTTCCGCAAAAAAATCTCAAAAAATTCCCCAATTTACCCCCAAAAAATCCCCAAATTTCCCCAAAATTCCCAATTTTCCCCCAAAATGCCCCAATTTCCCCCCCAAAATCTCCAACATTCCCCAATATTCCCCCAAAAATCCCCAAAATTCCCCAATTTTCCCGCAAAATTCCCAATTTTCCCCCAAAATTCCCAATTTTCCCTTCAAAATTCCCAAATTTCCCTCAAATTCCCCAAAAAAATCCCCAAAACCCCAAATTTCCCATCCTCGTCCATGGGAACGGAATCCACGTGGAAATTCCCCAAAAAAAACCATTCCTGAAGGCTCTGGGAAATTCGGGAATTTTTTGGGAATTTTTTGGGATTTTTTTTGGGATTTTTTGGGGATTTTTCAGCTTTTTTTTTACCATTTTTTCACCATTTTTTGAGGATTTTTCGCCATTTTTCCCCTCAAAATTTCAATTTTTTCCCTCTGGAAATTCCCAATTTTCTTCCACTAATTCCCCATTTTTCCCAAATTTCCCAAAATTCCCAATTTGCCTCCAAAATTCCCAATTTTTCCTATTAAAATTCCCGAATTTCCCCCTAAATTCCCCAGATTTTTTGAGATTCCCCATTTTCTCAAAATTCCCAATTTTACCGCCAGAATTCCAAATTTTCCCCCAAAATTCCCAATTTTCCCCCCAAAAATGCCCAACATTCCCCAATTACCCCCCAAAAAATCCCCAAATTTCCACAAAATTCCCAATTTTCCCCCAAAATTCCCAAATTTTCCCCCAAATTCCCCCAAAAAAATCCCAAAACCCCCAAATTTCTCAGCTGGGAATTTTTGGGGTAATTTTTGGCTGATTTTGGGACATTTTTGGGGTGTTTTTTTAGGGTATTTTGGGGGCATTTTTTGGGACTTTTTGGGGTGATTTTGGGGGATTTTGGGCGTTTTTTTTAAGGGTGTTTTTTTAGGGTATTTTGGGGCCATTTTTGGGGATGATTTTGGGGTAATTTCGGGGTGATTTTGGGGGATTTTTTGGTTTTTTTTTTTTAGGGTATTTTGTGGCCATTTTTGGAGATTTTTGGGGATGATTTTGGGGTAACTTTTTGGGTAATTTTGGGGTGATTTTGGGACATTTTTGGGGTGTTTTTTAATGGTATTTTTTTGGGATTTTTGGGGATGATTTTGGGGTAATTTTGGGGATGATTTTGGGGTAATTTTGGGGTGATTTTTGGCGGATTTTTGGGGTGGTTTTTTAGCGTATTTTGGGGCCATTTTTGGGGATTTTTGGGTATTTTTGGGGTAATTTTGTGACATTTTGTGGGGGTTTTTTTAGAGTATTTTGGGGTCATTTTTGGGGATTTTTGGGGATGATTTTTGGGTATTTTTGGGGTGATTTTGTGACATTTTTTGGGTGGTTTTTTAGGGTATTTTTGGGGCCATTTTTGGGGATTTTGGGGATGATTTTGGGGTATTTTTGGGGGATTTTTGGGACATTTTTGAGGGTTTTTTAAAGGGTATTTTGTGGCCATTTTTGGGGGTGATTTTGGGGAATTTTTGGGGTTTTTTTAGGGTATTTTGCGGCCATTTTTGGTGATTTTTAGGGATGTTTTGGGGTAATTTTGGGGTGATTTTGGGGGATTTTAGGGGGTTTTTTTTAGGGTATTTTGGGGCCATTTTTGGGGATGATTTTGGAGCCATTTTTGGGGATTTTTGGGGATGATTTGGCGTATTTTTATGGTGATTTTGGGAGATTTTTGGGGTTTTTTTTAGGGTATTTCGGGGCCATTTTTGGAGATTTTTGGGGATGATTTTGGGGTAATTTTGGGGGATTTTTTGGGTGGTTTTTAAGGGTATTTTGGGGCCATTTTTGGGGATTTTTGGGGATGATTTTGGGGTAATTTTGGGGCGGTTTTGGGGGATTTTTGGGGGTTTTTTTAGGGTATTTTGTGGCCATTTTTGGGGATGATTTTGGGTATTTTTGGGGGATTTTGGGGGATTTTTGGGGTTTTTTTTTAGGGTATTTTGTGGCCATTTTTGGGGATTTTTGGGGATGATTTTGGGGTAATTTTGGGGTGATTTTGGGACATTTTTGGGGGGTTTTTTTAGGGTATTTTGTGGCCATTTTTGGGGATGATTTTGGGGTAATTTTGGGGTGATTTTGGGACTTTTTTTTTTTTTAAGGGTATTTTGTGGCCATTTTTGGGGGATTATTTGGGATGATTTTGGGGTAATTTTGGGACATTTTTGAGGGTTTTTTAAAAGGTATTTTGTGGCCATTTTTGGGGATTTTTGTGGATGATTTTTGGGTGATTTTGGGGGATTTTTGGGGTGTTTTTTTTGGGTATTTTGTGGCCATTTTTGGGGTGATTTTGGGTATTTTTGGGGGATTTTGGGGGATTTTTGGGGTTTTTTTTTAGGGTATTTTGTGGCCATTTTTGGGGATGATTTTGGGGTAATTTTGGGGTGATTTTGGGAGATTTTTTGGGGGTTTTTTTTAGGGTATTTTGTGGCCATTTTTGGGGATTTTTGGGGATGATTTTGGGGTAATTTGGGGGGATTTTGGGACATTTTGGGGTTTTTTTTTTAAGGGTATTTTGTGGCCATTTTTGGGGATGATTTTGGGGTGATTTTGGGGGATTTTTTAGCGTATTTTGGGGCCATTTTTGGGGATTTTTGGGGATGATTTTAGGGTATTTTGTGGCCATTTTTGGGGACTTTTGGGGATGATTTTGGGGTAATTTTGGGGTGATTTTGAGGGATTTTTGGGGTGTTTTTTTAGGGTATTTTGGGGCCATTTTTGGGGATTTTTGGGGATTTTTTTTAGGGTATTTTGTGGCCATTTTTGGGGATGATTTTGGGGTAATTTTGTGGTGATTTTGGGACATTTTTGGGGTATTTTTTTAGGGTATTTTGTGGCCATTTTTGGGGTAATTTTGGGGTGATTTTGGGGGATTTTTGGGGTGTTTTTTTAGGGTATTTTGTGGCCATTTTTGGGGATTTTTGGGGATGATTTTGGGGTGATTTGGGGGCCATTTTTGGGGATGATTTTAGCGTAATTTTGGGGTGATTTTGGGGGATTTTTGGGGTGTTTTTTTAGGGTACTTTGTGGCCATTTTTGGGGATTTTTGGGGATGATTTTGGGGTGATTTTGGGGGATTTTTTAGGGTATTTTGGGGCCATTTTTGGGGATTTTTGGGGATGATTTTGGGGTAATTTCAGGGTGATTTTAGGACATTTTTGGGGTGTTTTTTTAGGGTATTTTGGGGATGATTTTGGCGTAATTTTGAGGCGATTTTGGGACATTTTTGGGGTGTTTTTTTAGGGTATTTTGTGGCCATTTTTGGGGATTTTTAGGAATGTTTTTGGGGTGATTTTGGGGTGATTTTGGGGGATTTTGGGACGTTACGTTGCCCACGTAGATGGAGCGGGCGTCGGCCTCCATCTTCTCCTCCAGGGACATGATCACCGGGCCGGCTGCAAAAACACAAACATTGGGGGAAATTCAGGGGATTTTGGGAAAATTCGGGGATTTTGGAGGGAATTGGGTGAAATTTGGGGGTTTTGGGGAAAATTTGGGGGATTTTTGGGGAAATTTGGGGATTTAGGGTTGAATTTGGAGTGAATTTTGGAGATTTTGGGGTGAATTTGGGGATTTTGGGGTGAATTTTGGGGATTTTGGGCTGAATTTTGGCCATTTAATGGTGAATTTTGGGATTTTGGGGTGAATTTTGTTCATTTTGGGGTGAATTTGGGGATTTTGGGGTGAATTTGGGGATTTTGGGGTGAATTTTGTTCATTTTGGGCTGAATTTGGGGATTTTGGGGTGAATTTTGGTCAATTTGGGGTGAATCTGGGGATTTTGGGGTGAAATAAACTAAAAATTAAAACTAAAAATAGTTCTGGGGTAAATTTCGGTTTTTTGGGGTGAATTTTTTTTTGGGTGGATTTTTGGCCATTTTTAGATGAATTTTGACCATTTTGGGATGAATTTGGTGGTTTTGGGGTGAACTTTGACCATTTTGGGGTGAATTTGGGGTGATATGGGGGGTTTTGGGGTGAATTTTGGCTATTTTGGGGTGATATTTGGTCATTTTGGGGTAAATTTTAGCAATTTTGGGTGAATTGTGGCCATTTCAGAGTGAATTTTGGATATTTTGGGGTGGATTTTGTCTATTTTGGGGTAAATTTGGGTGAATTTGGTGGCCTTGGGGTGAATTTGGTGTTTTTGGGGTGAATTGTGGCCATTTTGGGGTGAATTTGGGTGAACTTGGTGTTTTTGGGGTGGATTTGGGGTGGATTTGGTGGTTTTGGGGTGAATTTTGGCCATGTTGGGGTGAATTGTGGCCATTTTGGGGTGAATTTTGGATATTTTGGGGTAAATTTTGGTGAATTTGGTAGTTTTGGGGTAAGTTTGGGGTTTTTGGGGTGAATTTCGGCCATTTTTGGGTGAATTGTGGTCATTTTGGATATTTTGGGTGGATTTTTTGCTATCTTGGGGTAAATTTGGTGGTTTTGGGGTGGATTTGGGTTTTTTTGGGGTGAATTTTGGCCAATTTGGTGTGAATGTGCTGGTTTTGGGGTGAATTTGGGTGAACTTGGTGACTTTGGGGTGAATTTGGGGTGAATTTTGGCCATTTTGGGGTGGACTTTGTGTATTTACGGACGAATTTGGTGGTTTTGGGGTGGATTTGGGGTGAATTTGGGGGTTTTTGGGGTGGATTTTGCGTGTTAAGGGGTGAATTTGGTGGTTTTGCGGTGAATTGTGGCCATTTTGGGGTGAATTTTGGCCAATTTGATGTGAATTTGGTGGTTTTGGGTGAATTTTGGCCATTTTGGGGTGAATTGTGTCCATTTCGGGGTGAATTTGGTAGTTTTGGGTGGATTTTGGCCATTTTGGGGTGGATTTTGGCCATTTTGGGGTGAATTTGGGTGAATTTGGGCCATTTTGGGGCGGATTTTTGCCATTTTGGGGTGACTTTGGTGGTTTGGAGCGAATTTTGGCCATTTTTGGGCGGATTTTTGCCATTTTGGGGTGAATTTGGGGCGAATTTTGGCCATTTTGGGGTGAATTTGGGGCGAATTTTGGCCATTTTGGGGTGGATTTTGCGTATTTACGGATTAATTTGGTGTTTTTGGGGTGGAATTGGGGTGAATTTGGTGGTTTTGGGGTGAAATTTGGCCATTTTGGGGTGGATTTGGAGTGAATTTTTGCCATTTTGGGGCGGATTTTTGCCATTTAGGGGCGAATTTGGGTGAATTTTGGCCATTTTGGGGTGGACTTAGCGTATTTACAGACTAATTTGGTGTTTTTGGGATGAATTTGGGGTGAATTTGGTGGTTTTGGCATGAATTTAGGCCATTTTGGGGTGGATTTTATGTATTAAGGGGTGAATTTGGTGGTTTTGGGGTGAATTTTGGCCATTTTGGGGTGAATTTGGAGCGAATTTTGGCCATTTTGGGGCGGATTTTGGCCATTTTTGGGTGAATTGTGGCCATTTTGGAGTGAATTTGGTGGTTTTGGGCGATTTTTGGCCATTTTGGGGCGGATTTTTGCCATTTTGGTGTGAATTTTGGCCATTTTGGGGTGAATTTTGGCCATTTTGGGGTGGACTTTGCGTATTTACAGACGAATTTGGTGTTTTCGGGGTGGATTTGGGGTGAATTTGGGGTTTTTGGGCTCCTCTCACCGTTGCCCGGGGGAGGGCTCATGTTCATCTGTTTCTCCACCTCGTTCTGCAGCTCCTTCAGCTTCTCGGCCTCTTCCTCCATCTCCCGCACCCGGGCCTTGATGGCCTCCAGCTCCTGAAAAACCCAAAAAAACCCCAAAAAAATTCACCTGGGAATGATAAAAACCCACAAAATTTACCTGGGAACCAAAAAACCCTGAAAAAAACCCAAAAAACCCCACAAAGTTACACCTGGGAACAACAAAAACCCACAAAATTTACCTGGGAACTAAAGAACCCTAAAAAAACCCCAAAAAATTCACCTGGGAATGACAAAAACCAAAAAAATTTACCTGGGAACCAAAAAACCCTAAAAAAAACCCCAAAAAAATCAACCTGGGAACAACAAAAACCCACAAAATTTACCTGGGAACCAAAGAACCCTAAAAAAACCCCAAAAAACCCCACAAAGTTACACCTGGGAACGATAAAAACCCACATAATTTACCTGGGAACCAAAGAACCCAAAAAAAACCCCAAAAAATTCACCTGGGAACGACAAAAACCCACAAAATTTACCTGGCAACCAAAGAACCCTAAAAAAAACCCCAAAAAAATCAACCTGGGAACGACAAAAATCCACAAAATTTACCTGAGAACCAAAAAACCCTAAAAAAAATTCACCTGGGAACAACAAAAACCCCAAAAAATTTACCTGAGAACCAAAAAACCCCAAAAAAAACCCCAAATAAAACCCCAAAGTTACACCTGGGAACAACAAAAACCCACAAAATTTACCTGGGAACCAAAGAAACCTAAAAAAAAACCCCAAAAAAATCACCTGGGAACAACAAAAACCCACAAAATTTACCTGGGAACCAAAGAACCCTAAAAAAAACCCCAAAAAAATTAACCTGGGAACAACAAAAACCCACAAAATTTACCTGAGAACCAAAAAACCCTAAAAAAAATTCACCTGGGAACAACAAAAACCCACAAAATTTACCTGAGAACCAAAGAACCCTAAAAAAAAACCCCAAAAAATTCACCTGGGAACAACAAAAACGCACAAAATTTACCTGGGAACCAAAAAAAACCTAAAAAAAACCCAAAAAAATTTACCTGGGAACAACAAAAACCCACAAAATTTACCTGAGAACCAAAAAACCCTAAAAAAATACCAAAAAAATTCACCTGGGAACGACAAAAACCCACAAAATTTACCTGAGAAACAAAGAACCCTAAAAAGAACCCCACAAAGTTACTCCTGGGAACATCAAAAACCCAAAAAATTCACCTGGGAACAAAAAAAAAAAAACAAACCCAAAAAAACCCACAAAAAACCTCAAAGTTACATTTGGGAACCACAGAACCCAAAGTTACACCTTTAAATCTCCCTTTTTACGCCTCAAATTTCCCCATTTCCCCCTTTTTTCCCTCAAACCCTCACTTTCCCCCCTTTAATTCCTTTCCCACTTTTTATCCCTTTTTTTCCTAAAATCCCCCCATTTTCCTCTCAAATCCCTCTTTCTTTCCCTCAAATCTTCCATTTTCCCCTCAAACCCCACTTTTTAACCCATTTCCCCCTCAAATTCCCCTTTTTAACCCATTTTCCCCTCAAATCCCCTTTTCTAACCCATTTCCCCCTCAAATCCCCCTATTTACACCCATTTCCCCCTCAAATCCCTCATTTTTTAACCCATTTCCCCCTCAAATTCCCCCTTTTTAACCCATTTCCCCCTCAAATTCCCCCTTTTTTAACCCATTTTCCCCTCAAATCCCCCTTTTTAACCCATTTCCCCCTCAAATCCCACTTTTTTTCCCCCAAATCCCCCTATTTTCCCCCTCAACCCCCCTTATCCCCTCAAACCCCCATTTCCCCCCCAAAATTCCCATTTTAACCCATTTTTTCTCTTTTTAACCCCCCCCTCAGTTTCCCGCCCTTTTTCTCCCCTCACCCATTCACCCCCTTATCCCCTCAAACTCCCATTTTTCCCCCCCAAATTCTCATTTTAACCCATTTTTTCTCTTTTTAACCCCCCCTCAGTTTCCCGCCCTTTTTCTCCCCTCACCCATTGACCCCCTTATCCCCTCAAACCCCCATTTCCCCCCCAAATTCCCATTTTAACCCATTTTTTCTCTTTTTAACCCCCCTTAGTTTCACCCCCTTATCCCCTCAAACCCCCATTTCCCCCCCCAAATTCCCATTTTAACCCATTTTTTCTCTTTTTAACCCCCCCTCACCCATTCACCCCCTTATCCCCTCAAACCCCCATTTTCCCCCCCAAATTCCCATTTTAACCCATTTTTTCTCTTTTTAACCCCCCCCTCAGTTTCTCGCCCTTTTTCTCCCCTCACCCATTCACCCCCTTATCCCCTCAAACCCCCATTTGCCCCCCAAAATTCCCATTTTAATCCATTTTTTCTCTTTTTAACCCCCCCCTCACCCATTCACCCCCTTATCCCCTCAAACCCCCATTTTCCCCCCCAAATTCCCATTTTAAACCATTTTTTCTCATTTTAACCCCCCTCAGTTTCCCTGCCTTTTTCTCCCCTCACCCATTCACCCCCTTATCCCCTCAAACCCCCATTTCCCCCCCAAATTCCCATTTTAACCCATTTTTTCTCTTTTTAACCCCCCCCTCAGTTTCCCGCCCTTTTTCTCCCCTCACCCATTCACCCCCTTATCCCCTCAAAGCCCCATTTCCCCCCAAAATTCCCATTTTAAACCATTTTTTCTCATTTTAACCCCCCCTAACCCATTCACCCCCTTATCCCCTCAAACCCCCATTTCACCCCCAAAATTCGCATTTTAACCCATTTTTTCTCTTTTTAACCCCCCCCTCAGTTTCCCGCCCTTTTTCTCCCCTCACGCATCCACTCACCGGGTCCTCAATGGCGGCTTCCCCCGCCTCCCCTTCCCCCAGCCCCGCTTCCTCCTCCAGCTCCTCTCCGGCCCCTTCGTGAGGCGGCCCCGGCGCTGAGGCGGCGGCGGCGGCGGCGGCGGCGGCAGCGGCGGCGGCTCCGGCCCCGGTCCCGCTTCCCCCCGCCGCCCCTCCCGACCCTCCCCCGGCCCCTCCGCGGCCGCTCCCGCCCCGGCCCCGGCTCCCCCCTTCTCCCAGCGCCGCCTCCTCCGGCCCCGCCGCCGCCCCCAGGCCGTTGCCGTAAGGCGGGGAAGGATCTCCGGTTCCTCCGGGACCCCCCGGGCCCGCCCCGGTTCCGGCCGCGGCTCCTCCGGCAGCCGCCGCCATGGCCGCCATGGCCGCCCGCCCGCGCCGTGAGGGGGAACGTGAGGGGGCGGCCAATCAGAGAGCGCCGTGAGGCTTCGTGGGCGGGACCATACCTAAACTGACCAATCAACAGCCAGATATGCTGATAGACAGATTGTAAAACCACTTAAAACGCTGCTGCGTGGTTTTACGCTATCCAATCGGATTAAAGGTAGGCGGGAGAAAGAGTGAGGCAGCCAATAGGAACAGCGGAGCGGCGGGAGGCGGGAAGAGCGGCAGCCAATGGCAGCGCGAGGAAAGGGCAAAGCAGCGGCTAACAGCAAAAGGCTGGGGGCGTGGCTTGGTCTCATCCAACCAATAAAAACGCGTATTTCAGCGGAAAAGGCGTGGTTAGAAGGTGACAACCAATGAAGACGCTCAGAGGGGCGGAAGTGGGTTAAAGCTTCAGCCAATCGGCGTGCAGAAAGGCGGGGCTGAGGCGGAGCTGACCAATAGGAAGGCGCGGGGGGCGGGGTCTGGTCCTAAAGGCGCCACCGCCGCTTTTCTCTGCGCTCTCATTAAGTAGCCCCGTTTAATTACGCTGATTTAATTATGCTAATTAGCGCCTTAATAAATTAACTAAGCGGGCAATGCGGCCAAACGAGCGTTGAGGTGGCGCTCCGCGGGTTAATTAGGGGGTTAATTAGGATATAATTAATTGATTGGTTTGCACGCTGGGGTTTATTAGATAGGGCTTAATTAAGTTATTAATTTATTAGCGCAGGGGATTAATTAAAAGCGGCCGCGGCCCCTTTAAGACCGGGAGTTAATGAGTAACCCGCTAATCACGGCCGGCGGGGTTAATTAGTGAGCCATTAACGCCAGCGGGGCGCAATTAATGCGGCGTTAATTGCGGTGGGGGAGGGGGGAAGACAGGAGGGAGAGGGGGCGTGGCATGAGAGGAGGGGGCGGGGCCAAAAGGGGGGGCGTGGTTTGGAGCATAATATGCAATACAGAGCGTGATTTGCATAATGGGCGTGGTTTTACCTTTTAAGGAAGAAATGGGCGTGGTTTAACGAGTATTGGATCAATAGAGGGGGCGTGGCCAAGGCTGAATTTTAATGAGGGGGAAAGGCGGGAAACGGCGTCGCGCGCGAGGGGGCGGAGCCAGCGCTGAGGGGAAATCGGCGGTAAAGGCGTGAGGGGGAATTTTGAGGGGAAAAAGGGAAAATTTGGGTAAAAAATGGGGAATTTGGGGAAAAAATGGGGAATTTGGGTGGAAAAGGGGGAATTTCAGGAAGAAATGGAAAATTTTGAGGGGAAAAAGGGAGAATTTGGGTAATAAAAGGGGAATTTTGGGTAATAAAAATGGTGAAAAAAGGGAGAATTTCAGGAAAAAATGGAAAATTTTGAGGGGAAAAAGGGAGAATTTGGGGAGGAAAATGGAGACTTTGGATTAAAAAGGGAAAATTTGGGTTAAAAAGGAGAATTCGGGTAAAAAGGGGGGAATTTGGGAGCAAAAAGGGGGAATTTCAGGAAAAAATGGAAAAATTTGGGTGAAAAAGGGAGAATTTGGGTAGAAAAATGGAGAATTTGGGTGAAAAAAGGGAGAATTTGGGTAATAAAAGGGAAAATTTGGGTAAAAAAGGAGAATTTGGGTAAAAAAGGAGAATTTGGGTAAAAAAAGGGGAAATTTGGGTAAAAATTGGATAATTTAGGTTGAAAAGGGGGAATTTCAGGAAAAAAAATGGAAAATTTTGAGGGGAAAAAGAGAATTTGGGCGGGAAATGGAGAATTTGGGTAATAAAAGGGGAAATTTGGGTTAAAAAGTGGAGAATATGGGGAAAAAAGGGTGAATTTGGGTGAAAAAAGGGAGAATTTCAGGAAAAAATGGAAAAATTTGAGGGGAAAAAGGGAGAATTTTGGGGAGGAAAATGGAGAATTTTGTGAAAAAGGGAGAATTTGGGTAAAAGGGGGGAATTTGGGGGAAAAAAGGAGAATTCGGGTAAAAGGGGGAATTTGGGTGAAAAACTGAGAATTTGGGTAAAAAAAGGGAGAATTTGGGAGCAAAAGGGAAATCTGGGTAAAAAAGGGAGAATTTGGGTAAAAATTGGATAATTTAGGTTGAAAAGGGGGAATTTCAGGAAAAAAATGGAAAATTTTGAGGGGAAAAAGAGAGAATTTGGGGGGGAAAATGGAGAATTTGGGTGAAAAAGGGAGAATTTGGGTGAAAAAGGGAGAAATTGGGTAATAAAAGGGGAAATTTGGGTAAAACAGGAGAATTTGGGTGAAAAAATGAGAATTTGGGTAAAAAAGGGGGAATTTGGGTGAGAAAGGGAAAATTTGGGTAAAAAAGGGGAAATTTAGGTAAAAAAGGGAGAATTTGGGTAAAAATTGGATAATTTAGGTGAGAAATGGAGAATTTGGGTGGAATAGGGGAAATTTCAGGAAAAATGGAAAATTTTGAGGGGAAAAAGAGAATTTGGGGAGGAAAATTGAGAATTTGGGTGAAAAAGGGAGAAATTGGGTAATAAAAGGGAAAATTTGGGTTAAAAAGGAGAATTTTGGTAAAAGGGGGGAATTTGGGTGAAAAATGGAGAATTTGGGTAAAAAAAGGGGGAATTTGGGTGAAAAAGGGAGAATTTGGGAGCAAAAGGGAAATTTGGGTTAGAAAGGGAGAATTTGGGTGAAAAAATAGAATTTGGGTAAAAAAAGGGAAATTTTGGTAAAAAAAGGAATTTTCTGAGGGGATTTGGGGGTTTTAGGAGGATTTTGGAGTTTCATGAGGAGATTTTGGATTTTATGAGAGAATTTTGGGGTTTTCTGAGGAGATTTTTGTAATTTTTGAGGAGATTTTGAGGTTTTATGAGGGAATTTTGGGATTTTCTGAGGAGATTTTGGAATTTTCTGAGGCGATTTGGGGGTTTTAGGAGGATTTTCGGATTCTATGAGGGAATTTTGGGTTTTTTTGAGGAGATTTTTGGGTTTTATGTGGAGATTCTGAGGTTTCATGAGGGGATTTTGAGATTTTTTTTGAGGAGATTTTGTGGTTTAAGGAGGGAATTTTGGGGTTTTTTTGAGGAGATTTTTGTAATTTTTGAGGAGATTTTGGGGTTTTATGAGGGAATTTTGGGATTTTATGAGGAGATTTTGGAATTTTCTGAGGCGATTTGGGATTTTAGGAGGATTTTGGGGTTCCATGAGGGAATTTTGGGTTTTTTGAGGAGATTTCTGGGTTTTATGTGGAGTTTCTGAGGTTTTATGAGGGAATTTTGGGATTTTTTTTTTTTTGAGGAGATTTTGGGGTTTCAGGAGGGAATTTTGGGATTTTCTGAGGAGATTTTGGGGCTTTTTGTGGAGATTTTTGGATTTTATGTGGAGATCCTGAGGTTTCATGAGGGAATTTTGGGAATTTTGAGGAGATTTTGGGAATTTCTGATGAGATTTGGGAGTTTCAGGAGGATTTTGAAGTTTCATGAGGAGATTTTGTGGTTTCATGAGGGAATTTTGGGGTTTTCTGGGGAGAATTTGGAATTTTCTGAGGAGATTTGAGGATTTTCCGAGGCATTTTGTCCCATTTTGTGCCACTTTTGGGGAATTTTCATCAATTTTGTGTCACTTTTATGGCATTTTAAGCAATTTTGTGCAATTTTTGTTTGATTTTGTCCCATTTTGTGCCACTTTTGGGGAATTATGTTCAATTTTGTGTCACTTTTATGGCATTTTAAGCAATTTTGTGCCAATTTTGTTTAATTTTGAGCCGTTTTGGGCCACTTTTGCCTGATTTTGCTCCATTTTATTCACTTTTTTTCCATTTTGAGTCACTTTTGGCTAATTTTGCTCCATTTTATTCACTTTTCTTCCATTTTGAGTCACTTTTATTTGATTTTGAGCAATTTTGTGCCACTTTTGGTGCATTTTGAGCAATTTTATTCACTTTTCTGGCATTTTGTGCCACTTTCAGGACATTTACATAAATTTTGTGTCACTTTTATGGCATTTTAAGCAATTTTGTGCAATTTTTGTTTGATTTTGAGCCATTTTGTGCCAGTTTTATTCGATTTTTATCCATTTTGAGCCACTTTTGTTTAATTTTGAGCCATTTTGAGCCACTTTTGTTTGATTTTGAGCCATTTCAGGCCGATTTTATTTGATTTTGATCCATTTTGAGTCACTTTTGTTTAATTTTGAGCCATTTTGAGCCACTTTTGTTTGATTTTGAGCCATTTCAGGCCGATTTTTCCTCATTTCGGGGTCGGGTTTTTTTTTATATTTTAATTTTTTTTCCCCTCCCTCCTTTTTCCCTTTCCCCCCTCCTCCTCCTCCTCCTCCTCCTCCTCCGGCAAAGTCCGGCCCCGGCGAGGCCGAAGGTCACCCCCAAGGCTCCCTCTGTCCTTCCTCCTCCTCCCTAAAAAAACCCCCAAAAAATCCCTTTTTTCCCTCATTTTAACCCCGTATTTTTCTTGTATTTTTCACCCCAAAAAAACCACGAATTCCCGATGGAATCCGGCCCCAAAAACCGCGGAAAAAGCCCCAAAAAAGAGGAAAAAGAGGATGAAGAGGAGGGAGGAGTGGCACTGAAAAAGGAGATCGGACTCCTCAGCGCCTGCGGGATCATCGTGGGTGAGTTTTTGGGACCCTCCCCAAATCCCCAAAATCCCGAAAAAATCCCCAAAAATCCACCCAAAAACCCCTAAAACACAAATTGCCCCAAATCCCCAAAAATCGCTTTAAAACCCCCCCAAAAATTTGAATTTTTTCCCGTTGGGTTCCTCCGTGTTGTCCCTCGGGAACCCCCCAGGGTGAGGAAATTTTGGGATTTTCCTCCAAAATCGCCGCGGATTTTGGGGGAAAAACAAAAAAATTTCGGGGTTCGCCTCGAAAATTTGGGGGTTTGAGAATTTTGAGGGTTTTGGGGGTTTTGAGGGATTTTTTGGGGTTTTTAAGGCCAAATAAACAGCCGGACCCCCCTAAATTCCCCCCTCGGCCCTCGGGATCTCCCTAAAACCCCCCCAAAATCCCCCAAATTCCCCCCAAATCCCTCCCAAAATTCCCAGGATTTCCTCGGGACCCGAAATTCCCAAAATTCCCCCCAAAATTCCCTCCAAAACCCTCCCGGGTCACCCGGAATTGACCCAGTTTGGCCTTAAATTGACCCAAATTCACCCAAAATTCCCAAAATTTGCCCCAAATCGTGGGAATGTTTGCGGGGATGGGATTTGTGTCTTCCCAGAAACACCAAAATTGCCCCAAATTCATCCAAAATTGCCCCAAATCCCCCCAAAACCCCAAAATTCCTCTAAAATTACCCCAAATCCCAATTTTTTGCCCCAAATCCCCCAAAATTGCCCCAAATCCCCCAAAAATTTCCCCAAATTCTCCCAAAATTGCCCCAAATCCCCCCAAACCCCCCAAATTCCTCTAAAATTACCCCAAATCCCCAATTTTTTGCCGCAAATCTTCCAAATTCACCCCAAATCCCCCAAAATTGCCCCAAATCCCCCAAAATTGCCCCAAATCCCCCCAAAATTTCACCAAAAATTGACCCAAATCCCCCCAAAACCCCAAAATTCCTCTAAAATTACCCCAAATCTCAATTTTTTCCCCCAAATTCCTCCAAAACTGCCCAAATTCCTCCAAAATTGCCCCAAATCCCCCGAAATTCCCCTGAATTCCCCAAAAATTGCCCCAAATGCCACATTTTTTACCCCAAGTCCTCCAAAATTGCCCCAAATTCCAATTTTTTGCCCCAAATCCCCCGAAATTGCCCCAAATCCCATTTTTTTGCCCCAAATCCCATTTTTTTTTGCCCTAAATCCAGGGAATTTCATCAGGCTGGGAATTTTAATTCTCCCAAAATTCCCAATTTTCCTCCAAACCTCCCCCAAAACCCCTCAAAATCCTGGATTTTCCCCCATAAAACCCTAAAAATCCCTAATTTTCCCTCAAATCTCCCCAAAACCCCTAAAAATTCCTGATTTTCCCCCTGAAAAACCTAAAACTTCCTAATTTCTTCCCCAAAACCCCTAAAAATTCCCAATTTCCCCCCAAATCCTCCTCATTTTTCCCTCAAAATCCCTAAAAATTCCCAATTTTTCCTCCAAACCTCCCCCAAACTTCCCCCTAAAACCATAAAAAATCCCAATTTCTCCCCCAAAACCATAAAAAAATCCCAATTTCTCCCCCAAAACCATCTGATTTTACTCCCAAAACCTCTAAAAATTCCCAATTTTCCCAATTTTCCTGATTTCCCCCCCAAAACCCCCCAAAATTCCCTGTTTTCTCCCCAAAACCCCCAATTTTCCCCAAAACCTCCTGATTTCCCCCCCCCCAAAAAAAAAAATCCCAATTTTTCCCTAAAACCTCCGGATTTTTCCTCAACATCCTCAAAAATTTTGAATTTTCCTCCCAAACCCCCAAAAATTCCCTATTTTCCCCCCAAAACCTTCAGTTTTCTCCCCCAAAACCTGAAAATTCCTGGATTTACCCCCAAAAACCCCCAAAATTCCCAATTTCCCCCCAAAGAACCCCAAAACCCCCCGACTTCCCCCCCAATTTTCCCCCCCAAACCCTCCAATTTTCTCTCCAAAATCACCAAAATTCCCAATTTTCTCCTCAAAAACCTCTAAAAAATTCCCAATTCCCCTCAAAAACCCCTCAAAAAATTCCCAATTTCCCCGTAAAGAACCCCAAAACCCCCCAATTTCTCCCCAAACCCCCAAAAATTCCCAATTTTTCCCCAAACGACCCCGAAACCCCCCATTTTCCCCCAATTTTTCCCCAAAACCCCCCAATTTCTCCCCCAAAACTCCCGATTTTCTCCTCATAAACCCCTCAAAATTCCCAAGTCCCCCCAAAAACCCCTTAAAAATTTCCCAATTCTCCCCCAAAAACCCCTAAAAATTCCCAATTCTCCTCCCAAACCCCTAAAAAAAATCCCAATTTGTCCCCCCAAAATTCCAAATTTTTCCCCCAAAACCCGAAAATTCCCAATTTTCTCCTCAAAAACGTCTCAAAATTCCCAATTCACCCCCAAAACCCCAAAATATTCCAAATTTTTCCCCGAAATCCCTAAACAAATCCCACTTTTTCCCACAAAACCTCCCAATTCTCCCCCCAAAACCCCTCAAAAAACTCCCAATTTCCCCCCAAAACCCCTAAATATTCCCAATTTTTCCCCAAAAACCCCTAACAAACCCCAACTTTTTCCTCAAAAATTCCAAATTTTCCCCGGAAAACCCCTCAAAAAATCCCAATTTGTCCCCCAAAAATTCCCAATTTCCCCCAAAAATTTCCAATTTCCCTGCAAAATCCCTAAATACTCCAAATTTTCTCCAGAAACCCCTAAAAAATCCCAATTTTTTCCTCAAAAATTCCAAATTTTCTCCCCAAAACCCCTAAATACTCCAAATTTTCCCCTGAAAACCCCTAACAAATCCCAATTTTCTCTTCAAAACCCCCTCAAAATCCCCAAAAACCCCTCACAAACCCTAATTTCCCCTCCAAACCTCCCAATTCTCCCCCCAAAACCCCCTCAAAATCCCCGAAAACCCCTCACAAATCCCAATTTTTTCCTCAAAACCTCCCAATTTCCCCCCAAAACCCCTAAACACTCCCAATTTTTCCCCAAAACCCCCTAAATACTCCAAATTTTCCCCTGAAAACCCCTAACAAATCCCAATTTTTTCCTCAAAAATTCCAAATTTTCCCCCCAAAACCCCTCACAAACCCCAGTTTTTCCCTCAAAACCTCCCAATTCCCCCCAAAACTCCTCAAAAACCTCCCAATTTCCCCCAAAACCTTTAAAAATTCCCAATTTCCCCCCAAAACTCCTAAATATTCCCAATTTTTCCCCAAAAACCCCAAACAAACCCCAATTTTCCCTCAAAAATTCCCAATTCCCCCCAAAAACCTCTCAAAAAAGTCCCAATTTTGCCCCGAAACCCCAAAATATTCCCAATTTTTGCCAGAAACCCCTAAAAAACTCTCAATTTTTTTCCTCAAACATTCCCAATTTCCCCCCCAAAACCCAAAAATTCCTTGATTTACCCCCAAAAACCCTAAAACATTCACAATTTTCTCCTCAAAAAACCCCTAAAAATTCCCAATTTTCTCCTCAAAACTCCTCTAAAAAATCCCCAATTCTCCCCCCAAAACCCCTCAAAAACGCCGAATTTCCCCCCATAACCCCAAAACTCCCCGTTTTTTCCCGTTTTTCCCCGTTTTTTTTCTCCCCAGGGAACATCATCGGCTCGGGGATCTTCGTGGCGCCGCGGGGGGTGCTGGCGCACGCCGGGGCCGTGGGGCCGGCGCTGCTGATCTGGGGCCTGTCCGGGGCCGTCACGGCGCTGGGGGCGCTCTGCTACGCCGAGCTGGGCGTGGCCCTGCCCCGCCCCGGCGGCGACTACGCCTACGTGGGCCACGCCTTCGGGCCCCTCGTCGGGTGAGATGTGACAGATTCCTGAAATTTGGGGAAAAAACGGGGAAATTTCCCCTCATGGGGCCGTTTCCCGACAATTTTTCTGGGTTTCCCGCCACTTTGTGGCAGTTTCCCGCCATTTTGTGTCATTTTCCCGCCATTCTGTGGCGGTTTCCCTCCACTTTCTGTCGTTTTCCCGCCATTTTCCTTCCATTTCCCGCCATTTTGTGTCACTTTCCCGCCATTTTGTTACAATTTTCCGTCACTTTTCCACCATTTTGTTGCGGTTTCCCGCCATTTTCCTTCAGTTTCCCGCCATTTTCCTTCCGTTTCCCGTTTTGTGGCAGTTTTCCGCCATTTTGCGTCTCTTTCCCGCCATTTTTTGCGTAAATTTTGTGTCACTTTCCCGCCATTTCCTGTCAGTTTTCCACCATTTTGTGTCATTTTCCCGCCATTTTGCGTCTCTTTCCCACCATTTTTGTGTCAATTTTCTGTCATTTTCCTGCCATTTTCTGTTATTTCTCCCACCATTTCCTGTCAGTTTGCCACCATTTTGTGTCACTTTTCCGCCATTTTGTGTCGGTTTCCTGCCATTTTCCTTTAGTTTCTTGCCATTTTGTGTTGGTTTTCCGCCATTTTGTGTCAATTTTCTGCCATTTTGTGTCAATTTTCAGTCATTTTCCCGCCATTTTTTGTGGGTTTTCCACCATTTTGTGTCATTTTACCACCATTTTGTGTCTCTTTCCCACCATTTTTTGTGTCAATTTTCTGTCATTTTCCCGCCATTTTTTGTCATTTTCCCACCATTTTGTGTTTGTTTCCCACCATTTTGTGTCACTTTCCCGCCATTTTGTGTCATTTTCCTGCCATTTTGTGTCAGTTTGCCACCATTTTCTGTCATTTTTTTCCGCCATTTTCTGTCAGTGTGCCACCATTTTGTGTCGATTTCCCACCATTTTGTGTCGGTTTTCCACCATTTTGTGTTGCTTTCCAGCCATTTTGTGTCATTTTCCCGCCATTTTGTGTCGCTTTGCCACCATTTCCTGTCGGTTTCCCACCATTTCCTGTCACTTTCCCACCATTTTGTGTCGCTTTCCCGCCATTTTGTGGCAATTTTCCGCCATTTTGTGTCAATTTTCTGTCATTTTCCTTCAGCTTCCCGCCATTTTCTGCCATTTTTCTGCCATTTTCTGTCATTTTTCCGCCATTTTCTGTCATTTTTTTCCGCCATTTTATGTCATTTTTCTGCCATTTTGTGTCATTTTCCCGCCATTTTCCTTCCGTTTCCCGCCATTTTGTGGCAGTTTTCAGCCATTTTGTGTCACTTTCCCACCATTTCCTGTCACTTTCCCACCATTTTGTGTCACTTTTTCCACCATTTTGTATTGGTTTCCCGCCATTTTGTGTCTCTTTCCCACCATTTTTTGTGTCAATTTTCTGTCATTTTCCTTCACTTTTCCACCATTTCATGTCAGTTTTCCGCCATTTTGTGTCATTTTCCCGCCATTTTGTGTCTCTTTCCTGCCATTTTGTGTCAATTTTCAGTCATTTTCCCGCCATTTTTTGTGGGTTTTCCACCATTTTGTGTCACTTTTCCGCCATTTTGTGTCTCTTTCCCGCCATTTTTTGTGTCAATTTTCTGTCATTTTCCCACCATTTTATGTCATTTTTCTGCCATTTTGTGTCATTTTCCCACCATTTTGTGTCATTTTCCCACCATTTTCTGTCATTTTCCCACCATTTTGTGTCATTTTCCCACCATTTTGTGTCATTTTCCCACCATTTTGTGTCAGTTTTCCGCCATTTTGTGTCATTTTCCCGCCATTTTGTGTCAATTTTCCACCATTTTGTGTCACTTTCCCGCCATTTTGTGTCATTTTCCCGCCATTTTGTGTCATTTTTCTGCCAATTTGTGTCAATTTTCCACCATTTTGTGTCGCTTACCCACCACTTTGTGTCACTTTTTCCACCATTTTGTGTCATTTTCCCGCCATTTTCCCATTGGGCCTGAATTTTTTGGGATTTTTGGGCATTTTTTTGGGCTGGAATTTGATTTTTGGTGGGATTTTCTGGGAATTTTAGACCAGGAATTTTACAGGATTTTTTGGGGTTTTTTAGGGGATTTAAGGGCTGGAATTTTGTGAGATTTTTTTTGGTGATTTTAGGGAATTTTTAGGCCGGAATTTTATGGCATTTTTATCAGATTTTACGGGATTTTTACCAGATTTTTGGGCTGGAATTTTATGGATTTTTTAGGGGATTTTATGAGAATTTCAGGGAATTTTAGGGCTGGAATTTAGGAGATTTTTGGGGGATTTTAGGGACTTTTTAGGCCGGAATTTTATGGGATTTCTACCAGATTTTAGGACCAGAATTTTTGTGGGATTTTATGGGAATTTTAGACCAGATTTTTAAGGGGTTTTGGGGGGATTTTGGGGGGATTTTTGGGCTGGAATTTAATGAGATTTTTGGGTGATTTCAGGGATGTTTTAGGCTCGAATTTTATGGCATTTTCACTGGATTTTTGGGATTTTTAGGATGGAATTTTAAAGGGTTTTTTGGTGGATTTTCTGGGAATTTTAGACCACATTTTTAAGGGATTTTGGGGGGATTTTGGGGGATTTTAGGGCTGGAATTTTATGAGATTTTGGGGGATTTTCTGGGAATTTTATACCAGATTTCTAAGGGATTTTGGGGGGATTTTTGGGCTTGAATTCAATGAGATTTTTGGGGGATTTTATGGGAATTTTAGACCAGATTTTTAAGGGATTTTAGATGATTTTTAGGAGATTTTTGGGCTAGAATTTTATGATATTTTTGTGGGATTTTGTGGGAATTTTAGACTGGAATTTTATGGCTTTTTCACTGGATTTTTGGGCTGGAATTTTATGAGATTTTTGTGGGATTTTCTGGGAATTTTTGACCAGATTTTTAAGGGATTTTGTGGGGATTTTTAGTGCTGGAATTTAATAAGATTTTTGGGAGAATTTCAGGAATTTTTTAACCTGAAATTTTACCCAATTTTAAGGAATTTTAGCGCTGCGATTCGCGACATTTCCTCACCGCAACTCAACAAAAAATCTCAATTTTCGCCTCGTTTTTTTTCCCTTTTCCTCCCGTTTTTTCGCCCCGTTTTTTTTTTTAACCTCTCCCCTGATGGAATTTTCCCAAAATTGCGTTTTTTCCGCCCAGATTTTTGCGCCTGTGGATCTCGGTGCTGGTGATTTACCCGACCAACCAGGCGGTCATCGCCCTGACCTTCGCCAACTACGTCCTGCAGCCGCTCTTCCCCACCTGCGGCACCCCCGAGCCCGCCCTGCGCGTCCTGGCCGCCGCCTGCCTGCGTGAGTCCCGAAATTCCCGAAATTCCCAGCGTTCCCAAAAAAAATCCGGGAAAAAACGGTGAAAAAACGGCGAAAAACGGTGAAAAAACGACGAAAAACGGCCAAAAAATGGCGGAAAACGGTGGAAAAAAACAGGTGGAAAATGACCCAAAATGACCAAAATTGGCCTCGAATTCACCCACGGCTCACCTGAGTCCCTGAGTGAGCCCAAAATTCCAAAAATTTTGGGAATTCCCAAAAAAATCCGGGAAAAACGGTGAAAAAAGGGCAAAAAACTGCGAAAAAATGACGAAAAATGGTCAAAAAATGACTAAAAAACGGCGAAAAGAAACGGGGCAAAAATGAGCCAAAAGTGATCCCAAATTTGGTCCAAACTCACCTGGGGCTCACCTGAGTCCCTGAGGGAACCCCAAATTTTGGGAATTTTGGGAATTCCCCAAAAAAATCCGGGAAAAACGGCGAAAAAAAGGCAAAAAATGGCAAAAAAAGGTGAAAAATGGCGAAAAACAGTGGAAAAAATGGCTCGAAAATGACCAAAAATGACCCAAATTGGCCTCGAATTCACCTGGGGCTCACCTGAGTCCTTGAGTGATCCAAAAATTCCCGGAATTTTGGGAATTCCCAAAAAAAATCCAGGAAAAATGGTGAAAAAACGTCAAAAAACGGCCAAAAAACGACGAAAAACGGTGGGAAAAAAAACGGGGAAAATGAGCCAAAAGTGATCCCAAATCTGGTCCAAACTCACCTGGGGCTCACCTGAGTCCCTGCGTGAGTCCCCGAAATTCCCGAAATTCTGCACATTCCCAAAAAAAATCCGGGAAAAAACGGTGAAAAAACAGCGAAAAACGGTGAAAAAACGGCCAAAAAATGATGAAAAACGGCTGGAAAATGACCAAAATTGACCAAAATTGGCCTCGAATTCACCCAGGGCTCACCTGAGTCCCTGAGTGATCCGAAAATTCCCAAAATTTTGGGAATTCCCAGAAAAATCTGGGAAAAAATGGTGAAAAACGGCCAAAAATTGACCAAAATTCCATTGTTCTCCCAAAATCCCCGTTTTTTTCCCCTATAATGACCCAAAATCCCAATTTTTTCCCCAAAATGACCCAATTTTTTTACCTGTTCTCACCTGAGCATCTTTAATCCCATTTTTAACCCTTTAAACCCCATTTCCCCCAAAAATCCCCATTTTACCCCCTAAAATCCCCATTTTTTCACCAAAAATCCCCATTTTTACTAAAATCCCCGTTTTTTTCTCGAAATAACCCAAAATCCCCATTTTTCACCCAATTTTTTCCCTATTCTCACCTAACCCCATTTTTAACCCTTTAATTCCCCATTTTACCCCCTAAAATCCCCATTTTTCCCCCTAAAATCCCCATTTTTACTAAAATCCCCATTTTTTCACCGAAAATCCCGTTTTTTTCTCAAAATGACACAAAATCCCCATATTTCCCCCCATTTTTTATCTGTTCTCACCTCAGCCCCATTTAACCCCAATTTTAACCCTTTAATTCCCCATTTTACCCCCTAAAATCCCCATTTTTTCCCCGAAAATCCCCATTTTTTTTCACCCAAAATGACCCAAAATCCCCATTTTTCCCCCCAAAATGACCCAATTTTTTACCTGTTCTCACCTGAGCCCTTTTAACCCTTTAATTCCCCATTTTACCCCCTAAAATCCCCATTTTTTCCCCGAAAATCCCATTTTTTTGCAGAAAATCCCTTTTTTTCCCAAAATCCTAATTTTTTCCCCCAAAATCACCCAATTTTCTCCAGTTCTCACCTGGGACTCACCTGGGCCCCTTTTAACCCCATTTTTAACCCTTTAATTCCCCATTTTCCCCCTAAAATCCCCATTTTCCCCCGAAAATCCCCATTTTTCCCCGAAAATCCCCATTTTTTCCCCGAAAATCCCCATTTTTCCCCCGAAATGCCCCAAAATCCCCATTTTTTCCCCCATTTTTTGCCTGTTCTCACCTGAGCATCTTTAACCCCAATTTTAACCCTTTAATTCCCCATTTTTAACCCTTTAATTCCTCATTTTACCCCCTAAAATCCCCATTTTTCCCCCTAAAATCCCCGTTTTTTCACCAAAAATCCCCATTTTTTCACCAAAAATCCCCATTTTTTCCTAAAAACTCCGTTTTTTTCCCCAAAATCCCAATTTTTTCCCCCAAAATGACCCATTTTTTTACCTGTTCTCACCTGAGCATCTTTAACCCTACCTTTAACCCTTTAATTCCCCATTTACCCCCTAAAATCCCCATTTTTTCCCCTAAAACCCCCATTTTTTCCCCCAAAATCCCGTTTTTCCCCGCAATGACCCAAAATCC
Source organism: Taeniopygia guttata (assembly GCF_048771995.1). Lineage (NCBI taxonomy): Eukaryota > Metazoa > Chordata > Aves > Passeriformes > Estrildidae > Taeniopygia > Taeniopygia guttata. The sequence continues at coordinate 485,281 of NC_133061.1, forward strand.
CAATTTTTTCCCCCAAAATGACCCAAGTTTTTTTTCTTTTCTCACCTAACCCCATTTTCAACCCTTTAATCCCCCATTTTAACCCTTTAAATCCCAATTTCACCTCCTAAAATCCCCATTTTCCCCCGAAAATCCCCATTTTTTCCTAAAAACCCCATTTTTTCCACAAAATGACCCAAAATCCCCATTTTTTCCCCCATTTTTTCCCTATTCTCACCTGAACCCCTTTAACCCCATTTTTAACCCTTTAATCCCCCATTTTACCCCCTAAAATCCCCATTTTACCCCCTAAAATCTCCATTTTTTCACCAAAATTCCCATTTTTTCCTAAAATCCCCATTTTTCCCCCAAAAATGACCCAAAGTCCCTATTTTTTCCCCCAAAATGACCCAATTTTTCCAGTTCTCACCTGGGACTCACCTGGGCCCCTTTTAACCCCATTTTTAACCCTTTAATTCCCCATTTTACCCCCTAAAATCCCCATTTTACCCCCTAAAATCCTCATTTTACCCCCTAAAATCCCCATTTTTTCTTAAAAATCCTTTTTTTCCCCAAAATGACCCAAAATCCCCATTTTTTCCCTATTCTCACCTGTCCCCCTTCTAACCCCACTTTTAACCCTTTAATTCCCCATTTTACCCCCTAAAATCCCCATTTTACCCCCTAAAATCCCCATTTTTTCCCCAAAAATCCCCATTTTTTTCTTAAAAATGCCAATTTTCCCCAAAAATGACCCAAAATCCCCATTTTTCCCCCCAATTTTACCTTTCTCTCACCTGACTCCTTTAAACCCCACTTTTAACCCTTTAATTCCCATTTTACCCCTAAAATCTTCATTTTTTCACCAGAAATCCCAATATTTTGCAGAAAATCCCCATTTTTTCTTAAAAATCCCATTTTTCCCCAAAATGATCCAAAACCCCCATTTTTCACCCCATTTTTTATCGGTTCTCACCTGACCCCTTTTAACCCCACTTTTAACTCTTTAAACCCCAATTTTAACCCCTAAAATCCCCATTTTCCCCCCTAAAACCCCCATTTTTTCCCCCAAAATCCCCATTTTTTCCCCGAAAATCCCGTTTTTCCCCCAAAATGACCCAAAATCCCCATTTTTTCCCCCAGAATGACCCAATTTTTTTTCTTTCCTTACCTGCACCCTTTTTAATCCCATTTTAACCCTTTAATTCCCCATTTCACCCCCTTAAATCCCCATTTTACCCCCTAAAATCCCCATTTTTTTGCCAAAAACCCCCATTTTTTCACTAAAAATCCCGTTTTTTCCCCGCACTGACCCAAAATCCCCATTTTTCCCCCCAAAATGACCAATTTTTTAACCTGTTCTTACCTGAGCATCTTCAACCCCCTTTTTAACCCTTTAAACCCCACTTTTAGTCCTAAAATCCCCTTTTTTTTGCAGAAAATCCCCATTTTTTCCTAAAATCCCCATTTTCCCCAAAAATGATCCAAAATCCCAATTTTTTCTCCCAAAATAACCCAATTTTTTTTCTTTCCTCATCTGGCCCCTTTTAACCCCATTTTTAACCCTTTAATTCCCCATTTTCCCCCTAAAATCCCCATTTTTCCCCTAAAATCCCCATTTTTTCCCCTAAAACCCCCGTTTTTTCACCAAAAATCCCCATTTTTTCCTGAAATGACCCAAAATCCCCATTTTTTTCCCAAAATCCCCATTTTTTCCCCCATTTTTTATCTGTTCTCACCTGACCCCTTTTAACCCCATTTTTAACCCTTTAAACTCCATTTCCCCCAAAAATCCCCATTTTCCCCCCTAAAATCCCCATTTTACCCCCTAAAATCCCCATTTTTTCACCAAAAATCCCCATTTTTTCCTAAAAACTCCGTTTTTTTCCCCAAAATCCCAATTTTTTCCCCCAAACTGACCCAATTTTTAACCTGTTCTCACCTCACCCCCTCAACCCCATTTTTAACCCTTTAATTCCCCATCTTACCCCCTACATTCCCCATTTTTTCCCCCAAAATCCCCATTTTTCCCCTCAATGACCCAAAATCCGCGTTTTTCGCCCCAACGCAGTGGTGCTGACGTGGGTGAACTGCGGCAGCGTGCGCTGGGCCACGCGTGTGCAGGACGTGTTCACGGCCGGGAAGCTGCTGGCGCTCGCGCTCATCGTCGGCGCCGGCGCCGCGCTCATCGCCCGCGGTCAGGAAACGGGGCCAAAAACGGGGATTTTGGGAAAAATGGGGAGTTAAAAATGGGGGGAAAAACGGGGGAAATTGGGGAAAAACAGGGTGGGAAATGGGGAAAAAATGGGGAAAAAATGGCGGAATGGTGAAAAGAAAGGGAAAAAGTGAGAAAAAATGGATGAAAATGGGTGAAAAATGGGAAAAATGGGGGAAAAGGGTGAAAAATGGGGGAAAAGTGAGAAAAAATGAGTGAAATGGGGGAAAATGAGAAAAATGGGGGAAATGATAAAAAATGGGGGGAAAATGGGGAAAAAGTGAGAAAAATGGGGGAGAAATGGAGGAAAATGAGAAAAAATGGGGGAAATGGGTGAAAAATGGGAGAAATGATAAAAAATGGGGGGAAATGGGGAAAATTGGGGAAAAAGGTGAAAAATGGGGAAAAAGTGAGAAAAATGGGGGGGAAATGAGGAAAAATGGGAAAAAAGTGAGAAAAATGGGGGAAATGAGAAAAAATGGAGGAAAATGGAGGAAAGTGAGAAAAAATGGAGGAAAACGGGAAAAAATGGGGGAATGGTGAAAAAATGGGGGAAAACTGTGAAAAATGGTGAAAAAATGAGAAAAATGGGGGAAAATGAGAAAAATGGGGGAAATGTGGAAAGTGGGTGAAAAATGGGGGAAAAGGGTCAAAAAATGGGGAAAAAGTGAAAAAATTGGGGGAAATGGAGGAAAAGGGTGGGAAATGGGGAAAATGGGGGAAAATTGGGGAAAAATGGAGAAAATGGGGGAAAATATGAGGGAAATGGGGGAAAATGGGGAAAAATGGAGAAAATTTGGGGAAAAAATGGGGGAAATTGGGAAAAATGGGGAAAGATCAGGAAAAATGGGGAAAGATCAGGAAAAATGGGGAAAATGGGGGAAAATTGGGGGGAAATTGGGAAAAAATGGGGGAAAATGGAGAAAATTTGGGGAAAAATGGGGAAATTGGGGAAAATGGGGAAAAAATGGGGGAAAATGGGGGAAAATGGGGGAAAATGGGAAAAATTAGGGGGAAAATGGGGGGGAAGTGGGGGGGAAATGGGGATTTTGGGAAAAATGGAGAATTGGGGGGGAATGGGGGAAAATGGGGGAAAAATGGGGATTTTGGGGAAAATGGGGAAATTGGGGGGAAAATGGGGGGAAAAACGGGGATTTTGGGAAAAAATGGGGAAATTGGGGGGGAAATGGGGGAATGGGGGGGGAAATGGGGAAAAATTGGGGGAAAAACGGGGATTTTGGGAAAAATGGGGATTTTGGGAAAAATGGGGAAAAAGGGATTGTTGGGGAAATGGGGGGAAAATTGGGGGAAAATGGGGGAAAAGTGAGAAAAATGGGGGAAAAGTGGGGGAAATGGGGAAAAATGGGGAGTGGGGGGAAAATGGGGAAAAAACGGGGATTTTGGGAAAATGGGGAATGGGGGTGGATTGGGGGGGAAATGGGGGAAAAACGGGGATTTTGGGAAAAATGGGATTGGGGGGGAAATGGGGGGGAAATGGGAAAATGGGGTAAAATGGGGATTTTGGGAAAAATGGGATTGGGGGGAAAACGGGGATTTTGGGAAAAATGGGATTGGGGGGAAAACGGGGATTTTGGGAAAAATGGGGAAATTGGGGGGAAATGGGGGAAAAACGGGGATTTTGGGAAAAATGGGGGGAAATGGGGGGAAAATGGGGGGAAAGTGAAAAAATTGGAAAAAAGTGAGAAAAATGGTGAAAAGTGAGAAAAAATGGAGGGAAATTGGGAAAATGGGGAAAATGGGGGAACGGTGAAAAAAAGGGGGAAAATGGTGAAAAAGAAAAAATGGGGAAAAAAGGGGGGAAAACTGTGAAAAAATAGGGGAAAAGTGAGAAAAAATGAGGGAAAATGGGGAAAATGAGGAAAAATAGGAGGAAAACAGGGAAAATGGGGAAAAATGGGGAAATGGTGAAAAAAAGGGGGAAAATGGTGAAAAAGGGTGAAGAAATCGTGAAAAAGTGAGAAAAAATAGGGAAAAAGTGAGGAAAATGTGAGGAAAATGGGGAAATGGGGAAAAAATGGGGGAACAGTGAAAAAACTGGGAGGAAATGGGGAAAAATGGGGGAAATGATAAAAAATGGGGGGAATGGGAGGAAATGGGGAAAATTGGGGAAAAGGGTGAAAAATGGGGAAAAAGTGAAAAAAATGGGGGAAATGGGAAAAATGGGGGAATGGGGAAAAAAAGGGGGAAAACTGTGGAAAATGGTGACAAAGTGAGAAAAAGTGAGGGAAAATGGAGGAAAATGAGAAAAATGGGGGAAAATGAGAAAAATGGGGGAAGTGATAAAAAATGGTGAAAAAGTGAGAAAAAATGAGGGAAAATGGGGAAAAAGTGAGAAAAATGGGGGAAATTGAGAAAAAATGGGGAGAAAATGGTTGAAAATGGGGGAAATGGGGAAAAATGGGGGGGAAATGGAGAAAATTTTGGGAAAAATGGGGGGAAATGGGGAAAATGGGAAAGAATTGGGTAAAAATGGGGGGAAGTGGGAAAAATTGGGAAAATTTGGGGAAAAATGGGGGAAATGTGGGAAAAATTGGGAGAAATGGGGAAAATGTGAAAAATAGGAAAGATTGGAGGAAAGTGAGGAAAAAATGGGGGGAAATTAGGCAAAAATGAGGAAAACTAGGGGAAAATGGGGAAAAATCCGGGATTTTGGGAAAAATGGGGAAAAATGGGGAAAAATCTGAGATTTTACGTAAAAAGTGGGAAAATTTGGTAAAAAATGAGAAAAAAAGGGAAAAAATTGATTTAAAAAGGGAAAAAAATCAGTAAAAATAGTGTAAAAAATGCAATTTTTTCCGGATTTTTGCCAAATTTTCGCCGATTTTTGCCAAATTTTCGCCGATTTTCCCCAAATTTTTCCCCAAATTTGTTCCTGTCGCACCTGTTCAGGTGAGCACGAGTGGCTGCGCCCCTCGCGGGCGTTCCCGGCGGGGCCGGGGCCGGGGGCGGGGCCGCTGTTCCTGGCCTGGAAATGGGGAAAAATGGGGAAAATATGGGAAAATTGGGGAAAATTGGGGGGAAATGGGGAAAAGTGGGGGAAAATGGGGAAAAATCAGGAAAAATGGGGAAAAATCAGCAAATATGGGGAAAGATCAGGAAAAATGGGGAAAGATCAGGAAATATGGGGAAAAATCAGCAAATATGGGGAAAATTGGGGAAAATTGGGGGGAAAATGGGGAAAAATGGGGGAAAATGGAGAAAATTTGGGGAAAAAATGGGGGAAATTGGGAAAAATGGGGGAATTGGGAAAAATAGGGAAAACTTGGGGAAAAATTGGGGCAAATTGGGAAAAATGGGGAAAATTTGGGGAAAATATGGGGAAATGGGAGAAAATGGGGAAATTTTGGTAGAAATTGGGGGGAAATGGGGAAAATGGGAAAAAATGAGGAAAATTGGGGGAAATGTTGGGAAAATTGGGAAAAATTGAGAAAATTTGGGGAAAAATGGGGGAAATTGGGAAAAATGGGGAAAAATGGGGAAAATGGGGGAAAATTGGGGGGAAATTGGGGTGAAATTGGGGAAAATGGGGAAAATGGTGGAAAAATGGGGAAATTCTGTTAAAAATCGGGGGAAAATGGGGAAAATGGGAAAGAATTGGGGAAAAATGGGGGAAAATGGGAAAAATGAGGAAAATTGGGGGAATGTTGGGAAAAATGGGGAAGAAGGGGAAAAAATGGGAAAAATTGTGGGAAAAATGGGAAAAAATGGGACAAATTGGGGAAAAGTGTGGGAGAATGGGAAAAAGTGGGGAAAATTGGTGGAAAATCGGAAAATTTGATAAAAAATGGGAAAAAAGTCAAAAAATTGCATAAAAAAGTGATAGAAAGGGCAAAAAAATTGATAAAAAATGCAAAAAAAATCCGTAAAAAATCCAAATTTTGGCCGATTTTTGCCAAATTTTCGCCGATTTTTGCCAAATTTTTTCCTGATTTCTTCCAAATTTTTTGGGGTCTCACCTGTTCAGGTGAGCACGAGTGGCTGCGCCCCTCGCGGGCGTTCCCGGCGGGGCCGGGGCCGGGGGCGGGGCCGCTGTTCCTGGCCTGGGAATGGGGAAAAATGGGGAAAATATGGGAAAAATGGGAAAATGGGGAAAATGGGGGAAAATTGGGGGGAAATTGGGGAAAAATGGAGAAAATTTGGGGAAAAAATGGGGGAAATTGGGAAAAGTGGGGAAATTTGGGGGGAAATTGGGGGGAAATTGGGGGGAAATTGGGGAAAAATGGGGAAATTCTGTTAAAAATCGGGGGAAAATGGGAAAGAATTGGGTAAAAATGGGGGGAAAATGGGAAAAATGGGGAAAATAGGGAAAAAGTGGGGAAAATTGGGGAAGAAGGGGAAAAAATGGGAAAAAATGTGGGAAAAAATGGGAAAAATGGGAAAAAGTGGGGGAAAATGGGGAAAAGTGAGGAAATTGGTGGAAAATGGGGGAATTCTGTTAAAAATTGGGGGAAAATGGGGAAAAATGGGGAAGAATGGGAAAAAATGGGAAAAATTGTGGGAAAAAATGCAAAAAAAGGGAAAAAGTGGGGGAAAATGGGGAAAAGTGGGGGAAAATGGGGAAAAGTGGGGGAAAATGTGAAAAAGTGGGGAAGAATGGGGAAAATTGGGGAAAATTGGTGGAAAATCTGAGAATTTGATAAAAAATCGAAAAAAAAGTCAAAAATTTGGTAAAAATGTGAGAAAAATGGCAAAAAAATTGATAAAAAATGCGTAAAAAATGCAAATTTTTGCCGATTTTCGCCAAATTTTCGCCGATTTTTGCCAAATTTTCACCGATTTTCCCCAAATTTTTTCCTGTAATTTGTTCCTGTCTCACCTGTTCAGGTGAGCACGAGTGGCTGCGGCCGTCGCGGGCGTTCCCGGCGGGGCCGGGGCCGGGGCTGGGGCCGCTGTTCCTGGCCTGTCTCCAGGGATCCTTCGCCTACGGCGGCTGGAACTTCCTCAACTACGTCACCGAGGAGCTGCGGCAGCCGCGCAGGTGGGGGGAAAATTGGGGAAATTTGGGAAAAACAATGAAAAAATGGGGGGGATTGGGGAAAGAATGGGGGAAATTGGAGGGAAACAGTGAAAAAATGGGGAAAAACGGTGAAAAAATGGAGAAAAATGGTGAAAAAATGAGGGAAAATGAGGAAAAAATGGGAGTAAAATGGGGGGAAACGGGGAAATTGGGGGAAAATGGGGGAAACATGGAGAAAAACGGTGAAAAAATGGAGAAAAACAGTAGAAAAATGGGGGGAAACGGTGAAAAAATGGGGGGGAAATGGTGGAAAACATGGAGGGAAAACGGGGAAAAAATGGGGAAAAACGGTGAAAAAATGGAGAAAAACGGGGAAAAAATGGGGAAAAACGGTGGAAAAATGAGGAAAAACAGTGAAAAATTGGGGGGAAAAAAATGGGGAAAAAATGGGGGAATGGAGAAAAATGGGGGAAAATGGGAGAGAAATGGGGGAAAATGGGGGAAAATGGGGGAAATTGGGGAAAATGGCGGAAATGGGGGGAAATGGGGGAAAATGGGAGTAAAATGGGAGTAAAATGGGGAGAACGGGGGAAATTGGGGGAAAATGGGGAAAATGGGGAGAAAATGGGAGAAATGGGGGAAAATGGGGGAAAATGGGGGAAAAATGGGGGGGAAATGGGGGGGAAATGGGGGGAAACGGGGGAATTGGGGAAAATAGGGGAAAATAGGACAAAAATGGGGGGAAATGGGGGAAAAAATGGGGGAAATGGGGAAAAAATGGGGGAAAATGGGGAAATAATTGGGGGAAATGGGGGAAAATGGGGGAAAAATGGGGTGAAATGAGGGAAATGGGGGGGAAATGAGGGAAATGGGGAAAAAAATGGGGGAAATGGGGAAAAATGGGGGAATGGGGGAAAACATGTGGAAAATGGGGAAAAACGGGAAAAATGGGAGAAAAATGGGAGAAAATGGTAGAAAATGGGGAAAAAACGGGGAAAATGGGGGGAAATGGGGAAAATGGGGGAAAGATGGGGGAAATGGGGGAAAATGGGGGGAAATGGGGGAAAAACGAGGAAAAAATGGGGAACAATGGGTGAAAAATGGGGGGAAATGGGGGGAAAATGGGGAAAAATGGGAGTAAAATGGGGAAAAACAGTGGAAAAATGGGGGAAAACGGTGAAAAAATGGGAGTGAAATGGGAGAAAATGGGGGGAAACGGGGAAAATTGGGGAAAATGGGGGAAATGGTGGAAAAATGGGGGAAATGGGGAAATTGGGGAAAAATGGGGAATAAATGGGATAAAAATGGGGGGAAATGGGGAAAATTGGGGAAAAATGGAGAAAAATGGGGGGAAAAGTGAGAAAAAATGGGGGGAAATGGGGAAAAAAAGGGAAAATGGTGAAAAACTGGGGAAAAACGGTGAAAAAATAGGGGGAAAATGGTGAAAAAATGGGGGAAAGAGAAAAAATGGGAGGACATGTGGATTTTTGGGTGAAAAATGGGGATTTTGTGTGAAGCAGAGAAAAATGGGGGGAAATTGGGAAAAATGGGGGGGGGAAGGGTGAAAAAAGGGAGAAAAAGTGGGAAAAAATGGGTGAAAAAATACAAACATGGGGGAAATGGGGAAAATAAGGGAAAAGGGGGAAAAAATGGTGAAAAAGTGAGAAAGAATGGGGGAAATGGTGAAAAAATGGAGAAAAATGGTGAAAAAGTGAGAAAAACAGGGGAAATGGGGAAAAAAGGGGGGAAATGGGGATTTTGGGGAAAAAAATGGGGATTTTTGTCTCACCTGTCCCACCTGAGGCCGTTTTCGGTTGGGTTTTGGGTGGATTTTCGGGTTTTTTTGTGTTTTTGTCCCACCTGAACCAGTTTTGGAGATTTTCTGGAGTAGATTTTGGGCTGAATTTTGTCATTTTTGGGTGTTTTTGTCTCACCTGTCCCACCTGAGCCACTTTTGGGTGGATTTCTTGGAGTTTTTTTGAGTTTTTGGCTCACCTGAGGCCATTTTCGGTTGGTTTTGGGTGGTTTTGAGGTGTATTTTTGAATTTTTGGGGTTTTTTGTCTCACCTGTCCTACCTGAGGCCATTTTGGGGTAGATTTTGGGTTGATTTTTGGTATTTTTGGGGTTTTCCACTCACATGAGCAAGTTCTGGGGTGGTTTTGGGTGGTTTTGAGTGGTTTTGAGGTGAATTTTTGAATTTTTGGTTATTTTGTCCCACCTGGAGCAGTTTTGGAGATTTTTTGAGGTAGATTTTGGGCAGAATTTTGTCATTTTTGGGTTTTTGCCTCACCTGAGGCCATTTTCGGTTGGTTTTGGGGTGGATTTTCGGGGTTTTTTGTGTTTTTGTCCCACCTGAACCAGTTTTTGAGATTTTCTGGAGCAGATTTTGGGCTGAATTTTGTCATTTTTGGGTTTTTCGGGCAGGAACCTCCCCCTGGCCATCGGCATCTCCATCCCCCTCGTCACCTTCCTGTACGTGGCGGCCAACGTGGCGTACCTGGCGGCGCTGAGCCCCCGCGAGATCCTGCAGAGCCCCGCCGTGGCCGTGGTGGGCAAAAATGGGGCAAAAAGGGGTGAAAATGGGAAAAAACAAAAAAAATGGGGAAAAACAAAAAAAAAATGGTGAAAATCGGACGAAAAATGGGGATTTTAGAGCGGAAAATGGGGATTTTGGGGGGTAAAAATCGGGATTTGGGGGGTAAAAATTTGGGTGGGAAATGGGGAAAAATGGGAAAAAAAAAAGTTGAAAATGGGGGGGAAAATGGGGGAAAATGAGAAAAAATGGGGAAAACAAAAAAAAATGGTGAAAATCAGGTGAAAAATGAGGAAAAAATGGGGAAATATGGGTGGAAAATGGGAAAAAAGGAAAAAAAAAGTGCAAAAAAGGGTAAAAATCAGGTGAAAAATGGGGGGAAAAAAGGTGAAATTTGCGTGAAAAATGGGGGGAAAATGGGGAAACCCAAAAAAATCATGGTGAAAAATGGGAAAAAAACAGGGAAAAACTAAAAAAAGGCAAAAACAAAAAAAAGGTGAAAATTGGGTGAAAAAAGGGGAAAAATTGGGAAAAAAACAAAAAAAAAGGTGAAAAATGGGGGGGGAAGTGAAATCGGGGGGAAAATGGGGAAAAAATGGGGAAATTTGGGTGAAAAATTGAGGAATTTGGGTGAAAAATGTGGATTTTTGGGGGGGGAGAAATGTGGGAAATTTGGGAAAAATTTGGGGGGAAATTTCTGAAATCGGGAAAAATCCAAAAAGGAAAAACGGGAAAATTTTGGGTAAAAAATGGAAATTTTGGGGGGGAAAATGCGGAATTTTTGGGGAAAAATTGGGAATTTGTGGGGAAAATTGGGAAATTTTGGAATTTTTGGAATTTTTTGTGGATTTTTTGGGAATTTTGGTGTTTTTTTCCCCCGCAGACTTTTGGGGAGAGGGTTTTGGGTCCCCTGGCCTGGGTGATGCCTCTGGCCGTGGCTCTCTCCACCTTCGGCGGCGTCAACGGCTCCCTCTTCACCTGCTCCAGGTCAGGAATTCCCAAAATTCCCAAAATTCCCAAAAATTCCCAAAATCCCAAAAATTCCGGGAATTTCCCCCAATTTTTCCTGATTTTTCCCCATTTTTTTACCATTTTTGCCCCAAATTTCTCCATTTTTACCCCAAATTTCCCCTTCCCAACCCCCTCTTCACCTGCTCCAGGTGAGAAATTCCCAAAATTCCCAAAAATTCCCAAAATCCCAAAAAATTCCAGTAATTTCCCCCAATTTTCCCCAAAATTTTCCTGATTTTTCCAATTTTTCCCAGGGTTTTTTTTTCATTTTTTTTATCCTTTTTTTTACCATTTTTACCCCAAAATTCTCCATTTTTACCCCTCTCCCCCTGCTCCAGGTGAGAAATTCCCAAAATTCCCAAAATTTCTTGGAATTTTTCTTCTTTTTCCTAAATTTCTCCTCTTTTTCTGCAAATTTCCGTTTCCACCATTTTTCTTCATTTCCCCATCAAATTTCTCCATTTTCACCTCGAAATTCCCCAAAATTCCCCAATTTTCTTTCCAAATCTCCCCAAAATTTTCATTTCCTACCCAGAATTCCCAATTTTCCCCAAATCTCCCCGAAACTCCCCAAATCCCCCCAAAATCCCCATTTTCCTTCCCATATCTCCCCAAAATCAAAAAAATTCCCCTTTTTCCCCAAAATCCCCCAAATTTCTCTTTTTTCCCCCAAAATCAGAAAACATTCTGATTTTTCCCTCAAAATCCTCCAAAATTTCCAATTTTCTCCCAAAATTCTCATTTTTTTGGCAAAAATCCCCTAAAATTCCAGGTTTTCCCCCTCAAAATCCCCAAAATTTCTTATTTTCCTCCAAAATCCCCCAAGATTTACAATTTTCTCCCGAAAATCACCAAATTTACAGTTTTCTCCCCAAAATCCCCCAAATTCCCCATTTTTTCCTCAAAATTAACAATTTTCTCCTGAAGTTTTCAATTTGTCCCCAAAATCCCACTTTTTTCCCACTTCAGAACCTCCAAAATTTCTGATTTTCCCCCAAAATCCTCATTTCCTCCAAAACTACCCAAAATTTCCATTTTTTTCCCAAAAGTTTCCCTTTTTCCCTCAAAATCCCCATTTTCCCCCACAAAATTCCCATTTTTTTCCCCAAAAATCCCCATTTTCCGCTTCCCAAACCCCCCAAATTTCCCATTTTTTTCCCAAAATCCCCATTTCCCCCCAAAATGTCCCTTTTCCCCCCAAAATCCCCATTTCCCCCCCAAACCCCCCATTTCCCCCCATTTTTTCCCATTTCCCCTCATTTTCCCCTCATTTCCATCCCCATTCTGATGACATCACATCCCCACCGATGACATCACCGCCCCGTCCCGATGACATCACTGCCCTGTTGATGACATCACCGCCCCGTTCCGATGACGTCACCGCCCGTTCCGATGACATCACCGCCCCGCCTGCAATGACATCACCTCCCCGCCGATGACGTCACCGCCCCCGTTCCGATGACGTCACCGCTCCATTCCGATGACGTCACTGCACCGTTCCGATGACATCACTGCACCATTCCGATGACATCACCACCCCCATTCGGATGACATCACCTCCCCGCCGATGACATCACCGCCCTATCGCAATGACGTCACCGCCCCATCCCGATGACGTCATCACCCCGTTCCGACGACATCACCGCCCCATTCCGATGACATCACCGCCCCATCCTGATGACGTCACTGCCCAATTCCGATGACATCACCGCCCAATTCCGATGACATCACCGCCCCGTTCCTATGACGTCGCCGCCCCATCGCGATGACGCCACGGCCCCGCTCCGCCCACAATGACGTTATGGCCCCGCCCACGATGACATCACCTCCCCGCCGATGACATCACCTCCCCACCGATGACATCACCGCCCCGTTCCGATGACATCACCGCTCCGTCCTGATGACATCACCGCCCTGTCCCGATGACGTCACCGCCCCGTTCCAATGACATCACCTCCCCACCGATGACATCACCTCCCCGCCGATGACATCACCGGCCCATTGACAATGACATCACCGCCCCATGGGATGACATCACCTCCCCATTCCGATGACGTCACCGCCCCGACGACATCACCTCCCCATTCCGATGATGTCACCACCCTGTTCCGATGACATCACGGCCCTGCCCCCATCGCGATGACGTCACCACCCCGTTCCGATGACATCACGGCCCCGCCCCCTGTCGATGCCGTCCCGGTGACGTCCCCAGGCTGTTCTACGCGGGGGCGCGGGAGGGGCAGCTGCCGGCGCTGCTGGCCATGATCCACGTGCGGCGCCACACGCCCGTCCCCGCGCTGCTGCTCACCGTGAGACGGGGGGGAAATGGGGGGAAAAACGGGGATTTTGGGAAAAAAAATATAAAAAATGGGGAAAAATGAAAAAAAAATGGGGAAAATCGGGCGAAAAACGGGTTAAAAACGGGCAAAGAATGAGTCAGGAAAGGGTTAAAAGTGGGTGAGGAAAGGGTTAAAATTGGGTGAAAATTGGGTTAGAAAGGGGTAAGAAATGGGTTAAAATTACGTTAGGAAAGGGTTAAAAATCGAGCAAAAATTGGGTTAAAAACGGGCAAATTCGGGAATTTTGGGGATAAATTCGGGGATAAATTTGGGAAATTTGGGGATAAATCTGGGATAAATTTAGGGATAAATCTGGGGTTAAGTTTGGGGATAAATTTGGGGTTTATTTTGGGAAATTTGGGGATAAAATCAGGAAATGTGGGAAATTTGGGGAATTTGGGGATAAAATCAGGAAATTCGGGGATAAGTTCTGGAATTTTGGGGCAAAATTTGAGAAATTTGGGGATAAATCATGGAATAAATTTAGGGATAAATTTGTCATTAAGTTTCAGAAATTTGGGGATAAAATCAGGAAATTTGAGTACAAATGTGGGGATAAATCTGGGGAGAAATTTTGGGATAAATTTGGGAATAAATTGGGAAAACTTGGGGATAAATTTGGGAAATTTGGGGATAAATCTGGGAACAAATTTAGGGATAAATTTGGGTTAAAATCGGGAAATTTGGGGATAAAATCGGGAAATTTGGGGACAAATTTGGGGACAAATTTGGGGATAAATTTAGGAATAATGGCCTGAGCCCCTCTATCCCCCTTTAGTGCGTGTCGACGCTGCTGATGCTGGTGACGGGCGACATCGACACGCTGATTAATTACGTGGGGTTCGTTAATTACCTGTGGTACGGCGTCACCGTGGCCGGGCTGCTGCTGCTGCGCCGCCGGGAGCCGCGGCTGCCCCGCCCCATCAAGGTCAGACACGCCCCTTTTTTGCACGAAACCACGCCCCTTTAGGGGTTAAACCACGCCCCTTTATTGTGTAAGCCACGCCCACTTACGGGCTGAAACTCCGCCCCTTTAAGGGTTAAGCCACGCCCACTTATGGGCTGAAACCCCGCCCCTTTAAGGGTTAAACCACGCCCACTTATGGGCTGAAACCCCGCCCCTTTAAGGGTTAAACCACGCCCACTTATGGGCTGAAACTCCGCCCCTTTATTGCTTAAGCCACACCCACTTTTATGCAGATTTAAAATTCCTTTCCTGCACTAAGCTCCGCCCCCTTCAGGATTCCCACGCTCCCCATTCATAAAAAATCTGTTACTATGATTGCCCCCAGAGAATTCCCACACTCCCCATTCATAAAAAAATATTACTATCAATGTCCTTAAGACAATTCCCACGCTCCCCATTCACAAAAACCATAACTAGGATCACCCCCAGCAGGTTCCCACGCTCCCCATTCATAAAAAATGACACTATGAGCACCCCCATAGAATTCCCATATCCCCCATTCATAAAAAAATCATTACTCTGAGCGCCCCCAGTGGGTTCCCATGCTCCCCATTCATAAGAAACGTTACTACGATCTCCCCCAGAGAATTCCCACAGGGTCCATTCATAAAAAAATATTACTATCAATGTCCCCAAGGAATTCCCACGCTCCCCATTCATAACAACCATAACGGGGATCACCCCCAGTGGATTCCCACGCCCTCCATTCATAAAAAGAGCTACTACGATCGCCCCCAGAGCAGTCCCACACTCCCCATTCATAAAAAATAATACTATCAATGTCCCCAAGGAATTCCCACACTCCCCATTCATAAAAAACGATTACTATGACCACCCTCAAAGAATTCCCACGCCCTCCATTCATAAAAAACGGTTACAATGGGCGCCCAGTGGGTTCCCACACTTCCCATTCATAAAAAAATATTACTATCAATGTCCCCAGAGAATTCCCACACGGTCCATTCATAAAAAACTGTTACAATGAGCACCCCCAGTGGATTCCCACACCTCCAATTCATAAAAAAATATTACTATCAATGTCCCTGTAGAATTCCCACGCTCCCCATTCATAAAAATGTTACTATGATCACCCTCAGAGAATTCCCACATGGTCCATTCATAAAAAATATTACTATCAATGTCCTTAAGAGAATTCCCACGCTCCCCATTCATAAAAACCGTTACTAAGATCACCCCTAGAGAATTCCCATGCCCTCCATTCATAAAAATCATCACTATGAGCATCCCCTATAGAATTCCCACGCTGTCCATTCATAAAAAACCATTACTACAATCGCCCCCAGCGTGTTCCCACACCCCCCATTCATAAAAAATGTTACTATGAGCACCCCCATAGAATTCCCATATCCCCCATTCATAAAAAAATCATTACTCTGAGCACCCCCTGAGAATTCCCACGCTCCCCATTCATAAAAACTGTTACATTCAATACCCCCAGAGCATTCCCACGCTCCCCATTCTTAAAAAAATGTTACTACAATCACCCCTATAGAATTCCCACGCTCCCCATTCATAAAAACTGTTACATTCAATACCCCCAGAGAATTCCCACACGGTCCATTCATAAAAAAATATTACTATCAATGTCCCCAAGGAATTCCCACGCTCCCCATTCATAAAAAAATGTTACTACTAGTGCCCCCAGTGGGTTCCCACGCTCACCATTCATAAAAAATGTTACTACAATCTCCCTCAGAGAATTCCCACACTCCCCATTCATAAAAACCGTTACTATCATCACCCCCAGAGGGTTCCCACACTCCCCATTCATAAAAACCATTACTACAATCACCCCCAGAGAATTCCCGCACTTTCCATTCATAAAAAACTGTTACTACGATCACCCTCAGAGAATTCCCACGTTTTCCATTCATAAAAAACACTACTACGATCACCCCCAGAGAATTCCCACACTCCCCATTCATAAAAACCATTACTACGATTGCCCCCAGAGAATTCCCACACTGTCCATTCATAAAAAACCATTACTACGATTGCCCCCAGCAGGTTCCCATGCTCCCCATTCATAAAAAACGTTACTACGATCACCCCCAGAGAATTCCCACACCTCCCATTCATAAAAAAAATATTACTATTAATGTCCCCTAGAGAATTCCCACGCTTTCCATTCATAAAAAATGATACTATGAGCACCCCCAGAGAATTCCCACGCCTCCCATTCATAAAAAAAATATTACTGTTAATGTCCCCTAGAGAATTCCCACGCTCCCCATTCATAAAAACTGTTACAATCAATGCCCTCAGTGGGTTCCCACGCTCCCCATTCATAAAAACCGTTACTATCATCGCCCCCAGAGAATTCCCACGCTTTCCATTCATAAAAAAGCATTACTATGAGTGTCCCCAGTTTGTTCCCACACAGTCCATTCATAAAAAAATATTACTATCAATTCCATGTAGAATTCCCACGCTCCCCATTCATAAAAATGTTACTACGATCGCCCCTAGAGAATTCCCATGCTCCCCATTCACAAAAAACATTACTACGAGTGCCCCCATGGAATTCCCACACCTTCCATTCATAAAAAACTGTTACTATCATCATCCCCAGAGAATTCCCACACCTTCCATTCATAAAAATCATAACTACGATCGCCCCCAGAGAATTCCCACGCTGTCCATTCACAAAAAAGAGTTACAATAATCTCCCCCTAGAGAATTCCCACGCCGCCCATTGACCCAACCCCCCCTCGGGGCCGCCCCTCCCCCCGCAGGTGCCGCTGCTGTGCCCCGCCCTGTACCTGCTTTTTTGGGGGGCTCTGCTGCTGTTCTCGCTGTGGACGGAGCCGTTGGTCTGCGGCATCGGTTTGGCCGTCACCGCCACCGGGGCTCCCGTTTATCTGCTCTGCCTGCGGGGGGGACCCCGGCCCCCCGCCCTGCGCCGCGCCCTGGGTGAGATTGGGGGGGGGTTGGGGGGATTGATTTGGATTTATGGGGGTTTTGGGGGGGTTGGATGGGATTTCAAGGGGGTTTCAGGGGATTTGGGGGGGTTTGGGGGGGTTTGAAGGGGATTTGGGGGGATTTGGGGAGGTTAAATGGGAATTTGAGGGAGTTTGAGGGGGATTGATGGGGATTGATGGGGATTGATGGGGATTTGGGGGGTTTTGAGGGGATTTCAAGGGATTTTGGGGGGCTTTGAGAGGGATTGATGTAGATTGATGGGGATTGATGGGGGTTTGGGGGGTTTATGGGGGTTTGGGGGGGATTTGAGGGGAATTTGAAGGGGATTTGGGGGGGATTGATGGGGATTTGGGGGGCTTTGAAGGGATTTTGGGGGGGTTTGGAGGGGAGTGATGGAGGTTTGGGGGTATTTAGAAGGGATTTTAGGGGAATTTGGGGAGATTTGGGGGGTTTGTGTGGGTTTCTGGGACTTTGAGGGGAATTTGGGGGATTTAATGTGGATTTGGAGGGGGTTTGGGGGGGATTGATGGAGGTTTGAGGGGTTTTGAAGGGGATTTATGGGAATTTGGAGAGATTTGGGGGATTGAAGGGGATTGGGGGGATTTATGGGGATTTGGGGGCATTTGGAAGGGATTTTAGGGGAATTTAGGGGAATTTGGGGAGATTTGGGGTGATTGAAGGGGTTTATGGGGAATTGGGGGGAATTTATGGGGATTTGGGGTGGTTTGGGGGGATTTATGCAGCTTTTGGGGTATTTGGTGGGATTTGAAGGGATTTTAGGGGAATTTGGGGGGATTTGGGGGGATTTCGGGGGGGAATTGGGGGGTTTGGAAGGGATTTGGGGGGTTTTGAGGCAGATTTGGGGGGATTTGATGGGAATTTGGGGCGATTTGGGGGATTTGAGGGGATTTGGGGGAAATTTGGGTCAGTTTGGGGGGTTTTGGAGGGGATTTTAGGGGAATTTGGGATTATTTGAGGAGTTTGATGGGATTTTGGCGGTTTTGGGGAGATTTTCGGGGAATTTGGGGAGATTTGGGGAGAATTTTGGGAATTTTGGGCAGATTTGGGAACATTTTACAGTATTTGGGATTTGATGAATTTTGGGGCTGTTAAAGCAAATTTTGGGACAAATTTGGGCAAAATTCTAATCAGATTTCCACATTTCTGACGGAATTTTTTGGAATTCCCCAAAATTCCCCATTTTTGCTGTTTGTGCGACTGAATTTCCCCCCAAAATTTTAATTTTTGGGTATTTTTCCCCATTTTCCAGCCCGCCTGACGCTGTTCGGGCAGCGCCTCCTGCTGGTGGTGTACCCGGGGGGGGGAGGGGCTCCCGAGCGCCCCTCCCCCACCCCCGAGCCCCTCAAACGCCCCTCCCCCACATAAACCACGCCCCCTTTCCTTTAACCACGCCTCCGTTCTTTTAACCACGCCCCTTTCCCTTTAACCACACCCATTCCCTTTAAACCACGCCCCTTCCCTTTAAACCACGCCCCCTTCCCTTTAAACCACGCCCATTTCCCTTTAAACCACGCCCCTTCCCTTTAACCACGCCCCTTTCCCTTTAAACCACGCCCCTTTCCCTTTAAACCACGCCCCCTTCCCTTTAGCCACGCCCCTTTCCCTTTAAACAACGCCCCTTTCCCTTTAAACCACGCCCCTTTCCCTTTAAACCACGCCCCTTCCCTTTAAACCACACCCCCTTCCCTTTAACCACGCCCCTTTCCCTTTAAACCACGCCCCCTCCTTTAAACCACGCCCATTTCGTTTGGCCCCGCCCATTTTCTCCATTTCCCTCTTTGGCCCCGCCCCTTTCTCTCATTGGCCACGCCCCCTTCCCTTGGCCCCGCCCCTGAGCCCGGCGGGGCCGCCCCTCCCCCACCCGGTGCCTCAATGGGGGCGTGGCCTCAGTCCCCGCCCCCTCAGTGACGTCACGGGCAGAGCCGGCTCCGCCCCTTCCTGCGGATTTGAATAAGGGGCGTGGCCTGGGAATAAAATACCTTTGGCAAAAAAAAAAAGTAGTTGTGTGTTATTATTATTATTATTATTATTGTTATTATTATTGTTGTTACTATTATTATTATTATTATTATTATTATTATTATTATTATTATTATTATTATTTATGATTTTTATTTTTTCTCATTATTATTGTTATAATTTATTAATTTATTTTATTATTATTATTTTTATTTTAGTTATTCTCATTATTATTATTTTTTTATTTTATTAGTTATTTTTATTATTTTTATTATTTTATTATTACTGTTTTTACTTTATTAATTATTTTTATTATTTTGTTCTTTTATTAGTTTTTATTGTTTTATTATTACTATTTTTATTTTCTTCATTATTATGATTATTAGTATTATTTTTATCATTTTATTATTTTTATTATTTTTATTATTTTTATTTTATCCTTCTTATTTTATTTTTTATTATTTTATTATTACTATTTTTATTTTATTTGTTATTATTACTATTATTATGTCATTTTTATTATTATTATTTTATTATTATTATTTTTATTTTATTTATTATTATTACATCATTTTTATTATTAATATTTTATTATTATTTTTATTTTATTTATTATTACTATGCTATTTTTATTATTATTTTATTATTATTTTATTATTATTATTTTTATTTTATTTATTATTATGATTTTATTAATATTTTTATTTCTTATTATTTTATTATTATTACTATTTTCATTTTAATATATTATTATTATTATTATTAATATTATTAGTTTATTATTATTTTTATTATTTTAGTTTTATTATTATTATTACTAGTATTATTATTTTATTACTATTTTATTAACTTTTATTATTTTATTATTATTATTACTATTATTATTACTATTAGTAGTAGTAGTATCATTATTATTATTACCATTATTATCATTATTATCATTATTATCGCTATTATCATCATTATTATTATTTTCCTGCAATCTCCAAAATTCCCCCCCAAATTTTCATTTTTTAAATTTAAAATTCCCCAACTTTTTACCAGAAACTCCCCAAATTTCAACCAAAACTCCCCCAAATTTTTTTTTATTTATTTATTTTTTTTGCGGCGTGAAGGAATTTCTCGAGAATTAAAAAAAAATCACCAATTTTGCAGAAATTCGCCCAAAATTTAATTTTTTTGGGGATTTTTGACGGAAATTCCCGAATTCTTCCGATCCTTCCCGGAACCGGAAACACCCGAAGAACACCGGAAACTCCCGAAGTTTTCCGGAAATACCCGAAGATTCCCGGAAACCCCCGAAGCTCTTTACGGGCAGCCACGAAGAGTTCCGGAAGTTGCCGAAGTGCTGGCGGAAGTTGCCGAAGCGCCTCTCCGGAAGTTGCCGAAGGCGCGGCGCAAGCGGCGCCACACAAGATGGCGGACGGGGAGGAGGTGACTCTGGACGGGCGACCGCTGCATTTACTGCGCGTCGCCGACCTCAAAGCGGCTCTGGAGCAGCGCGGCCTCGCCAAGAGCGGCCAGAAGAGCGCCCTGATCAAACGGCTGCGAGGGGTGAGAAACGGGGGGGGAAAAGCGGCGGAAATGGCGGCGGTGTGAGGAGAAACCGCCGTGAGGGGAGGGGGGGGGCGGGAAAATGGCGGCGCATGCGCGGGAGGGGGGGGGAAGGTTCCCCCTCAGGGTTTTCCCGCCAACGCGTGAGGGGGGAAAAAAGGCGGGAAGGAGGAGACCCCCCCTCATATAGGGTGAGTGGGGGTGAGGGGGGATTTGGGGGGAAAAAAGGGGATTTTGGGTGGGTGGGAGTTGGTTTTTTGGGGTGAAAGTTGGGGGTTTTGGGGTTGGAGTTGGGGGTTTGGTTTGTTGGGGTGAAAGTTGGGAGTTTTGGGGTTGGAGTTGGGGGTTTGGGGGTTTGGGGGTTTGGGGAAGAGGCTGAGGGGGTTTAGGAGGTTGTGAGGGGATTTGGGGTGAAAATCGCGGTTTTGATAAGTTAGAGGGAAATTCTGAGAGAATTTGGGTTTAAAACTCCGGGTTTGAGGGTTTTGTGAGGGGATTTGGGGTGAAAATCGCGGTTTTTAGGAGTTTGAGGGAAAGTCTGAGGCGATTTGGGGTTAAAGGTCGGGGTTTGAGGGTTTTGTGAGGGGATTTGGGGTGAAAATCCTGGTTTTGATGAGTTAGAGGAAAATTCTGAGGGAATTTGGGTTTAAAACTCCGGGTTTGACGTTTTTGTGAGGGGATTTGAGGTGAAAAACTCGGTTTCGATAAGTTTGAGTAAAATTCTGAGGGAACTTGGGTTTAAAACTCCGGGTTTGACGTTTTTGTGAGGGGATTTGAGGTGAAAATCGCGGTTTTGATGAGTTTGAGGAAAATTCTGAGGGAATTTGGGTTTAAAACTCCGGGTTTGAGGTTTTTATGAGGGGATTTGGGGTGAAAATCAGGGTTTTGATGAGTTTGAGGAAAATTCTGAGAGGATTTGGGTTTAAAGTTCCGATTTTGAGGAGTTTTTGAGGAGATTTGAGGTAAAAGTTGCAGTTCTGAGGGGATTTGGGTTTAAAGCTCCGATTTTGAGTTTTTTGTGAGGGGATTTGGGGTGAAAATCCTGGATTTTATGAGTTTGATGAAAAAGCTGAGGGGATTTGGGGTAAAAGTTGCAGTTTTGATGAGTTTGAGGAAAATTCTGAGGGAATTTGGGTTTAAAACTCCAGTTTTGAGGTTTTTATGAGGGGATTTGGGGTGAAAATCCCGGTTTTGATGAGTTAGAGGGAAATTCTGAGGGAATTTGGGTTTAAAACTCCGGGTTTGAGGTTTTTGTGAGGGGTTTTATGGTAAAATCCCGGTTTTGATGATTTTGAGGAAAATTCTGAGGGAATTTGGGTTTAAAACTCCAGTTTTGAGTTTTTTGTGAGGGGATTTGGGGTGAAAATCCCGGTTTTAAAGAGTTTGAGGGAAAGTCTGAGACGATTTGGGGTTAAAGGTCGGGGTTGAGGGGTTTGTGAGGGGATTTGGGGTGAAAAACTCGGTTTTAAAGAGTTTGAGGAAAATTCTGAGGGAATTTGGGTTTAAAACTCCGGTTTTGATGTTTTTATGATAAGATTTGAGGTGAAAATCCCGGTTTTAAAGAGTTTGAGGGAAAATCTGACACGATTTGGGGTTAAAGGTCGTGGTTTGAGGGTTTTGTGAGGAGATTTGGGGTGAAAATCGCGATTTTAACGAGCTTGAGGGAAAGTCTGAGACGATTTGGGTTTAAAACTCCGGGTTTGAGGGTTTTGTGAGGGGATTTGGGGTAAAATCCCGGTTTTGATGAATTTGAGGAAAATTCTGAGGGGATTTGGGTTTAAAACTCCGGGTTTGAGGTTTTTATGAGGAGATTTGAGGTGAAAATCCCGGTTTTGATGATTTTGAAGGAAATTCTGAGGGAATTTGGGTTTAAAACTCCGGGTTTGAGGTTTTTGTGAGGGGATTTGGGGTAAAAATCCCGGTTTTGATGAGTTTGAGGAAAATTCTGAGGGATTTGGGTTTAAAACTCCGGTTTAGAGGTTTTTGTGAGGGGATTTGGGGTGAAAATCGCGGTTTTAAAGAGTTTGAGGGAAAGTCTGAGATGATTTGGGGTTAAAGGTCGGGGCCTGAGGGTTTCGTGAGGGGATTTGGGGTAAAATCGCGGTTTTAATGATTTTGAGGAAAATTCTGAGGGGATTTGGGTTTAAAACTCCGGTTTTGAGGTTTTTATGAGGTGAAAATCTCGGTTTTAAAGAGTTTGACGGAAAGTCTGAGACGATTTGGGGTTAAAGGTCGGGATTTGAGGGTTTTATGAGGCGATTTTGGGTGAAAATCGCGATTTTAACGAGCTTGAGGGAGAGTCTGAGACGATTTGTGTTTAAAACTCCGGGTTTGAGGTTTTTGTGAGGGGATTTTGGGTAAAAATCCCGGTTTTGATGAGTTTGAGGAAAATTCTGAGGGAAATCGGGTTTAAAACTTCGGTTTTGAGGTTTTTGTGAGCAGATTTGAGGTGAAAATCCCGGTTTTGATGATTTTGAGGAAGGTTTTATGGGAATTTGAGTTTAGAACTCCATTTTTGATGTTTTTATGAGGAGATTTGAAGTGAAAATCCCGGTTTTGATGAGTTAGAGGGAAATTCTGAGGGAATTTGGGTTTAAAACTCCGGGTTTGAGGTTTTTGTGAGGGGATTTGGGGTAAAATCCCTGTTTTGATGATTTTGAGGAAAATTCTGAGGGAATTTGGGTTTAAAACTCCGGGTTTGAGGGTTTTGTGAGGGGATTTGGGGTGAAAATCTGGTTTTGATGATTTTGAGGAAAATTCTGAGGGAATTTGGGTTTAAAACTCCGGGTTTGAGGTTTTTGTGAGGAGATTTGAGGTGAAAATCCCGGTTTTGATGAGTTAGAGGGAAATACTGAGAGAATTTGGGTTTAAAACTCCGGGTTTGAGGTTTTTGTGAGGGGATTTGAGGTGAAAATCCCGGTTTTGATGAGTTTGAGGAAAATTCTGAGGGGGTTTGGGTTTAAAACTCCGGGTTTGAGGTTTTTGTGAGGGGATTTGGGGTGAAAATCGCGGTTTTAAAGAGTTTGAGGGAAAGTCTGAGACGATTTGGGGTTAAAGGTCGGGGGTTGACGGTTTCGTGAGGGGATTTGGGGTAAAATCCCGGTTTTGATGATTTTGAGGAAAATTCTGAGGGGATTTGGGTTTAAAGGTCTGGGTTTGAGGGTTTTGTGAGGGGATTTGGGGTAAAATCCCGGTTTTGATGAGTTAGAGGGAAATTCTGAGGGAATTTGGGTTTAAAACTCCAGGTTTGAGGTTTTTGTGAGAGGATTTGGGGTAAAAATCCCGGTTTTGATAAGTTTGAGGAAAATTCTGAGGGGATTTGGGTTAAAACTCCGGTTTTGAGTTTTTTATGAGGGGATTTTGGGTGAAAATCTCGGTTTTGATGAGTTTGAGGAAAATTCTGAGGGGATTTGGGTTTAAAGGTCGGGGTTTGAGGGTTTTGTGAGGGGATTTGGGGTAAAATCCCGGTTTTGATGAGTTTGAGGAAAATTCTGGGGGAATTTGGGTTTAAAACTCCAGTTTTGAGGTTCTTGTGAGGGGATTTGGGGTAAAATCCCGGTTTTGATGATTTTGAGGAAATTTCTGAGGGAATTTGGCTTTAAAACTCCGGGTTTGAGGTTTTTGTGAGAGGATTTGGGGTAAAATCCCGGTTTTGATAAGTTTGAGGGAAATTCTGAGGGGATTTGGGTTTAAAGCTCTGATTTTGAGGAGTTTTTGAGGAGATTTGAGGTAAAAGTTGCAGTTCTGAGTGGATTTGGGTTTAAAACTCCGGTTTTAAGGTTTTTGTGAGGGGATTTGGGGTAAAAATCCTAATTTTGATGAGTTCAAAGAAAATTCTGAGGGGATATTGGGTAGAAGTTGCGTTTTTGATCATTTTGAGGAAAATTTTGTCATTTTTTGGGTTTAGAACTCTGGTTTTGAGGAGTTTGTGAGGGGATTTGGGGTGAAAATCCCGGTTTGAATGATTTTGATGAAAATTCTGCAAGAATTTGGGTTTAAAACTCCCACTTTGAGACATTTGTGAGGGAATTTGATGTAAAAGTTGCGGTTTTGATGAATTAAAGTAAAAATCTGAGGCAATTTAAGTTTTAAACCCAATTTTTGGGGAATTTGGGGTAAATATTACAGTTTTAAGGCGGAATTTTGGGGCAAAAGTTGGGTTTTTATCATTTTGAGCAGATTTTTAGGGGTAATTGGAGATAAAATCATTGTTTTGAGGTGATTTAGATTAAAAAATTGTAATTTTTGGTGACGTTGGGAGAGAATTTGAGGTAAAACTTGATGGTTTGGGGACTTTGAGAAGGGCCTGAGGCGCTTTGAGATAAAAAGTGAAATTTTTGTTAAATTTCCAGCAGATTTGAGGTAAAATTTAAATTTTTTGTGCATTCCAGAAGGATTTGAGGCCAAATCCCCATTTTTCACACGTTTGTGTGGGGATTTTAGGTTAAAACTGCAGGTTTTGGGGTGTTTTGATACAAAAAAAAAAAATCACAATTTTGTTGAGGTTTTGAGAGGATTTGAGGCAAAAATCACTTTTTTTGTGGCTTTCTGAGGGGATTTGGGGCAAAAAACCAATATTTGGTTACTTTGTGAAGGATTTTGAGGTGAAATTCAGAGTTTTTGAGGAAATCTGTGTCAGAAGTTCAGAATTTGGTGGGTTTTGGGTTAATTATGGGCATTTTGTGGGGATTTTGGGGGAAATTCTGGGGATTTGGGGGGGGATGGTGACAAAAAAGTGAATTTTCGAGAAATTAAATTTCAGGGAGTTCTAAATTTGCCGAAATCTGCCCAAATTCAGGCGCTGATGTTGGAGAACCTCCAGAAGCACTCGAGCCCCCACCCCACCTTCCAGCCCAACTCCCAGGTGAGACCCCAAAAATACCCCAAATTCCCCCAAATTTTCGGAAATCCACCCAAAATTCCAGGAAATTTCCCCAAAATCCTCTGAAATCCACCCAAAATTCCCCAAAATTCTCTTGAATCCACCCAAAATTCTCTCGAATTCCTCCAAAACCTCCCCAAATTATCAGCAAAATTTCATTAAATCCACCCAAATTCTTTCAAAATTTTGCCAAAAATCCCCCAAAATTTCTTTAAAACCCCAAAAATCCCCCAAATTCCCCCAAAATTTCAGAAATCCACCCAAAATTCCAGCAAATTTCCCAAAATTCTCTGAAATCCACCCAAAATTCCCCAAAATTCTCTTGAATCCGCCAAAAATTCTCTCAAATTCCTCCAAAACCTCCCCAAATTCCCAGCAAAATTTCATTAAATCCACCCAAATTCTTTCAAATTTTGCCAAAAATCCCCAAAATTTCTTTAAAACCCCAAAAATTCTCCAAAATCTGCCCAAATCCTCTTTAAAGTTCTACCAAATTCCCCAAAATCCCCCCAAATTTCCCCAAATTCCGACAGATTTGCCCAAATTTTCCCCCGAAATCCCAAATTTAAAAAAAAAATTTGATCAAATTTTCCCCAAATCTCCTCAAATTTCCTCAAAAAATCCCAAAAATGGCAGGAAAATCAGAAATCACCAAAAAATCCCCAAATTTTTGGGATGTGAGGCAGCAAAACCCCCAAAAACCGTCAAAAAATCACTAAAAATGGACAAAAAATGATAAAAAATCACCAAAAAGTGTCCAAAAATTCCCAGAAAAATAAAAAAAAACAGAAAAGGGGGAAAAAAACTCCAAAAGTCCTGAAATTTTCCCAAATTTTTGGAATTCTCAATTATAGGCTTCACTTATTTCTGAAAAAACATTCCAAATGTCATTAAAAATAATTTTTAAATTACTAAAAATCTCAAAAAATAGTCAAAAATCTCCCAAAAAAGCTCAAAAATTTGGGAAAAATTCCCAAAAATCCCAAATAGTTCCCAAATTTTTGGGAATTCTGAATTTTTGGGATCTGGGGGTGGAAAGGCTTCACTTAATCCAGAAAAACCATTAAAAATAATTAAAAATCGTTTTAAAAATGACTAAAAATATTTTAAAATTTCAATAATCACCCAAAAAACCAAAAAAAATTGGGAAACATTTGGGGAAAAGCTCCCAAAATCCCAAATCATTCCCAAATTTTATGGAATTCCAAATTTTTTGGGATCTGGGGGTGGAACAGCCTCACTAAGCCCATGCAGAACCCCAAAAAAATGTTGAAAAATCGTCAAAAATCACCGAAAAGTCACCCAAAATCATTTTAAAAATCCCCAAAAAAGCAAGGAAAAAAAGGGAAAAAATTCCCAAAAATCCCAAATGGTTCCCAAATTTTTGGGAATTCCAAATTTTTGGGATGTGGGGGTGGAACAGCCTCACTAAGCCCATGCAGAACCCCAAAAAAATGTTGAAAAATCGTCAAAAATCACCAAAAAGTCACCAAAAATCATCCAAAAAATCCCCAAAAAAGCAAGGAAAAAAAGGAAAAAATGGGAAAAAATTCCCAAAAATCCCAAATGGTTTCCAAATTTTTGGGAATTACAAATTTTTGGGATCTGGGGGTGGAACAGCCTCACTTAACCCACGTGGAACCCCAAAAAAATGTTGAAAAATCGTCAAAAATCACCAAAAATCCCCCACAAAAGCTTAAAAAAATTAGGAAAAAATGGGGAAAATTGCCCAAAAATCCCGAATTGTTCCCAAATTTTTGTGAATTTTGTGTTTTTTTGGCAGATGGGCGAGGCCATGGGGCAGAACAGTTTCATCAAGCAGTACCTGGAGAAGCAGCAGGAGCTGCTGCAGCAGCGCCGCGACGCCCCCGAGCCCCACGGTGAGAGAAATGCACAAATTCACCCCAAATTTACCCCAAAATACACCCCAAATTCACCCCAAATCACCACAGAAATCCACCTAAAATTTACCCCAAATTTATCCCAAATCCACCCAAAATTCACCCCAAATTTGTCCCAAAATCCACCCCAAATCCCACCAAAAAATACCCCAAAATTCACTCTAAAATTCTACCCCAATATCCCCCAAATTCACCCCGAATTTGTCCCAAAATCCACCCAAAATTCACCCCAAATTTATCCCAAAATCCACCCAAAATTCACCCCAAATTTGTCCCAAAATCCACCCCAAATTTGTCCCAAATTCACCACAAAAATCCACCCAAAATTCACCCCAAATTCACCCCAAATTTATCCTAAAATCCACCCCAAAATTCACCCCAAATTTATCCCAAAATCCACCCAAAATTCACCCCAAATTTGTCCCAAAATCCACCCCAAATTTATCCCAAATTCACCACATAAATCCCCCAAAATTCCACCCAAATTTATCCCAAATTCACCACAAAAATCCCCCAAACTTAACCCCAAATTTATCCCAAATTTATCCCAAAATTCACCCCAAATTCACCCCAAATTCACCCAAAATTTATCCCAAATTTATCCCAAAATTCACCCCAAATTCACCACAAATTTACCTCAAATTTATCCCAAATTCACCCCAAATTTACCCCAAATTAATCCCAAAATCCACCCAAAATTCACCCCAAATTTATCCCAAAATCCACCCAAAATTCACCCCAAATTTATCCCAAATTCACCCCAAATTTACCCCAAATTAATCCCAAAATCCACCCAAAATTCACCCCAAATTTATCCCAAAATCCACCCAAAATTCACCCCAAATTTATCCCAAATTCAGCACAAAAATCCCCCAAAATTCACCCCAAATTTGTCCCAAAATCCACCCCAAATTCACCCCAAATTTATCCCAAAATCCACCCAAAATTCACCCCAAATTTATCCCAAATTCAGCACAAAAAACCCCCAAAATTCACCCCAAATTTATCCCAAAATCCACCCAAAATTCACCCCAAATTTATTCCAAATTCACCACAAAAATCCCCCAAAATTCACCCCAAATTTATCCCAAAATCCACCACAAAATTCACCCTAAATTTATCCCAAAATCCACCCAAAATTTATCCCAAATTTATCCCAAATTCACCACAAAAATCCCCCAAAATTCACCCCAAATTTATCCCAAAATCCACCCAAATCCCACCAAAAAATACCCTAAAATTCACCCCAAAATTCTACCCCAATATCCCCCAAATTCACCCTAAAATCACCTCAAATTTATCCCAAATTCATCCCAAAATCCACCAAAAAATACCCCAAAATTCCACTGCAAAATTCCCCAAAATTCTACTCCAATATCCCCCAAATTCACTCCAAAATCACCCGAAATTTATCCAAAATTCACCCCAAATTTATCCAAAATTTATCCCAAAATCCACCAAAAAATATCCTAAAATCCCACCTCAAAATTCACCCCAAATTTACCCAAAATTCATTCCAAATCCCACCAAAAATACCCCAAAATTCCACTACAAAATTCCCCCAAATTCTACTCCGATATCCCCCAAATTCCACCCAAATTCACCCCGAATTTTTCCCAAAATCCCACCAAAAAATACCCCAAAATTCCACCGCAAAATTAACCCAAAATTTACCCAAAATTCACCCCAAAACCCACCAAAAAATACCCCAAAAATCCAACCCAAAATCCCCCAAAATTCTACCCTAATATACCCCAAATTTCACCCAAATTCACCCCAAATTTATCCCAAATTCATTCCGAAATCCACCAAAAAATATCCAAAAATTCCACTGCGAAATTCCCTAAAATTCTACCCCAATATCCTCCAAATTCACCCCAAAATTCATCCCAAATTTATCCAAAATTCACCCCAAGATCCAACCAAAAACTATCCCAAAATCCCACCCCAAAATTCACCTGAAATTTATCCAAAATTCATCCCAAAAGCCACCAAGAAATACCCCAAAATTCCACCTCAAAATTCCCCAAAATTATACCCCAATATCCTCCAAATTCACCCCAAAATCACCCCAAATTTATTCAAAATTCATCCCAAATTCCACCAAAAAAATACCCAGAAATTCCAACCCAAAATTCGCCAAATTCAGCCCAAAAATCCTCGGAATTCAGCCAAAATACCCCAAATATGCCCAAAAATCCCTTAAATTCCCCCAAAAATTCCCAAAATCCACCCGGAATTCCCAAAATTTAACCAAAACCCCCAAATTTCCGCAAAATTCCACCCAAAATATACCAAATTTCCCCAAAATTCCCCCTAAAATCTCTAAAATTTCCCAAAATTCCCCAAAAATCCCCAATTCCCCCCAAATTTCCCGCCCAATTCCCATAGTTCCCCCAAATTTCCACAAAATTCTTCCCAAAATTTCCCAAATTTCCACAAAATTCCCCCTAAAATCTCCAAAATTTCCAAAAACTCCCCAAATTTCCCCCAAATTTCCACCTCAATTCCTATGGTTCTCCCAAATTTCCACCAAATTCTCCCCAAAATGTCCCAAATTTCCCCAAAATTCCCACCAAAATCTACAAATTTTCCCCAAAATTCCCCCCAAAATCTACAAAATTTCCTCCAAAATTCCCTAAATTCCCCCCAAATTTCCACCAAATTCTCCCCAAAATTTCCCAAATTTTCGCAAAATTTCCTCTAAAATATCAAAAATTTCCCAAAATTCCCCAAAAATACCCAAATTCCCACAAAATTTTCCCCAAAGTTTCCCAAATTTCCCCCAAAATTCCCCCCAAATTTCCACCAAATTCTCCCCCAGTTTTCCCAAAAATTGCCCCCAAAATCTCCACATTTTCCCAAAATTCTCTTTGAAATTCCCCAAATTTTCCCCAAATTCCCCCTAAAATCTCCAAATTTTACCAAATTTCCTTTTGAAATTCCCAAAAAAATCCTCAAATTCCTCCCGAATTTTCCCGAATTTTCCCGATTTTGTTATTTTTGCAGCCTCGGAGCCGGGGGAGGAGGAGGAGGAGGAGGAGGAGGAAGGAGCGGGGAGGAAGGAGCGGCGCCGGATGGTGAGGGAAACTCAGGCACAATCCACATTTTTGGGTGTTTTTTGGGATATTTCGGTCAATTTTGGGGTTTTTATTTAATTTTGGGCTTTTTGGGTTAATTTTGGGGTTTTAGGGTTTTTTTTTTCCTTTAGTTTTGGGATTTTGGGGTTAATTTTAGGGTTTTTTTCCTTTTTATTTTGGGATTTTTTTTTTAATTTTTGGGGTTTTTTCCTTTAATTTTGGGATTTTGGGTTAATTTTGGAGTTTTTTCCTTTAATTTTGGGGATTTTTGGTTCGTTTTGGGGGTTTTGGTTTAATTTTTTTTTTTCCTTTACTTTTGGGCTTTGGGGTTAATTTTTGGGTTTTTTTCCTTTAATTTTGGGCTTATTTTGGGGGTTAATTTGCTTTAGTTTCATTTTTTTGGGTTAATTTGGGGGTTTTGGGTTAATTTTGGGGTTTTTTCCTTTAATTTTGGGGTTTTTGGGTTAATTTTGGGGTTTTTTTTTTTCTTTAATTTTGGGCTTTTTTGGGTCGAGTTTGGGGTTTATTTCCTTTAATTTTGGGGGGTTTGGGTTAATTTGGGGTTTTTTCATTTAATTTTGGGGATTTTTTGGGTTAATTTTTGGGGTTTTTTCCTTTAATTTTGGGTTTATTTTTGGGTTAATTTGCTTTAGTTTCATTTTTTTTTGGGTTATTTTGGGGGTTTTGGGTTAATTTTGGTTTTTTCCTTTAATTTTGGGTTAATTTTGGGGGTTTTTCTCCTTTAATTTTGGGATTTTTGGGTTAATTTTGGGGGTTTTTATTTAATTTTGTGGGTTTTCCCTTTTATTTTGGGGTTTTTTGGGTTTATTTTGGGGTTTTTTTCCTTTAATTTTGGGATTTTTGGGTTTATTTTGGGTTTTTTTTCCTTTAATTTTGGGATTTTAGGGTTAATTTTGTTTTTTTTTCTAATTTTGGGGATTTTGGGTTAATTTGGGGGATTTTTTTCCATCCATTTTGGCGATTTTCGGTTAATTTGGGCATTTTTGGGTTAATTTGGGGGTTTTTCCTTTTATTTTGGGGATTTTGGGTTAATTTTGGGTTTTTTTTGGGGGGAATGTGTCAATTTTTGGGTAGAATGTCCCATTTTTTCCTGGAATTTCCTCATTTTTGGGTCAAATTTTCCCTATTTTGGGTCAAATTCCCCCTTTTTTCTGGAATTTCCTCCATTTTGTGTCAAATTTTCCCAATTTTGGGTCAAAATCTCCCATTTTATCTGCAATTTCCCCAATTTCGGTCTGAAACTCCCAAATTTTTCCCAAAATTCCCAAATTTTGGGGATTTTGGGTTAATTTTGGGATTTTTTTTCCTTTAATTTTGGGGTTTTTGGGTTATTTTTTGGTTTTTTCCCTTTAATTTTGGGATTTTTGGGTTAATTTGGGGATTTTTCCTTTAATTTTGGGATTTTGGGTTAATTTTGTTTTTTGGTTTTTTTCCTTTAATTTTGTTTTTTTCGGGTTAAATTGGTTTTTTTTTTCCTTTAATTTTATAGATTTGGGGTTAATTTTGGGTTTTTTTTTCCTTTAATTTTGGTATATTTGGATTAATTTTGGCTTTTTGTCCTTTAATTTTGGGTTAATTTTGGGTTTTTTTCTTTAATTTTGGCATTTTGGACAATTTTTGGAATTTTTTGGGTTAATTTTGGTTTTTTTTTCCTTTAATTTTTGGATTTTTGGGTTAATTTTAGGATTCTTCGATTAATTTTGGGGTTTTTTTCCTTTAATTTTGGTATATTTGGGTTAAATTTGGCATCTTTTTTCCTTTAATTTTGGGTGAATTTTGGGTTTTTTTTCCTTTAAGTTTTGGGATTTTTGGGTTAATTTTGGGGTTTTTTCCTTTAATATTGGTGATTTTGGGTAAATTTTTTCTGCAGTTTTTCCAATTTTTTCTGAATTTTCCCATTTTTGGCTGAAATTTTCAGATTTTTTCTGAATTTTCCCATTTTTGGCTGTCACTTTCACATTTTCGAATGAACTTTTACCCCTTTTTTTCCGCAATTTCCCCATTTTTAGTTGAAATTCCCCCAATTTCCCGCCCCGACTCCGCCATCTTGTTTCCCATTTTTTCCTGGAATTTCCTCCATTTTGTGTCAAATTTTCCCAATTTTGGGTCAAATTCCCCCATTTTTCTCAAATTTCCTCTATTTTGTGTCAAATTTTCCCAATTTTGAGTCAAATTCCCCCATTTTTCTCAAATTTCCTCCATTTTGTGTCAAATTTTCCCAGTTTTGGGTCAAATTTCTCCATTTTTTCTGGAATTTCCTCCATTTTGGTTCAAATTTTCCCAATTTTGGTTCAAATCCCCCCATTTTACTGGAATTCCCCCAATTTTTGTCCGAACTCCCCGAATTTTTCCCAAAATCCCCAAATTTTGGGGATTTTGGGTTAATTTTGGTTTTTTCCCTTTAATTTTGGGGATTTTGGGTTAATTTTGTTTTTTTTCCTTTAATTCTGGAATTTTTGGGTTAATTTTGGAGTTTTTTCCTTTAATTTTGGGATTTTGGGTTAATTTGGGGGATTTTTTTTTCCATCCATTTTGGGGATTTTCAGTAATTTGGGCATTTTTGGGTTAATTTGGGGTTTTTTCCTTTTATTTTGGGGATTTTGGGTTAATTTGGGGTTTTTTTGGTTTTTTTGGGGGGAATGTGTCAATTTTTGGGTAGAATGTCCCATTTTTTCCTGGAATTTCCTCATTTTTGTGTCAAATTTTCCCAATTTTGTGTCAAATTCCCCCATTTAATCTGTAATTTCCCCAATTTCGGTCCGAACCCCCCAGAATTTTTCCCAAAATTCCCAAATTTTGGGGATTTTGGGTTAATTTTGGAGTTTTTTCCTTTAATTTTGGGATTTTGGGGTTAATTTTGAGATTTTTTCCTTTAACTTTGTGGATTTTGAGTTAAGTTTTTGTTTTCTTTCTTTAATTTTGGGGATTTTGGATTAATTTGGGGGTTTTTTCCTTTAATTTTGGGGGTTTTTTGGGTTTATTTGGGTTTTTTTCCCTTTAATTATATAGATTTTGGGTTAACTTTGAGGTTTTTTTTTCTTTAATTTCGCGGATTTGGGGTTAATTTTGGGGTTTTTTTCCTGTTAATTTTGGCTTTTTTTCCTTTAATTTTGGGTTAATTTTGGTTTTTTTTCTTTAATTTTGGCATTTTGGACAATTTTTGGAATTTTTTGGGTTAATTTTGGTTTTTTTTTCCTTTAATTTTTGGATTTTTGGGTTAATTTTAGGATTCTTCGATTAATTTTGGGATTTTTTTCCTTTAATTTTGGTATATCTGGGTTAAATTTGGCATCTTTTTTCCTTTAATTTTGGGTGAATTTGGGGTTTTTTCCTTTAAGTTTTGGCATTTTGGGTTAATTTCGGGGATTTTTCCTTTAGCTTTGGGTTAATTTTGGGGTTTATTTTCTTTAATTTTGTTTTTTTTTTCCCGCCAGAGCCGCGTGGCCCCGCCCCCCTCCGGCCCCGCCCCCTCAGGCCCCGCCCCCCGGCGCCGCCGCCCCGCCCCCGGCGCCGAGGAGGAGGAGGAGGAGGACGAAGACGACGACGAAGACGAAGAAGAGGAAGAAGAAGAGGAAGAAACCCCAAAAATCACCGAAATCGCCCCAAAATCCCCCCCGGAGGGGGCGGAGCCAAACCCGGAAGTGGCGCAAAAAGAGGCGGAGCCAAAGCAGGAAGAGGAGAAGGAGGAGGCGGAGCCAATGGAGGCCACGCCCCTTGTGGAGGAAGCCACGCCCACCAGCGGGGGAAGCCCCTCCCCTCCCCCGCTAAAGGGGGCGGGGCCTGAGGAGGAAAAGGGGGCGGAGCTTCAGATAAAAGGGGCGGAGCTTCCAGAGGAGGGGGCGGAGCTTCCAATGGAAGGGGCGGAGCTTCCGGAGGATGGGGCGGAGCCTCCACCCCCTAATTTAAATGCCGAGGCCCCGCCCCCACCCCGCCCCTCCCCCCCCTCCTCCTCCTCCTCTTCGGCCTCCTCGGCCCCCCCCTCCCCCCCGGGGGCGGGGCTCAGGTGAGCGGGGGCGGGGCTAAGGGGGAAAGGGGGCGGGGCTAAGGGAGGCCACGCCCACCGCGGCCAAAATATGGTAATTGTGTTCCTCAGGAGGGGGCGGGGCCACGGCGGGACACGCCCCCGGAGGAGAGGTGAGCGGGGGATTTGGGGGGAATTTGGGGAAATTTGGGGGGATTTTGGGAAAATTGGGCAATTTTAGGGGAAATTTGGGAGAATTGGGGGGAAATTGGGAAAAGCGGGAAAATTTGGTAATTTTTACGGGAAAATTGGGAAGAAATTGGGATAATTTGGTGATTTTACGGGAAAATTGGGGATTTTAGAAGGAAATTTGGGAATTTTAGAGGAAATTTGGGGAGTTTAGGGGAAAATTGAGAAAAATTGGGGATTTTAGAAGGAAATTTGGAAGAATTTTGGGGAAGTTTGGGAGAAATTAGGAAAAATATAAGATTTTAGGGGAAAATTGGGGAATTTTAGGGGAAAATTGGGGAGAAATTGGGAAAATTAGGTAATTTTACAGGAAAATTGGGTAATTTTGGGGTAAAATTGGGGAATTTTAGGGGAAATTTCGGAGAATTTGGGGAAGTTTTTGAGAAATTAAGCAAAATATAAGATTTTAGGGGAAAATTGGGGAATTTTGGGGGAAACGGGAAAAATTGGGGATTTTTGGGGAAAATTGGGCAATTTTAGGGGAAATTTGGGAGAATTTTGGGAAGTTTTTGTGAAATTAAGCAAAATATAAGATATTAGGGGAAATTTGGGGAATTTAGAGGAAATTGGGGAAATTTGGGGGAAATTTGGGGGAAATTTGGGGGAAATTGGGCAATTTTAGGTGAAATTGGGGAAAATCTGAGAAGTTTGGGAGAAAAGAGGAAATATTGGGGATTTTAGGGGAAAATTGGGGAATTTTGGGGGAAATTTGGGGGGAATTGGGAAAATCGGGGATTTTAGAAGGAAATTGGGGAATTTGAGGGGTAAATTGGGGAGAAATTGGGAAAATTAGGTGATTTTACGGGAAAATTGGGGAATTTAGGGGAAAATTGTGGACTTATAGGGGAAAATCGGGGAATTTTGGGGATTTTAGTGGAAAATTGGGGAATTTTAGGGGAAAGTTGGGGAAAAATGGGGATTTTAGGGGGAAATTTGGGAATTTTGGGTGAAATTGTGAAAATTTGGGGATTTTAGGGGAAAATTGGGGAATTTTAGGGGAGATTTGGGAGAATTTTGGGGACGTTGGGGAGAAATTGGGGAAAATTTGGGAATTTTGGGGAAAATTGTGGAATTATAGGGGAAAATTGGGGAATTTTGGGGATTTTAGGGGAAAATTGGGGAATTTTAGGGAGATTTAGGGAGTTTTAAAGGGAACTTGGGGAATTTTCGGAGAAATTGGGAAAATTTGGGGTTTTAGGGGAAAATTGGGAAGATTTGGGGATTTTAGGGGAAAACTGAGGAATTATAGGGGGAAATTGGGGAATTTTAGGGGAAATTTGGGAGAATTTGGGGGGAAATTTGGGGGAAATTGGGAAAAATTGGGGATTTTATGGGAAAATTGAGGAATTTAGGGGAATGTTGGGAAAAGTTTGGGATTTTAGAAGGAAATTGGGGAATTTAGGGGAAAATTGGGGAATTTTGGGGGAAATTGGGGAATTTCAGGGGAAATTGGGCAATTTGGGGGATTTTTGGGTGGATTTGGGCAAATTTTGGAGAAGTTTTAGGGGAAATTTGGGGTAAATTGAGGAAATGTTGGGCAAATTTGAAAGATTTTGGGAGGAAATCGGAAAAATTTGGGGGAAATTAAGGAAAGTTGAGGGGATTTTAGAGGGAAATTCGGAAATTTTGGAGATTTTCGGGGAAAATTGGAGGAATCTGAAAACTTTGGGTCATTTTGAGGGAGTTTTTGGAGTTCGGGGGAATTTTGGGGATTTTTTGGGGGATTTTAGGGGAGTTTTGTGGATTTTTCGGTGGATTTTTACAGAAGTTTAGTGATTTGGGGGATTTTTGGGGATATTTTTGGGAATTTAGGGGAATTTTGGTAGAATTTGAGTGGATTTTGGTGTTTTTTAATATTTTAGGGGATTTTGTGGGGATTTTGGTAGAATTTGGGGAGATTTTTTTGGGAGTTTTTGGGATTTTAGGAGGATTCTGGTAGAATTTCGGGGAAATTTTGGGGAAATTTGGGGAATTTTAGGGAATTTTTGGGGAATTTTAATGCAATTTCAGTGGATTTGGGGGCACCCCTGGATTTTAGGGGAATTTTGGGATTTTTTGGGCTAATTTTTGAGATTTCGGGGGATTTTGGTACAATTTTAGGGGATTTAGGTGGAATCTTGGATTTTAGGGGATTTTTGGGGGATTTTAGAGGGATTTTGTGGAATTTTTGGGGGGATTTTGGTTTGATTTTGAGGGGATTTGGGGTTTTTTTGGGGGGATTTTTATTTGAATTTGAGGAGATTTTGGGATTTTTTGGAGGGATTTTGGTACAATTTTAGAGTATCTGGGTAAACTCTTGGATTTTAGGGGAATTTTGGGATTTTTTGGGGTTTTTTGGGGGTTTTTTTTGGATTTTTTGGTGATTTTTGGGTCCCCCATTGAGTCTGAGGGGTGGTCGCGGTGGGCGTGGCCTGCCCATAATTTACATTTTTCATTTGCATAACCACGCCTCTCATTAGCATAAACCCCGCTCCTTTTCATTCATTACATGGCCTCACCTCTGTTATTAACCCCGCCCACCCCTCGCTCTGATTGGCCGCTCCCTTCCCGCCGCGCCCCTTTCGGCGTCGCCGATTGGCCCCGCCCTTTGGCCACGCCTCCTCGGCGGCGCGGGGCATGCCGGGCTCGCGGCAAGATGGCGGCCCCGGCCGGCAGCGGCCGCCCCGCACAATAGCGGGGGGGGGAGGGGGCGCGGGGTGAGGCGAAAAGGGCCAAAAATGGGCAAAAATGGGCGAAAAACGGGAAAAACGGGGCGGAAATGGGGAGAAATGAGGGAAAAATGGGGGGAAATGGGGAAAAAATGGGGAAAAACGGGAAAAAATGGGGGGGAAAGGGGGAAAATGGGGAGGGGGAGCGGCGGGGAAAAGGCGGGAACGGGGCAGGGAGGGGAAAAAAAGCGGATTTTGTGGGGAAAATGGGGATTTTTATGTAAAAAATGGTGATTTTTGTAGGGAAAATGGGGATTTTTGTGGGGAAATTGGGAATTTTTGCGGGGAAATTGGGGGTTTTGTGGGAAAAATTGGGGTTTTTGAGGGGAAAAATGTGATTTTTGAAAGAAAAATTGGGGGTTTTGTGGGGAAAATGGGGGTTTTGTGAGGGGAAAATTGGGATTTTTGAGGGGAAATTGGGGTTTTTGTGGGGAAAATGGGATTTTTTGGGGGGGTTTTGTGAGGATAACTCGGGTTTTTGTGAAGAAAATGGGGGTTTTGTGAGGGGAAAATGGGGATTTTTGTGGGTGAAATGGGGGTTTTTGTGGGGAAAATTGGGGTTTATGAGGGGAAATTTGGGGTTTTTGTGGGGAAAATTGGGGTTTTTGAGGGGAAAAATGTGATTTTTGAAAGAAAAATTGGGGTTTTTGTGAGGGAAAATCGGGATTTTTGTGGGGAAATGGGGATTTTTGGGGGGGGGGAAATGGGGATTTTTTGGGGGAAATTGGGATTTATGAGGGGAAAATTGGGGTTTTTGTGGGAAAATTTGGGGTTTTTGTGGGGAAAATGGGGATTTTTGTGAGGGGAAAATGTGGATTTTGTGAGGGGAAAAGGGGATTTTTGTGGGGAAAATGGGGATTTTGGGGGAGAAAATGGGATTATGTGGGAGAAAATGGGGATTTTTGGGGAGAAAATGGGGATTTTATGTGGGGAAAATATGGATTTTTGTGGGGAAATTTGGGGTTTTTGTGGGGAAAATGGGGATTTTTGTGGGGAAAATGGGCATTTTGTGAGGGGAAAAGGGGATTTTTGTGGGGAAAATTGGGAATTTTAGGAGAAAATTGGGATTTTTGTGGGGAAAATGGGGATTATGGGGGAGAAAATGGGGATTTTGGGGGGTTTTTGTGGGAAAATAGGTTTTTTTGTGATGATAACGGGGGTTTTGTGAAGAAAATGGGATTTTGTGAGGGAAAAATGGGATTTTGGGGGGAAAATGGGGATTTTTGAGGGGAAAATGGGGATTTTTTGTGGGGAAAATTGGGGTTTTTGTGGGGAAAACGGGGGTTTTGTGAGGGGAAAAGGGGATTTTTGTGGGGAAAATGAGGATTTTTGAGGGGAAAATTGGGATTTTTGAGGGGAAAATTGGGGGTGTTTGTGGGGAAAATGGGGATTTTTGTGGGGAAAAATGGGATTTTTGAGGGAAAAATTGGGGGTTTTGTGAGGTAAAATGTGATTTTTGTGGGGAAAATTGGGGTTTTTGTGGGGAAAATGGGGATTTTTGTGGGGAAAATCGGGGTTTTTGGGGAAGAAAATGGGGATTTTTGGGGGGGTTTTGTGGGAAAAGGTTTTTTTGTGAGGATAACGGGGGTTTTGTGAGGCAAAATGGGGATTTTGTGAGGGGAAAATTGGGGGTTTTGTGGGTAAATTGGGATTTTTGGGGGGAAAATGGGGATATTCTGAGGGAAAATGGGGATTTTGTGATGGGAAAAAGGGACTTTTGTGGGGAAAATTGTGGTTTTTGTGGGGAAATTGGGGATTTGGGGGGAGAAAATGGGGTTTTTGAGGGAAAAATTGGGATTTTGTGGGGAAAATGGGGATTTTGTGGGGAAAATCGGGATTTTGGGGGAGAAAATGGGGATTTTTGGTTAAGAAAATGGGGATTTTGTGAGGAAAATGGGATTTTGTGGGGGAAATGGGGATTATGTGAGGGGAAAATGGGGATTTTGGGGGGGAAATTGGGGTTTTTGAGGGAAAATTTGGTGGTTTTGGGGGGAAAATCGGGATTTTTGTGGGGAAAATGGGGATTTCTGTGGGGAAAAAGGGGATTTTTGTGGGTAAATTGGGGTTTTTGTGAGGTAAAATGTGATTTTTGAGGGGAAAATTGGGGTTTTTTTGGGGAAAATGGGGATTATGGGGGAGAAAATGGGATTTTTTGGGGGGTTTTTGTGGGAAAAGGGGCGGTTTTTGTGAGGATAATGGGGATTTCGTGAGGAAAATGGGGATTATGAGGGAGAAAATGGGGATTTTTGTGGGGAAAATGGGGATTTTGTGAGGGAAAATGGGGATTTTTGGGGGGAAAATGGGGATTTTCGAGGGGAAAATGGGGATTTTTTGAGGGGAAATTTGGGATTTTTGTGGAGAAAATGGGGATTTTGTGAGGGGAAAATGTGGATTTTTGTGGGGAAAATGGGGATTTTTGTGGGGAAATTGGGGTTTTTGTGGGGAAAATCAGGATTTTGTGAGGAAAATCGGGGGTTTTGTGAAGAAAATGGGGGTTTTGTGAGGGCAAAAGGGGATTATGTGGGGAAAATGGGGATTTTGTGAGGAAAATGGGGATTTTTGTGGGGAAAATTGGGAATTTTAGGAGAAAATTGGGATTTTTGTGGGGAAAATGGGGATTATGGGGGAGAAAATGGGGATTTTGGGGGGGTTTTTGTGGGAAAATAGGTTTTTTTGTGAGGACAACGGGGGGTTTTGTGTAGAAAATGGGGATTTTGTGAGGAAAAAGGGGATTTTGTGGGGAAATTGGGATTTTTGTGAGGAAATATAGGGGTTTTGTGAGGGGAAAATGTGGATTTTGTGAGGGGAAATAGGGATTTTTGGGGGGGAAATGGGGATTTTTGGGGGAGAAAATGGGGGTTTTGTGGGGAAATTGGGATTTTTTTGGGGGAAAATTGGGGGTTTTGAGGGGAAAATTGGGTTTTTTGAGGGGAAAAATGTGATTTTTGAGGGGAAAATTGGGGGTTTTGTGGAGAAAATGGGGATTTTGGGCGAGAAAATGAGGCTTTTTGTGGGGAAAATGAAGATTTTTCTGGGGAAATTGGGGGTTTTGTGAGGGCAAAAGGGGATTTTTGTGGGGAAAATGGGGATTTTTGAGGGGAAAATTGGGGTTTTTGTAGGTAAAATTGGGTTTTTGAGGGGAAAATTGGGGTTTTTGTGGGGAAAATCGGGATTTTTGGGGAGAAAATGGGGGTTTTGTGAGGGGAAAAGGGGGAATTTGTGGGGAAAATGGGGATTTTGTGAGGGGAAAATGGGGGGTTTGTGAGGGGAAAATGGGTATTTTTGGGGGAAATTGGGGGTTTTTGTGGGGAAATTGGGATTTTTGTGGGAAAAATGGGGATTTTTGTGGGGGAAATGGGGATTTTGTTGGAAAAATGGGGATTTTGAGGGAGAAAATGGGGATTTTTGAGGTGAAATCGGGGTTTTTGTGAAGAAAATGGGGGTTTTGTGAGGGGAAAATGGGGATTTTTGTGGGGAAATTTGGGGTTTTTGAGGGGAAAATTGGGATTTTGTAGGGAAAATGGGATTTTTATGGGGGTTTTTGTGGGAAAAGGGGCGGTTTTTGTGAGGCTAACGGGGATTTTGTGAAGAAAATGGGGATTTTTGTGGGGAAAATGGGGGTTTTGTGAGGGGAAATTGGGGTTTTTGAGGGGAAATTTGGGATTTTTGTGGGGAAATTGGGGTTTTTGTGGGCAAATTGGGGATATTTGGGGGGAAATTGGGTTTTTTGTGGGGAAAATTGGGTTTTTTGAGGGGAAATTGGGGTTTTTGTGGGTAAAATGGGATTTTTGGGGGGGTTTTGTGAGGGGAGAATGGGGGTTTTGTGAGGGGAAAAGGCGATTTTTGTGGGGAAAATGAGGATTTTTGAGGGAAAAATTGGGGTTTTGTGAAGAAAATGGGGGTTTTGTGAGGGGAAAATGGGGATTTTTGTGGCAAAAATGGGGATTTTTGTGGGGATAATGGGGGTTTTGTGAGGGGAGGATGGGGGTTTTGTGAGGGGAAAAGGGATTTTGTGAGGGAACATCGGGAATTTTGGGGGGCAAATGGGCATTTTGTGAGGGGAAAAGGGGATTTTTGTGGGAAAATGGGGATTTTTGGGGGAGAAAATGGGAATTTTCTGGGGAAAATGGGGTTTTGTGAGGGGAAAATTTGGATTTTGTGAGGGGAAAAGGGGATTTTTGTGGGGAAAAATGGGGATTTTGTGAGGGGAGAAGGGGATTTTGGGGGGGGAAAGGCGATTTTTGTTGGGAAATTGGGATTTTTGTGGGGAAAATGGGGGTTTTTGTGGGGAAAAGGGGGTTTTGTGAGGGAAAATCGGGATTTTTGTGGGGAAAATGGGGTTTTGTGGGGAAAATGGGGATTTTTGGGGGGAAAATCTGGATTTTTGAGGGGAAATGGGGATTTTGAGGGAGAAAATGGGGATTTTTGAGGTGAAATCGGGGTTTTTGAGGGGAAAATTGGGGGTTTTTGTGGGGAAATTGGGGGTTTTGAGGGGAAAATTGGGATTTTTGTGGGGAAAATTGGGGTTTTTGTGGGGAAATTGGGGTTTTTGAGGGGAAAATGGGATTTTTGGGGGGTTTTTGTAAGGGTAACACGGGTTTTTGTGAAGAAAATGGGGGGTTTGTGAGGGGAAAATGTGATTTTTTGTGGGGAAATTGGGGATTTTGGGGGGGAAATGGGGATTTTTTGGGGGAAAATGGGGGTTTTGGGGGAGAAAATCGGGATTTTTGTGGGGAAAATGGGGGTTTGTGAGAGAAAATCGGGATTTTTGTGAAGAAAATGGGGATTTTGTGGGGAAAATGGGGATTTTGTGAGGTAAATGGGGGTTTGTGAGGGCAAATTGGGATTTTTGTGGAGAAAATGGGGCTTTTTGGGGGGAAAACGGGATTTTCTGAGGGGAATAGTGGATTTTTGTAAAAAATGGGGATTTTTGGGGGAGAAAATGGGGATTTTGTGGGGAAAATGGGGGTTTTGTGAGGGAAAATCGGGATTTTTGTGAAGAAAATGGGGATTTTGGG
The DNA here is from genome assembly GCF_048771995.1 of Taeniopygia guttata. NCBI lineage: Eukaryota > Metazoa > Chordata > Aves > Passeriformes > Estrildidae > Taeniopygia > Taeniopygia guttata. The sequence goes on from NC_133061.1 coordinate 527,601, forward strand.
GGAGAAAATGGGGATTTTTGTGGTAAAAATGGGGATTTTTGTGAGGGAAACTAGGGGTTTTGTGAGGGGAAAAGGGGTTTTTGTGAGGAAAACGGGGGTTTTGTGAGGGAAAATCGGGATTTTTAGGGAAAAATGGGGATTTTTGTGGGGAAATGGGGGTTTTGTGAGGGGAAAATGGAGATATTGTGAGGGGAAAAGGGGATTTTTGTGGGGAAAATGGGGATTTTGTGGGGAAATTGGGTTTTTTTGTGGGGAAATTGGGGGTTTTGTGGGGAAATTGGGGGTATTTGTGGGGAAAATGGGGATTTTGAGGGGAAAATGGGGATTTTTTGGGGTTTTTTTGTGAGGATAACAGGGGTTTTGGTGAAGAAAATGGGGATTTTGTTAGGGGAAAATAGGAATTTTGTGGGGAAAATGGGGATTTTTGTGGGAAAAATGTGGATTTTTGGGGACAAAATGGGGATTTTTGTGGGGAAATTGGAGATTTTGTGGGGAAAATGGGGTTTTTGAGGGGAAATTTGGGGGTTTTGAGGGGAAAATTGGGATTTTTGAGGGGAAAATGGGGATTTTTGTGGGGAAAATGGGGATTTTTGTGGGGAAAATTGGGGTTTTTGTGGGAAAATTTGGGGTTTTTGTGGGGAAATTGGGTTTTTTTGTGGGGAAATTGGGGGTTTTGTGGGGAAACTTGGGGTTTTTGTGGGAAAAATGGGGATTTTGGGTGAGAAAATGAGGCTTTTTGTGGGGAAAATGGGGATTTTTGTGGGGAAAATGGGGATTTTGTGAGGGGAAAATGGGGATTTTTGTGGGAAAAATGGGGGTTTTGAGGGGAAAATTGGGGTTTTTGTGGGGAAAATTGGGATTTTTGGAGAGAAAATGGGGATTTTTGTGGGGAAAATCAGGATTTTTGGGGAGAAAATGGGGAATTTGTGAGGGGAAATTGAGATTTTTTGGGGAAAAAATTGGGATTTTGTGGGGAAAATGGGGATTTTGTGAGGGAAAATTGGGATTTTTAGGGAGGAAATGGGGATTTTCTGGGGAAAATGGGGGTTTGTGAGGGGAAAAGGGGGTTTTGTGGGGAAAATCGGGATTTTTGTGGGGAAATTGGGATTTTTGGGGAGAAAATGGGGATTTTTGTGAGGGGAAATTGGGCGTTTTGAGGGGAAATTGGGGATTTCAGAGGAGAAAATGGGTTTTTTCTGGGGAAAATGGGATTTTTGGGGGGTTTTTGTGGGAAAAGGGTGTTTTTTGTGAGGATAACGGGGGTTTTGTGAGGAAAATGGGGATTTTCTGAGGGGAAAATCGGGATTTTTGTGGGTAAATGGGGATTTGTGAGGGAAAATCGGGATTTTGTAAGAGGAAAAGGGGTTTTGTGAGGGGAAAATGGGGATTTTTGTGGGGAAAATTGGGTCTTTATTGGGAAAATGGGGATTTTTATGGGGCAAATGGGGATTTTTCTAGAAAAAATGGGATTTTTGTATTTAAAAAGGGGTTTTTATGGGGAAAATGGGGATTTTTTGGGGGAAAATGGGATTTTATTGGGAAAATGGAGATTTTTGTAGGAAAAATGGGAGTTTTGGGTAGAAAATGGGAATTTTTCTAGGAAAAATGGGATTTTTGGGTGAAAAAGGGGGATTTTATGGGGAAAACAGGGATTTCTGGGGGGAAAATGGGGATTTTTAGGAAAAATTGGAGATTTTGGACTAAAATGGGGATTTGTTTCGGGATAATCGGGATTTTTGTGAAAAAAAAAGAGATTTTATTTTAAAAAAATGGGATTTTTATGGGAAAATGAGGATTTTTATGTGGAAAATCAGATTTTTTTGGGAAAAAAAAGGCGTTTTTTGGGGAAAAAAAGGCGTTTTTTGGGGCGAAAAAAATGGAATTTTTTTTGGTGAAAAAAGGGGATTTTAGAGGGCGAAATGGGGGTTTTTTAAACTCCCCGAAATCGCCCAAAACGCCCCAAAATTGCCGAAATCCACAGCTCGGAGCCGGCGCCGCCCATGGAGCCGAGAGCCGCCCCCGGCCCCGCCCCCCCCGAGGTAACCCCGGCGGTGGGGGAGGGGCGGGACCCCAAATTGGGGGGGGGGAGGGGCGGGGGGGGGAGGGGGAACCCCCAAAATCCGCCCAAAAATCGGGGGGGGGGGTGTGTCAGAAATTGGGGGTTTTAACCCAAAAAATTGGGGTTTTGTCACGTAAAATTGGGATTTTAACCCAAAAATTGGGCTTTTTAACCCAAATATTCGCTTAAAAATGGGGGTTTTAATCCAAAAATTGGGGTTTCAACCCAAAAATTGGGGTGTTTAACCCAAAAATTGGGGTTTTGTCACTTAAAATTGGGGGTTTTAAACCGAAATATTCACCTAAAATTGGGGTTTTAACCCAAAAATTTGGGGTTTTGGCCAAAAAATTGGGCTTTTGTCACTTAAAATGGGTTTTTTTAACCCAAATATTCACTTAAAATTGGGGGTTTTAACCCAAAAATTTGCTTAAAATTGGGGTTTTTAACCCAAATATTGGCTTAAAATTGGGGGGTTTAACCCAAAAATTTGGGGTTTTGGCCCTTAAAATTGGGGGTTTAACTCAAAAAATTTGGGGATTTGGCCATAAAACAAAAATTGGGGTTTTAACCCAAAAATTGGGGTTTTGTCACTTAAAATTGGGGGTTTTAACCCAAATATTTGCCTAAAATTGGGGGTTTTAACCCAAAAATTTGCTTAAAATTGGGGTTTTTAACCCAAATATTGGCTTAAAAATGGGGGTTTTAACCCAAAAATTTGGGGTTTTTATCACTTAAAATTGGGGTTTTAACCGAAAATTTGGGGTTTTGTCACTTAAAATTGGGTTTTTAACCCAAATTTGGTTTAATTTCCCAAAATTTGGTTTATTTCCCCAAAATTTGTGTTTATACCCCCAAACATTCGGGTTTTTCTCCCAAGATTTGGGGTTTCACCCCCAAATTAGTTTAATTTCCCCAAAATTTTTGTTTATCCCCCCAAAATTTGCTTTATTTCCCCAAAAACTGGGTGTATCTCACCAAAATTGGAGTTTATTTCCCCAAAAACTTGGTTTAATTCTCCCAAAATTTAATTTATTTCCCAAAAAATTCAGTTTAATTCCCCCAAAAATTTGGGTTTATCTCCCCTAAAATTCACTTTATTGCCCCCAAAAAAATTCAGATTTCCCCCAAAAATTTGGTTTATTTCCCTAAAAATTTGGTTAATTTCGCGAAAATTTGGGTTTATTTCCCCAAAAACTTCGTTTAATTCCCTCAAAATTCAATTTATTTCCCCAAAATATTGGTTTAATTCCCCAGAAATTTTGGTTCAATTCCCCTAAAAATTCACTTTATTTCCCCAAAAAAATTGGGGATTTCCCCCAAAAATTCGGTTTATTTCCCCAAAAATTCGCTTTATTTCCCCCAAAAATTGGGTTTATCTCCCAAAAATTTGCTTTATTTCTCCAAAAACTTGGTTTAATTCCCCCAGAATATAATTTATTCCCCCAAAATTTAATTTATTTCCCCAAAAATTTGGTTTAATTCCTCAAAAATTCACTTTATTCCCCCAAAAATTTGGATTTATCTCCCCAAAAATTTGGTTTATCTCCCCAAATTTTGCTTTATTTCCCCAAAAATTCGGTTTAATTCCCCCAAAAATTTCCTTTAATTCCCAAAAAAATTCACTATATTTCCCCAAAAATTCACTTTATTCCCCCAAAAATTTGGGTTTATTTCCCCAAAAATTCGCTTTATTGCCCCAAAAAACTTTGGGATTTCCCCCAAAAATTCGCTTTATTGCCCCAAAAATTTGGTTTAATTCCCCCAAAATTAAATTTATTGCCCCAAAAATTGACTTTATTTTCCCAAAAAAATTTGGGAATTCCCCCAAAATTTGGTTTATTTCCCCAAAAACTCTGTTTACTTCCCCCAAAATTTAATTTTTTTCCCTAAAAATTTGGTTTAATTCCCCCAAAATTTAATTTATTTTCGCAAAATTTGGGTTTACTTCCCCCAAAATTTAATTTATTTCCCAAAATATTTGGGTTTATTTCCCCAAACTTTGGGATTTCCCCCCAAACCCATCCCCCCCCCCTCCCCCCCCCCCGCGCGTTTTTCCCGATTTTTGTGGTTTTTTCCCCAAATCCGGGGTCTCTCTCTGCGCTCTCAGCGGAACCTCCGGAGCCCCGACGGACCCCCCAAAACCCCCAAACCCACTTGGGGGGCAGGACCGGCGCCCCACGGCTCCACTTGGGGGGCAGAGACGGAGACCCCAAATCTGTGGGGCAGAAACGGCCCCAAAAATCCACTTGTGGGGCAGAAAATGGAGACCCCAAAATTCAACTCAGGACCCCAAAATCTGTGGGGCAGAAAATGGAGACCCCAAAATTCAACTTGTGGGGCTGGAAATGAACTCAGGACCCCAAAAATCTGTGGGGCAGAAAATGGAGACCCCAAAAATTCAACTTATGGGGCTGGAACGGACTCAGCACCCCAAAATCTGTGGGGCAGAAACGGCCCCAAAATTCAACTCAGGAACCCCAAAATGTGTGGGGCAGAAACGGCCCCAAAATCCACTTGTGGGGCAGAGATGGACTCAGGACCCCAAATGTGTGGGGCAGGAACCCCAAAACTTCACTTGGGGGGCAGAGACGGAGACCCCAAATGTGTGGGGCAGAAACGGCCCCAAAATTCAACTTGTGGGGCAGAAATGGACTTGGAACCCCAAAAATCTGTGGGGCAGGAACCCCAAAAACTTCACTTATGGGGCAGAGACGGAGACCCCAAAATCTGTGGGGCAGAAACGGCCCCAAAATTCAACTCGGGAACCCCAAAATGTGTGGGGCAGAAACGGCCCCAAAAATCCACTTGTGGGGCAGAAACGGAGACCCCAAAATTTCACTTGGGGGGCAGAGACGGACTCAGGACCCCAAAATCTGTGGGGCAGGAACCCCAAAAATTCAACTTGTGGGGCAGAAATGGACTCAGGACCCCAAAATCTGGGGGGCAGAAACGGCCCCAAAATTCAACTCAGGAACCCCCAAATCTGTGGGGCAGAAACGGCCCCAAAATTCAACTTGTGGGGCAGAAACGGACTCAGAACCCCAAAATGTGTGGGGCAGAAACCCTAAAATCTATGGGGCAGGAATGGCCCCAAAACTTCACTTATGGGGCAGAAAACAAAGACCCCAAAAATCCACTTATGGGGCTGAAAATGGACTCGGAACCCCCAAAATGTGTGGGGCAGAAACGGCCCCAAAATTCAACTTATGGGGCAGAAACGTCCCCAAAATTCAACTTGTGGGGCTGAAATGGACTCAGAACCCCAAAATCTGTGGGGTAGAAAATGGAGACCCCCAAATCTGTGGGGCAGAAACGTCCCCAAAATTCAACTTGTGGGGCAGAAATGGACTCGGGACCCCAAAATCTGTGGGGCAGGAACCCCAAAAATCCACTTGTTGGGCAGAGATGGACTCGGGACCCCAAAATGTGTGGGGCAGAAAATGGAGACCCCAAAAATTCAACTTGTGGGGCAGAAAATGGAGACCCCAAAAATTCAGCTTGTGGGGCAGAAACGGACTCAGAACCCCAAAACTTCACTTGTGGGGCAGGAACCCCCAAATCTATGGGGCAGAGATGGAGACCCCAAAATCTGTGGGGCAGAAAATGGAGACCCCAAAAATCCACTTGTGGGGCAGAAAATGGAGACCCCAAAAATCCACTTGTGGGGCTGGAAATGGACTTTGAGACCCCAAAATTCAACTTGTGGGCCTGAGATGGACTCAGAACCCCAAAATCTGTGGGGCAGAAACGGCCCCAAAATTCAACTTGTGGGGCAGAAATGGACTCAGGACCCCAAAATGTGTGGGGCAGAGACGGAGACCCCAAAATGTGTGGGGCAGAAACCCCAAAACTTCACTTATGGGGCAGAGATGGAGACCTCGAAATTTCAACTTGTGGGGCTGAAAACAGAGACCCCAAAACTTCACTTGTGGGGCAGAAAATGGAGACCCCAAAAATTCAACTTGTGGGGCAGAAATGGACTCGGAACCCCAAAATGTGTGGGGCAGGAACCCCAGAAACTTCACTTATGGGGCAGAAATGGACTTGGAACCCCCAAATCTGTGGGGCAGAAAATGGAGACCCCAAAATCTGTGGGGCAGGAAATGGAGACCCCAAAATTCAACTTGTGGGGCAGAAACGGACTCGGAACCCCAAAATGTGTGGGGCAGAAACGGCCCCAAAATTCAACTTGTGGGGCAGAAATGGACTCAGGACCCCAAAAATCTGTGGGGCAGAAACGGCCCAAAATTCAACTTGTGGGGCAGAAACGGACTCGGAACCCCAAAAATCTGGGGGGCAGGAACCCCAAAATCTGTGGGGCTGAAATGGCCCCAAAATTCAACTTGTGGGGCAGAAATGGACTCAGCACCCCAAAATCTGTGGGGCTGAAATGGACTCGGGACCCCAAAATCTGTGGGGCAGGAACCCCAAAAATCCACTTGGGGGGCTGAAAACGGACTCAGAACCTCAAAACTTCACTTGTGGGGCTGAAAAGGGAGACCCCAAAATCTGTGGGGCTGAAAACGGAGACCCCAGAACTTCAACTTGTGGGGCTGAAAATGGACTTTGAGACCCCAAAAATCCAACTTGTGGGGCAGAGCTGGAGACGCCAAAATCTGTGGGGCAGGAACCCCAAAAATCCACTTGTGGGGCTGAAAATGGAGACCCCAAAATCTGTGGGGCAGAAAATGAGGACCCCAAAAACTTCACATGTGGGGCAGAGATGGAGACCCCAAAATCTGTGGGGCTGAAAATGAAGACCCCAAAATCTGTGGGGCAGGAACCCCAAAATTCAACTAGTGGGGCAGAAAATGGACTTTGAGACCCCAAAACTTCAACTTGTGGGGCAGAAACGGACTCAGCACCCGAAAATCTGTGGGGCAGAAAATGGAGACCCCAAAATCTGTGGGGCAGAGAGCGACACCCCCAAAATCCGTGGGGCAGGACATGGAGACCCCAAAAACTTCACTTATGGGGCTGGAAATGTACCTGGAACCCCCAAAACTCAACTTGTGGGGCAGGAACCCCAAAATTTGTGGGGCAGAAAATGGAGACCCCAAAAATTCAACTTATGGGGCTGGAATGGACTTTGAGACGTCAAAAATTCAACATGTGGGGCAGAAATCGCCCCAAAATTCCACTTGTGGGGCAGAAAATCAACTTCAAGACCCCAAAATTTCGGTTTTTTGGGGTGAAAATGAACCCGGAGCCTGAAATTCCATTTTGGGGTAAAAAGCCGCAACTTCAAAGGCCCCAAAATTCCCATTTTTTGGGGTGAAAAAAACGGACTCGGAGACCCAAAAATTCAATTTTTTGGACTAAAAAAAATTAACTCAAAGACCCCAAAATTTAGATTTTTTGGGGTGAAAAAAACGGACTTGGAGACCCAAAAATTTCATATTTTGGGGTGAAAAGAAAGGGAATCGGCGACCCCAAAAATTCCGTTTTTTGGGGTGAAAAAACCGGACTCAGAGACCCAAAAATTCCATTTTTTGGGGTGAAAAACATGGACTTTGGAACCCCCAAAATTTCACTTTTCTGGTTGAAAAAAAATGGACTCGGAGACCCAAAATTTCCATTTTTTGGGGCAAAAATGTGGACTTTGGAACCCCCAAAATTTCCATTTTTTGGGGTGAAAAACGTGGACTTTGGAACCCCCAAAATTTCACTTTTCGGAGCAAAACAAGAAATGGACTCAGAGACTCCAAAATTTCCATTTTTTGGGGTAAAAAGCATGGACTTTGGAACCACCAAAATTTCACTTTTTGGGATTAAAAAAACGGACTCAGAGACCCAAAAATTCCATTTTTTGGGGTGAAAAAAACGGACTTTGGAACCCCAAAATTTCCATTTTTTGGGGTGAAAAATGTGGACTCGGAGCCCCCAAAATTTCCCTTTTTTGGGGTGAAAACGGACCCGGACCCCGAAATTCCATTTTGGGGTAAAAATCCCCGAATTTGGGACGTTTTTTTTGGGGTGAAAAACGGAAATTCCGCCAAAAAAAAGGAAAAGTGGGCGGGGCCTGAGGGGGAAAATGGGCGGGGCCTGAGGGGAGGGGCGGAGCTCGAGGCCACGCCCCCTCGCTGACGTCATCCCTTTTGGCCCCGCCCCCTCTTGGCCCCGCCCCCTCTCTCACAGGCCACGCCCCGCGGCGTCAAGAGGAAGATCGCGCTGCTCTGTGAGTGGGCGGGGCTTGCATAATTAATGAGCTCCCGTAATTAATTACCTCGGGGGCGGGGGAGGGGCTGGGGATGCAAATTAGGGGGAAAATGGGCGGGGCTTGGTGAAAAAAGCTAAAAAATGGGTTTAATATGCAAATTATACACAAATTAGGTGTGTGTTTTATATGTAAATGAGGTGGGTGTGGCCTAAAAAGGTGTAGTTTAATATGCAATAATTAATAATTAATTAGAAATAAGTCAAAGTGCAGCGCGGTTAAAATATGTAAATGAGCAGTGCGGTTAAAAGGGGGTGTAGTTATGCAAATTAGGGGTTGGTTTAGGTGTTAATTAAATAGTAATTAGGGTAATTAAGTGGTAAATGTATGGTTTATGCAAATTAGGGGTTGGTTTAGTTGTAATTAAATGGCCATTAGGGTAATTAAATGGTAAATGTATGGTTTATGCAAATTAGGAGTTGGTTTAGGTGTTAATTAAATGGCCATTAGGGTAATTAAATGATAAATTAATGGTTTATGCAAATTAGGAGTTAGTTTAGGTGCTAAATAAATAGCCATTAGGGTAATTAAAGAGTAAATTTATGGTTTATGCAAATTAGGAGTTGGTTTAGGTGTTAATTAAATAGCCTTAAGGGTAATTAAATAATAAATTTATGGTTTATGCAAATTAGGAGTTGGTTTGGGTGTTAATTAAATAGCAATTAGGGCAATTAAATGGTAAATTAATGGTTTATGCAAATTAGGGGTTGGTTTAGGTGTAATTAAATAGCCATTAGGGTAATTAAATGGGAAATTTATGGTTTATGCAAATTAGGGGTGAAGAGGCAGGGTTGGTTTAGGTGTTAATTAAATGACAATTTACGTAATTAAATGCTAAATTATTTACTAGAAATTATTTCATATTAATATAAATATCAATATTAAATTACTAAACCATTTAAATTAATTAATATTATGTTTTGAACATCAAATTATTTAAATTAAGGACTATTTGCTAAGATATTAACTACTAAATTAATTCAATTATTTAATTGTTTAAATATTACTAAATAATTGAATATCTTAATTTTTTTAAGTTCTTTTATTTAATTGGTTAATTTTGGATGGTAATGATGGAATTACCAATGCAAATGAGCTAATTAGCACAATTAACAAGCAGCCAGGGGTGGGGCCAGGTTAAGAGCTATGCAAATGAGCTAATTAGCATAACCAATCAGAAACTAGGGGTTTTACTGATGAGTTAACCACTATGCGAATGAGCTAATTAGCATAACCAATCAGCAACCAGAGGTAGCTCTGATGGGTTAACCACTATGCAAATGAGCTAATTATCATACCCAATCAGGCTGGGGCAGGCTGTAGGTGGGTGGGGATGAGTTCGTGTCTATGCAAATGAGCTAATTATCATACCCAATCAGCAGCCAGGGCCGGTGCGGAGGCGGACGGGGGCGGGATGAGTTAATGTCTATGCAAATGAGCTAATTATCATACCCAATCAGCAGCCAGGGCCGGTGTGGAGGCGGACGGGGGCGGGGATGAGTCAACAGTTATGCAAATGAGCTAATTAGCATGCCCAAACAGGCAGGGGCGGGCTGTAGCTGGGTGGGGATGAGTTCCTGTCTATGCAAATGAGCTAATTATCATACCCAATCAGCAGCCAGGGCCGGTGTGGAGGCGGACGGGGGCGGGATGAGTTATCGGCTATGCAAATGAGCTAATTAACATACCCAATCAGGCAGGGGCGGGCTGTAGGTGGGTGGGGATGAGTTAGTGACTATGCAAATGAGCTAATTAGCATGCCCAATCAGCAGCCAGGGCCGGTGTGGAGGCGGACGGGGGCGGGATGAGCTAAGGGATATGCAAATGAGCTAATTTACATACCCAATCAGGCAGGGGCGGGCTGTAGGTGGGTGGGGATGAGTTCCTGTCTATGCAAATGAGCTAATTAGCATACCCAATCAGCTAGGGGCAGGCTGTAGGTGGGTGGGGATGAGTTCCTGTCTATGCAAATGAGCTAATTATCCTGCCCAATCAGCAGCCAGGGCCGGTGCGGAGGCGGACGGGGGCGGGATGAGTTCCTGTCTATGCAAATGAGCTAATTAGCATGCTCAATCAGCAGCCAGGGCCGGTTTGGAGGCGGACGGGGGCTGGGGTGAATTAAGGTCTATGCAAATGAGCTAATTACCATACCCAATCAAGCAGGGGAGGGCTGTAGGTAAGTGGGGATGAGCTAATGAATATGCAAATGAGCTAATTATCATGCCCAATCAGCAGCCAGGGCCGGTTTGGAGGCGGACGGGGGCGGGGATAAGTTCCTGTCTATGCAAATGAGCTAATTAGCATACCCAAACAGGCAGGGGTTGGCTGTAGGTGGGTGGGGATGAGCTAAGGAATATGCAAATGAGCTAATTAACATACCCAAACAGGCAGAGGTGGGCTGTAGGTGGGTGGGGATGAGTTAAGAGCTATGCAAATGAGCTAATTAGCATACCCAATCAGGCAGGGGTGGGCTGTAGGTGGGCGGGGATGAGTTCCTGGATATGCAAATGAGCTAATTATCATGCCCAATCAGCAGCCAGGGCCGGTGTGGAGGCGGACGGGGGCGGGATGAGTTAATTAATATGCAAATGAGCTAATTATCATGCCCAATCAGCAGCCAGGGCCGGTGTGGAGGCGGACGGGGGCGGGATGAGTTAGTGACTATGCAAATGAGCTAATTAGCATACCCAATCAGCAGCCAGGGCCGGTGTGGAGGCGGACGGGGGCGGGATGAGTTAATGTCTATGCAAATGAGCTAATTTGCATACCCAATCAGCAGCCAGGGCCGGTTTGGAGGCGGACGGGGGCGGGGCCGGCGCGGGGGGGCCCCGGAGGCGCCGCTGGGGGGCGACGGCGCCCAAGAGACCCTCCATCAGCATCAGCACCGACAGCCTCAAGGTAATTAACTGATTACGCTAATTAGCTTAATTAACCGCCCCCCACAAACGGTCCCCAGCCTCCCGCAAAAAATCCCCGCTTTTACCCTGAATTTCTGGGCCAAAATTCGCCGGTTTTAGCCCAAAATTCACAATTTTTTCTGTTGTTTTGGTCCAAAAATTGAAATATTTTCCCTCTATTTTTAGCTGAAAAATCAGATTTTTTTTACCAATTTTTACCAGGTTTATTTCCCCATTTTTTTCATAAAATTCCCTTTTTTTTCCCCCAAATTTTAGGCCATAATTAGGATTTTTTAAATCCATGTTTCCTTCATTTTTTGCTAAAAATTCCCGTTTTCCCCCCTTGATTTTTGGCCCAAAAATCCTTTTTTTTCCCCCAGTTTTTTTCAAAAAATTTAGGTTTTTTTCCCCATTGTTTTAGAAAATCCCCATTTTTTCCCCACTTTAAAACCAAAAATCCAATCGTTTTTTGCCCAATTTTAGCCCAAAATTCCATTTTTTTTCCGGTTTCTGGTCAAAACTCAGATTTTTTATCCCCATCTTTTACCCAAAATTCTTTTTTTTCCCCCCCCCCCGATTTTAGTCCATAATTACAATCTTTTTATCCATTTTTTCTGTATTTTTTGTTCAAATTCCACTTTTTCCCCCACATTTTAGCCCAAAATTCACTTTTTTTTCCTTAACTTTTTTTCAAAATTCTGATTTTTTTCCCAGTTTTTGCCCAAAATTCCCTTTATTTTCCATCAATTTTAGTCCAAGTATTTCCCTCATTTTTTGCCCAAACTTCATACTGTTTTTTCCCTACTAATTTCAGCAGAAAATTCAGAATTTGTCCTCATTTTTTAACCCAAAATTCAAAATTTTTTTACCCCTACTTTGAGCCAAAAATTCGCATTTTAAGTCCAAAATTCAAATTTTTTCCCCCCATTTCCCCCAAAATTCAGATTTTTTTTCTCCACCATATTTTACCCCAAAATTCCCATTTTTATTCTCTAATTTTACCCAAAATCCCCATTTTTTCCCCCAAAATCCCCATTTTTCCCTTTTTCCAGAGCCTGATCCCCGAAATCTGCGCGGGGGGCGGGGCCGAGCCCCCGGAGGGGGGCGGGGACGGCGCCGGGGGGGAGGGGCCGGAAGCGGAGGGGGAGGGGCCGGACAAAGGGGGCGTGGCCTCGTCTGGCCCCGCCCCCGGCGCGGCCCCGCCCCCAATGCTGCTCCCCTCCCCCCACCTGAAGATCTGCCGCACCGTCACCCAGGTCAGGCCACGCCCCCCGACCGAAAACCACGCCCACTTTTTATAAACCACGCCCCTTTCCCTATAAGCCCCGCCCCTTCCTCTTAAACCACGCCCCCTCATTTTAAACTCCACCCCTTTAAGCCCATCCCCCACATTTTAAGCCCCAACCCCACAATTTTAGGCCCCTCCCCCACCATTTCAAGCCCCTCCCTCATTTTAAGCCCCTCCCCCATTTTAAGGCCTTCCCCCATTATTAAGCCCCTCCCCTTTTAAGCCCCTCCCTCACCCTTTAAACCCCTCCCATTTTAAGCCCCTCCTTTGTATTTTAAGCCCCTCCCCTTTTCAAAAGCCCCTCCCCTTTTAAGTCTCTTCCACCATTTTAAGCCCCTCTTCCACATTTAAACCCCTCCCCATTTAAGCCCCTCCCCCACCTTTAGGCCCCTCCCCCATTTTTAAGCCCCTCCCTCATTTTAAGCCCCTCCCCCAAACAGAGCCCCACCCTTACAGGCCCCTCCCCCACCATTAAGCTCCTCCCCCACACTTTTAAGCCCCTCTCACATTTTAAACCCCTCCCATTTTAAGCCCCTCCCCCACTTGTTAAACCCCTCCCCATTTAAGCTCCTCCCCCGCCAGTAAGCCCCTCTTCTTTTAGGCCCCTCCCTTACTTTTAAGCCCCTCCCCCACTCTTTAAACCCCGCCCATTTTGGGCCCCACCTTATTTTAAGCCACTCCCCCACATTTTAAAGCCCCTCCTGCACAATTTTAAGCCCCTCCCTCACCTTTTAGCCCCTCCCCTTTTAGGCCCCTCCCACCTGTTTAAACCCCTCCCCCACCTATTTAAACCCGTCCCCCACTCTCTTAACTCCTCCCATTTAAGCCTCTCCCCCATTTAAAGCCCCTCCCCTTTTAAGCTCCTCCCACCTTTCTAAGCCCCTCCCTTACTCTTTAAACCCCTCCCCTTTAAGCCCCTCCCCATCTTAAGCCCCTCCCACTTTTCCAAGCCCCTCCCCCAACACCTTTAAGCCCCTCCCCATTCATTAAACCCCTCCCCCTTAAGCTCCTCCCCTCTTTTTTAAGCCCCTCCCACCATTCCAAGCTCCTCCCCAACCTTTTAAGCCCCTCCCCCACTCCTTAAACCCCTCCCCTTTTTAAGCCCCTCCCCCATTAAGACCCTCCCCCTTATAGCCGCACCCATATTAAACTTTTCCCCACCTTCTTTTAGCCCCTCCCCCTATTTAAACCCCTCCCCTTTTAAGCTCCTCCTCTTTATTTTAAGCCCCTCCCCCTTTCCTAAGCCTCTGGTTTTTTGGCCTCTCCCCCACATTTTTAAGCCCCTCCCCACCCATTAAACCCCTCCCCCTTTAAGCTCCTCCTCTTTAAGTCCTGCCCATTTTTACAAGCTCCTCCCCTTTTAAGCCCCACCCACTTTTAATTAAGCCCCGCCTTTAATTAAACCCCGCCCCCTTTTCAAACCCCACCCACATGTTACTAAGCCCCACCCACCTTTAAGTAAGCCCTACCTTTTAATTTAACCCCACCTTTAATTAAGCCCCGCCCACTTTTAATAATCCCCACCTTTAATTAAGCCCCTCCCCTTTTCTAACCCCACCCAACTGTGACTAAGCTCCGCCCACCTTTAATTAAGCCCCGCCCTCCTTTAATTAAGCCCCTCCCCTTTATTAAGCCCCTCCCCTTTTCAAGCCTCACTCACCTTTAATTAACTTCCACCTTTAATTAAGCCCCACCTTTAATTAACCCCCACCTTTAATTAAGCCCTGCCCCTTTTCAAACTCCACCCACCTGTGTTTTAGCCCCACCCACCTTTAATTAAGCCCCAACTTTTAATTAACCCCCACCTTTAATTAAGCCCCACTTTTAATTAACCCCCACCTTTAATTAAGCCCCACCCCCTTTTCAAACCCCGCCCACCTGTGACTAAGTCCCACCCACTCTTAATTAAGCCCTGCCCATCTTTAATTAAGCCCCTCCCCCTTTTCTGAAGCCCCACCCACCTTTAATTAGGCCCCACCTTTAATTAAGCCCCACCTTTAATTAAGCCCCTCCCCTTTTCAAACCCCGCCCACCTTTAACTAAACCCCGCCCACTATTAATTAATCCCTGCCCATATTTAATTAAGCCCCTCCCCCTTTCTTAAGCCCCTACACTTTTCAAGCCCTGCCCACCTTTAATTAACTTCCACCTTTAATTAAGCCCCACCTTTAATTAACCCCCACCTTTAATTAAGCCCTGCCCCTTTTCAAACGCCACCCACCTGTGTTTTAGCCCCACCCACCTTTAATTAAGCCCCAACTTTTAATTAACCCCCACCTTTAATTAAGCCCCACTTTTAATTAACCCCCACCTTTAATTAAGCCCCACCCCCTTTTCAAACCCCGCCCACCTGTGACTAAGTCCCACCCACTCTTAATTAACCCCTGCCCACCTTTAATTAGGCCCCTCCCCTTTCTTAAGCCCCTCAAGTTTTCAAGCCCCGCCCACCTTTAATTAACTTCCACCTTTAATTAAGCCCCACCTTTAATTAGCCCCACCTTTAATTAAGCCCCACTTTTAATTAAGCCCCGCCCCCTTAAAAGCCCCTCCCTTTTCAAGCCCCACCCACCTTCAATTAATCCTCACCTTTAATTAAACCCCGCCCTCTTTTCAATCCCCGCCCACCTGTTACCAAGCCCCGCCCCCCTTAATTAAGCCCTGCCCACCTTTAATTAAGCCCTGCCCATCTTTAATTAAGCCCCTCCCCCTTTTTAAGCCCCTCCCCTTTTCAAGCTTTACTCACCTTTAATTAAGCTCCACCTTTAATTAGCCCCACCTTTAATTAAACCCCGCCCCCTTTTCAGACCCCGCCCACCTCTGACTAACCCTCGCCCCTTTAATTAACCCCTGCCCATCTTTAATTAAGCCCCTCCCGTTTTTTAAGCCCCTCCCCTTTTCAAGCCCCACCCACCTTTCATTAACCCCCACCTTTAATTAAACCCCGACTTTAATTAAGCCCCACCCCCTTTTAAGCCCGCCCCATTTTCTAGCCCCGCCCACCTGTAATTAAGCCCCGCCCACCCTTAATTAATCTCTGCCATCTTTAATTATGCCCTGCGCATCTTTAATTAAGCCCTTCCCCCTCTTTTAAGCCCCTCCCCTTTTCAAGCCTCACTCACCTTTAATTAAGCTCCACCTTTAATTAAGCCCCTCCCCCTTTATTAAGCCCCTCCCCCTTTTTCAAGCCCCGCCTCTATTTAATTAAGCCCTGCCCCTATTTAATTAAGCCCCGCCCCTAATTAATTAAGCCCCGCCCCTTTTGCAGGTGGTTCCGGCGGCGGGGGAGAACGGGCGGGGGGAGGGGCAGGAGGAGGAGGAGGAGGGGGCGGAGTCGGACGAAGGGGGCGGAGCCTGCAAGCCCAAGCCCCTCCCCCACCCCTCCACAAGCCCCGCCCCTTCCGGAGGGGGAGGGGCCACGCCGGGCCCCGCCCCTCCCCCCGCGGCGGCCACGCCCACATCCGGAGAGGGGGAGGGGAAAGGAGGTAAAGGGGGCGGGGCTTGAGGGGGAGGGGCCTGACATGCAAATGAGATGGTTAAAGTGTGGGGGAGGGGATTAAATGTGGGGGAGGAACTTTAAATGGGGGAGGGGCCCAAAAATGCAAATGAGCTGCTTAAAAATTGTGGGAGGGGTTTAAAAGTGTGGGGGATGGGCCTAAAGTTTGGTGGGAGGGGTCTGAAATGCAAATGAGGTGCTTGAAAATGAAGGGGAGGGGCTTAAATGTGGGGGAGTGGTCTAAAATGCAAATGAGATGCTTAAGAAAGTGTGGGAGGGGCTTAAATCAAGAGGGGCTTCTCAAGGAGGGGGTGTGGCCTAAATTGCAAATGAGCTGCCTAAAAAGTGGGGGAGGGGCTTAACATAATGGGAAAAGGCTTAAAATGCAAATTAGGTGCTTAAAAATGTGGGGGAGGGGCTTCGAAGAAAGGTAACGGGCTTAAAGTTAGGGGAGTGGCCTAAAATTCAAATGAGCTAAATAAAAATGTGGGGGAGGGGCTTAACATGAGGAAGGGAGGTGCTTAAAATTAGGAGGAGGGGCTTAAAATTAGCTGGGAGGAGCCTAAAGTGTAAATGAGCTGCCTAAAAATGTAAGGAGGGGCTTAATATAAGGGGGAGTGGCCTAAAATGTAAATCAGCAAAATAAAAATGTGTGGGAGGGGCTTAAACTTAGTGGGAGGGGCCTAAAATGTAAATGAAAGTATTAAAAATGTGGGGGAAGAGTTTAAAATAAAGGGGAGAGGTTTATAGCAAGGGGGAGTGGCCTAAAATGTAAATGACCTAATTAAAAATGATGGGGAGGGGCTTAAAATTAGGGGGGGGCTTAAAATGAGGGGGAGGGGCTTAAAATGATGGGGAGTGTCTTAAAATGTAAATGAGATAATTAAAAATGAGGGGGAGGGACCTGCAAAATATGGGGAGGGGCTTAGAGTAAATGGGAAAGGCTTGAAATAAGAGGGAGAGGCCTAAAATGTAAATGAGCTAATTAAAAATGTGGAAGAGGGGCTTAACATAAAGGGGAGGGGCTTAAAATGAGAGGGAGGAGCCTAAAATGTAAATACGGTGCTTTAAAATGTGGGGGAGGGGCCTAATAAAAGGCAGAAGGGCTTAAAATGAGAGGGAGGGGCCTAAATATGCAAATGAGCTGCTTGAAAATGTGGTAAAGGGGCTTAACATGAGGGGGGGAGGAGCTTAAACTAAGGGGGAGGGGCCTAAAATATAAATGACCTAATTAAAATATGAGGGAGTGGTGTAAAATAAGGGGGAGGGGCCTGACATGTAAATGAGCTAAATAAAATGATATGGGGGCTAAAAATTTGGGGGAGGGGCTTAAAATAAGGGGGGGGTGGCCTAAAATAAAGGGGGAGGAGCCTAAAAGTTTTGAGGGCGGAGCCTAAAAAGGGCGGGAAACTGAAATTGTGGGTGTGGCTTCCTTACAAAACCCCCCAAAATGCCCCAAAACCACCGAAAATTTTGGGGTTTTTTGGGGTAATGACGTCATTTCTAAGCCCCGCCCCCTTTTAGGCGAGGCCCCGCCCCCCAGGCGCTCCGGGGGCGCCCCCTGGCGGGGGGGAGGGGCGCTGCTGCTGCCGGTGGATGAGCCCGTGAGGGCGGCGCCGCGCCCCTCCCCCCCCGCCAGCGCCCCTCCCCCATCGTGCACCTCTGCAACCTGGTGAGACTCGGGTTTGGGGGGGGATTTTGGGGGAATTTCGGGGATTTTAGGGGATTTCGGGGGATTTGGGGGAATTTTGGGGGCGGTTGGGGAAATTTTGGGGGTTTGGGGGGGTTTGGGGGAAATTTTGGGGGGATTTTGGGGGGTTTGGAGTCATTTTTTGGGGAAATTTCGGGATTTTGGGGGGTTTGGGGTCATTTTTGGGGGGGGTTGGGGAAATTTTGGGGGCTTTGGGGGGTTTGGGGTCATTTTTGGAGGATTTTGGGGAAATT
Source organism: Taeniopygia guttata (assembly GCF_048771995.1). NCBI lineage: Eukaryota > Metazoa > Chordata > Aves > Passeriformes > Estrildidae > Taeniopygia > Taeniopygia guttata. The sequence goes on from NC_133061.1 coordinate 545,499, forward strand.
TTTGGGGGTTTGGGGTGAGAGAAGGATTTTTTGCGGATCTGGAGGGATTTTGGGGATTTTTAGGGAAATTATGGCGGATTTTGGGTTTTGAGGAGTTTTGGGTGAGGGAGGGGATTTTGGGAGGTTTGGGGTCATTTTTGGGGGATTTCGGGGAAAATTACGGGCTTTTGGGGGGTTTAGGGTCATTTTTGGGGGAGTTCAGGAAAATTTTGGGGGTCTTTGGGTGGGGAAATGGATTTTTGGGGATTTCGGGGAAATTTTGGGGGTTTTTGGGGTGGGGGAGAGGATTTTGGGGTGGGGGAGGGGATTTTGGGGGGATCTGGAGGGATTTTGGGGAATTTCAGGAAATTTTTGGGAGATTTTGGTGAGGAGGGAATTTTGAGAGGGTTTTTGGGACGTTTTTGGGGGATTTTTGGGAAACTTCGTGGGTTTTGGGGTAAAGAAAGGATTTTGAGGGGATCTGGAAGGATTTTAAGGGATTTCAAGAAAATTTTTGGGGTGGGAGAGTTTTGGGGGAGTTTGGGGTCATTTTTTGGGGGTTTTTGGGTGGGGGGCGGATTTTGGGGTGATGGAGGGGATTTTGGGGGAGTTTAGAGGAATTTTGGGGAAATTTTTAGGGATTTTGGGGGTTTTTGGGGTGGGGAGGGAATTTTGACGTGGGGAGGGGATTTTATGGGGTTTTGGGGTCATTTTTGTGGTTTTAGGGTCATTTTTGGGGTTTTGAGGTCATTTTTGGGCGTTTTGGGGTTTAGGGGGGTCATGGGGTCATTTTTTGGGGTGGGGAGGGAATTTTGGGGTCATTTTGGGTGTGGGGACTTTGTGGTCATTTTTTGTGGATTTTTGGATCATTTTTCAGGTTCCGGGTGGGTCATTTTGAGCGATTTTTGGGTCATTTTTCTCCATTTTTTGTTATTTTTCAGCCCTTTTCACCCCATTTTTTCGGGATTTTTTTGGGGAATTTTTTTGGGGGGGTGTGGCCTGGACTGACCACGCCCCCAAATCTGACCACGCCCTCCCAAAACTGACCACGCCCCATTTTTGGCCCCCTCAGGTGCGTCCGTTCACGCTGGGGCAGCTGAAGGAGCTGCTGGGCCGCACGGGGCGGCTCAAGGACGACGGATTTTGGATCGACCGCATCAAATCCCACTGCTTCGTCACGGTCAGGACCCAAAAACACTGAAATTTTACCCAAAAATCCAAAAAAAATTCATTACCGAAAAATTCCCCGAAAAAAACGCGAAAAAAGCGTAAAAAACCCGCAAAAAATCCGCTTAAAATCGTCAAAAAACTGAAAAAAATTCAGTACAATTGTCCCAAAAAAATGCCTGGAATTCCCTAAAATGTCTCAAAAACAAGTCTGGAAATATCTGCAAAATTCTGCCAATAATAAGAAATTGCCCCCAAAAAAATCTCAAAATTTTGGGAAAAAATGGACAAAATTTTTTAAAATATGTCCTTAAAAAGCCCTAAAATTGTTGTCAAAATTCTCTAAAATGACCTAAAGAAAAAGCTCCAAAAATGCCTCGAAAGCCCCAAAAAAAATCCCCAAAAAACCCAAAAATCCTTCAAAAAAGCCAAAAACCCTAAAAATAATCCTAAAAAATCCGCAATAACCCCCAGAAACTTTGTCACGGTCAGGGCCCAAAAACACCCGAATTTTACCCAAAAATCCAAAAAAATTCATTACCAAAAAATTCCCAAAAAAAACCGAAAAAAATGCGCCGAAAATCCGCTTAAAATCGTCAAAAAACTTTAAAAAATTCAGTAAAACTGTCCCAAAAAATTGCATTATATTCCCTCAAATTGCCAAAAATTACTTAAAAATAAACCTGGAAAAAAAAAATCTCAAAATTTTGTAAAAAAATTCCCAAAAAATCACAAAATTATGAAGAAAAAGTTCCTGAAAAAAAAAGAAAAAAATCGGTAAAAAGAAATGTCTTAAAAAGCCAAGAAATTCGTCCAAAAAATTCCCAAAAAAAGCTGAAACTTCTGAAAAAAAATTTCCTTAAAAAGCCCGGAAATTCCAGCCAAAAATCTGCAAAAAATACCCAAAAAACCCCAAAAAATCCACCCAAAATAGTCCAAAATTCTGCAAAAAGTCTCCTAAATATGTCCCAAAAATTCCCTGAAATTATCTAATAATTCTCAAAAATAAGTCTGAAAAAATCTGCAAAATTCTGCAAAATTCCCAAGTTTCTTAAAAATTTCCAAAATTTTCCGGAATTCTCTAAAATCAGTCAGAAATATCCCAAAAAATCATAAAAAATTCACTTTTTACCCTCAAAAACACCAAACAAAAATTCCCTTTAAAATCCCCTAAAAATCCCTAATTTCGCCCAAATTTTTTTTATAAAATTCCCAAATTTCTTAAAAATTCCTAAAATTTTCCAAAATTCTCTAAAATCCGTCAGAAGTATCCCAAAAAATCCTGAAACATTCCCTTTTTACCCTAAAAAAAAACCCATAAAATTCTATTTAGAATCCCCAAATTTCACCAAATTTTATTGGGATTTTTTCCCAAAATTCCCAAAAATTCCAAATTTTCCTAAAATCTTCCAAAATCCTCCAAAATCCTTCAAAACCCTTTAGAAAATATATCGAAAAATCAAATTTTTCTCTAATAAACCCCCAAAAATTCCCGTAAAAAGCCCAAATTTGGTCGGATTTTGGCGGGGTTTTTTTTGGAGAATCCCAAATTTTGTGAATTTTCCCAAAATGTTGTTTTTTCGCCCCAGTACTGCTCGGTGGAGGAGGCGGTGGCCACGCGGGAGGCGCTGCACGGGGCCAGCCCCAAAATCCCCAAATTTTCCGAAAATTCCTCAAAAGTCCATCAAAAAAACTCAAAATTCCCCAAAATTACCAAATTTTCTCAAAATCCTGGAAAAATCTTAAAAGTTCCCAAAAATCCAAAAATATTTTCTAAAATTCCTTTCCAAAAAAATCAAAAATAATTCAGATTTTTTCCTAAATAAAAATAAAAAAAATTCCCTTTAAAAACTTCTAAAAACCCGAAATTTCACCGAATTTTCTCCAGAATTTTTTGCTAAAATTCCCAAATTTCTTCTAAATTCCAAAAATTTTCCAAAATTCTCTAAAATCAATCAGAAATCTCAAAAAAAAATCCTGAAAAATTCGCTTTTTATCCTAAAAAAAACCCAAATAAAAATCTTCTTCAAAATCTCCTAAAAATCCCAAATTTTGCCCAAATTTTATTGGGGTTTTTGTCTAAAATTCATAAAAATTCCAAATATTTTCAAAATCTTCCAAAACTCTCTAAAATTCCTCAAAATCGTTCCCCAAAAAATCCTGAAAAATTAACAAATTTTCCATAAAAAACCCCAAAAAAATCACTTTCAAATCCCCTAAAAACCCCAAATTTCATCGGATTTTCTCCTGATTTTTTTTGGAAAATCCCAAATTTTCCTAATTTCTCCAAAATTTTTCAAAATATTCCAAAATGCTTTTAAAATGTTCAAAGAAATCCAGGAAAAAAATCAGATTTTTCCTTAAAAAAACCCCAAAAATTCCCTTTAAAACGCCGTAAAAAGCCCAAATTTGGTCGGATTTTCGCGGGGTTTTTTTTGGAGAATCCCAAATTTTGTGAATTTTCCCAAAATGTTGTTTTTTGGCCCCAGTACTGCTCGGTGGAGGAGGCGGTGGCCACGCGGGAGGCGCTGCACGGGGCCAGCCCCAAAATCCCCAAATTTTCCTCAAAATTATTCAAAATTCTATCAAAAAAACACAAAATTCCTCAAAATCTACAAAATTTTCCAAAAATTCCTGAAAAATTTTAAAAGTTGCCAAAAATCCTGAAAAATTTTCTTAAATCCCTTTCTAAAAAATCACAAAAAATTTAGATTTTATCCTAAAAAATAGCTTAAAAAAAATCCCTTTAAAAACTGCTAAAAAACCGAAATTTTACTAAATTTTCTCAATTTTATTTTTCTAAAGTTGCAAAATTTCTTAAAAATTCCCAAAATTTTCCAAAATTCTCTAAAATCAGTCAGAAATATCCCAAAAAACCATGAAAAATTCACATTTTACCCTAAAAAGAAACCAACCAAAAATTCTCTTTAAAATCTCCTAAGAATCCCAAATTTTTCCAAATTTTCTTGGCATTTTTTCCCAAAATTCCCAAAAATTCCAAATTTTCTCAAAATCTTCCAAAATCCTCCAAAATCCTTCCAGACCTTTCAAAAAATCTATCGAAAAATCAGATTTTTCCTCTAAAAAAGCCCCAAAATTTCCCTTTAAAACGCCGTAAAAAGCCCAAATTTGGTCGGATTTTCGCGGGGTTTTTTTTGGAAAATCCCAAATTTCGTTAATTTTCCCAAAATTTGATTTTTTCGCCCCAGTACTGCTCGGTGGAGGAGGCGGTGGCCACGCGGGAGGCGCTGCACGGGGTCAAGTGGCCGCAGTCCAACCCCAAAGTTCTGGCGGCCGATTTCGCCCAGCAGGAGGAGGTCCGAGAATTTCGGGGATTTTGGGACATTTTGGGCGGATTTCGGGGTTTTGGGGGAAATTTGGGGATTTGGGGGGAAATTTGGGGATTTTGGGGGAAATTTGGGGAAATTTCGGGGGAAATTTGAGGATTTTTTGGGGGGAAGATTTTGGAATTCTGGGGGATTTTGGGTGGGAAATTTAAGGCTTTTGGGGGATTCTAGGGAGAAATTTGGTGATTTTGGGGAGGAATTTGGGGATTTTTTGGAAAGAATTTAGGGATTTTTTGAGAAATTTGGGCATTTTGGGGGGAATATTTTGGGATTTAGGGGATTTTGGGGGATTTTTGAAAAGAAATTTGGGGGTTTTGGGGGGGAAATTTGGGGGCAATTTGGGGATTTAGGGGGAAATTTGGGGGTTTGGGGAGAAAATTTAATGATTTTGGGGGATTTTTGGGAAGGAATTTGGGGATTTTTTGGGGATTTTGGGGGAAATTTGGGGAATAATTTGATAATTTTAAGAGGAAATTTAGGGATTTATGGGGGATTTTTGGGAGAATTTTGTGAAGGGAATTTGGGGATTTTTGGGGAGAAATTTGGGGGTTTGGGGGAGACATTTGGGGATTTTGGGGCAAATTTGGGGGATTTTTAGGGGGAAATTTGGGGATTTTGGATATAATTTAGAAATTCTGGGTGGGAATTTGGGGATTTTGGGGGATTTTTGGGGAGAATTTTGGGGGATAATTGGGGATTTTGGTACAATTTTTGCAGGTTTTAGTGTGTTTAAGGGAAATTTTGTATTTTGGGGGAAATTCGGGAATTTTGGGTGGGAATTTGGGGGTTTGGGGCAATTTTGGGGGGAAAATTAGGGATTTTTGGGGGAAAATTATGGGATTTTAGGGGGGATTTTGGGTGGGAATTGCGGTTTTTTTGGGAAGAAATTTGGGGATTTTTGGGAATAATTTGGGGATTTAGGGGGATTTTAGAGGGGGAAATTTGGGGATTTTGGGAATTTTTTGGATTTTGGGGAGGAATTTGTGGATTTTTTGGGGTAATTGGGGATTTTTGGGGAAATGGGGGGTTTTGGGGGAAATTTGGGGATTTGGGGGAGAAATTTGGGGATTTTTGGGGAGGAATTTAAGGATTTTGGGGTACATTTGAGGAAGAATTTGGGGGTTTTGGAGGGAAATTTGGGGACTTTGGGGGAGAAATTTGGGGGTTTTTGGGGAAATTTGGGGATTTTGGGGGAGAAATTTGGGGGTTTTTGGGGAAATTTGGGGATTTTGGGGGGGAATTATGGGATTTTTGGGGAGGAATTTGGGAATTTTGGTGGAAATTTGGGAATCTTGGGGGAGGAATTTTGGGATTTCGGGGGAAAATTAGGGAATTTTGGGGGGGAAATTTGGGGATTTTTGGGGGATTTTGAGGGAAAATTTGGGGATTTTTGGAGGAAATTTGGGAATTTGGGGGGAAATTATGGAATCTTGGGGGAGAAATTTGAGGAGTAAATTCTGCTATTTTGGGGGGGAAATTTTTGGATTTTGGGGCAAATTTGGGGATTTTGGGGGAAATATGGGGGTTTGGGGAATAATTTGGGGATTTTTGGGGAGGAATTTGGGGATTCTTGGGGGGAAGTTTGGGAAGTTTGGGGGAAATTTGGGCAGAATTTGGGGGTTTTGGGGGAAATTTGGGAATTTGGGGGTAAATTTGGGGATTTTTATGGATTTTTGAGGAGAAATCTGGGGGTTTTGGGGGGAAATTTGGGAATTCTGGGGAATTTTTGGGGAGGAAATTTGGGGATTTAAGGGGGGAAATTTGGGGATTTTGGGGGATTTTTGGGAAGGAATTTAAGGGTTTGTGGGGGAAATGTGGGGATTTTGGGGGGAAATTTGGGTATTTTGGGGGGAAATTTGGGGATTTAGGGGGGAAAAATAAGGGGATTTTGGGGGATTTTTGAGGAAATTTTGGGAATTTGGGGGGAAATTTGGGGGTTTAGAGGGAAATTTGGGGATTTGGAAGGAATTTGGGGATTTTGAGAAGAAATTTGGGGGTTTGGCGGGAAATTTGGGGATTTTCCGGGGATTTTTGGGGGGGAATTTGGGGCTTTTAGGGGGAAATTTGGATGGTTTTGGGGGATTTTTGGGAAGGAATTTGGGGACTTTTGGAGGAAATTTGGGGTTTTTTGGAGGAAATTTGGGGATTTTGGGGGAAATTTGGGAATATTGGGGGATTTTTGGGGAGGAATTTGAGGATTTTGTGGGGAAATTTGGGGATTTCGGGGGAGAAATTTTGGGATTTTAAGGAGAATTTTGGGAGATTTTTGGGGGGAAATTTGGGGAGTAATTTGAGGATTTTGCATATAATTTGGGAATTTGGGATTTTGGGGGAAATGTGGAAATTCTGGAGGATTTTTGATGAGAAGTTTGGGGGGATTTTTGGAGAGGAATTTCAGGATTTTAGGAGGAAATTTGGTGATTTTGGGGGATTTTTGGGTATAAATTTGGGGGTCTGGAGGGAAATTTGGGGATTTTAGGTGGGAAATTTGGGGATTTTGGGTGATTTTTATGAAGAAATTTGGGGGTTCTGGGGGAAATTTGGGGCTCTTGGGGGATTTTTGGGGAGAAATTTTGTGATTTTTGGAGGAAATTCGGGAATTTTGGATAGAAAATTTTTTGGGTGTAAAATCGTGTAAATCTCACGTACGAATGATCAGATAGGGGGTAAAAGAAAAATATCCTAATTTATGCAAATTATACGCTAATTGTATGTGACTTTTATGTAAATTCTATGTAAATTATATGCAAATTAACCAAAATTTTTCATTTTCCCCACTCCAGCTGGACTTCCACCGCGGCCTCCTGGCCCCGCCCCCCTCCGGCTCCGGCCCCTCCCCCTTCCCCCCCCACTCGCGCCCCTCCCCCCCTTTCCCCGCCGGCCCCTCCCCCTCTGGGGGCGTGTCCCCGCCGTGCCCCGCCCCCCGGGGGGCGGAGCCGTGGCAGTGGGCGGAGCGGGAGCGGGAGCGGCACCGGCGGGAGCGGGAGCGGTCCCGGGAACAGCGGGAGTGGGACCGCGGGAAGAGCCCCGCCCCCCCCGGAACAGCCCCCGGGACACGCCCCCCGGGGGGCGGGGCCTCGCAGGGACACGCCCCCTCGGGCAGGGAGGGGCGGGGCCAGCGCGGGACACGCCCACAGGGGGAGAAGGAGAAGGGGCGGGGCCAGAGGGAGGCGCGGCCCGAGAGGAAAGGTGGGCGGGGCTTAAATATAAAGGGGTGGGGCTTAAAGGGATTGTGGGCGGGGCTTAAAATAGGGGAGGGGCTTGAATTGGGGGTGGGCGGGGCTTAATGGGTGGTGGGAGAGGCTTAATGGATTTTTGGGGGATTTTGGGGGATTTTTGGGAAGGGATTTTGAGGGATTTTTGGGGAGGAATATGGGGATTTTTGGGAAAAATTCGGGGGTTTTGATGGGATTTTTTGGGGAAAATTTGGGGATTTAGGGGGAAATTTGGGCATTTGGGGGGGAAATTTTGTGATTTTGGGGGGGAAATTTGTTGGATTTTGGGGGATTTTTGGGGAGGAATTTGGGGATTTTGGGGGAAATTTGAGGAATAATTTGGGGATTTTTTGGGGAATAATTTGGGGATTTTTTGGGAGCAATTTGGGGATTTTTCGGGGGAAATTCAGGGGTTTTGATGGGATTTTTCGGGAGAAATTTAGGAAGTTTTGGGGAAAATTTGGGAATCTTGGGGAGGAATTTGGGCATTTTGGGGGGGAAATTTCGGGATTTATGGGGGAAAATTTCGGGATTTTGGGGGGGAAATTTTGGGATTTTGGGGGGGAAAATTCAGTATTTGGGGGATTTTTGGGAAGGGATTTTGGGGGATTTTTGGGAAGGAATTTGGGAATTTTGGGGGAAATTTGAGGAATAATTTGGGGATTTTTGGGCCGCAATTTGGGGACTAATTTGGGGATTTTTTGGGGAGCAATTTGGGGATTTTTGGGGAAAATTTCGGGTTTTTGATGGGATTTTTGGGGAGAAATTTGGGGATTTTTGGGGGAAATTCGGGGTTTTTGATTGGATTTTTGGGGATAAATTTGGGGATTTAGGGGGAAATTTCAGTATTTTGGGGGATTTTTGGGGAGGAATTCAGGGATTTTCGGGGAAATTTGCGGAATAATTTGGGCATTTTAGGGGAGCAATTTGGGGACTTTTGGGGAATAATTTGGGGATTTTTGAGGAGCAATTTGGGGATTTTTTTGGGAAATTCAGGTTTTTGATGGGATTTTTGGGGAGAATTTGGATGTGGGAGGAGCTTAATGCCTAAAGAAGCTCATTAGCATAAAGTAGGAGCGGCTTATGGCTGTAAGATGGGGTTTAATTATGCAATATGGTAATTAGGGGTGGGAGGGGCTTTCTGCCGGGTGGGCGTGGCTCTGAGGTCACGGCCCCGCCCCCTTTCGCCCCTCCCCCCCCAGAGAAGCCCCCGGAGGAGCCGCCGGCGAAGCTTTTGGACGATTTGTTCCGCAAAACCAAAGCGGCGCCGTGCATCTATTGGCTGCCGCTGACCGACTCCCAGGTGCTCATTTGCATGCGTTTGCATATCGCCCGACGGGGAAACGGGGGGGATTTGGGGGGAATTTAAATTTGGGGGGGATTTTGGGAGAAATTTGGGGGTTTTGGGGTTGGTGTTTAAAAATGAGGAATTCCGTGACGAAAAATTCTGTTAAATTGTGGGGGGAAGAGGGCAAATTTTGCTTTAAAAAAATTACATTTTTTGGGGGGAAAATCTGCATAAATTTCACATACGAATGAGCAGAACGGGTGTAAAAAATCTGATTTTTTTGGGTTTAAAAACGGGGAATTCCGTGACGAAAAATTCAGTTAATTTTGGGAGGAGAGAGAGCAAAATTTACTTTAAAAACCTGAATTTTGGGTAAAAATTTGTGTAAATTTTACATACGAACAAGCAGAATGGGGGTAAAAATATCTAATTTTTTTTAGGTTGAAAAATCAGGAATTTTGTGGTGAAAAATTCAGTTAATTTGGGAGGAGAGAGGTCAAATTTTGCTTAAAAAATACTAAATTTTGGGGAAAAAATTCGCCTAAATTTCACGTAAAAAAGAGCAGAACAGGTGAAAAAAATCTGATTTTTTTTAGGTTGAAAAAGTGGAAATTCTGTGGTGAAATTTTCTAATAATTTGTGGGGGAGAGGGCAAAATTTACTTTAAAAAAATTGAATTTTGGGTGAAAATTTATGTCAATTTTACATGTAAATGAGCAAAACGTGCGTTAAAAATCTCATATTTTTTGGGTGAAAAAACGGGAATTCTGTGGTGAAAAATTCTATTAATTTGGCGGAGAGAGGTCAAATTTTGCTTTAAAAAACTGAATTTTGGGGAAAATTTATGTAAATTTTACATGTAAATGAGCAAAATGGGCGTAAAAAACGGGATTTTTTTGGGGTAAAAGCCCCAAATCCCCGCATACCCTCCCGACCAATGGTGCGTGGGCCCGGGCGTGGCTCATTAGCATGAATTTGTTAATTTGGCGAGGGGGAGGGGGCAAATTGTGCTTTAAAAAAACTGAATTTGTAGGAAAAAATCACATAAATTTCACATACGAAAAAGCAGAACACGGGTAAAAAAATCTAATTTTCTGGGTTTAAAAAATGGGAATTCGGTGGCGAAAAATTTAGTAATTTGGAGGAAAGAGGGCAAAATTTACTTTAAAAAAACGGAATTTTGGGTAAAAATTTGTGTAAATTTTACATACGAACGAGCAGAATGGGCGTAAAAAAATCTAATTTTTTGGGTTGAAAAATCAGGAATTCCGTGACGAAAAAATTTATTAATTTGGAAGGAGAGAAGGCAAATTTTACTTTAAAAAATTGAATTTTTGGTAAAAATTTATGTAAATTTCACATACGAACGAGCAGAACATGTATAAAAAATCTGATATTTTTTTGGGTTGAAAAATGGAAATTCCGTGACGTAAAATATATTATTTTGGGGGGCAGAGGGCAAAATTTACTTTAAAAAAACGGAATTATGGGTAAAAATTTATGTAAATTTTACATGTAAATGAGCAAAATGGGTGTAAAAAATGGGATTTTTTCGGGGTAAAAGCCCCAAATCCCCGCGCACCCTCCCGACCAATGGGGCGCGGGCCCGGGCGTGGCTCATTAGCATACATTGATTAATTTGGGAGAGGAGGAGGGGGCAAATTTTGCTTTAAAAAATTGAATTTTGAGTAAAAATTTGTGTAAATTTTACGTACGAACGAGCAGAACGGGCATAAAAATATCTAATTTTTTGGGTTTAAAAATCGGAAATTCCAGGGCAAAAATTTCTATTAAATTGTCAAGGAGAAGAGGGCAAATTTTGCTTAAAAAATACTAAATTTTTGGGAAAAAATTTGCCTAAATTTCACGTAAAAAAGAGCAGAACAGGTGTAAAAAATCTGATATTTTTTGGGGTTTAAAAATCGGGAATTCCGTGATGAAAAATTCAGTTAATTTGGGAGGGAAAAGGCAAAATTTGCTTTTAAGAAATTAAGTTTTGTGGGAAAAAATCACGTAAATTTCACATACAAACAAGCAGAACGGGGGTAAAAAAATCCAATTTTTTTTAGGTTAAAAAATTAGGAATTCCGTGGTAAAAATTTCTATTTATTTGTGGGGGAAAAAGGCAAATTTTGCTTTAAAAAAATGGAATTTTGGGTAAAAATTTATGTAAATTTTACTCAAAAATTAACAAAACGGGCGTAAAAAATGGTATTTTTTCGTGGTAAAAAGCCCCAAATCCCCGCGCACCCTCCCGCCCAATGGTGCGCGGCCCCGGGCTGGCTCATTAGCATGAATTTGCATACAGCTGCAGCAGAAGCAGGCGGAGCGCGCGGCGCGGGCTGGGCTTTGCTCATTAGCATGAATTTGCATACGCAGCTGCAGCAGAAGCAGGCGGAGCGCGCGGCGCGGGCGCGGGCTTTGCTCATTAGCATGAATTTGCATACAGCTGCAGCAGAAGCAGGCGGAGCGCGCGGCGCGGGCGCGGGCTGGGCTCATTAGCATGAATTTGCATATACAGCTGCAGCAGAAGCAGGCGGAGCGCGCGGCGCGGGCGCGGGCGTGGCTCATTAGCATGAATTTGCATGCAGCTGCAGCAGAAGCAGGCGGAGCGCGCGGCGCGGGCGCGGGCTGGGCTCATTAGCATGAATTTGCATACGCAGCTGCAGCAGAAGCAGGCGGAGCGCGCGGCGCGGGCGCGGGAGCGGGAGCGGCGCCGGAAGGAGCTGGAGGAGGAGGAGCTGCGCACGCGCCAGGGGGGCGGGGCCAAGGAGGGCGGGGCCAAGGAGGGCGGGGCTTCCTCGGGCCCCGCCCACCCGCGCACTTCCGGGGGCGGGGCCGGAACCAGGGCGCCCCCCGGTGGCTCCTCCCGGAAGCGCCGCAGCCGCAGCCGCAGCCCCCGGCGGCGCTAAAGGGACCGAAATCCGCGGAATTCGGCCCAAAATCCGGGAATAAAAACGGGAAAAACGCAGAGAAGGTTTCAGAGGGTTTTTTTGGGGGGAAATATGGGATTTTGGGGGGAAAATGGGATTTTTGGGGGGAAAAATGGGATTTTGGGAGGGAAAAATGGGATTTTTGGGAAAAAATACAGGATTTTGAGGGGAAAAATGGGATTTTTGGGAAAATAATAGGATTTTTTGGGGGAAAAATGGGATTTTGGGGGAAAAATGGGATTTTTTGGGGGGAAAAATGGAATTTTTGGGGGGAAAAATGGGAATTTTTCAAGAAAAAATATGGGATTTTTGGGAAAAATATGGGATTTTGGGGGGAAAAAATGGGATTTCTTGGGGGAAAAAATGGGATTTTGGGGGGAAAAATGGGATTTTTGGGGAAAAAAATGGGATTTTTCGGGATGGATCTGGAGGTTTTTTTGGGGGGAAAGGTTGAGGATTTGGGGTGGAATTTGGGATTTTTTTTGGGGGGTGAAATGGGGTTTTGGGGGGAAAATTGAGGGTTTTTGGAAGAAAAAGGAAAATTTGGGGAGAAATTTTGGAGTTTTGGGAAAAAATTTGGATTTTGGGGAGTAAAAGGAATTTTGGAGGTAAATCTCGGATTTGGGGGAGAAATCGGGAGTTTTTTGGGAAAAATATGGGATTTTTGGGGATGGATTTGGAGATTTTTGGAGGAAAATGTTGAGAATTTGGGGGTGGAATTTGGGATTTTTTTGGCGGGAAAATGGAATTTTGGAGGTAAATCTGGGATTTGAGAGAGAAATCGGGAGTTTTTTGGGAAAAAATGAGGTTTTTCGGGTGAGATTGAGGATTTTTTGGGGAAAAAATGGAACATTTTGTCGGGGAAACCATTGGATTTTGGGGGGGAATAGCAAATTTTTCGGAAAAAAATTAAAATTTGGGTGGAAAATGGCGGATTTTTGGTGGGAAATAGAGACTCGGTGGAAAATTGGGATTTTGGGAAAAAAACGGGAATTTTGGGGGGAAAAATGGGAAATTTGAGGGAGAATTTTACATTTTTGAGAGAAAATACGGAATTTTGGGGGGGAAATGGGGAATTTGATTGGAAATTTGGAATTTTGAGGGGAAATTGAGGATTTTTGGAAGAAAATGGAAAATTTGGGGAGAAATTATTGATTTTTGGGTAAAAGTTTTGATTTTGGGTGTGGAATTGGGGATTTTTTGGAAAAAATGGGAAATTTGGGGGGAAATTGGGGATTTTAAAGGTGAAATTGAGTTTTTTAATTGAAAAATTTGGAATTTAGGGGGAAAAAGGGGATTTTGGGGGGAATTTGGAGTTTTGGGGCTGGAAATGTGGGATTTTAGGGAACTTCGGAATTTTTGGTGAAAATTTGGCATTTTTGGGAGGAATTTGGGGATTTTGGGCGGAAATTTGGGGGTTCTGGGGAAAATGAGAAAATTTGATTTAAATTTGGTGTGAAAAATCTGGGTCCCGATGGCGAACACAGGAATTGGATCCAAAACCCCAAATCTGAGTGAAAAACGTGAAAATTTGGAGACGTTTGGCTGAAATTTGGATAAAATGACAAAAAATTGAGGCTGGGGAGAAATTTGGGGGAATAAATGGAATTTTTTGGAGGAATAAATGGAATTTTTGGGGGGAATAAATGGAATTTTTGGGACCTTGGGGATAAACCACGGCGTTCTGGGTGGGTTTGGGTGGATAAAATGGGATTTTGGGGGTAAAAAATGGAATTCTTGGGTAAAAACTTGAAATTTTTGGGGTATTTTGAGTGGCGGGCGCTTGTGAGTAAATTCTCGCTTCCCATTGGCCGCCGGGGCTGTCAATCATAGATTTCATGGCAGCCATTGGTTAATTCCCTTTGTTAAGGCGGGACGCCCGTAATCTCGCCTTTCTCCTTCCCTATTGGTCAGTTTATCTCCTTTCCGCGATCTGATTGGTTGCTCTACTTGTCAATCATTTCTTCACGGCTGCGCGGGAGTATTTCCGCGTTGGGCGGGACTTTTTTGCGCTTTTCGCCTTTTGATTGGCCGCCGCGTGGCGCGCCGCGCTCTGATTCGCTTTTAAAGCTGTCAATCATTTCCTCCCTACTTTCTGCTGAGGGCGGGATCTTTCGCGCTTCTCGCGCTCTGATTGGTTCCTTAGCGGGACTCTTCCGCGTTTCTCGCGTTCTGATTGGTCGCTGCGTGGCGGGCCGCGCTCTGATTGGCTGCTCCTTTTCCCCTCACGCTCTGTCCCAACATGGCGGCGGCCGAGGCGGTCGCGCTGCTGGAGACGCTGCGGGCGCAGGTCAGACCCCAAAAAAACCCCCAAAAAACCCCAAAAAACCCCAAAAAACCCCAAAAAAGGCTCGATTTGCCCCAAAATGACGATTTGGGGCCGTGCAGGCGGCGGAGGTGGCGGCGCACGGGCGGGAACTGCTGCGGAGAGTGCGCGGGGGGCGCCTGGAGACCAAGGAGGTACCGGGGGGGGGAAAGGGGATTTTGGGGGAATTTGGGGGAATTTTGGGGTTCCTGAGGGGATTTTGGGTTTTTAAAGGGATTTTGGGGGGAATTTGGGGGAATTTTGGGGAATTTTGAGGGAATTTTGGGGAATTTTGGGGTGAATTTGGGGGAATTTTGGGGGGTCCTGAGGGAATTTTGGGGTCCCTGAGGGGATTTTGGGGTCCCTGAGGGGATTTGGGGTTTTTTAAGGGAATTTTGGGGGAATTTGGGGGAATTTTGGGGTTTTTAAAGGGATTTTGGGGGGATTTGAGGGAATTTTGGGGGGTCCCTGAGGGGATTTTGGGGTCCCTGAGGGGATTTGGGATTTTTTAAGGGGATTTTGGGGGAATTTTGGGGTTTTTAAAGGGATTTTTGGGGTGAATTTGGGGGAATTTTGGGGGGTCCTGAGGGGATTTTGGGGTCCCTGAGGGGATTTTGGGGTTTTTAAAGGGATTTTGGGGTGAATTTGGGGGAATTTTGGGGGGTCCTGAGAGATTTGGGTTTTTTTATGGGGATTTTTGGGTGAATCTGAGGGGATTGGGGGTTTTTTAAGGGATTTTGGGGTTTTTAAGGGGATTTGGGTTAAATTTGACAGAATTTTGGGGTGAATTTGGGGCTGAATATAGGATAATTTTGGGTGAAGTTTGGGGGAAATTTGGGGTGAATTTGGGGCAGAATATGGGATAATTTTGGGTGAAATTTGGGGTGAATTTGGGGCTGAATATGGGGTAATTTTGGGGGAAGTTTGGGGGAATATTGGGGTGAATTTGGGGCAGAAAATGGGATAATTTTGGGTGAATTTTGGGGGAATTTTGGGGTGAATTTGGGGTTAAATTTGGGAGAATTTTGGAGCGAATTCGGGGGATTTTGGGTACTGCAGTGACTCCTCGCTTTGGCCTAAATTTGGGTTAATATTGACAGAATTTTGGGGTGAATTTTGGAGAATTTTGGGCGGGATTTTTGGGTTAAATCTGACAGGATTTTGAGGTGAATTGGGGGACTTTTGGGGTGGATTTTTGGGGTGAATTGGGGTGTTTTTAGGTTGATTTTTGGGGTGAATTGGGGTGTTTTTGGGGTGAATTGGGGGATTTTTAGGTTGATTTTTGGGGTGAATTGGGGTGGTTTTGGGGTGGATTTTTGGGGTGAATCTGGGGGATTTTGGGTGGATTTTTGGGCTGAATCTTAAGGATTTTTGGGGGGTATTTTTGGGAGGATTTTTGGGGTGAATTAGGGGACTTTTGGGTTGGATTTTTTGGGCTGAATCTGGGAGATTTTTGGGGTGAATTGGGGGATTTTTGGGGTGGATTTTTGGGGTGAATTTGGGGATTTTTGGGTGGATTTTTGGGCTGAATTTGGGTTAAATTTGACAGAATTTCGGGGTGAACTTTGGGCTGAGTTAGTGGAATTTTGGGGCTGAATTTTGGGGTGAATTGGGGGATTTTTGCGATGGATTTTTGGGGTGAATTGGAGGATCTTTGGGTGGATTTTTTGGGGTTAATTGGGGGATTTTTGGGGTGAATCCTGGGATTTTTGGGGTGGATTTTTGGGGTGAATCGGTGGATTATTGGGGTGAATTGGAGGATTTTTGGGTGGATTTTTGGGGTGAATTTGGGGTATTTTTGGGGTGAATTGGAGGATTTTTGGGATGAATCTGGGGATTTTTGGGTGGATTTTGGGGGTAAATCTGGAGGATTTTGGGGTGGAATTTTGGGGTGAATTTTGGGCTGAGTTATTGGAATTTTGGGGTTGAATTTTGGGGTGAATTGGGGTGTTTTTGGGGTGGATTTTGGCCTGAATTTGGGTTGAATTAACAGAATTTCGCGGTGACTTTTGAGCTGAGTTTATGGAATTTTGGGGTTGATTTTTGGGGTGAATTGTGGTGTTTTTGGGGTGGATTTTTGGGGTGAATCTGGGGGATTTTTAGGTTGATTTTTGGGGTGAATTGGGGGATTTTTGGGGTGGATTTTTGGGGTGAAGTGGAGGATTTTTGGGTGGAATTTTGGGGTGTATTTGACAGAATTTTGGGAGGTTTTTGGGGTTAATTTTGGGGTAAATTGGGGGATTTCAGCGCCCTGCAGTGACTCCTCCTGGCCACCAGGGGGAGCCGCTGCTTCGGCCTAAATTTGGGTTAAATTTGAGGGAATTTCGCGGTGACTTTTGAGCTGAGTTTATGGAATTTTGGGGCTGAATTTTGGGGTGAATTGGGGTGTTTTTGGGGTGGATTTCGGCCTGAATTCAGGTTTAAATTTGACGGAATTTCAGGGTGAATTTTGGAGTATTTTGGGCGGGATTTTTGGGTTAAATTTCACAGAATTTCGGGGTGAATTTTGGAGTATTTGGGCGGGGTTTTGGGTTAAATTTGACAGAATTTCGGGCTGAATTTTGGAGTATTTTGGGCGGGGTTTTTGGGTTAAATCTGACTGAATTTTGGGGTGTTTTTGGGGTGGATTTTTGGGGTGAATTGGGGTGTTTTTGGGGCTGATTTTCGGGGTGAATTGGGGTGTTTTTGGGGTGAATTGGGGTGTTTTTGGGGGGGATTTTTCGGGTGAATTGGGGGAGTTTTTGGGGTGTTTTTGGGGTGAATTGGGGTGTTTTTGGGGTGGATTTTTGGGGTGAATTGGGGTGTTTTTGGGGTGAATTGGGGTGTTTTTGGGGTGAATTTTGGGATGAATTGGGGGATTTTTAGGTTGATTTTTGGGGTGAATTGGGGGATTTTTGGGGTGGATTTTTGGGGTGAATTGGGGGATTTTTAGGTTGATTTTTGGGGTGAATTGGGGGAGTTTTAGGTCGATTTTTGGGGTGAATTGTGGTGTTTTTAGGTTGATTTTTGGGGTGAATTGTGGTGTTTTTGGGATGAATTTTGGGGTGAATTTGACAGAATTTTGGGATTTTTTGGGGTGGATTTTTGGGGTGAATTGGGGGATTTTTAGGTCGATTTTTGGGCTGAATCTGGGAGATTTTTGGGTGTATTTTTGGGGTGAATTGGGGGATTTTTGGGGTGGTTTTTTGGGGTGAATCTGGGGGATTTTTGGGTGGATTTTTGGGGTGGATTATTGGGGTGAATCTGGGGGATTTTTGGGGTGACTTTTGGTTATATTTGACAGAATTTCGGGGTGACTTTTGAGCCGAGTTTATGGAATTTTGGGGCTGAATTTTGGGGTGAATTGGGGGGTTTTTGAGTGGATTTTTGGGTGGATTTTTGGGGTTAATTTGGGGACTTTTGGGGTGAATTAGGGGATTTTTGGGATGGATTATTGGGGTGGATTTTTGGGCTGAATCTGGGGGATTTTTGGGTGGATTTTTGGAGTGAATTTGGGGTTTTTTTGGGGTGAAGTGGAGGATTTTTGGGGTGGATTTTTGGGGTGAATTGGGGGATTTTTAGGTTGATTTTTGGGATGAATTGGGGCATTTTTGGGGTTGATTTTTGGGGTGAATCCGGGGATTTTTGGGTGGATTTTTGGGGTGAATTAAAGGATTTTTGGGTGGATTTTTGGGCTGAATCTGAAGGATTTTTGGGGGGTATTTTTGGGAGGATTTTTGGGGTGAATTGGAGGATTTTTAGGTCGATTTTTGGGCTGAATCTGGGAGATTTTGGGGTGAATCTGGGGGATTTTTGGGTGGATTTTTGGGGTGGATTATTGGGGTGAATTGGGGGATTTTTTGGGCTGAATCTGGGGGATTTTTGGGGTGACTTTTGGTTAAATTTCACAGAATTTCGGGGTGATTTTTGGGCCGAGTTATTGGAATTTTGGGGCTGAATTTTGGGGTGAATTTTGGAGCATTAGGGGCGGGATTTTTGGGTTAAATCTGACGGAATTTTGGGATGAATTGGGGGAATTTTGGGGTTGATTTTTGGGGTGAATTGGGGTGGTTTTAGGTTGATTTTTGGGGTGAAATGTGGTGGTTTTGGGGTGGATTTTTGGGGTGAATTGGGGGATTTTTAGGTTGATTTTTGGGGTGAATTGGGGGATTTTTAGGTTGATTTTGGGGTGAATTGGAGGATTTTGGGGTGGATTTTTGGGCTGAAATTGGGGATTTTTGGGGTAAATTGAAGGATTTTTGGGGTGGAATTTTGGGGTGAATTGGGGGATTTTTGGGGTGAATTTGGGGGGTTTTGGGGTGGATTTTTAGGGTAAGTCCGGGGATTTTTGGGGTGGATTTTTGGGGCTAATTTGGGGATTTTTGGGCTGAATCTGGGGGATTTTTGGGTGGATTATTGGGGTGAATCTGAAGGATTTTTGGGGGGTATTTTTCGGTGGATTTTTGGGGTGAATCTGACAGAATTTTGGGGTGAATTTTGGGGTGAATTTTGGGTTAAGTTTGAGAGAATTTTGGGGTGAATTTTGGGTTTAGTTTGGGGTGAATTTGACAGAATTTTGGGAATTTTTTGGGGTGAATTGGGGGATTTTGGGGTGGATTTTTGGGGTGAATTGGGGGATTTTTGGGTGGATTTTTGGGTTAAATTTAACAGAATTTCGGGCTGAATTTTTACGCATTAGGGGCGGGATTTTTGGGTTAAATCTGACAGAATTTTGGGGTGAATTGTGGTGTTTTTGGGGCCGCAGGGGCTGTCCCTGCTGGAGCTGCGGCCGCAGCTGTTGCTGACGTATTTTGGGGTGAATTGGGGTGTTTTTAGGTTGATTTTTGGGGTGAATTGGGGGATTTTTAGGTTGATTTTTGGGGTGAATTGGGGGATTTTTGGGTGGAATTTTGGGGTGAATTTTGGGCTGAGTTAGTGAAATTTTTAGGTTGATTTTTGGGGTGAATCTGGGTGGTTTTGGGTCGCAGGGGCTGTCCCTGCTGGAGCTGCGGCCGCAGCTGCTGCTGACGTATTTTGGGGTGAATTGGGGGATTTTTAGGTTGATTTTTGGGGTGAATTGTGGTGTTTTTAGGTTGATTTTTGGGGTGAATTGGGGTGTTTTTGGGATGAATTTTTGGGGTGAATTGTGGTGGTTTTGGGTCCGCAGGGGCTGTCCCTGCTGGAGCTGCGGCCGCAGCTGCTGCTGACGTATTTTGGGATGAATTGTGGTGTTTTTAGGTTGATTTTTGGGGTGAATTGGGGTGTTTTTAGGTTGATTTTTGGGGTGAATTGTGGTGTTTTTGGGGCTGAATTTTGGGGTGAATTTGGGGGATTTTGGGCTGAATTCAGGAGTTTCAGCGCCCTGCAGTGACTCCTCCCGGCCACCAGGGGGAGCCGCTTCTTCGGCCTAAATTTGGGTTAAATTTCACAGAATTTCGGGCTGAATTTTTACGCATTAGGGGCGGGATTTTTGGGTTAAATCTGACAGAATTTTGGGGTGAATCTGGGTGTTTTTGGGGCCGCAGGGGCTGTCCCTGCTGGAGCTGCGGCCGCAGTTGCTGCTGACGTATTTTGGGATGAATTGGGGGATTTTTAGGTTGATTTTTGGGGTGAATTGGGGTGTTTTTGGGGTGGATTTTTGGGGTGAATTGTGGTGTTTTTGGGCTGAATTTTGGGGTGAATTGTGGTGTTTTTGGGCCGCAGGGGCTGTCCCTGCTGGAGCTGCGGCCGCAGTTGTTGCTGACGTATTTTGGGATGAATTGTGGTGTTTTTGGGATGATTTTTGGGGTGAATTGTGGTGTTTTTGGGGTGGATTTTTGGGGTGAATTGTGGTGTTTTTGGGCTGATTTTTGGGGTGAATTGTGGTGTTTTTGGGGCCGCAGGGGCTGTCCCTGCTGGAGCTGCTGCCGCAGCTGCTGCTGACGTATTTTGGGGTGAATTGGGGGGATTTTTGGGGTAGATTTTTGGGTTACATCTGACAGAATTTTGGGGTGAATTGTGGTGGTTTTGGGTCCGCAGGGGCTGTCCCTGCTGGAGCTGCGGCCGCAGTTGCTGCTGACGTATTTTGGGATGAATTGGGGTGTTTTTGGGTTGATTTTTGGGGTGAATTGGGGTGTTTTTAGGTCGATTTTTGGGGTGAATTGTGGTGTTTTTGGGGCCGCAGGGGCTGTCCCTGCTGGAGCTGCGGCCGCAGCTGCTGCTGACGTATTTTGGGGTGAATTGGGGGATTTTTAGGTTGATTTTTGGGGTGAATTGTGGTGTTTTTGGGCCCGCAGGGGCTGTCCCTGCTGGAGCTGCGGCCGCAGCTGCTGCTGACGTATTTTGGGATGAATTGGGGGATTTTTAGGTTGATTTTTGGGGTGAATTGGGGGATTTTTGGGGTGGATTTTTGGGGTGAATTGTGGTGGTTTTGGGATGAATTTTGGGGTGAATTGTGGTGTTTTTGGGGCCGCAGGGGCTGTCCCTGCTGGAGCTGCGGCCGCAGTTGCTGCTGACGTATTTTGGGATGAATTGGGGGATTTTTAGGTTGATTTTTGGGGTGAATTGGGGGATTTTTGGGGTGGATTTTTGGGGTGAATTGTGGTGTTTTTGGGATGAATTTTGGGGTGAATTGTGGTGTTTTTGGGTCCGCAGGGGCTGTCCCTGCTGGAGCTGCGGCCGCAGTTGTTGCTGACGTATTTTGGGATGAATTGGGGGATTTTTAGGTTGAATTTTGGGGTGAATTGGGGTGTTTTTAGGTTGATTTTTGGGGTGAATTGGGGTGTTTTTGGGGTGGATTTTTGGGGTGAATTGGGGTGTTTTTAGGCTGATTTTTGGGGTGAATTGTGGTGTTTTTGGGGTCGCAGGGGCTGTCCCTGCTGGAGCTGCGGCCGCAGCTGTTGCTGACGTACCTGCAGGACCTGACGCTGCTCAGCGGCTCCAAGGCCCGGGGGGGGTCCCTCGGCCTCCAGGGGGCGACGCTGGGGCGGCTGCTGGAGACCCGCGTGGTGAGAGACTTTTGGGGCGAAAAACGGCGGTTTTGGGCAAATTCGGGGAAATTTGGGCAAATTCTGGGGAAATTTGGGTGATTTTCAGGGGGGGGTTTGGTGGGGAATTCTGGGGAATTTGGGCCAATCTCAGGAGGTTTTGGGGGGGATTCTGAGGGATTTGGGGGGAATTCTGGGGAATTCGGGGGGAATTCCGAGGGATTTTGGGGGAAATTCTGGCAGTTTTGGGCAATTTTGGGGAAATTTGGGCGATTTTCAGGGGGAGAATTTGGGCAAATTTTGGGAGGTTTGGGCAAATTTTGGGAGGTTTGGGGGAAATTTTGGGGTTTTGGGTCAATTTGGGTGGAATTCTGAGGGATTTGGGGGGAATTCTGGGGGTTTTGGGCAAATTCAGGGAAATTTGGGCGATTTTTGGGGGGGGCAATTCTGGGGAATTTGTGCAAATCCGGGACGGGGTTTGGGCAAATTTTGGGAGGTCTGGGCAAATTCTGGGAGGTTTTGGGGGGAATTCTCGGGAATTTGGGGGAAATTCTGAGGGATTTGGGGGAAATTCTGGGGGTTTTGGGCAAATTTTGGGACGTTTCGGGCAAGCTTGGGGATTTTTGGGGCAGTTTTGGAATTTTTTGGTAATTTTGGGATCCTGGGTGGGATTTTGGGATTTTGGGTGGGGTTTTTTGGGGCAAATCTGGGATTTTGGGGGGAATTTTGGGATTTTTGGGAAACTTTGGGATCCTAAATAGGATTTTGGGGGGAATTTTGGTATTTTTGGGGGGAATTTGTGATTTTTGGGATTTTGGATGGGAATTTTGGGGGGAATTATAGTTTTTTTGGGAGAATTCAGACATTCTGGGTGGGATTTTAGAGAATTCGGGGGCTTTGGGTGGGATTTTTGGGACAATTTTGGTGTTTCTGTGGAATTTTGGGATCCTGGATGAGATTTTGGGATCCTGGATGGGATTTTTTGGACAATTTTGTGATTTTCAGGTGGAATTTTGGAATTTTTGGGGGAAATATTGGGATTTAGGGCAATTTTGTGATTTTTGGGACAATTTTGTGATTTTTGGGTGGAATTTTGGGATTTTTGCGGGGAATTTCGGGATTTTTGGGTGGAATTTAGGGATTTTTGGGGGGAAATGTTGGGATTTTGGGTCAATTTTGTGATTTTTGGGTGGAATTTTGTGATTTTTGGGTGGAATTTAGGGATTTTTGGGGGGAAATGTTGGGATTTTGGGTCAATTTTGTGATTTTCGGGTGGAATTTTGGGATTTTGGGGGGAAATGTTCAGATTTTGGGTCAATTTTGTGATTTTCGGGTGGAATTTTGGGATTTTTGGGGGAATTTTGAAATTTTGGGTCAATTTTGTGATTTTTGGGTGGAATTTTGTGATTTTTGGGGGAAATGTTGGGATTTTTAGGTCAATTTTGTGATTTTTGTGTGGAATTTTGGGATTTTTGGGTGGAATTTAGGGATTTTTGTGGGAAATGTTGGGATTTAGGGCAATTTTGTGATTTTTGGGTGGAATTTTGGAATTTTGGGGCAATTTTGTGATTTTCAGGTGGAATTTTGGGATTTTTGGGGGAAATGTTGGGATTTTGGGGCAATTTTGTGATTTTCGGGTGGAATTATGGGATTTTTGGGGGGAATGTTGGGATTTTGGGGCAATTTTGTGGTTTTTGGGTAGAATTTTAGGATTTTGAGGAAAAATGTTGGATTTTGTGTCAATTTTGTGAATTTTGCTGGAACTTCTGGATCCCGGGTGGGACTTTCGGGATTTTACCGAATTTGGGATTTTTTGGGGGTGAGTTTCGCCCCCCGGCCCCGCCCCTGACCGAAGCCCCGCCCCTTTTCCAGGTGCTGGAGAAGCTCCGCCCCCTGGAGCAGCGGCTGCGACACCTCCTGGAGAAGCTGCTGAGGGCGGCGGCCGCGGGGGGGCGTGGTCAGTGCTGGCCCCGCCCCCTTATTGACCACACCCACCTATTTCCATTGATCCCCTTTGATTGACAGCTGTCAATCACCCGCAGGCGCCGAGGACCCGCTCAGCTTCCGCCCCGCCCCCTCCAACATGGCGGCGCAGGTGAGGGCGGGGCTTGGGGTGAGGTGGGCGGGGCTTATGGGGATGGGCGGGGCTTGAGGGAAAGTTTGCAAATTCACATAAAATTCACCCAAAATCAACCCTAAATTCCATCAAAATTCACCCAAAATCCCATCAAAATTCACCCAAAATTCACCCAAAATCCCATCAACATTCACCCAAAATCAACTCCAAATTCACCCAAAAATCCATCAAAATTCACCCAAAATTCCGTCAAAATTCACCCAAAATACTGTCAAGATTCACCCCAAATTCACCACAAATTGACCCAAAATTCCATCAAAATTCAACCCAATTCCATCGAAATTCACCCAAATTCACCCAAAATTCCCTTAACATTCACCCAAAATCAACCCCAAATTCACCCAAAATTCACCCAAAATCAACCCAAAATTTATCCCAAATTCACCACAATTTGACCCAAAGTTCCATCAAAATTCACTTGAAATTCCACCAAAATTCACCCCAATTCCATCAAAATTCAACCAAAATTCCATCAAAATTCACCCAAAATCATCTTAAAATTCACCCCAAATTCACCACAAATTGACCGAAAATTCCATAAAAATAAACCCTAAATTTCCTCAAAATTCACCCAAAATCAACCCAAAATTCACTCAAAAGTCCATCAAAATTCACCCAAAATCATCCCAAAATTCACCACAAATTGATCCAAAGTTCCATCAAAATTCCACCAAAATTCACCCCAAATCCATCATAATTCACCTAAATTCACCCAAAATTCCATCAAAATTCACCCAAAATCCCATCAAAATTCACCCAAAATCAACCCAAAATTCCCCCCAAATTCACCCAAAATTCCATCAAAATTCACCCAAAATTCCATCAACATTCACCCAAAATCCCGTCAAGATTCACCCCAAATTCACCACAAATTCACCCAAAATTCCATCAAAATTCACCCAAAATCAACCCAAAATCAACCCCAAATTCACCCAAAATTCCTTTAAAATTCACCCCAAAGTGGGCGTGGCTTAAGGGCAGAATGGGCGGGGCTTAAGGGCTTTAATTGTGTCATTTAAGGGGTTAAATGGGCGTGGCTTAAGGGCAGAATGGGCGGGGCTTAAAGGTTTAAATTGTGTCATTTAAGGGGTTAAAGGGGCGGGGCTTAAGGGTAAAGTGGGCGGGGTTTAAGTGTAAAGTGGGCGTGGCCTGAGTGGGCGTGTCCCGCAGGATGAGGATGATGATGATGAAGGCCGAGGGGGCGGAGCCAAAGCGCCGGGGCTGGGGGGGGGGCGGCGCTACGTCCCCCCACGCCTGGTGCCCGTGGCCTGCGGTGAGTGACCCAAAATCGCCCGAAATTCACCCAAAATCACCCGAAATTCACCCAAAATTCACTCAAAATTGTCCCGAATTTCACCTGAAATCATCCCAAAATTCACCTGAAATCATCCCAGAATTCCATCAAATTTCCCCCAAAATCATCCCAAAATTAACCCAAAATCGTCCCGAAATTCACCCAAAATCATCCCGAATTTAACCCAAAATTCACCTGAAATCATCCCAAAATTCCATCAAAATTCCACCAAAATTCACTTCAAATCATCCCAAAATCACCAGAAATTCACCCAAAATTAACCCAAAATCATCCCAAATTCACCTCAAAATTCACCTGAAATCATTCCAAAATTCACCCAAAATCAACCCAAAAGTAATCCCCAATCATCCAGAAATTAAATCAAAATTCCCCCAAAATCATCCCAAAATTAACCCAAAATCGTCCCAAAATTCACCCAAAATCATCCCGAATTTAACCCAAAATTCACCTGAAATCGTCCCAAAATTCCATCAAAATTCCACCAAAATTCACTTCAAATCATCCCAAAATCACCCAAAATTCACCCAAAATCGCCCCAAAATTCACCCAAAATCCACCCGAAATCATCCCAAAATTCACCTGAAATCATCCCAGAATTCCATCAAAATTCCACCAAAATTTATCCCGAAATTCCACCAAAATACACCCCAAATTCACCCAAAATCATCCCGAATTTAACCCAAAATTCACCTGAAATCATCCCAAAATTCCATCAAAATTCCACCAAAATTCACTTCAAATCATCCCAAAATCACCCAAAATTCACCCAAAATCGCCCCAAATTCACCCAAAATCGTCCCAAAATCATCCCAAAATTCACTCAAAATCGTCCCGAAATTCACCTGAAATCATCCCAGAATTCCATCAAAATTCACCCGAAATCAACCCTAAATTCACCCCCAAATCACCGGAAATTCACCCAAAATCATCCCAAAATTAACCCCAAATCATCCCAATTGTCCCAAATCCATCCCAAAATTCACCCAAAATCATCCCAAAATTCACCCAAAATCATCTGAAATTCACCCAAATCATCCCAAAATTCACCTGAAATAATCCCAGAATTCCATCAAAATTCACCCAAAATCAACCCAAAATCATTTCAAAATTCCACCAAAATTCCACAAAAATTCACCCAAAATCCATGTTTACACCATTTTTACCCTTTTAAACGCTGTTTTACCCCATTTTCCCCCATTTTTTCAATTTTCTATTTTTCACATTTTTCCCATTTCTCCTCCATTTTTCCCCTTTTTTAACCTTTTCCACCCATTTTAAACCCATTTTCCCCCCACTTTAACCCCATTTTTTCCCCTTTTATCTCCATATTTCAGCCTCATTTTCAGCCATTTTAACCCCGTTTTTTACCCGAATTTCACCATTTTTTTTGCCATTTTTCGCCATTTTTTCCCCAAATTTCACAATTTTTTCACCATTTTTTCCCTTTTAACCAATATTTCCCTTTTTCGCCCCATTCCAGACCCCCCGGAGGAGCCGGAGCAGCGTTCCCGCCTCCGCGCCCGGCGCCGGGCCCTGACCCTGTTCGGACGCCACTTCTCCCCCGTTTTTTACCCGAATTTCACCATTCTTTCGCCATTTTTTATCCGAATTTCATCATTGTTTCGCCGTTTTCCCCTTTTAACCAATATTTCTGTTTTTCACCCCATTCCAGACCCCCCTGAGGAGCCGGAGCAGCGTTCCCGCCTCCGCGCCCGGCGCCGGGCCCTGACCCTGTTCGGACGCCACTTCTCCCCCGTTTTTTACCCAAATTTCACCGTTTTTTCGCCGTTTTTTCCCCAAATTTCACCGTTTTTTCGCCATTTTTTTGCCATTTTTCCCTTTTAACCAATATTTCCGTTTTTCACCCCATTTCAGACCCCCCGGAGGAGCCGGAGCAGCGTTCCCGCCTCCGCGCCCGGCGCCGGGCCCTGACCCTGTTCGGACGCCACTTTTCCCTTTTTCCCCATTTTAATCTAATTTTTTACCATTTTCTCCCTTTTTTCCCCCTTTTTTTCCTTATTTCTCTCATTTTTAACCATTTTCACTCTTTTTAACCCCATTTTAACCCCACTTTAACCCAATTTTTTCTCCTTTTATCTCCATATTTCAGCCTCATTTTCAGCCATTTTAACCCCGATTTTTACCGGAATTTCACCGTTTTTTCGCAGTTTTTCCCTTTTAACCGATATTTCCATTTTTCAGCCCATTCCAGACCCCCCTGAGGAGCCGGAGCAGCGTTCCCGCCTCCGCGCCCGGCGCCGGGCCCTGACCCTGTTCGGACGCCACTTCTCCCCCGTTTTTTACCCAAATTTCACCATTTTTTCGCCGTTTTTTCCCCAAATTTCACCATTTTTTTGCCATTTTTCCCCTTTTAACCAATATTTCCATTTTTCACCCCATTCCAGACCCCCCTGAGGAGCCGGAGCAGCGTTCCCGACTCCGCGCCCGGCGCCGGGCCCTGACCTCGCTGGCGCTGCGGGAGCTGCGGGAGGAGTTGGGGGAGGGGCCTCTGCAGGAGGGGGCGGGGCCGGGCCCGGGACACGCCCCCCCGCAGGAGAGACACAGGTGGGAATTTGGGGAAATTCGGGGAAATTTGGGGAATTTTGGGGCTTTTTTTGAGAAAATTTTGGTGGGTTTTGGGAAAATTGTTTGGGATTTTTAGGGATTTTCTGGGATTTTTTTTGGATTTTTTTGAAACACTTTCTTGGGAATTTTAGGGGATTTTTTGGGGGATTTTTTAGGGGATTTTTGGGGATTTTTCTGGATTTTTTGGGAAATTATTTTTTATTTTTTGGACTTTTTTTGGGAATTTTAGCGGATTTTTCGGTAGTATTTGGGATATTTTTTGGGGGATTTTTTGGACGTTTTTTGGACATTTTTTGGAGGTTTTTTGATACTTTTTTGGGGGATTTTTAAGGGGATTTTTTAGGATTTTTTAGGGATATTTTGGGGCAACTTTTAGGGATTTTTTGCTGATTTTTAGGATTTTGCTGGATTTGGGGTCAGATTTTGGGGTAAATTCAGGGGATTTTTGTCCATTTTGGGTTAAATTCGGAGGATTTTTGTCCATTTTGGGATAAATTCGGGTATTTTGGTTTATTTCAGTGGATTTTGCCGGGTTTGGGGTCAGATTTTGGGGTAAATTTGGGGGATTTTGGTCCATTTTGTGGTAAATTCGGGGATTTCGTTCCATCTCAGTGGATTTTGCTGGATTTTGGTCCACTTTGGGGTAAATTCGGGGATTTTGGTTCATTTTAGGGTAAATTCGGGGGATTTTTGTCCATTTTGGGGTAAATTTGGGAAATTTTGGTCCATTTTGGGGTAAATTTGGGGGATTTTGTCCATTTTGGGGTAAATTCGGGGGATTTTTGTCCATTTTGGGGTAAATTCGGGGATTTTGGTCCATATCAGTCGATTTTGCTCCATTTGGGGTCAGATTTTGGGGTAAATTCGGGGGATTTTTGTCTATTTTGGGATAAATTCAGGGATTTTGGTCCATTTAAGTCGATTTGGCTCCATTTGGGGTCAGATTTTGGGGTAAATTTGAGGGATTTTGGTCCATTTTAGGGTAAATTCGGGGGATTTTGGTCCATTTTGGGGTAAATTCGGAGATTTTTGTCCATTTTGGGGTAAATTTTGGGATTTTGGTCCATTTTGGGATAAATTCGGGAATTTTGTTCCATCTCAGTGGATTTTGCCGGATTTGGGGTCAGATTTTGGGGTAAATTTGGGGGATTTTTTTTCATTTTGGGTTAAATTCGGGTATTTCGATCCATCTCAGTGAATTTTGCTGGGTTTGGGGTCAGATTTTGGGGTAAATTTTGGGGATTTTGGCTCCGCAGGCGCCGCTGGGAGGAGTCGATGCTGCGGCGCCTCAGCGCCCCCCAACGGAGGCCACGCCCACAGGGGGCGGGGCCAGGCCTGGATGACGTCACCAACCTCGGGGCTTTCCCCGCCCTCCTGGGAGCGGCCAATCAGGTGCAGGGGGCGGGGCCTGGCGGGAAAAAAGGCGGGAAAATCCAATTTTTGGGTTAATTTTGGGGTTTGTTTTTTCGGGAATTTCGGGATCAAATTTGCGGATTTTGGAGCTGAATTTGGGGGATTTTGGGGTCAATTCTGGGGAATTTTGGGATCAATTTTGGGGAATTTCGGGCTGAATTTGGGGGATTTTGGGATCCACTCTCAATAATTTTTTGGGTCAATTTGTGGAGAATTTTGCGATCCAATTTTTGGGTCAATTTAAGGGATTTTGGGCTGAATTTGGGGGATTTTGGGATCAACTCAGAGGGTTTATTTTTTGGTAAATTTTGGGGTTGGTTTTTGGGAGTTTCGGGCTCAACTTTTTGGGGATTTTTGGGTCAGTTTTGGAGGTTTTGGGATGGATTTTTGGGGAATTTCGAGGTGCATTTTTGGGGAATTTTGGGCTGAATTTGGGGGATTTTGGGATTGATTTTTGGGGAATTTTGGGCTGAATTTGGGGGATTTTGGGATCAGCTTTCAAAAATTTTTTGGGTCAATTTGTGGAGAATTTTGCGATTAAATTTTGGGGTCAATTTAGGGGATTTTGGGCTGAATTTGGGGGATTTTGGGATCATCTTTCAGGGTTTATTTTTTGGTAGATTTGGGGTCGGTTTTTGGGAGTTTCGGGCTCAACTTTTTGGGGATTTTTGGGTCAGTTTTGGAGATTTTGGGATGGATTTTTGGGGAATTTTGAGGTTCATTTTTGAGGAATTTTGGGCTGAATTTGAGGGATTTTGGGATTGATTTTTGGGGAATTTTGGGCTGAATTTGGGGGATTTTGGGATTGATTTTTGGGGAATTTTGGGCTGAATTTGGGGGATTTTGGGGCTGAATTTGGGGGACTTTGGGATTGATTTTTGGGGAATTTTGGGCTGAATTTGGGGGATTTTGGGGCTGAATTTGGGGGACTTTGGGATTGATTTTTGGGGAATTTTGGGCTGAATTTGGGGGATTTTGGGGCTGAATTTGGGGGACTTTGGGATTGATTTTTGGGGAATTTTGGGCTGAATTTGGGGGATTTTGGGGCTGAATTTGGGGGACTTTGGGATTGATTTTTGGGGAATTTTGGGCTGAATTTTGGGGGATTTTGGGGCTCAGGATTCGTCGGAGCCGCCGCAGAAAAAGAGGAAGAAACAAAAAATGGGAAAGAAGAAAGGGAGGAAGGGTAAGTCCAGTTCAAACCAGTTTAAACCGGTTCAAACCGGTTCAAACCAGTTCAAACCAGTAACTCCCAGTTCCCCCCCAGGTTTCCGCCGCCGCCGCCGCTGATCCTCCAATAAAACTCCGTGATTTTCTGCCTCATTTGCATCTCGTTTGCATTTCTTTCTGACCTCCTCGGGATAGGAAACGGAATTGGGGGGACGTGGGGGGGAAAAAAGGGGAAAATTTTCCAGAAAAAAAGAGGGATTTGTTGCTGGAAATCGCAGAAAAACACCAAAAAATTCCCCGAAAATCTGAAAAAAAACCCGCAGAATCCCACCAAAAAAACTCCAAAAATCCGCAAAAATTCCCTAAAAAAACAGAAAAAAAATCCTAAAAAAATCCCCCCAAAAAATCCTAAAAAAACATTTAAAAATCCCCAAAAAATCAAAAAAAATCACCAAAAAATACCAAAAAAATCTGCAAAAATTCACAAAAATTCCCTAAAAAAGCAGAAAAAAATCCTAAACAATCCACAAAAATCCACAAAAAAATTCCCCCAAAAAATCCTAAAAAAACATTAAAAATCCTAAAAAATCCCCAAAAAATCCCCAAAAAATCCTAAAAAAATCCAAAAAATCCACCAAAAAAATCCCCAAAAAATCCACAAAGAAATCTGAAAAAAATCCCATAAAATCACTGAAAAATCCCAAAAAATCCCCAAAAAATCCCAAAAAAATCCCGTAAAACCACCGAAAAATCCCAAAAAATCCAGAAAAAAATCCGAAAAAAATCCCATAAAATCCTTAAAAAATCTACTAAAAAATCCACAAAAAAATCCGAAAAAAATCCCATAAAATCACCAAAAAATCCCAAAAAAATCCCAACAACCCCCCAAAAAATCCCTAAAAATTCCCAAAAAATCACCAAAAATACACCAAAAAATCCACTTATTTCCATTTTTATTCCCAAAAACTTACACTCTTGTTCCCCAAAATTCAGAATTTTCGCGTCTCAGTCCAGGTACTTGTCCTGCAGCTCGGCGATGTCATCATGAGAAACCTCCCTCCACCCCTCAGGTCCCACGTGCATCACCCTTACGCACCCCCCGCTGTCGCGTCGCGGTGCGCGGCCTGGGCGATGGCGTCCGAGCAGGGGCACGCCGCCGCCTCGCTGACACCGGGGACCCCAAAACCCCTAAAAATCCCCCCAAAAATATTCACCAAAAATCCCTCAAAAACCCCCAAAAAAACCCCAAAAAATCTAGTAAAAAATCCGTAACAACTCATGAAAAAATCTCAAAAAGAATCAAAAAAAATCACGAAAAACTCCCAAAAAAATCCCCAAAAATGCACAAAAATTTCCTAAAAAATCAGAAAAAAAATCCTAAAAAAATCACCAACAAATCCAAAAAAATCTCCAAAAATGCACAAAAATTTCCTAAAAAATCAGAAAAAAAATCCTAAAAAAATCACCAAAAAATCCACCAAAAAATCCCAAAAAACACACCAAAAAATCCGCAAAAATTTCCTAAAAAGACACAAAAAAATCCCCAAAAAAATCCTGAAAAAAACCCGAAAAAATCCTCTAAAATTCCCTAAAAAACCACCAAAAAATCCCATAAAATACCTAAAAAATCCAAAAAAACCCTCAAAAATTACCAAAAAAAAACCGCAAAAAATCCCTAAAAAATCCCAAAAAATCACCGAAAAATCCCAAATAAACCCCCAAAAAAATCACAAAAAATCACTGTAAAATCCACTTATTTCCACTTTTATTTCCCGAAATTCGGAATTTTCGCGTCTCAGTCCAAATACTTGTCCTGCAGCTCGGCGATATCATCGTGTGAAATCTCTTTCCACCCCTCCGGCCCGACGTGCATCACCCTTACGCATCCCCCGCTGTCGCGTCGCGGTGCGCGGCCTGGGCGATGGCGCCAGAGCAGGGACGTGTGCGGGGCTGTGCTGACACCGGGGACCCCAAAAACCCCTAAAAATCCCCCCAAAAATATTCACCAAAAAACCCAAAAAAATCCAAAAAAATCCTAAAAAATCCATTAAAAAATCCCAAAAAAATCCTAAAAAATGACCAAAAATCCACAAAAAATACTCAAAAATTCCCCAAAAAATCCACAAAAATTCCGAAAAAAATCCTAAAAAATCACCAAAAATCACCAAAAAAATCTCAAAAAATCCCAAAAATATCCAGAAAAATCCACCCAAAAAATCGTAAAAAAACCCTAAAAAACACTAAAAAATACCCAAAAAAATACCCAAAAAATCCACAAAAATTCCGAAAAAAATCCCAAAAATTCACTAAAAAATTCCCAAAAAAATCCCATGAAATCACTGAAAAATCACAAAAAAATCCCCAAAAAATCCCATAAAATCCCCAAAAAATCCCAAATAAACCATGAAAAAAATCCAAAAAAAATCCCATAAAATCCCCAAAAAACCCCCAAAAAAACACCAAAAAATCAATTTATTTCCACTTTTATTCCCCAAAACTTACACTTTTATCCCCCAAAATTCAGAATTTTCCGCACCTCACTCCAGGTACTTTTCCTGCAGCTCAGCAATGTCGTCATGAGAAACCTCCTTCCACCCATCAGGTCCAACATGCATCACCCTTACGCATCCCCCGCTGTCGCGTCGCGGTGCGCAGTCGGGGCGATGGCGTCAGAGCAGGGACGTGTGCGCGGGGATTCGCTGACACCGGGGAACCCAAAAACCCAAAAACATCCCCAAAAAACCCACCAAAAAATCCCTCAAAAACCCCCCAAAAAAACCCCAAAAAATCTAGTAAAAAATCCGTAACAACTCACAAAAAATTCCCAAAAAAATCCAAAAAAAGCACAAAAAAATCCCAAAAAAATCTCCAAAAATGCACAAAAATTTCCTAAAAAGCCATAAAAAAATCCTAAAAAAGTCATAAAAAATCCAAAAAAAAACCAAAAAAATCAAAAAAAAATCCTAAAAAATCCACAAAAATCCACAAAAAATTCTCCTAAAATCCTCAAAGAAATACTAAAAAAATCCTAAAAAAATCCCAAAAAAATCCCCCAAAAAACCTGAAAAAAATCCCAAAAAAATCCTAAAAAATCACCAAAAAAAATCCTAAAAAATCCACAAAAATCCACAAAAAAATCCCAAAAAAACCACTAAAAAATCCACAAAAATTCCCTAAAAAAACACAAAAGGATCCTAAAAAATCCCGAAAAATCACCAAAAAATCCCAAAGAAATCACAAAAAAATCTGCAAAAAACTCCAAAAAATCCCATAAAATCACTAAAAAAAATTCATCAAAAAAACCCCAAAAAATCCCAACAACCCCCCAAAAAATCCCAAAAAATTCCCAAAAAATCACCAAAAATACAACAAAAAATCCATTTATTTCCACTTTTATTCCCCAAAACTTACACTTTTTTCCCCCAAAACCCGGATTTTTGGTTCTCACGCGTCCAGATACTTCTCCTGCAACTCGGCGATATCGTTGTGCGAAACTTCTCTCCACCCCTCCGGTCCCACGTGCATCACCCTCACGCATCCCCCGCTGTAGGCGTCGCGGTGCGCGGCCTGGGCGATGGCGCGCCGCGCCAGCTCGCACGCCGCCTCCTCGCTGCGCGCCGCCGCCGCCAGGCCCCGGTCCAGCACCCCGTAGGCGTAGGAGGAGCCCGAGCCCACGGCGAAGGCGGCGCCGGCCACGCGCTGCCCCTCGCTGTCCACGTAGTACAGCCCTGCGGGAGGGGGGGTGAAAGGGTTAAAAATTGGTGGGACACCATTTGGAGCAAATTTGGGGGCGTGGCTACCAAATTTGGGGTGTGGCTACCGAGTCTGGGGGTGTGGCTAATGAATTTGGGGGTGTGGCTACCGAATTTAAACACGTGACGAAAGAGCTTGGGGTGTGGCAAGGGTTAAAAATTGGTTTGAGGGCATTTGGAGCAAATTTGGGGGCGTGGCTATAAAATTTGGGGGCGTGGCCAGTGAGTTTGGGGGTGTGGCTTAAAAGTTTGGGGCGTGGTGAGTGAGTTTAAAGGGTTAAAATTTAGTTTGAGGGCATTTGGAGCAAATTTGGGGGCGTGGTTAGTAAATTTGGGGGCGTGGCTAGTGAATTTTGGGGTGTGGCTAGTGAGTTTGGGGGTGTGGCTACTGAGTCTGAGGGCGTGGCTACAGAATTTGGGGGCGTG
This sequence comes from Taeniopygia guttata, assembly GCF_048771995.1. NCBI lineage: Eukaryota > Metazoa > Chordata > Aves > Passeriformes > Estrildidae > Taeniopygia > Taeniopygia guttata. Next base: position 579,476 of record NC_133061.1, read on the forward strand.
GCTAATGAGTTTAAAGGGTTAAAAATTGGTTTGACACCATTTGGGGGCGTGGCTACAAAATTTGGGTTGTGGCTAGTTAGTTCGGGGGTGTGGCTACCTAGTTTGGGGGCGTGGCTAGTGATTTGGGGGCGTGGCTTGTGAGATGGGGGTGTGGAGAGGGAGTTTAAAGGGTTAAAAATTGCTTTGACACCATTTGGAGCGGATTTGGGGGTGTGGCTAACGAATTTGGGGGTGTGGCTAGTAAATTTGGGGGCGTGGCTAGTGAAATTGGGGTGTGGCGAGTGAGTTTAAAGGGTTAAAAATTGGTTTGAGGGCGTTTGGAGCGGATTTGGGGCGTGACTACTGAATCTGGGGGCGTGGCTAGTGGATTTGGGGGCGTGGCTACCGAATTTGGGGGCATGGCTAACGAATTTAGGGGTGTGGCTACCAAATTTAAACACGTGGCTAGTGAATTTAAAGGGTTAAAAATTGGTTTGACACCATTTGAAGCGGATTTGGGGGCGTGGCTACCGAGTTTGGGGCGTGGCTACTGAGTTTTGGGGCGTGGCGAGTGAATTTGGGGGCGTGGCTAATAAATTTGGGGCGTGGCTACCAAGTTTGGGGTGTGGCAAGGGGGTTTAAAGGGTTAAAAATTGGTTTGAGGGCATTTGGAGCAAATTTGGGGGCGTGGCTACCAAACTTCGGGGTGTGGCTACCAAGTTTGGGGGCGTGGCTACTGAATTTGTGGGCGTGGCTACCAAATTTTGGGGTGTGGCTACCGAGTTTGGGGGTGTGGCTACTAAATTTAAACACGTGGTGAGTGAGTTTAAAGGGTTAAAAATCGGTTTGACACCATTTGGAGGAAATTTGGGGGTGTGGCTACCAAATTTGGGGGCGTGGCTAGTGGTTTGGGGGCGTGGCTAGTGAGTTTGGGGGCGTGGCTAATGAGTTTAAAGGGTTAAAAATTGGTTTGCCACCATTTGGGGGCGTGGCTACAAAATTTGGGTTGTGGCTAGTTAGTTCGGGGGTGTGGCTATTGACTTTGGGGGCGTGGCTATTGAGTTTGGGGGCGTGGCTACTGAGTTTGGGGTGTGGCGAGTGACTTTAAAGGGTTAAAAATCGGTTCGAGGGCATTTAAAGTGGATTTGGGGGCGTGGCTACCAAATTTGGGGGCGTGGCTAATACACTTGGGGGTGTGGCTACCAAGTTGGGGGCGTGGCTACAGAATTTGGGGGCGTGGCTAATGAGTTTAAAGGGTTAAAAATTGGTTTGACACCATTTCAAGCAGATTTGGGGGTGTGGTTACAAATTTTGGGGGCGTGGCTACGGAATCTGGGGGTGTGGCTAGTAAATTTGGGGGTGTGACTACCGAATATGGGGTGTGGTGAGAGAGTTTGGGGGTGTGGCTACAAAGTTTGGGGGCGTGGCTAGTCAGTTTAAAGGGTTAAAAATTGGTTGGACACCATTTGGAGCGGATTTGGGGGCGTGGCTACCGAATCTGGGGGCGTGGCTACCGAATTTGGGGGTGTGGCAAGGGAGTTTAAAGGGTTAAAAATTGGTTTGAGGGCATTTGGAGCAAATTTGGGGGTGTGGTTACAAATTTTGGGGCGTGGCTACCAAATTTAGGGGTCTGGCAAGTGAGTTTGGGGGTTAGAAATTTGTTTGAGGGCATTTAAAGTGGATTTGGGGGCGTGGCTACCGAATTTGGGGGCGTGGTTACTGAATTTGGGGGCGTGGTTAGTGAGTTTGGGATGTGGCGAGAGAGTTTAAAGGGTTAAAAATCGGTTTGAGGGCGTTTGGAGTGGATTTGGGGGTGTGGCTACCGAATTTGGGGGTGTGGTGAGGGAGTTTAAAGGGTTAAAAATTGGTTTGACACCATTTGGAGTCGATTTGGGGGCGTGGCTATTAAATTGGGGGCGTGGCTACAAAATTTGGGGGCGTGGCTAACAAATTTGGGGGTGTGGCGAGGGAGTCTAAAGGGTTAAAAATCGGTTTGAGGGCGTTTGGAGCGGATTTGGGGGCGTGGCTATGGACTTTGGGGGTGTGGCTAACCAATTTGGGGGCGTGGTTAGTGATTTGGGGGCGTGGCTACCGAATTTGGGGGTGTGGCTAGTGAGTTTGGGACTGTGGTGAGGGAGTTTAAAGGGTTAAAAATTGGTTGGACGGCATTTGGAGGAAATTTGGGGGCGTGGCTAGTGAATTTGGGGGTGTGGCTACTGAGTTTGGGGGCGTGGCTAATGAATTTGGGGGTGTGGCTACCGAATTTAAACACGTGACGAAAGAGCTTGGGGTGTGGCAAGGGTTAAAAATTGGTTTGAGGGCATTTGGAGCAAATTTGGGGGCGTGGCTATAAAATTTGGGGCGTGGCCAGTGAGTTTGGGGGTGTGGCTTAAAAGTTTGGGGCGTGGTGAGTGAGTTTAAAGGGTTAAAAATCAGTTCCAGGGCATTTGGAGTGGATTTGAGGGCGTGGCTACAGAGTTTGGGGGCGTGGCTACCAAGTTTGGGGGCGTGGCTACCGAATTTGGGGGTGTGGCTAGTAAATTTGGGGGTGTGGCGAGTGAGTTTGGGGGTGTGGCTACCAAATTTAAACACGTGGCGAGTGAGTTTAAAGGGTTAAAAATCGGTTTGACACCAATTGAAGCGGATTTGGGGGCGTGGCTACCAAATTTGGGGGTGTGGCTACCGAATTTGGGGGCGTGGCTACCGAGTTGGGGGCGTGGTGAGTTGGGGGTGTGGTTAGCAAATTTTTGGGCGTGGCTAGTAAACTTGGGGGCGTGGCTACAGAATTTGGGGGCGTGGCTACCAAAACTAAAAGCGGATTTTGGCCATTTGGACCACAGGGACCAAATCTAGTGAGGTCAGACACGAATTTGGGGCCAAAAAAGGAGATTTTGAGGCCATTAAATGCGAATTTTGAGGCGTGGCTACTAAATTGGCCAATGTGGCTACCAAATCTGACAATGGATTTGGCAAGTTTAGGACACAGGGAATGAATCCGGGGTGATCACACATGAATTTGAGGCCATTAAATACCAATTTCAGGGTGTGGCTACCAAATCGGCCGATGTGGCTACCAAACCTGAAAGTGGATTATGGAACTTTTGGGTGTGGGGATTAAATCTACTGAGGTCAGACATGAATTTGAGACCAATAAATACGATTTTTGGGGTGTGGCTACCAAATCATCCAATGTGGCTACCAAAACTAAAAATGGATTTTGGTCATTTGGACCATGGGGAACAAATCTAATGTGGTCAAAGATAAATTTGAGGTCAATAAATGCGAATTTGAGGCCAAAAAATGCGAATTTGAGGCCATTAAATGCGATTTTTGGGGTGTGGCTACCAAATCGGCCAATGTGGCTACCAAAACTAAAAATGGATTATTGAACTTTTGGGTGTGGGGATTAAATCTAATGAGGTCAGACATGATTTTGAGGCCAAAAAAGGTGATTTTGAGGTCGATAAATGCAAATTTCGGGGTGTGGCTACCAAATCGGCCAATGTGGCTACCAAATATAAAAATGGATTTAGAAACTTTAGGCCATGGGGAATGAATCTGGGGTGATCACACATGAATCTGAGGCCAAAAAATGTGATTTTTGGGGCAAATTTGAGGCCATTAAATGCGATTTTTGGGGTGTGGCTACCAAATCGGCTGATGTGGCTACCAAAACTAAAAATGGATTCTGAAACTTTAGGACATAGGGAACAAATCTGGGCTCATTAGATGTAAATTGGAGGCCAATAAATGCGATTTTCGGGGTGTGGCTACCAAATCGGCTGATGTGGCTACCAAAACTAAAAATGGATTTTGGTCATTTGGACCATGGGGAACAAATCTAGTGACGTCAGACACAATTTTGAGGCCAAAAAAGACAATTTTTGGGGCGTGGCTACCAAATCGGCCGATGTGGCTACCAAAAGTAAAAATGGATTTAGAAACTTTAGGACACAGGGAATGATTGTGACATAGTCACACATGAATTTCGGGCTGATAAATGTGATTTTGAGGCTGAAAAATACGATTTTTGGGGTGTGGCTACCAAAGCGGCCAATGTGGCTACCAAACCTAAAAGTGGATTTAGAAACTTCAGACCATGGGGAACAAATCTAATGAGGTCAGACATAAATTTGAGAGTGTTAAATGTGATTTTTGGGGCAAATTTGAGGCCATTAAATGCCAATTTTGGGGTGTGGCTACCAAATGTCCCAATATGGCTACCAAAAGTAAAAATGGATTTTGGCCATTTGGACCATGGGGAACAAATCTGGGGTGATTAGACATAAATTTGAGGCTGAAAAATGAGATTTTGAGGCTGATAAATGCCAATTTCAGGGCATGACTACCAAATCGGCCGATGTGGCTACCAAACCTGACAATGGATTTAGAAACTTCCGGCCATGGGGAATGATTGTGACATGGTCACACATGAATTTGGGGCTGATAAATGCGAATTTGAGGCCAAAAAATGTGATTTTTAGGGTGTGGCTACCAAATCTTCCAATATGGCTACCAAAACTAAAAATGGATTTAGAAACTTCAGGCCATGGGGACCAAATCTAATGAGGTCACACATGAATCTGAGAGTGTTAAATGTGATTTTTGGGGCAAATTTGAGGCCATTAAATGCCAATTTTGGGGTGTGGCTACGAAATCATCCAATGTGGCTACCAAAACTAAAAATGGATTTAGAAACTTTAGGTCATGGGGACCAAATCTAATGAGGTCACACATAGATTTGAGGCCAATAAAGGACATTTTGAGGCCATTAAAGGTGATTTTGAGGCCATTAAATGCAAATTTCGGGGCGTGGCTACTAAATCGGCCGATGTGGCTACCAAAACTAAAAATGGATTTAGAAACTTCAGGCTGTGGGGAATGATTGTGGCATGGTCAGACACAATTTTGAGGCCAAAAAATGTGATTTTGGTGCCCACCAACCCCCGTTTTTCCCCCGTTACCGGGCCCGCGCTTGTCCCAGCCGCAGAGCATGGTGCCCAGGCTCAGCCCCAGCCCCTTGTACTGGTACACCAGGTTGGCAGCAGCTTGGAGGCGGCGGCCACCGACACCGGCTCCTTGTTTGGAGGCCAAAAAAGGAGATTTGGAAGCCAAAAAAGGGGAATTTTGGGGTGTGGCTACCAAATCGTCCGATGTGGCTACCAAATGTAAAAGTGGATTTAGAGACTTTAGGACATAGGGAATGAATCTGGCTGTGTCACACATGAATTTGGGGCCAAAAAAGGCGAATTTTGGGGTGTGGCTACTAAATCTTCCAATGTGGCTACCAAATGTAAAAGTGGATTTAGAAACTTTGGGCCATAGGGACCAAATCTAATGAGGTCAGACATGAATTTGAGGCCAATAAAGGACATTTTGCGGCCAAAAAAGGTGATTTTTGGGGTGTGGCTACCAAATCGGCCAATGTGGCTACCAAAACTAAAAATGGATTTAGCAAGTTTAGGCCATGGGGACCAAATCTAATGAGGTCACACATAAATTTAAGGCCAATAAATGTGATTTTTGGGGTGTGGCTACCAAATGTCCCAATGTGGCTACCAAAACTAAAAATGGATTTTGGTCATTTGGACTATGGGGAACAAACCTGGCATGGTCACACATGAATTTGAGGCCATAAAAGGAGATTTTAAGGCCAATAAAGGTGATTTTGAGGCCAAAAAATGCGTTTTTTGGGGTGTGGCTACCAAATTGGCCGATGTGGCTACCAAATGTAAAAGCTGATTCTGGTCATTTGGACCACGGGGAACAAATCTGGGGTGATCACACATAAATTTGAGGCCAATAAAGAAGATTTTAAGGCCAAAAAAGGTGAATTTTGGGGTGTGGCTACCAAAACATCCAATATGGCTACCAAATCTGACAATGGATTTTGGAAGTTTCGACCATGGGGAATAATTCTGGGATGATTAGAGGTGAATTTGAGGCCAATAAATGCGATTTTCGGGGTGTGGCTACCAAATCGGCCGATGTGGCTACCAAAACTAAAAGTGGATTCTGAAAGTTTGGACCACAGGGACCAAATCTGGGGTGATCACACATGAATCTGAGGCCAATAAATGTGATTTTTGAGGCCATTAAAGGTGATTTTGAGGCCAAAAAATGCGATTTTTGGGGTGTGGCTACCAAATCGGCCGATGTGGCTACCAAATCTAAAAATGGATTTAGAAACTTTAGGCTGTGACGAATGAATCTGACGTGGTCAGACACGATTTTGAGGCCATTAAAGGAGATTTTGAGGCCATTAAAGGAGATTTTCGGGCCGAAAAAGGTGAATTTTGGGGCGTGGCTACCAAATCGGCCGATGTGGCTACCAAAACTAAAAGTGGATTATGGAACTTTTGGGTGTGGGGATTGAATCTAATGAGGTCAGACATGAATTTGAGGCCATTAAAGGTGATTTTGAGGTCATTAAATACAAATTTTGGGGTGTGGCTACCAAATCGGCCGATGTGGCTACCAAATCTGACAATGGATTTTGGCCATTTGGACCACGGGGAATAATTCTGGGCTGATTAGCCGCGAATTTGGGGCTAATAAATGTGATTTTTGGGATGTGGCTACCAAATCGGCCGATGTGGCTACCAAAAGTAAAAATGGATTTAGAAACTTTGGATCATGGGGAACAAACCTGGCATAGGGAGACATGAATTTGAGGCCGAAAAAGGTGAATTTTGAGGCCAAAAAATGTGAATTTTGGGGCGTGGCTACCAAATCGGCCGATATGGCTACCAAATCTAAAAATGGATTTTGGTCATTCGGACCACAGGGAACAAATCTGGTGAGGTCTGACATAAATTTGAGACTGAAAAATGCGAATTTTTACCGGGCCCGCGCTTGTCCCAGCCGCAGAGCATGGTGCCCAGGCTCAGCCCCAGCCCCTTGTACTGGTACACCAGGTTGGCCAGCAGCTTGGAGGCGGCGGCCACCGACACCGGCTCCTTGTTTGGAGGCCAAAAAAGGAGATTTGGAGGCCAAAAAATGCGATTTTCGGGGTGTGGCTACCAAATGTCCCAATGTGGCTACCAAAACTAAAAATGGATTCTGAAAGTTTGGACCATAGAGAACAAACCTGGTGAGGTCAGAGGTGATTTTGAAGCCATTAAATGACAATTTCAGGGTGTGGCTACCAAATTGACCAATATGGCTACCAAAACTAAAAATGGATTTAGAGACTTCAGGCCATGGGGAATGAATCTGGCATGGTCACACATGAATTTGAGGCCAAAAAATGTGATTTTTGGGGCAAATTTGAAGCCAGTAAATGCCAATTTTGGGGTGTGGCTACCAAATCTACCGATGTGGCTACCAAAAGTAAAAATGGATTTAGAAACTTTAGGACATAGGGAACGAATCTGGGCTGATCCCACATAAATTTGAGGTGGAAAAATGTGATTTTTGGGGCAAATTTGAGACCATTAAAAGCCAATTTTGGGGCGTGGCTACCAAATCATCCAATGTGGCTACCAAATGTAAAAGCTGATTCTGGTCATTTGGACCATGGGGAACAAATCTGTCATGGTCCCACATGATTTTGAGGCCAATAAATGCGATTTTTGGGGTGTGGCTACCAAATTGGCCAATGTGGCTACCAAAACTAAAAGTGGATTTAGAGACTTCAGGACATAGGGAATGAATCTGGCATAGTTTGATATGAATTTGAGGCCAATAAATGCAAATTTTGGGGTGTGGCTACCAAATCTGCCGATGTGGCTACTAAATGTAAAAGCTGATTCTGGTCATTTGGACCATGGGGAATAATTCTGGGGTGATCACACATAAATTTGAGGCCGAAAAATGTGATTTTTGGGACATGGCTACCAAATTGGCCGATGTGGCTACCAAAACTAAAAATGGATTTAGAAACTTTAGGTCATGGGGAACGATTCTGGCGTGGTCAGACATGAATCTGAGGCCAAAAAATGTGATTTTTGAGGTGTGGCTACCAAATCGGCCAATGTGGCTACCAAAACTAAAAGTGGATTTAGAAACTTTAGGCCATGGGGAACGAATTTCGTGAGGTCAGACACGATTTTGAGGCCAATAAATGGGAATTTGAGGCCGATAAAGGTGAATTTTGAGACCATGAAATGGGAATTTTGAGGTGTGGCTACCAAATCGGCCGATGTGGCTACCAAAACTAAAAATGGATTTTGGTCATTTGGACCACGGGGAACAATTCTGGGGTGATCACACATAAATCTGAGGCCAATAAATGCGATTTTTAGGGTGTGGCTACCAAATCGGCCAATTTGGCTACCAAATGTGACAATGGATTATTGACGTTTATGGCATGGGGATTGAATCTACTGAGGTCAGACATGAATTTGAGGCCAATAAAGGAGATTTTGGTGCCAAAAAACACCGATTTTTCCCCCCGACGCCGCATTTACCGGGCCCGCGCTTGTCCCAGCCGCAGAGCATGGTGCCCAGGCTCAGCCCCAGCCCCTTGTACTGGTACACCAGGTTGGCCAGCAGCTTGGAGGCGGCGGCCACCGACACGGGCTCCTTGTTGCGCAGCTCCTGCACGCGGCACTGCCGCGCCACCAAACGCTGCCAGAAGGCGCAGTCGGCCGCGCCGCCCGCCATGGTGCCCAGCATGCGCCCGCCGATCGGCAGCACCTTCCGCACCGACTGCGAGGCGATGTACGAGCCCGCCGTGGCGCGGGAGTCCACCGCCACCGTCACGCCGTGAGGGGTCTGCGGGGAAAAAATGTGAAGAAACGGGAAAAAATATGAAAAAATATGAAAAAATACAAATTTTTGGTATTTTTTAGCAATTTTTCAGCTTAAAATTACCATTTTTTACCAATTTTTTCCACTAAAAAATTCTATTTTTCCCACCAATTTTCCATTTTTTTACTCTATTTTTTACCGATTTTTTCCCACCATTTTCTCTCTTTTTACTCCATTTTATCCCTCTAAAATCCCATTTTTTCCACCCATTTTCCATTTTTTCATTCCACTTTACTTCCATTTCTTCCCTATAAAATCCCATTTTTCCACTTCATTTTACTTCCATTTCTTCCCCCTAAAATTCCATTTATCCCACCAATTTTCCCTTTTTTGCCCCATTTTTTCCATCTGAAATCCCTTTTTTTTCACCCATTTTCCCATTTTTTACTCCATTTTTTAACAATTTCTCCCCCCTAAATCCCCATTTTTTCTCCAATTTTTCCCTTTTTTAGTCCATTTTACTTCCATTTCTTCCCTCTAAAATCCCATTTTTCCTACCAATTCTCCTTTTTTTACTCCATTTTTTACTAATTTTTTCCCCACTAAAATTCCATTTTCCCCACCAATTTTCCCTTTTTTAACTCCGATTTTTCCATCTAAGATTCCATTTTTCCCACCAATTTTTCCTTCTCTTTTGCCCGTTTTCTCCCTCTAAAACTCCCATTTTTCTCACCAATTTTTCTTTTTTTTACTCTATTTTTTACTACTTTTTTCCCACCAAAATCACATTTTCTCCACAAATTTTCTCTTTTTTTACCCCATTTTTTACCAATTTTTTCCCTCTAAAATCCCTTTTTTTCAACCCATTTTCCCTTTTTTTACTCTATTTTTTCCCTCTAAAATCCCATTTTTCCCACCAGTTTTCACTTTTCTTACCCCATTTTTTACCAATTTTTTCCCTCTAAAATCCCCTTTTTCCCACCCATTTTCCATTTTTTACTCCATTTTTTCCCTCTAAAATTCCATTTTTTTTTCCACCCATTTTCCCCCATTTTCTCCCGAAAAATCCCATTTTTTCTCCAATTTCCCTGCGATGTACGAGCCCGCCGTGGCGCGGGAGTCCACGGCCACCGTCACGCCGTGAGGGGTCTGGGGGGAAAAAAGTCAAAAAAATGGAAAAAAAGTGAAAAAAATGGGAAAAAATGGGAAAAAACGGGAAAAAAATGTGAATTTTAGACGATTTTTGGCAATTTTTTGGCTTAAATTTACAATTTTTTACTCCATTTTTTCCTCCCATTTTTCGCACGAAAATCCCATTTTTCCCACAAATTTTTCCATTTTTTCCTCCCATTTTTCCCGCCAAAATCCCATTTTTCCCACCAATTTTCCCTTTTTTTACTCCATTTTTTACCAATTCTTCCCCTCTAAAATTCCATTTTTCCCACCAATTTTCGCTTTTTTACCTCATTTTTACCACTAAAATCTTATTTTTCCCACCCATTTTCCCTTTTTTTACTCCATTTTTTCCCTCTAAAATCCCATTTTTTCCACCAATTTTCCCTCTTTTTACTCCATTTTATCCCTCTAAAATCCCATTTTTTCCACCCATTTTCCATTTTTTCATTCCACTTTACTTCCATTTCTTCCCTCTAAAATCCCATTTTTTCCACCCAATTTTCCCTTTTCTTACTCAATTTTATTTCCATTTCTTCTCTATAAAATCCCATTTTTCCCACCAATTTTCCCTTCATTTACTTCATTTTTACCAATTTTTTCCCTCTAAAATACCATTTTTCTCACCAATTTTTCCTTTTTTACTCCATTTTTTACCAAATTTTCCCACCAAAATCACATCTTTTATCCAATTTTTCCCTTTTTTTAACCCCTTTTTTATCAATTTTTTCCCTCTAAAATCTCATTTTTCCCAGCAATTTCTCCTTATTTTTTGCCCATTTTTTCTACCCATTTTCCATTTTTTACCAATTTTTTTCCCTCTAAAATTCCATTTTTCCCACCAATTTTCCCTTGTTTTACTCCATTTTTTCCCTCTAAAATTCCATTTTTTTTCTACGCATATTCCCCATTTCTCCCCAAAAATCCCATTTTTTCTCCAATTTCCCTGCGATGTACGAGCCCGCTGTGGCGCGGGAGTCCACGGCCACCGTCACGCCGTGAGGGGTCTGGGGGGAAAAAGTCAAAAAAATGGGAAAAAAGTGAAAAAAATGGGGAAAAATGGGAAAAAACGGGGAAAAAATGTGAATTTTTGATGATTTTTGGTCATTTTTTAGCTTAAAAATACCATTTTTTTACCACTTCTTTCCTCTCTAAAATTGCATTTTTCCTTATTTTGGTCCATTTTTCTCTCTAAAATCCCATTTTTTTTCACCCATTTTCCATTTTCTTACCCCATTTTTTACCAATTTTTCCCCTCTAAAATTCCATTTTCCCCACCAATTTTTCCTTCTCTTTTGCCCATTTTCTCCCTCTAAAACTCCCATTTTTCCCACCAATTTTTCTCTTTTTTACTCTATTTTTTACTACTTTTTTTCCCACCAAAATCATATTTTCCCCACCAATTTTCCCTTTTTTTACTCCATTTTTTCCCTCTAAAATCCCATGTTTTCCACCAATTTCTCCTTCTTTTACTCCAAATTTTTCCTCTAAAATCCCATTTTTCCCACCAATTTTTCTAGTGTTTAGTCCATTTTACCTCCATTTCTTCCCTCTAAAATCCCATTTTTACTCCAGTTTTTCCTTTTTTTACTCCATTTTTTTACCAAATTTTTCCCACTAAAATGCCATTTTTCCCACCAATTTCCCATATTTTTACTCTATTTTTTACCAATTTTTTCCATCTAAAATTCCATTTTTTTCCACCAATTTTCCCTGTTTTAACTCCATTTTTTACCAATTTTTTCCCTCTAAAATCCCATTTTTCTCCAATTTTTCCCGTTTCTTTGTCACTTTTCTCCTCTAAAATCCCATTTTTTCCACCAATTTTCTTCCCATTTTCTCCCCTAAAATGCCATTTTTTTCTATAATTTTCTCCATTTTCGCCCATTTCTCCCCTAAAATCACATTTTTTTCCCACCAATTTTTCCCTTTTTTTAGTCCATTTCTGCTTCCATTTTCTCCCTCTAAAATCACTTTTTTTCCACCCATTTTCTCCCCTAAAATCCTTTTTTTTCTACGCATTTTCTCCCATTTCTCCCCAAAAATCCCATTTTTTCTCCAATTTCCCTGCGATGTACGAGCCCGCCGTGGCGCGGGAGTCGACAGCGACTGTCACGCTGTGACGGGTCTGGGGGGAAAAAGTAAAAAAAATGGAAAAAAAAGTGAAAAAAATGGGAAAAAATGGGAAAAAACGGGGAAAAAATGTGAATTTTTGATGATTTTTGGCAATTTTTCGGCTTAAAATTACCATTTTTTACTCCATTTTTTCCCTCTAAAATCCCATTTTTCCCACCAATTTTTCCATTTTTTAGTCCATTTCACTTCCATTTCTTCCCTCTAAAATCCCATTTCTCCCACCAATTTTTCCTTCATTTACTCCATTTTTTTCCTCTAAAATACCATTTTCCCCACCAATTTTTCCTTTTTTTACTCCATTTTTTACTAATTTTTTCCCACCTAAAATTCCATTTTTCCACCAATTTTTCCTTTTTTACTCCATTTTTTCCCACCAGTTTTCCCTTTTTTTCTCCATTTTTTCCCTCTAAAATCCCATTTTTCCCACCAATTTTTCCTTTTTTTTTACCCCATTTTTTACCAATTTTTCCCCTCTAAAATCCCATTTTTCCCCATTTTCCTCGTGACACACGAGTCCACCACCACTGTCACGCCGTGCGGGGTCTGGGGGGAAAATGGGAAAAAAATGGGAAAAAATGGGAAAAAACGGGAAAAAAATGTGAATTTTGGACGATTTTTGGCGATTTTTTAGCTTAAAATTAGCATTTTTTACCACTTTTTTCCTCTCTAAAATTCCATTTTTCCTACAAATTTTTCCCTTTTTTTCGCGCCAAACTCCCATGTTTCCCACCAATTTTCCATTTTTTCCTCCCATTTCGCACGAAAATCCCATTTTTCCTACAAATTTTTCCATTTTTTCCTCCCATTTTTCACGCTAAAATAACATTTTTCCCACCAATCTTCCATTTTTTTTACTCCATTTTTTCCCTCTAAAATTCCATTTTTCCCACTAATTCTTCCCTTTTTTCCTCCTATTTTTTCGGGACAAAATAACATCTTCCCCACCAATTTTCCCTTTTTTTACTCCATTTTTTCCCTCTAAAATCCCATTTTTCTCCAATTTTTCCCGTTTCTTTGTCACTTTTCTCCTCTAAAATCCCATTTTTTCCACCCATTTTCTCCTCCATTTCTCCCCTAAAATCCCATTTTTTCCTCTCATTTTGTCCATTTTCCCCCATTTCTGCCCCTAAAATCCCTTCTTTCCCCCAATTTTTCCCATTTCCCCATATTTCTCCCATAAAATCCCATTTTTTCCCATTTTTCCCCATTTTCCTCATGGCACACAAGTCCACAGCCACTGTCACACCGTGAGGGGTCTGGGGGGGAAAAAAGGGGGAAAACGTCAAAAAATTGGGAAAAAAGTGAAAAAATGTGAAAAAATGTGAATTTTGGACAATTTTTGGTAATTTTTTGGCTTAAAAATACCATTTTTTACCAATTTTTTCCACTCTAAAATCCCATTTTCCCCACCAGTTTTCCATTTTTTTCCTCTATCTTTTACCAATCTTTTCCCCTCTAAAATTCCATTTTCCCCAACAATTTTCCCTTTTTTTAGTCCATTTTTTCCCTCTAAAATCCCATTTTTCCCACCCATTTTCCCTTTTCTTACTCCATTTTTTCCCACCAATTTTTCCTTTTTTTACTCTATTTTTTACCAATTTTTCATCTCTAAAATTCCATTTTTCCCACCGAATTTTCTTTCTTTTTGGTCCATTTTTCCCCTCTAAAATCCCATTTTTCCCACCAATTTTCCCTCTTTTCCTCCCATTTTTCACGCCAAAATCCCATTTTTCCCACCCATTTTCCCTTTTTTTACTCCATTTTTTACCAATTTTTCCCCTTAAAATCCCATTTTTCCCACCAATTTTCCCTTTTTTTACCCCATTTTTTACCAAATTTTTCCCACTAAAATCCCATTTTTTTCCACCAATTTTCCCTTTTTTTACTCCAAAATGGAATTTTTTAGTTCAAAAATGAATTTTTTTTGTCTCCAAAAGGGAATTTTTTTGGTCCAAAAGTGAAATTTTTGGGTCCAAAATGGAATTTTTGGGATCTCAGACAGGAATTTCGGGTCTAAAATGGAATTTTTTGGGTCCCAGCTGCGATTTTTGGGTCCCAAAATTGAATTTTTGAGGCGCAAAATGGACATTTTTGGGCTCAAAAGTGAAATTTTAGGGTCCTAACCGATTTTTGGGTCAAAAAATGAATATTTTGGTTCCAAAAATAATGTTTTTAGGTCAAAAATTGAATTTTTTTAGTCCAAAATGGAATTTTTTGGGGTCCCAGCCGCGATTTTTGGGTCCAAAACTGAAGATTTTGGGTCCAAAATGAAATTTTTGGTCCAAAACGCATTTTTTGGCTCCCAGCCACAACTTTTGGGTCAAAAATGGAATTTTTTGGGTAAAAAATGAAATTTTTGGGTCAAAATGGAATTTTTTGAGTCCCAGAAAGGAATTTGGGGTCCAACAATGGAATTTTTTGGGTCAAAACCGGAATTTTTTGGGTCCAAAAGGGAAATTTTTTGGTCAAAAATGGAATTTTTTGGGTCCAAAACGGAATTTTCCAGGTCCCAGCTGCGATTTTTGGGTCCAAAATTGAATTTTTTGGTCGAAAAAGGAATTTTTTGGGTCCAAAATGGAATTTTTTGGGTCCCAACTGAAATTTTTGGGTCAAAACCGGATTTTTTTGGGTCCAAAACTGAATTTTTGGGGTCCCAGCCGTGACTTTTGGGTTTAAAAAGGAATTTTTTAGGTCCAAAAGGGAAATTTTTACGTTCAAAATGGAAATTTTTGGGTCTAAAATGGAATTTTTCAGGTCCCAGCTGCGATTTTTGGGTCCAAAATGGAATTTTTTGGTCGAAAAAGGAATTTTTTGGGTCCAAAATGGAATTTTTTGGGTCAAAACTGAATTTTTTGGCTCCCAGCCACGACTTTTGGGTCCAAAATGGAATTTTTCAGGTCCCAGCTGTAATTTTTGGGTCCAAAAATTGATTTTTTGGGTCCAAAATTGAATTTTTTGGGTCAAAATTTGAATTTTTGAGGTTCCCAGACAGGAATTTTGGCCCCAAAACTGAAATTTTTGGGTCTAAAATGGAATTTTTTGACTCCCAACCTCAATTTTTTACCCAAAAACTGAATTTTACCCTCCCCAACCTCAATTTTTACCCCAAAAACTGAATTTTACCCTCCCAAACTTCAATTTTTTACCCCAAAAACTGAATTTTGCCCTCCCCAACCTCAATTTTTTACCCAAAAACTGAATTTTACCCTCCCCAACCTCAATTTTTTCCCCAAAAACTGAATTTTACCCTCCCCAACCTCAATTTTTTCCCCCAAAAACTGATTTTTACCCTCCCAAACCTCCATTTTTAACCCCAAAAACTGAATTTTACCCTCCCAACCTCAATTTTTCCCCAAAAAAACTGAATTTTTCAGTTATTTCCCCTCACCTTAAAGGCCAAAGTCGTTGTGCCGTGAAGGATTTGCAGCCCGGGCCCCTCCGGCTCCGCCTCAAACCCCCACGGCGGAGCCGCCAGAACCCGCGGCGGACCCGGCGGATCCCTCAGGATTTCGGGGATCCCTTCGGAATCATCGGGAAAATCCTCCGGGAAATTTTTGGGAAAATTTTTTGGGAAATTTTTGGGGAAAATTGGGGAAAATTCCGCGAGCTCCGCACGGAGGACGCTGGCCAGCGCCATCTTGGATTCTGGCACCTGAGGGGAGGGAAATTCAGCGCCCACAAAATGGCGGCGGTGAGGCGGGTGCGGGCGCCATCTTTGTTAAGGGCAATGCGCAAACAGCACGAAATGGCGCCGGCGCATGCGCAGAATGGATTCAATACGCGCCTGAAGGCGCTGTCGCCATTTTGATTAAGGGCAAAGCGGGAAGCGAAAAGGCGCCGGCGCCATTTTGGTTGAGGGCATGACTGGACGAGGGGGGAATAAAACGGGAATTAAAGCGGTAAAATGAGGCGAAAAATTCAAATTTCGGTTAAATTGGAAGGCGGAATTAAAATATTTTAAATTATTAATTGGAGCTGAAGGGTTTGGGGACAAAACGCGGCGTTTTGGGGACGAAAAATGGAATTTTTTGGGGTGAAATTCGGCAGGTTCGGAGCGGTGTGAGGAAAGGCCTGAGGAGATTTTTGAGGTAAAAAATTGAATTTTTGGGGGTTTTGGGGGAAAAAATGAAATTTTGGGGGAGAAAAATGAAATTTTGGGGGTTTTGGGGGAGAAAAATGAAATTTTGGGGGTTTTGTGAGGGAATTTGGGGTAAAATTGGGGATTTTTGGGCAATTTGGGGGTTTGGGGAATGGTGGGAGGGGAAATTGGGATAAAGTGAGGGGGGATCCGCCCAGTTCAAACCAGTTCAAACCAGTTCAAACCAGTTCAAACCAGTAACCCCAAATTCCAGCCCAGTAACCCTAAAATCCATTCCCAGTTCATCCCAGTAACCCCAAACCCATTTCCAGTTCAAACCAGTTCAAACCAGTAACCCCAAAACACCTCCCAGTTCATCCGATTAACCCCAATTTCTCTCCCAGTCCCCTCCCAGTTCATCCCAGTTTGTCCCAGTAAACCCTAAACCCATTCCCAGTCCATCCCAGTAAGCCCAAACCCCATTCCCAGTTCATCCCAGTAACCCCAAACCCATTCCCAGTACAAACCAGTAACCCCAAACCCATTCCCAGTACAAACCAGTAACCCCAAACCCATTCCCAGTACAAACCAGTAACCCCAAACCCATTCCCAGTACAAACCAGTAACCCCAAACCCATTCCCAGTACAAACCAGTAACCCCAAACCCATTCCCAGTACAAACCAGTAACCCCAAACCCATTCCCAGTTCAAACCAGTAACCCCAAACCCATTCCCAGTTCAAACCAGTAACCCCAAACCCATTCCCAGTACAAACCAGTAACCCCAAACCCATTCCCAGTTCAAACCAGTAACCCCAAACCCATTCCCAGTACAAACCAGTAACCCCAAACCCATTCCCAGTACAAACCAGTAACCCCAAACCCATTCCCAGTTCAAACCAGTAACCCCAAACCCATTCCCAGTACAAACCAGTAACCCCAAACCCATTCCCAGTACAAACCAGTGACCCCAAACCCATTCCCAGTACAAACCAGTGACCCCAAACCCATTCCCAGTTCATCCCAGTTCATCCCAGTAACCCAAATTTCTCTCCCAGTTCATCCCAGTCCATCCCAGTAACCCCAAAACCCCTCCCAGTCCCTCCCAGTAACCCGGAAACTCTTCCCAGTTTGTCCCAGTTCCCTCCCAGTTTGTCCCAGTCCTTCCCAGTCCCTCCCAGTCCATCCCAGTAACCTTTAAACCCCTCCCAGTCCATCCCAGTTTGTCCCAGTCCCTCCCAGTAACCCCAAAACCCCTCCCAGTCCCTCCGAGTCCCTCCCAGTTCCCTCCCAGTTTATTCCAGTAACCCCAAAATCCATTCCTAGTCCATCCCAGTTTGTCCCAGTGACCTTTAAGCCCCTCCCAGTTCCCTCCCAGTTTGTCCCAGTCCCTCCCAGTCCCTCCCAGTTCATCCCAGTTCCCTCCCAGTTTGTCCCAGTTCCCTCCCAGTCCCTCCCAGTTTATCCCAGTTTGTCCCAGTGACCTTTAAACCCCTCCCAGTCCATCCCAGTCTCTCCCAGTTTGTCCCAGTTCCCTCCCAGTAACCCCAAATCTCCTCCCAGTTCCCTCCCAGTAACCCCAAATCTCCTCCCAGTCCCTCCCAGTCCCTCCCAGTCCCTCCCAGTTTGTCCCAGTAATCCCGAAACTCCTCCCGGTCCCCTCCCAGTTCCCTCCCAGTAACCCCAGACCCCTCCCAGTCCCTCCCAGTTCCTCCCAGTCCCTCCCAGTCCCTCCCAGTTCATCCCAGTTCCCTCCCAGTTCATCCCAGTTCCCTCCCAGTGCCCTTTAAACCCCTCCCAGTTTGTCCCAGTCCCTCCCAGTAACCCCAAAACCCCTCCCAGTTCCCTCCCAGTCCCTCCCAGTGCCCTTTAAACCCCTCCCAGTCTGTCCCAGTTTGTCCCAGTAACCCCAAATCTCCTCCCAGTCCCTCCCAGTAACCCGGAAACTCCTCCCAGTCCCTCCCAGTTCATCCCAGTGACCTTTAAACCCCTCCCAGTCCTTCCCAGTAACCCCTAAATCCATTCCCAGTCCATCCCAGTCCCTCCCAGTTTGTCCCAGTGCCCTTTAAACCCCTCCCAGTCCCTCCCAGTCTCTCCCAGTAACCCCAAATCTCCTCCCAGTAACCCCCAAAACCCCTCCCAGTTTGTCCCAGTCCCCTCCCAGTTTGTCCCAGTCCCTCCCAGTCTGTCCCAGTGACCTTTAAACCCCTCCCAGTCCCTCCCAGTTCCCTCCCAGTAACCCCGAATCTCCTCCCAGTTCATCCCAGTTCCTCCCAGTTTATCCCAGTTTGTCCCAGTGACCTTTAAACCCCTCCCAGTTTGTCCCAGTCCCTCCCAGTTCCCTCCCAGTGCCCTTTAAACCCCTCCCAGTCCCTCCCAGTTTATCCCAGTTTGTCCCAGTGCCCTTTGCACCCCTCCCAGTCCCTCCCAGTCCCTCCCAGTCCCTCCCAGTTTGTCCCAGTTTGTCCCAGTTTGTTCCAGATGCGTCTCTCGGCGGCGCTCGGCTCCGTCCCGCGGCTCCTGGAGGGGAAAGTGGCGCTGGTGACGGCGGCGACGGACGGGTGAGTCCCGAAATGCCCAAATTTCACCCCAAAATTCACCCAAAAACACCCGAAATTAACCCCAAAAATACCCGAAATTAACCCAAAATCAGCGCGGAAAAAATCGGATTTTTTACACTAAAAATTAACCCAAAATAAGCGAAATTAACCCCAAAATAACCCAAAATAATTCAAATTATTCTGATTAAATCCTGGATTTTGAGTGCTCGAAATTCACCCCAAAATCCCCGAATTCACCCCAAAAAAGCCCAAAATTCCCCTCGAAATTCACCCAAAATTCACCCAAAATTAACTCGAAATTAACTCAAAATTAACACAAAATTAACCCAAAATTCACCCCGAAATTCACCCCAAAAATCCCAAAATTCACCCCAAAATTCACCCCAAAAATACCCAAAATTCACCCCAAAAATCCACAGAATTCACCCCAAAAATACCCAAAATTCACCCCAAATTCACCCCAAAATTCACCAAAAAAAATACCCCAAATTCACCCCAAATTTACCCAAAATTAACTCAAAACAAATCCAAAATTACCCAAAATTACCCAAAATTAATCCAAAAATCCCCCAAATTCACCCCAGAAATACCCAAAATTCACCCCAAAATCCCCCAAATTCACCCCAAAACCACCCAAACTCACCCCAAAAATCCCCAATATTCACCCCAAAAATACCCAAAATTAACCAAAAATCAGCTCGGAAAAATCGGATTTTTTACACTAAAAATTAAGCCAAAATTAATCCAAAATAACCCGAAATTAATCCAAAATAATTCAAATTAAATCAAATTTTATTCGGATTTATTCTCGACTTCTGACCCCCCACGAAATCCCCAAAATCCCTCAAATTCACCCCGAAATCCTCACGGAAAAATCGGATTTTTTACACTAAAAATCCCTTCCAAAATAACCCAAAATTAACCCAAAATAATTCGGATTATTCCAATTAAATCTCAGAATCTGAATGTCCCAAATTCACCCCAAAAATCCCCGAATTCACCCCAAAAATACCCCAAAATTCACCCCAAAATTCTCCCCAAAAATACCCAAAATTCACCCCGAAATCTCAAAAATTCACCCCAAAAATTCACCCCAAAATTACCGAAATTCACCCCAAAATTCACACCGAAAACACCCAAATTCACCCCAAAAATACCCAAAAATAACCAAAAATCAGCGCGGAAAAAATCGGATTTTTACTAAAAATTAACCCAAAATAAGCGAAATTAACCCAAAATTAATCCAAAATAATTCAAATTATTCAGATTAAATCCTGGACTTTGAGTGCTCCAAAATTCACCCCAAAAATACCCAAAATTAACCCAAAATCCGCACGGAAAAATCAGATTTTTTGCACTAAAAATCCCCCCAAAATAACCCCAAATTAACCCAAAATAATTCAAATTAAATCAAATTTTTTCGGATTTATTCTCCATTTCTGACCGCCCCAAATTTAAGCCAAAAATCCCCAAATTCACCCAAAAATTCACCCCGAAAATACCCAAAAATACCCAAAATTCACCCCAAAAATACCCAAAATTCACCCCAAAACCACCCAAAGTCACCCCAAATAAAACCAAAATTAACCCAAAATTAACCCAAAGTTAACCTAAAATCTCCCAAAAATTAACTCAAAATAAATCCAAAATTACCCAAAATTACCCCAAAATTAATCCCGAAATTAACCCCAAAATACCCAAAATTCACCTCAAAATTCACCCCAAAAATACCCAAAATTAACCAAAAATCAGCTCGGAAAAAATCGGATTTTTTACACTAAAAATCACCCCCAAAATAAGTGAAAATTAACCCGAAATTAACCCGAAATTAACCCAAAATAATTCAAATTATTCTGATTAAATCCTGGATTTTGAGTGCTCCAAATTCAACCCAAAATCCCCCGAATTCACCCCAAAAAATCCCGAATTAACCCAAAATAATTCAAATTAAATCTAATTAATTCTCGAATTTGGAGTGCCCCAAACTCACCCCAAAAATCCCCAAATTCACCCCAAAATTCACCCCAAAAATACCCAAAACTCACCCCAAAAATCCACAAAATTCACCCCAAAAATACCCAAAATTCACCCAAAAATACCAAAAATTCACCCCAAAAATACCCAAAAATACCCCAAAATTAACCCGAAATTAACCCAAAAATACCCAAAATTCTCCACAAAAATTCCCAAAATTCACGCCGAAATCTCAAAAATTCACCCCGAAATTCACCCCAAAATACCCCGAAATTCACCCCAAAAATCCCCAAAATTCACCCCGAAATCAGCACGGAAAAATCAGATTTTTTACACTAAAAATTAACCCAAAATTAACCCAAAATTAACCCAAAATAAGCGAAATTAACTCCAAATAAACCCAAAATAATTCAAATTATTCTGATTAAATCCTGGATTTTGAGTGCTCCAAATTCACCCCAAAATCCACAAAATTCACCCCAAAAATCCCCAAAATTAACCAAAAATAAACTAAAAATGTACTCAAAATTAACCCAGAATTAACTCAAAATGTACCCAAAATTAACACAAAATTAACCCAAAATTTACACAAAATTAACACAAAATTAACTAAAAATAAACCCAAAATTAACCCAAAATTTACTGAAAATTAACTCAAAATTAACCCAAAATTAACCCAAAATTTAAGGAAAATTTACCCAAAATTAACCCAAAATTAATGCAAATTAACTCCATATAATTCAAATTAAATCAAATTAATTTTGGGTTTATTTTGGGTAAATTTTGGGTTAATTTTGGGTTATTTTGAGATAATTTTATGCTAATTTTGGGTTAATTTTGGGTTAATTTTGAGTTAATTTTGGGGGTTTTTTTTGGGTAAAAAAATCCCATTTTTCCTGTGGATTTTGGGGTAAATTTTGGGGATTTTGGGGTATTTTGGTTGGGATTTTTTGGGGAATTTTGGGGATTTTTTGGGGAATTTCGGGGATTTGGGATTTTTGGGAATTTTGGAATTTTGGGGTGCATTTTGAGGTGGATTTTGGGGTGTATTTCCGGGATTTTGGGGGTATTTTGGTCTGGATTTTTGGGATTTTTGGCCCGATTTTTTTGGGAATCTCACAATTTTTTTGGGAATTTCAGGGAATTTTGGGGATTTTGGGATTTTTGGGAATTCTGGGCCGGATTTTGGGGTGGATTTTGGGGTGAATTTCTGGGATTTTGGGTATTTTGGGGTGGATTTTTCAGATTTTGGGCCGGATTTTTTTGGGAATTTTGGGGCTTTTTTTGGGAATTTTGGGAATTTTGTTGTGGATTTTGGGCTGGATTTTGGGGTGAAATTCAAGGATTTTTTGGGGTATTTTGGTCGGGATTTTTCGGATTTTTGGCCGGATTTTTTTTGGGGAATTTCGGGGATTTTGGGGGAATTTTGGGATTTCGGGAAATTTTGGAATTTTGGGGTGGATTTTGGGGTGGACTTTGGGGGTAATTTCCAGGATTTTTTTCGGGATTTTGGAGTGGATTTTGGGGTGAATTTCAGGGATTTTTGGCATATTTTGGTCAGTATTTTTCAGATTTTGGGCCGGATTTTTTTGGGAATTTCGGGGATGTTTTTGGGAAATTTGGGAATTTTGGAATTTTGGGATTTCAGGAATTTTTGGATCTTTGGGAATTTTGGGAATTTTGGGGTGGATTTTGGGTTGGATTTCCGGGATTTTTTGGGTATTTTGGTCTGGATTTTTGGGTTTTGGGCTGGATTTTTTTGGGAAATTTCAGGGATTTTTTTGGGGGAATATTGGGATTTTGAGAATTTTTGGATTTTTGGGAATTTTGGGAACTTTGCGGTGGATTTTGGGCTGGATTTTGGGGGAATTTCAGAGATTTTTGGGCTATTTTGGCCTGGATTTTTCAGATTTTGGGCCGGATTTTTTGGGGAATTTTGGGGATTTTTATTGAATTTCAGGAATTTGGGAATTCTGGGACTTTTGGGAACTTTGGGGTGGATTTTTGGGGATTTTGGGCTGAATTTCCGTGATTTTTGGGGGATTTTTGGCTGGATATTTGGGATTTCTGTGTAGAATTTCGGGGATTTTTTTGGGAATTTCGGGAATTTGGGAATTTTGGGGATTCTTGGGAATTTTGGGAATTTTGGGCTTTTTGAATTTTTGGGGATTTTAGGGTGGATTTTTGGGCTGGATTTTGGGCTGAATTTCCGTGATTTTGGGGGTATTTTGGTTGGGTTTTTTGGGATTTTGGGCCGGATTTTTTTTGGAATTTCGGGGTTTTTTTGGGGGAATTTCTTTGAAATTTTGGGATTTTTGGGAATTTTTGATTTTTGGGAATTTTGGGGTGGATTCTTTGGGATTTTTGGGAATTTTAGGCTGGATTTTGGGCTGAATTTCCGTGATTTTTGGGCTATTTTGGTCAGTATTTTTGGTATTTTGGTCCGGATTTTTTTGGGAATTCCGGGAATTTTTTCGTGAATTCCACGAATTTCGGGAATTTTGGGAATTCCGTGAAATTTGGAATTTTGGGGTGGATTTTGGGCTGAATTTTGGGGTGTATTTCCATGATTTTTGGGCTATTTTGGTCTGGATTTTTCGGATTTTGGGCCGGATTTTTTTGGGAATTCCGGGGATTTTTTTGCGAATTCCGGTAATTTCGGTAATTTTGGGAATTCCGTGTCCCAGGATCGGTCTGGGCGTGGCCGAGGCGCTGGGCGGGGCCGGGGCCCGCGTCTTCCTCAGCTCCCGACGGCCCCAAAACGTCCAACGGGCCCTGGAGCGGCTCCGGGGGCGGGGCCTAGAGGTGAGGGGGCGGGGCCACGGTTTTGGGGGGAATTACGCAGATTTTGGGTCAGTTTGGGGGGGTTTGGGTCGATTTTGGGGGATTTGGGGTCAATTTTGGGTGAATTTTGGGGATTTTTGGGTGAATTTTGGGGGTTTTGGGTCACCTGAGGGGCGGGGCTTAATGGGAAATGGGCGGGGCTTAAAGGAGAATGGGCGGGGCTTAAACTTTGGGGGAAATTCCGGGGATTTTGGGTCCGTTCTGGGGATTTTGGGTCAATTTGGGGGATTTTGGGTTAATTTGGGGGGGTTTGGGTGACTTTTGGGGGTTTTGGGGTGAATTTTGGGGGGATTTGGGTCAATTTTTGGGATTTTGGGGGTTTTGGGTCACCTGAGGGGCGTGGCTTAAAGGGAAATGGGCGGAGCTTAAAGGGGAATGGGCGTGGCTAAAAGGGAAGTGGGCGGGGCTTATATCTGGGAGGAATTCTGAGGATTTTGAGTCAATTTGGGGGATTTTGGGTCAATTTTGGGGGTTTTGGGTCACCTGAGGGGCGGGGATTAAAGGGGAGGGGGCGGGGCTTAAATTTGGGGGGAATTTCGGGGATTTTGGGTGAATTTTGGGGATTTTTGGGTGAATTTTGGGAGGTTTGGGTCAATTTTGGGGATTTTGGGTCAAATTTGGGGGATTTTGGGTGAATTTTGGGGGGTTTTGGGGTGAATTTTGGAGTGAATTTGGGGGATTTTGGGTTGAATTTTGGGGTGGATTTTGGGGTGGTTTTGGGGGTGAATTTGGGGGATTTTGGGGTGGATTTTGGGGGGTTTTGGGGTGAATTTGGGGTGTATTTTCGGGTGAATTTGGGGTGAATTTGGTGAATTTTGGGGTGTATTTTGGGATGAATTTGGGGGATGTTGGGGTGGATTTTGGGGTGAATTTTGGGGTGAATTTGGGGTGTATTTTGGGGTGTATTTGGGGTGTATTTTGGGGTGAATTTGGGGGGTTTTGGGTTAATTTTGGGGTGGATTTTGGGGTGTATTTGGGGTGGATTTTGGGGTGTATTTTGGGGTGTATTTGGGGTGTATTTTGGGGTGAATTTGGGGGGTTTTGGGTCTCTCTGCAGGTCAGCGGTACCACCTGCCACGTGGGCCGGGCCGAGGATCGCGAGAGGATGGTGCAGGAGGTGAGGCTGGGAACTCCAAAATCCCCCAAATTCACCCCAAAATTCACCCTAAATTCATCCCCAAAATCCCCCAAATTCACCCCAAATTCACCCCAAAATTCAGCCCAAAATTTTCCCCAAAATCCCCCAAATTCACCCCAAAATTCACCCCAAATTCACCCCAAATTCACCTCAAAATCCACCCCAAAATTCACCCCAAAATCCCAAAAATTCACCCCAAAATCCCCAAAATTTACCCCAAAATCCACCCCAAAATCCCCTAAATCCACCCCAAAATCCTCCCCAAAATTCACTCTAAATTCACCCCAAAATACGCCCCAAAATCCCCCAAATTCACCCCAAATTCACCCCAAAATCCACCCCTAAATCCCCCAAATCCACCCCAAAATCCCCAAAATCCACCTGGGCACCCCAAAATCCCCTAAATCCACCCTAAAATCCCAAAAATTCACCCCAAAATCCACCTGGGCACACCTGGGATGGATTTTGGGGATTTTTGGGGATTTTTGGGCACACCTGGGCAGGATTTTGGGGATTTTTGGGGGATTTTTGGGGATTTTTGGGATTTTTGGGTATTTTGGGCACACCTGGGCAGGATTTTGGGGTATTTTTTGGTATATTTTGGGATTTTTGGGGATTTTTGGGGATTTTGGGCACACCTGGGATGGATTTTGGGGATTTTTTGGGATTTTTGGGGGATTTTTGGGCACACCTGGGATGGATTTTGGGGTAATTTTGGGGATTTTTGGGTATTTTTGGGGTAATTTTGGGGATTTTGGGCACACCTGGGCAGGATTTTGGGGTAATTTTGGGGTATTTTTGGGGTAATTTTGGGTATTTTTGGGGTAATTTTGGGTATTTTTGGGCACACCTGGGCACACCTGGGATGGATTTTGGGGGATTTTTGGGGATTTTGGGGGATTTTGGGCACACCTGGGCACACCTGGGA
This sequence comes from Taeniopygia guttata, assembly GCF_048771995.1. Taxonomy (NCBI): domain Eukaryota; kingdom Metazoa; phylum Chordata; class Aves; order Passeriformes; family Estrildidae; genus Taeniopygia; species Taeniopygia guttata. The sequence continues at coordinate 604,980 of NC_133061.1, forward strand.
TGGATTTTGGGGATTTTTTGGGGATTTTGGGGTATTTTTGGGGGATTTTGGGCACACCTGGGCACACCTGGGCAGGATTTTGGGGATTTTTGGGGATTTTGGAGTATTTTGGGTATTTTTGGGCACACCTGGGAACACCTGGGATGGATTTGGGGTAATTTTGGGGATTTTTGGGGGTTTTGGGGGGATTTTTGGGGATTTTGGGCACACCTGGGCACACCTGAGGGGTTCTAGAATAGATTTTGGGGATTTTTTGGGATTTTTGGGCGATTTTTGGGGATTTTGGGCACACCTGGGCACAACTGGGCAGGATTTTGGGTTAATTTGGGGGGATTTTGGGGATTTGGGATAATTTTGGGGTAATTTTGGGGTATTTTTGGGCACACCTGGGGGGTTCTGGGATGGATTTGGGGTAATTTTGGGTTAATTTTGGGGTAATTTTGGGTATTTTCGGGCAGGCCCTGTCCGCCTTCGGCGCCATCGACATTCTGGTGTCCAACGCCGCCGTCAACCCCCACCTGGGCCCCGCCCTGGAGGCCGACGAGCGCACCTGGGACAAGGTGGGGCCACGCCCACCCCATTTCCCGCCAAAATCCCGAATTTCCCGCCAAAATCCTGAATTTCTCGCCGAAATCCTGAATTTCCCGCCAAAATCCCGTATTTCCCGCTAAAATCCCCTAATTTCCCACCAAAATCCCCGAATTTCCTGGCAAAACCCCCAATTTCCCACCAAAAACCGGAATTTCCCGCCAAAATCCCGAAATTCCCGCCAAAATCCTGAATTTCCCACCAAAACCCCGAATTTCCCGCCAAAGTCCCGGATTTCCCGCCAAAATCATGATTTTCCCGCCAAAATTCCCCCATTTCCCACCAAAACCCCCGAATTTCCCACCAAAATACCGAAATTCCCGCCAAAATCCCAAATTTCCCGCCAAAATCCCCCAATTTCCCGCCAAAATTCCCCGATTTCCCGCCAAAATTGGAAAAAAATCCCGCCAAAATCGCCCCCGAAATTAAAAAAAAAATACGTCCGAAATCCCGAAAAATCCAACATTTCCCGCCAAAAATCCAGATTTTCCCATCAAAAATCCCCGAATTTCCCGCCAAAATTGGAAAAAAAACCCGTCAAAATCTCCCACAAAATTAAAAAAAAAATCCAGCCGAAATCACAAAAAATCCAACATTTCCCACCAAAAATCTATAATTTCCCGCCAAAATTCCTGAATTTCCCGCCACAAACCCTGAAATTCCCGCCAAAATTCCCAGATTTCCTGCCAAAATCCCGAATTTCCCGCCAAAATCCCGAATTTCCCGCCAAAATTGAAAAAAATCCCACCAAAATCCCGAAAAATCCAAGATTTCCCGCCAAAAATCTGGATTTTCCATTAAAAATCAGCAATTTCCCTCCAAAATTCCCAAATTTCCTGCCATAACTGGAAAAAAATCCCGCCAAAATCTCCCCCAAAACTGAAAAAAAAATCAGGCCGAAAACCCGAAAAATCCAACATTTCCCACCAAAAATCCCAAATTTCTTGCCAAAATCCCCGAATTTCCCGCCAAAACCAGAAAAAAATCCCGCCTAAATCTCCCCGAAAATTAAAAAAGATCTGGCCGAAATCCCAAAAAATCCAACATTTCCCGCCAAAAATCTGTAATTTACCATCGAAAATTCCCGCCAAATTTAAAAATATCCCGCCCAAATCCCAAAATTCCCAGATTTCCTGCCAAAATCCCCGAAATTTCCCGCCAAATTCCAAAATTCCCGGATTTCCCGCCAAAATTCCCAGATTTCCCGCCAAAATTCCCAGATTTCCCGCCAAAATCCCAAAAATCCCGGTTTTCCCACCAAATTCCTGCCAAAATTCAGAAATTTCCGATTTCCCCAACAAAACCCAAAAATTCCTGGATTTCCAATCAAAATTTCAAAAATCTCCCCCAAAATCCCCAAAATTCCCGGATTTCTTGCCAAGAATCCTGAAAATTTCTGCCAAAAATGCAAAATTTCCCGCCAAAAACCCTAACATTCCCAACAAATTCATAAAAATCCTGCCGAAATCCCCAAAAATCCAAGATTTCCTGCCAAAAATCCAGAATTTCCCATCGAAAATCTGCGATTTCCCGCCAAAATCCCCGAATTTCCCGCCAAAATTGGAATAAAATCCCACCAAAATCTCCCCCAAAATTTAAAAAAAATTCCGGCCGAAATCCCAAAAAATACAACATTTCCCACCAAAAATCTGGATTTTCCCACCGAAATCCCGAATTTCCCACCAAAATCCCCAAATTTCCCGCCAAAATCTCCAAATTTCCCGCCAAAATCCTGAATTTCCCGCCAAAATCCCGAATTTCCCGCCAAAATACCCGAATTTCCCACCAAAATCCGCGATTTCCCGCCAAAATCCCCGAATTTATGCGGAAATCCCAAATTTCCCACCGATATCCTGAATTTCCCGCCAAACCCCCGAATTTCTCACCAAAATCCCGAATTTCCCGCCAAAATTCTCCAATTTCCCGCCAAAATCCCGAATTTCCCGCCAAAATTCCCCAATTTCCCGCCAAAATCCCGAATTTCCCACCAAAATTGAAAAAAATCCCACCAAAATCCCGAAAAATTGATGATTTCCCACCAAAAATCTGGATTTTCCCATCGAAAATCGGCAATTTCCCGCCAAAATCCCCCAATTTCCCGCCAAAAACGGGAAAAAATCCCGCCAAAATCTCCCCCAAAAAAAAAAAAAAAAAATCCGGCCAAAATCCCGAAAAAATCAAGATTTCCCGCCAAAAATCGGGAATTTCCCATCGAAAATCCGGAATCCACGAATTTCTGCCGAAATCCCGAATTTCCCGCCAAAATCCTGAATTTCCCGTCAAAATCCCCAAATTTCCCGCCAAAATTCCCAAATTTCCCGTCAAAATCCCCAAATTTACCCCAAAATCCCAAAACTTTCCCAATTCCCCCAAATTTTCCCAAAATCCCCCAAAATTCTGCAAAATTCTGCAAAATTTCTACAAAATACTGAAACTTTTCCCCAAATCCCCCAAATTTCCCTCAAATTCCCCAAAAATTTCCCCAAATCCCTCAAAATTCCTTCAAATTTCCCCCAAATTTCACCCAAATTTTCCCCAAAATTCCCCCAAAACCCCAAAATTCCCCCAAATTCCCAAAATTCTCCCAAAAATCCCTCCAAATTTTCCCAATTTCCCCCAAATTTTCCCAAAATCTCCTGAATTCCCCCAAATTCCCCAAAAATCCCCTAAATTTCTCCAAATTTTCCCAAAATCCCCTCAAATTTCCTCTAAATCCCCCCAAATTTGTCCAAAATTTCTCAAAATCCCCCAAATTTCGTTATAATTTCCCCCAAAATGTCCCAAATCCTCCAAAATTCCCCCAAAATCCCAAAAATTCTCCCAAATTTCCCCCAAATCACCCCAAATTTCTCAAAATCCCCAAAATTTCCACCAAATTCCCCAAATTTTCCCAAATTCCCAAAATTCCCTCAAATTTCCCCAAATTTTCCCCAAAATCCCAAAATTTTCCCAATTTTCCCCAAATTTCCCCAAAAATTCCTCCCAAAGTTTCCCCCAAATCCCTCAAAATTCCTTCAAATTTTCCCCAAATTTTCCCAAAAATTTCCCCCAAAATTCCCCCAAAAATCCCCCAAATTCCCCCAAATTTTCCCAAATTTTCCCCAAAATTCCAAATTTTCCCAATTCCCCAAAATTTTTCCAATTTCCCCAAATTTTCCCAATTTCCCCGCAGGTGTTCCAGGTGAACGTGACGGCGGCGGCGATGCTGATCCAGCTCGTGGTGCCCCACATGGAGAGGCGCGGGTGAGTCTGGTTATACTGGTTCTTACTGGTTTATACTGGTTTGTACTGGGAGGGGAAAAATGGGGCAAAAACGGGGAAAATTGGGCAAAAAATGGCCAAAAAATGGCAAAAAAATGGCCAAAAAATGGGGAAAAAATCGGATTTTAAAGGGTTAAAAATGGTTGAAATGGGGTTTGGAGTTACTGGTTTATACTGGTTTGTACTGGTTTATACTGGTTTATACTGGGAGGGAACTGGGAGGGGAAAAATGGGGAAAAAACGGGGAAAATCGGGAAAAAAATGGCCAAAAAATGGGGAAAAATCGGATTTTAAAGGGTTAAAAATGGGTGAAATGGGGTTTGGGGTTACTGGTTTGTACTGGTTTGTACTGGTTTGTACTGGTTTATACTGGTTTATATTGGTTTATACTGGGAGGGGAAAAACGGGGGAAAAACGGGGAAAATCGGGCAAAAAATGGCCAAAAAATGGCAAAAGAATCAGATTTTAAAGGGTTAAAAATGGGTGAAATGGGGGTTTGGGGTTAATGGTTTATACTGGTTTGTACTGGTTTGTACTGGTTTGTACTGGTTTATACTGGTTTAAACTGTTTTAAACTATTTTGAACTGGTTTTTACTGGTTTTTACTGGTTTATACTGGTTTAAACCGTTTTTTACTGGTTTATACTGGTTTGAACTGTTTTTTTACTGGTTTTTACTGGTTTATACTGGTTTTTACTGTTTTTTACTTGTTTTTACTGGTTTATACTGGTTTTTACTGGTTTTTACTGGTTTTTACCGTTTTTTACTGGTTTATACTGGATTATACTGGTTTGAACTGTTTTTTTACTGGTTTATACTGTTTTTTACCGGTTTTTACTGGTTTTTACTGGTTTTTACTGGTTTAAACCGATTTGAACTGGTTTTTTACTGGTTTTTACTGGTTTGAACTGTTTTTTTACTGGTTTTTACTGGTTTATACTGGTTTATACTGGTTTGAACTTTTTTTTACTGTTTTTTACTGGTTTTTACTGGTTTTTACTGGTTTATACTGGATTATACTGTTTTTTACTGGTTTATACTGGTTTATACTGGTTTGCACTGATTTAAACTGGTTTTTTACTGGTTTTTACTGGTTTATACTGGTTTTTACTGGTTTATACTGGATTATACTGGTTTTTACTGGTTTTTACCGTTTTTTACTGTTTTATACTGGTTTATACTGGGAGCCCCAGGAGGAGAAGGGGGCGTGGCTTTGACAAAAGGGGCGTGGCTTTGTCGGAAGGGGCGTGGCTTTGGCCGCTGTGGGCGTGGCTTAGGCCGCTGTGGGCGTGGCTTTGTCCGTTGATTGACAGCCGGGTCTAAGCCACGCCCCCTTGTGCCGCAGGGGCGGGGCCATCGTGGTGATGTCATCGATCGCCGGCTACCAGCCAATGGCGGTGAGTGCTGCTGGGGATACTGGTTTGTACTGGTTTATACTGGTTTATACTGGTTTATACTGGTTTATACTGGTTTATACTGGTTTATACTGGTTTATACTGGTTTAAACTGGTTTTACTGGGAGGGACAGATTTGTACTGGTTTATACTGGTTTATACTGGTTTATACTGGTTTATACTGGTTTTACTGGTTTAAACTGGTTTATACTGGTTTATACTGGTTTATACTGGTTTATACTGGTTTATACTGGTTTTACTGGGAGGGACAGATTTGTACTGGTTTATACTGGTTTATACTGGTTTATACTGGTTTATACTGGTTTTACTGGTTTAAACTGGTTTATACTGGTTTATACTGGTTTTACTGGTTTATACTGGTTTAAACTGGTTTGTACTGTTTATACTGGTTTTACTGATTTATACTGGTTTGGACTGGTTTATACTGGTTTGGACTGGTTTATACTGGTTTGGACTGGTTTATACTGGTTTATACTGGAAGGAACAGGTTTGTACTGGTTTATACTGGTTTATACTGGTTTATACTGGTTTGTACTGGGAGGGACAGATTTGTACTGGTTTATACTGGTTATACTGGTTTATACTGGTTTATACTGGTTTATACTGGTTATACTGGTTTGTACTGGTTTATACTGGTTTTACTAGGAGGGGATTTGGGGTTACTGGTTTATACTGGTTTGTACTGGGATGGGCTCAGGGGTTACTGGTTTGAACTGGGATGAACTGGGAGGGCGTTTGGGGGTTACTGGGATGAACTGGGAACGCACTTTTCCTTAATGGTTTATACTGGTTTGGGGTTTTTGGTTACTGGTTTGGGGTTTTTTCTTACTGGTTTATACTGGGATGAACTGGGATGAACTGGGAGGGGGTTTGGGGTCACTGGGAGGGGGTTTGGGGTCACTGGGATGAACTGGGAATGTGATTTCCCTTACTGGTTTGTACTGGTTTGGTGTTTTTGGTTACTGGTTTGTACTGGTTTGGGGTTTTTTGTTACTGGTTTTGGGTTTTTTCTTACTGGTTCATACTGGGATGAACTGGGAGGGGGTTTGGGGGTCACTGGGAGGGGATTTGGGGTCACTGGTTTGAACTGGGAACGCATTTCCCCTTACTGGTTTGTACTGGTTTGGGGTTTTTTGTTACTGGTTTGTACTGGGATGGGCTGTGGGCGTGTCCGGGCGTATGCTAATGAGGTGGGCGTGTCCCGGTGACGTCACAGGGGCGGGGCCCGTACAGCGTCAGTAAAACCGCCCTGCTGGGGCTGGACTGGGAGGGGCTGTGGCCTTACTGGTTTGGACTGGTTCATACTGGTTTGGGGGTTTTTTCTTACTGGTTTATACTGGGATGAACTGGGATGAACTGGGAGGGGATTTGCGGTCACTGGTTTGAACTGGGAACGCATTTTCTCTTACTGGTTTGGGGTTTTCCCGTACTGGTTTATACTGGGATGGGATTTTTTCTCACTGGTTTGTACTGGTTTGGGGTTTTTTCTTACTGGTTTGTACTGGGATGAACTGGGATGAACTGGGAATGGTTCTGAGGTCATTGGGATGAACTGGGAACGCATTTCCCCTTACTGGTTTGGCATTTTTCCTTACTGGTTTATACTGGTTTGGGGTTTTTTGTTACTGGTTTGTACTGGGGTGGGTCGGGGGCGTGTCCAGGCATATGCTAATGAGGGGGGCGTGTCCCGGTGACGTCACAGGGGCTGGGCCCGTACAGCGTCAGTAAAACCGCCCTGCTGGGATTGGTCAGCGCCCTCAGCCCGGAGCTGCTGCCCCGCGGGATCCGCATCAACGGCGTCGCCCCGGGGCTGATCCGCACCCGCTTCAGCGCCGCCGTGAGTGGCACTGGGGTTACTGGTTTATACTGGTTTATACTGGGAGGGGATGGGGAAAAAAAATGGGGAGAAACGGGGAAAAAACGGTGAAAAAACGGCGAAAAACGGGGGGAAAACGGGGAAAAAATGGGGGGAAAATGGGGAATAAAGGGTTAAAATGGCGGTTTGGGGTTACTGGGAGGGACTGGTTTGTACTGGTTTATACTGGTTTATACTGGGAGGGGGGAAACAGCGAAAAAACGGCAAAAAACGGGGAAAAAACGGGGAAAAAAATGGCGAAAAACGGGGAAAAAATGGGCGGGAAATGAGGAAAAATGGAGATTAAAGGGTTAAAACGGGGTTTGGGGTTACTGGTTCGGACTGGTTTGGACTGGTTTTATACTGGTTTGTACTGGTTTATACTGGGAGGGGGAAAATGGGAGAAAATGGTGACAAATGGGGAAAAAACGGCGAAAAATGGGGAAAAACGGGCGGGAAATGAGGAAAAATGGGGATGAAAGGGTTAAAATGGCGGTTTGGGGTTACTGGTTTGGACTGGTTTTATACTGGTCCATACTGGTTTATACTGGGAGGGGATGGGAAAAAACGGGGGGAGAAACAGGGAAAAAATGGGGAAAAAATGACGAAAAACGGGGAAAAAATGGGGAAAAAATGGGGAAAAAATGATGAAAAATGGAGATTAAAGGGTTAAAAGGGGGTTTGGGGTTACTGGTTTGTACTGGTTTGTACTGGTTTGTACTGGTTTTATACTGGTTTGTACTGGTTTATACTGGGAGGAACTGGGAGGGGAAAAATGGGGGAAAAATGGGGAAAAATGGGGAAAAAATGGGGACAAAATGGGGAAAAATGGGGAAAAAATGGGGAAAAAATGATGAAAAATGGGTAAAAAAGGGTTAAAAATGGGGATGAAAGGGTTAAAATGGGGTTTGGGGTTACTGGTTTGGACTGGTTTGTACTGGTTTATACTGGTTTGTACTGGGAGGAGGGGGGAAAAAACGGGGGAGAAACGGGGAAAAAGTGGGAAAAAATGGGGAATAAATGGGGAAAAAAGAGTTAAAAATGGTTAATAAAGGGTTAAAATGGCGGTTTGGGGTTACTGGTTTGTACTGGTTCTTACTGGTTTATACTGGTTTATACTGGGAGGGGATGGGAAAAAACGGGGGGAGAAACGGGGAAAAAACGGGGAAAAAACGGCGAAAAACGGGGAAAAAATGGGGAAAAAATGGGGGGAAAATGGGGAATAAAGGGTTAAAATGGCGGTTTGGGGTTACTGGTTTGGACTGGTTTATACTGGTTTGTACTGGTTTTATACTGGTTTATACTGGTTTGTACTGGTTTATACTGGGAGGGGGAAAATGGGAGAAAATGGTGAAAAATGGGGAAAAAACGGGGAAAAAATGGGGAAAAATGGGGAAAAAATGGGGAAGAAAGGGTTAAAATGGCGGTTTGGGGTTACTGGTTTGGACTGGTTTTATACTGGTTTATACTGGGAGGGACTGGTTTATACTGGGAGGGGGAAAATGGGGGAAAACGGGGAAAAAACGGCAAAAAACCAGCAAAAAACGGGGAAAAAATGGGTGAAAAATGATGAAAAATGGAGATTAAAGGGTTAAAAGGGGGTTTGGGGTTACTGGTTTGTACTGGTTTTATACTGGTTTTATACTGGTTTGTACTGGTTTATACTGGTTTGTACTGGGAGGGGGGGAAAAAACGGGGGAAAAACGGGGAAAAAACGGCGAAAAACGGGGAAAAATGATGAAAAATGGGGAAGAAAGGGTTAAAATGGGATTTGGGGTTACTGGTTTTTACTGGTTTTATACTGGTTTGTACTGGTTTATACTGGGAGGGACTGGGTGGGAAAAAACGGGTAAAAAAATGGGCAAAAAGGGAGAAAAATGGGGAAAAAATGGGGGAAAATGGGGAAAAAATGGGCAAAAAAGGGTTTAAACTGGTTTATACTGCTTTATACTGGTTTTTACTGGTTTATACTGGTTTGTACTGGTTTATACTGGTTTTTACTGGTTTTTACTGGTTTATACTGGTTTTTACTGGTTTTTCCAGCTGTGGGAGGACGAGGCCACGCGGGATCAGGCGCTGGCGGCACTGGGAGCCCAGAGGTGAGAAACCAGTACGGACCAGTATGGCCCAGTATGGCCCAGTTCCCTCCCAGTACAAACCAGTCCAAACCAGTAACCCCAAACCCCTTTTTAACCCTTTATTCCCCACATTTCCCCCATTTTGCCCATTTTTTCCCATTTTCTCAATTTTTTCCCCATTTTTTGCCCGTTTTTCCCCCATTTTCCCCCTCCCAGTCCCTCCCAGTATAAACCAGTAACTCCCAATCCTTTCCAAGTCCCTCCCAGTACAAACCAGTCCAAACCAGTAACCCCAAACCCCTTTTTAACCCTTTATTCCCCACATTCCCCCATTTTCCCCCATTTTTTCCCCATTTTTCCCCATTTTTCCCCATTTTTCCCCGTTTTTCCCCCATTTTTTCCCCTCCCAGTCCCTCCCAGTATAAACCAGTATAAACCAGTCCAAACCAGTAACCCCAAACCCCTTTTAATCCCCATTTCCCCCATTTTTAACCCTTTATTCCCCACATTTCCCGTTTTTTGCCCGTTTTTTCCCCGTTTTTCCCCCATTTCCCCCTCCCAGTCCCTCCCAGTCCCTCCCAGTACAAACCAGTACAAACCAGTAACTCCCAATCCCTTTTTAACCCTTTATTCCCCACATTTCCCCCATTTCTCCCCCATTTTTCCCCATTTTTCCCCGTTTTTTCCCCATTTTTTCCCCATTTTTTTGCCCATTTCCCCCCATTTTTCCCTCCCAGTCCCTCCCAGTACAAACCAGTATAAACCAGTACAAACCAGTCCAAACCAGTAACCCCAAATCCCATTTAATCCCCATTTCCCCCATTTTTAACCCTTTATTCCCCACATTCTCCCCGTTTTTCCCCGTTTTTCCCCATTTTTTGCCCGTTTTTCCCCATTTTTTCCCCTCCCAGTACCTCCCAGTATAAACCAGTAACTCCCAATCCCCTCCCAGTACAAACCAGTCCAAACCAGTAACCCAAACCCCTTTTTAACCCTTTATTCCCCATATTTCCCCATTTTCCCCCATTTTTCCCATTTTTTCCCCATTTTTTCTCAGTTTTTCCCCATTTTTCCCCATATTTTCCCCATTTTCCCCCATTTTCCCCCTCCCAGTCCCTCCCAGTCCAAACCAGTCCAAACCAGTCCAAACCAGTAACCCCAAATCCCTTTTTAACCCTTTATTCCCAACATGTCCCCCATTTCTCCTCCATTTTTTCCATTTTTTCCCCATTTTTTCCCCGTTTTTTGCCCGTTTTTTCCCCATTTTTTCCCCTTTTTTCCCAATTTTTCCCCCTCCCAGTCCCTCCCAGTCCCTCCCAGTATAAACCAGTACAAACCAGTAACCCCAAATCCCTTTTAATCCCCATTTCCCCCATTTTTAACCCTTTATTCCCCACATTTCCCTTATTTTTGCCCATTTTCCCCCATTTTTCCCCCATTTTTCCCCATTTTTTCCCATTTTTTCCCCCATTGTCCCCCATTTTCCTCTCCCAGTCCCTCCCAGTATAAACCAGTTACTCCCAATCCCCTCCCAGTACAAACCAGTCCAAACCAGTAACCCCAAACCCCTATTTAACCCTTTATTCCCCACATTTCCCCCATTTTGCCCATTTTTAGCCCATTTTTCCCCATTTTTCCCCCATTTTCCCCCATTTTTCCCCTCCCAGTATAAACCAGTCCAAACCAGTAACCCCAGTCCCCCCCCCAGGCTGGGCTCCCCGCAGGACGTGGCTCAGGCCGTGCTGTTCCTGGTGTCCCCCAGCGCCGCCTTCGTGGCCGGACAGACCCTGCTGGTGGCCGGGGGGGCGCGGCCGCGCCTCTGACCCCGCCCTCCTCATCAATATGCAAATTTATGCTAATTAAATTGGAAATAAATTTGAGTTTTCAAGTGATAATTGGGATTGGGGGTTAGTGGTTTGTACTGGTTTGTACTGGGAGGAACTGGGAGAGACTGGGAGGGACTGGGAGGGGTCCAGACACGTCTCTGACCACGCCCCCTCATCAGTATGCAAATCTATGCTAATTAGATGCAAAAAAATTGCATTTTCAAGTTATAATTGGGATTCATGGTTACTGGTTTGGACTGGTTTGTACTGGGAGGGACTGGGAGGGACTGGGAGGGGACTGGGAGGAGAGTGGACACGTCTATGACCACACCCCCATCATTAATATGCAAATTTATGCTAATTAGATGCCAAATAAAATCAATTGCGGCGATTATAATTGGGGTTGGGGGTTACTGGTTTGTACTGGGAGGGACTGGGAGGGACCCTGCTGGTGGCCGGGGGGGCGCGGCCCCGCCTCTGACCACGCCCACCTCGTTAATATGCAAATTTATGCTAATTAGATGCGAAATAAAATGGATTGTGGCAATGGTAATTGGGATTGGGTGTTACTGGTTTGTACTGGGAGGGACTGGGAGGGACCCTGCTGGTGGCCGGGGGGGCGCGGCCGCGCCTCTGACCACGCCCTCCTCATTAATATGCAAATTTATGCTAATTAGAGTGGAAATAAAATCTATTCTAGCAATGGTAATTGGGGTTGGTGGTTACTGGTTTGTACTGGGAGGGACTGGGACAGACTGGGAGGAGACTGGGAGGGGTCCGGACACGTTCCTGACCACGCCCACATCATTAATATGCAAATTTATGCAAATTAGTTGCGAAATAAAATCAATTATATTAGTGCATGTTGGTATTGGGGGTTACTGGTTGGGACTGGGAGGCACTGGGAGGAGTCCAGACACGACTCTGACCACGCCCGCCTCATCAATATGCAGATTTATGCTAATTAGACGCGAAATAAAATCGATTGTGATAATGATAATTGGGGTTGGTGGTTACTGGTTTGGACTGGGAGGGACTGGGAGGGACTGGGAGGGGTTTAGACACGCCTAGCTCATTATTATGCAAATTTATGCTAATGAGAGCGGGAATAAATGTGAATACGCTGATGGAGATGGGGTTACTGGTTTGTACTGGTTTGTACTGGGAGGGGACTGGGACGGGTTTTAAACACTCCTAGCTCATTAATATGCAAATTAATGCTAATGAGAGGCGGGAACCGATTTAAATACACCTCCATCCCGCCCACCTTTAACATGCAAATTTATGCAAATCCCACACTTTTTTATTTTTTGTGAATATTTTTTTATTATTATTTTTCCCATTCCGGAGCCAAAACCCCCCAAAAAAAACCCCAAAAAAACCCCAAAAAAAACCCCCAAAAAAACCCCAAAAATTCCCATTTCCGGGTTGGGGGCGGGGCCAACACCGAGGCCACGCCCCCTTTTCCCGTCAGCCAATAGGAGGGGAGGGGGCGTGGCCAAAGGGGAAAGGGGCGGAGCCAGAGCCAAAGCCACGCCCCCTTTTCCCGCCAGCCAATAGGAGGGGAGGGGGCGTGGCCAAAGGGGGAAAGGGGCGGAGCCGATCTCACCTGGAAAGGAAAAGGGGCGGAGTTAAAGGGGAACTGGTTTATACTGGTTTGTACTGGTTTATACTGGTTTATACTGGGAATGGGTTTGGGGTTACTGGTTTGTACTGGGAATGGGTTTGGGGTTACTGGTTTGTACTGGGAATGGGTTTGGGGTTACTGGTTTGTACTGGGAATGGGTTTGGGGTTACTGGTTTGTACTGGTTTGGGGTTTGGGGTCACTGGTTTGTACTGGGATGGGCTTTGGGGTTACTGGTTTGTACTGGGATGAACTGGGAGGGGTTTTGGGGGTTACTGGGAGGGGGTTTGGGGTTACTGGTTTATACTGGGAATGGGTTTTCTCTTACTGGTTTGGGTTTTTTTCTTACTGGTTTATACTGGGATGGGCTCTGGGGTTACTGGTTTGTACTGGGATGAACTGGGATGAACTGGGAGGGGGTTTGGGGTTACTGGGATGAACTGGGAACTGGTTTTCCCTTACTGGTTTATACTGGTTTGGGCTCTGGGGTTACTGGTTTAAACTGGTTTGAACTGGGATGAACTGGGAGGGGGTCGGGGAAGGTGTTAAGGGGTCCGAACCGGTCCGAACTGGTTTATACTGGTTTATACTGGTTTATACTGGTTTATACTGGGAGGGGCTCACATGGTCTGGGACGAGAAGAGCCCCGAGAGCGTCAAACACTGAGAGGCCAAATTCAGCGCCGGGCTCAGGGCTGGGGGGAGAAATTTGGGGGTCAGGGGGGTCCCAAAATTTGGGAATTCCCAAAATTCCCAAAATTCCCAAAATTCCCGAAATTTTCCCCAAAAATTTCCCGAAATTCCCGCAAAAAACGCCCCAAAAATGACCCAAAATCGCCCAAAAATGACCCAAATTTGCCCAAAATGGCCCCAAAATCAGCCCAAGTTTGGGGTCAGGGGGGTCCCCGAAATTCGGGAATCCCCAAATTCCCAAAATTCCCAAAATTCCCAAAATTATCCCCAAAAATTCCCCGAAATTCCCGCAAAAAACGCCCCAAAAATGACCCAAATTGACCCAAATTTGCCCAAAATCAGCCCAAGTTTGGAGTGGGGGAGGGGAAATTTGGGGTTGGGGGGTCCCCGAAATTCCCAAAATCCCAAATTCCCAAAATTCCCAAAATTCCCGAAATTATCCCCAAAAATTTCCCGAAATTCCCGCAAAAACGCCCCAAAAATGACCCAAAATGGCCCCGAAATGACCCAAAATCAGCCCAAGTTTGGGGTGGGGGAGGGGAAATTTGGGGTCGGGGGGGTCCCAAAATTCCCAAAATCCCAAAATTCCAAAAATTCCCGAAATTATCCCCAAAAATTTCCCGAAATTCCCGTAAAAAACGCCCCAAAAATGACCCAAATTTGCCCAAAATGGCCCCGAAATGACCCAAAATCAGCCCAAGTTTGGGGTGGGGGAGGGGAAATTTGGGGTCAGGGGGGTCCCCGAAATTCCCAAAATCCCAAATTCCCAAAATTCCCAAAATTCCCAAAATTATCCCCAAAAATTTCCCGAAATTCCTGCAAAAAACGCCCCAAAAATGACCCAAAATAACCAAAAAATGACCCAAAATGACCCAAAATCAACCCAAGTTTGGGGTGGGGGAGGGGAAATTTGGGGGTCAGGGGGGTCCCCGAAATTCCCAAAATCCCAAATTCCCAAAATTCCCAAAATTCCCAAAATTATCCCCAAAAATTTCCCGAAATTCCCGCAAAAAACGGCCCAAAATTGACCCAAAATAACCCAAAAATGACCCAAAATGACCCAAAATCAGCCCAAGTTTGGGGTGGGGGAGGGGAAATTTGGGGGTCAGGGGGGTCCCCGAAATTCGGGAATCCCCAAATTCCCAAAATTCCCAAAATTCCCGAAATTATCCCCAAAAATTTCCCGAAATTCCCGCAAAAAACGCCCCAAAAATGACCCAAAATCGCGAAAAATTGACCCAAATTTGCCCAAAATCAGCCCAAGTTTGAGGTGGGGGAGGGGAAATTTGGGGTTGGGGGGTCCCCGAAATTTGGGAATTCCCAAAATTCCCAAAATTATCCCAAAATTCCCGAAATTATCCCCAAAAATTTCCCGAAATTCCCGCAAAAAACGCCCCAAAAATGACCCAAAATGACCCAAAAATGACCCAAATTTGCTCCAAAATCAACCCAAGTTTGGGGTGGGGGAGGGGAAATTTGGGGTCGGGGGGGACCAAATTTGGGAATCCCAAAATTCCCAAAATTCCCAAAATTTTCCCAAAAATTTCCCGAAATTCCCGCAAAAAACGCCCCAAAATTGACCAAAATTACCCAAATTTGCCCAAAATGGCCCCAAAATCAACCCAAGTTTGGGGTGGGGGAGGGGAAATTTGGGGTTGGGGGGGCCCAAATTTGGGAAATCCCAAAATTCCCAAAATTCCCAAAATTCCCAAAATTCTCCCCAAAAATTTCCCGAAATTCCCACAAAAAACGCCCCAAAATTGCCCAAAATTTACCAAAAATTACCCAAAATCAGCCCAAGTTTGGAGTGGGGGAGGGGAAATTTGGGGTTGGGGGGGTCCCAAAATTCGGAAATTCCCAAAATTCCCAAAATTCCCAAAATTCCCGAAATTATCCCCAAAAAATTCCCGAAATTCCCGCAAAAAACGCCCCAAAATTGACCCAAAATGGCCCCGAAATGACCCAAAATGGCCCCAAATACAGCCCAAGTTTGGGGTGGGGGAGGGGAAATTTGGGGTGGGGGGGTCCCAAATTTGGGAATCCCCAAATTCCCAAAATTCCCAAAATTCCCAAAATTATCCCCAAAAATTTCCCGAAATTCCCACAAAAAACGCCCCAAAATTGACCCAAAATGACACAAATTTGCCCCAAAATCAACCCAATTTGGAGTGGGGGAGGGGAAATTTGGGGTCAGGGGGGTCCCCGAAATTCCCAAAATCCCAAATTCCCAAAATTCCCAAAATTCCCGAAATTATCCCCAAAAATTTCCCGAAACTCCCGCAAAAAACGCCCCAAAAATGACCCAAAATCGCCCAAAATGGCCCCAAAATTAGCCCAAAATGGCCCCAAATTTTTGGGTTCCCCCCACCCCCAAATCCCAAATTTTGGGTTTCCCACCCCCAAAACCCCCAAATTTTTGGGATCCCACCCCAAATTTTTCTGTTTCCCCACCCCAAACCCCCCAAATTTTTGGGGTCCCCCCAAATTTTTTGGGTTTCCCACCCCAAACCCCCCAAATTTTTGGGGTCTCCCCAAATTTTTAGGTTCCCCCTCCCAAAATATCCAATTTTTCGACTTCTACCCCTCCCAAAATCTCCAAATTTTTGGCTCCCCCTCCCAAAACCCCCAAATTTTTGGGTTTCCCCCCCCAACCCCCCAAATTTTTGGGGTCCCCTCAAATTTTTGGGGTCCCCCCAAATTTTTGGGTTTCCCACCCCAAAACCCCCAATCTTTGGGGTCCCACCCCAAATCCCCAAAATTTTTGTCTCCCCCACCCCCAAACCCCCAAAATTTTGGGGTTTACCACCCCAAACCCCCCAAATTTTTGGGGTTCCCCTCCTAAAATCCCAAATTTTTGGGGTCCCACCCCAAACCCCCAAATTTTGGCTCTTTTACCCCAAAATATCAAATTTTTTGCCCCCTGTCCCTCCCCCAAACCCCAAATTTTTGTGTTTCCCACCCCAAATTTTTGGGTTTTCCCACCCCAAACCCCCAAATTTTTGGGGTCCCACCCCAAAACATCCAATTTTTCGCCTTCTGCCCTTCCCCAAACCCCAAATTTTTGGGTTCCCACCCCATATTTTTGGGGTCCCCCCACCCCAAACCCCCAAATTTTTGGGGTTCCCCTCCTAAAACCCCAAATTTTGGGGTCTCCCACCCAAAACCCCCCAAATTTTTGGGGTCCCACCCCAAAATATTCAATTTTTCGCCTTTTCCCCCTCCCCAAAACCCCAAATTTTTGGGTTTCCCCACCCCAAAATCCCCAAATTTTTGGGGTCCCACCCAAAACCCCCAAATTTCGGGGCCCCCCCCCCCACAAAACCCCAAATTTTTGGGGTTCCCACCCCCAAATCTCCATTTTTTCAACTCCTGCCCCCAAACCCCCCAAATTTTTGTGTTTCCCACCCCAAATTTTTGGGTCCCCCCACCCCAAAACCCCCAAATTTTTGGGGTCCCCCCAAATTTTTGGGGTCCCACCCCAAAATCTCCAATTTTTCAACTTCTGCCTCTCCCCCAAACCCCAAATTTTTGGGTTTCCACCCCCAAACCCCCCAAATTTTTGGGACTCCACTCCAAATTTCGGGTCTCCCCCCACCCCCAAACCCCCCAAAGTTTTTGGGTCCCCCCCAAATTTTGGCGTCCCCCGAAAACCCCCCAAATTTTTGGGCTTCCACCCCCAAATTTTTTGGGTTTCCCACCCCAAACCCCAAATTTTTAGGGTCCCCCCAACTCCAAATCCCCAAATTTTTCTCCCCCCCACCCAAAAATATCCAAATTTTTGGTGTCACCCACCCAAAATCCCCCAAATTTTGGGGTTTCCCCCCCTAAAAACCCCAAATTTTTGGGTTTCCCACCCCAAATTTTTGTGTTCCCCACCCCAAATTTTTCTGTTTCCCCTCCCAAACCCCCCAAATTTTTGGTTTCCCCCCCAAATTTCGGGGTCCCCCCAAATTTACCTGTGAGGGCGGCGGGGTTGAGCCCCCCCAGGGGGTTCAGGGCCCCGTTGAGCTGCTGAAGCGCCGCCTGAGCCGGGGCCGGCAGCTGCAGCCCCGAGCCTGGAAAACACCAAAAACACCGGAATTAGACCCAAAATCTGCTCCGGGGAGGTGGGAAATGCCAAAATGGGAGAGAGCGACATCGAAAACCCCAAAAAAAACCCCAAAAAAACCCCAAAAAAGTCAAAAATTGGCTCAAAATCGGTCCAAAATCGGCCTAAAATTGGTCCAAAATCAACCCAAAATTAACCTCAAAATCAGCCCAAAATCAGCCCAAAATCAACCCCAAATCGGTTAAAAATCGACCCGAAATTGGCTAAAAATCGGCCCCAAATCAGCCAAAAATCAACCCCAAATTGGCCCCAAATCAGCCCCAAAATCGGCCCAAAATTGGTCAAAAATCGACCCCAAATCAGCCCAAAATTGGTCCCAAATTGGTCCAAAAATGGCCTCAAATTGGCCGAAAATTGGCTCAAAATCGACCCAAAATTAGTCCAAAATTGGTCCAAAATTGGTCCCAAATTGACCCAAAATCGCCCCCAAAATCAACCCCAAATCAGCCCCAGATTAGCCCCAAAATCGGCCCCAAATCAGCCAAAAATCAACCCAAAATCGGCTCAAAATCGACCCAAAATTCGCTAAAAATCAGCCCCAAAATCAGCCAAAAATCAAACCAAAATCAGCCCCAAATTGGTCCAAATTGGCCCAAAATTGGTCCCAAAATAGACCCAAGATCGGCCCCAAATTGGTCCAAAATCGGCTCAAAATTGGCCCCAAATTGGTCCAAAATCAGCGCCAAAATTGGTCCAAAATTGGCCCCAAATTGGCCCCAAATTGGCCCCAAAATAGACCCAAAATTGGCTAAAAATTGGTCCCAAAATAGACCCAAAATCGGCCCCAAAATCAACCCCAAAATCAGCCCAAAATTGGATCAAAATCGGCTCAAAATCGGCCCAAAATTGGCTTAAAAGTGGCTCAAAATCGACCCAAAATTGGTCCAAAATCGGCTCAAAATTGGTCCAAAATCGGCCCCAAATTGGCCCAAAATCAGCCCAAAATTGGTCCAAAATCGGTCCAAAATCAGCCCCAAAAGCAACCCCAAATTTTAACCAGTTTTAACCAAAATACCCATTTTTAACCAAAATACCCACTTTTAACCAAAATACCGATTTTTCACCCAAATTTCCTCATTTTTTCTGCATTTTTCACCCAAATTTCCCCATTTTTGCTGCCATTTTTCACCCAAATTCCGCCATTTTTGCCGCCATTTTCCTCCCACATTTCCCCATTTTTCGCTCTAAAATCCTCATTTTTCATCCTAAAATCTCCATTTTTTCACCGTTTTTCACCAAATTTCCCTATTTTTTCCTCCATTTTTCACCCAAATTTCTCCATTTTTTCCCGCCATTTTCCTGCCATTTTCCCGCCATTTTTTCCGCCATTTTCCTCTAGAATTTCCCCATTTTTCGCTCTAAAATCCCCATTTTTTGCTCTAAAATCCCCATTTTTCACCCAAATTTCCCCATTTTTTCCAGCATTTTCCCCATTTCCCCCCGTTTTTCACCGAAATTTCCTCATTTTTTCCCCTCATTTTTCCCCCCAAAATCCCCATTTTTCACCCAAATTCCCCCATTTTTTCCGCCATTTTCCTCCAATATTTCCCCATTTTTCATCCTAAAATCCCCATTTTTTCACCATTTTTCACCATTTTTTCATAATTTTCCCCCCTACTTTTCCCCCATTTTTTCCGCCATTTTTCCCCATAAAATCCCCATTTTTCGTCCTAAAATCCCCATTTTTTGACCATTTTTCCCCATTAAATCTCCATTTTTTGTCCTATAATCCCCATTTTTTGCTCTAAAATCCCC
Organism: Taeniopygia guttata; assembly: GCF_048771995.1. NCBI lineage: Eukaryota > Metazoa > Chordata > Aves > Passeriformes > Estrildidae > Taeniopygia > Taeniopygia guttata. The sequence goes on from NC_133061.1 coordinate 624,183, forward strand.
ATTTTTTCACTCAAATTTCCCAATTTTTTCCGCCTTTTTTTCCCGCCATTTTTCCCCATTCTTTCCGCCATTTTCCTCCCTAATTCCCACATTTTTTGCTCTAAAATCCCCATTTTTTCACCGTTTTTCCCCATTTTTTCTCCTAAAATCCCCATTTTTTCCCAATTTTTCACCCAAATTTCCCTATTTTTTCCGCCATTTTTTCCGCCATTTTCCCGCCATTTTCTCCGCCATTTTCCTCCTGAATTTCACCATTTTTCCCCCTAAAATCTCCATTTTTTGCCCTAAAATCCCCATTTTTCTTCCTAAAATCCCCATTTTTTCCCCATTTTTACCCAAATTTCCCTCAATTTTTGACCCAAATTTCTCCATTTTCCCCCACCAAATTTCCCCCATCCTTTCCGCCACTTTCCCCTATAAAATCCCCATTTTTCATCCTAAAATCCCCATTTTTTCACCATTTTTCCCCATTTTTTCACCATTTTTCCCCATTTTTTCACCCAAATTTCCCAATTTTTTACCAAAATCTCCTTTTTTCCCCAAAATCCCCAAATTCCTCCCACCTTCGGCGAGCTTGGCCATGAGCTGCAGCCTCCCCGCGGCCGTGCCGAGCTCGGGCTCGTCCCCGCAGGTGAGGGGGGCGGTGATTCCCGTCCGGCCGTGCCCCAAATCCGCCTTTTTCACCCCAAATCCGCCTTTTGCACCCCAAATCCCCCTTTTTCACCCCAAATCCCCCTTTTGCACCCCAAAATAACCACTTTGCACCTAAATACCCATTTTTCACCCAAATTCACCCATTTTTTCTCCATTTTTCACCCAAATTTCCTCATTTTTTACCCTATTTTTCAGCCAAATTTCCCAATTTTTCCACCATTTTCTCCCCAATTTTCCCCCATTTTTTCCGCCATTTTCCTCCACAATTTCCCCATTTTTTGCCCTAAAATCCCCATTTTTTCACCATTTTCCCCCATTTTTTCACCATTTTTCACCCAAAGTTCCCCATTTCTTCCGCCATTTTCCTCCAGAATTCCCCCATTTTTCGCTCTAAAATCTCCATTTTTTCACCGTTTTTTTCCATTTTTTCACTGAAAATCCCCATTTTTCATCCTAAAATCTTCATTTTTTCACCATTCTTCCCCATTTTTTCACCCAAATTTCCCCATTTTTGCCGCCATTTTCCCCCCACAAAATCCCCATTTTTCCCCATAAAATTCCCATTTTTTGTCCTAAAATCTCCATTTTTTCACCGTTTTTCACCCACATTTCCCCATATTTTCACCCAAATTTCACAATTTTTTACCAAAATCCCCATTTTTTCCTCACCTTCGGCCAGCTTGGCCATGAGCTGCAGCCTCCCCGCGGCCGTGCCGAGCTCGGGCTCGTCCCCGCAGGTGAGGGGGGCGGTGATTCCCGATGACGTCACTCCCGATGACGTCATTGCCGATGACGTCACTCCAGGTGTGGCTCCAGGTGTGGCTCCAGGTGTGCCCTCGGGGAAGGTGACGTCGCTGGAGCCGTCGGGCCGCTCGCTCACCTGCCCCACGCGCATCGGCCGCCCGGCCAGCTCGAAGCCGTTCAGCTGCTCCAGCGCCCGCCGCGCGCACTCCGCCTCCGAGAACTGCGTTTGGGGAAAAAAACAGGGGTTTTGGGAAAAATGACAATTTTGGGGATTTTTTTGACAAAAAATGGCTTTTTTTTGGGCAAAAAATGGGATTTTTCATGGAAAAAATGGCTTTTTTTTGGCTGCTCTTTGGAGAAAAAATGGGATTTTTTGGGGATATTTTGGGGAAAAAAATTGGGTTTTTTGGTGAAAAAATGGGATTTTTTGGGGGAAAAAATGGGGATTTTTCGGGGAAAAATGGCTTTTTTTTGGGGGATTTTTTTCAGGAAAAAATGGGGTTTTTTGGGGATTTTTTGGCAAAAAAATGGGGTTTCTTTGGGGAAAAAAGTGGCTTTTTTCAAGGAAAAAATGGCTTTTTTTAAGGGAAAAAAATGGGGTTTTTCGAGGAAAAAATGGGATTTTTTGGTGAAAAAAATGGGGGTTTTCAGTAAAAAAAAGCTATATTTTTGGCAATTTTTTGGGGAAAAAATGGGTTTTTTTCTGGACTTTTTGGGGAAAAAATGGGATTTTTTGGGGAAAAATTGGGATTTTTGGGGGATTTTTTGGTGAAAAAATGGGATTTCTTCAGGGAAAAAATGGGGATTTTTCAGTGAAAAAATGGGATTTTTCAAGGAAAAAAATGGCTTTTTTCTGGGAAAAAAATGGGGTTTTTTGGTGAAAAAATGGGGATTTTTCAGTGAAAAAATGGCTTTTTTCGGGTAAAAAACGGGATTTTTTTGGGGATTTTTTTCGCAAAAAATGGGGTTCTTTGTGGAAAAAAATGGGGATTTTCTGAAGATTTTTTGGGGAAAAAATGGGGATTTTCGGTGAAAAAATGGGGTTTTTTTGGGATTTTTTGGGGAAAAAAGGGGATTTTTTGGGGATTTTTTTGGAGAAAAAATGGGATTTTTTGTGGATTTTTTGGGGAAAAAAAGGGATTTTTTCGAGGAAAAAATGGAGTTTCTTTGGTGAAAAAAATGGGGATTTTTTGGGAAAAAATGGGATTTCTTTGGATTTTTTTGGAGAAAAAATGGGATTTTTGGTAAAAAATGGGGTTTCCCCACGCGCATCGGCCGCCCGGCCAGCTCGAAGCCGTTCAGCTGCTCCAGCGCCCGCCGCGCGCACTCCGCCTCCGAGAACTGCGTTTGGGGAGAAAAACGGGGTTTTTGGTGAAAATTGGGATTTTTTGTGATTTTTTTAGAGAAAAAATGGCGCTTTTTTGTGAAAAGACGGGGGTTTTTCGGTGAAAAAATGGCTTTTTTCAGGGAAAATATGGGTTTTCTTTGTGAAAAAAATGGGGGGTTTTCGATGAAAAAATGGCTTTTTTCAGGGAAAAAATGTGGATTTTTTTCGGGATTTTTTTGGGGAAAAAATTGGGGTTTTTTGTGATTTTTTTGGGAAAAAATGGGATTTTTTCGGGGAAAAATTGTGGATTTTTTGGTGAAAAAATGGGGATTTTTGGGGAAAAAAATGGCAGTTTTTGGGGAAAAGATGGGGATTTTTTGGTGAAAAAATGGCTTTTTTAGGACAAAAATGGGGTTTTTTGGGGAAAAAATGGCTTCTTTTTGGAGATTTTTTGGGGAAAAAATGGGATTTTTTCAGTGAAAAAATGGGGATTTTTGGGGAAAAAATGGCTTTTTTCGGGGAAAAAATGGGGATTTTTTGGGGGAAAAATGGCACTTTTGAGAAGCCGTTCAGGTGCTCCAGTGCCCGCCGCGCGCACTCCGCCTCCGAGAACTGCCAGTTTGGGGGGAAAACAGGGGATTTTGGTAAAAATGGGAGAAAAAATGGCTTTTTTAGGTTAAAAAATGGCTTTTTGTTGGGGATTTTTGAGTGAAAATTGGGTTATTGGGAAGGAAAATGGAAGTTTTGGGATGGCCCGGGCACACCTGGCACATCTCAGAACACGTGAGGTCAAAATTTGGGTTAAAAATGGAGATTTTTGGTGAAAAATGGAGTTTTTTGGTGAAAAAAAATGGGGATTTTTGGGAAAAAATGGTTTTATTTTGAGGATTTTTTAGAGAAAAAATGTGGCTTTTTTGGGGGAAAAATGGGGTTTCTTGGGCAAAAAATAGGGGTTTTTGAGAAAAAAATGGGGGGTTTTTTGGTGAAAAAATGGGATTTTTTTGGAATTTTTGGGGAAAAATGGGATTTTTTTCTGGTGAAAAATGGCTTTTTTCGGGAAAAAATGGTTTTTTTATGGGGAAAAAATGGGGTTTTTCGGGGAAAAAATGAGGGTTTTTTGGGGAAAAATTGAGGTTTTTTTGAGAAAAAAATGGGGTTTTTTGGGGTTTTTTTGGGGAAAAAATGGGGCTTTTCGGGGGAAAAATGGGGCTTTTGAGAAGCCGTTCAGCTGCTCCAGCGCCCGCCGCGCGCACTCCGCCTCCGAGAACTGCGGCATTTGGGGGGAAAAATGGGGATTTTGGTGAAAATGGGATTTTTTGTGATTTTTTTGGGGAAAAAAATGGGTTTTTTTGGGACTTTTTTGGAGAAAAAATGGGATTTTTTGGCGATTTTTCAGAGAAAAAAATGGGATTCTTTCAGGATTTTTCAGTGAAAAAGTGGGGTTTTTTGGGGATTTTTTTGGGGAAAAAATGGGATTTTTTGGGGATTTTTCAGAGAAAAAATGGGATTTTTTTTGATTTTTCAGAGAAAAAATAGGATTTTTTAGGGATTTTTTTGGGAAAAAAATGGCTTTTTTCAGGAAAAAAATTGGGTTTTTCAGGGAAAAAATTTTGATTTTTTAGTGAAAAATGGCGCTTTTTTTGGGAGAAAAAAATGGGGTTTTTCGGGGAAAAAATGACTTTTTTGCGGATTTTTAGGGGAAAAAATGGGATTTTTTGGGGATTTTTTAGGGAAAAAATGGGATTTTTTTCAGTGAAAAACTGGCTTTTTTCGAGGAAAAAATGGCTTTTTTTAGGGAAAAAAATGCGGGTTTTTCGGTGAAAAAATGAGGATTTTTTGGTGAAAAAATGAGATTTTTTTGGGGATTTTTTTGGGAAAAAATGGGATTTTTCGGTGAAAAAATGGGATTTTTTTCGGGATTTTTTGGGAAAAAATGGCTTTTTTTGGGGGATTTTTTTGGGAAAAAAATGAGATTTTTTTGGGATTTTTCGCAGAAAAAATGAGATTTTTTGGGATTTTTTGGGGAAAAAATGGGATTTTTTGGGGAAAAAATGGCTTTTTTTGGGGATTTTTGGGGGGAAAAAATGGGGTTTTTGTGAAGCCGTTCAGCTGCTCCAGCGCCCGCCGCGCGCACTCCGCCTCCGAGAACTGCCGGGTTGGGGGGAAAAAAGGGGAGTTTTGGTAAAAAATGGGGTTTTTAGGTTAAAAAATGGGATTTTTCAGGGGAAAAACGGCTTTTTTTTGTGAAATAACGGGGCTTTTTCGGTGAAGAAATGGCTTTTTTCGGGGAAAAAAATGGGGGGTTTTCAGTGAAAAGATGGGGATTTTCGGTGAAAAAATTCAGATTTTGGGGAAAAAATGGGATTTTCAGTGAAAAAATGGGGTTTTCAGGTGAAAAAATGGCTTTTTCTGGGGGAAAAAAAGGGGTTTTTTTGGTGAAAAAAAATGGAGATTTTTTGGAAAAAATGGTTGGGGAATTTTTGGGGAAAACATGGGGATTTTCGGTGAAAAGATGGGGATTTTCAGTGAAAAATGGGGGTTTTTGGAGAAAAAATGGGATTTTTTTGGGAAAAAATGGCTATTTTTTGGGGATTTTTTGGGGAAAAAATGGGATTTTTTGGGGAAAAAATGGGGTTTTTTCGGGATTTTTTGGGGGAAAAATTGGGATTTTTTCGGGGAAAAAATCGGAATTTGATGGTGAAAAAATGGCTTTTTTCAGAGAAAAAATGTGGATTTTTTTGGTGAAAAAATGGGATTTTTTGGGGAAAAAATGAGGATTTTTTGGTGAAAAAATGGGGATTTTTGGAAAAAAATGGGATTTTTTTTGGGATTTTTTGGTGAAAAAATGGGATTTTTTTGGGGGAAAAATGGGGATTTAGGAGGAGAAATGGGGATTTTAGGGTTACCTGGGAACACCTGGCACAGGTGAGCTCAAGATTTTGGGGTAATTAGGGAAAAAATGGGGTTTTTTGGTAAAAAATGGGGTTTTGTGAAGCCATTCAGCTGCTCCAGCGCCCGCCGCGCGCACTCCGCCTCCGAGAACTGCCGGTTTTGGGGGAAAAACAAGGGATTTTGGTAAAAAATTTATTTTTTGGGGATTTTTCTGAGAAAAAATGGCTTTTGTCAGGGAAAAAATGGGGGTTTTTTGGCTGTTTTTTGGGGAAAAAATGGGATTTTTACAGGGATTTGCACGCACTCCACCTCCGAGAACTGCAGAGTTTTGGGGAAAAACTGGGAGTTTGTGGTGAAAAAATGGCTTTTTTAGGTGAAAAAATGGGGTTTTTCAATGAAAAAATGGCTTTTTTAGGTTAAAAACTTGCTTTTTTTGGGGAAAAAATGGGGTTTTTCGGAAAAAAAATGGTGATTTTTCGGTGAAAAAATGGCTTCTTTCGGGTAAAAAATGGGATTTTTTTGGGATTTTTTGGGGAAAAAATGGGGTTTTTTGGGGATTTTTCGGAGAAAAAATGGTTTTGGGGGATTTTTTGGGGGAAAAATGGGATTTTTGAGAAGCCGTTCAGCTGCTCCAGCGCCCGCCGCGCGCACTCCGCCTCCGAGAACTGCCAGATTGGGGGAAAATTGGGGGTTTTGGGAAAAAATGGGAATTTTGGGGAAAAAAATGGATATTTTGGGTGAAAAAATGGCTTTTTTCAGGGAAAAAATAGCTTTTTTTTGCAGATTTTTTAGGGAAAAAAATGGTATTTTTCGATGAAAAAATGGGGTTTTTTTGGGGATTTTTTTGGGGAAAAAATGGGATTTTTGAGGATTCTTTTGGGAAAAAATGGGATTTTTTTCGGTGAAAATATGGCTTTTTTCAGTGAAAAAATGGCTCTTTTTGAGGAAAAAATGGCTTTTTTTAGGGAAAAAAATGTGGGTTTTTCGGTGAAAAAATGGGGATTTTTCAGTGAAAAAATGGCCTTTTTCGGGTAAAAAACGGGATTTTTTTGGGAAAAAATGGGGTTTTTTGGGGAAAAAAATGGGGATTTTCTGAAGATTTTTTGGGGAAAAATGGGATTTTTTGGGGGAAAAAATGGGGATTTTCGGTGAAAAAATGGCTTTTTTTGGGATTTTTTGGGGAAAAAATGGGATTTTTTGGGGGGATTTTTCGGTGAAAGTATGGGATTTTTACAAGGATTTGGGCGCAAATCCTTGACAAAATCCCCATTTTTTGTCAAAAATCCCCATTTTTTGTCAAAAATCGCCATTTTTGCCCAAAAATGCCCATTTTTGCCCCAAATTTCGCGGGCGTGCCCCTCACCGTGATGAAGCCGTAGCCTTTGGACTGTCCCGTCTCCGGGTCCCTCATCAGGACGATGCTCTCGATCTGTGGGGGAGGGGCTCAGGTGAGAAAAGGGGGCGGGGCCTCACCTGGGCCACGCCCACCCAAAATTTCCCCAAAATTTCCCCAAAATATCCCCAAAAATCCCACCCAGGTGACCCCAAAATCCCCAAAATCCAATTTTTCACTCCAAAATTCCCATTTTTCACCCCAAAATCCCCATTTTTCACGCTCTATCCGCATTATTATCCCAAAATCCCCATTTTCCCCAAAAAAATCCCCATTTTTAACCCAAAATCCCCATTTTTCATCCAAAAATTCCAATTTTTTCCCCACAAAATACCAATTTTTCACCCAAATTTTAACATTTTTCACTCAAAATCCCCATTTTTCACCCCAAAATTCCCATTTTTCACCCCAAAATCCCCATTTTTAATCCAAAATTCCCATTTTCCCTCCAAAAATCCCAATTTTTTGTCCAAAAATCCCCATTTTTTACCCAAAATCCCCATTTTTCCCTCCAAAAAATCCCCATTTTTATCCAAAAATCCCCATTTTTACCCCCGAAATCCAATTTTTCTGTCCAAAATTTCTGGTTTTTACCCCAAATCTCCATTTGCACCCCAAAAATCTCCACTTTCACCCCAAAATCCCCATTTTTAACCCAAAATCCCCATTTTACCCAAAAGAATCCCCATTTTTTGTCCAAAATTCCCATTTCCCCCTAAAAATTCCCATTTTCCCCCTAAAAATCCCGATTTTCCTCCCAAAATCCCAATTTTCACCCCAAAATTCCCATTTTTGGCTCCAAAATCCCCATTTTCACCCCAAAATCCCAATTTTTTTACCCGAAATCCCCATTTTTCACCCCAAAAATCGCCATTTTTGCCCTAAAATCCCCATTTTTCACCCAAATTTCACCGGGTTTTTTTTGTTTATCCCCTCCCACCTTTACCCAGGTGTGCCCAGGTGTGCCCAGGTGTGCCCAAACCCTAAAATCCCCATTTTTTTCCCAAAATCCCCATTTTTCACCCCAAAATCCCCATTATTTGTCAAAAATCACTATTTTTACCGCAAAATCGCCATTTTTGCCCTAAAATCCCCATTTTTCACCCAAATTTCACCGGGTTTTTTTTGTTTATCCCCTCCCACCTTTACCCATGTGTTCCCACCTGTGCCCATGTTTTCCAAAACCCCCAAAATCCCCATTTTTTTCCCAAAATCCCCATTTTTCACCCCAAAATGGTGATTTTTTGTCAAAAATCACTATTTTTGCCCTAAAATCCCCATTTTTCACCCAAATTTCACCGGGTTTTTTTTGGTTTTCCCCTCCCACCTTTACCCATGTGTTCCCACCTGTGCCCATGTTTTCCAAAACCCCCAAAATCCCCATTTTTAACCCCAAAATCCCCATTTTTAACCCCAAAATCCTCATTTTTTGCTAAAAATCACCATTTTCACCCAAAAATCACTATTTTTGCCCTAAAATCCCCATTTTTCACCCAAATTTCACTGGGTTTTTTTTGTTTATCCCCTCCCAGCTGTGCTCAGGTGTGCCCAGGTGTGCCCAAACCCCAAAATCCCCATTTTTCACCCCAAAATTCCCATTTTTCGTCAAAAATCGCCATTTTTGTCAAAAATCACCATATTCACCCAAAAATCACCATTTTTGCCCTAAAATCCCCATTTTTCACCCAAATTTCGCCGGGTTTTTTTTGCTTATCCCCTCCCAGGTGACCCCAGGTGTGCCCACCTGTGCCCATGTTTTCCAAAACCCCCAAAATCCCCATTTTTTACCCCAAAATGTCATTTTTACCCCAAAAATCACCATTTTTGCCCTAAAATCCCCATTTTTCACCCAAATTTCACCGGGTTTTTTTTGTTTATCCCCTCCCACCCTCCTCCAGGTGTGCCCAGTGACCCAAAATCCCAATTTTTCACCCCAAAATCCCCATTTTTTGTCCAAAAATCTCAAATTTTGGTCAAAAAATCACTATTTTTGCCCTAAAATCCCCATTTTTCACCCAAATTTCACCGGGTTTTTTTTTGTTTATCCCCTCCCACTCTCCCCCAGCTGTGCCCAGTGACCCAAAATCCCATTTTTTCCAAAATCCCCATTTTTCACCCCAAAATCCTCATTTTTTGCTAAAAATCACCATTTCGCCCAAAAATCACTATTTTTGCCCTAAAATCCCCATTTTTCACCCAAATTTCACCGTGTTTTTTTTGTCCATCCCCTCCCACCCTTCCCCAGGTGTGCCTCGCTTTGTCCAAATCCCAAAATCCCAATTTTTCACCCCAAAACCTCAATTTTTTGTCAAAAATCACCATTTTTCACCCAAAATCACCATTTTTGCCCTAAAATCCCCATTTTTCACCCAAATTTCACCGGGTTTTTTTTGTCTATCCCCTCCCACCCTTCCCCAGCTGTGCCCAGGTGTGCCCAGGTGTGCCCTGATGACCCAAAACCCCGAAAATCCCCATTTTTTCCCAAAATCCCCATTTTTCACCCCAAAATGGCGATTTTTCGTCAAAAATCACTATTTTTGCCCTAAAATCCCCATTTTTTACCCAAATTTCACCGGGTTTTTTTTGTTTATCCCCTCCCACCTTTACCCATGTGTTCCCAGCCGTGCCCAGCTGTGCCCAGGTGACCCAAAACCTTCATTTTTCACCCCAAAATGTCATTTTTACCCCAAAAATCACCATTTTTGCCCTAAAATCCCCATTTTTCACCCAAATTTCACCGGGTTTTTTTTGTTTGACTGGTCCCAGCCGTGCCCAGGTGTGCCCAACCCCCAAAATCCCATTTTTTCCCAAAATCCCCATTTTTCACCCCAAAATCCCCATTTTTTGTCAAAAATCACCATTTTAACCCAAAAATCCCCATTTTTGCCCTAAAATCCCCATTTTTCACCCAAATTTCACCGGGTTTTTTTTGTTTATCCCCTCCCAGCCGTACCCAGCTGTGCCCAGGTGTGCCCAGGTGTGCCCATGTTTTCCAAAACCCCCAAAATCCCCATTTTTCACCCAAAATCCCCATTTTTTACCCCAAAATCCCCATTTTTGGTCAAAAATCACCATTTTTGCCCTAAAATCCCCATTTTTCACCCATATTTCACCGGGTTTTTTTTGTTTTTCCCCTCTCACCTTTACCCAGCTGTGCCCAGGTGTGCCCAGCTGTGCCCAGGTGTGCCCAGGTGTGCCCAACCCCCAAAATCCCCATTTTTCACCCCAAAATGTCATTTTTACCCCAAAAATCGCCATTTTTGCCCTAAAATCCCCATTTTTCACCCAAATTTCACCGGGTTTTTTTTGTCTATCCCCTCCCACCCTTCCCCAGGTGTGCCTCGCTTTGTCCAAATCCCAAAATCCCAATTTTTCACCCCAAAATCCCCATTTTTAGTCCCAAAATCCCCATTTTCTGTCAAAAATCACTATTTTTACTGCAAAATCACCATTTTTGCCCTAAAATCCCCATTTTTCACCCAAATTTCACCGGGTTTTTTTTGTTTTTCCCCTCCCACCCTCCCCCAGGTGTGCCCAGGTGTGCCCAGGTGACCCAAAACCCCCAAAATCCCCATTTTTTCCCAAAATCCCCATTTTTCACCCAAAATCCCCATTTTTCATCAAAAATCACCATTTTTGCCCTAAAATGCCCATTTTTCACCCAAATTTCACTGGGTTTTTTTTTGTTTATCCCCTCCCAGCCGTGCCCAGCTGTGCCCAGGTGTGCCCAGGTGACCCAAAACCCCAAAATTCCCATTTTTTTTCCCAAAATCCCCATTTTTGACCCCAAAATCCCTATTTTTTGCTAAAAATCACCATTTTCACCCAAAAATCTCTATTTTTGCCCTAAAATCCCCATTTTTCACCCAAATTTCACCGGGTTTTTTTTGTTTATCCCCTCCTACCCTCCCCCAGGTGTGCCCATATTTTCCAAAACCCACAAAATCCCCATTTTTCACCCCAAAATCCCCATTTTTTTGTCAAAAATCACAATTTTTGCCCTAAAATCCCCATTTTTCACCCAAATTTCACCGGGTTTTTTTTGTCCATCCCCTCCCACCCTCCCCCAGGTGTGCCCAGGTGTGCCCATGTTTTCCAAAACTCCCAAAATCCCAATTTTTTTCCCAAAATCCCCATTTTTCACCCCAAAATCCCCATTTTTTATCAAAAATCACTATTTTTACCGCAAAATCCCCATTTTTGCTCTAAAATCCCCATTTTTCACCTAAATTTCATCGGGTTTTTTTTGTTTTTCCCCTCCCACCTTTACCCATGTGTTTCCAGCCGTGTCCAGCTGTGCCCAGGTGACCCAAAACCCCCATTTTTCACCCCAAAATGTCATTTTTACCCCAAAAATCGCCATTTTTGCCCTAAAATCCCCATTTTTCACCCAAATTTCACCGGGTTTTTTTTGTTTAACTCCTCCCAGGTGCCCCCAGGTGTGCCCAGGTGTGCCCAGGTGTGCCCCTCACCTTCCCGAAGGGCTCGAAGATGCCCCTGAGCATGTCCTTGGTGATGTTGCAGTGCAGGGAGCCGACGTAGAGCCGCAAGGGGCCTCCCGAGCCCTTCTGCAGGGGCGCCGCCATGGCCGCCAGGCGGTTCTTCTCGGCCTGGGGGGGACAGGTGGGCACAGGTGGGCACAGGTGGCACAGGTGGGTGAAAACCCCGTCCCAATCGGCCCAAAAATGGAGAAAATTCGACACCGAATGCAAAAAACCCGATCGAAATCGGACAAAATGGAGAGAAATGACCCAAAAATGGTAAAAATCGACCCAAAATCGGCGAAAATCCACCCAAAATTCAGCCCAGGTTGGCACAAGTGGCACAGGTGAGAAAACCCCGCTCAAATCGGCCCAAAAATGGAGAAAATCCGACCAAAAATGGCCAAAATCGACCCAAAATTGGTAAAAATTGACCCACAAATAGTCAAAATTCACCCACCCAAAACTGGCAAAAATCCACCCAAAATCAGCCAAAATTGACCCAAAATTTGCCACAATGGAGAAAATTGACCCAAAATAGCAGAAGTTGACCCGAAATGGCAGAAGTTGACCCAAAATGGCACAAATTGACCTAACAATGACAAAAATCCACCCAAAAATTGGCCAAAATTGACCCCAAAATGGCCAAAATTGACCCACCCAAAACCAGAAAAAATACACCCAAAATTGGCCAAAATCCACCCAAACATGGCAAAAATTGACCCGAAATTGGCCAAAATCCACCCAAAATTCAGGTGGGCACAGGTGGGCACAGGTGGGCACAGGTGGGCACAGGTGGGAGAAAACCCCGCCCCAATCGGCCCAAAAATGGAAAAAATCTGACCAAAAATGGAGAAAATAGACCCAAAATGGTCAAAATTGACCCACCCAAAACTGACAGAAATCCACCCAAAATCAGCCAAAATTGACCCAAAATTGGCCAAAATTTTCCGAAAATTGACCCAAAATGGAGAAAATTGACCCAAAAATGGAGAAAATTGACCCAAAAATTGGCCAAAATTGACCCACCCAAAATTGGCAAAAATCAACCAAAAATGACAAAAAATGCACCCAAAAATGGCCAAAATCCACCCAGAAATGGCCAAAATTGACCCAAAATGGACCCACCATAAATTGACCAAAATGGAGTAAATTGACCCAAAAATGGTCAAAATCCACCCAAATTTGGCCAAAATTGAACAAAAATTGGCCAAACTCCAGAAAATTGACCCCAAAATGACCAAAATTGACCCACCCAAAACTGGCAAAAGTCCACCCAAAAATGACAAAAAATCCACGCAAAATTTGCCCAGAAATGGAGAAAATTGACCCCAAAATGGCCAAAATTGACCCCAAAATGGTGAAAATAGAACCAAAAATTGGCCAAAATTGACCCAACCATAAATGGAAAAAATCCATTCAGAAATGACAAAAAATCCACCCAAAATTGGCCAAAATTGACCCAAAATTGGCCAAAATGGAGAAAATTGACCCAAAATTGGCCAAAATTGATGCAACCAAAATTGGAAAAAATCCACCCAAAAGTGACAAAAAATCCACCCAAAATTGGCCAAAATTGGCCAAAAATGGAGAAAATAGAACCAAAATGGCCAAAGTTGACCCAAAAATGGTCAAAATTGACCCACCCAAAACCAGCAAAAATCCACCGAAAAGTGACAAAAAATCCACCCAAAAATGATCAAAATCCACCCAAAAATTGGCTAAAATGGAGAAAACTGACCCAAAAATGGCCAAAATCCACCCAAAATTCAGGTGGGCACAGGTGGGCACAGGTGGGCACAGGTGGGCACAGGTGGCACAGGTGGCACAGGTGTGAGAAAATCCCGCTCGAATCGGCCCGAAAATGCAAAAAAAAATGCAAAAAATCCGACCCCGAACGCAAAAAACCCAAACGAAATCGGCCAAAACGGAGAGAAATTACCCAAAAATGGAGAAAATCCACCTAAACATGGACAAAATTGACCCAAAAATGAAAAAAATCCACCCAAAAATGGCAAAAATTGACCCAAACCCAAAACTGGCCAAAATCTACCCAAAATTGACCCAAAATTGGCCAAAATGGAGAAAATCGACCCAAAAATGGTCCAAATCCACCCAAAATTGACAAAAATTGACCCAAAAATGACAAAAAATCCACCCAAAAATTGGAGAAAATAGACCCAAAATTGGTAAAAATTGACCCACAAATGGTCAAAATTGACCCACCCAAAACTGGCAAAAATCCACCCAAAAATGACAAAAAACCCACCTAAAATTGGCCAAAATGGAGAATATCACCCAAAAATGGCCAAAATACACCCAAAATTGGCCAAAATTGACCCAAAATTGGCCAAAATGGAGAAATCTCCCACAAATTCCCAAGAAATTCCCCAAATTCCAAAAAAATCAGAAGTAACTTGAAAAGGTCCTAAAAGATACATAAATACACCAGAAAAAAATCGCAAAAAATTCCTGAAAAATCCCCGAAAAAAATCCCAAAAAATTCCCAAAAATTCCCAAAATTTCCAAAATAATCCTAAAATCCCCCAAATTAAAAAAAAAGCCTAAAAGTCCTAAGAAACAACCGAAAATCACGTGACGAGGTCCTGGAAGATACATAAAAAAAAAAAACCCAAAGAAATTGCAAAAAATTCCTGAAAAATCCCCCAAAAATTCCTAAAAATCCCCCAAATATCCTAAAAATTCCCGAACAATTCCCAAAACTTCCCCAAATTAAAAAAAAAACCCTCAAAAGTTCTCTAAAATAACCACAAGTAACTTGAAAAGGTCCTGGAAGATACATAAAAAACACCAAAAAACCCCAAAAAAATCACATAAAATTCCCAAAAATTAAAAAAAAATTCCCCAAAATTCCAAGAATTCCCAAGAATTCCCAAATTCCCCAAATTCCAAAAAAAAAACCCTAAAAGGCCTAAAAAACATTTGATAGTCACTTGAAAAGGTCCTGGAAGATACATAAAAAAACCCCCAAAAAATCGCAAAAAATTCCCAAAAAATCCTCAAAAAATTCCCAAAAAAATTCCCAAAATTTCCCAAAAAATCCACACAAAAACTCCCAAAAAATTCCCCAAATTCCAAGAAAACCCTTCAAAGTCCTCAAAACCAACCTGAAATCACTTGAAAAGCTCCTGGAAGATACATAAAAAAACACGAAAAAATCGCAAAAAAATCCCAAAAAATCGCAAAAAATCCCCGAAAAATTCCCAAAAAATTCCCAAAAATTCCTAAAAAAATTCCAAAATATTTCTAAAAAATTCCCAAAAATTCCAAAAAAACCCTTGAAAATTCTCTAAAACAACCGGAAGTTACTTACCAAGGTCCTGGAAGATACATAAAAAAACTCAAAAAACCCCAAAAAATCGCAAAAAAATCCTAAAAAATCCCCGAAAAATTCCCAAAAAATCCCCAAAAATTCCCAAAACTTCTCCAAATAAAAAAAAACCCTTAAAAGGCCTCAAAAAAACCCCATAAATCACTTGAAAAGGTCCTGGAAGATACATAAAAAAAACCCAAAAATTCACAAAAAAATCCTAAAAAATCCCCGAAAAATTCCCAAAAATTCCCAAAAATTCCCAAAAATTTCACGAAAAATTCCTAAAATTCCCGAAATTCCAAGAAAACCCCTAAAACTCCTCCAAAAAAAGACCCGAAATGCTTGTAAAGGTCCTGGAAGATACATAAAAAAAAAAAACACCCAAAAAAACCCAAAAAATCACAAAAAATTCCGAAAGAATTCCCGAAAATTTTCAAAAATTCCCAAAAATTCCCAAAAATTCCTTAAATTCCGAAAAAGCCCTAAAACCCCTCAAAACCAACCAGAAATCACTTGGAAAAGGTCCTGGAAGATATATAAAAAAACCCCAAAAAAATCACAAAAAAATCCCGAAAAATCCCCAAAAAAATTCCCAAAAATTCCTAAAAAAATTCCAAAATATCCCCAAAAACCCCCAAATTCCCAAAAAATTCCCAAAACTTCTCCAAATTAAAAAAAACCCTTAAAACCCCTCAAAAGCAACCAGAAATCACTTGAAAAGGTCCTGGAAGATACATAAAAAAACCCCAAAATTCGCAAAAAAAATCCTAAAAAATCCCAAAAAAATTCTCAAAAAACTCCCAAAAAATTCCAAAAAATTCCCAAAAAATTCCCAAAAAATTCCCAAAACTTCCCCAAATTAAAAAAAAAAACCCTTAAAAGTCCTCAAAAAAACCCCATAAATCACTTGAAAAGGTCCTGGAAGATACATAAAAAACCCCAAAAATTCACAAAAAAATAATAAAAAATCCCCCAAAAAATTCCCAAAAAATTCCCAAAAAAATTCCCAAAAAAATTCCCAAATAATTCCCAAAAAATCCCTCAAATTTGGAAAAATTCTCAAAATTCCCCAAATCGCAAAAAAACCTAAAAATCCTCAAAACCAACGAGAAGTCATTTGAAAAGGTCCTAAAAGATACATAAAAACCACCAAAAAAATCGCAAAAAATACCTAAAAAATCCTGAAAATTCCTAAAAAATTCCGAAAAATTCCCAAAAATCCCCAAAAATTCCCAAAGAATTCACGAAAAATTCCTGAAATTCCTGAAATTCCAAGAAAACCCCTAAAACTCCTCCAAAAAAAGACCCGAAACACTTGTAAAGGTCCTGGAAGTTACATTAAAAAAAAAAAAAACCAAAAAAAACCCCAATAAATCACAAAAATTCCCAAAAATTTCTAAAAATTTTCAAAAATTCCCAAAAATTCCCAAAAATTCCTTAAATTCTGAAAAAGCCCTAAAACCCCTCAAAAACAACCAGAAATCACTTGTAAAGGTCCTGGAAGATACATAAAAAAACCCAAAAAATCACAAAAAACCCCCAAAAAATCCCCGAAAAATCCCCAAAAAATTCCCAAAAAATCCCCGGAAAATTCCCAAACTTTGGGGACGCACCTGCGAGGCCTGGACGATGATGGGGACGCCGAGGAGGCGCTGGCCGGTGAGGCCGATGGCCAAAGGCACCGATTGGATCTCACAGAACTCCACGTAGGCGATGCCCTTCGAGCGCCGCGAGTTCCGGTCCGAGATGATGCGGACGTCCCGGACCTGGGGGGGAAAAAGATGGAAAACGGCTGGAAAACAGCTGGAAAATCCTCAGGAAAGTATTTGGGAAAAAGAAAAAAAATTGAGATTTTTTACGGAATTTTTTTCCGATTTTTTATTGATTTTTTATGGATTTTTTTGTGATTTCTCGAGGATTTTTTAGCGACTTTTTGGTGATTTTTTGGTGATGTTTTTGGGATTTTTTTGGGATTTTTAATGAGTTTTTGCTAAATTTTAAAGCATTTTTCAAGGATTTTTAAGGGATTTTTGGTGATATTTTTCCTATTTTTTGGCAACATTTTTCCTATTGTTCGTCAACATCCTTGGCAATATTTCCTATTTTTTTAGGAATATTTCCCTATTTTTTTGGGAATAGTTCCTTATTTTTTGGGGGAATATTTCCCTATTTTTTTAGGAATATTTTTGTTATTTTTTGGGAATATTTTTGGGGATATTTCCCTATTTGTTTTGGGAATATTTTTCAGGAATATTTCCTTATTTTTTTGGGGAATATTTTCCCTGATTTTTCCAGGAATATTTCCCTATTTTTTCAGGAATATTTCCCTATTTTCCAGGAATATTTTATTTCCGTATTTTTTTTGCAATATTTCTGGGACTATTTCCCTATTTTCCAGGAATATTCCCGTATTTTTTGGGAATATTTTTCCTATTTTTCCAGGAATATTTCCCCCCCTTTTTTTGGGAATATTTTTGGGAATATTTCTCTATTTTCCAGAAATATTTCCCTATTTTCCACGAATATTTCCCTATTTTTTGGGGAATATTTTCCAGGAATATTTCCCTATTTTTTGGGGAAAATTTCCATATTTTTTTGGGGAATATTTCCCTATTTTTGGGGGGACTATTTCCCTATTTTTTAGGAATATTTTCCTATTTTTTTGGGAATATTTTCCCGGATTTTTCCATAAATATTCCCCTATTTTCCAGAAATATTTCCCTAATTTTTTAGGCAATTTTTTGGGGAATATTTCTATATTTACCAGGAATATTTCCCTATTTTTTTGGGAATATTTTCCCAGAAATATTCCCCTATTTTCCGGGAATATTCCCCTATTTTCCATAAATATTTCCCTATTTTTTAAGGAATATTTCCCTATTTTTTGGCCCCAATTTCCCCCATTTTACCCCCATTTTTTCCCCTTTATTCCCCCATATTTTCCCCTCTAATCCCCAAATTTTTCCCGGATTTTTCCGTGATTTTTCCGTGATTTTTCCGGATTTTTCCGGCATTTTCCGTCACCTTTCCGACGGCGGAGAAGAAATCCTCGAGGTCTCGGGGGCGGATGCGGGCGGCGAGCTGCATGCAGAACACGGTGCGCGCGTCCCGCTCCTCGGGGCTCAGCGAGCCCAGCGGCTCCCTGGAGGAGGAATTCCCGAAATTCCCGAAATTCCCAAAATTCCGAGACAATTCCCAAAAAAATCCCAATCAAAATCGGCCAAAAAATGACCCAAAATCGAGAAAAATTGACTGAAAATCGACCGAAAATTGACTGAAAATCGACCTGAACCATCCCCAAAGAGATGCTGGAATTCCCAAAATTCCAACAGAATTCCCCAAATTCCCAAAAATTCAAAAAAATTCCCAAAAATTCCCAAAGGATTCCCAAAAAAATCCCCGTCGAAATTGGACAAAAATGACCCAAAATCGAGAAAAATTGACCAAAAATTGACCCAAAATTGAGCTGAAACAGCCCCAAAGTGAGGCTGGAATTCCCCAAACTCCCAAAGATTCCCAAAAATTCCAAAAAATTCCCAAAAATTCCCCAAAAAATCCCCATCAAAATTGACCAAAAATGAGCCAAAACGCAACAAAATTGACCCAAAAACGACCCCAAATCGGTCACAAAAATCCCCAAAGTGAGACTGGAATTCCCGTAATTCCCGAAATTCCCGAAATTCCCCAAATTCCCAAAAATTCCCAGAATTCCCGAAATTCCCGAAATTCCGAGACAATTCCCAAAAAAATCCCCATCAAAATCGGCCAAAAATGAGCCAAAATCGACAGAAATCGACCCAAAACGCACCAAAAAAAGACCCAAAATTGACCCAAAATTGAGCTGAAACATCCCCAAAATGAGGCTGGAATTCCCCAAAATTCCAACAGAATTCCCAAAGAATTCCCAAAAATTCCCAAAATTCCCAAAAAAATCCCCATCGAAATCAGCCAAAAATGAGCCAAAATCGACAAAAATTGACCCAAAATCGACCCAAAACATCCCCAAAGTGAGGCTGGAATTCCCGAAATTCTCGAAATTCCCAAAAATTCCCAAAGGATTCCCAAAAAATCCCCGTCAAAATCGGACAAAAATGAGCCAAAACGCACCAAAAACTACCCAAAATCGACACAAAATCGATTTAAAAGGTCCCCAAAGTGAGGCTGGAATTTCCAAAATTCCCGAAATTCCCGAAATTCCCAAAAATTCCCAAAAATTCCCAAAAAAATCCCCATCGAAATCGGCCAAAAATGACCCAAAATCGAGAAAAATTGACCCAAAAACGACCCAAAATCGACCTAAAAGTGATGTGAAACATCCCCATACAGATGCTGGAATTCCCGAAATTCCCAAAAATCCCCAAAATTCCCAAAAAAATTCCCAAAGTTCCCAAAGGATTCCCAAAAAATCCCCCAAAAAAGAGCCCCAAAATCGACCGAAATTGACCCAAAATCGACCAAGAATTAGTTTGAAATGTCCCCAAACTGAGGCTGGAATTCCCAAAATTCCCAACATTCCCAAAAATCCTGACAGAATTCCCAAAAATTCCCAAAGAATTCCCAAAAAATCGCCGTCGAAATCGACCCAAAATGACCCAAAACGCACCAAAAGTGACCCAAAATCAACAAAAATCAACCCAAAATCGACCCAAAATGGAGCTGAACCATCCCCAAAGTGACGCTGGAATTCCCAAAAATTCCCAAAATTCCCAAAGGAATTCCCAAAATTCCCAAAATAATTCCCAAAAAATCCCCGCCGAAATTAACCCAAAATTGACCCAAAATGCACCAAAAACAACCCAAAATTGACCCCAAATCGACCCAAAATCGACCTAAAATTGATGTGACCCATCCCCAAAGTGAGGCTGGAATTCCCCAAATCCCCAAAAATTCCCAAAAATTCCCAAAAATTCCCGACAGAATTCCCAAAAAATCCCCGGGAAAAGAGCCCCAAAATCGACCGAAATTGACCCAATTAAACCCAAAATCGACCCAAAATTGAGATGAAACAGCCCCAAATTGAGGCTGGAATTTCCAAAATTCCCAACATTCCCAAAAATTCCCAAAGAAATTCCCAAAATTCCCAAAGAATTCCCAAAAAAACCCCCCGTCAAAATAGATCGAAATTGGCCCAAAATGCACCAAAATTGACCCCAAATCGACCCAAAATTGACCCCAAATCGGTCACAAAAATCCCCAAAGTGAGGCTGGAATTCCCGAAATTCCCAGAAATTCCCAAAATTCCCAAAGAATTCCCAAAAATTCCCCAAAGAATTAAAAAAACATCCCTGCAGAAATCGGCCAAAAATGGACCGAAATCGACCCAAAACGCACCAAAATCGACCCAAAATTGAGCTGAAACGTCCCCAAAGTGAGGCTGGAATTCCCGAAATTCCCAAAAATTCCCAAAGTTCCCCAAAAAATTCCCAAAAATTCCCAAAAAATCCCTGTCGAAATCGACCAAAAATGGCCCAAAACGCACCAAAATCGACCCAAAATCGACCCAAAATTGACCCCAAATCGGTCACAAAAGTCCCCAAAGTGAGGCTGGAATTCCCGAAATTCCCAAAAATTCCCAAAAATTCCCGAAGGATTCCCAAAAAATCCCCATCAAAATCGACCAAAAATGAGCCAAAATGCACCAAAATCGACCCAAAATCGACAAAAATTGACCCAAAATCGACTCAAAATTGATCCGAAACTTCCACAAAGTGAGGATGGAATTGCCCAAATTCCCAAAAATTCCCAAAAATTCCCAAAAAAATCCCCGCAAAAATCGGCCAAAAATGAGCCAAAATCGACTGAAAATCGACCAAAAATCGACCCAAAATCAACCTGAACCATCCCCAAACAGATGCTGGAATTCCCAAAATCCCCAACATTCCCAAAAATTCCCAAAGAAATTCCCAAAATTCCCAAAGAATTCCCAAAAAAACCCCCATCAAAATAGATCGAAATTGGCCCAAAATGCACCAAAATTGACCCAAAATCGACCCAAAATTGACCCCAAATCGGTCACAAAAATCCCCAAAGTGAGGCTGGAATTCCCCAAATTCCCAAAATTCCCAAAGAATTCCGAAAAATTCCCAAAAAATCCCCGTCAAAATCGACCAAAAATGAGCCAAAATAGACAAAAATCGACCCAAAGTCGACACAAAATTGAGCTGAAACAGCCCCAAAATTCCCAGCACGAACGAGACACAGATGGGAGCCAGAATTCCCAAAATTCCTAAAGAATTCCCAAAATTCCCAAAGGAATTCTCAAAAAATCCCCGGAAAAATTGACCCAAAATCGACCGAAATCGACCCAAAATTGACCCAAAATTGATCTGAAACATCCCCAAAGTGAGGCTGGAATTCCCCAAAATTCCCAAAAATTCCCAAAGTTCCCAAAAAAATTCCCAAAGTTCCCAAAGATTCCCAAAATTTCCAAAAAAATCCCCACCAAAATCGACCCAAAATCGACTGAAATCGACCCAAAATTGAGCTGAAACGTCCCCAAAGTGAGGCTGGAATTCCCCAAAATTCCAACAGAATTCCCAAAATATTCCCAAAATTCCCCACAGAATTCCCAAAATTCCCAAAAGTTCCCAAGGGATTCCGAAAAAATTCCCGTCAAAATTGACCCAAAATCGACCGAAATTGACAAAAACTCAACGAATTTTTCCCCCAAATATTCCCATTTTCCCCCAAAATTCCCCTTTTTCCCAAAATCCCCATTTCCCCCCCAAAATCCTCATTTCCCTCCCCAAAAATCCCCATTTTCCCCCTAAAATCCCCATTTTTATCCCAAAAATCCCCATTTTTTCCCCTAAAATTCCCTTTTTTTTTTTCCAATTTCCCATTTTCCCCCAAAAATCCCCATTTTTTCCCGTAAAATTCCCAATTTTTTTTTCCAATTTCCCATTTTCCCCCCCAAAATTCCCATTTTTCCCCAAAATCCCCATTTTTTCCCCAAAATCCCCATTTTTTCCCCCCAAAATCCCCATTTTTCACCTTAAAATTCCCTTTTTTTCCCAAAAAATTCCCATTTTTGTTCCCAAAATTCCCATTTTTTACCCCCAATTTTTAATTTTTCCCCAAAATCCCCATTTTCCCCCCAAAATTCCCATTTTTTTGTCCAAAAATCTCAATTTTTTATCCCAAAATCCCCATTTTTCCCCCTAAAATTCCCATTTTTTTCCCAAAATCCCCATTTTCCCCCCAAAATCCCCATTTTTTATTCCAAAATCCCCATTTTCACCCCAAAATCCCCATTTTTTATCCCAAATTTCCTGTATTTCCCAAAATCCCAATTTTTTCTTCCAAACTTCCATTTTTTTCCCCCAAAATTTAGGGGTTTTTTTCCAAAATCCCCATTTTTCCCTAAAATTCCCATTTTTTCCCCAAAATCCCCATTTTCCCCCAAATTTCACATTTTTTCCCCAAAATCCCCATTTTTCCCCAAATTCTCAATTTTCCCCTAAAATCCCCATTTTTCCCCAAAAATCCCATTTTTTTCCCCAAAAATCCCATTTTTTTCCCCCTAAAATCCCCATTTTTTCCTCCAAAATCCCCATTTTTTTCCCCAATTTCCCTTTTTTTTTCCCCAAATTTCCCATTTTTCCCCCCAAAATTCCCATTTTTCCCAAAATTCCCGTTTTTCACCCCATTTCTCACCTCCCCGGGCTCTTCTCCCGGTACAAGGGGCTTTTGCTGTGCCCGAAGCGGCGCCTGGAAAAAACGGGATCAAATTCCCAAAAATTCCCGATTTGGGAAAAAAATCGTGATTTTGGGGTTTGGGGGGCGGAATTTGGAATTTCGGGATTTTTGGGATTTTTTGGGGATTTTTCTGGGATTTTTTTGGGATTTTTCAGGGATTTTTTGAGATTTTTTTGGGATTTTTTTAAGGATTTTTCTGCGATTTTTTCGGAATTTTTTGGGGATTTTTTAAAGGATTTTTTGGAAATTATTTCAAAATTTTTCCTGGATATTTCTTGGATTTTTCAGGAATTTTCTGGGATTTTTTTTAAAGAATTTTTCAGGAATTCTTTTTTAAATTTTTTTTTAGGATTTTTCTTGGATTTTTCCTGGATTTTCCCATTATTTTCCCTGGATTTTTCCAGAAATTTTTCAAGATTTTCCTGTTATTTTTCCTGGATTTTTCTGGGATTTTTTCAGGATTTTTCAGGAATTTTCCGGGAATTTTTACAAGATTTTTTTGGGATTTTCTCCAAGATTTTTCTTGGATTTTTCCTGGATTTTTCTGGAATTTTCCCAAGATTTTTACTGGATTTTTCTGGGATTTTGTCAGGATTTTTTTTGGCTTTTTCTTGGATTTTTCCAGGATTTTCCCGTTATTTTTCCAAGATTTTTCCAGGATTTTTCCAAGAATTTTCTTGGATTTTTTCTGGATTTTTCCAAAATTTTTATTGGATTTTTCCTGGATTTTTCTGGGATTTTTCCGGGAATTTTTTTTAGGACTTTTTTTTGATTTTTCCTAAATTTTTCCTGGATTTTTCTGGCATTTTTCTCAGCTTTTTTTCCCAGGATTTTTGTGACATTTTCCTGTGATTTTCCCGTGATTTCCCCAAGATTTTTGGAGGCATTTTCCCATGATTTCCCTGTGATTTTCCGGGGATTTTTCCATGATTTTCCCAAGATTTTCCCAGAATTTTCATGCTATTTTCTCATGATTTTCCTGGGATTTTGGGGGAATTTTCCCATGATTTCCTGGTAATTTTCCTGTGATTTTCCAGGGATTTTTCCAGGATTTTTCTAGAATTTTTGGGGGAACTTTTCCATGATTTTCCCGTGATTTTCCCAGAATTTTTGTGGAATTTTCCCGCTATTTCCCAGGATTTTTGGGGGAATTTTCTTGTGACTTTCCCGCTATTTTCCCAGATTTTTCTGGGATTTTTTTTCAGGATTTTTAGGGGAACTTTTCCAGGATTTTCCCAGGATTTTTTTGTGATTTTTTCTATGATTTTCCCAAAATTTTCCTGCCATTTTCTCGTGATTTTCCCAGGATTTTTCTGGGATTTTCCCATGATTTTCCCAGGATTTTCCCAGAACTTTTCTGTGACTTTTCCAGGATTTTCCCATGATTTTCCCGTGATTTTTTAGGGGATTTTTCCATGATTTTCCTGTGATTTTCCCAAGATTTTTGGGGGGATTTTGCCAGGATTCTTGGGGGATATTCCCGGAATTTTTGGGGGGAATTTTCCCATGATTTTCCCATGATTTTCCCGGAATTTTCCCATGATTTTCCCGGAATTTTCCCATGATTTTCCGGGGATTTTCCCATGATTTTCCCAGGATTTTTGGGGGCATTTTTCCGTGATTTTCCCAGGATTTTTGGAAGAATTATCCCATGAATTTTCCAGGATTTTTAGGGGAGTTTTCCCGGGATTCTTGGGGGATTTTCCCATGATTTTCCCAGAATTTTTCTGCCATTTTCTAGTGATTTTCCCAGAATTTTTGGGGCAATTTTCCCGTGATTTTCCCACGATTTTCCCGTGATTTTCCCAGGATTTCCCGGGATTTTGAGGGAATTTTCCCATGATTTTCTGGTAATTTTCCTGTGATTTTCCAGGGATTTTTTCAGGATTTTCCCTTGATTTTCCTGTGATTTTCCGGGGATTTTCCCTGTATTTTTCCAGAAGTTTTGGGGGAACTTTTCCCGTGATTTTCCCATGATTTCCTGGGGATTTTTTGATGAATTTTCCGTGATTTTCCCAGGATTTTGGGGGGGATTTTCCCACAATTTTCCAGTGATTTTCCGATGATTTTCTGGGGATTTTTCCGTGATTTTCCCGTGATTCGTGGGGGATTTTTCCCGTGAATTTCCCAGATTTTTCCCGTGATTTCTCCAGGATTTTCCCAGAATTTTCCCGGGATTTTCCCAAGATTTTTGGGGGAATTTTTCCATAATTTTCCCAGAATTATCCCGTGATTTTTCCATGATTTTCCTGTGATTTTCCCAGGATTTTTAGGGGAATTTTCCTGTGATTTTCCCGGGATTTTCCCAGGATTTTTGGGGAAACTTTTCCCTTTATTTTCCCGTGATTTTCCCATGATTTTCCTCTGATTTTCCCGCAATTTTTTCGTGATTTTCCCAGGACTTTTGCGGAATTTTCCTGCTATTTTCCCAGAATTTTCCCGTGATTTTCCCAAGATTTTTGGGGGAATTTTCCTGTGATTTTCCCGCCATTTTCCCGTGAATTTCCGATGATTTTCCCATGATTTTTCCAGGATTTTTGGGGGCATTTTCCCGCCATTTTCCTGCCATTTTCCCGTGATTTTTCTGGGATTTTTGGGGCAATTTTCCCATGATTTCCCCAAAATTTTTAGAGAAATTTTCCTGCCATTTTCCCAGGATTTCTGGACAAATTTTCCCAGGATTTTCCCATGATTTTCTCATGACTTTCCCAGAATTTTCCCGTGGTTTTCCCAGGATTTTTGGGGGATTTTTCCCGTGACTTTCCCGCTATTTTCCTGTGATCTTCCGGGGATTTTTCCCGTGATTTTCCCAGGATTTTGGGGGGGATTTTCCCGCCATTTTCCGGTGATTTTCCCGTGATTTTGGGGGAGTTTTCCCATGATTTTCCCGACATTTTCCCGTGATTTTTTCAGGATTTTTGGGGGAATTTTCCCACTATTTTCCATGATTTTCCCGGGACTTTTCTGGGATTTTCCCGGGATTCTTGTGGGATTTTCCTGGGATTTTTGGGGGGATTTTCCTGTGATTTTGTGGGGATTTTTCCGGGATTTCCCCAGGATTTTTTAGGGAAATTTTTCCGTGATTTTCCCATGATTTTTCCCGGATTTTCCCGGGATTTTCCCGTGATTTTCCTGTGATTTTCCTGTGATTTTTGAGGGGATTTTTCCCGTGATTTTCCCAGGATTTTGGGGGGGATTTTCCCGCCATTTTCCGGTGATTTTCCCATGATTTTTTGGAGAATTTTCCCGTAATTTTCCTGTGATTTTCCTGTGATTTTCCCATGATTTTTTGGAGAATTTTCCCGTGATTTTCCTGTGATTTTCCCAGGATTTTTGGGGAAACTTTTCCCTTTATTTTCCCGTGATTTTCCCATGGTTTTCCTCTGATTTTCCCAGAATTTTCCCGTGATTTTTCCAGGATTTTTGGGGGAATTTTTCCATGATTTTCCCGTGATTTTCCCATGATTTTCCCAGGATTTTTGGGGCATTTTCCGGTGATTTCCCCAAAATTTTTAGAGGAATTTTCCCGTGATTTCCAAGGGATTTTCCCCATTTTCCCAGGATTTTTGGAGGAATTTTCTCGTGATTTTCCTGTGATTTCCCAGGATTTTGGGGGAATTTTCCTATAATTTTCCCAGGATTTTCCCGTGATTTTCCCGTGATTTTCCCAGAATTTTCCTGCTATTTCTTTGTGATTTTTCAAGGATTTTTGAGGATTTTTCCTGGATTTTCCCGTGATTTTCCCGTGATTTTCCTGGGATTTTTGGGGGAATTTTCCCATGATTTTCCCAGGATATTGGGGGAATTTTCCCATGATTTTCCCAGGATTTTGGGGGGGATTTTCCCGCCATTTTCCGGTGATTTTCCCATGATTTTTTGGAGAATTTTTACGTAATTTTTCCGTGATTTCCCCGCTATTTTCTCAGGATTTTCCCAGGATTTTCCCAGGATTTTTGGGGACTTTTTTTTGGGATTTTCCCATAATTTTCCGGGAATTTTTCCATGTTTTTCCGGTGATTTTCCCGTGCCCACCTGGCCCTCTCGTCGCGGCTGCGCCGTTCGCGGCTGCGGCTCCGTCGTCGCTCTCGGCTGCGGCTCCGGTGGCGACTGCGGCGATCGCGGCTGCGGCTGCGGCGGCGCCGGTCCCGCTCCCGGTCCCGGCTCCGGCTGCCCAGAATTCACAAAATTCAATAAATCCCACAAATCACAATAATACCAAAAAATCTGTAAGAAAATACCCAAAATTCCCAAAAAATCCCCCAAAAAATCCCCCAAAAAATCCGCAAAATTCCAGGCCAAAATACCCAAAATTCTGCACCAAAAATCCCCAAAAATCCCAAAAAATCCCCAAAATTCCGTACCGAAATACATAAAATTCCCCAAAAAAATCCCCCAAAAAACCCTCAAATTTGGGGCAAAATACCCCAAAAATCCCCAAAATCCCAAAAAATCCCAGAAATTCTGCACTGAAATACCCAAAATCCCTGGATTCCAGCCCAAAAAATCCCCAAAAAAATCCCCAGATTCCAGCCCAAAACATCACCAAATTCCAGGCCAAAATACCCAAAATTCCACACCAAAATCTCCAAAAATTCCCAAAATTCCACAACAAAATACCCCAAATTCCTGGATTCCAGCCCCAAAAAATCCCCAAAATTAAACAAATCCCCCAAATCCCAAAAATTCCTCATCAAAATACCCAAAAATCCCCAAAAAAACCCCCAAATTCCGAGCCAAAATACCCCCAAAATCCCCAAAATTCCACACCAAAATACCCAAAAATCCCCAAAAAAATCCCCCAAAAAATCCCCAAATTCTGCACCAAAATACCCAAAAATCCCCGGATTCCAGCCAAAAAAAACCCCAAATTCCCAGTAAAAATACCCCAAAAATCCCCAAAATTCAATAAATCCCACAAATCCGAAAAATCCCCAAAATTCCGTACTGAAATACCCAAAATTCCCAAAAAAAATCCCCAAAAAAATCCTCAAATTCTGGGCCAAAATACCCAAAAATCCCCAAAAAAATCCCCCAAATCCCAAAAATCCCAAAAATTTCGTACTGAAATACCCAAAATTCCCAAAAAAAATCCCCCAAAAAATCCCCAAATTCTGAGCCAAAATACCCAAAAAAATCCCCAAAATTCAACACCAAAAGTCCCCAAAATTCAACAAATCCCCCAAATCATACAAATCCCAAAAATCCCAAAAATTCCGCATCAAAATACCCAAAAATCCCCAAAAAAATCCCCCCAAAAAACCCCAAATTCCAGGCCAAAATACCCCAAAAATCCTCAAAATTCAACAAATCCCCAAATCTGACAAATCCCCAAAATTCCACACCAAAATCCCCAAAAATCCCCGGATTTCAGCCCAAAAAAATCCCAAAAAAATCCCCAAATTCCAGACACAAAAATCCCAAATCCCAGCAAATCCCCAAAATTCCCATTTTTATCCAAATTTATCTTTTTTTTCCCCAAATCCCAATTTTTTCCCCTAAAATGTCCACATTTCCTCCCAAAATTCCCATTTTCCCCCAAAATCCCCATTTTTATCCAAAATTCCCATTCTTTCCCCAAAATTCCCATTTTCCCCCCAAATCCCCATTTTCCCCAAAATCCCCATTTTTTCCCATTTTTATCTAAAATTCCCATTTTTCCCACAAAATTCCCATTTTTTCCCAAAATTCTCATTTTCCCCCCAAAATCCCCATTTTTCCCCCCAAAATCCCCATTATTTTTCCCAAAATCCCCATTTTTTGCCCCAAAATCCCCATTTTTCCACCAGAATTCCCATTTTCCCCCAAAATTCCGATTTTTTTGCCCCAAAATCCCCATTCCCTCAAAATTCCCAATTTTCACCCTCAAAATTCCCAATTTTCCCTCCAGAATCACAATTTTTTTCCCAAAATTCTCAATTTTTCCCTCAAAATTCCCATTTATTCCCAAAATCCCCATTTTTCCCTCCTAAAAAAAAAATCCCTTTTTCCCCCAAAATCCCCATTTTTTCCCCTAAAATTCCCTTTTTTTGCCCCAAAATCCCCATTTTTATCCAAAATTCCCATTTTTCACCCTAAATCCCCATTTTCCCCCCAAAATCCCCATTTTTCCCCCCAAAATTCCCATTTTTCCCAAAATTCCCATTTCCCCACCTGTGTCTGTGCTCGCGGCTCCGGCTCCGCTTCTTCCGGCTGCTGAAATTGGGGAAAAAACGGGAAAATTTGGGAAAAATCCTGGAAAATTCCCAAAAATCCCAGAAAAACTTGGGGAAAATCCGGAAAATTTGGGGAAAATCCAAGAAAATTTGGGAAAAAAAAAAAAAAAATTTAAAAATCCATAAAAATTGGGGAAAATCCGCAGGAAAATTCCCAAAAATCCCAAAGGAAAAAAGGAAAAACGTGGAAAAATTGGGAAAATTTGGAAAAAAAACCAGGAAAAATTGGGAAAATCCAGAAAAATAAAAAAAAAAATCTGGGAAAAAAAAGGGGAAATTTAATAAAAATTGGGGAAAATTTGGAAAAAAACAGGAAAAATTGGAAAAAAATCCAGGAAAATTAAAATAAAAAAATACAGGAAAAATTGGGGAAAATCCACAAAAATTCCAAAAAAATCTCAATGGAAAAAAAAAAAATTTGGAAAATCCAGGAAAATGTAAAAAAATCTGGGAAAAAATAAGGAAAAATTGGAAAAATTCCAGGAAAACTTTAAAAAAATCCACGAAAAATTGGGCAAAATCCAGAAAAATTCAAAAAAATCACAATGGAAAAATAAAACGAAAAATTTGGAAAAGTCAGGAAAATTTTAAAAAATCAGGGAAAAAATCAGGGAAAAATCAAAAAGAATTAAAAAAAAATCCAGGAAATTTTGGGAAAAATAATAAAAAAAAAAATCTGAAAAATTAAGGTTAAAAAAAAACCTGGAAAAATCCAGGGAAAATTGAGAAAAATCCAAAAAAATTCCAAAAAATCCCAATGAAAAAATAAAATGAAAAATTTGGAAAATTCAGGAAAATTGGGAAAAATGCAGGAAAAATTCCCAAATTTCCCCCAAAAATCCACAAATTTCCTCCCAGAATTCCCAAATTTCCTCCCAAAATTCCCAATTTTACTCAAAAATTCCCAAATTTCTGCCCAGAATTCCCAAATTTCCCCCAAAATTTCCGTTTTCTTCCCCAAAATTCCCAAATTTCCCCCAAATCCCCAAATTTCCTCCCAAAATCCCCAAATTTCCTCCCAAAATTCCCAATTTTTTCCCCAAAATTCCCAATTTCCCCCAAAACACCTGAATTTCCCCCAAAATTTCCAATTTTTTCCCCAAAATTCCCAATTTCCCCCAAAACACCTGAATTTCCCCCAAAATTTCCAATTTTTTCCCCAAAATTCCCAATTTTTCCCCCAAAATTTCCATCTTTACTCCAAACTTCCAAAAATTCCACCCAGAATTCCCAAATTTTCCCCAAAATTTCAAATTTTTTCCCCAAAATCCCCAAATTTCCTCCCAAAATTCCCAATTTTACTCAAAAATTCCAAAATTTTAACCCAGAATTCCCATATTTCCCCCAAAATTTCCAATTTTTTTTTCCCCAAAATTCCCAATTTCCCCCAAAACACCCAAATTTCCTCTCAAAATTCCCAATTTTTCTTAATTCCAGAATTTCCACCCAGAATTCCCAAATTCTCCCTAAAATTTCCAATTTTTTCCCCAAAATTCCCAATTTCCCCCCAAAATCCCAAATTTACTCCCAAAATTCCCAATTTTACTCAAAAATTCCAAAATTTCCACCCAAAATTCCCAAATTTCCCCCAAAATGTCCAATTTTTTCTCCAAAATTCCCAAATTTTCCACTAAATTTCCAATTTTTTCCCCCAAATTGCCAAATTTCCCCCCAGAATTCTCAAGTTTTCTCCCAAAATTTTCATTTTTTCCCCAAAATTCCCAAATTTTGCCCAAAACCGCCAAATTTCCCCCCAAAATTCGGTATTTTTCCCTACCTGCTCCCGCTCTCCTTTTTGGCCTCTTTGGGCTCCTCCTGGGGCGGCTGCGGGGGAGAAATTCCCAAAAATTCCACCCAAAATTCCCAAAAATCCCGGAATTCCCCAATCCCAAAATTCCCCAAAAAAATTCCCAAAATCCCCCCAAAATTTAACAAAAACACTTAAAAATTCCCCAAAAACTCCCAAAAATCCCCACAAAATTCCCAATAAATCCTAAAATTTCACCCCAAAATTCCCAAAACCGCCCAAAAATCCCAAAAAACCCCAAAATTCCCAATAAAACCCAAAATTCCCCCAAAATTCCCAATAAATCCTAAAATTTCCCCCAAAAATTCCCCAAACCTCCCAAAAAATCCCAAAAAAACCCAAAAAATTCCCAATAAAACTCAAAATTTCCCCAAAATTCCCAAAATTCCGCCCAAATGCAAAAATTCAAAATAAATCCCAAAATTCCACCCCCAAAAATCCCAGAATTCCCAAAATTTCCCTAAAAATCCCAAAATTCCCCCCAAAAATCCCCAAAATTCACAAAATTCTCCCCAAATTTCCCAAAACCTCCCAAAAATTAAAAAAATGCCCAAAAATTCCCAACAAAACCTAAAAAATTCCACAAAAACGTCCCAAAATCTCCAAAATTCCCCCAAAAATTCCCAATAAAACCCAAAAAAATTCCAAAAATCCCCAAAATTCACCCCAAAAATTCCATATAAACCCCAAACAAATACCAAATATCCCTAAAATCCAAAAATTTCCCAAAAATCCCCAAAATTCCTGATAAAACTCAAATTCCACCAAAAATTCCCAATAAAACCCAAAAAATTCCCAAAAATCCCCAAAATTCAACCAAAAATCCCGCAAAACCCAAAAAATTGCCAAAAAACCCCAAAATTCCACCAAAAACTCCCCAAAACCCAGAAAATTCCCAAAAATTCCCAAAATAATTCCCAAAACCTCCCAAAAATAAAAAAAATGCCCCAAAATCTCAACAAAATCCAAAAAATTCCCCCAAAACTTCCCAAAATCTTCAAAATTCCCCCAAAATTCCCAATAAAACCCAAAAACGTCACAAAAATCCCCAAAATTCACACCAAAGATTCCAAATAAAACCCAAAGAATTACTAAAAATTCCTAAAATCCAAAAATTTCCTGAAAATCCCCAAAATTCCCTCCAAAATTCCCAATTAAACAAAAAAATCCCCAAAAATCCCCAAATTCCCCCAAAAATTTTCCAATAAAACCAAAAATATTCCCAAAAATCCCCAAAATTCCCCCAAAAATTCCCAATAAAACCCAAAAAATTCCCAAAAATTCCCGAAATAATTCCCAAAACCTCCCAAAAATCAAAAAAATGCCCAAAAATTCCCAAAATTCCCCAAAAAATTCCCCCCAAAATCGCCCAAACCTCCCAAAATTCCCCAAAATTCCCTAAAATTCCCCAAAATTTGGGAATTTCTCACCTGGGCCGGGGGCGGCTCCGGTTGGGCCTTGGAGGGGCCGGGCTGGGCCTGGAAAATCGGGGAAAAAACGTCAAAAATGGGAAAAATGGGGAAAATGGGGGAAAATTGGGAATTTGGGAGAAATTTGGGGGGAAATTGGGGAAAATTGGGGAAAAAACGGTGGGAAATTGGGAAAAAATGTGGAAAATTGGGAAAAAAATGGGGAATATTGGGGGAAAATTGGGGAAAATTGGGAAAAATGGGAAAAAACGGTGGAAAATTGGGGAAAAATTGGGAAAAAAATTGGGAATTTGAGAGCAATTTGGGGGAAAATTGGGGAAAATGGGAAAATTAGGGAAAAAATAAGGAAAATTGGGAAAAAAGTGGGAATTTGGAGAAAAAATAGGGAAAATTGGGGAAAATCAGGGTAAAATTGGGGAAAACTGGGAAAAATGGGAAAAATAGGAAAAAAATTGGGAAAAAATGGGGAAATTAGGGAAAATTAGGGAAAAAATAAGGAAAATTGGGAAAAAAGTGGGAATTTGGAGAAAAAATAGGGAAAATTGGGGAAAATCAGGGTAAAATTGGGGAAAACTGGGAAAAATGGGAAAAATAGGAAAAAAATTGGGAAAAAATGGGGAAATTAGGGAAAAATTGGGGGGAAAAAGTAAAAAATTAGGAATTTGGGGGGAAATTGGGGAAAAAATGGGAAAAAACAGCGGGAAAATGGAAAAAATTGGGGAAAATTGGGGGAAATTGGGGAAAATTGGGGAAAAATTGGGGAAAATTGAGGAAAAATTGGGGGAAAATGGGAAAAAAGTGGGAATTTGGGGAAAAAATGGGAAAAATGGGAATAATAAGGAAAAACTGGAAAAAAAAAAAGGAAATTAGGAAAAAATGGGGAAAATTGAGGAAAAATTGGGGGAAATGGGAAAAAAGTGGGAATTTTGGGAAAAATAGGGGATAACAGAGAAAAATGGGAAAATTAGGGAAAAATTGGAGAAAATTAGGGAAAAATCGGGGAAAAATGGGAAAAAAAGTGGGAATTTGGGGAAAAATAGGGGAAATTTGGGGGAAAATTGGGGAAAATTGGGGGAAATTGGAAAATTAGGGAAGAATTGGGGAAAATTGAGGAAAATTTGGGGGAAAATTGGGGGAAAATGGGAAAAAAGTGGGAGTTTGGGGTAAAATTGGGAAAAATTGGGGAAAAATTGGGGAAAATTGGGGGAAAATGGGAAAAAATTGGAAAATTAGGGAGAAATTGGGAAAAATTGGAGAAAAATTGAGAATTCGGGAGAAAATTGGGAAAAAACTGGGAATTTGGGATGAATTTGGGATAAAAATGGAAAGGGATTGGAAAAAAGTTGGGAAAAATGGAGAAAATTGGGGGAAATGAGAAAAAAAGGGGAAAATTGGGGAAATTGGTGAAAAAATGGGAAAAATGGACGAAAATGGGAGAAAATTGGGAAAATTGGGGGAAAATAGGGATTTTGGGATGACTCTCAGATAAAAACAAGAAAATTTGGAATAAAATTGGAAAAAATAAGCAAAAATTAGGGAAATTCAGGAAAATTTCAGGAAAAATTGGAATTTTGGAGAAATTTGGGGAAAATGGAGAAAAAATGGGAGAAATGGTGAAAAATTGGGGGGAAATTGGGGAAATTTGGGGGAATTTGGAATCTGGGAGAAATTTGGGGAAAAATTGGGGGAAAATTGGGGAAAAATTGGGGGAAATTTGGGGGAAAATTGGGAAAAATGGGGAAATTTGGGGAAAACTTGGGAAAAAATTGAGAAATACGAGAAAATTTGGGAAATTTGAGGAAATTTGGTTCTGAAATTGGGAATTTGGGGAAAAGTGAATTAAAAACAGGAAATTTGGGGAAAATTTGGGGAAAATTTGGGAAAAATTTGGGAAAAATTTGGAAAATTTGGGAAATTTGGGGGAAAAAGGGAAATAAAAGGGAAAAAAATTCCCAAATTTTTTGGGAATTCCGTCACCTCCTCCTTCTTGTAGGGCGCCTCCAGCATGGCCTCGATGACGATGTCGAAGTCGTCTGACGTCATCGCGTCCGCCTGCGGAATTTTGGGAATTTCAGCGCCCGGAATTCCCAAAAACCCCCCGAAAAATTCCCAAAATTTTGGGGATTTTGGAACTCACCGGGTCCGGCAGCGCTTTGGATCCCCCTGAGTCCATCCCGGGGGGTTTTTTGGGGGGAAAACCCCCGGAATTTGGGTTTTTCTGCGGTGACGTCATCAGAAAAGAAAAAGATTACGTCATCGGCGGCGATGACGTCATGGCCGGCCTATAGAAAGCGGCGGCGGCCAAGCCACGCCCCCTTTCATTGACAACAACGCGCACAAGCCACGCCCCCTCCGCAAAGCCACGCCCCGTTTTATTAAAATAACCCATTCAAGCCCCGCCCCCTCACATTGACCACAACGGCACCCAAGCCACGCCCCCTCACAAACCACGCCCCCTTTTATTAAAATAAGCTACTCAAGCCCCGCCCCCTTCACAAGCCCCGCCCCCTCCCTCAGCGCCGCCATCGCGCTCCGCTTCCCGCCCTCCCCCCCCCACCCCCTTCCCCCCCCTCCACCGCCTCCCCTCCCCCTCCCCGCGGCCCCCGCCGCCCCACCCGTGACGTCACGGCTTGCGGGGGGGACATGACGTCATGTCGCGACAGCGCTGCCGCCCTTACCGGCCCCCCCTGAGCCCCGAAGCGGCGGCGGCGGCGGCGGCGGCGGCCCCGGACGCGGCGGCAAAGATGGCGGCGGCCTCCAGAACCTTCCCCCCCTCCTCCTCCTTCGCCCTGCCCGCGCCGCTCGCCCCGCCCTCCCCGCGCTCCTATTGGTTCAAACCCAGCATTGCTGTCTTCCTATTGGTTGGCGGCGCTGTCTGTCAAAGCGCGGCGGCGATGATTGGTTATTTAGGCCGCAAAGTGCCGGCGCGGCGGATTGGTGGATGAGACGCGCGCGGTGATTGGATGAGAGGAGGAGCTGCGGGCCACGCCCCTTCCCGCTGCGTAGTTTCCATGGCAACGCGGCCTAGCGCGGCCTACGGAGCCTTCGCTTGAGTAGCGAGGAGAAAAAAAGCCAAAAAAAGCCGAAAAAAGGAAATTTTGGGGAAAATCCTCAGGAATTGGGATTAAAACGCCCCGCGGGGAGCGTGGGCAGCGTCACAGAGCGCGGGGGAGTGATTTGAGACGGCTAAAACGAATCAGATTTTTTGGGGGGGGCAAATGATCCAAAAAACCACCAAATTACCCCAAATTCAGCTTTTTAACCTAAATTTTCCCAATTCTCCCTCTTTTATCCCCTTTTTTCTGCTTTTGATCCAAAGCTGCCGATTTTTGGGGAGATTTTGGAGGTTTTTGGTGCAAAATCCTCAATTTTGACCCAAATTGCTTCAAATTGGTGGAAATTGGACCCAAATCTCCTCAATTCCACCCAAATTTATTTAATTTCCCTTAATTTCACCCAAATTTCACCAATTTTCCTCAATTTCACCCAAATTTCACCAATTTTCCTCAATTTCACCCAAATTTCTCCAATTTTCCTCAATTCCACCCAATTTTTACAAATTCTCTGCATTTTCTGCCCTTTTTCCCCCATTTGGCCTCAAGTTCCCGAGATTTTGCCCAAATTTTTCACTTTTCACCCAAATTTCACCTCATAAATTCCCCCCAAGTTCAATTTCCCCCAAAATTTTCATTTTTCCTCCGAAAATTCCACATTTCCCCCCCCCAAAATCTCAATATTTCCCCCAAAATTTCGACTTTTCCCCCAAAATTCCATTTTCCTCCTCCTATTTTCAGCGATTTTTCCCAAAATTCCATTTTTTCTGCCCAATAACTCCCCCAGAATTCCACTTTTTTCCCCCCCAAGCCCCAACATTCACCCCAAAACTTTTATTTTTCCCCAAAATTCCCCCTTTTCCCTTCACAATTCCACTTTTTCCCCCCCAAATTTACCTTTTTTACCCAAAACTCCAATTATTCCCCCAAAATTTCATGTTTTTCATAAAAAAAATCCACGTTTTCATCCCAAAATTCCATTTTCCCCCCATAAATTCCCTAAAATTCTCCCTTTCCTTTTAATTCCTCATTTTCCCCCCAAAATTTCCCCGTTCCTCCCTAAATTTCCATCTCGCCCCCCAAAATCCCAAATTTCCATATTTATCCTAAAATTCCTCCCCAAAATTCCCATTTTTCACTCAAAATTCCCAATTTCCCCCTCGGAAATCCCCCAAAATTCACACTTTCCCCCAAAAATTCTCATTTTCTCCCAAAAATTCCTGGATATTTCCTCAAAATTCCCTCATGAATTTCCCATTTCTGCCCCCCAAACTCCCCTAAAAAATTCCAGAATTTTTTCCCTCCAAAACTTCCCCTTTTCCCCCCAAAATCCCCATTTCCCCACAAAATTCTCATATTTTCTCTCCAAAAGCCATAAAAAGTCCCATTTCTCCCCCAAAATTTTGAGTTTTTCACCCAAAAATCCAATTTTTTCCTCCAAAACCCCCCAATATTCCCATTTTCCACCCCAAATTTTTTATTTTCTCCCCCCAAATCCCCATTTTTCCCTCCAAAACACACAAAAAAAAAATCTCCATTTCTCGCCCAAAATCCCCAATTTCCTTCAAAATT
Organism: Taeniopygia guttata; assembly: GCF_048771995.1. Lineage (NCBI taxonomy): Eukaryota > Metazoa > Chordata > Aves > Passeriformes > Estrildidae > Taeniopygia > Taeniopygia guttata. Next base: position 660,780 of record NC_133061.1, read on the forward strand.
CCCATTTTTTCCCTCCAAAGCCCTGAAAAATTCCCATTTTCCCCCAAAATACCCTTTTTTCCCCAAAAATCCCCATTTCCCCCCCTAAAATCCCCATTTTTCCCCAAAATCCCAATTTTCCCCCTAAAATTCCCATTTTCACCTCCAAAATTCCCTTTTTTTCCCTCCAAAACCATTAAAAATCCCCATTTTTTCACCCAAAACCCCATTTTCCCCCCAAATCCCCATTTTTTCCCCAAAACCTCCATTTCCCCCAAAAAATCCCAATTTTCCCCCCAAAACCCCCATTTTTTTTCCCAAAACCCCCATTTTCCCCCAAATTCCCACATCCCCCTTAAAATTCCAATTTTTTCTCCCAAAATGCCCATTTTCCCCTAAAATCCCCATTTTTCCCCCCAAAATCCCCATTTTACCCCTAAAATCCCCATTTTCTCCCCTAATCCCCATTTTCCCCCCCAAATCCCAATTTTTCCCCTAAAATCCCCATTTTTCCCCCCAAAATCTCCATTTTCCCCCCAAACACCCATTTCCCACCCTAAAATTCCCAATTTCTCCTCCAAAATTCCCTTTTTCCCCTCCAAAATCATTAAAAACTCCGATTTTTCCCCAACATCCCCATTTTTCCCCCAAAAATCCCCATTTTATAATCCAAAATTCCCTTTTTTTTCCCTCCAAAATCATTAAAAATCCCAATTTTCCCAAAACGCCCATTTTTCCCCCAAAAATCCCAATTTTTCCCCCCAAAATCCCCATTTCCTCCCTCAAATCCTTAATTTTCCCCCAAAATCCCCATTTTTCCCCCCAAAATCCCCATTATTCCCTCTAAATCCCCATTTTCCCCCCAAAATCCCTATTTTTGCCCCAAAATCCCCATTTTTTCCCCAAAATCCCCATTTTCCCCTCCCAAATTCCCATTTTTTCCTCTAAAACCATTCAAAATCCCCATTTTCCCCTCTAAAATTCCCATTTTTTCCTCCAAAACTCCCTTTTTTTCCTTCTAAAACCATTAAAAATCCCCATTTTCCCCCAAAACCCCCATTTTTCCCCCAAAATCCCCATTTTCCCCCCAAAATCCCCATTTCCCCTTCCTAAAATCCCATTTTTTCCCCAAAATCCCCATTTTCTCCTCCAAAATTCCCTTTTCCCCTCCAAAATCATTAAAAATCCCCATTTTCCCCCCCAAAATCCCCATTTTCCCCCAAAACCGCCATTTTATCCCCTAAATCCCCATTTTTTCCCCCAAATCCACATTTTCTCCCTTAAATCCCCATTTTTTCCCCCTAATCCCCATCTTTCCGCTAAAATTCCCATCTTTTCCCCCAAAACCGCCATTTTTTTTCCCAAAATCCCCATTTCCACCCCCAAAATCCCCATTTTCCCCCCAAAATCCCCATTTTCTCCCCTAATCCCCATTTCCCCTCCCAAAATCCCAATTTTCCCTCTAAAATTCCCATTTTCCCCCCTAAAATCCCAATTTTTCCCTCAGAACCCCAATTTTCCCCCCTAAAATTCCTATTTTCTCATCAAAAATTCCATTTTTTCCTCTAAAATCAGTACAAATCCCCATTTTTTCACCCAAAATCCCAATTTCCCCTTCCTAAAATCCCTTTTTTTTCCCCTAAAATCCCCATTTTCGCCTCCCAAATTCCCACTTTTCCCTCTAAAATCATTAAAAATCCCCATTTTTGCCCCGAAAATCCCCATTTCCCCCAAAATCCCCATTTTTGCCCCGAAAATCCCCATTTCCCCCAAAATCCCCATTTTTTTTCCCCAAAATCCCCATTTTTCCCCCAAGAACGATCCATCCAATCTCCATTTCCAGCATTTATTTCTCCGTCCGTGGGTCCATCCGTGGGTCCGTCCGTGGGTCCATCCGTGGGTCCGTCCGTGGGTCCGTCCGTGGGTCCATCCGTGGGTCCGTCCGTGGGTCCGTCCGTGGGTCCGTCCGTGGGTCCATCCGTGGGTCCGTCCGTGGGTCCGTCCGTGGGTCCGTCCGTGGGTCACAGCCCGATGGTGTAGGATCTCCCCGTGGGGTTGTTCATTTTTTTCCTCTAAAACCTTTAAAAATCCCCATTTTTTCACCCAAAACCCCCATTTCCCCCCAAAATCCCCATTTTCCCCCCAAAATTCCCATTTCCTCCCCTAAATCCCTAATTTTTCCTCAAAAATTTCCATTTTTTCCCCAAAATCCCCATTTTCCCCCCAAAACTCCCATTTTTCCCCCCAAATCCCCATTTTTCCCCCCAAAATCCCCATTCCCCCCCAAAATCCCCATTTCCCCTTCCTCAAATCCCCATTTTCCCCTCTAAATCCCCATTTTTTGTCCAAAATCCCATTTTCCCCCAAAATCCCCATTTTCCCCCCAAAATTCCCATTTTCCCCCCACATCCTCATTTTTTTCCCAAAAATCTCCATTTTCCCCCCAAAATCCCCATTTCCCCTTCCTAAAATGCCATTTTTTCCCCAAAACCCCCATTTTCTCCTCCAAAACTCTCTTTTTTCCCCTCCAAATTCATTAAAAATCCCCATTTTTTCCCCTAAAATTTCCATTTTTCCCCCCAAAATCCCCATTTTCTCATTCAAAACTCCCATTTTTTCCTCTAAAAACATTAAAAATCCCCATTTTTTCCCTCTAAAATCCCCATTTTCTCCTCCAAAACTCCCTTTTTTTCCTCTAAAACCATTAAAAATCCCCATTTCTTCACCCAAAACCCCCATTTTTCCCCCAAAACCCCCATTTTTCCCCCCTAAAATCCCTGTTTTTTCCAAAAACCCATTTTTTCCCCAAAATCCCCATTTTCCCCCTAAAATCCCCATTTTCTCCTCCAAAACTCCCTTTTTTTCCTCTAAAACCATTAAAAATCCCCATTTTTCCCCCAAAAATCCCCATTTTCCCCCAAACCCCCATTTTCCCCCCAAAATCCCCATTTTCCCCACCAAATTCCATATTTTCACCCCCAAACCCCCTATTTTTCCCCAAATCCCCATTTTTCCCCCCAAAACCCCCATTTCCCCCCAAAACTCCCATTTTTCCCCCCAAATCCCCATTTTTCCCCCCAAAATCCCCACTTCCCCTCAAAATTCCCATTTTATCCCTAAAATCCCCATTTCCCCCCAAAATCCCCATTTCCCCCCCAAAATCCCCATTTTCCCCCTAAAATCCCCATTTTTTCTCCAAAATCCCTAATTTTTCCTTAAAATTGCCATTTTCCCCCAAAATTCCCATTTTTTGCCAAAATCCCCATTTTTTTTTCCCAAAACCCCCATTTTCCCCCAAAATCCCCATTTCCCCTCTAAAATTTCCTTTTTTTTCCCCAAATCCCCATTTTCCCCCCTAAAATTCCCATTTTCTCCTCCAAAAATCCCTTTTTTTTCCTCCAAAACCATTAAAAATCCCCATTTTCCCCCCAAAATCCCAATTTTTTCCTCTATATCCTCATTTCCCCCCCAAAATCCCCATTTTTTTCCCAAAATCCCCATTTTCCCCCCTAAAATCCCATTTTTCCCCCCTAAAATCCCCATTTTTTCCCCAAAACCCCCATTTTTCCCCCCAAGAACGATCCATCCAATCTCTATTTCCAGCATTTATTTCTCCGTCCGTGGGTCCGTCCGTGGGTCCGTCCGTGGGTCCGTCCGTGGGTCCGTCCGTGGGTCCATCCGTGGGTCCATCCGTGGGTCCATCCGTGGGTCCGTCCGTGGGTCCATCCGTGGGTCCGTCCGTGGGTCCATCCGTGGGTCCGTCCGTGGGTCCGTCCGTGGGTCCGTCCGTGGGTCCGTCCGTGGGTCCGTCCGTGGGTCCATCCGTGGGTCCGTCCGTGGGTCCGTCCGTGGGTCCGTCCGTGGGTCCGTCCGTGGGTCCATCCGTGGGTCCATCCGTGGGTCACAGCCCGATGGTGTAGGATCTCCCCGTGGGGTTGTCCATTTTTTTCCTCTAAAACCTTTAAAAATCCCCATTTTTTCCCTCTAAAATCCCCATTTTCTCCTCCAAAACTCCCATTTTTTCCTCTAAAACCATTCAAAATCCCCATTTCTTCACCCAAAACCCCCATTTCCCCCCAAAATCCCCATTTTCCCCCCAAAATCTCCATTTTTCCCTCTAAAATCCCCATTTGTCCCCCCAAAATCCCTATTTCCCCCCAAAATCCCCATTTTCCCCCCTAAAATCTCCATTTTCCCCCAAAATCCCCATTTTCCCCCCACATCCTCATTTTTTCCCCAAAATCCCCATTTTTCCCCCAAAATCCCCATTTTTCCCCAAAATCACCATTTCCCCCCTAAAATCACCATTTTTCCCCCAAAATTCCCATTTCCTCCCCTAAATCCCTAATTTTTCCTCAAAAATTTCCATTTTTCCCCCCCAAAATCCCCATTTTCCCCACTAAAATCTCTAATTTTTCCTCAAAATTCCCATTTCCCACCCCAAAATCCCCATTTTCTCCTCCAAAACTCCCTTTTTTTCCCTCTAAAATCATTAAAAATCCCCATTTTCCCCCCTAAAATCCCCATTTCCCCCCCAATATCCCCATTTTCCCTCCAAAACCCCCATTTTTTTTCCCAAAATCCCCATTTCCTCCCTTTAATTCCCATTTTCTCATCCAAAACTCCCTTTTTTCCCCTCAAAATTCATTAATAATCCAAATTTTCCCCCCAAAATCCCCATTTTTCCTTCCTAAAATCCCCATTTTCTCCTCCCAAATTCCCATTTTTTCCCTCTAAAACTATTAAAAATACCCATTTTTCCCAAAATCCCCATTTCCCCCCAAAACTCCCATTTCCCCCAAAAAATCCCAATTTTCCCCCCAAAATCCCCATTTTCCCCCAAAACCCCCATTTCCCACCCAAAATCCCCATTTTCCCCCTAAAATTCCAATTTTCCCCCCAAATTCCCACATCCCCCTTAAAATTCCCATTTTTCCCCCCAAAATCCCCATTTTCTCCTCCAAAACTCTCTTTTTTCCCCTCCAAATTCATTAAAAATCCCCATTTTTTCCCCTAAAATTTCCATTTTTCCCCCCAAAATCCCCATTTTCTCATTCAAAACTCCATTTTTTTCCCTCCAAAATCATTAAAAATCCCCAATTTCCCAACTAAAATCCCAATTTTTTCCCCCAAAACTTCCTTTTTTTCCCTCTAAAATCACTAAAAATCCCCATTTTTTCACCAAACCCCCATTTTTTTTCCCAAGATCCCCATTTTCCCCCCAAAATCCCCATTTTCCCCCCAAAATCCCCATTTTCCCCCCTAAAATTCCAATTTTTCTCTCAGAACCCCAATTTTCCCCCCAAAACCACCATTTTTTCCCCAAATCCCCATTTTCCCCTGTAAAATCCCCATTTTCTCCTCCAAAATTTCCTTTTTTCCCTCCAAAATCCCCATTTCTCCCCCCAAAACCCCCATTTTTTTTCCCAAAATCCCCATTTTTTTTTCCAAATTCCCATTTTTTCCCTCCAAATTCATTCAAAATCCCCATTTTTCCCCTAAACCCCCATTTTCCCCCCAAAATCCCCATTTTCCCTCTAAAATTTCCATTTTTATCCCCATTTCCCCCCCTAAAATTACCATTTTCTCCTCCAAAACTCTATTTTTTCCTCTCTAAAACCATTAAAAATCCAAATTTTTCCCCCCCAAAATCCCCATTTTTTTTCTCCAAAATCCCCATTTTTCCCCCCAAAATCCCCATTTTTTCCCCAAAACCCCCATTTTTCCCCAAACCCCCCATTTTTCCCCCAAGAACGATCCATCCAATCTCCATTTCCAGCATTTATTTCTCCGTCCGTGGGTCCATCCGTGGGTCCATCCGTGGGTCCATCCGTGGGTCCGTCCGTGGGTCCGTCCGTGGGTCCATCCGTGGGTCCATCCGTGGGTCCGTCCGTGGGTCCATCCGTGGGTCCGTCCGTGGGTCCGTCCGTGGGTCCATCCGTGGGTCCATCCGTGGGTCACAGCCCGATGCTGTAGGATCTCCCCGTGGGGTTGTCCATTTTTTTCCTCTAAAACCTTTAAAAATCCCCATTTTTCCCCCCAAAATCCCCATTTTCTCCTCCAAAACTCCCTTTTTTTCCTCTAAAACCATTCAAAATCTCCATTTTTCCCCCAAAACCCCCATTTTTCCCCAAAACCCCCATTTTTTTCCCCTAAATCTCCATTTTTTCCCAAAATCCCCATTTTCCCCCTAAAATTCCCATTTTCCTTCAGAATCCCAATTTCCCCCCCCCAAATCCCCATTTTCTCAACCAAAATCCCCATTTTCCCCCCAAAACCCCCATTTTTTTTCCCAAAATCCCAATTTTCCCCCCAAAATTCACATTTTTCCCCAACATCCTCATTTTTTTCCCAAAAATCTCCATTTTCCCCCCTAAAATTCCTATTTTCTCATCAAAAATTCCCATTTATTCCCTCTAAAACCATTAAAAATCCCCATTTTCCCCCCAAAATCCCCATTTTACCCCTAAAATCCCCATTTCTCACCCCAAAATCCCCATTTTTCCCTCAGAACCCCAATTTTCCCCCCTAAAATTCCTGTTTTCTTATCAAAAATCCCCATTTTCCCCCCAAAACCCCCATTTTCCCACCAAAATTCCATTTTCCCCCAAAATTCCATTTTCCCCCAAAAAATCTTCATTTCCTCCCCTAAATCCCCATTTTTTGTCCAAAATCCCCATTTTCCCCCCAAAACCCCCATATTTTTTTCCCCCAAAATCCCCTATTTCCCCCCAAAATCCTGATTTTCCCCCTAAAATTCCCATTTTCTCATTCAAAACTCCATTTTTTTCCTCCAAAATCATTAAAAATCCTTATTTTCCATAAATGCCCATTTTTCCCCTAAAATCCCCATTTCCCCTTCCTAAAATCCCATTTTTTTCCCAAAAATCCTCATTTTTTCCCCCAAAATCCCCATTTTCTCATCTAAAATTCCCATTTTTTCCTCTAAAATCATTAAAAATCCCCCTTTTTCCCCCGAAAATCCCAATTTCCTCTTCCTAAAATCCCATTTTTTCCCCAAAATCCCCATTTTCCCCAAGAACGATCCATCCAATCTCCATTTCCAGCATTTATTTCTCCATCCGTGGGTCCATCCGTGGGTCCGTCCGTGGGTCCATCCGTGGGTCCATCCGTGGGTCCATCCGTGGGTCCATCCGTGGGTCCGTCCGTGGGTCCATCCGTCCATCCATCCGTGGGTCCGTCCGTGGGTCCATCCGTGGGTCCATCCGTGGGTCCATCCGTGGGTCCATCCGTGGGTCCATCCGTGGGTCCATCCGTGGGTCCGTCCGTGGGTCCGTCCGTGGGTCCGTCCGTGGGTCCGTCCGTGGGTCCGTCCGTGGGTCCATCCGTGGGTCCGTCCGTGGGTCCATCCGTGGGTCCGTCCGTGGGTCCATCCGTGGGTCCATCCGTGGGTCACAGCCCGATGGTGTAGGATCTCCCCGTGGGGTTGTCCATTTTTTTCCTCTAAAACCTTTAAAAATCCCCATTTTTTCCCTCTAAAATCCCCATTTTCTCCTCCAAAACTCCCTTTTTTTCCTCTAAAACCATTCAAAATCCCCATTTCTTCACCCAAAACCACCATTTCCCCCCAAAAAATCCCCATTTTTTCCCCCAAAATCCCCATTTTTCCCCACAAAATCCCCATTTTTTTTCCCAAAATACCCATTTTTCCCCCCAAAATCCCCATTTTTTCCCCCCAAATCTCCATTTTCCCAGACTCCACATTTTTTTCCTCAAATCCCCATTTTTCCCCCTAAAATCCTGTTTTTTCCCCAAATACCCATTTTATTCCCTAAAATCCCCATTTTCTCCTCCAAATCCCCATTTCCCCCCCAAAATCCCCATTTTCCCCCCAAAATCACCATTTCCCCTTTAAAATCCCCATTTTCAACTCCAAAACTCCGTTTTTTCCCTCCAAATTCCCACATCCCCCTTAAAATTGCCATTTTTTCTCCCAAAATGCCAATTTTCCCCAAAATCCCCATTTTCCCTCTAAAATTTCCATTTTTATCCCCATTTTCCCCCCTAAAATCACCATTTTTTCCTCCCAAATTCCTTTTTTTCCCTCTAATTCCATTTAAAATCCCCATTTCCCCCCCAAAATCTCAATTTTTTTCCCCAAAATCTGCATTTTTCCCCCAAACCCCCATTTCCCACCCAAAATCTCTGTTTCTGCCCCCAAAATCCCCCATTTTTCCCTCTAAAATCCCTATTTTCTCCTCCCAAATTCCCATTTTTCTCCCAAAATCCCCATTTTCCCCTCTAAACCCCCATTTTCTCCTCCAAAACCATTAAAAATCCCCATTTTTCCCCCAAAATCCCCATTTTCTCCCCTAATCCCCATTTTCCCCCCAAAATCCCAATTTTTCCCTCAGAACCCCAATTTTCCCCCTAAAATTCCCATTTTCCCTCTAAAATTTCCATTTTTTTCCCCAAATCCCCATTTTTCCCCCAAAATTCCCATTTTTCCCCTAAATCCCCATTTTCCCTCTAAAATTTCCATTTTTTCCAAAAAATCCCCATTTTCCCCTCCAAAATTCCTATTTTTGCCCCAAAACCATTAATACTCCCAATTTTCCCCCCAAAACCCCCATTTTCCCCCCAAAATCCCCATTTCCCCTTCCTAAAATCCCATTTTTTCCCCAAAACTCCCATTTTTCCCCCAAAATCCCCATTTTCCCTCTAAAATTTCCTTTTTTTTCCCCAAAACCTCCATTTTCCCCGAAATCCCCATTTTCCCCCCAAAAATCCCAAATTTTGTCTTGAAAATCCCCATTTTTCCCAAAACCCCCATTTTTTTCCCCAAAACCCCCATTTTTTTCCCCAAAATCCCCATTTTCCCCCCAAGAACGATCCATCCAATCTCCATTTCCAGCATTTATTTCTCCGTCCGTGGGTCCCTCCGTGGGTCCATCCGTGGGTCCATCCGTGGGTCCATCCGTGGGTCCATCCGTGGGTCCATCCGTGAGTCCGTCCGTGGGTCCGTCCGTGGGTCCATCCGTGGGTCCATCCGTGGGTCCGTCCGTGGGTCCGTCCGTGGGTCCGTCCGTGGGTCCGTCCGTGGGTCCATCCGTGGGTCCGTCCGTGGGTCCGTCCGTGGGTCCGTCCGTGGGTCCATCCGTGGGTCCATCCGTGGGTCCGTCCGTGGGTCCATCCGTGGGTCCGTCCGTGGGTCCGTCCGTGGGTCCGTCCGTGGGTCCGTCCGTGGGTCCATCCGTGGGTCCGTCCGTGGGTCCGTCCGTGGGTCCGTCCGTGGGTCACAGCCCGATGGTGTAGGATCTCCCCGTGGGGTTGTCCATTTTTTTCCTCTAAAACCTTTAAAAATCCCCATTTTTTCCCTCTAAAATCCCCATTTTCTCCTCCAAAACTCCATTTTTTTCCCTCTAAAACCATTAAAAATCCCCATTTCTTCACCCAAATCCCCATTTTCCCCCAAAACCCCCATTTCCCCTTCCTAAAATCCCATTTTTTCCCCCAAAACCGCCATTTTCCCCTCTAAAATTCCCATTTTTTCCTCCAAAACTTCCTTTTTTTCCCACTAAAACTATTAAAAATCCCCATTTCCCCTAAAATCCCAATTTTCCCCCTAATTTCCCCATTTTCCCCCCAAAATCTCATTTTCCCCCCACAATTCCCACTATTCTCATGAAAAATTCTCTTTTTCTCTCTAAAATCATTAAAAATCCCCATTTTTCCCCCCTAAAACCGCCATTTTTCCCCGAAATCCCCATTTTCTCCTCCAAAATCCCCATTTTCCCCCAAAATCCCAATTTTCCCCCAAAATCCCCATTTTCCCCCAAAATCGCCATTTCCCCCCCCAAAATCCCCATTTTCCCTAAAACCCCCATTTTCCTCCCAAAATCTCATTCTGCCCCCAAAAATCTTCATTTTCTCCCCTAAATTCCCATTTTTTCTCCCAAAACCCCCATTTTTTTTCCAAAATCCCCATTTTCCCCCCAAAAATCTTCATTTTTTCCCTCTAAAATCCCCATTTTCCCCCAAAATTCCCATTTTTTCCCCATTTGCCCGTCTAAAATCCCCATTTTCTCATTCAAAACTCCTTTTTTTTCCTCTAAAACCATTAAAAATCCCCATTTTCCCCCAAACCCCCATTTTTTTCACCAAAATCCACATTTCCCTCCCGAAATCTCCGTTTCCTTCCCTAAAATCCCCATTTTTTCCCCCAAAATCCCCATTTCCCCTCTAAAATTCCCATTTTCTCCTCCCAAATTCCCATTTTTTCCTCTAAATTCATTAAAAATCCCCATTTTTTCCCCAAAATCCCCATTTTGTCCCCAAAAATCAGCCATCCAATCTCTATTTCCAGCATTTATTTCTCCGTCCGTGGGTCCGTCCATCCGTGTGTCCGTCACAGCCCGATGGTGTAGGATCTCCCCGTGGGGTTGTGCAGCGCCGAACACGCCGGCGCCGTCACCGCCCACTCGTACCAGACCTTGCTGGGCGTGGCCACGCGCCAGAACGCCACCGACACTTCCTGCCCCGCCCGCACCGGCACCGGCTGCTGCAGGGGGGGGGAAGGGGTGGGGTCAGACTGGACACGCCCACCAAGATGGCCGCCACGTTGCTATCGAGGGGCCACGCCCACCAAGATGGCCGACAGGTTGATTTGGAGTGGCCACGCCACCCAAGATGGCCGCCAGGTTCCAAGATGGCCGCTACTCGCTGTTGGCCACACCCTTCAAGATGGCCGCCAGGTTCCAAGATGGCTGCCTGGTTCCAAGATGGCCGCTCCTTTGGCCACGCCCACCAAGATGGCCACTACAGTCATTTAGAGTGGCCACACCCACCAAAATGGCCGCCTGATTTAAATAGTGTGGCCACGCCCACCAAAATGGCCACTGTGGTAATTAAGTGTGGCCACACCCACCAAGATGGCCGCCAGGTCAGTTTGGATTGGCCACGCCCACCAAGATGGCTGCCTGGTTCCAACATGGCTGCTACTTACTGTTGGCCACACCCACCAAGATGGCCGCCAGATTGATTTGGAGTGGCCACGCCAACCAACATGGCCGCCAGGTTGATTTGGAGTGGCCACACCCACCAACATGGCTGCTAAGGTAATTTCGTGTGGCCACGCCCACCAAGATGGCTGCCAGTTTTCAAAATGGCCGCTACATGCAATTAGCCACGCCCACCAAGATGGCCACCCAAATCCAAGATGGCCGGTCTTTTGACCACACCCACCAAGATGGCCACCATAATCCAAGATGGCCACTGTGGTAATTTAAGGTGGCCACGCCCACCAAGATGGCCGCCACAATCATTTACAGTGGCCACATTCACCAATATGGCCGCCTGATTTATTTAGTGTGGCCACGCGTACCAAGATGGCCGCCAAGTTGATTTGCAGTGGCCACGCCCACCAAGATGGCCGCCAGGTTGATTTGGAGTGGCCATGTGTACCAAGATGGCCGCCAGACTGATTTCGATTGGCCACGCCCACCAAGATGGCTGCCTGGTTCCAAGATGGCCGCTACTCACTGTTGGCAACACCCTTCAAGATGGCTGCCAGGTTCCAAGATGGCCGCTACTTCCTCTTGTTCCAAGATGGCCGCCTAATTTATTTGGAGTGGCCACGCCCACCAACATGGCCGCCAGTTTCCAAGATGGCCGCTACTTGCTGTTGGCTGAACCCACCAAGATGGCCGCCCAAATCAGAGATGGCCATTCCTTGGGCCACGCCCACCAAGATGGCCACCCAAATAAAAGATGGCTGCTCCTTTGGCCACGCCCACCAAGATGGCCGCTACAATCATTTACAGTGGCCACACTCACCAATATGGCCGCCACATTTAATTAGTGTGGCCACGCCCACCAATATGGCCGCCATAATCCAAGATGGCCGTTCCTTTCTTTCAGCCACGCCCACTAATATGTCTGCCTAAATTCAAGATGGCCGCATCTTACTGTTGGCCACGCCCACCTAGATGGCCAATCAAATCCAAGATGGCCGTTCATTTATTTTGGCCACGCCCACCAAGATGGCCGCCAGCTTTATTTTGTGTAGCCACGCCCACCAAGATGGAAACTAAGGTCATTTGCATTGGCCACGCCCACCAAGATGGCAGCCAGGGTAATTTACATTGGCCACGCCCACCAAGATGGCAGCCAGGGTAATTTACATTGGCCACGCCCACCAAGATGGCTGCCAGGGTAATTTACATTGGCCACGCCCACCAAGATGGCAGCTGGGGTCATTTACATTGGCCACGCCCACCAAGATGGCAGCCGGGGTAATTTACATTGGCCACGCCCACCAAGATGGCCACACCCACCAGAAAAGGCCACGCCCACAAAATGGCTGCCATTAAACAAAATGGCCGCCGTGAACTCTTTGGGATTTTTTAACTTTTCCTCTAAAATGTCAAAATTTTGTGGGAATTTTGCACAAAATTCATAAAATTTAAAAAATTTTCCCCAAAATTTTTTAGTTTTTACTGAAATTCCCAATTTTTATGATAATTTAACCAAAATTCCAAAATTTAATTCAAATTTTCCTCCAATATTCCAAATTTTTAATAATTTCCACCAAAATTTGGTTTGAATTTTTACCCAAAACTTTCATTTTTCTCCCAAAATTCCTAATTTAAAAAATTCCCCCAGAATTCCCAAGTTTTGTTGGCATTTTTCCCAAAATTCCTGATTTTTAAAACTTTTCCCCAAAATTCCCAATTTTTCTCCAATATCCCGAATTTTTTCCCAAAAATCCAATTTTTTTTTTGCGTTTTACAAAAAATTCCTAATTTTTGTTGGAATTTCCCCAAAATTTTGAATATTTCCCTTTAGTTCCCAAAAATTCCCAATTTTTCCCCCAAAATTCCCAATTTTTTTTTTAATTTTCCCCAAAATTCCCAATTTAAAAAAATTTTACCCAAAATTTCCCATTTTGATCAGAATTTTCCCCCAAATTTTAAATATTTCCCTTTAATTTTTTCCAAAAATTCCCATTTTTCTCCCCAAAATTCCCAATTTTTGTTGGAATTTTCCTAAGAATTTTTAATATTTCCCTTAATTTTCCCAAAAATTCCCAATTTTCCCCCAAAATTCCCAATTTTTGTTGAATATTTCCCCAAAATCCCAATTTAAAAAAATTTTACCCAAAATTCCCAGTTTTGGTCACAATTTTCCCCAAAATTTTTAATATTTCCTTTTAATTTTCCCCAAAATTTCCAATTTTTCCACCAAATTCCCGATTTTTGTTGGAATTTTCTTCAAAATTTTTAATATTTCCCTTAAATTTTCCCCAAAATTCCCAATTTTTCCCCCAAAATCCTGATTATTGTTGGAATTTCCCCCAAAAATCCCAATTTTTATCCTAAATTCCCTATTTTTCTGGAATTTTGCCCCAAATTCCCAATTTCCATTAAAACTTTTCCCAAAACTCCAATTTTTCTTATTTGAATTTTCCCAAAATTCTGATTTTTTACCCCAAATCCCCCATTTTATATTTTCTATAATTTCCCTTAAAATTCCCAATTTTTGCCAAAATTTTCCCTTTAAAATTTTTAATTTTTCCTTTTATTTTTCCCAAAAATTCCCAATTTTGGTCAGAATTTTGCCCAAAATTTTTAATTTTTATAAAAATAATTTCCTTCAAAAATCCCAATTTTTATCAGAATTTCCCCCAAATTTTTGACTTTTTTTCCTCTAATTTTCCCCAAAAATCCCAATTTTTTTTTTAAATTCCCAAATTTTAATGTAATTTTGCCCAAATTTGGCCTTTTTTGCCCCGTTTTGGACTCACCTTGATGGGGAAGAAGATCGGGAACCACGAGAAGAGTCCCGGCGAGTGCGTCTCGGGCCGGATGCCTGAAATTCCCAAAATTCCCAAAAATTCCCAAAAATTCCAAAAATTCCCAAAAATTCCCAATTTCCCTCAATCCCAAGTCCCAAAATTCCCAAATTTCCCCCAAAATTCACCTCAAAATTCCCATTTTTTCCCCCAAAATTCCCAATTTCCCCCCATTTTTTCCCCCCAAAAATTCCCAATTTTCCCCCAAAAATTCGCCTCAAAATTCCCATTTTTTCCCCCAAAAATTCCCAATTTTCCCCCTTTTTTCCCCCAAAAAAATTCACAATTTTCCCCCAAAAATTCACCTCAAAATTCCCATTTCCCCCCCCAAAAATTCCCAATTTTCCCCCTTTTTTCTCCCAAAAAAATTCCCAATTTTCCCCCAAAAATTCACCTCAAAATTCCCATTTTTCCCCCAAAAATTCCCAATTTCCCCCCTTTTTTCCCCAAAAAATTTTAATTTTTTCCCAAAATCCCCCAAAAATTCCCAAAAAATTCCCAAAATTCCTCCCCAATCCCCCAAAATTCCACAATTCCCATTTTTCCCTCCAAAATTAACCCCAAAATTCCCAATTTCCCCCCAAAATTCGCCTCAAAATTCCAATTTTTTCCCAAAAAATTCCAAATTTTCCCCCAAAATTCGCCCCAAAATTCCCATTTTTTCCCCCAAAAATTCCCAATTTTCCCCCTTTTTCCCCCCCCAAAAATTCCCAATTTTCCCCCAAAAATTCACCTCAAAATTCCCATTTTTTCCCCCAAAAATTCCCAATTTTCCCCCTTTTTCCCCCCAAAAAATTCCCAATTTTCCCCCAAAAATTCGCCTCAAAATTCCCATTTTTTCCCCCAAAAATTCCCAATTTTCCCCCAAAATTCACCTCAAAATTCCCATTTTTTCCTCCCAAAATTCCCAATTTTCCCCCAAAATTCGCCTCAAAATTCCCATTTTTTCCCCCAAAAATTCCCAATTTTCCCCCAAAATTCACCTCAAAATTCCCATTTTTTCCCCCAAAAATTCCCAATTTCCCCCCTTCTTTCCCCCCCAAAAATTCCCAATTTTCCCCCAAAAATTCACCTCAAAATTCCCATTTTTTCCTCCCAAAAGTCCCAATTTTCCCCCAAAAATTGCTTTAAAATTCCCATTTTTTCCCCCAAAAATTCCCAGTTTTCCCCCTTTTTTCCTTCAAAAAAATTCCCAATTTTCCCCCAAAATTCGCCTCAAAATTCCCATTTTTTCCTCCCAAAAATCCCATTTTTCCCCCAAAATTCGCCTCAAAATTCCCATTTTTTCCCCCCAAAATTCCCAATTTTCCCCCAAAATTTGCCTCAAAATTCCCTTTTTTCCCCCCAAAAATTCCCAATTTTCCCCCAAAATTCGCCTCAAAATTCCCATTTTTTCCCCAAAAATTCGCCTCAAAATTCGCATTTTTCCCCCAAAAATTCCCAATTTCCCCCCTTTTTTCCCCAAAAGTTTTAATTTTTTTCCCAATTCCCAAAATTCTCAAAAAATTCCCAAAATTCCTCCCCAGTCCCCCAAAATTCCACAATTCCCATTTTTCCCTCCAAAATTAACCCCAAAATTCCCATTTTCCCCCCAAAATTCCCTCAAAATTCCCATTTTTTCCCCCAAAATTCCCAACTTTCCCCCTTTTTTCCACCAAAAATTTTAATTTTTTCCCCAATTCCCAAAAAATCCTCCAAAATTCCCAAATTTCCATTTTTCTCCCAAAATTTCCCTGAAATTTCCAATTAATTCTCTTTTTTCTACTCAAATTTTCCTGGAATTCCCCATTTTTTCTTTTTTTTTCTAAAAATTCCCAAAATTCCTCCCCCAATCCCCAAAATTCCAGAATTCCCAATTTTTCCCACCAAAATTCACCCCAAAATTGCCAATTTCTCCCCAAAATTTGCCTTAAAATTCCTAAAAATCCCCAAATTTCCCAACTCCCAAAATTCACAATTTTTCCACTTTTCCCCCAAAATTCCCAAATTTTTTTTGTTTTTTTCCCCCCAAAATTCCCAATTTTTCCTTTTTTACCCAAAATTCCCAAACTCCAATCCCCAAAATCCCAAAATTCCCAATTTTTCCCTTTTTCCCCCAAAATTTTGCCCAGAATTCCTGATTTTTCAGTTTTCCTCCAAAATTTCCCCAAAATGCCCTATTTTTCCATATTTTCCCAAAAAATTTTGCCCAAAATTCCCAATTTTTCCCTTTTTTCCCCCTCAATTTCCCCAAAACTCCCAATTTTTCCTTATTTTCCCCCTAAATTTCCCCAAAATTCCGCAATTTTTAACTTCCCCCCCCAAATTTAGACCAAAAATTCCCAATTTTTCCCTTTTCCCCCAAAATTTTGCTTAGAATTCCCATTTTTCCCCTTTCCCCTGTAAATTTCCCTAAAATTTCCAAATTCTTGAGTTTTCCCCCTAAATTTCCCCAAAATTTCCCAATTTTTTGTTTTTTCCCTAAATTTCCCAAAAATTCCCAAATTTTTCCTTATTTCCCCCAAAAATTTTGCCCAAAAATCCCAAATTTTTCCTTATTTTCCCCTAAATTTCCCCAAAATTCCCAAATTTTTTTCCCCTTTTTTCCCCATAAAACCCCGAATTTTCTCAAAATTTCCGAATATTCCCATTTTCCCCCAAATTTTGCACATTTTCCCCTAAATTTTTGCCCAAATTTTTCTATTTTCCCCCCCAAATTTCTCCTATTTTCCAATTGGCCACATCCCAAAGCCACACCCGCTTAAGCCACGCCCCCAACCATAAGCCACGCCCCCTTCTCCTCCATTTTTGCCATTTCTCCTCATTTTTTCTCATTTTTTGCCCAATTTTTTTCATTTTTTGCCCAAATTTTTTCATTTTTCCCCCAAATTTTTGTCGTTTTTCCCCCGAATTTTGGTCGTTTCTCCCCGGCCACGCCCCCCAAAGCCACACCCACTTAAGCCACGCCCCTAAACCATAAGCCACGCCCCATTCTCTTATATATCCTCCATTTTCCCTCATTTTTTCTCGTTTTTTGCCCAATTTTTCTCATTTTTTCCCAAATTTTTTCATTTTTTCCCCAAATTTCTTCTATTTCCCAATTGGCTACACCTCTACAGCCACACCCACTTAAGCCACGCCTCCAACCATAAGCCACGCCCCTTTCTCCTCTATATTCGCCTTTTTCCTCATTTTTTCTCGTTTTTTACCCAATTTTTTTCATTTTTTCCCCAAATTTTTCATTTTCTCCCCCAAATTTCTCCTATTTCCCAATTGGCCACGCCCCCACAGACACACCCACTTAAGCCACGCCCCTAAAACACAAGCCACGCCCCTTTTTCTTCTACATTCTTCATTTTTTCTCCTTTTTTGCCCAATTTTTAATATTTTTTCCCCAAATTTTTCCATTTTCTCCCCCAAATTTCTTTTATTTCCCATTGGCCACGCCCAAAACCACACCCACTTAAGCCACGCCCACAACCATAAGCCACGCCCCCTTTGCATCTATTTTTTCACTTTTTTCTCATTTTTTGCCCAATTTTTTCATTTTTTCCCCAAATTTTTCTGGTTTTTCCCCAAATTTTTCATTTTTTCCCCAAATTTTGTCCGTTTCTCTCCATGCCACGCCCCAAAGCCACACCCACTTAAGCCACGCCCCCAACCATAAGCCACGCCCCTTTCTCCTCTATATCCTCCATTTTCCCTCATTTTTTCTTGTTTTTTGCCGAATTTTTTACATTTTTTCCCCAAATTTTTAAATTTTTTCCCCAAATTTCTTCTATTTCCCAATTGGCCACGCCCCCAACACCACACCCTCTTAGGCCACGCCCCCAATCCACAAGCCACGCCCCTTTCTCCTCTATATCCTCCTTCTTTTCCTCCTTTTTGCCGAATTTTTTCATTTTTTGCCCAATTTTTTTGGTTTTTTTCCCCAAATTTCTTTTATTTCCCAATTGGCCACGCCCCAAAGCCACACCCACTTAAACCACACCCCTAATTAAAAGCCACGCCCCCTTCTCATCCAGTTTTGCCATTTCTCCTCATTTTTACTCATTTTTTGCCCAATTTTTTTCATTTTTTTCCCAATTTTTTTTTTGTTTTCCCCCAAATTTTGGCCATTTCTCTCCCGGCCACGCCCCCAAAGCCACACCCACTTAAGCCACGCCCACAACCATAAGCCACGCCCCTTTCTCCTCTATTTTTTCACTTTTTTCTCATTATTTGCCCAATTTTTTCATTTTTTGCCCAAATTTTTTCATTTTTTCCCTAAATTTTTGTCGTTTTTCCCCCAAATTTCTCCTATTTCCCAATTGGCCACACCCCAAAGCCACACCCACTTAAGCCACGCCCCAAACCACAAGCCACGCCCCTTTCTCCTCTATATTTGCCATTTCTCCTCATTTTTTCTCGTTTTTTACCCAATTTTTCCATTTTTCCCCCGGATTTTTTCATTTTTTCCCTAAATTTTTTCATTTTTTACCTAAATTTCTCCTATTTTCCAATTGGCCATGCCCAAAGCCACACCCACTTAAGCCACACCCCCAAACCATAAGCCACGCCCATTTCTCCTCTATTTTTTCACTTTTTTCTCTTTTTTTGCCCATTTTTCTCATTTTTTGCCCAATTTTTTTCGTTTTTTTACCAAATTTTTGTCGTTTTCCCCCACATTTTGGATGTTTCTCTTTTGGCCACGCCCCAAAGCCACACCCACTTAAGCCACGCCCCCAAACCATAAGCCACGCCCATTTCTCCTCTATATCCTCCATTTTCCCTCATTTTTTCTCGTTTTTTCCCCAATTTTTTTCATTTTTTTCCCCAAATTTTTGCCATTTCTCCCCCAAATTTTCCCCATTTTCCAATTGGCCACGCCCCAAAGCCACACCCACTTAAGCCACGCCCCCAACCACAAGCCACGCCCATTTCTCCTCTATTTTTGCCATTTCTCCTCATTTTTTGCCAATTTTTGCCCAATTTTTTTCATTTTTTCCCCGAAATTTTTACATTTCTCCCCAAAAATTATCCTATTTCCCAACTGGCCACTTCCCAAAGCCACACCCACTTAAACCACGCCCCCAAACCATAAGCCACGCCCCTTTCTCCTCTATTTTTGCCATTTATCCTCATTTTTTCTCGTTTTTTACCCAATTTTTTCATTTTTCCCCAAATTTTTTCATTTTTTCCCCAAATTTTTTTTATTTCCCCATTGGCTACACCTCTACAGCCACACCCACTTAAGCCACGCCCCCAAACCATAAGCCACGCCCCTTTTACCTCTATTTTTGCAATTTCTCCTCATTTTTTCTCATTTTTTAACCAATTTTTTCCATTTTTTCCCCAAATTTTTTCATTTTTTACCTAAATTTCTTCTATTTCCCAATTGGCCACGCCCAAAAACCACACCCACTTAAGCCACGCCCCCAACCACAAGCCACGCCCATTTCTCCTCTTTTTGCCATTTTTTCCATTTTTTTGCTCAATTTTTTTGTTTTTTTCTCCAAATTTTTTCATTTTTTTCCCAAATTTTTTCATTTTTGCCCCAAATTTTTGTCGTTTCTCTCCCGGCCACGCCCCAAAGCCACACCCACTTAAGCCACGCCCCCCAAACCACAAGCCACGCCCCTTTCTCCTCTATTTTTGCCATTTCTCCTCAATTTTTCTCATTTTTTCCCCAATTTTTTATATCTTTTCCCCAAATTTTTTCATTTTTTCCCCAAATTTCTCCTATTTCCCAATTGGCCACGCCCCCACAGCCACACCCACTTAAGCCACGCCCCCAATCCACAAGCCACGCCCCTTTCTCCTCTATATCCTCCTTCTTTTCCTCCTTTTTGCCGAATTTTTTCATTTTTTGCCCAATTTTTTTGTTTTTTTTCCCCAAATTTCTTTTATTTCCCAATTGGCCACGCCCCAAAGCCACACCCACTTAAACCACACCCCTAATTAAAAGCCACGCCCCCTTCTCATCCAGTTTTGCCATTTCTCCTCATTTTTACTCATTTTTTGCCCAATTTTTTTCATTTTTTCTCCAAATTTTTAAATTTTTTCCCCAAATTTCTTTTATTTCCCCATTGACTACACCGGAAAGCCACACCCACTTAAGCCACGCCCCCAAACCTCAAGCCACGCCCCTTTTCCCTCCATTTTTCTGATTTCCTTTCCTTTTTTTCTTGTTTTTTTCCCAAATTTTTTCATTTTTTCCCCAAATTTTTGTCGTTTTTCCCCAAATTTTTTTGTTTTTCCCCCAAATTTTGTGCATTTCTCCCCCGGCCCCGCCCTCACTGAGGGTGACGTCGCCGTAGAGCCGCGTCTCGAAGTATCCGGCGAAGCCGTGCAGGACGGTGCCGACCTCCACCCGCCACGAGAGCTCCGTGTAGCGGCTGTTGTCCGGGCACGGGTCTGCAAAATTCCCAAAATTCCAAAATTTATCCCGGAAAAAAAATTCCCAAAATTTATCCTTGATTTTGGGGGGTTTTTTGGGTTTTTTTCTGATTTTTTTCCTGTTTTTTTTGGATTTTTTAATATTTTTTCTTGATTTTTTGAATATTTTTTCCTGATTTTTTTGAGCATTTTTTCTTGATTTTTTGGGGGACTGTTCAGCATTATTTCCTAATTTTTTGAGATTTTTCCGTTACTTTTTTAATGAATTTTTTTGGATTTTAACAAATTTTTTTCTCATTTTTTGGGGATTTTTTCCTTATGTTTTCCTAATTTTTTCTGATTTTTTGGAGATTTTTTTTCCTAATTTTTTGGGATTTTTTCCCCAATTTTTCCTGATTTTTTGGGACTTTTCCTTGATGTTCTGGGATTTTTTTTCCACTCTTGGAGAATTTTTCCTGATTTTTTAATGGATTTTTAAAAGATTTTTTTCCTAATTTTTGGGATTTTTCCTGATTTTTTTTCCTGATATTTTCCTAATTATTTAAACATTTTTTCTGGATTTTTTGAACATTTTTTTCAGATTATTTTAAGGTTTTTTTCTGATTTTTTAAAGATTATTTCCTGATTTTTGGGGATTTTTTCCTGATTTTTTCAGATATTTTCCCAATTTTGTCCTGGTATTTTTAGGAATTTTTTTTCCTAAAATTTGAAGAATTTTTTGCTCAATTTTGGGAAAATTTTTCCCAGAATTTTGGTGGTTTTTCCGGCAATTTTGGGCATTTTTGGTGCCGACCTCCACCCGCCACGAGAGCTCCGTGTAGCGGCTGTTGTCCGGGCACGGGTCTGGAAAATTCCCAAAATTCCAAATTTTATCCCAGGAAAAAAAATTCCCAAAAATTAATTTTTGATTTTGGGCGTTTTTTGGATTTTTTTCTGATTTTTTTCGGGGTTTTTTTTGGATTTTTTTAGTATTTTTTCTTGATTTTTTCCTGATTTTTTGAGTATTTTTTCCTGATTTTTTAAGCATTTTTTCCTGATTTTTTTGGGATTTTTCTGCATTATTTCCTAATTTTCTGAGATTTTTATGTGATTTTTTTTCCTGAATTTTTGCGGTTTTTTTTGAGATTTTTTCTGATTTTTTAAACATTTTTTTCTGATTTTGCAAACATTTTTCCTGATTTTTTAAAAGATTTTTTCCTGATCTTTTTAGGATTTTTTCCTGACTTTTTTTTTTGAGATTTCTTTTTCTTTTTTTTCTGATTTTTTTCTGATTTTTTTCCTATTTTTTCCTGAATTTTCTTTTTTTTTCCCTGATATTTTGGAGATTTTTGTTCCTGGCTTTTTGGATTTTTGTTCTGAGTCTTTAAATTATTTTGAGGATTTTTCCTAATTTTTGTTGGAATTTTTCCTGATTTTCTGAGGATTATTTCCTGATTTTTTGAGCATCTTCCCCCCGATTTTTCTGATTTTTTTTTCTGAGTTTTTGAACATTTTTTCCTGATTTTTTGGGATTTTTTTTTCTGTATTTTTTGAGGATTATTTCCTGATCTTTTAGGATTTTCTCCTAATTATTTCTGATTTTTAAAAAAATTTTTTCCTGAGTTTTTGAGATTTTTTTTTTCCTGATTATTTTTTTCCCTGATTGTTTTTGGAATTTTTTCCTGATTTTTTGAAATTCTTTTTCCTGATAATTTTTTTCCCCTGATTGTTTTTGGAATTTTTTCCTGATTTTTGCCCTTTTTTGTATTTTGTAAAAATACAAAATTTTTGTATTTTTAACGATTTTTTTTCCAAAACGAGGATAATTTTTTATTCTATTTTCGTTTTTTTCCCAGAATTCTCAGGGAATTTTTTTGGAATTTTTTATTCATTTTTATCTTAATTTTTTCATTATTTCCTGACTTTTTTCCTGAATTTCCGTCCAATTTTCCTTTGGAATTTTTGGGCCGTTTTTCCTGAAATTTTCAGGATATTTTCCCGGAACTTTCCCCGATATTTTACCGGAATTTTGGGTGTTTTTTCCCGGATTTTGGGGTTTTTTTTGGGAATTTCTCACCGGGATTGGGGTGCTGGAAGGTGAAGCAGGGCTGGGGCGGCGCCACCTGGTGGAAGTTGTGCAGCCTCACCACGTACGGGGTCTCAAACTGCGCCTGCGAAATTCCCAAAAATCCCAAATTATTCCCGAAAATCCCTCCAAAATATTCCCAAAAATTCCCAAAATATTCCCGAAAATCCCTCCAAAATATTCAACAAAATCCCCCCAAATAGTCCCAAGGAATCTCCAAAATTACCCCGAAATACCGCAAAAAATTCTCCAAAATATTCCCAAAAATCCCCCCAAAATTCCCAAAAACTCCCCAAAAATTCCCCCAAAATCCCCCAAAAAATCCCGCAAAAATTCTCCAAAATATTCCTGAAAATTCCCCCAAAATTCCCAAAAAATCCCGTCAAAATCCTCAAAATTCATGAAAATTCCCAAAAATTCACCCAAAAAATCCCAAAAAATCCCCAAAAAGTCCCAAAAATCCCCCAAAAAAGTCCCAAAAATCCCCCCAAAAACTCAGAAAAATTCCCAAAAAGTCCCCCCAAAATTCCCAAAAAAATCCCCAAAAATTCCCCAAAAAATTCTCAAAAATATTCCCGAAAATCCCCAAGTTCCCAAAAACTCCCCAAAAATTCGCCCAAAATCCAAAAAAATCCCCCCAAAAGTCTCAAAACTCCCCCAAAAATTTCAACAAAAAATCCCCAATATTTCCAAAAATCCCCCCCAAAAAATTCGCAAAAATCCCCACAAAAATCTCGTTAAAATTCTCAAAAAAATTCCCAAAAATTCCCCCAAAAATTCCCCAAAAAATCCTGCAAAAATTCTCCAAAATATTCCTGAAAATCCCCCGAAAATTCCCAAAAACTCCCCAAAAATTCCCCCAAAAATTCTCAAAAATATTCCCAAAAATACCCCCAAAATTCTAAAAAAATCCCCAAAAATTCCCTCCAAATCCCCCAAAAAATCCTGCAAAATTTCATCAAAATAGTCCTGAAAATCCCCCCGAATATTCCCAAAAAGTCCTCAAAAATTCCCCAAAAATCCTGCAAAAATTCTCCAAAATATTGCCAAAAATAGCCCCAAAAATTCTCAAAGAATCCCCAAAATTCCCCTGAAATCCCCCAAAAAATCCTGCAAAAATTAACCAAAATATTCCCGAAAATTCCCCCCAAATTCCCAAAACAATCCCCAAAATATCCCCAAAAAATTCTCAAAAAAATTCCCGAAAATTCCCCCAAAAAATCCTGCAAAAATTCTCCAAAATATTCCCGAAAATCCCCCCAAATATTGCCAAAAAATCTCCAAAAATTCCCCCGAAATCCCCACAAAAATACCACAAACATTTTTAGAAATATTTCCGAAAATCCCCCCAAAGTTCCCAAAAAATCCCCTCAAAATTCCCAAAAAATCCCCCCAAAAAGTCCTGAAAATCCCCCAAAATCCCCCAAAAATTCGCCCAAAATCCCAAAAAATGTCCCCCAAAAGTCCCCAAAATCTCCCAAATATTCCAACAAAAAATCCCCAAAAATTCCCAAAAAGCCCCACAAAATCCCTAAAAATCCCCCCAAAAATTCTCCAAAAAATTCCCAAAAATTCCCCCAAAATCCTGCAAAAATTCTCAAAATATTCCTGAAAATCCCCCCAAAAAGTCCCAAAAATCCCCCCAAAATTCCAAAAAAATCCCCCAAAAATCCTCAAAATTCCCAAAAATTCCCAAAAAAATCATCCAAAAATCCCTCCAAAATATCCAAACTTACCCAAGAAATTCCCAAAAATTCCCCCAAAATTCACAAAACCCACCCAAAATTTCCCAAAAATCCCCCCAAAATCCCTTAAAAATACCCCAAAAAAATCGCCAAAAAATTCCCCAAAAATTCTCAATTTTTCCCCCATGTTTTCCCAATTTTTCCCCATTTTTCCCCAATTTTTTCCCCATTTTTCCCCGTTTTTTTCACATTTTTTTCACATTTTTCCCATTTTTTCCCAAAATCCCCATTTTTTACCCCATTTCTCACCTCACGGTGCCGCTCATGCTCACAACACCCCCTGACCTCTTTCCCCCTTTTTTATTCCCTTTTTTTCCCCCAATTTTTTTGATTTTTTGACATTTTTTCCCATTTGTTTGCCATTTTTTCACATTTTTTCCCATTTTTCCCGTTTTTTCCCAAAATCCCCATTTTTTACCCCATTTCTCACCTCGGGGTGTCGGTCATGCTCACAACACCCCCTGACCTCTTTTCCCCATTTTTTCCCCATTTTTTCCCCATTTTTTCCCCAATTTTTTTACTGATTTTTTCCCCATTTTTATCCATTTTTTCCCCGTTTTTTCCCGTTTTTTCACATTTTTCCCCATTTTTTCCCAAAATCCCCATTTTTCACCCCATTTCTCACCTCGGGGTGCCGATCGTGCTCGTGGCACCCTCTGACCTCTTTTCCCCATTTTTTCCCCATTTTTTTCCCCATTTTTCCCCCATTTTTATCCATTTTTTTGTCATTTTTTTCCCGTTTTTTCACATTTTTTCCCATTTTTTCCCAAAATCCCCATTTTTTACCCCATTTCTCACCTCGGGGTTCCGCTCATGCTCACAACATCCCCTGACCTCTTTTCCCCATTTTTTATTCCCATTTTTATCCATTTTCCCCCATTTTTCCCCCAATTTTTCCCAGTTTTTTTCCGTTTTTTCCCGTTTTTTCACATTTTTTCCCATTTTTTCCCAAAATCCCCATTTTTTACCCCATTTCTCACCTCGGGGTTCCGCTCATGCTCTCGACACCCTCTGACCTCTTTTCCCCCTTTTTATCCCCATTTTTTCCCCCATTTTTTTCCATTTTTTCCCCAATTTTTCCCATTTTTTGACATTTTTTTCCCGTTTTTTCACATTTTTTTCCCATTTTTTCCCAAAATACCCATTTTTTACCCCATTTCTCACCTCGGGGTTCCGCTCATGCTCACAACACCCCCTGACCTCTTTTCTCCTTTTTTATTCCCATTTTTCCCCATTTTTACCCCATTTTTATCCATTTTTTTGTCATTTTTAACCCGTTTTTTCCCATTTTTTCACATTTTTTCCCCGTTTTTTCCCAAAATCCCCATTTTTCACCCCATTTCTCACCTCGGGGTGTCGATCGTGCTCCCGACACCCTCTGACCTCTTTTCCCCATTTTTCCCCCAATTTTATCCATTTTTTTCGTCATTTTTTCCCTGTTTTTTTTCCGTTTTTTCCCGTTTTTTCCCATTTTTTCCCCATTTTTTCCCAAAATCCCCATTTTTTACCCCATTTCTCACCTCGGGGTGCCGCTCGTGCTCTCGACACCCCCTGACCTCTTTTCCCCCATTTTTTATTCTCATTTTTATCCATTTTTTGACATTTTTTCTTTAATTTTTCCGAATTTTTCCAATTTTTTCCCGTTTTTTCACATTTTTCCCCATTTTTTCCCAAAATCCCCATTTTTTACCCCAATTCTCACCTCGGGGTGCCGCTCATGCTCACATCACCCCCTGACCTCTTTTCCCCATTTTTTCCCAATTTTTTCCCCATTTTTATCCATTTTTTGTCATTTTTTTGCCGTTTTTTCCCGTTTTTTCACATTTTTTCCCGTTTTTTCCCAAAATCCCCATTTTTCACCCCAATTCTCACCTCGGGGTGCCGATCGTGCTCTCGACACCCCCTGACCTCTTTTCCCCATTTTTTCCCCATTTTTTCCCCAATTTTTTACAGATTTTTTCCCCATTTTTATCAATTTTTTTCCCGTTTTTTCCCGTTTTTTCACATTTTTCCCCATTTTTTCCCAAAATCCCCATTTTTTACCCCATTTCTCACCTCGGGGTGCCGCTCATCCTCACAACACCCCTTGACCTCTTTTCCCCTTTTTTATTCCCATTTTTTCCCCATTTTTATCCATTTTTTTGTCATTTTTTTGCCGTTTTTTCCCATTTTTTCACATTTTTTCCCCATTTTTTCCCAAAATCCCCATTTTTTACCCCAATTCTCACCTCAGGGTGCCGCTCATGCTCACAACACCCCCTGACCTCTTTTCCCCATTTTTTTCCCCATTTTTTCCCAATTTTTTCCCCATTTTTATCCATTTTTTTGTCATTTTTTTCCCGTTTTTTCCCATTTTTTCCCCATTTTTTCCCAAAATCGCCGTTTTTTACCCCATTTCTCACCTCGGGGTGCCGATCATGCTCTCGACACTTCCTAAACTATTTTCCCCATTTTTTCCCCATTTTTTCCCCAATTTTATCCATTTTTTTGCCAATTTTTGACATTTTTTTCCCGTTTTTTTACATTTTTTCCCGTTTTTTCCCAAAATCCCCATTTTTTACCCCAATTCTCACCTCGGGGTGCCGATCGTGCTCTCGACACCCCCTGACCTCGTTGTAGAGTTTGGAGGAGGAGACGGGCGCCAGGAAGGAGGTGTACGATTGGGGGATGGAAACTCCGTCCTCTGAAACACAAAAAAACCCAAAAAATACAAATTTTGGTGTTTTCGGACACCCCAAATTTCCCAAAACACAACTCCAAAAAATCCCATTTTTGACTCAAAAAAATTCACATTTTTATAACCAAAAAATCCCTTTTTTATGCCCAAAAAGCCAATTTTTTATCCCCAAAAAAATCCCATTTATATCCCAAAAAAATCCCATTTTTATCCCCAAAAAAATCCTAATTAATCCCCAAAAAATCCCATTTTTATCCCCAAAATATCCCCTTTTAATCCCCAAAGAAATCCCATTTTTATTCCCCCAAAAAATCGTATTTTTATTCCCAAAATATCCACTTTTTATCTCCAAAAAATTTCCAATTTATCCTCAAAAAATCCAATTTTTTTCCCCAAAGTAATCCAAATTTATCCCCCAAAAAAATCCCATTTTTAACCCCAAAATAATCCCATTTTTATCCCCTAAAAATCCCATTTTTACACCCAAAAAAATCCCATTTTTATCCCCAAAAATTCCCATTTTCCCCCATTATTCCCCCATTATTTCCCCCAATTCCCCCATTAGTCCCCCATTATTTCCCCCATTATTTGCCCATTATTTCCCCCTAATTCCCCCATTATTTTTCCCCCATTTTTCCCATTATTTTTCCCTGTTTTCACCCCAATTTCCCCATTTTTCACCCCATTTTTCCCCCATTTTTCACCCCATTTTTCACTCCATTTCCCCCCCATTTTTCACCCCATTTTTCCCCCAATTTTTCCCGTTTTTTACCCCATTTTTTCCCCATTTTTCCCCATATTTTTTCCATTATTTTTCCCCCATTTTCCCCATTATTCCCCCATATTTTCCCCATTTTCCCCCCATTATTGCCCCATATTTCTTCCCCAATTTCCCCATTTTCCACCCCATTTTTCACCACATTTTCCCCCATTTTTCACCCCATTTCTCCTTATTTTTCCCCCCTTTTTCACTGCATTTTTCCCCATTTTCTCCCCATTTCCCCCCCCATTTTTCCCCATATTTTCCCCATTACTTTTGCCCATTATTTTTTCCCCATTTCCCCTTATATTTCCCCCATTTTTCCCCAATTTTTTTCCCCCATTTTAACTCCAATTCCCCCATATTTCCCCCACATTTTTTTTCCCAATTTCCTCATTTTTTACCCCATTTTTCACCCCATTTTTCATGCCATTTTTCACCCAATTTCCCCCAGTATTCCCCCATATTTCCCATTATTTTTCCCCAATATTTTTCCCATTTTTCCCCCCATTTTCCTTCATTTCCCCCCATTTTTTCTCCATTTTCCCCCATTTTTCCCCCCAATTTTTTCCATTTTTTTTCCCTTTTTTCCCCAATTTTTTCCCCCATTTTTCCCATAATTCCCCCATTATTTCCCCCATATTTTTTCCCAATTTCCCCATTTTTCACCCCCATTTTCCCCCATTTCTGACCTTTCAGACACCCCCGTGCCCCGTCCAGGCACTCGGGGCTCAGCTCGTTGTCCCCGAACGACCCCATTAATTACCCCAATAATTCCCCATTATTCCCCCATTATTTACCCCATTATTTACCCATTATTTACTCCAATAATTCCCCCATTATTTACCCCAATAATTCCCCCATTATTTCCCCATTATTTTCCCCCCATTTTCCCCATTATTTCCCCCATTATTCCCCCATATTTTCCCCATTATTCCCCCATTACTTTTCCCCAATTTCCCCATTTTTCCCCCATATTTTCCCCATTATTTCCCCCAATTTCCCCATTATTCCCCATTATTTCCCCATTACTTTTTCCTAATTTCCCCCATTATTTCCGCCCTATTTTTCCCCATTTTTCACCCCATTTTTCCCCCCATTATTTTTCCCCAATTTCCCCCTTTTTCACCCCATATTTCACCCCAATTTTTCACCCCAATTTCCCCCATTATTTTTCCCATTTTTCCCCCCATTTTTCCCACGTTTCTTCCCATTATTTCCCCCATTATTTCCCCATTATTTTCCCCCAATTCCCCCATTATTTTCTCCCATTATTCCCCATTATTTTTCCCCAATTTCCCCATTTTTCACCCCATTTTTTACCCTATTTTTCCTTATTTTTCACTCCATTTTTCACCCCAATTTCCCCATTTTTCACCCCATTTTTCACTCCAATTTCCCCATTTTTCACCCCATTTCCCCCCCATATTTTCCCCATTATTTTTCCCCAATTTCCCCCATTATTTCCCCCATAATTTTTCCCCAATTTCCCCATTTTTTCCCCCCATTTTCCCCCATTTTTCACCCCATTTTTCCCCCATATTTTTTCCCAATTTCCCCCCATTTTTCCCCCATTTTCATTTCAATTTCCTCATTTTTCACACCATTTTTCACCCCATTTTCCCCCAATTTTTTCCCCATTATTCCCCCATACTTTCCCCAATTTCACCCATATTTTTTTCCCCAATTTCCCCCTTTTTCACCCCATTTTTCCCCCCATTTTTCACCCCATTTTCCTTCATTTTTCCCCCCCATTTTTCCCGTTTTTCACCCCATTTTTCCCCCATATTTTCCCCAATTTTTTCCCCTTTTTTTCCCCAATCCCCCCATTATTTCCCCCACATTTTTGCCCAATTTCCCCATTTTTCACCCCATTTTTTCCCATTTTTTCCCCATTTTCCCCCTATTTTTTCCTTGTTTTCCCCCATTTTCCCCCTCATTTTTTCCTTGTTTTCCCCCATTATTTTGCACCAATTTCCCAATTATTTTTTGCCCAATTTCCCCCATTTTTCCCCCATTTTCTCACCTTTCAGACACCCCCGTGCCCCGTCCAGGCACTCGGGGCTCAGCTCGTTGTCCCCGAACGACCCCATTAATTACCCCAATAATTCCCCCATTAATTACCCCAATAATTCCCCCATTAATTACCCCATTATTTTTCCCCAATTTGCCCATTATTTACCCCATTTTCCCCCCCATTTTTTCCCAATTCCCCCCATTATTTTTTCCCATTTTCCCCCCATTTTTCCCACGTTTCTTCCCATTATTTCCCCCATTATTTCCCCATTATTTTCCCCCAATTCCCCCATTATTTTCTCCCATTATTCCCCATTATTTTTCCCCAATTTCCCCATTTTTCACCCCATTTTTTACCCTATTTTTCCTTATTTTTCACTCCATTTTTCACCCCAATTTCCACCATTATTTCCCCCATTTTCCTTCATTTTCTCCCATTATTTCCCCCTAATTCCCCCATATTTTCCCCATTATTTTTCACATTATTTTCCCCCATATTTTTCCCCAATTTCCCCATTTTTCACCCCATATTTTCCCCATTTTCACCCCATTTTTCCCATTTTCCCCATTATTTTTCCCCGTTTTTCCTCCTATTTTCCCCATATTTCCCCCGTTTTCCCCCAATTTTTTTCCCCCATTTTAACTTCAATTTCCCCATAATTCCCCCATTACTTTTTCCCAATTTCCCCAATTTTCCCCCCATTTTTGTGCCCATTTTTTCACCTTTCAGACACCCCCGAGCCCCGTCCAGGCACTCGGGGCTCAGCTCGTTGTCCCCGAACGACCCCATTAATTACCCCAATAATTCCCCCATTATTTACCCCAATAATTCCCCCATTAATTACCCCAATAATTCCCCCATTATTTACCCCAATAATTCCCCCATTAATTACCCCAATAATTCCCCCATTAATTACCCCAATAATTCCCCATTAATTACCCCAAGAATTCCCCCATTAATTACCCCAATAATTCCCCCATGAATTACCCCAATAATTCCCTCATTATTTACCCCAATAATTCCCTCATTATTTACCCCAATAATTCCCCCATTAATTACCCCAATAATTCCCCATTAATTACCCCAATAATTCCCCCATTAATTACCCCAATAATTCCCCATTAATTACCCCAATAATTCCCCATTAATTACCCCAATAATTCCCCCACTATTTACCCCAATAATTCCCCCATTATTGACCCCAATAACTCCCCATTATTTACCCCAACAATTCCCCATTAATTACCCCAATAATTCCCCCATTAATTACCCCAATTCCCCCATTATTTACCCCAATAATTCCCCCATTATTTACCCCAATAATTCCCCATTATTTACCCCAATTCCCCCATTATTCCCCCATTATTTTTCCCCAATTTCTTCATTTTTCACCCCATTATTTCCCCATTTTACCCCATTATTTTCCCATTATTTTTCCCCCATTTTTCCCATTATTTTACCCGTTTTTCCTCATTATTTTTCCCCCATTTTCCCCATTATTTTCCCCCGTTTTTCCTCCCATTTTCCCCCTTTTTCACCCCATTTTTCCCCATTTTGCCCCCAATTTTTCACCCCATTTTTCACCCCATTTTTCACCCCAATTTCTGCCATTTTTTCCCCCCATTTCCTCCATTATTTCCCCCATTATTTTTTAACCAATTTCCCCATTTTTCACCCCATTTTTTACCTCATTTTTCCCCCATTTTTTCCCCAATTTCCCCCATTATTTCCCCCCATTTTCACCCCATTTTTCACCCCATTTTTCCCCATTTTTCACCCCATTTTTCACCCCATTTTCCTTCATTTTCCCCCATTTTTCACCCCATTTCTCCTTATTTTTCCCCCATTTTTCACCGCATTTTTCCCCATTTTCCCCCCGTTTTTCTCCAATTTTTTTCCCCAATCCCCTCATTATTCCCCCCACATTTTTTGCCCAATTTCCCCCTTTTTCACCCCATTTCTGTGCCCATTTCTGACCTTTCAGACACCCGCGTGCCCCGTCCAGGCACTCGGGGCTCAGCTCGTTGTCCCCGAACGACCCCAGCAGCTCCGACACCACCAAATCCGCCGCCTCGGGGGCGGCCCAGCCCCGCATGTCCCGCGCCACCACCGCCACCTGCGAGCCCCACTCCTCCCACTGGCAGTTCTCCAGCCTAATTAGCATAATTAGCCTTGATTAGTGCTGTCATTAATGGTAATTAACCCCCCCGCGCTCCTTGGAAATGGAGTTTTGGTCATTGGCGATAAAGTATTGGTGATCAATAACCGCCTCTCCTCCCCCCTGCCACTTTTTCTACTCTTAAGTAGCCTCAATTAGGTCATTAACAGCCTTAATTTGCATTAATTAGCTCGTTAACAGCCTTAATTAGCATTAATTAGTTCATTAATAGCCATTAATAACCCTCCATCAATCAGCAATTTATTCTGATAAGGGATCAATAAGGCATTTGTGATCAATAATCAGCTCCAACACCCCCTCTGCCACTTTTCCACTCTTAATTACTCTTAATTACCCCTAATTAGCTCATTAACAGCCTTAATTAGCATTAATTAGTACATTAATAGCCATTAATAACCCCCTGATCAGTTAAGAGTTAATGTTGATAAGGGATCAATAAAGCATTGGTGATCAATAACCGCCTCCCCACCCCCTCGTCACTTTTTCTACTCTTAGTTACCCTTAAATAGCTCATTAACGGCCTTAATTAGCATTAATTAGTACATTAATAGCCATTAATAACTCCCGATCAATCAGAAATTCATTCTCATAAGGGATGAATAAAGTATTGGTGATCAATAACCCGCTCCAATCCCTCCCTGCTGTATTTCTCACTCTTAATTACCATTTATTGGCATTAATTAGTAAATTAACAGCCTTAATTATCATTAATCAGTTCATTAACAGCCTTAGTTATCATTAATTAGTACATAAATAGCCATTAATAGCGGCTGTAATCAATCAGGAATTCATTCTGATACGGGATCAATAAAGTACCGGTGATCAATAACCCGCTCCAATCTCGCCCTGCCTGTTTTCCATTCTTATTTACCTTTAATTGGTCTTTATCAGTTCATTAACAGCCTTAATTAGCATTAATTAGTTCATTAATAGCCATTAATAATCCCCCAATCAATTAGGAGGTAATGCTGATAAGGGATCAATAAAGCATTGGTGATCAATAACCGCCTCCCCACCCCCCTGCCACTTTTTCTACTTTTAATTAGCCTCAATTAGGTCATTAAAAATCTTAATTAGCATTAATTAGCTCATTAATAGCCTTTAACAACCCCTTGATCAATTGCGAGTTATGGGGTTTTCACACGCCATCGCTCAGCATTGATCGGTTATCGATGGGTTATTGATCGGTTATCGGCTATGGGATTTTTATGAGATACTGATCAGTTATGGGTCAGTTATGGTGTTTTTATGACATATCGCTCAGTATTGATCGGTTATCGATCGGTTATTGATTGGTTATCGGTTAGGGGGTTTTTATGAGATTATCACTCAGTATCGATTGGTTATCGATCAGATATTGATTGGTTATTGATCAGTTATCAGCTAGGGGGTTTTTATGAGATATTGATCGGTTATTGATCATTTTTTGGTTATGGGGTTTTTACAAGCTGTCGCTCAGTATCGATCCGTTATCTATCGGTTATTGATCGGTTATCGATTATGAGGTTTTTATGACATATCGCTCAGTATCGATGGGTTATTGATCAGCTATTGATCAGTTATCGGTTATGGGATTTTTACGAGCCATCACTCACGGTTATCGATGGGTTATTGATTGGTTATCGGTTATGGGGTTTTTATGAGATATCGATCAGTATTGATTGGTTATTGATCGGTTATTGATCGGTTATCAGTTATGGAGTTTTTATGAGATATAGCTCAGTTATTGATCAATTATCGATCTGTTATCGATCAGTTATCGGTTATGGGGTTTTCACGCGCCGTCGCTCAGCAGTGATCGGTTAGCGATGGGTTATTGATCGGTTATCGGTTATGGGGTTTTTATAAGATATTGATCATTATTGATCAGTTATCGATCAGTTATTGATTGGTTAACAGTTATGGGGTTTTTATGATATATAGATCAGTATCTATCGGTTATTGATCAGTTATTGATCGGTTATCAATTATGGGGTTTTTATGAGATATAGATCAGTATCTATCGGTTATTGATCAGTTATCAGTTCTTGGGTTTTTATGAGATATCGATTGGTTATTGATCAATTATCAATTTTTTAAGGATCGGTTATCGGTTATGGGGCTTTTATGAGATATTGATCAGTTATTGATCGGTTATGGGGTTTTTACGACATATCGCTCAGTGTCGATCGGTTATCGATCTGTTATGGATCGGTTATCAGTTATGGGGTTTTTATGACAAATCGCTCAGTATTAATCGGTTATTGATCTGTTATTGATCGGTTATCAGTTATGGGGTTTTTATGACATATCGCTCAGTATTGATCGGTTATCGATGGGTTATCGGTTATGGGGTTTTTATGAGATATAGATCAGTGGTGGATTGGTTATTGATCGGTTATCGGTTATGGGGTTTTTATGAGCTATTGACCAGTGACTGATCGGTTATTGATCAGTTATTCATTTGTTATCGATTATGGGGTTTTTATGAGATATCGATCAGTGATTGATCAGTTATTGATTGGTTATTGATTATGGGGTTTTTATGAGATATCAATCAGTGATTGATCAGTTATTGATTGGTTATCGGTTATGGGGTTTTTATGAGATATCGCTCAGTATTGATCAGTTACCGATGGGTTATCGATCAGTTATCGGTTATGGTGTTTTTATGACATATCTTTCAATATCGATCAGTTATTGATCAGTTATCAGTTATGGAGTTTTTATGAGATATCAATCGGTTATTGATTAATTATTGATCAGTTATCAGTTATGGGGTTTTTATGAGCCGTCGATCAGCATCGATCAGTTATCGATGGGTTATTGATGGGTTATCAGCTATGGGGCTTTTATCACATATCACTCGGTTTTGATGGGTTATTGATCAGTTATTGATCAGTTATCGGTTATGGGGTTTTCACGCGCTGTCGCTCGCTATCAATGGGTTACCGACGGGTTATCGATGGGTTATTGATCGCACTCACGTGACCACGGCGTTGGGGTTCTTCTCCACGGCGTAGAGGCGCAGGCGGGCGCCGGCCTGGCGAGCGGCGCGGAGCGCGGCGGCCACCAGGGGGCCCCGTCCGGCCCCCAGAACCATCACCACCCTAAATTGGGGCAAAAAAACCCAAAATTGGGAAAATTCACCCCAAAAACCCCGAAATCCTGAAAAAAACCCGAAAAAAACCAAAAAATCCCCCCAAAATTGCCCCGAGTGTGGCGCCCAACACGGGGCCCCGCCCAGCCCCCAAAACCATCATCACCCTAAAATTGGGTGAAAAAAACCCAAAATTGGGAAAATTCACCCCAAAAACCCCAAAAGAAACAAAAAAACAAAAAAAAAAAACCCAAAAATACACCAAATACACCCAAAATTTGCCCCGAGTGTGGCGCCCAACACGGGGCCCCGTTCGGCCCCCAAAACCATCACCACCCTAAATTGGGGCAAAAAAAACCAAAATTGGGAAAATTCACCCCAAAATCGGCCTCAGCACCCAAAAATCCCCAAAATTTACCCCAAAATTTACCCCAAATTTAACCCAAAATCCCCCAAATTCACCCCGAAATCGCCCCGAGCGCGGCAGCCCCAAAAACCATCATTACCCTAAAAACACCAAAATCGGGAAAATTCACCCCAAAATCAGGAAAATTCACCCCAAAATCGGGAAAATTCACCCCAAAAACCCCAAAATCCCCCAGAAGAACCCGAAAAACCCCAAAAAATCCCCCCAAAAATGGTTCAAAATCCCCCAAATTTAACCCAAAATCTCCCCGAGTGCAGCGGCCCCCAAAACCATCACAACCTTAAATTGGGCGAAAAAACCCCAAAATTGGGAAAATTCACCCCAAAATCAGCTTCAGCACCCAAAAATCCCCAAAATTTACCCCAAATTTAACCCAAAATCCCCAAAATTTACCCCAAAATCCCCCAAATTTAACCCAAAATTTCCCTGAGACTGCCCAGACCCCAAAACCATCACCACCCTAAAAACACCAAAATCGGGAAAATTCACCCCAAAATTGGGAAAATTCACCCCAAAATCCCCAAAAGAACCCGAAAAAAACCCAAAAAATCTCCAAAATCCCCCAAATTTCAGACCAAAATCCCCCAAATTCACCCCAACATCCCCCCGAGACCGCCCGGCCCCCAAAACCATCACCACCCTAAATTGGGGCAAAAAAACCCAAAATCAGGAAAATTCACCCCAAAAAACCCAAAAATCCCACAAAAAAACCCAAAAAAAATACCCAAAAATACACCAAAAAAACCCCAAAATTCACCCCAAAATTGCCCCGAGCACGGCAGCCCCCAAAACCATCATTACCCCAAATTGGGTGAAAAAACCCAAAAATCGGGAAAATTCACCCCAAAATTGGGAAAATTCACCCCCAAAACCCCCAAAATCCCCAAAAAACCCCCAAAAAAACCAAAAAAATACCCAAAAATACACCAAAATTCACCCCAAAATCACCCCGAGTGCGGTGCCCAACACGGGGCCCTGTCCGGACCCCAAAACCATCATCACCCTGAATTGGGGGAAAAAACATCAAAATTGGGAAAATTCACCCCAAAAAACCCAAAATCCCCAAAAGAACCCCAAAAAAATACCCAAAAAAGACCCAAAATCCCCAAAATTTAACCCAAAATCTCCCTGAGACCGCCCGGACCCCAAAACCATCACCACCCTAAATTGGGGGAAAAAAACCCAAAATCGGGAAAATTCACCTCAAAATCGGCTTCGGCACCCAAAAATAACCAAAAACAACCCCAAATTTACCCCAAAATCTCCCAAATTTACCCCAAAATCACCCTGAGCACGGCGACCCCCAAACCATCACCACCCTAAAAACACCAAAATTGGGAAAATTCACCCCAAAATCAGGAAAATTCACCCCAAAATCGTGAAAATTCACCCCAAAAACCCCAAAATCCCCAAAAAAACCCGAAAAAAACCCAAAATTCCCCCAAAATTCAGCCAAAAATCCCCCAAATTTAACCCAAAATCCCCCCAAGCCCACCCGGACCCCAAAACCATCATTACCCTAAAAACCCCAAAATCAGGAAAATTCACCCCAAAATCGGCTTCGGCGCCCTCAAAAACCCCGAAATTCACCCAAATTCACCCCAAAATCCCCAAAATTTAACCAAAAATCTCCCTGAGACCGCCTGGCCCCAAAACCATCACCACCCTAAATTGGGGGAAAAAACCCAAAATTGGGAAAATTCACCCCAAAATCGGCTTCAGAAGCCAAAAATCACCAAAAATAACCCCCAAAAACCCAAAAAAATACCCAAAATCCCCAAAATTTAACCCAAAATCTCCCTGAGAGACCCCAAAACCATCACCACCCTAAATTGGGGGAAAAAACACCAAAATTGGGAAAATTCACCCCAAAATCAGCTTCAGCACCCAAAAATCACCAAAAATAACCCAAAAAAACCCAAAAAAACCCAAAATTCACCCCAAAATTGCCCCGAGTTTGGCGCCCAACATGAGGCCCCGTCCGGCCCCCAAAACCATCACCACCCTAAATTGGGGCAAAAAACCCAAAATCAGGAAAATTCACACCAAAACCACAAAAATCCCACAAAAAAACCCAAAAAAATACCCAAAAATACACCAAAATTCACCCAAAAATCAACCCGAGACCGCCCGGCCCCCAAAACCATCACCACCCTAAAAACACCAAAATCGGAAAAATTCACCCCAAAATTGGGAAAATTCACCCCAAAAACCCAAAAATCCCACAAAAAAACCCCAAAAAAACCCAACAAATCTCCCCAAATTCACCCCAAATTTACCCCAAAATCTCCCTGAGCACGGCGACCCCCAAAACCATCATTACCCCAAATTGGGCGAAAAAACCCCAAAATTGGGAAAATTCACCCCAAAACTGTGAAAATTCACCCCAAAATTCCCAAAAATAACCTCAAAACCCCCAAAAAATCCCCCCAAAAATGGTTGAAAAACCCCCAAATTCACCCCAAAAATCGCCCCAAGTGTGGCGGCAACCAGGGGACCCCGTCCGGCCCCCAAAACCATCACCACCCTAAATTGGGCGAAAAACCCAAAATTGGGAAAATTCACCCAAAAAACCCAAAATCCCACAAAAAAACCCGAAAAAAAACCAAAAAAATACCCAAAAATACACCAAAATTCACCCAAAAATCGCCCCGAGTGTGGCGCCCAACACGGGGCCCCGCCCGGCCCCCAAAACCATCACCACCCTAAATTGGGGCAAAAAAACCCAAAATTGGGAAAATTCACCCCAAAACCCCAAAATCCCACAAAAAACCCGAAAAAAATACTCAAAAAATACCCAAAATACCCAAAATTTAACCCAAAATCTCCCTGAGACCGCCCGGCCCCCAAAACCATCACCACCCTAAAATTGGGGGAAAAAAACCCAAAATTGGGAAAATTCACCCCAAAATCAGCTTCAGCACCCAAAAATCACCAAAAATAACCCCAAAAAACCAAAAAATCCCCCAAAAATCCCCCAAAGTTCACCCCAAAACCACCCCGAGCACAGCAGCCCCCAAAACCATTACTACCCTGAATTGAGTGAAAAAACCCCAAAATTGGGAAAATTCACCCCAAAATCGGGCTCGGCGTCCCCAAAAACCCCCAAAAACCCGAAAAAAACCCAAAAAATACCCAAAATCCCCAAAATTTAACCCAAAATCTCCCTGAGACTGCCCAGACCCCAAAACCATCACCACCCTAAAAACACCAAAATCGGGAAAATTCACCCCAAAATTGGGAAAATTCACCCAAAAAAACCCAAAATCCCCAAAAGAACCCAAAAAAACTCCAAAAAAATACCCAAAAATACACCAAAATTCACCCCAAAATTGCCCCGTGTGGCGCCCAACACCATCACCACCCTAAAATTGGGGCAAAAAAACCCAAAATTGGGAAAATTCACCCCAAAAAACCCAAAATCCCACAAAAAAACCCGAAAAAACCCAAAAAATCCCCCCAAATTCACCCCAAAATCCCCAAAATTTAACCCAAAATCTCCCTGAGACCGCCCGGCCCCCAAAACCATCATTACCCTAAATTGGGGGAAAAAAACCCAAAATCGGGAAAATTCACCCCAAAATTGGCTTTGGCACCCAAAAATCACCAAAAATAACCCCAAAAAGCCCAAAATTTACCCCAAAATCCCTCCGAGCCCACCTGGACCCTGAAATCATCATTACCCTAAAAACCCCAAAAATGGGAAAATTCACCCCAAAATCTGGTCAGGAACCCCAAAAAACCGCAAAATTCATCCCAAAAATGGGTCAGGAACCCCAAAACTCAAAAATTCACCCCAAAAATCGGTCATGAACCCCAAAATTCCCCAAAATCCCCCAAAAATTAGTCAGAAACCCCAAAATCCCCAAAAATTCACCCCAAAAATGGATCAGAAACCCCAAAAACTCCAAAATCCCAAAAATTCACCCCAAAAATTGTTCAGAAACCCCAAAACCCCCAAATTTCACCCCAAAATCACCCCAAAATTGGGTCAGAAACCCCAAAATCCCCAAATTTCACCCCAATCTAACCCCAAAAAAGGGTCAGAAACCCCAAAATCCCCAAAATCCCCAAAATTCACCCCAAAAATGGATCCGAAACCCCAAAAAACCCAAAATCCCCAAAATTGGGTCAGGAACCCCAAAATCCCCAAATTTCACTCCAAAGTTGCCCAAAATCCTCCAAATTAACCCCAAAAATTCGCCCCAAATTTTGAAATTATGGGGGGATTTTGGGTGAATTTTGGGGTGAATTTGGGATAAATTTGGGGTGAATTTGGGATAAATTTGGGGTGAATTTTGGGGATTTTGTGATAAATTTTGGGTCAATTTTGGGGTTTTTTGGGGTGAATGTTGTGGTGAATTTTGGGGCTTTTTGGGTGAATTTTGGGATAAATTTGGAGTGATTTTGGGGTGAATTTTGGGGTGATTTTTTGGCTGAATTTTGGGGTGAATTTGGGCTGAATTTTGGGATAAATTTGGGGTGAATTTGTGGTGAATTTGGGCTGAATTTTGGGGTGAATTTGGGGTTCATTTTGGGGTGAATTTTGGGGATAAATTTTGGGGTGAATTTGGGGTTTTTTGGGCTGAATTTGGGGTGAATGTTGGGCTGAATTTTGGGCTGAATTTTGGGGTGATTTTTGGGATTTTTGGCTGATTTTTTGGGGTAAATTTGGGGTGAATTTTGGGCTGAATTTTAGGGATTTTGGGATAAATTTTGGGATAAATGTTGGGGGTTTTGGGGGGAAATTTTGGGGTAAATTTTAGGGTGAATTTTGGGATTTTTGGCTGATTTTTGGCTGATTTTTGGGCTGAATTTTAGGGTGAATTTTGGGGTGAATTTGGGATTTTTGGCTGATTTTTGGAGTGAATTTTGGGATTTTTGGGCTGAATTTTGGGGTGAATTTTGGGCTGAATTTGGGGTGAATTTTGGGGTGAATTTTGGGATTTTTGACTGATTTTTGAGGTGAATTTGGGGATTTTTGGCTGATTTTTGGGGTGAATTTTGGGTAAATTTTGGGGTAAATTTTGGGGTAAATTTTGGGATTTTTGGCTGATTTTTGGGGTGAATTTTGGGATTTTTTGGCTGATTTTTGGGTAAATTTGTGGATAAATTTGGGGTGAATTTTGGGTAAATTTTGGGATAAATTTGGGCTGAATTTTGGGGTGAATTTGGGTAAATTTTGGGGTGAATCATGTGGTGAATTTGGGATTTTTGTGTAAATTTTGGGCTGAATTTTGGGGTGATTTTGGGTTATTTTGGCTGATTTTTGGGGTGATTTTTGGGCTGAATTTTGGGATAAATTTGGGGTTTTTTGGCTGAATTTTGGGTAAATTTTGGGATTTTTGGCTGATTTTTGGGGTGAATTTTGGGGTGAATTTTGGGGTGAATTTGGGGTATTTTGTGTAAATTTTGGGGTGAAATTCAGCATTTTTGGGGCACTCACTGCACGTTGGTCTCTCGCTCCCCCTCGGGCACTCGGTCCGTGAGGCACTTGAAGATGGCCTGGGGGGAATTATGCAAATTTATGCAAATGAGGGGCGTGGCAACATGCAAACACCCCCACCCCCACCTGGCGGTATTAATTGGGGTGTGGTTATGCAAATTAGGAAAGCAACAAAACCTATCCCGGCACCATTATGCAAATGAAAAACATGTGTATGCAAATTAGGGACACCTACATGCAAATCAAAGCGGCTTCATGCAAATTAGTTGTTATTTTATGCAAATTAGATCTAAAAGTAACTTGAATAGCTCCAAAAGAAAAGTGGGGTTATGCAAATTAGGAATTACAAACTGTATTTATGTCATTTTTATGCAAATTATGCACTTTTATGCAAATGAAGACCACAACAGAGTAAATAAAACACTCTAATGCAAATGAGGTAATTATAAAGCCGATAAACTAATTAATATGCAGATAAAAAATGTCATCAGATAGAAATTAAGGCTGTTTATGCAAATTAGTGCTAATTAATGTGCATTATAAATAAAACCAAGCAAATCAACAACTAATTTATGCAAAGTACCAAGTAATACATGCAAACCAATTAAATTATGCAAATAGCTAATTAAGCCATGCAAATCACTAATTTATGTGAATTATTGATCAATTTATGCTAATCACTGATTAATCCATGCAAGTCATGGGTTAATTCATGCAAATTCATAAGTAAGTTATGCAAATGAAGGATTAATTTATGCCAATTACTCCGTAACCTATGTCACTGGTTAATTTGCATAATTTGCTGATTAATTAATGCAATTAAGGGAGAGTTGGTTCAAACAAGATGAAAGGCGTGGCCATGCAAATTGGCTGTGAATATGCAAATAAGGGTTAAAGGAGATGGAGAAATGGGGGGAAAATAGGGGGTTGGCTATGCAAATGAGATGCAAATGAGGCGGTACCTGCTGGTACTGGCAGTACATGGGGAAAGAAGAGTTTGTTTATGCAAATGAGATGCAAATGAGGCGATACCTGCTGGTACTGGCAGTACTTGATAGGATCATGGGGGAAGGAGGGGTTGGTTATGCAAATGAGATGCAAATGAGGCAGTACCTGCTGGTACTGGCAGTACTTGATAGAATCATGGTGGAAGGAGGATTTGGTTATGCAAATGAGATGCAAATGAGGTATCTGCTAGTACTGGCAGTACTTGATGGGATCATGGGGAAAGGAGGGTTTGGTTATGCAAATGAGATGCAAATGAGACTGTACCTGCTGGTACTGGCAGTAAATGGGGAAAGGAGTGTTTGTTTATGCAAATGAGATGCAAATGAGGCGGTACCTGCTGGCACTGACAGTACATGGGGAAAGGAGGGTTTGTTTATGCAAATGAGATGCAAATGAGGCGGTACCTGCTGGTACTGGCAGTACATAGGGAAAGGAGGGTTTGTTTATGCAAATGAGATGCAAATGAGGCGGTACCTGCTGGTATTGGCAGTACATAGGGGAAGGACATTTTTTTATGCAAATGAGATGCAAATGAGGCACCTGTTGGTTCTGGCAGTACTTGATGAGCTCATGGGGGAGGGAGGGTTTGGTTATGCAAATGAGATGCAAATGAGGCAGCACCTGCTGGTACTGGCAGTACATGGGGAAAGGAGGGTTTGGCTATGCAAATGAGATGCAAATGAGGCGGTACCTGCTGGTACTGGCAGTACATGGGGGAAGGAGGGTTTGGCTATGCAAATGAGATGCAAATGAGGCAGCACCTGCTGGTACTGGCAGTACATGGGGAAAGGAGGGTTTGTTTATGCAAATGAGATGCAAATGAGGCGGTACCTCCTGGTACTGGCAGTACGTAGGGAAAGGAGGGTTTGTTTATGCAAATGAGATGCAAATGAGGCGGTACCTGCTGGTACTGGCAGTACATGGGGAAAGGAGGGTTTGGTCATGCAAATGAGATGCAAATCAGGCAGTACCTGCTTGCACTGGTAGTACATGGGGGAAGGAGCTGATGGTTATGCAAATGAGATGCAAATGAGGCGGTACCTGCTGGTACTGGCAGTATTTGATTGGCTCATGGGAAAAGGAGGGGGTGGTTATGCAAATGAGATGCAAATGAGGCAGTACCTGCTGGTATTGGCAGTACATGAGGAAATGAGGGTTTGTTTATGCAAATGAGATGCAAATGAGGCGGTACCTGCTGGTATTGGCAGTATTTGATTGGATCCTTCTCGAAGACCTCGTACGTCTGCGACTCCAAATTGTCCATCAG
This sequence comes from Taeniopygia guttata, assembly GCF_048771995.1. Lineage (NCBI taxonomy): Eukaryota > Metazoa > Chordata > Aves > Passeriformes > Estrildidae > Taeniopygia > Taeniopygia guttata. The sequence goes on from NC_133061.1 coordinate 703,599, forward strand.
CGGCTGAAAATGGCCCAAAATACCCCAAATTTAACCCAAAATTCACCCCAAAATTTACAGAAAAATGAATTCAAAATTCAACCCAAAATTAACTGAAAATTGACACAAAATTCACCAAAAAATCACCAAAAAAATTGGCCTAAAATTCACAAAAAATTCACCCAAATTTCACAAAAAAATCACCAAAAATTGACCCAAAATTCATCAAAAATTCACCAAAAATTGACCCAAAATTCACCCAAATTTAAAAAAAAATCACAAAAAATTGACCCAAAATTCCCTTAAAATTTGCCAAAAAATTCACCAGAATTGACCCAAAATTTACAAAAAAATCACAAAAAATTGATCCAAAATTCACCGAAAATTCACCAAAAATTGACCCAAAATTCACAAAAAATTGACCCAAAATTCACCAGAAGTTCACAAAAAAATTGACCCAAAATTGACCCAAAATTGACCAAAAATCACAAAAAATTGACCCACAATTCACCAAAAAATTGACCCAAAATTCACAAAAAATTCACCAAAAATTGACCCAAAATTCACCCAAAATTTACAAAAAAATAACGAAAAATTGACCCAAAAAAATCAAAAATTCACCAAAAAATTGACCCAAAATTCACGAAAAAATCACCAAAAAATTGACTCAAAATTGACCAAAAATTCACCAAAAATTCACCCAAAAATTGACAAAAATTCACCAAAAATTCAGAAAAAATTGACCCAAAATTCACCAAAAATTGACCCAAATTTGATCCAGAATTTACAGAAAAATAACGAAAAATTGACCAAAAATCAAACTGGGATGAACTGGGACCAAACTGGTTTGTACTGGGATGGACTGGGATGAACTGGGAGGGGATTTTGGGGTTACTGGGAGTTACTGGTTTGGGGTTTTGGTTACTGGTTTGGGGTTTTTGGTTACTGGGAGTTACTGGTTTGGGATTTTCTCTTACTGGTTTATACTGGGATGGACTGGGATGAACTGGGACCAAACTGGTTTGTACTGGGATGAACTGGGAGGGGATTTTGGGGTTACTGGGAGTTACTGGTTTGGGGTTTTTTGTTACTGGTTTGGGGTTTTTTGTTACTGGTTTGGGGTTTTTGTTACTGGTTTGGGGTTTTTGGTTACTGGGCTGTACTGGGATGTTACTGGGCTGTACTGGGAGGTCACTGGGGGGTCACTGGGAGGTCACTGGGGGGTTACTGGTTTGAACTGGTGTGAACTGGTCTCACCTGGAGCGGGCTCTGCAGGTAATCCTCGTTACTGGGAGTTACCGGTTTGGGGTTTTCCCTTACTGGTTTATACTGGTTTGGGGTTTTCTCTTACTGGTTTGGGGTTTTTTCTTACTGGTTTATACTGGGATGAACTGGGAGGGATTTTGGGGTTACTGGGAGTTACTGGTTTGGGGTTTTTGGTTACTGGGAGTTACTGGTTTGGGGTTTTTGGTTACTGGGAGTTACTGGTTTGGGGTTTTTGGTTACTGGTTTATACTGGTTTGGGCTCTGGGGTTACTGGTTTGGACTGGGATGGACTGGGAGGGGATTTTGGGGTTACTGGGAGTTACTGGTTTGGGGTTTTTGGTTACTGGTTTGGGGTTTTTGGTTACTGGTTTATACTGGGATGGGCTCTGGGGTTACTGGTTTATACTGGGATGAACTGGGATGAACTGGGACCAAACTGGGATGGACTGGGATGAACTGGGAGAGGATTTTGGGGTTACTGGGAGTTACTGGTTTGGGGTTTTTCGTTACTGGGAGTTACTGGGCTGTACTGGGCTGTACTGGGAGGTTCCCAGTGGGTTACTGGTTTGAACTGGTGTGAACTGGTCTCACCTGGAGCGGGCTCTGCAGGTAATCCTCGTTACTGGGAGTTACTGGTTTGGGGTTTTTGGTTACTGGTTTATACTGGGATGGGCTCTGGGGTTACTGGTTTGTACTGGGATGAACTGGTCTCACCTGGAGCGGGCTCTGCAGGTAATCCTCGTTACTGGGAGTTACTGGTTTGGGGTTTTTGGTTACTGGTTTATACTGGGATGAACTGGGATGAACTGGGACCAAACTGGGATGGACTGGGATGAACTGGGAGGGGATTTTGGGGTTACTGGGAGTTACTGGTTTGGGGTTTTTGGTTACTGGTTTGGGGTTTTTGGTTACTGGGAGTTACTGGTTTGGGGTTTTTGGTTACTGGGCTGTACTGGGCTGTACTGGGAGGTTACTGGGAGGTTCCCAGCGGGTTACTGGTTTATACTGGGATGAACTGGGAGCTCACCTGGAGCGGGCTCTGCAGGTAATCCTCGTTACTGGGAGTTACTGGTTTGGGGTTTTTGGTCACTGGGAGCTACTGGTTTGGGGTTTTGGTTACTGGTTTGGGGTTTTGGTTACTGGTTTGGGGTTTTTGGTTACTGGTTTATACTGGAATGGGCTCTGGGGTTACTGGTTTGTACTGGGATGAACTGGGACCAAACTGGGATGGACTGCGATGAACTGGGAGGGGATTTTGGGGTCACTGGGATGAACTGGGAATGAGTTTTCCCTTACTGGTTTGTACTGGTTTGGGGATTTCCCTTACTGGAAGTTACTGGTTTGGGGTTTTTGGTTACTGGGAGGTTACTGGGAGGTTCCCAGGGGGTTACTGGTTTATACTGGGATGAACTGGTCTCACCTGGAGGGGGCTCTGCAGGTAATCCTCGTTACTGGGAGTTACTGGTTTGGGGTTTTTGGTTACTGGTTTGGGGTTTTTGGTTACTGGGAGTTACTGGTTTGGGGTATCTGGTTACTGGTTTATACTGGGATGGACTGGGATGAACTGGGATGGACTGGGATGAACTGGGAGGGGATTTTGGGGTCACTGGAAGTTACTGGTTTGGGGTTTTTGGTTACTGGGAGTTACTGGTTTGGGGTTTTTGGTTACTGGGAGTTACTGGTTTGGGGTTTTTGGTTACTGGTTTATACTGGGATGGACTGGGATGAACTGGGATGAACTGGGAGAGGATTTTGGGGTCACTGGGATGAACTGGGAATGAGTTTTCCCTTACTGGGAGTTACTGGTTTGGGGTTTTGGTTACTGGGGGTTACTGGGATGTTACTGGGGGGTCACTGGGGGGTTACTGGTTTGAACTGGTGTGAACTGGTCTCACCTGGAGCGGGCTCTGCAGGTAATCCTCGTTACTGGGAGTTACTGGTTTGGGGTTTTTGGTTACTGGGAGTTACTGGAATGGACTGGGATGGGATTTTGGGGTCACTGGGATGAACTGGGAATGGGTTTTTCCTTACTGGTTTGTACTGGTTTGGGGATTTCCCTTACTGGGAGTTACTGGTTTGGGGTTTTTGGTTACTGGGGGTTACTGGGAGGTCACTGGGGAGTTCCCAGTGGGTTACTGGTTTATACTGGGATGAACTGGGATGAACTGGGAGGGGGTTTGGGGTCACTGGGATGAACTGGGAATGGGTTTTCCCTTACTGGTTTGTACTGGGAATGGGTTTGGGGTTACTGGTTTGTACTGGGAATGGGTTTGGGGTTACTGGTTTGTACTGGGAATGGGTTTGGGGTTACTGGTTTGTACTGGGATGGGGTTTGGGGTTACTGGTTTATACTGGGATGGGTTCTGGGGTTACTGGTTTATACTGGGATGGACTGGGATGAACTGGGAGGGGGTTTGGGGTCACTGGGATGAACTGGGAATGAGTTTTCCCTTACTGGTTTGTACTGGTTTGGGGTTTTCCCTTACTGGGAGTTACTGGTTTGGGGATTTTTGTTACTGGTTTGGGGTTTTTGGTTACTGGGCTGTACTGGAGGTTACTGGGACGTTACTGGGAGGTCGCTGGGGGGTTACTGGTTTATACTGGGATGAACTGGGAGCTCACCTGGAGCGGGCTCTGCAGGTAATCCTCGTTACTGGGAGTTACTGGTTTGGGGTTTTTGGTTACTGGTTTGGGGTTTTTGGTTACTGGGAGTTACTGGGCTGTACTGGGATGTTACTGGGGGGTTCCCAGCGGGTTACTGGTTTTAACTGGTTTGAACTGGTGTGAACTGGTCTCACCTGGAGCGGGCTCTGCAGGTAATCCTCATTACTGGGAGTTACTGGTTTGGGGTTTTTGGTTACTGGGAGTTACTGGTTTGGGGTTTTCCCTTACTGGTTTATACTGGTATGGACTGGGATGAACTGGGACCAAACTGGGATGGACTGGGATGAACTGGGAGGGGATTTTGGGGTTACTGGGAGTTACTGGTTTGGGGTTTTTGGTTACTGGTTTGGGGTTTTGGTTACTGGTTTGGGGTTTTGGTTACTGGTTTGGGGTTTTTGGTTACTGGTTTATACTGGGATGGACTGGGATGAACTGGGATGAACTGGGAGGGGATTTTGGGGTCACTGGGATGAACTGGGAATGGGTTTTCCCTTACTGGGAGTTACTGGTTTGGGGTTTTTGGTTACTGGTTTGGGGTTTTTGGTTACTGGGAGTTACTGGTTTGGGGTTTTCTCTTACTGGTTTGTACTGGTTTGGGGTTTTCTCTTACTGGTTTGGATTTTTTTCTTACTGGTTTGTACTGGGATGAACTGGGAGTGGATTTTGGGGTTACTGGGAGTTACTGGTTTGGGTTTTTTGGTTACTGGGAGTTACTGGTTTGGGGTTTTTGGTTACTGGTTTGGGGTTTTGGTTACTGGTTTGAGGTTTTTGGTTACTGGTTTATACTGGGATGAACTGGGATGAACTGGGAGGGGATTTTGGGGTCACTGGGATGAACTGGGAATGAGTTTTCCCTTACTGGTTTGTACTGGTTTGGGGATTTCCCTTACTGGAAGTTACTGGTTTGGGGTTTTTCGTTACTGGGCTGTACTGGGCGTTACTGGGACGTTACTGGGGAGTTCCCAGTGGGTTACTGGTTTGAACTGGGATGAACTGGGAGCTCACCTGGAGCGGGCTCTGCAGGTAATCCTCGTTACTGGGAGTTACTGGTTTGGGGTTTTTGGTTACTGGTTTGGGGTTTTTCGTTACTGGGCTGTACTGGGGGGTCACTGGGAGGTTCCCAGTGGGTTACTGGTTTATACTGGGATGAACTGGGAGCTCACCTGGAGCGGGCTCTGCAGGTAATCCTCGTAGCCGCGGGCGTAGAGCTCGTAGGCCGAGGGGGGGGGCCGGTGCTGGCCCAGGTGCTCCAGGTACTGCAGGTACGCGGCCAGGGGGCGGCCGGCGTGCCGGGGGGCGCCCTGCACGATGATCTGCACGTCCAGCTGGGGAGAAACCAGTAAAAACCAGTATAAACCAGTATAAACCAGTATGGACCAGTATACAGAAATATACAGTAATATATGGCTGTGTATGGCAATAATACATTGTGGTATAAACCAGTATAAACCAGTATAAACCAGTGCCGGGGGGCGCCCTCCATGATGATCTGCATGTCCAGCTGGGGAAAAACCAGTATGAACCAGTATAAACCAGTATACAGAAATATACAGTAATATACGGCCATGTATGGGAATGATACATTGTGGTATATACCAGTATACACCAGTATAAACCAGTGCCCTGCACGATGATCTGCACGTCCAGCTGGGGAAAAACCAGTAAAAACCAGTATAAACCAGTATAAACCAGTATAAACCAGTATAGACCAGTATACAGCAATATACAGTAATATACGGCCATGTATGGCAATGATACATGGTGGTATGCACCAGTATAAACCAGTATAAACCAGTATAAACCAGTGCCCTGCACAATGATCTGCATGTCCAGCTGGGGAGAAACCAGTAAAAACCAGTATAAACCAGTATAAACCAGTATGAACCAGTATGAACCAGTATAGAGTAATATACAGTAATATACAGTGGTATATGGTAATAATACATGGTGGTATGCACCAGTATAAACCAGTATAAACCAGTGCCCTGCACGATGATCTGCACATCCAGCTGGGGAGAAACCAGTAAAAACCAGTATAAACCAGTATGAACCAGTATAAACCAGTATGGACCAGTATACAGCAATATACAGTGGTATATGGTAATAATACATGGTGGTATGCACCAGTATAAACCAGTATAAACCAGTGCCCTGCACGATGATCTGCACGTCCAGCTGGGGAGAAACCAGTAAAAACCAGTATAAACCAGTATAAACCAGTATAAACCAGTATACAGCAATATACAGTGGTATATGGCCATATACAGCAATGATACATTGTGATATAAACCAGTATAAACCAGTATAAACCAGTATAAACCAGTGCCCTGCACGATGATCTGCACGTCCAGCTGGGGAAAAACCAGTATAAACCAGTATAAACCAGTATAAACCAGTATAAACCAGTATACAGAAATATACAGTGATATATGGTCATATATGGTAATAATACATGGTGATATGCACCAGTATAAACCAGTATAAACCAGCGCCCTGCACGATGATCTGCACGTCCAGCTGGGGAAAAACCAGTAAAAACCAGTATAAACCAGTATGAACCAGTATGGACCAGTATAAACCAGTATAGAGCAATATACAGTAATATACGGCCACATACGGTAATAATACATTGTGGTATACACCAGTATAAACCAGTATAAACCAGTATGAACCAGTATAGACCAGTATACAGCAATATACAGTGGTATATAGTAATATAAACCAGTATAAACCAGTATAAACCAGTATAAACCAGTGCCCTGCACGATGATCTGCACGTCCAGCTGGGGAGAAACCAGTAAAAACCAGTAAAAACCAGTATGAACCAGTATAAACCAGTATACAGCAATATACAGTGGTATATAGTAACATAAACCAGTATACACCAGTATAAACCAGTATAAACCAGTAAAAACCAGTATAAACCAGTATAAACCAGTGCCCTGCATGATGATCTGCACGTCCAGCTGGGGAAAAACCAGTAAAAACCAGTATAAACCAGTATGAACCAGTATGAACCAGTAAAAACCAGTAAAAACCAGTAAAAACCAATATAAAACCATTTTTTGCCCATTTTTTGCCCATTTTTTGCCCTTTTTGCCCCATTTTTTCCCCATTTTCCCCCTCCCAGTCCCTCCCAGTCCCTCCCAGTAACTCCCAGTCCCAAACCAGTACAAACCAGTATAAACCAGTATAAACCAGTAACCTCAAATCCCCTTTTTAAGCCTTTTTTCCCCATTTCTCACCCATTTTTTACCCGTTTTTCGCCGGTTTTGCCCCATTTTTTCCCTATTTTCCCCCTCCCAGTCCCTCCCAGTCGCTCCCAGTACAAACCAGTACAAACCAGTACCTTGAGGAGCTGTCCCAGCAGCCGCTGGTGGCCTCGGCCCAGCACGGGGAACCCTTTTTTGTTGGTGAGGAAGAGGCGGGTGGGGAGGAAGGCGGCACGCACGGGTTCACCCAACCAACGGGCCAGGGCCGCGGGGGAGGGCAGGTCCGGGCCCAGTTCCAGGGCTGAAAACCAGTAAAAACCAGTATAAACCAGTATGAACCAGTATGGACCAGTATGGACCAGTATAACCCAAAAAAACCCCATAAAAATGCATAAAAACCCATAGAAACCAGTATAAACCAGTATAAACCAGTATAACCCAGTCAAGGCTGCGGGGGAGGGCAGGTCCGGGCCCAGTTCCAGGGCTGAAAACCAGTATAAACCAGTATAAACCAGTATAAACCAGTATGGACCAGTATGGACCAGTATGGACCAAAAAAACCCCATAAAAACCCCATAGAAACCCATAGAAACCAGTATAAACCAGTATAAACCAGTATAAACCAGTATGGACCAGTATAAACCAGTAAAACCAATATAAACCAGTAAAAACCAGTAAAACCCAGTTAAAACCCAACAAAACCCCATAAAAATCAATATAAACCAGTATAAACCAGTACAAACCGGTATGCACCAGTATGGACCAATAAAAACCATTATAGACCAGTATAAACCAGTATGGACCAGTATAAACCAGTAAAAACCCATAAAAACCCATAAAACCCCATATAAACCAGTGTAAACCAGTATAAACCAGTATAAACCAGTATGGACCAGTACAAACCGGTATAAATCAGTATGGACCAGTATTAACCAGTAAAACCAGTATAAACCAGTAAAACCCAGTTAAAACCCAACAAAACCCCATAAAAATCAATATAAACCAGTATAAACCAGTACAAACCAGTATGAACCAGTATGGACCAGTATAGACCAGTAAAAACCAGTTTAGACCAGTATAAACCAGTATAGACCAGTATAAACCAGTATGGACCAGTATGGACCAGTATAAACCAGTTTAGACCAGTATAAACCAGTATAGACCAATATAAACCTTTATAAACCACTATAAACCAGTATAGACCAGTATAAACCATTATAAACCATTATAAACCAGTATAAACCAGTATAAACCCCTCAGATTAAGCCCCACCCCCTTTAACTAAAGCCCCGCCTCTTTTTTGTTAAACCACGCCCCCTTTAACTGAAGCCACGCCCCCTTTTAGATAAACCACAGTCCCTCAGATTAAGCCCCGCCCCCTCCCAGATAAACCACTGCCCCTCAGATTAAGCCACGCCCCCTCCCGGATAAACCACAGTCCCTCAAAGGAAGCCACGCCCCTTCCAGGTTAGCCCCGCCCCTCCCAGGTTAACCACGCCCCCTGATTTGCATAGGCCCCGCCCCGCGGTTCAGGCCCCGCCCTCACCGAGCGCCACCCGCTTGTTGTAGTCCAGGAGAGTGCGGAAGTTGTGCCACCTGAGGGGAGGGATAAAAAACACCAAAATTAACCAAAATCACCTCAAAATTACACAAAATCACCCCAAAATGCACCTGAAAATTACCCAAATACAGCCCAAAATGCACCCCAAAATTACCCAAATACAGCCCAAAATTACCCAAAATTACCCCAAAAAATCACCCAAATACAGCCCAAAATTACCCAAAATCACCCTATAATGCACCCCAAATACAGCCCAAAATTACCCAAATACAGCCCATAATGTACCCCAAAATCACCCCAAAATGCACCCCAAAATCCCCTAAATGCACCCCAAAATACACCCCAAAATCACCCCAAATATACCCCAAAATGAACTTTAAAACACACCCCAAAATCACCCCAAAATTACCCCAAATCACCCCAAAACGCACCCCAAATATAGCCCAAAATACACCCCAAAAATCACACAAATACAGCCCAAAATGCTCCCCAAAATGCCCCAAATACAGCCCAAAATGCACCCTAAAAATCACCCAAATACACACCAAAGTTCACCCCAAAATCACCCAAATACAGCCCAAAATTACCCAAAAGCACCCCAAATACAGCCCAAAATTACCCAAAATCACCTCAAAATGCACCCCAAAATTACCCAAATATACCCCAAAATGAACCCTAAAACAGAGCCCAAAATACAGCCCAAAAATCACCCCAAATACACCCCAAAATGCACCCCAAAATTACTCAAAATCACCCAAAAATGCACCCCAAATACAGCCCATAATGTACCCCAAAATGCACCCCAAAATTACCCAAAATCACCCCAAAATTACCCAAAATACAGCCCAAAATTCACCCCAAAATTACCCAAAATCACCCCAAAATGCACCCCAAATACAGCCCATAATGCACTCCAAAATCCCCTAAATACACCCCAAAATGCATCCCAAAGTTTTTTTCCCAAAATCCCCATTTTTTTCCCCATTTCCCCCATTTTTTTCCCAAAGACCCCGATTTTTCCCCAAGTTTCCCCGTTTTTTGCTGGTTTATCCCCATTTTTTTCTAAAATCCCCATTTTCCCCCCCATTTTTTCTGTTTTTCCCAAAATCCCCATTTTTTTTCCAAATTTCCACGCATTTTTCCAAATTTCCACTTTTTTCCCCGTTTTTCCTCAAAATCCCTGTTTTTTCCCCCATTTTCCCCATTGTTTTTCCCTGTGTTTTCTCCATTTTTCCCCGTTTTTCTGAAAATCCCCATTTTTCCCCCATTTTCCCCATTTTTCCCCAAATCCTCGTTTTTCCCCTATTTTCCCCCATTTTTTTCCGAAATCCCCATTTTTCTACATTTTTCCCAAAATCCTCGTTTTTTCCCCATTTTTTCCCCATTTTCCCGTTTTTCCCAAAATCCCGTTTTTTTACCGATTTTTATCCCGTTTTTCCCCGTTTTTTCCCCCATTTTCCCCCATTTTCCCCCATTTTTCCCAAAATCCCTGTTTCCCCATTTTCCCCCATTTCCCGTAAAATCACCATTTTTCCCTGTTTTTCCCCATTTTTTTTCTGTTTTTTTCCCCAAAATTCCTGTTTTTCCCAAAATCCCGTTTTTTCCCCCATTTTTTTCCTGTTTTCCCCAAAATCCCTGTTTTTTCCCCCGTTTTTCCCAAAATCCCCATTTTTCTCCCCCATTTTCCCCCATTTTTTCCCCCATTTCCCCCCCATTTTCCCCCATTTTTCCCAAAATCCCGTTTTTCCCCCCATTTTCCCCCCATTTTTTCCCCCATTTTCTCCCCATTTTTCCCTTTTTTCCCCCATTTTTTCCCATTTTTCCCCTTTTTTTCCCATTCTTTGCCCTTTTTTCCCCATTTCTTCCCCCATTTTCTACCTGTTTTTCTCATTTTTTCCCCATTTTTCTCCATTTTCCCCATTTCCCCAATTTCCCCATTTCACCCCCATTTTTCCCCATTTTATCCCCATTTTTCCCAAAATCCCCCATTTTCCCCATTTTTCCCAAAATCCCTGTTTTTTGCTGTTTGTGTGTGTCCCCATTTTTCCCAAAATCCCCGTTTTCCCCCTTTTTTCCCCCACCTTCCCCCCATTTTTCCCGTTTTTTAACCAGTTTTTCCCCTTTTTTCCCCCTTTTTTCCCCGTTCTTTGCCCTTTTTCCCCCATTTTTCCCCCATTTTTCCCCGTTTTTCCCCATTTCCCCCCATTTTTTCTCCTTTTTTTCCCGTTTTTTTTACCATTTTCCCCCCGTTTTCCCCGTTTTTCCGCATTTACCCCATTTTCCCCCATTTATCCCCATTTCCCCCATTTATCCCAAAATCCCCATTTTTAACACTGTTTTCCCCCATTTTTCCCAAAATCCCTGTTTTTTGCTGGTTTTCCCCCAATTTTCCAAAATGCCATTTTTCCCCATTTTCCCCCATTTTCTCCATTTCCCCCCATTTTCCCCCATCTTCTCCATTTTTCCCAAAATCTCTTTTTTCCCCCATTTCCCCCCATTTCCCCCCAGTTTCCCCCATTTTTTCCCCATTTTCCCCATTTTTTCCCAAAATCTCATTTTTTCCCCATTTATCCCCATTTTTTCCCAAAATCCCATTTTTTCCCCCATTTTCCCCCATTTTCCACATTTTCCCCATTTTCCCCCATTTCTTCCCACATTTTCCCAAAATCCCATTTCCCCCCCATTTTCTCCATTTTTTCTCCATTTTTTCCCATTATTTCCCCCATTTTTCCCCATTTATCAACATTTTTTACCAAAATCCCAGTTTTTCCCCCATTTCCATTTTCCCCATTTCCCCCATTTTTCCCCCAATTTCCCCCATTTTTCCCCCATTTTTCCCCCAATTTCCCCCATTTTTCCCCCCATTTATCCCCATTTTTCACCATTTTTTGCCCCATTTTCCCAAAATCCCCGTTTTTTCCCCCAATTCCCCCATTTTTTCCAAAATCCCCATTTTTTGCTGTTTTCCCCCATTTGTCCCCATTATTTCCCCCATTTTTTCCCCAAATCCCCATTTTCCCCCATTTTTCCCAAAATCCCTGTTTTTTACCCATTTTTCCCAAAATCCCCATTTTTTCGTTTTTCCCAAAATCCCCGTTTTTCCCCCTTTTTTCCCCAAATCCGCGTTTTTTCCCCCCATTTTCCCTCATTTCCCCCCGTTTTCCCCCATTTTTCCCCCATTTTTCCCAAAATCCCAATTTTCCCCCATTATTTCCCAAAATCCCCGTTTTTCCCCCAATTTTTTCATTTTTTTGCTGGATTTTATCCCCATTTTTCCCAAAATCCCTGTTTTTTTCAAAATCCCCATTTTTCCCAAAATCCCCGTTTTTCCCCCAATTTTTTCATTTTTTTGCTGGTTTTTATCCCCATTTTTCCCAAAATCCCATTTTTCCCAAAATCCCTGTTTTTTTCTCTGTTTTTTGCTGTTTTTCCCCATTTTTCCCAAAATCCCATTTTTTTCCCTGTTTTTTGCTGTTTTACCCCATTTTTCCCAAAATCCCGCTTTTTTCCCCCGTTCCCTCACCACTCCCAGGTGTTCTCCTCGTCTCCGCTGGGGGGCGGGGCCTCGTTATCGATGACGTCATCGCGGCTCTCCTCAGGCGGCACCAGCGGCACCTGGACCCAGAACTGGGAAACCAGTATAAACCAGTATGGACCAGTATAAACCAGTATAAACCAGTATGGACCAGTATGGACCAGTATAAACCAGTATGGACCAGTATGGACCAGTATGGACCAGTATAGACCAGTATGGACCAGTATAAACCAGTATGGACCAGTATAAACCAGTATGGACCAGTATGGACCAGTATGGACCAGTATGGACCAGTATGGACCAGTATGGACCAAAAAAACCCGGTAAAAAATTGAAAAAATTGGTAAAAACCTGTATAAACCAGTATGGACCAGTATGGACCAATATAAACCAGTATAAACCAGTATGGACCAGTATAAACCAGTATGGACCAGTATAAACCAGTATGGACCAGTATAAACCAGTATGGACCAGTATGGACCAATATAAACCAGTATAAACCAGTATGGACCAGTATAAACCAGTATGGACCAGTATAAACCAGTACAAACCAGTATGGACCAGTACAAACCAGTATAAACCAGTACAAACCAGTATGGACCAGTATAAACCAGTACCACACCAGTACCAAAACCCGACTCTAAATCTGATTTTTCCCCATTTTTGACCCCAAATCCCTTGAAAATCGCCCCAAAAATCCCCAAAATGGCCCCAAAACCCCCTCCCAGTATAAACCAGTACTAACCAGTACAAACCAGTATAAACCAGTACAAACCAGTCCAAACCAGTACCAAATTCCACTATTTTTAACCCTTTCTTCCCCATTTTTTCACATTTTTTCCCCGTTTTTTTTCATTTTTTCCCCATTTTTTTCGCATTTTTTCCCTGTTTTTCCCCTCCCAGTCCAAACCAGTCCCTCCCAGTTTAAACCAGTACAAACCAGTACAAACCAGTACCAAACCCCCATTTTTAACCCTTTTCTCCCCATTTTCAACCCATTTTTAACCCTTTTCCCCCATTTTTTCACATTTTTTCTCCGTTTTTTCCCCATTTTCCCCCTGTTTTTCCCCATTTTCCCCTCCCAGTACAAACCAGTATAAACCAGTCCAAACCAGTATAAAGCAGTACAAAATCCCGCCATTTTTAACCCTTTCTTCCCCATTTTTAACCGTTTCTTCCCCATTTTTTCACATTTTTCCCCCGTTTTTTCGTGTTTTTTCCCCATTTTTCCCCATTTTCCCCCTCCCAGTCCCTCCCAGTCCCTCCCAGTATAAACCAGTACAAACCAGTACCAAATTCCGCCATTTTAACCCTTTCTTCCCCCCTTTCTTCACATTTTTTCCCCGTTTTTTCGCATTTTTTCCCCGTTTTTTCACATTTTTTCCCCATTTTTTCCCCATTTTTCCCCTCCCAGTACAAACCAGTACAAACCAGTACAAACCAGTCCCTCCCAGTATAAACGAGTACAAACCAGTACAAACCAGTACCAAATCCCGCCATTTTTAACCCTTTCTTCCCTGTTTTTTCGCATTTTTTCCCCATTTTTTCACATGTTTTCTCCATTTTTTCCGTTTTCCCCCCATTTTTCTCCTCCCAGTATAAACCAGTATAAACCAGTCCAAACCAGTACAAAATCCCACCATTTTTAACCCTTTTTTTCCCCATTTTAACCCTTTCTTCCCCATTTTTTTGCATTTTTTCCCCATTTTTTCCCTGTTTTTTCGCATTTTTTCTCCGTTTTTTTGCGTTTTCCCCCCGTTTTTTCCCCTCCCAGTCCCTCCCAGTATAAACCAGTACAAACCAGTACCAAAACCCGACTCTGAAGCCGATTTTAACTCTTTTGTCCCCATTTTTAACCCTTTCTTCCCCATTTTTTCACCATTTTTTCACCGTTTTTTCCCCATTTTTTCCCATTTTTTCCCCGTTTTTTCACATTTTTTCCCCGTTTTTTCCCCTCCCAGTATAAACCAGTACAAACCAGTATAACCCAGTACCTGTGTGGCGTGGTGGCCGCTGTGCAGGTGGGCGCTGAGCCCCCGGGCCAGGTTGGGGTTGTGGGGTCCCCTGAGGGGCACCAGGTGAGCGGCGAGGCCGAGGTAAGCGCCGAAATCCAGTTCCTGGCGCAGCGCCTGCGGGCAAAAAACACAGAAATTTACCCCAAAATTCAGCCCAAAATCAGCCCAAATTCACCTCAAAGTACACCTAAAATTCAGCCCAAAATCCGCCCCAAAAAAGCCAAAATTCAGCCCAAAAAATCCCAAAATTCACCCAAAAAATACCAAAATTCAGCCCAAAATCACCCCAAATTCACCACAAAATTCACCACAAAATTCACCTCAAAATCTGCCCAAAAAATGCCAAAATTCAGCCCAAAATCTGCCCGAAAAAACCCAAATTCAGCCCAAAAAACACCAAAATTCACCCCAACAAACCCCGAAATTCACCCCAAAATCCATCCCGAAATTCAGCCCAAAATTCACCTCAAAAAACCCAAATTCACCCCGAAATCTGCCCCAAAAAAACCCAAATTCACCCCAAAATTCACCCCAAGAGTCGCCCAAAAATACACCCCAAAATCACCCCAAAAAACACCGAAATTCACCCCGAAATTCACACCAAAAAACACCCCAAAATTCAGCTCAAAATCCACCCCGAAATTCACCTCAAAGTCCACCCCAAAAAACCCCAAATTCCACCCCAAAAAACCCCAAAAAACCCAAATTCACCCCAAAATTCGCCCCCAAATCACCCCAAAATTCAGCTCAAAATCCACCCCGAAATTCACCTCAAAATCCGCCCCAAAAAACCCCAAATTCCACCCCGAAATTCACTCCAAAAAACCCCAAATTCACCCCAAAATTCACCCCAAAATCACCCCAAAAAAACCCAAAATTCACCCCAAAAACCCCAAAATTCACCCCAAAAAATTCTAGAATCCACCCCAAAATCCACCCCAAAATTCACCCCAAAATCACCCCAAAAAAACCCAAAATATGCCCTGAAATTCACCCCAAAATCCGCCCCAAAAACCTCAGAATTCACCCCGAAATTCACCCCAAAAAAAACCCCAAAATTTTACCCCAAAATCCACCCCGAAATCACCCCGAAATTCACCACAAAATTCACCTCAAAATAAAAAATCTCCCCAAAATTCACCCCAAAATTCACCTCAAAATCACCCGGAAATTCACCCCAAAAAACCCCAAAATCCGCCCCAAAAAACCCCAAAATTCACCCCAAAAACCCCAAAATTCACCCCAAAAATGCCAAAATTCACCCCAAAAATCACCCCAAAATTCACCTCAAAATCCGCCCCAAAAAACCATAAATTCACCCCAAAATCACCCCAAAAAACACCGGAATTCACCCCAAAATCTGCCCCAAAAAAACCCAAATTCACCCCAAAAAAACCCAAAATCTGCCCCGAAATTCACCCTGAAATCTGCCCCAAAAACCCCAGAATTCACCCCGAAATTCACCCCAAAAAACCCCAAAATTCACCCCGAAATTCACCACAAATTTCAAATTCACCCCAAAATTGCCCAAAATTGCCCAAATTTCACCTTTTGGGAGTTTTTCCGGACGTGTTCCAGGGGCGAATCCGGGCGGATCCACGGCGACAACTTCCCCACGATCAGCGTGTTCCAGTCTGCAAAATTCCCAAAATTTATCCCAAATTTATCCCAAAATTCCCAAATTTATCCCCAAAAAATCCCCCGAGAGCTTCCCCAGGATCAGCGTGTTCCAGTCTGCAAAATTCCCAAAATTTATCCCAAAATTCCCAAATTTATCCCCAAAAAATCCCTCAACAACTTCCCCACGATCAGCGTGTTCCAGTCTGGAAAATTCCCAAAATTTTTCCCAAAATTTATCCCAAAATTTATCCCAAAATTCCCAAAATTTATCCCAAAATTTATCCCAAAAGTACACACCAAAATCCCCAAAATTTATCCCAAAATTCCCAAAATTTATCCCAAATTTATCCCCAAAAAATCCCTCAACAATTTTCCCACGATCAGCGTGTTCCAGTCTGGAAAATTCCCAAAATTTATCCCAAATTTATCCCAAAATTCCCAAATTTATCCCCAAAAAATCCCCCGAGAGCTTCACCAGGATCAGCGTGTTCCAGTCTGGAAAATTCCCAAAATTTATCCCAAATTTATCCCAAAATTCCCAAATTTATCCCCAAAATATTCCCCAACAACTTCCCCACGATCAGCGTGTTCCAGTCTGGAAAATTCCCAAAATTTATCCCAAATTTATCCCAAAAATCCCCAAAATTTATCCCAAACGTACACACCAAAATCCCCAGAATTTACCCCAAATTTATCCCAAAAATCCCCAAATTTACCCCAAAAGTACACCCCAAAATCCCCAAAATTCACTCCAAAATCCCAAAATGCATCCCAAATTTATCCCAAAAAATCTCCAAATTTATCGCAAAAGTAAACAGCAAAATCCCCAAAATTCATCCCAAAATTTATCCCAAAATTCCCAAATTTATCCCCAAAAAATCCCCCGAGAGCTTCCCCAGGATCAGCGTGTTCCAGTCTGCAAAATTCCCAAAATTTATCCCAAAATTCCCAAATTTATCCCCAAAAAATCCCTCGAGAACTTCCCCACGATCAGCGTGTTCCAGTCTGCAAAATTCCCAAAATTTATCCCAAAATTCCCAAATTTATCCCAAAATTTATCCAAAAAATACACACAAAAAAATCCCCCAAAATTTATCCCAAATTTATTCCAAAAAAATCCCCAAAATTTATCCCAAAAATTCCCAAATTTATCCCAAAAGTACACACAAAAATCCCAAAATTCACCCCAAAAATCCCAAAATTTATCCCAAATTTATCCCAAAATTTATCCCAAAAATCCCTAAATTTTACCCCAAAAGTACACACCAAAATCCCCAAAATTCACTCAAAAATTCACCCCAAAATCCCAAAATTTAACCCAAAAAAATTCCAAATTTATCCCAAAAGTACACACCAAAATCCCCAAAATTTATCCCAAATTTATCCCAAAATTTATCCCAAAAATCCCTAAATTTACCCCAAAAGTACACCCCAAAATCCCCAAAATTCACTCCAAAATCCCAAAATGCATCCCAAATTTATCCCAAAAAATCTCCAAATTTATTGCAAAAGTAAACAGCAAAATCCCCAAAATTCATCCCAAAATTTATCCCAAAATTCCCAAATTTATCCCCAAAAAATCCCTCAACAACTTCCCCACGATCAGCGTGTTCCAGTCTGGAAAATTCCCAAAATTTATCCCAAATTTATCCCAAAATTCCCAAATTTATCCCCAAAAAATCCCCCGAGAACTTCCCCACGATCAGCGTGTTCCAGTCTGGAAAATTCCCAAAATTTATCCCAAAAATCCCAAATTTATCCCCAAATTTATCCCCAAAAAATCCCCCCAGATCTTCACCAGGATCAGCGTGTTCCAGTCTGCAAAATTCCCAAAATTTATCCCAAAATTATCCCAAAATTCCAAAATTTATCCCCAAAAAATCCTCTGAGAACTTCCCCACGATCAGCGTGTTCCAGTCTGCAAAATTCCCAAAATTTATCCCAAAATTCCCTAATTTATCCCCAAATTTATCCCAAAAGTAAACACCAAAATCCCCAAAATTCACTGAAAAATTCACCCCAAAATCCCAAAATTTATCCCAAATTTATCCCAAAATTTATACCAAAAGTACACACCAAAATCCCCAAAATTCGATCAAAAATTCACCCCAAAATCCCAAAATTTATCCCAAAATTTCCCAAATTTATCCCAAAAGTACACACCAAAATCCCCAAAATTCACTCCAAAATTCATCCCCAAAATCCCAAATTTTATCCCAAATTTATCCCAAATTTATCCCAAAAGTACACACCAGAATCCCCAAAATTCGCTCAAAAATTCAACCCAAAATCCCAAAATTTATCCCAAATTTATCCCAAATTTTGAACATTTATCCCAAAATTTATCCCAAAATATCTCCTAAAATACCCCAAATTTTCCCCAAAAATAACACAGAAATCCCAAATTCACCCCAAAATTCACCCCAAAACCCCCTCCCAGTACAAACCAGTATAAACCAGTACAAACCAGTATAAACCAGTACAAACCAGTATAAACCAGTACCAAAACGTGAATTTAAATCAAATTTTTCCCCATTTTTGACCCTTTTGGTGCCCCAAATCCCCCGAAAATCGCCCCAAAAATCCCCAAAATGGCCCCAAAATGCCCTCCCAGTATAAACCAGTATAAACCAGTATAAACCAGTACAAACCAGTACAAACCAGTACAAACCATTAACCCCAAACCTCATTTCACCCATTTTTAACCCTTTAAAATTCGATTTTTCCCCGTTTTTTGGCCATTTTTTGCCCGATTTTCCCCGTTTTTCCCCCATTTTTCCCCTCCCAGTACAAACCAGTACAAACCAGTACAAACCAGTACAAACCAGTAACCCCAAACCTTATTTCACACACTTTTAACCCTTTAAAATCCGATTTTTCCCCATTTTTTGGCCATTTTTTGGCCATTTTTTGCCCGATTTTCCCCGTTTTTCCCCCATTTTTCCCCTCCCAGTTCCCTCCCAGTATAAACCAGTATAGACCAGTATAAACCAGTACAAACCAGTAACCCCAAACCTCATTTCACCCATTTTTAACCCTTTAAAATCCGATTTTTCCCCATTTTTTGGCCATTTTTTGCCCGATTTTCCCCGTTTTTTCCCCCATTTTTCCCCTCCCAGTATAAACCAGTACAAACCAGTATAAACCAGTATAAACCAGTACAAACCAGTATAAACCAGTACAAACCACTAACCCCAACCCCCATTTCACCCATTTTTAACCCTTTAAAATCCGATTTTTCCCCGTTTTTTGGCCATTTTTTGCCCGATTTTCCCCGTTTTTCCCCCATTTTTCCCCTCCCAGTTCCCTCCCAGTATAAACCAGTATAAACCAGTACCAAACCAGTACAAACCAGTACAAACCACTAACCCCAAACCTCATTTCACCCATTTTTAACCCTTTAAAATCCGATTTTTCCCCATTTTTTGGCCATTTTTTGCCCGATTTTCCCCGTTTTTCCCCCATTTTTCCCCTCCCAGTACAAACCAGTACAAACCAGTATAAACCAGTACAAACCAGTATAAACCAGTACAAACCAGTAGAAACCATTAACCCCAACCCCCATTTCACCCATTTTTAACCTTTTAAAATTCGATTTTTCCCCGTTTTTTGGCCATTTTTTGCCCGATTTTCCCCGTTTTTCGCCCATTTTTCCCCTCCCAGTACAAACCAGTACAAACCAGTACAAACCAGTACAAACCAGTAAAAACCAGTAACTCCAAACCTCATTTCACCCATTTTTAACCCTTTAAAATCCGATTTTTGGCCATTTTTTGGCCATTTTTTGCCCGATTTTCCCCGTTTTTCCCCCATTTTTCCCCTCCCAGTACAAACCAGTATAAACCAGTACAAACCAGTATAAACCAGTACAAACCAGTACAAACCAGTAACCCCAAACCTCATTTCACCCATTTTTAACCCTTTAAAATCTGATTTTTCCCCATTTTTTGGCCATTTTTTGCCCGATTTTCCCCATTTTTCCCCCATTTTTCCCCTCCCAGTACAAACCAGTATAAACCAGTACAAACCAGTATAAACCAGTACAAACCAGTATAAACCATTAACCCCAAACCTCATTTCACCCATTTTTAACCCTTTAAAATCTGATTTTTCCCCATTTTTTGGCCATTTTTTGCCCGATTTTCCCCGTTTTTGCCCCATTTTTTCCCTCCCAGTTCCCTCCCAGTATAAACCAGTATAAACCAGTACAAACTAGTACAAACCAGTACAAACCAGTAACCCCAAACCTCATTTCACCCATTTTTAACCCTTTAAAATCCGATTTTCCCCCGTTTTTTGGCCATTTTTTGCCCGATTTTCCCCGTTTTTCCCCCATTTTTCCCCTCCCAGTTCCCTCCCAGTATAAACCAGTATAAACCAGTACAAACCACGGCCGGCCAGCACCAGGTCGGAGCGGGTTTGGGGTCCCGGTCGGTCCCGTGCCGGCGGTGCCGAGAATTCCCGACGGTGCCGAGGGTGGAACAGCGGCAGGCACAGGAAATCGAAACTGGGATTGAACTGGGAGTTACTGGGAGGGACTGGGATTGAACTGGGAGGGACTGGGATCAAACTGGGAGGGACTGGGAGGGGGTTTGGGTTATACTGGGTTATACTGGGAGGGACTGGGATTAAATTGGGAGGGACTGGGATCAAACTGGGATGGACTGGGAGTTACTGGGAGGGACTGGGATCAAACTGGGCAAACTGGGAGGGACTGGGAGGGACTGGGATGGACTGGGATCAAACTGGGAGGGACTGGGATGGACTGGGATTGAACTGGGATGGACTGGAAAAGGGAACTGGGCAAACTGGGAGTTACTGGGAGGGACTGGGAATCCAAACTGGGCAAACTGGGATGGACTGGGAGGGACTGGGAACAAACTGGGAGTTACTGGGAGGGACTGGGACGGACTGGGATTGACTGGGAGGGGGTTTGGGTTATACTGGGTTATACTGGGAGGGACTGGGATTGAACTGGGATGGACTGGGAACCCCAAACTGGGGAAACTGGGAGGGACTGGGATGAACTGGGATGAACTGGGATGGACTGGGATGAACTGGGATCAAACTGGGAGTTACTGGGAGGGAACTGGGATCAAACTGGGATGGACGGGGATTGAACTGGGATGGACTGGGAGGGACTGGGATGGACTGGGCAAACTGGGAGGGACTGGGAGGGACTGGGAGGGACTGGGAGGGACTGGGAATCCAAACTGGGCAAACTGGGATGGACTGGGAGGGACTGGGAACCCAAAGTGGGCAAACTGGGAGTTACTGGGACCCAAACTGGGCAAACTGGGAGTTACTGGGAGGGACTGGGATTGAACTGGGCAAACTGGGAGGGACTGGGAATCCAAACTGGGATTAAACTGGGAGTTACTGGGAGGGACTGGGAATCCAAACTGGGCAAACTGGGGAAACTGGGAGGGACTTGGAACCCAAACTGGGCAAACTGGGAGTTACTGGGAGGGACTGGGATCAAACTGGGAGGGACTGGGATCAAACTGGGAGGGACTGGGAATCCAAACTGGGTAAACTGGGAGGGAATTGGGAGGGACTGGGATGAACTGGGATGGAACTGGGATCAAACTGGGAGGGACTGAGAGGAACTGGGAGGGACTGGGATCAAACTGGGAGTTACTGGGAGGGACTGGGAATCCAAACTGGGCAAACTGGGAGGGACTGGGAGTTACTGGGATCAAACTGGGAGGGACTGGGAGGGGTTTGGGTTATACTGGGAGGGACTGGGAGGGGTTTGGGTTATACTGGGTTATACTGGGAGGGACTGGGAGGGACTGGGAGGGAACTGGGATCAAACTGGGAGGAACTGGGATGAACTGGGAGGGAACTGGGAGGGACTGGGAATCCAAACTCGGCAAACTGGGGAAACTGGGAGGGACTGGGAGGGACTGGGAACCCAAACTGGGCAAACTGGGAGTTACTGGGAGGGACTGGGAGGGACTGGGAGGGACTGGGAGGGACTGGGAGGGACTGGGAACCCAAACTGGGCAAACTGGGAGTTACTGGGAGGGACTGGGAGGGACTGGGAGGGACTGGGAGGGACTGGGAGGGACTGGGAACCCAAACTGGGCAAACTGGGAGGGACTGGGAGGGAACTGGGAGGGACTGGGATTAACTGGGAGGGACTGGGATGGACTGGGAGGGAACTGGGATCAAACTGGGATGGACTGGGAGTTACTGGGAGGGACTGGGATCAAACTGGGCAAACTGGGATCAAACTGGGAGGGACTGGGATCAAACTGGGATTGAACTGGGAGGGACTGGGAGTTACTGGGAGGGACTGGGATTGAACTGGGAGGGACTGGGAACCCAAACTGGGGAAACTGGGAGTTACTGGGGAGTTACTGGGAGTTACTGGGAGGGACTGGGAACCAAACTGGGAGTCACTGGGAGGGACTGGGATGGACTGGGAGGGACTGGGAGGGACTGGGATTGAACTGGGATTGAACTGGGAGGGAACTGGGATGGACTGGGATGGACTGGGAGGGACTGGGATGGACTGGGAGGGACTGGGATGGACTGGGACTGAACTGGGATTGAACTGGGATTGAACTGGGATCAAACTGGGAGGCACTGGGGACATTTGTGGGCGGGGCTTGGGGATCCCTGAGTTAAATTTGGGAATTTTGGAGATTTTGGGGAAAATTTGGGGAATTTTGGGGATTCCTGAGGGGATTTGGGGTCCCTGAGGGGAATTTGGGGCAAATTTTGGGTATTTTTGGGGCAAATTTGGGGAATTTTGGGGATTCCTGAGGAAATTTGGGGCAAATTTGGGGAATTTTGAGGATTCCTGAGGAAATTTGGGGCAAATTTGGGGAATTTTGAGGATTCCTGAGGGAATTTGGGGTCCCTGAGGGGAATTTGGGACAAATTTAGGGATTTTTTGGGGTTTTTGAGGCAAATTTGGGGAATTTTGGGATTCCTGAGGAAATTTGGGGCAAATTTCAGTGATTTTGGGATCTCTGAGGGGATTTGGGGTCCCTGAGGGGAAATTGGGGATTCCTGAGGGGATTTGGGGATCCCTGATGAGAATTTGGGGCAAATTTCAGCAATTTTGGGATCTCTGAGGGGATTTGGGGTCCCTGAGGGGAATTTGGGGCAAATTTAGGGAATTTTTGGAATTTTTGAGGCAAATTTGGGGTATTTTGAGGATTCCTGAGGGGATTTGGGGTCCCTGAGGGGAATTTTGTGCAAATTTAGGGAATTTTGGGGATTTTTGAGGAGATTTGGGGTCCCTGAGGGGAATTTGGGAATTTTGGAGATTCCTGAGGAAATCTGGGGCAAATTTGGGGAATTTTGAGGATTCCTGAGGGGATTTGGGGATCCCTGAGGGGAATTTGGGGCAAATTTCAGCCATTTTGGGATTCCTGAGTGCATTTGAGGTCCCTGAGGGGAATTTGGGGAAAATTTGGGGAATTTTGGGGATTTTTGAGGAAAATGTGGGGAATTTTGGGGATTCCTGAGGGGATTTGGGGATCCCTGATGAGAATTTGGGGCAAATTTGGGGAATTTTGGGGATTCCTGAGGAAATTTGGGGCAAATTTGGGGAATTTTGAGGATTCCTGAGGGGATTTGAGGTCCCTGAGGGGAATTTGGGGCAAATTTAGGGGATTTTTGAGGCAAATTTGGGGAATTTTGGTGATTCCTGAGGGGATTTGGGGATGCCTGATGAGAATTTGGGGCAAATTTGGGAATTTTTGGGGATCCCTGAGGGAATCTGGAGCAAATTTCAGCCATTTTGGGATCTCTGAGGGGATTTGGGGTCCCTGAGGGGAATTTGGGGCAAATTTAGGGAATTTTTGGGATTTTTGAGGCAAATTTGGGAAATTTTGGGGATTCCTGAGGAGATTTGGGGATCCCTGAGGAGATTTGGGGATCCCTGAGGAGATTTGGGGCAAATTTAGGGAATTTTGGGCATCCCTGAGGGGAATTTGGGGCCAATTTAAGCAATTTTGGGATCTCTTAGGGGATTTGGGGTCCCTGATGAGAATTTGGGGCAAATTTGGGGAATTTTGGGGATTCCTGAGGGGAATTTGGGAATTCCTGAAAGGATTTGCGGATCCCTGAGGGGATTTTTGATGTCCCTGAGGGAATTTTTGGGGAATTCGGGGATTCCTGAGGGGAATTTGGGTCAAATTTGATCAATTTTGGGGATTCCTGGAGGAAATTGGGGATTTCTGAGGGGATTTGGGTTCCTGAGGGGAATTTTGGGCAAATTTAGGGAATTTTGGGTATTTTTGGGGCAAATTTCAGCAATTTTGGGAACTCTGAGGGGATTTGGGGTCCCTGAGGGGAATTTGGGGCAAATTTAGGGAATTTTGGGATCCCTGAGGAGATTTGGGGTCCCTGATGAGAATTTGGGGCAAATTTCAGCCATTTTGGGATGTCTGAGGGGATTTGGGGTCCCTGAGGGGAATTTGGGGCAAATTTAGGGATTTTTTGGGATTTTTGAGGCAAATTTGGGGAATTTTGAGGATTCCTGAGGGGATTTGGGGTCCCTGAGGGGAACTTGGGGATTCCTGAAAGGATTTGCGGATTCCTGAGGGGAATTTGGGAATTCCTGAGGGGATTTGCGGATCCCTGAGGGGACTTTGATGTCCCTGAGGGAATTTTTGGGGAATTCGGGAATCCCTGAGGGGAATTTTTGGGGAATTCGCGGCTCCCTGAGGGAATTTTTGGGGAATTCGCGGCTCCCTGAGGGGACCCGGCGCCCTCCCCGCCCGTTCGGTCCCTTTGGGAGCACGAGGCCCACTCCGGGCTCGGTTTTTGGGGGTTCCCCGGGAGGATTTTTGGGATTTTTTTTGGGTTTTGGGGTTCGGGCTCTCACCCCTGCCTGGCCACGGCCCCGAGCGCTCCCGCCACCTCCGGTACGCAGTTCAGATCCCGCCCTGAGGAGACGCGAGCGGTGCCCGCCGCTCCCGGTCCCGCCGCCATGGCTGCGCTTCTTCCACCCCCTCCGTGAGGCGGCGACCAATCAGCGCCGAGCCCGCCTTCCGCGCAGCCAATAGGAAGACGAGAAGCGCTGTGACAGCGTTGTGCCCGCCCACGAGGCTGCCGAGAGCCAATGGGAGAGCGCGGAGAGATGTCAATCACAGCGGAGGCGGGAAAAGCAGAGCCAATGGGAGCACGGAGCTGGCTGTCAATCAAAGCAGTGGCGGGAGGGTTAACCCCGCCCCCGGGGGCTGTCAGCCAATAGGAACGCGAGTTTGGTTGTCAATCAACGCAGCGGCTGAGGGGTACGCCCACAAGAGGAACTGACCAATCAGAGCGCTCTGTGAGCCGTCAATCATCCTCTGGGCCCCGCCCCGCTGATCAAAATCCCAGAAGGCTTTTGGGGCGATTTTGGGATTTTTTGGGAATTCTGTGAATTTCCTCTCAGATTTTGGGGAGAATTTGGGATTTTTTGGGACATTACTTGAAATTCCAGCCGGATTTTGGGCAGAATTTGGAATTTTTTGGGAATTCTGTGAATTTCCTGTCAGATTTTGGGGCGAATTTGGGATTTTTTGGGAATTCTGTTCAATTCCAGGCAGAATTTGGGGAGAATTTGGGATTTTTGGGGGATTTTTTGGGAGATTTATTGAAATTCCCGGAGGATTTTGTGGAAAATTTGGAAATTTTTGGGAGATTTATTGAAATTCCAGGTGGATTTTGGGGCGAATTTGGGATTTTTTGGGAATTCTGTGAATTTGCTCTCAAATTTTGGGGAGAATTTGGGATTTTTCAGGAATTCTGTTAAATTCAAGGTGGATTTTTGGGGCGAATTTGGGATTTTTTGGGATTTTTTTTGAGATTTATTGAAATCCAGGCGGATTTGGGGCAGAATTTGGGATTTTTTGGGAATTCTGTTCAATTCCAGGCGGTTTTGGGGAGAATTTGGGATTTTTTGGGAATTCTGTTCAATTCCAGGTAGATTTTGGGCAGAATTTGGGATTTTTTGGGAATTCTGTGAATTTCCTGTCAGATTTTGGGGAGAATTTGGGATTTTTTGGGATTTTTTTTGAGATTTATTGAAATTCCCGGCTGATTTTGGGCAGAATTTGGGATTTTTAAGGAATTCTGTTCAATTCTAGGTGGATTTTGGGGTGATTTTGGGATTTTTGGGGCTTTTTTGGGAGATTTATTGAAATTCAGGCGGATTTTGGGCAGAATTTGGGATTTTTTGGGGAATTCTGTGAATTTCCTGTCAGATTTTGGGGCTAATTTGGGATTTTTGGGGCTTTTTTGGGAGATTTATTAAAATTCCAGGCAAATTTTGGGCAGAATTTGGGATTTTTTGGGAATTCTGTGAATTTCCTGTCAGATTTTGGGCAGAATTTGGGACTTTTTGGAAATTCTGTGAATTTCCTGTCAGATTTTGAGGCGAACTTGGGATTTTTTGGGATTTTTTTGGAATTCTGTTCAATTAAAGGCAGATTTTGGGGAGAATTTGGGATTTTTGGGGCTTTTTTTTGAGATTTCTTGAAATTCAGGCAGATTTTGGGCAGAATTTGGGACTTTTTGGAAATTCTGTAAATTTCCTGTCAGATTTTGGGGAGAATTTGGAATTTTTGGGGATTTTTTGTGAGATTCATTGAAATTCCCGGCGGATTTTGGGGAGAATTCGGAATTTTTTTGAAATTCCGTAAATTTCCTGTCAGATTTTGGGGAGAATTTGGGATTTTTTGGGATTTCTGTGAATTTCCTGACAGATTTTCGGGCGAATTTGGGATTTTTTTGGGAATTCTGTAAATTTCCTGTCAGATTTTGGGGCGAATTTGGGATTTTTGGGGGCTTTTTTGGGAGATTTATTGAAATTCAGGCGGATTTGGAGCAGAATTTGGGATTTTTTGGGAATTCTGTGAATTTCCTGTAAGATTTAGGGGCGAATTTGGGATTTTTTGGGGCTTTTTTGGAAGATTTATTGAAATTCCCGGAAGATTTTGTGGAGAATTTGGGATTTTTCGGGAATTCTGTGAATTTCCTGTCAGATTTTGAGGCGAATTTGGGTTTTTTTGGGATTTCTTGTGAGATTTATTGAAATTCCAGGAAGATTTTGGGGCAAATTTGGGATTTTTGTGAATTCTGTGCATTTCCTGTCAGATTTTGGGGAGAATTTGGGATTTTTTTGGGAATTCTGTAAATTTCCTGTCAGATTTTGGGGCGAATTTGGGATTTTTGGGGGCTTTTTTGGGAGATTTATTGAAATTCAGGCGGATTTGGAGCAGAATTTGGGATTTTTTGGGAATTCTGTGAATTTCCTGTAAGATTTAGGGGCGAATTTGGGATTTTTTGGGGCTTTTTTGGAAGATTTATTGAAATTCCCGGAAGATTTTGTGGAGAATTTGGGATTTTTGGGGGATTCTGTTCAATTCCAGGCAGATTTTCGGGCGAATTTGGGATTTTTGGGGATTTTTTTTGTGATTTATTGAAATTCCCAGCAAATTTTGGGGAGAATTTGGGATTTTTGGGGCTTTTTTGGGAGATTTATTGAAAGTCCCGAAAGATTTTGGGGCAAATTTTGGATTTTTTTGGGATTTCTGTTAATTTCCTGTCAGATTTTGGGGAGAATTTGGGGTTTTTTGGGAATTCTGTTCAATTAAAGGCAGATTCTGGAGGGAATTTTGGAATTTTTGGCATTTTTTTTGAGATTAATTGAAATTCCAGGCGGATTTTGGGGAGAATTTGGGATTTTTTGGGGAATTCTGTGAATTCCCAGCGGATTTTTGGGATTTTTAGGATTTTTTGGCCTTTTTTTTTGAGATTTATTGAAATTCCAGCCAAATTTTGGGGCGAATTTGGGATTTTTTGGAAATTCTGTGAATTTCCTGTCAGATTTTGGGGAGAATTTGGAATTTTTTGGGAGATTTATTGAAATTCCAGGCAGATTTTGGTCAGAATTTGTGATTTTTATGCCATTTATTCCCATCAGTGCCCAAGCCCCGCCCCCCACCTGTCAATCACCCCCCACACCCACATACGCCGTCAGTGGGCGGTGCCGGCGGTATGCAAATGAGCCGTCTGTGACGTCACGGGGTCGGTGGGCGGAGCTGCCGCAGGGCCCACCCCTTTTGTTCCGATTCCCGCCGGATCCGCCCAAATTCCAGCGCCAGATCCCGAAATTCGGGGCCACACCCCCTCAGCGCCTCAAGCTCCGCCCCCAAGATGGCCGCCTCGGCCTGGGCGGCGTCGCGGGCCCCACAGAGCCCCGCCCTGCAAGGAAAAGGGGCGGGGTTATGCTAATGAGCGCTGCCCTGAAAGGGAAAAGGGGCGGGGTTATGCTAATGAGCGCTGCAGAGCCCCACAGAGCCCCGCCCTGAAAGGAAAAGGGGCGGGGTTATGTTAATGAGTGGTGCGGGGAGGATAATGAGGGGCGGGGTTATGCTAATGAGCACCGCGGGCCCCACAGAGCCCCGCCCTGGAAGAAAAAAGGGGCGGGGTTATGCTAATTAGTGCCGCGGGCCCCACAGAGCCCCGCCCTGAAAGGGAAAAGGGGCGGGGTTATGCTAATGAGCGCAGCTGGCCCCACAGAGCCCCGCCCTGAAAGGGAAAAGGGGCGGGGTTATGGTAATGAGGACTGCGGGCCTTACAGAGCCCCGCCCTGAAATAAAAAAGGGGCGGGGTTATGCTAATGAGCAATACAGGTGGTGTAATGAGGGGCGGGGTTATGCTAATGAGCGCCGCGGGCCCCACAGAGCCCCGCCCTGAAAGGGAAAAGGGGCGGGGTTATGCTAATGAGCGGTGCAGGTGGGGTAAATAGGGGCGGGGTTATGCTAATGAGCACTGCGAGAAGGATAATGAGGGGTGGGGTTATGCTAATGAGCACCATGGGCCCCACAGAGCCCCGTCCTGAAAGGGAAAAGGGGCGGGGTTATGCTAATGAGCAGTGCAAGGAGGATAATGAGGGGCGGGGTTATGCTAATGAGCACCGCGGGCCCCACAGAGCCCCGCCCTGAAAGGGAAAAGGGGCGGGGTTATGCTAATGAGCGGTGCGGATGGTGTAATGAGGGGCGGGGTTATGCTAATGAGCGCCGCGGGCCCCACAGAGCCCCGCCCTGAAAGGGAAAATGGGCGGGGTTATGCTAATGAGCGCAGCTGGCCCCACAGAGCCCCGCCCTGCAAGGGAAAAG
This sequence comes from Taeniopygia guttata, assembly GCF_048771995.1. Lineage (NCBI taxonomy): Eukaryota > Metazoa > Chordata > Aves > Passeriformes > Estrildidae > Taeniopygia > Taeniopygia guttata. The sequence continues at coordinate 732,581 of NC_133061.1, forward strand.
GGGCGGGGTTATGCTAATGAACAGCACAATTTCAGTAATGAGGGGCGGGGTTATGCTAATGAGCGCTGCGCGCCCCACAGAGCCCCGCCCTGAAAGGGAAAAGGGGCGGGGTTATGCTAATGAGCGCTGCGCGCCCCACAGAGCCCCGCCCTGAAAGGGAAAAGGGGCGGGGTTATGCTAATGAGCGCTGCGCGCCCCACAGAGCCCCGCCCTGAAAGGGAAAAGGGGCGGGGTTATGCTAATGAGCAGTGTGTGCCCCACAGAGCCCCACCCTGAAAGGGAAAAGGGGCGGGGTTATGCTAATGAGCACCGCGGGCCCCACAGAGCCCCACCCTGAAAGGGAAAAGGGGCGGGGTTATGCTAATGAGCAGCACGGGTTTGATAATGAGGGGCGGGGTTATGCTAATGAGCACCACTGGCCCCACAGAGCCCCGCCCTGAAAGGGAAAAGGGGCGGGGTTATGCTAATGAGCAGCACGGGTTTGATAATGAGGGGCGGGGTTATGCTAATGAGCACCACTGGCCCCACAGAGCCCCGCCCTGAAAGGGAAAAGGGGCGGGGTTATGATAATGAGTGGTGCAGTGCAGGGTAAGGAGGGGCGGGGCTATGCTAATGAGCAGCACCGATGGTATAAGGAGGGGCGGGGTTATGCTAATGAGCACTGCGGGGGTGGGGTAATGGTAACCTGGGGTGGGGGTGGGATGGGGCGGGGTTATGGAAATGAGAGCAGGGTTATGGTAATGAGGAGGGACGTTATGGTAATTTGGTGTGGGTATGTCATGGGAGTGGGGTTATGTTAATGGGAGTGAAGTTATGCAAATTTAGTGCGGGTATGTAATGAGAGTGGGGTTATGGTAATGAGGGTAGGGTTATGGTAATGAGGGTGGAGTTATGGTAATGACTGTGGGGTTATGGTAATGAGGGTGGGGTTATGATAATGAGGGTGGAGTTATGGTAATGAGGAGTGATTTTATGGTAATTTTGTGTGGGTGTGTAATGAGGGCAGGGTTATGGTAATGAGGGTGGGGTTATGGTAATGAGGAGTGACATTATCGTAATTTGGTGTGGGTATGTAATGAGGGCGGGGTTCTGCTAATGAGGGTGGAATTATGATAATGAGGAGTGAAATTATGTTAACTTGGTGTAGGTATTTAATGAGGGTCGAGTTATGGTAATTAGGGTGGAGTTATGGTAATGATGGTGGGGTTATGTTAAGGAGGAATGACGTTATGGTAATTTGGTGTGGGTATGTATTAGGGAGGGGTTATGGTAATGAGGATGAAATTATGGTAATGAGGAGTGCAATTATGTTCATTTGGTGTGGGTGTGTAATAAGGGCAGGGTTATGGTAATGAGGGTGGGGTTATGTTAATGAGGAGTGAAGTTATTTCAATTTGTTGTAGGCATGTAATGAGGGTGGGTTATGGTAATGAGGGTGGAATTATGGTAATGAGGAGTGGAGTTATGCTAATTTTGTGTAGGTCTGTAATGATGAAGGGGTTATGCTAACGAATCTGTAATTATGGTAATGAGGAGTGAAGTTATGCAAATTTAGTGTGGGTGTGTAATGAGGGTGGGTTTATGTTAATGAGGAGTGAAGTTATGCTAATTTGGTGTGGGTATGTAAAAGAGAGGGGTTATGCTAACGAGGGTGTAATTATGGTAATGAGAAGAGGAGTTATGCTAATTTGGTGTGGGTACATAATGAGTGCAGAGTTACAATAAAGAAGTCGGCGTTATGCTAATGAGGCTTGGGGTTACGGAAATGTGGGTGGGGTTATGCTAATGAGGCAGAGTCATGCTAATGAGTCAATGAGGTATGCTAATGAGATGATGCCATGGCGATGAGGGTGGGTTATGCTAATGAGGCATTGTCATAATGAGTCACCATTGTGTTAATGAAAGGCGGGGCTTAGGCTGTTTTATGCTAATGAGGGGCGGGGCTATTGAACGTTATGTTAATTAGAGGACGGGACATGCACCAGAGCAATTATGCTAATGAGCTTTTTATGCTAATGAGGAGTGGTAGCCTTGATATGCTAATGAGTGGGTTATGATAATGAGGAGGCGTGGCTACACTAACAATTGTGTTATGCTAATGAGGGGTGTGGCTATGCTAATGAGCCAATTCTATGCTAATTAGGGGTGCGGTTGTGACAATGTGGGTGGAGATTGTGTTATGCTAATGAGGGGGCGTGGTCTCGTACCTGATTCGCCGGTGGGCCTCGATGGTGGGGGCGGGGTAAGTGTCCAATAGGATGTGCAGCTCCTCCAGCCTGATGAATATTCATGAGGGTCAGGAGGGGGCGGGGCTGGGGTTTGGGGTCACTGGGAGGGACTGGGATGAACTGGGATGGACTGGGATGAACTGGGACTGAACTGGGATGGACTGGGATGGACTGGGAGGGGATTTGGGGTCACTGGGAGCAACTGGGACAAACTGGGAACAGGTTTGAGGTTACTGGGATGAACTGGGAGGGGATTTGGGGTTACTGGGATGGACTGGGAGGGACTGGGAAAAACTGGGAATGGGTTTGGGGTTACTGGGATGAACTGGGAGGGGATTTGGGGTCACTGGGATGAACTGGGATGAACTGGGATGAACTGGGATGGACTGGGAATGGGGTCTGCGGTTACTGGGATGAACTGGGATGGACTGGGAGGGGATTTGGGGTTACTGGGATGGACTGGGATGAACTGGGAATTGGTTTGGAGTCACTGGGAGCAACTGGGACAAACTGGGAATGGGTTTGAGGTTACTGGGCCGTACTGGGATGGACTGGGAATTGGTTTGGGGTTACTGGGATGAACTGGGAATGGGTTTAAGGGTTACTGGGATGAACTGGGATGAACTGGGATGAACTGGGATGGACTGGGATGGGGTCTGGGGTTACTGGGAGAGATTGGGATGGGGTCTGGGACAAACTGGGATGAACTGGGACAAACTGGGAATGGATTTGGGGTCACTGGGACGAACTGGGATGGACTGGGATGAACTGGGAATGGGTTTGGGGCCACTGGGATGGACTGGGATGAACTGGGAATGGGTTTGGGGCCACTGGGATGGACTGGGATGTACTGGGATGAACTGGGACTGAACTGGGATGGACTGGGAGGGACTGGGAATGGGTTTGGGGTTACTGGGATGGGCTGGGAGGGACTGGGAGGGAATTTGGGGTTACTGGGATGGACTGGGAATGGGGTCTGGGGATACTGGGATGAACTGGGAATGGGGTTTGGGGTTACTGGGCCATACTGGGATGGACTGGGAGGGGGTTTGGGGTCACTGGGAATGAGGTCTGGGGTTACTGGGATGAACTGGGATGGACTAGGGTGAACTGGGAATGGGTTTAGGGGTTACTGGGATGAACTGGGAGGAAACTGGGAAATGATTTGGGGTTACTGGGATGAACTGGGAATGGACTGGGAATGGGTTTGGGGTCACTGGGATGAACTGGGATGGACTGGGAGTGGGGTCTGGGGTTACTGGGCCATACTGGGATGAACTGGGAATGGGTTTAGGGGTTACTGGGATGAACTGGGAATGGGTTTAAGGGTTACTGGGATGGACTGGGAGGGGATTTGGGTTACTGGGATGAACTGGGAATGGGTTTGGGGTTACTGGGAGCAACTGGGACAAACTGGGAACAGGTTTGGGGTTACTGGGATGGACTGGGAGGGGATTTGGGGTCACTGGGACAAACTGGGATAGACTGGGAGGGGATTTGGGGTCACTGGGATGAACTGGGAATGGGGTCTGGGGCTACTGGGATGAACTGGGAATGGGTTTGGGGTTACTGGTTTGTACTGGGATGAACTGGGATGGACTGGGATGGACTGGGAGGGGATTTGGAGTTACTGGGATGAACTGGGAATGGAGTCTGGGGTTACTGGGTGGGACTGGGATGAACTGGGATAAACTGGGAGGGGTTTAGGATGAACTGACATGAACTGGGACGAACTGGGAGGGGATTTGGGGTTACTGGGATGAACTGGGAATGGGGTTTGGGGTTACTGGGAGCAACTGGGACAAACTGGGAATGGGTTTGAGGTTACTGGGCCATACTGGGATGGACTGGGAGGGGATTTGGGGTTACTGGGATGAACTGGGACTGAACTGGAATGAACTGGGATGAACTGGGATGGACTGGGATGGACTGGGATGGACTGGGATGAACTGGGATGAACTGGGATTGAACTGGTTTGAACTGGGATTGAACTGGGATGAACTGGGACAAACTGGGAGAAGATTTGGGGTTACTGGGATGAACTGGGAACGGGATTTGGGGTCACTGGGACAAACTGGGACAAACTGGTCAGAACCAGGATGGGCGCTGCCATCTCATCATTAATGCGCATACTAATGAGATGCAAATGAGGGCAGGGGGCGTGTCCTCACCTGCTCTTGAGCAGCACGGCCCCGCCCTTGGCCAGCAGGTACCGGCCCCGCCCCTCGTCCAGGTGGGTCTGCAGCGCCCCCAGCAGGCGGAGCTGGGACAGCAGGGACAGGCAGCGGCGCAGGGCCTGCACCAGTATAGACCAGTATAAACCAGTATAAACCAGTATAAACCAGTATGGACCAGTATGGACCAGTACAGACAAAAAAACCCGGTAAAAATCGGTAAAAATTCAGTAAAAATCAGTAAAAACCAGTATAAACCAGTATAAACCAGTATGGACCAGTATAAACCAGTATAAACCAGTATGGACCAGTATATATCAGTAAAAACCAGTAAAAACCAGTATGGACCAGTATGGACCAGTATGGACCAAAAAATCCTGGTAAAAAATGGAAAAAAATGGAAAAAATTGGTATAAACCAGTATGGACCAGTATAAACCAGTATAAACCAGTAACAACCAGTATAAACCAGTCTAAACCAGTATAAACCAGTATGGACCAGTATGGACCAGTATGGACCAGTACGGACAAAAAAAACCCGGAAAAAATCGGAAAAAAAATGAGTAAAAACCAGTATAAACCAGTATAAACCAGTATGGACAAAAAAAACCCGGTAAAAAACGGAAAAAAAATTAGTAAAAACCAGTATAAACCAGTATAAACCAGTATGGACCGGTATGGACCAGTACGGACCAAAAAAACCCGTTAAAAAACGGAAAAAAAATGAGTATAAACCAGTATAAACCAGTATAAACCAGTATAAACCAGTACGGACCAGTATGGACCAGTATAAACCAGTATGGAGCAAAAAAACACGGTAAAAAACGGAAAAAAAATGGTAAAAATCAGTAAAAACTAGTATAAACCAGTATAAACCAGTACAGACCAGTATAAACCAGTAAGGACCAGTATGGACCAGTAAGGACCAGTATGGACCAAAAAAACCCGGTACAAATCGGAAAAAAAATGAGTATAAACCAGTATAAACCAGTATAAACCAGTATAGACCAGTATAAACCAGTGAGAGGAGGTGGGACAGCAGGGACAGGCAGCAGAGCAGGGCCTGCACCAGTATGGACCAGTATAAACCAGTATGGACCAGTATGGAACGGTACGGACAAAAAAAACCCGGGAAAAATCGGAAAAAAATCAGTAAAAATCAGTAAAAACCAGTATAAACCAGTATATACCAGTATAAACCAGTAAAAACCAGTAAGGACCAGTATGGACCAGTATAAACCAGTAAGGACCAGTATGGACCAGTATAAACCAGTAAGGACCAGTATAAACCAGTATGGACCAGTATGGACCAGTATGGGCCGGTACAGAGCAAAAAAACCTGGTAAAAAATGGAAAAAAATACAGAAAAAAACAGTAAAAACCAGTATGGACCAGTATAAACCAGTATGGACCAGTATGGACCAGTATGGACCAGTATAAGCCAGTACGGACAAAAAAAACCCGGTAAAAAACGGAAAAAATATGAGTATAAACCAGTATAAACCAGTATAAACCAGTATGGACCAGTATGGAACAGTATAGAGCAAAAAAACCCGGTAAAAATCGAAGAAAAAATGAGTATAAACCAGTATAAACCAGTATAGACCAGTAAGGACCAGTATAAAACCAGTATAAACCAGTATGGACCAGTATGGACCAGTATGGACCAGTAAGGAGCAAAAAAACCCGGGAAAAATCGGAAAAAATCAGTATAAACCAGTATAAACCAGTATGGACCAGTATAAACCAGTAAGGACCAGTATAAACCAATATGGACCAGTATGGACCGGTATAGACCAGTATGGACCAGTATAAACCAGTATAAACCAGTATGGACAAAAAAAACCCGGTAAAAAACGGAAAAAAATGAGTATAAACCAGTATGGACCAGTATAAACCAATATAAACCAGTATAAACCAGTATAAACCAGTATGGACCAGTATAAACCAGTATAAACCAGTATGTACCAGTATAAACCAGTATGGACAAAAAAAACCCGGTAAAAAACGGAAAAAAAATGAGTATAAACCAGTATAAACCAGTATGGACCAGTATAAACCAGTAAGGACCGGTATAAACCAGTATGGACCAGTATAAACCAGTACGGACAAAAAAAACCCGGTAAAAAATGGAAAAAATTGGTAAAAACCAGTATAAACCAGTATAAACCAGTATAAACCAGTATGGACCAGTATGGACCAGTATGGACCAGTATGGACCAGTATAAACCAGTATAGACCAGTATGGACCAGTATGGACCAGTATGGACCAGTATGGACCAGTATGGATCGGTATAGAGCAAAAAAACCCGGTAAAAATCGGGAAAAAAATGAGTATAAACCAGTATAAACCAGTATAAACCAGTATGGACCAGTATGGACCAGTACAAACCAGTACAAACCAGTAACCCCAAACCCCCATTTTTAACCCTTTATTTCCCATATTTCCCCCACTTTTTGCCCGTTTTTTGCCCAATTTTCGCCGTTTTTGCCCCATTTTTTCACCCTTTCCCCCCTCCCAGTTCAAACCAGTACAAACCAGTACAAACCAGTACAAACCAGTACAAACCAGTATAAACCAGTAACCCCAAACCCCCATTTTTAACCCTTTCTCCCCCATTTTTTGCCCATTTTTTGCCCAATTTTCGCCGTTTTTTGCCCAATTTTCGCCGTTTTTGCCCCATTTTTTCACCCTTTCCCCCCTCCCAGTATATACCAGTACAAACCAGTATAAACCAGTACAAACCAGTAACACCAAACCCCCATTTTTAACCCTTTCTTCCCCATTTTTTCCTGGTTTTTTCCCGTTTTTCGCCCATTTTTTGCCCAATTTTCATCGTTTTTTGCCCAATTTTCGCCGTTTTTGCCCCATTTTTTCACCTTTTCCCCCCTCCCAGTATAAACCAGTACAAACCAGTATAAACCAGTATAAAACCAGTATAAACCAGTAACCCCAAACCCCCATTTTTAACCCTTTCTCCCCCATTTCTCGCCCATTTTTTGCCCGTTTTTCGCCTAATTTTCGCTGTTTTTTGCCCAATTTTCGCCGTTTTCGCCCCATTTTTTCACCCTTTCCCCCCTCCCAGTATAAACCAGTATAAACCAGTACAAACCAGTACAAACCAGTAACCCCAAACCCCCATTTTTAACCCTTTCTCCCCCATTTTTTGCCCGTTTTTCGCCCCTTTTTCGCCCATTTTTCACCCATTTTTTGCCCAATTTTTGCCGTTTTCGCCCCATTTTTTCACCCTTTCCCCCCTCCCAGTATAAACCAGTATAAACCAGTATAAACCAGTACAAACCAGTACAAACCAGTCCCACCTGGGGGTACTCCCAGCCGAGGCTCTCCAGGCGCTGCCGCAGCCGCCGCTGCCGAAGCCGCTCCGCCCCCAAAAGTTCCCCCAAATTTGGGCGAATTTGGGGCGTTTTGGGGAAAAATTTGGGGTTTTGGGGATTTTCGGGGGTTTGGGGCAGATTTTTGGGGGTTTTGGGGTCGGTTTTGGGGCAAAATTCGGGGTTTTTGGGGTGGTTTTGGGGGAGATTTTCGGGTTTTTTGGGGAGGTTTTCGGGGTGAATTTGGGGGATTTTGGGGTTTTTGGGGAGATTTTCGGGGATTTTCGGGAAGTTTTGGGGATTTTTGGGGAGATTTTCAGGGATTTTGGGGGTTTTGGGGAAGTTTTGGGGGAGATTTTCGGGGTTTTGGGGGTTTTTGGGGAGATTTTCGGGGTTTTTAGGGAAGATTTGGGGGAAATTTTTGGGGTCGATTTCGAAGTTTTGGGAGAAATTTTTGGGGTTTTTGGGGTCGATTTTGGGGGTTTTGGGAAAGTTTTGAGGGATTTTAGGGAGATTTTCGGGGTTTTTGGGGAGATTTTCGGGGTTTTTTGGGACGTTTTGGGAGATTTTGGGGAAGTTTTGGGGGTTTTGGGGGAGATTTTCGGGGTTTTGGGGCAATTCAGGAGGAATTTGGAGGGGAATTTTGAGGGAATTTTCGGGGTTTTTGGAGAAGATTTGGGGGATTTCTGTGGAATTTTCGGGGTTTTTTGGGGCGTTTTGGGGGATTTGGGTATTTTTGGGGGGAATTTGGGGGATTTTGGGGGGATTTGGGGGATTTTTGGGGGGTCCCAGGAGGAAATCCCAAATCTGTTCCCGTTTTTCCCTCAGGCGCCGCTGCAGCTCCGGGAGCAGCCGGGGCAGGATCGGGGAGACCTGGAAAATGGGGGGAAAAACGGGGATTTTGGGAAAATTTTGGGGATTTTGGGAAAAATTTGGAGGATTTGGGGAAAATTTGGGGTGAATTTGGGGGAAATTTGGGGGATTTTGGGGGAAATTTGGGGGATTTTGGGGAATTTGGTGGAATTTTGGGAAAATTTGGGGGAATTTTGGGATGATTTCAGGGATTTTTGGGGAAATTTGGGGAAAATCTGAGGGATTTGGGGGAAAATTTGGAGGATTTGGGAAAGATTTTGAGGAAATTTGGGGTGAATTTGAGAGATTTTGGGGAAATTTGGGATTATTTGAGGGATTTTGGGGGGAAATTTGGGGGATTTTGTGGAAATTTGGGATGATTTGAGGCATTTGGGGGAAATTTGTGGGGATTTTGGGGAAAATTTGGGGGATTAGGGAAAGATTTTGGAGAAAATTTGGGTGGATTTTGGGGAAATTTGGGGTGAATTTGGGAGATATTGGAAAAATTTGGGATTATTTGAGGGATTTTGGGGGCGATTCGGGGGATTTGGGGAAAATATGAGGGATTTGGGGGATTTTGGGGGAAATTTGGGGGATTTGCAGAAATTTGGGGGATTTTGGGGGAAATTTGGGGTGAATTTGGGAGATTTCGGGGAAATCTGAGCGGATTTTGGGGAAATTTGGTGGAATTTGGGAAAATTGGGGGAAATTTGAGGAAATTCTGGGAAAATTTGGGGATTTTGGAGAAATTTGGGGGATTTTGGGAAAATTTTGGGGGATTTTGGGATGATTTGAGGGATTTTGGGAAAATTTGGGGGATTTTGGGGGTATTAGGTGGAATTTTGGGATGATTGGAGGGATTTTGGGAAAATTTGGGGGGATTTTGAGGGATTTTGGGGAAATTTGGGGATTTTGGGGGAAATTTGGGGTGAATTTGGGAGATTTTGGGGAAATTTGGGGTGAATTTGGGAGATTTTGGGGAAATTTGGGCCGATTTTCGGAAAATTGGGGGGATTTGGGGGATTTTAGGGCAAATTTTTGGGATTTTTGGATGAACTTTGGGGTGAATTTTTGGGATTTTGGGGTGAATGTTTGGGGTTTTTGGATTAATTTTGGGGTGATTTTGGGGTGAATTTTGGGGTGATTTTGGATGAATTTTGGGGTGAATTTGGGGTGAATGTTTTAGGATTTTTCGGATGAATTTTGGGGTGAATGTTTGGGATTTTGGGGTGAATATTTGGGATTTTTGGATGAATTCTGGGCAGAATTTCGGTGTGCCTTTTCAGGATTTTGGGGTGTATTTTGGGGTGTATTTTGGGGTGAATTTGGGGGATTTTGGGGTCCCACCTGCTCCGGGGGCAGCAGTCGGGCAATTTCGGGGGGTCCCCGGCGCAGCTGAGCCACGGTCAGCTCCTGCTCCAGGGCCCGCAGAACCTGCCAAAATTCGGGGAAAATTCGGCAAATTTGGGCAAATTTGAGCAAATTTGGGATTTTGGGGATTTAGGGGAAAATTTGGGGATTTTTCAGGGGGAATTTGGGGGTTTTTGAGGGAATTTTGGGGGATTTTTGAGTGGAATTTGGGGATTTTTGGAGAGAATTTTAGGGGGGTTTTGGGGGAAATTTGGGGATTTTGGGGGGAAATTTGGGAATTTTGGGGATTTTTGAGGGATTTTTGGGGAATTTAGGGGGAATTTTGGGGTATTTTTGAAGGGTTTTTAGGGGATTTTTAAGGGAATTTTGGAGGACATGGGGGGGAATTTGGGGATTTTTGGGGGGAATTTGGGGATTTTGGGAGGAATTGGGCAATTTTAGGGAAATTTTGGGGATTTTCAGGGGGAATTTGGGGATTTTTGAGGGAGATTTGGGGGATTTTTCAGTGGAATTTGGGGATTTTTTGAGAGAATTTTGGGGGGGGGTTTGGGGGAAATTTGGGGATTTTGGGGATTTTTGAGGGAATTCTGGGGGATTTTGAGGGGAAATTTGGGGATTTTGGGGATTTTTGAGGGGATTTTGGGGGAAATTTGAGGGAATTTTGGGGTATTTTTGAAGGGCTTTTAGGGGATTTTTAAGGGAATTTTGGAGGACTTGGGGAGGGAATTTGGGGATTTTCGGGGTAAAACTGGGGATTTTGGGGGGAAATTTGGAAATTTTGGGGATTTTTGAGGGATTTTTGGGGAATTTGGGGGGAATTTTGGGGTATTTTTGAAGGGTTTTTAGGGGATTTTTAAGGGAATTTTGGAGGACTTGGCGGAATTTGGGGATTTTTGGGGGGGTTTGGGGGAAATTTGGGGATTTTGGGGGGAAATTTGGGGATTTTGGGGGGAATTTGGGGATTTTAGGGAAAATTTGGGGATTTTTGAGGGAATTTTGGGGGATTTTGAGGGGATTTTAGAAAGGGGAATTTGGGTGGATTTTGGGGGAAATTTAGGGATATTTTGGGGGAAATTTGGGGATTTTGGAGGATTTTTGGGGAAATTTGGGGGATTTTTGAGGGAGATTTGGGGGATTTTTGAGGGGAATTTGGGTGGATTTTGGGGGGAATTTGGGGTATTTTGGGGGGAAATTTGGGGATTTTGGGGGATTTTTGGGGACATTTTTGGGGAAATTTGGGGATTTTGGGGTGAATTTGAGGGAATTTTTGAAGGGTTTTTAGGGGATTTTTAAGGGAATTTTGGAGGACTTGGGGGCGGAATTTGGGGATTTTTGAGGGGAAATTTGGGGATTTTGGGGGAAATTTGGGGATTTTGGGAATTTTGGGGAAATTTGGGGGATTTTTGAGGGAGTTTTGGGGAATTTTTGAGGGGATTTTTGAGGGGAATTTTGAGGGGAATTTGGGTGGATTTTGGGGGGAATTTGGGGATATTTTGGGGGAATTTTGGGGATATTTAGGGGATGTTTTTAGTTGGATTTTTGGGATAATTTAGGGGGATTTCAGAGGTATTTTGGGGGTATTTTGGGGGTATTTTGGGGGGATTTTTGGGGGAATTTTGGGGGTGTTTGGGGGTTATTTGAGGATATTTTTGGGTTATTTAGGGGAAATTTAGGGGATATTTAGGGGGGATTTCACGGGTTTTTTTGGGATATTTTGGGGTTATTTAGGGGATATTTTGGGGGTATTTCAGGGCTATTTTTGGGGGTGTTTGGGGGGAATTTTGGGGGGATTTCAGGGGTTTTTTGGGGGGCATTTTGGGGCTATTTTGGGGGTGTTCAGGGGATGTTTTTTGCCGAATTTTGGGGCTATTTTGGGGGTGTTTTGGGGATATTTTGGGGTATTTTAGGGGATATTTTGAGGGGATTTCAGGGGTATTTTGGGGGGATTTCAGGGGAGATTTTGGGGGGATTTAAGGGATATTTTTGGGGTATTTTGGGGTTATTTAGAGGATATTTAGGGGATATTTTGGGGGGATTTCAGGGGTTTTTTTGGGATATTTTGGGGTTATTTAAGGGATATTTTGGGGGTATTTAAAGGGTCTTAAGGGGGTGTTTAGGGGATATTTTGGGGGGATTTCAGGGGTTTTTTGGGGGCATTTTGGGGCTATTTTGGGGTGTTCAGGGGATGTTTTGTGGGGAATTTTGAGGATATTTCGGGGGTGTTTCGGGTATATTTTGGGGTTATTTAGGGGATATTTAGGGGGGATTTCAGGGGTATTTTTGGGGATATTTTGGGGTTATTTAGGGGATATTTAGGGGATATTTTGGGGGGATTTCAGGGGTATTTTTGGGGGTGTTTGGGGGATATTTTGGGGAGATTTCAGTGGTATTTTGGGGGGTATTTTGGGGCTGTTTGGGGGTTATTTAGGGGATATTTTAGGGATGTTAAGGGGGTGCTTAGGGGATATTTTGGGGGGATTTCAGGGCTATTTTTGGGGGTGTTTGGGGGTTATTTAGGGGAAATTTTAGGGATGTTAAGGGGATGTTCAGGGGATATTTTGGGGGGATTTCTCTGGTATTTTTGGGGTATTTTGGGTTTTTTTAGGGGATATTTTGGGGATATATAAAGGGTGTTAAGGGGATGTTTAGGGGATATTTAAGGGAAATTTTGGGGGGATCTCAGGAGTGGTTTTGGGGTGTTTTGGGGCTATTTTGGGGGTGTTCAGGGCATGTTTTGTGTGGGATTTTGAGGATATTTCGGGGGTATTTTGGGGTTATTTAGGGGGAGTTTAGGGGATATTTTGGGGGGATTTCAGGGGTATTTAGGGGAAATTTTGGGGGAATTTCAGGGGGATTTTGGGGGGATTTCGGGGGTATTTTGGGGATTTTTTGGTAGATTTCTGTGGTATTTTTGGGGGTACTTTGGGGGTTATTTAGGGGATATTTTAGGGATGTTAAGGGGGTGTTTAGGGGAAATTTTGGGGGGATTTCAGGGGTGGTTTTCGGGTATTTTTGGGGTGTTTTGGGGGATATTTTGGGGGGATTTCAGGGGTATTTTGGGGAGATTTCAGAGTATTTAGGGGGAATTTCAGGGATTTTTTTGGGGGTTTTTGGGGGGATTTTGGGGGTATTTTTGGGGGGATTTTGAGGATATTTTGGGGGGATTTTGGGGATATTTTTGGGGGGATTTTGGGGATATTTTGGGGGAATTTTGGGGCTATTTAGGGGATGTTTTCAGTTGGATTTTTGGGATATTTTGGGGGGGATTTCAGGGGTAATTTTGGGGGGATTTCGGGGGTGTTTTTGGGATATTTTGGGGTTATTTAGGGGATATTTAGGGGATATTTTGGGGGGATTTCAGGGGTGGTTTTGGGATATTTTGGGGTTATTTAGGGGATATTTTGGGGGTATTTCTGTGATATTTTTTGGGGTGTTTGGGGGATATTTTGAGGGGATTTCTGTGGTATTTTTGGGGGTATTTTGGGGCTATTTTGGGGGTGTTCAGGGGATGTTTTGTGTGGGATTTTGAGGATATTTTGGGGCTGTTTTGGGGATATTTTGGGGAGATTTCAGTGGTATTTTTGGGGGTATTTTGGGGGTGTTTGGGGGTTATTTAGGGGATATTTAGGGGATATTTTGGGGGGATTTCAGGGTTTTTTTGGGATATTTTTGGGTTATTTAGGGGATATTTAGGGGATATTTAGGGGATATTTAGGGGATATTTAGGGGATATTTTAGGGATGTTAAGGGGATATTTAGGGGAAATTTTGGGGGGGTTTCAGGGTTTTTTTGGGATATTTTTGGGTTATTTAGGGGATATTTAGGGGATATTTAGGGGATATTTTAGGGATGTTAAGGGGATATTTAGGGGAAATTTTGGGGGGGTTTCAGGGGTGTTTTTGGGGTGTTTTGGGGATATTTTGGGGGCATTTCAGAGGTATTTTGGGGGGAATTCAGGGGTGTTTTTTGGGGTGTTTGGGGGATATTTAGGGGATATTTTAGGGATGATAAGGGGGTGTTTAAGGGAAATTTTGGGGGGATCTCAGGGGTGTTTTTGGGGTGTTTTGGGGGTGTTTTGGCACTCACAGGGGGCTCCAGCTCCCGGGGGTCCCGGATCAGCTCCTCCAGGAGGCGCCAGAGCAGCTCCAGACGCAGCCACAGCCCCCGAGCCCGGCTCAGCGACGCCTCGGCCTGGAACCCCAAAAATCACCCCAAAAATGGCATCAGGGACCCCAAAAACCCCAAAAAACACCCCAAAAATGGCATCAGGGACCCCGAAAATGGCATCAGGGACCCCAAAAATGGCATCAGGGACCCCAAAAATGGCATCAGGGACCCAAAAAACATCAAAAACACCCCAAAAATCGCATCAGGGACCCCAAAAACACCAAAAAACACCCCAAAAATCGCATCAGGGACCCCAAAAATGGCATCAGGGACCCCAAAAACCCCAAAAAAACCCTAAAAACCAAAAAAACACCCCAAAAATAACAACAGGGACCCCCAAAACCCCAAAAAATCACATCAGGGACCCCAAAAACCCCAAAAAACACCCCAAAAATCGCATCAGGGACCCCGAAAACCCCAAAAATGGCATCAGGGACCCCGAAAACCCCCAAAAATGGCATCAGGGACCCCAAAAACACCAAAAACCCCCAAAAATGGCATCAGGGACCCCAAAAACCCAAAAAAACACCCTAAAAACCCAAAAATCGCATCAGGGACCTCAAAAATGGCATCAGGGACCCCAAAAATGGCATCAGGGACCCCGAAAACCACTAAAAACAGCCCAAAAATCGCATCAGGGACCCCAAAATCCCTAAAAAACACCCTAAAAACCCAAAAAACACCCCAAAAATGGCATCAGGGACCCCAAAAATGGCATCAGGGACCCCAAAAACCCCCAAAAATACCCCGAAAATGGCATCAGGGACCCCGAAAATGGCATCAGGGACCCCAAAAATGGCATCAGGGACCCTGAAAACCCCAAAAAACACCCCAAAAATCGCATCAGGGACCCCGAAAACACCAAAAAACACCCCAAAAATCGCATCAGAGACCCCAAAAATCACATCAGGGACCCCAAAAACCACAAAAAACAGCCCAAAAATGGCATCAGGGACCCCGAAAACCCCCAAAAATGGCATCAGGGACCCCGAAAACCCCAAAAACACCCCAAAAATGGCATCAGGGACCCCGAAAACCCCAAAAAACACCCCAAAAATGGCATCAGGGACCCCAAAAATGGCATCAGGGACCCCGAAAACCCAAAAAAACACCCCAAAAATGGCATCAGGGACCCCAAAAACCTCAAAAAAACCCAAAAATGGCATCAGGGACCCCAAAAATGGCATCAGGGACCCCAAAAACCCCAAAAAACACCCCAAAAATGGCATCAGGGACCCCGAAAATGCAAAAAAACACCCCGAAAATGGCATCAGGGACCCCGAAAACACCCCGAAAATGGCATCAGAGACCCAAAAAACCCCAAAAATCACCCCAAAAATGGCATCAGGGACCCCGAAAATGGCATCAGGGACCCCAAAAACCCCAAAAATGGCATCAGGGACCCCAAAAATGGCATCAGGGACCCCGAAAATGGCATCAGGGACCCCAAAAAACACCCCAAAAATCACATCAGGGACCCCAAAAACCCCAAAAAACACCCCAAAAATCACATCAGGGACCCAAAAACCTCAAAAATCGCATCAGGGACCCCCAAAACCCCAAAAATCACATCAGGGACCCCAAAAACAAAAAAAAAACACCCCAAAAATCACATCAGGGACCCCAAAAACCAAAAAAAACACCCCAAAAATCACATCAGGGACCCCAAAAATCACATCAGGGACTCCAAAAACCCCAAGAAACACCCCAAAAATCGCATCAGGGACCCAAAAACAGCAAAAATCACATCAGGGACCCCAAAAACCCCAAAAAACACCCCAGAAATGGCATCAGGGACCCCGAAAATGGCATCAGGGACCCCGAAAACCCCAAAAAAACATCAAGGACCCCAAAAACCCCAAAAACACCCCAAAAATCGCATCAGGGAGCCCAAAAACCCCAAAAATCACATCAGGGACCCCAAAAATCGCATCAGGAACCCCAAAAACCCCAAAAATCGCATCAGGGACCCCAAAACCCCCAAAAATCGCATCAGGAACCCCAAAAACCCCAAAAATCGCATCAGGGACCCCAAAAACACCCCAAAAATCGCATCAGGGACCCCGAAAATCACATCAGGGAACCCAAAAATCACATCAGGGACCCCAAAAACCCCAAAAATTTGAAATATTTAGGGAAATTTGGGGCCAAAATTTAGGAAATTGGAAACATTTAAGAGAATTTTTGGAGATTTTGGGGTTAAAAATCAGGAAATTAAGAACATTTAAGAGAATTTGGGGCTAAAATTCAGGAAATTGGGAAAATTTAAGAGATTTTGGGGGGATTTTGAGGTTAAAATTCAGGAAATTGAGAATATTTAAGAGAATTTGGGGCTAAAAATCAGGAAATTTGGACTATTTAGGGGAATTTGGGGGTAAAAATCAGGAAACTTGGAATATTTAGGGAGATTTGGGGCTAAAATTCGGGAAATTTGGGCTAAAAATCGGGAAATTTGGGCTAAAAATCAGGAAATTTGGAAATTTAGGGACATTTGAGGCTAAAATTCAGGAAAATTGGACTATTTAAGAGAATTTTGGGAGATTTTGGGGTTAAAATTCAGAAAATTGGGAATATTTAAGAGAATTTGGGTCTAAAATTCAGGAAATTTGGACTATTTAGGGAAATTTGGGGCTAAAATTCAGGAAAATTGGAAAATTTGGGGCTAAAATTCAGAAAATTGGGAATATTTAAGAGAATTTGGGAGTAAAATTCAGGAATTTGGGAACATTTAGGGGAATTTGGGGCTAAAATTCAGGAAATTTGGAATATTTAGCGAAATTTGGGGCTAAAATTTTGGAAAATTGGAAAATTTGGGGCTAAAATTCAGGAAATTTGGAATATTTAGGGAAATTTGAGGCTAAAATTCAGGAAATTGGGAATATTTAAGACAATTTGGGGCCAAAATTCAGGAAACTGTGAGAATTTAGGGGAATTTGGGGAGAATTTGGGGCTAAAATTCAGGAAATTTGGAATATTTAGGGAAATTTGGGGCTAAAAATCAGGAAATTGGGAATATTTAGGGAAATTTGGGGCTAAAATTCGGAAAATTGGAAGATTTGGAGCTAAAATTCAGGAAATTGGGAATATTTAAGAGAATTTGGGGTTAAAATTCAGGAAATTGGGAATATTTAAGAGAATTTTGGGAGAATTTGGGGCTAAAATTTAGGAAATTGGGAATTTTTAGGGGAATTCGGGGCCAAAATTCAGGAAATTTGGAAAATTTGGGGCTAAAATTCAGGAAATTGGGAATAATTAAGAGAATTTGGGGCCAAAATTCAGGAAAGTGGGAAAATTTGGGGCTAAAATTCAGGAAATTTGGAAAATTTAGGGAAATTTGGGGCTAAAATTCAGGAAATTGGGAATTTTTATGAGAATTTGGGGCTAAAAATCAGGAAATTTGGAATATTTAGGGGAATTTGGGGCTAAAATTCAGGAAAATTGGAAAATTTGGGGCTAAAATTCAGGAAATTTGGAATATTTAGGGAAATTCTGGGGTAAAATTCAGGAAAATTGGAAAATATGGGGCTAAAATTCAGGAAATTTGGAATATTTAGGGAAATTTGGGGCTAAAATTCAGGAAAATTGGAAAATTTGGGGCTAAAATTCAGGAAATTTGGAATATTTAAGAGAATTTGGGACTAAAATTCAGGAAATTTGGAATATTTAGGGTCATTTGGGTTTAAAATTTAGTAAATTTGGAACACTTAGGGGAATTCTGGGAGATTTTGGTGTTAAAATTCAGGGAATTGGGAATATTTAAGAGAATTTGGGGCCAAAATTCAGGAAACTGGAAGAATTTGGGGCTAAAATTCAGGAAATTGGGACTATTTAAGAGAATTTGGGGGTAAAATTCAGGAAACTGGAAGAATTTGGGGCTAAAATTCAGAAAATTGGGAATATTTAGGGAAATTTGGGCTAAAAATCAAGAAAATTGTAAGATTTGGAGCTAAAATTCAGGAAATTGGGAAATTTTAAGAGAATTTGGGGCTAAAATTCAGGAAATTGGGAATATTTAAGAGATTTTTGGGAGAATTTGGGGCTAAAATTTAGGAAATTTGGAATATTAAGGGAAATTTTGGCTAAAAATCAGGAAATTTGGAATATTTAAGAGAATTTGGGGTCAAAATTCAGGAAACGGTGAGAATTTAGGGGAATTTTAGGAGAATTTGGGGCTAAAATTTAGGAAATTTGGAATATTTAAGATAATTTGGGGTTAAAATCAGGAAATTTGGAATATTTAGGGGAAATTGAAGCCAAAATTGAGGAAAATTTGGGACATTTAAAGTAAATTTGGGGTAAAAAAATGAAATTTAATGCCAAAATCCAGGAAAAACTGTGGAAAACCCACTAAAATAAATGGAATTTTTGCTCCTTTCCTCCCCAGCCCCAAATTTTGTGTTTTTTCCCCCAAATTTTGGGGTCACCTGGCGCAGCTGCAGCCGCAGGGGGGGGCTGAGCCCCTCCCCCCCCAGGAGTCCCCCCAAATTTCGGAGCAGTCGGGCCAGACCCGGGTGGTCCCTCAGTTCTTGGGGGGCGGCGGAATTTGGGGGGTCCTCGCCTGTTTGGGGTGAAAAAAGCAAAAAAAGGTTAAAATTTGGATTTTTTGGGGATTTTTTGGGGTTTTTTGGGGTTTTTTTGGGGTTTTTTTGGGGTTTTTTTGGGGGTTTTTTGGGTTTTTTTTGGGGTTTTTTCTCACCTGGAGGCAGCAGAAGGTCCCGGAGTCCCCCCAAGGCCATTGGGATTTTGGGGGGGAAACCCCCAAAAAAGGCTAAAAATGGAATTAGAGAGCAAAAAAATTAATTAGGAATATATAAGATTTAATTAGAGAGCCTAATATTTAATTAGGGATGCCTAAAGGTTAATTAGGGACGCCTAAAGTTTAATTAGGGACACCCAAAGTTTAATTAGGGAGGACAAAGTTTTATCAGGGAACCCCAAAATTCACTCAAAATGTAATTAGAGAACCAAAAAAATTAATTAGGAGTATACAAGATTTAATTAGAGGGCCAAATATTTAATTAAGGACATCTAAAATTTAATTAGGGACACCCAAAGTTTAATTAGGGACACCCAAAGTTTAATTAAGGACACCCAAAGGTTAATTAGGGAGCCCAAAAGTTAATCAAGGAACCTCAAAATTCACCCAAAATGTAATTAGGGAACCCAAAACTTAATTAGGGACAACCAAAATTTAATTAGGGATCCCCAAAATTTAATTAGGAAACCAAAATTTAATTAGGGAACCCCAAAATTCCCTCAGGGACACCCAAAATAAAATCAGGGAACCCCAAAATTTAATTAGGGAACCCCAAAATTCAATGTGGGAACCCCAAAATTCACTCAGGGATCCCCAAAATTCAATCAGGGAACCCCAAAATTTAATTAAGGACACCCAAAATTTAATTAGGGACACCCAAAATTCAATCAGGGACCCCAAAATTCACTCAGGGAACCCCAAAATTCAATTAGGGAACCCCAAAATTCACTCAGGGAACCCCAAAATAAAATCAGGGAGCCCCAATATTTAATCAGGGAACCCCAAAATTTAATTAGGGACACCCAAGATTTAATTAGGGACACCCAAAATTCACTCAGGACTCCCCAAAATAAAATCAGAGAACCCCAAAATTTAATTAGGAACACCTAAAATTTAATTAGGGACAACCAAAATTCAATCAGGGACCCCCAAAATTCAATCAAGGACCCC
This sequence comes from Taeniopygia guttata, assembly GCF_048771995.1. Lineage (NCBI taxonomy): Eukaryota > Metazoa > Chordata > Aves > Passeriformes > Estrildidae > Taeniopygia > Taeniopygia guttata. Next base: position 752,412 of record NC_133061.1, read on the forward strand.
AAAAATTTAATTAGGGAACCCCAAAATTTAATCAGGGACCCCCAAAATTTAATTAGGGACACTCAAAGCTTAATTAGGGACACCCAAGATTTAATTAGGGAGCCCAAGATTTAATTAGGGACCCCCAAAATTCAATCAAGGAACCCCAAAATTCACTCAGGGAACCCCAAAATTTAATTAGGGACACTCAAAATTTAATTAGGGACACCCAAAGTTTTATCAGGGAACCCCAAAATTCACCCAAAATGTAATTAGGGACACCCAATATTTAATTAGGAAACCCCAAAATTTAATCAGGGACACCCAAAGTTTAATTAGGGACACCCAAAGTTTAATTAGGGACATCCAAAGTTTAATTAGGGACACCCAAAATTTAATTAGGAACACCTAAAATTTAATTAGGGACACCCAAAGTTTTATCAGGGAATCCCAAAATTCACCCAAAATTTAATTAGGGAACCCAAGATTTAATTAGGGACACCCAAACTTTAATTAGGGACACCCAAAATTTAATTAGGAACACCCAATGTTTAATTAGGGACGCCAAAATTTAATTAGGGCCACCCAAAATTTAATTAGGGAGGCCAAAGTTTAATTATAAATTCCTAAAATTCAATCAGGGAACCCAAAATTTAATTAGGAAACCCAAAATTTAATTAGGGACACCCAAGATTTAATTAGGGACTCACAAAATTTAATTAGGGACCCCCAAACTTTAATTAGGAACACCTAAAATTTAGTTAGGGACACCCAAAATTTAATTAGGGAACCCCAAAATTTAATTAAGGACACCCAAAATTCAATCAGGGAACCCCAAAATTTAATTAGGGAACCCCAATATTTAATCAGGGAACCCCAAAATTCAATCAGGGAACCCCAAAATTTAATTAGGGAACCCCAAAATTCACTCAGGGAACCCCAAAATTTAATTAAGGACAACCAAAATTCAATCAGGGACACCTAAAATTTAATTAGGAAACCCCAAAATTTAATTAGGGACCCCCAAAATTCACTCAGGGAACCCCAAAATTCAATCAGGGACCCCCAAAATTTAATTAAGGACACCCAAAATTTAATTAGGGACACCCAAAATTTAATTAGGGACGCCAAAATCCCCTCAGGACCCCCCAAATCCCATCAGGGGTACCCCAAAACCCCTTAAGGACCCCCCAAATCCCCTCAGGGTCCCCCCAAAACCCCTCAGGGATCCCCCAAATCCCCTCAGGGATCCCCAAATTCCCTCAGGGATCCCCCAAATCCCCTCAGAACCCCAAAACCCCTCAGGGATCCCCCAAAACCCCTCAGGGATCCCCCAAATCCCCTCAGGACCCCCCAAACCCCTCAGGGATCCCCCAAATCCCTTCAGGGAACCCCCAAATCCCCTCAGGGATCCCCAAATCCCCTCAGAACCCTAAAAACCCCTCAGAGAAACCCCAAATCCCCTCAGGACCCCCCAAATCCCCCTCAGGACTCCCCAAATCCCCCTCAGGGATCCCCCAAATCCCCTCAGGGATCCCCCAAATCCCCTCAGGACCCCCCAAAACCCCTCAGGGAACCCCAAACCCCCTCAGGGATCCCCAAAACCCCTCAGGGAACCCCAAATCCCCTCAGGACTCCCCAAAACCCCTCAGAGAAACCCCAAAACCCCCTCAGAACCCTAAAAACCCCTCAGGGTACCCCCAAATCCCCTCAGGGATCCCCCAAATCCCCTCAGGGACCCCCAATTTCCCTCAGGACACCCCAAATCCCCTCAGGGACCGCAGTTCCCCCCCCTCACCTCCCGTCTCTCCCTCAGAACAGCCCCGAAACCGCAAAGATTGAACCAAAACCACCCAAAAATCCTCCCGGGAACTCTCGGGAGCTTTTCCCGGTTCTTTCCCAACTTTCCCGATCCCATTTTTCCCCAATTTTACCCCAAAATTTCGCCCCCGCCGCCGCTTTTCCCCTCACGGGCTTCCCGCCGAGCCGCGCCTGGATACGCCCCCTCAGCCGCGCCAGCCAATCAGAGAGAGGGGCGGGAAATAACGAGCCAATAGGAGCGCGGGGCGGGAAAGCAGCGAGCCAATGGGAGCGCGGGGCGGGAAAAAGCGGGTAAAGGGAGTTGATGGATGAGTGACAGCAGAAATAACCAATAGGCGCGCGGAAATGAGAAACGTTGACCAATGGGAAGCGAGAGGCGGGACAAAGCCGGCCCAGTGTATCCCAGTTCGTCCCAGTTCATCCCAGTATGGCCCAGTGCCCTCCCAGTACAAACCAGTACAGAGAAGGGAGGACTGGGATGAACTGGGAGGGGACTGGGATGGACTGGGATGAACTGGGATGAACTGGGCTGAACTGGGAGGGGGCGGAGCCTTTAAGGTGGGGCCCACCAGGCGCGGCCTTAAAGCGGTAACGGCGCCTCAAAAGAGCAATGGCGTCTTAAAAGGGCAATGGCGCCTTAAAAGGGCAACGGCGTCTTAAAGGGGTAATGGCGTCTTAAAAGGGCAATAGCGCCTTAAAAGGGCAATGGCGCCTTAAAAGGGCAATGGCGCCTTAAAAGGGAAATGGCGTCTTAAAAGGGTAATGGCGTCTTTAAATGGCCACGCCCCCTTAAATAGGCCACGCCCTCTTAAAAGGGCAATGGCGTCTTAAAAGGGCATTTGTGTCTTAAAAGGCCACGCCCCCTTAGATAGGCCACGCCCTCTTAAAAGGGCAATGCCATCTTAAAATGGCCACGCCGCCTTAAAAGGGCAATGGCGTCTTAAAAGGGCAACGCCGCCTTAAAAGGGCAACGAGCCCCACCCCGCCCACTCCTGGCTTTAATTAGCGAGGCCACGCCCCCAACTCTTAATTAGCGGCACAAAGGAACCTCAAAAAAAAGTTCGGGAGGGGCTTTGAAATTCCTTCCCGGGGATCCCAAAATTTTTTTTGTTCCCGAAAAAAATAGTCACAAAATTCCGTTTGGGAGAGCCCCAAAAAAAATAAAAGTTTGTCTCAAATTCCCAAAAAATTGTCCCAAAAATCGGTTTGGGATCGGCTGAAAAATTCCCCAAAAAAATCCCTAAAAAGTCCCCAAAAAACCCCAAAAATCCCCCTCAAAAAATCCGTAAAAAGTCCCCAAAAAAACCCCAAAAATCCCCCAAAACTTCACAAAAAAACTCTCAAAAATCCGCCCAAACTTCCCAAAAAAACTCCTCCAAAACCCCCTCCAGCGATGACGTCACCGCCCAGTCAGCTGACCGGGGGGGTGGGGGAGGGGCTGACCACATCCTGCCCCTCCCCCACCCCTAAAAAACCCCCAAAAAAAAACCCCAAAAAATTTTTGGGGGCGCCCCTTTTTGTTTAAAAAAAAAACCCAAAAAACCCCAAAAAAAACCAAAAAAACGCCAAAAAAACCCAAAATTTTGGGGGTTTTTTCGCTGTTGGCCCCTCCCCCACCCCAAACCCCTCCCCCCACCCCCTCCCAGCCCCTCCCCCAACGTTTTTTTTGGGATTTTTTCCCCCTCCCCCTCCCCAATCGCGGCGTCGATCCCGGAGATGATTTTGGGGCTGTTGATTTTTTGGGGGGTCCTGCCCCCCCCCGCCGACCCCCAGCCGCGCTTCTCGCCCGAGGTGAGACCCCCCCGCGACCCCCTCCCCAAAATTTGGCAGCCAAAAAAATAGAAAATAGCGAAATTTGGGGGTTTAGAGGGAAAAAGAGCGAAAATTTGGGGGTTTTAGAGGGAAAAATAGCGAAAATTCGGCGGTTTTAACCCAAAATTCGATGGGTTTAGCCCCAAAAAACCCAAAATCCGGCGGGTTTAACCCAAAAAACCCGAAATTCGGCGATTTTAACCCAAAATCCCGGAATTTTAACCCAAAAAAACCCAAATTATTTTGGCTTTACCCCAAAATAACCCAAAATTCGGCGATTTTAACCCAAAAATCCCCAAAATCCGGCGGTTTTAGCCCAAAAAACCCAAAATTCGGCGGTTTTAACCCAAAAATTCTGAAATTCTGTGGTTTTAACCCAAAATCCGGCGGTTTTAACCCAGAAAACCCAAAATTCCGTGGGTTTAACCCAAAATTCGGCTGTTTTAACCCAAAAAACCCCAAAATATTTTGGGTTTACTCCAAAAACCCCCAAAATCCGGGATTTTTAACCTAAAAATCCCCAAAATTTGGCGATTTTAACCCCAAAATCCCCAAAATCCGTCAGGTTTAGCCCAAAAAACCCCAAAATCCGGCGGGTTTAACCCAAAATTTGGCAACTTTAACCCAAAAATTCCAAAATCCGGCGGTTTTAACCCAAGAAAACCCGAATTCGGTGGGTTTAACCCGAAATCCGCTGGTTTTAACCCCAAAAAACCCCAAAATCCGGCGGTTTTAACCCAAAATTTGGCAATTTTAACCCAAAACCCCCAAAATTCGGAGATTTCACCCGAAAAACCCCAAAATTCGGTCGGTTTTAACCAAAAAAAACCCCAAAATCGGCGGTTTTAACCCAAAAAACCCCAAAATTCTGTGGGTTTAACCCAAAATTCGGCGGTTTTAAGCCAAAAAAACCCAAAATCCGGCGGTTTTAACCCAAAATCCGGTGGTTTAACCCAAAATTTGGCGATTTTAACCCAAAATCCGGGATTTTTAACCCCAAAAAACCCAAAATTCGGCGATTTTAACCCAAAACGCCCCAAAATTCAGCGGTTTTAACCCAAAAAATCCCCAAATCCGGTGGTTTTAACCCAAAAAACCCCAAACTTCGGCGATTTTAACCCAAAAAAAGCCCAAAACCTCACGGTTTTACCCGAAAATCCGGCGATTTTAACCCAAAATTACGAGTTTTTGACCCAAAAAACCCCAAAATCCGGCGGGTTTAACCCAAATTTTGGCGATTTTAACTCAAAACCCCCAAAATTCAGCGATTTTAACCCAATAAAAACCCAAAATCCGGTGGGTTTAACCCTAAATGAAGCGATTTTAATCCAAAAACCCCAAAATCCCACGGTTTTCCCCAAAATCTGGTGGATTTAACCCAAAAAAACCCAAAATTCGGTGGGTGTAACCCAAAATTCGGCGGTTTTAACCCAAAATTCCGAGGTTTTACCCAAAAAAAAACCAAAATCCGGGATTTTTAACCCAAAAAAACCCAAATCCGGCAGTTTTAACCCAAAAAACCCAAAATCCAGCGGGTTTACCCCAAAATTCGCGGTTTTAACCCAAAAAAAACCCCAAAATTCGGTAATTTTAACCCAAAAACCCTAAAATCCACCGTTTTTAACCCAAAAAACCTCAAAATCCGCCTGTTTTAACCCAAATATTCCAAAATCCGGCGGCTTAACCCCAATATTGCGCAATTTTAACCCAAAAAAACCTCAAAATCCGGCGGTTTGAATCCAAAAATTCCAAAATCCGGTGATTTTAACCCAAAAAACCCCAAAATCCGGCGGTTTCAACCCAAAATCCAGAGATTTTAACCCCAAAAACCCCAAAATCCGGAGATTTTAACCCAATAAATCCCAAAATCCGCTGGTTTTAACCCAAAAAATCCAAAATCTGGGGATTTTAACCCAAAAAAACCAAAATCCGGCGATTTTAACCCCAAAAAGACCCAAAATTTGGCGATTTTAACCCAAAAAAACCCAAAATTTGGCAATTTTACCCCAAAAAACTCCCAAATCCGGCATTTTTAACCCAAAATTCGGCGGTTTTAACCCCAAAACCCACAAAATTCGGCGGTTTTTAACCCAAAAATTCTAAAATTCTGTGGTTTTAACCCAAAATCCGGCGGTTTTAACCCAAAAACCCCCAAAATCCGGCGGGTTTAACCCCAAACTTGGGAATTTTAACCCAAAAATCCCCAAAATCCGACGATTTTAACCCAAAATCCGTCGGTTTTATCCCAAAAAGCCCCAAAATCCGGAATTTTTATCCCCAAAAAACCCCAAAATCGGAGATTTTACCCCCAAAAACCCCAAAATCCGGTGGTTTAACACAAAATTCGCCGGTTTTACCCCAAAAACCCCAAAATCCGGCGATTTTAACCCAAAATTCTGAGGTTTTGACCCAAAATCCCAAAAATCCATCAATTTTAACCCAAAACCCCCCAAAATCCACCGGTTTTAACCCAAAAACACCCAAAATTCGAAGATTTGAACCCAAAAATCCCTAAAATCCGGCGATTTTAACCCAAAAATAACCCCAAAATCTGATATTTTTAACCCAAAAATCCCCAAGTCCGGCGGTTTTAACCCAAAAAACCCCCAAATTTGGCAATTTTACCCCAAAAAACCCCAAAATTTGGCAATTTAACCCCAAAAGACTCCAAAATTTGTCGATTTTAACCCAAAAGCCTCCAAAAACCGGCGGGTTTAACCCAAAAAACCCCAAAATCCGGAATTTTTACCCCCAAAAAACCCCAAAATTCGGCGATTTTAACCCAAAAAAACCCAAATCCGTCGATTTCACCCCAAAAACCCCCAAAATCCGTCGATTTTAACCCAAAATTTGGCGATTTCACCCCAAAAAACCCCAAAAATCCTCAAATTTTACCCCCAAAAAACCCCAAAATTCGGCGATTTTACCCCAAATTTCAGCTCCAGGACCCCCAAATTTTGGGTTAAAATCCCCAAATTTTGGGTAAAAAACTCCAAATTTTGGGTTAAATCCCCCAAATTTTGGGTTAAAACCCCCAAATTTTGGGTTAAAATCCCCAAATTTTGGTTTTAAACCCCCAAATTTTGGGTTAAAACCCCCAAATTTTGGGCTAAAATCCCCAAATTTTGGGTAAAAATCCCCAAATTTTGGCTGTTCCCGTCCCCGCCCCTCCCCCCCCCCGCCACGTCTCCCTCTCGCCCCTCCCCCACCTTCATTTTTTGGGATTTTTGGGGTTTTTTTGGGGTTTTTTCCCCCAAAAAAATCAAAAAAAAATATTTTGGGAATGGGGGGGATGGGGGAGGGGCGGCCACGCCCAAATTTTCCCAAAATATCCCAAAAAATCCCCAAAAAAATTCCCGAAAATGACGCGGGGGGGGAGGGGGGAGGGGGGATTGGATTTGGGAACCCCAAAAATGACCCAAAATGACCCAAAATTCACTCGGGAAGCCCAAAATTGCCCCAAAATTTCATCCGGGAGCCCCAAAATTCACAAAAAGTTCCAAAATCGCCCCAAAATTCCACCCGGGAACCCCAAAATTGGATCTAAAAGCCCCAAAATTGCCCCAAAATTGCCAAAATTTCATCCAGGAACCCCAAAATTCACAAAAAGTCCCAAAATTGCCCCAAAAAGACCCAAAATTCACCCGGGACCCCCAAAATTCTCAAAAAGCCCCAAAATTGTCCCAAAATTGCCCCAAAATCACCCAAAATTCACCCAGGAACCCCAAAATTGGATTTAAAAGACCCAAAATTGCCCAAAATTGCCAAATATTCATCCAGGAACCCCAAAATTCCACCCGGGAACCCCAAAAATTCAGCAGAAGTCCCAAAATTGCCCCAAAATTGGCAAAAATTCATCCAGGAACCCCCAAAATTTCCCCCCAGAACCCCAAAATTGCCCCAAAAAGACCCAAAATTCCACCCAGGAACCCCCAAATTCACAAAAGGCCCCAAAATTGCCCCAAAATTGTCAAAAATTCATCCAGGAACCCCCAAATTGCCCCAAAATTCACCCGGGACCCCCAAAAATGCCCCAAAATTGCCCCAAAAAGTCCCAAAATTTCACCCGGGAACCCCAAAATTTCATCCAGAAACCCCCAAAATTCACAAAAAGTCCCAAAATTGCCCCAAAAAGCCCCAAAATTCACCCGAGAACCCCAAAATTGGATCTAAAAGTCCCAAAATTGCCCAAAATTCACCCGGGAACCCCCAGATTTCATCCGGAAAAGCCAAAATTTGATTTAAAAGCCCCAAAATTGCCCCAAAATTTCATCCAGGAGCCCCAAAATTCACAAAAAATCCCAAAATCGCCCCAAAATTCACCCAGGACCCCAAAAATTGGATCTAAAAACCCCAAAATTGCCCCAAAATTGCCAAAATTTCACCCGGGAACCCCAAAATTCCACCCGGGACCCTCAAAGTTGGATTTAAGAGCCCCAAAATTGCCCCAAAAAGACCCAAAATTCACCCGGGAACCCCAAATTTTCATCCAGAACCCCCAAAATTGCCCCAAAAAGACCCAAAATTTCACCCCAGACCCGCAAAATTGGATCTAAAAGCCCCAAAATTGCCCCAAAATTACCAAAAATTCACCGGGACCCCCCAAAAATCTCCTTGAGACCCCAAAAATTGTCCAAAATTTCACCTGGGAACCCCAAAATTCACAAAAAGTTCCAATATTGCCCCAAAAAGACCCAAAATTCACCCGGGAACCCCAAAATTGGATCTAAAAACCCCAAAATTGCCCCAAAAATACCCAAAATTCATCCGGGACCCCCAAAATTCACAAAAAGTCCCAAAATTACCCCAAAATTGTCCCAAAATTCTTCCAGGAACCCCAAAATTTCATCCGGAAACCCAAAAATTGCCCCAAAAATTGCCCCAAAATTCCACCCGGGAACCCCAAAATTGGATCTAAAATCCCCAAAATTGCCCCAAAATTGCCAAAAATTCACCCGGGACCCCCCAAAATCTCCTTGAGACGCCAAAAAGACCCAAAAATCACCCGGGAACCCCAAAATTGCCCCAAAATTTCATCCAGGACCCCAAAATTTGATATAAAAACCCCAAAATTGCCCCAAAAAGACCCAAAACTTCACCCAGGAACCCCAAAATTGGATCAGAAAGCCCCAAAATTGCCCCAAAATTGCCGAAAATTCATCCGGGAACCCCAAAATTCACAAAAAGTCCAAAAATTGCCCCAAAATCACCAAAATTTCATCCGGGAACCCCCAAAATTCCACCCAGGAACCCCAAAATTCACAAAAAGTCCCAAAATTGCCCCAAAGTTCACACAGGAACCCAAAATTGGATCTAAAAGCCCCAAAATTGCCCCAAAATTGCCAAAAATTCATCCGGGAACCCCAAAATTCACAAAAAGTCCCAAAATTGCCCCAAAATTCCATCCGGGATCCCCAAAATTTCATCCAGAAACCCCAAATTTGACCTAAAAACCCCAAAAATGCCCCAAAATCACCAAAAATTCATCCAGGAACCCCCAAAATTGGATCTAAAAGCTCCAAAATTGCCCAAAAAGACCCAAAATTCACCCGGAACCCCCAAAATGTGACCCAGAAACCCCAAAATTCACAAAAAGTCCCAAAATTGCCCCAGAAAAACCCCAAAATTCCACCCGGGAACCCCCAAAATTTCATCCAGAAACCCCCAAAATTCACAAAAAAGTTCTAAAATTGCCCCAAAATGGCCAAAATTTCATCCAGAAACTGCAAAATTGCCCCAAAAAGCCCCAAAATTCATCCAGGAACCCCAAAATTCACCCGGGAACCCCAAAATTGCCCCAAAAAACCCCAAAATTCACCCGGGAACCCCAAAGTTTCACCCGGGAACTCCAAAATTTGATCCAGAAACCCCAAAATTGCCCCAAAAAGACCCAAAATTCCACCTGGGAACCCCAAAATTTGATCGAAAAGCCCCAAAATTGCCCCTAAAAGTCCCAAAATTGCCCCAAAATTCCACCCGGGAACCCCAAAATTTAATCCTAAAAGTCCCAAAATTGCCCCAAAAAACCCAAAATTCACCGGGGAACCCCCAAAAATCTCCTTGGGACCCCAAAAATTGCCAAAAATCACCAAAATTTCACCTGGAAACCCCAAAATTCCATCTTGGACCCCCAAATTTTCATCCAGAAACCCCAAAATTGCCCCAAAATTGTCCAAAACTTCACCCAGGAACCCCAAAATTGGATCTAAAAGCCCCAAAATTGCCCCAAAATTGCCGAAAATTCATCCGGGAACCCCCAAAAATCTCCTTGAGACCCCAAAAATTGCCCAAAATTCATCCAGGAACCCCAAAATTCACAAAAAGTCCCAAAATTGCCCCAAAATTCACCCGGGAACCCCAAAATTTCATCCAGAAATCCGCAAAATTGCCCCAAAAATACCCAAAATTCATCCAGAAACCCCCAAATTCACCCCAGAACCCCAAAATTCACACAAAGTCCCAAAATTTTCCTCAAATCACCAAAAATTCATCCGGGAACCCCAAAATTGCCCCAAAAAGCCCCAAAATTCATCCAGGAACCCCAAAATTCATAAAAACTCCCAAAATTGCCCCAAAAAACCCCAAAATTCACCGGGAAACCCCCAAATTCACAAAAAGACCCAAAATTGCCCCAAAATCACCAAAAATTCATCCAGAAACCCCAAAATTGCCCCAAAAAGACCCAAAATTCCACCCGGGAACCCCAAAATTTGATCTAAAAGTCCCAAAATTGCCCCAAAATCGCCAAAAATTCTTCCAGGAACCCCCAAAATTCCACCCAGGAAACCCAAAATTGCCCCAAAATCTCCTCCAGGAGCCCCAAAATTTGATCCAAAGCCCCAAAATTGCCCCAAAATTTCCAAAAATTCATCCGGGAACCCCAAAATTCAAAAAAAGTCCCAAAATTGCCCCAAAATCACCAAAACTTCACCCGGGACCCCCCAAAATTCCATCCAGGAACCCCAAAATTGCATCTAAAAGTCCCAAAATTGCCCCAAAATCGCCAAAACTTCATCCAGAAACCCCAAAATTCCAACAGGGAACCCCAAAATTTGATCTAAAAGCCCCAAAATTGCCCCAAAATTGCCCAAAACCCCAAATAATCCAGAAAAAAATCCCTAAAAAATCAGGGAAAATTCCCAAATTATACAGGAAATAATCCAGAAATATTGGGGGGAAAATCCCCAAAAATTGGGAAAAATATCCAAGAAATTTGGGGGGAGAAATCAGGAAAAATAATAAAAGAAAGGAGGGAAATCCTGAAAAAAAATTGGGGAAAATCCCCAAAAAAATGGGAAAAAAACCAAAAATGGGGGAAAATTAGGAAAAAAAATTTTAAAATTTGGTAAAAAATCCCCAAAAAATTGGAAAAAAAATCCAAAAAACTTAGGAAAAAAATCAGGAAAAATTAAAAAAAAAATCAAAAAAATTCGGAAAATACCCCCAAAAAATCACGAAAAAATCTGAAAAGATCCTGAAAAAAAAGGACAAAAATACCCCAAAAAATCCCCAAAAAACCCGTAAAAAATCCCGAAAAAATCTGGGAAAATTCCCAAGTTTTCCAGGAAATAATTCCAAACTATTGGGAAAAAATCCCCAAAAATTCGAAAAAAACCCCAAAAATTTAGAGAAAATCCAAAAAAATTAGGGAAAAAAATCAAAATTTAGGAAAAAAATCGGGAAAAATTAAAAAAAAAAAGTGGGAATATCAAAAAGATTGGGAAAAACCCCCCAAAAAACCTCAAAAAATCCCATAAAATATCCCGAAAAAATCTGGGAAAATTCCCAGATTTTCCAAGTAATAATTCTGAAATATTAGGAAAAAATTCTGAAAAATTATAGAAAATTAGAAAAAAAATCAGAATTTTGATTAAAAAAATCCCCAAAAAATTGGAAAAAAAATCAAAAAAATAGGGAAAAAATCGGGAAAAATTTTAAAAATACAAAATGGAAAATCTCCAAGAAATTGGGAAAATTCCCCAAAAAATCATGAAAAAATCCTGGAAAAAACCGACAAAAATACCCCAAAAAATCTCGAAAAAATCAATATAAAATCAGAAAAAAACCCTCAAAAAACCATCAAAAAACCCCCAAAAAATCACCAAAAACCCCTCAAAAAACCGTCAAAAAAATCCCAAAAAAATCCCAAAAAATCCCCAAAAACTGTGAAAACCCCTGAAAATTCCCAAAATTCCCGTTTTTTCCCAAAATCCCCATTTTCCCCCCATTTTTCCCAGGCCTGGCTGCAGCAGTACGGGTACCTGCCCCCCGGGGACCTGCGCTCGCGGCCGCGCTCGGCGCCGGCGTCGCTCTCGGCGGCTCTGGCGGCCATGCAGAGCTTCTACGGCCTCCCCGTCACCGGCACCGCCGACGCCGACACCCTGCGGTGCGTTTTGGGGGAAAAACGGGGATTTTGGGGCATTGTTGGGATTTGGGTCGAAAAACGGCGATTTTGGGGTGTTTGGGAAAAAAAATATTCATTTTTGGGTAATTGTTCGGTTTGGGGTGAAAAATGGCGATTTTGGACAAAAAAATGGCCATTTTTAGGGTTGTGGTTGGGTTTTGGGGTCATGGTTGGGTTTTGGGGTGAAAAATGGGGATTTTGGGTCATTTGGAACCAAAAATGAACATTTTTGCGGTCACCGGTGGGTTTTGGGGCCAAAAATAGCAATTTTGGGGTCAGCATTGGGTTTTGGGGCAAAAAATGGTGATTTTGGGTTATTGGGAACCAAAAATGTCCATTTTTAGGGTTGTGGTTTGGTTTTGGGGTGAAAAACAGATATTTTGGGTCATTGTTGGGTTTTGGGGCGAAAAACGGGGATTTTGGGTCATTTGGAACGAAAAAATGGGGTTTTGGAGTCATCATTGGGTTTTGGGGCGAAAAATGGCGGTTTTGGGTAATTTAGAAGAAAAAATGGCCATTTGCAAGGTCATTGTTGGGTTTTGGGGCGAAAAACGGCGAATTGGGGGCACCATTGGGTTTTGGGTCGAAAAAGGGCGATTTTGGGTTATTTGGAACCAAAAATGGCCATTTTTGGGGGCACTGTTGGGTTTTGGGTAGAAAAATGGCGATTTTGGGCCATTTGCACAAAAAAATGGCCGTTTGTAGGGTCACCATTGGGTTTTGGGTGAAAAATGGTGATTTTGGGGTATTTGGGAAAAAAAATGGTCGGTTTTGGGGCGTTGTTGGGTTTTGGGGAGAAAAATGGTGATTTTGGGTCATTGTTGGGTTTTGGGGTGAAAAACAGCGATTTTGGGTCAACAGGGGTGGGTTTGGGGCAAAAAATGGTGATTTTGGGTTACAGTTAGGTTTTGGGGCCAAAAACGGTGATTTTGGTTATTTGGATCCAAAAATGTTAATTTTTGGTGTTGTTGTTGGGTTTTGGGGTCATGGTTGGGTTTTGGGACTAAAAACGGTGATTTTGGGGCGTTGTTGGGTTTTGGGGTGAAAAACGGCGATTTTGGGGCGTTTGGGGAAAAAAATGGTCGATTTTGGGTTGTTGTTGGGTTTTGGGTCAAAAAACGGGAATTTTGGGTCGTTTGGAACCAATAATGGCCGTTTTTAGGGTCATTGTTGGGTTTTGGGGTCATGGTTGGGTTTTGGGGCCAAAACCAGCGATTTTGGGTCAACAGGGGTGATTTTGGGGTGAAAAACGGCGATTTTGGGGCATTGTTGGGTTTTGGGGCCAAAAACGGGGATTTTGGGGCGTTTGGGGAAAAAATGGTGATTTTGGGTCAAAAATGGCGATTTTGGGGTGTTTGGGAAAAAAAATGGTGATTTTGGATCAAAAATGGCGATTTTGGGGTGTTTGGGGAAAAAATGGGGGTTTTGGGTCAAAAATGGCGATTTTGGGGTGTTTGGAGAAAAAAAATGGCCATTTTTGGGGCGTTGTTGGGTTTTAGACTCAAAAATTGTGATTTTGGGGTTATTCTTGGGTTTTGAGGCCAAAAATGGCGATTTTGGGGCATTGGGAACTAAAAAATGTTCATTTTGGGGGGCACCAGTGGGGTTTGGGTCGAAAAATGGGGGTTTTGGGGCGTTTGGAACAAAAAAATATTCATTTTTGGGTAATTGTTCAGTTTGGGGTGAAAAACGGCAATTTTGGGTAAACAGGGGCGGCTTTGGGGTGAAAAACGGCAATTTTTGGTCAATGGGAACAAGAAATGGCCATTTTTGGGGTCGTTGTTGGGTTTTGGGTCAAAAATGGCAATTTTCGGTCCTTTGGAACCAAAAGTGTTAATTTTCAATGTTGTTGTTGGGTTTTGGGGTCATGGTTGGGTTTGGGGGGAAAAAGGGGGATTTTGGGGCGTTTGGGGAAAAAAATGGTCGGTTTTGGGTTGTTGTTGGGTTTTGGGGAAAAAACGGTGATTTTGGGTCATTTGGAACCAAAACCATGAAATTTTGGTGTCATTGTTGGGGTTCGGGTCAAAAATGGCAATTTTCGGTCAACAGGGGCAGGTTTGGTGCGAAAAATGGAGATTTTGGGTAATTGTTCGGTTTGGGGTGAAAAACGGGGATTTTGGGGCGTTTGGAATAAAAAAATGGTGGTTTTGGGTCAAAAATGGCGATTTTGGGTCATTTGGAACCAAAAATGGTGATTTTGGGTCATTGTTGGGTTTTGGGTCGAAAAACGGCGATTTTGGTTCGTTGGGAAGGAAAAATGTCCGTTTTTGGGGTCATCATTAGGTTTTGGGGTGAAAAACAGCAATTTTGGGTCAAAGGGAACGAGAAATGTCAATTTTTGGGGTTGTTCTTGGGTTTTGGGGGAAAAATGGGGATTTTGGGGTGTTGTTTGGTTTGGGGTGAAAAACGGCGATTTTGGGTCACTTGGACAAAAAAATGGTGGTTTTTGGGGTCACCATTGGGTTTTGGGGTCATGGTTGGGTTTTAGGGTGAAAAATGGTGATTTTGGGTCAATGGGATCCCAAAATGGCCATTTTTTGTGTCATTGTTGGGTTTTGGGTTGAAAAACGGCGATTTTAGATCAACGGGAACCAAAAATGGCAATTTTTAGGGTCATTGTTGGGTTTTGGGTTTAAAAATGGGTATTTTGGGGCATTTGGGAAAAAAATGGCTGGTTTTGGGTCGTTGTTGGGTTTTGGGTCGAAAAACGGCGATTTTTGGTTATTTGGAACGAAAAAAGTCAATTTTTGGTGTTGTTATTTGGTTTTGGGGTCATTGTTGGGTTTTGGGTCAAAAAACGGCGATTTTGGGGTATTTGGAACAAAAAAATGGTGATTTTGGGGCGTTGTTGGGTTTTGGGGTGAAAAATGGCGATTTTGGGTCATTTCGACAAAAAATGGCCGTTTTTGGGGTCGTTGTTGGGTTTTGGGCTGAAAAACGGCGATTTTCAGTCAACAGGAACCAAAAATGGCCATTTTTGGGTGCACCATTGGGTTTTGGGGTCAAAAATGGCAATTTTGGGTCATTTGGAAAAAAATGACCGTTTTTGGGGTTGTTGTTGGGTTTTGGGTCGAAAAATGGCGATTTTTGGTCAAAGGGAAGCAGAAATGTCCAATTTTGGTGTCACCATTGGGTTTTGGGGTGAAAAATGGCGATTTTGGGTCATTTGGAACAAAAAAATGGCCGTTTTTGGGTCATGGTTGGGTTTTGGGGCCAAAAATGGTGGTTTTGTAAACAGTTTTTACCGATTTATACTGGTCCATACTGGTCCATACTGGTCCATACTGGTCCATACTGGTCCATAATGGTTTATACTGGTTTATACTGGTTTTTACTGGTTTATACTGGTTTATACTGGTCCATACTGGTCCATACTGGTCCATACTGGTCCATACTGGTCCATACTGGTTTATACTGGTCCATACCGGTCCATACCGGTCCATACTGGTCTATACTGGTCCATACTGGTTTATACTGGTCCGTACTGGTCCATACTGGTCCATACTGGTCCATACTGGTCCATACTGGTCCATACTGGTTTTTACCGATTTTTTCCATTTTTTACCGGGTTTTTTTTTACCAAACTGGTTTTTACTGGTCCATACTGGTCCATACTGGTTTTTACTGGTTTTTACCATTTTTTTTCTGTTTTTTACGGGGTTTTTTTGGGTCCAAACTGGTTTATACTGGTTTGTACTGGTTTACACTGGTCGAAACTGGTCCATACTGGTTTTTACTGGTCCATACTGGTCCATAATGGTTTATACTTGTTCATACTGGTTTGTACTGGTCCATACTGGTCTATACTGGTTTATACTGGTTTATACTAGTTTATACTGGTTTTTACACTTTTTTTCCATTTTTTCCCATTTTTTTTTGATCCAAACTGTTTGATACTGGTTTATACTGGTTTATACTGGTTTATACTGGTTTTTCCTGGGTTTTTTAGTGGTTTTTACAGTTTTTTTCTGTTTTTTACGGGGTTTTTTTGGTCCATACTGGTTTATACTGGTTTATACTGGTCCGTACTGGTTTCCAGGGCAATGCTCCGCCCCAGGTTTTTACTGGTCTATACTGGTTTGTACTGGTTTTTACCGATTTTTCCGTTTTTTACGGGGTTTTTTTGGTCCATACTGGTCTGAACCGGTCCATACTGGTTTATACTGGTCTGAACCGGTCCATACTGGTTTATACTGGTTTATACTGGTCCATACTGGTTTATACTGGTTTATACTGGTTTATACTGGTCCATACTGGTCCATACTGGTTTATACTGGTTTATACTGGTTTTTACTGGTTTTTACAGATTTTTTCCATTTTTTACGGGGTTTTTTTGGTCCATACTGGTCCATACTGGTTTATACTGGTCCTTACTGGTTTATACTGGTCCATACTGGTTTATACTGGTCCATATTGGTTTTTTTACTGGTTTTTACAGTTTTTTTCCGTTTTTTACTGGGTTTTTTTGCTCCATACTGGTCCATACTGGTCCATACTGGTTTATACTGGTCTATACTGGTCCAAACTGGTCCATACTGGTCCATATTGGTTTATACTGGTCTATACTGGGTTATACTGGTTTTTACCATTTTTTTCTGTTTTTTACCGGTTTTTTTTTGCTCCATACTGGTCCAAACTGGTCCATACTGGTTTATACTGGTCCATACTGGTCCAAACTGGTCCATACTGGTTTAAACTGGTCCGTACTGGTTCCAGGGCCATGCTCCGCCCCCGCTGCGGCGTCCCGGATAAATTCGGGCCTCAGGTGAAGGCTCAGGTGAGGCGGCGCCGCTTCGCCCTGCAGGGACAGCGCTGGGAACAGCCCGAGATCACCTACAGGTAACACCAAAAATACACCTGGGCACACCTGGGCACAGCTGGGCACACCTGGGCACACCTGGGCACAGCTGGGATACACCAAAAATACACCTGGGCACAGCTGGGATGTACAATGACACACCTGGGCACACCTGGGCACAGCTGGGATACACAAAAAAAAACCTGGGCACACCTGGGCACACCTGGGCACACCTGGGCACAGCTGGGATGTACAATGACACACCTGGGCACAGCTGGGCACACCTGAGATACACCTGGGGCACACCTGGGCACACCTGGGCACAGCTGGGATACACCAAAAATACACCTGGGCACACCTGGGCACAGCTGGGAACACCTGGAATTTACAATGACACACCTGGGCACACCTGGGCACAGCTGGGATACACCAAAAATACACCTGGGCACACCTGGGCACAGCTGGGCATAGCTGGGATACACCAAAAATACACCTGGGCACACCTGGGCACACCTGGGCACAGCTGGGATACACCAAAAATACACCTGGGCACACCTGGGCACACCTGGGCATAGCTGGGCACAGCTGGGCACACCTGGGGGTTACCTGGGCACACCTGGGATACACCAAAAATACACCTGGGCACACCTGGGGCACACCTGGGCACACCTGGGCAGATTTGTGCCACACCTGGGCACACTTAGAGTTACCTGGGCACACCTGGGCACACCTGGGGCACATTTGGAGTTACCTGTGGCACACCTGGGCACACCTGGGCAGACCTGGGGCACACCTGGGCAGACCTGGGAGTTACCTGTGCCATACTTGGGCACACCTGGGCACACCTGGGGTTACTTAAGGGTTACCTGGGCACACCTGGGCACCACCTGGGCACACCTGGGCACACCTGGGGCTACTTAAGGGTTACCTGGGCACACCTGGGCACACCTGGGCACACCTGGTCCACATTTGGGCACACCTGGGCACACCTGGACACACTCGGAGTTACCTGTGCCATACCTGGGGCACACCTGGGCACACCTGGGGCACACCTGGGCACACCTGGGGCACACCTGGGAGTTACCTGTGGCACACCTGGGCACACCTGGGCACACCTGGGATTTAAAATCACACACCTGGGCACACCTGGGCACACCTGGGCACATTTAGAGTTACCTGTGCCATATCTGGGCAGACCTGGGCACACTTGGAGTTACCTGTGCCATATCTGGGCACACTTGGGCACACCTGGGGCACCCCTGGGGCACACCTGGGAGTCACCTGTGGCACACCTGGGCACACCTGGGATTTACAATGACCCACCTGGGGCACACCTGTGCACACCTGGGGGTTACCTGTGCCATACCTGGGCACACCTGGGCACACCTGGGGGTTACCTGTGCCATACCTGGGCACACCTGGGCACACCTGGGGGTTTCCTGGAGTTATCTGGGCACACCTGGGCACACCTCGTGCACACTTAGAGTTACCTGGGGGTTACCTGGGCACACCTGTACCCACCTGGTCCACATTTGGGCACCCCTGGGCACACTTGGGGGTTACCTGTGACACACCTGGGCACACCTGGGGTTACTTAAGGGTTACCTGGGGCACACCTGGAGTTTCCTTTGCCATACCTGGGCACACCTGGGGCACACTTGGAGTTACCTGGGGGTTACCTGGGCACACCTGGTCACACCTGGGCACACCTGAGATTCACAATGACCCACCTGGGGCACACCTGGGAACACCTGGGCACACTTAGAGTTACCTGGGGGTTACCTGGGCACACCTGGGGCACACCTGGGCACACCTGGGGGTTACCTGGGCACACCTGGGCACACCTGGGATTTACAATGGCACACCTGGGCACACCTGGGGCACACCTGGGCACACCTGGGCACACTTGGAGTTACCTGTGCCATATCGAGGCACACCTGGGCACACTTGGAGTCACCTGTGCCATATCTGGGCACACTTGGGCACACCTGGGGCACCCCTGGGGGTTACCTGGGCACACCTGGGGCACACCTGGGGACACCTGGGGGTTACCTGGGCACACCTGGGAGTTACCTGTGCCATACCTGGGCACACCTGGGGACACTTGGAGTTACCTGTGCCATATCTGGGCACACCTGGGCACACCTGGGGCACACTTAGAGTTACCTGGGCACACCTGGGGCACACTTAGAGTTACCTGGGCACACCTGGGCACACCTGGGCACACCTGGAGTTACCTGGGGCACACCTGAGATTTACCTGGGACACACCTGGGCACACCTGGGCACACCTGGGGGTTACCTGTGTCATATCTGGGCACACCTGGGCACACCTGGGTCACACCTGGGCACACTTGGAGTTACCTGTGCCATATCTGGGCACACCTGGGCACACTTGGAGTTACCTGTGCCATATCTGGGCACACCTGGGGCACACCCTGGGCACACTTGGGGGTTACCTGTGCCATACCTGGACACACCTGGGCACAGCTGAGATTTACCTGTGCACAGCTGGGCACACCTGAGATTTACAATGACACACCTAGGCACACCTGGGGACACCTGGGCACACTTGGGGGTTACCTGGGCACACACCTGGGCACACCTGGTCCACATTTGGGCACACCTGGGCACACCTGGGCACACCTGTGATGTACAATGACACACCCGGGCACACCTAAGATTTACCTGGGCACACCTGGGGCACATTTAGAGTTACTTGTGCCATATCTGGGCACACCTGGGCACCCCTGGGATACACCTGGGCACACTTGGAGTTACCTGGGCACACCTGGGGCACACTTGGAGTTACCTGGGCACACCTGGGCACACTTAGAGTTACCTGGGGGTTACCTGGGCACATCTGGGCACACCTGGGATTTCCAATGACAGACCTGGGGCACATCTGGGCACATCTGGGCACACCTGGGGTTACTTAAGGGTTACCTGGGCACACCTGGGGCACACCTGGGCACACCTGGGGTTACTTAAGGGTTACCTGGACACACCTGGTCCACATTTTGGGGCACACCTGGGCACACCTGGAGCACACCTGGGCACACCTGTGCCACACCTGTGCCCCCCCCCGCAGCATCCAGAACTACACCCCCAAGGTGGGCGAGGCCGGCACCCGCTCCGCCATCCGCCGCGCCTTCCAGGCCTGGGCCTCGGCGGCGCCGGCGCTGCGCTTCCGGGAGGTTCCGTACGGGCGGATCCGCTCCGGCGCCGCTCCCGGCGCCGACATCATGGTGATGTTCGCCGAGGGGTTCCACGGCGACGCGGCGCCCTTCGACGGGCCCGGCGGGTTCCTGGCGCACGCCTACTTCCCCGGGCCCAACATCGGCGGAGACGCGCACTTCGATGGCGCCGAGCCGTGGACGGGACGAGGGGATGATCTGAGTGGTGAGAGGAGGGGCGGAATTTGGGGAAAAAATGGGGAAAAATGGAGAAATTATGGCAGAAAATGGCGGAAGTGTGAGAGAGAAAATGGTGGAAGAGAAAATGGTGGAAATGTGAGAGAAAATGGAGAAAATATGAGAGAAAATGGGGGGAAAATGGGGAAAAAAATTGGTGGAAAATGGGGGAAAATGGCGGAAATGTGAAAGAAAATGGCAGAAATGGGAGAGAAAATGGCGGAAGAGAAAATGGCGGAAGTGTGAGAGAAAATGGCGGAAGTGTAAAACAAAATGGCGGAAGTATGAGAGAAAATGGCGGAAGAGAAAATGGGGGAAATGTGAAAGAAAATGGCGGAAGTGTGAGAGAAAATGGCGGAAATGTGAAGGAAAATGGCGGAAGTGTGAGAGAAAATGGCGGAACTATGAGAGAAAATGGTGGAAGTGTGAGAGAAAATGGGGAAAAATGGGGAATAAAATGGGTAAAATGGGGGGAAATGGGGGGAAAATGGGGAAAATATGGGAGGAAATGTGAGAGAAAATGGCGGAAGAGAAAATGGCGGAGGTGTGAGAGAAAATGGGGAAAAGTATGGGAAAAAATGGGAGAAAATGGCAGAAATGTGAGAGAAAATGGCGGATGTGTGTGAGAGAAAATGGGGGGGAAATGGGAGAAAAATGGGGGGAAAATGGGGAAAAAATCGGTGGAAAATGGGGGAAAAATAGAGGGAAAATGGGGGGGGAAATGGGGAAAATATGGGAGAAAATGGGGAAAACTGTGAGAGAAAATGGCGGAAATATGAGAGAAAATGGGGGAAATGGGGTAAATGGGGAAAAAATGAGTCGCACTTTGATGGACCCGAGCCGTGGACGGGGAGAGGGGATGATCTGAGTGGTGAGAGGAGGGGAAAAATGCGGAAAATGGGGGAAATGGGGAAAAATGGGGGAAATGGGGAAAATGGGGGGAAAATGGGGGAAATATGGGAAAAAATGGGGAAAAAGAGAGAAAATATAGTGAAAATATGAGACAAGATGGCAGAAATATGAGAGAAAATGAGAGAAATGGGAGAGAAAATGGTGGAAGAGAAAATGGCGGAAGTGTGAGAAAATGGCAGAAATATGAGAGAAAATGGCGGAAATGTGAGAGAAAATGGGGAAAAAATGGAGAAATTATGGGACAAAATGGCGGAAATGTGAGAGAAAATGGCGGAGGTGTGAGAGAAAATGGGGGAAATGTGAGAGAAAATGGGGAAAAATACAGGGGAAAATGGGGGAAAATGGGGAAAATGGGGAAAAATGGGGAAAAAAATTGGTGGAAAATGGGGTGAAAATGGTGGGAAATGTGAGAGAAAATGGCGGAAGTGTGAGAGAAAATGGGGAAAAATTGGCGGGAAAAATGGGAGAAAATGGGTGAAAAATCTGAGGGAAAATGGGTAAAATATGAGAGAAAATGCCGGAAGTGTGAGAGAAAATGGCAGAAGTATGAGAGAAAATGGGGGAAAATATGGGGAAAAATATGGGAAAAAATAGGAGAAAATATCGGGAAAATATGAGAGAAAATGGGGGAAAATGGCGGAAGTGTGAGAGAAAATGGTGGAAATATGAAAGAAAATGGCAGAAATGTGAGAGAAAATGGCGGAGGTGAAAGAGAAAATGGCGGAAGTGTAAAACAAAATGGCGGAAGTGTGAGAGAAAATGGTGGAAAAGAAAATGGCAGAAGAGAAAATGGCGGAAATGTGAGAGAAAATGGCGGAAGAGAAAATGGCGGAAGAGAAAATGGCGGAGGTGTGAGAGAAAATGGCGGAAGTGTGAGACAAGATGGCGGAGGTGTGGGAGAAAATGGCGGAAGTGTGAGAGAAAATGGCGGAAATATGAGAGAAAATGGCGGAAGTGTGAGAGAAAATGGGGAAAAAATGGAGAAAATGTGGGAGAAAATGGGGAAAAATGGGGAAAAATGGAGAAATTATGGGAGAAAATGGAAGAAATGGGAGAGAAAATGGCAGAACTATGAGAGAAAATGATGGAAGAGAAAATGGCGGAAGTGTGAGAGAAAATGGCGGAAATGTGAGAGAAAATGGCGGAAGAGAAAATGGCGGAGGGTGAGAGAAAATGGGGAAAAAATGGGGAAAATGTGGGAGAAAATGGCGGAAGAGAAAATGGCGGAAGAGAAAATGGCGGAAGTGGCGGAAATGGGAGACAAAATGGTGGAAATGTGAGAGAAAATGGCAGAAGTGTGAGAGAAAATGGGGAAAAAATGGCAGAAATATGAGAGAAAATGGGTGGAAATGGGGGAAATGTGAAAGAAAATGGGGGAAAATAGGGGGGGAAATGGGGAGAAAATGGGGGGAAATGGGGAAAAATAGGGGGGAAAATGGGGGAAAATGGGGAAAATGTGAGAGAAAATGGGGGAAATGGTGAAGAATCTCCATTGACCCAACATTGACGTTCCATGACCCAACATTGACCGTGAAGAGTCTCCATTGACCCAACCTTGACTTCCCATTGACCTTCCATGACCTTGAAGAGTCTCCATTGACCCAACGTGGGCCTTCCATGACCCAACCTTGACCTTCCATGACCCAACCTTGACCCTGAAGAGTCTCCCTTGACCTTCCATGACCTTGAAGAGTCTCCATTGACCCAACATTGACTTCCCATTGACCTTCCATGACCATGAAGATTCTCCATTGACCTTCCATGACCATGAAGATTCTCCATTGACCTTCCTTGACCATGAAGAGTCTCCATTGACCTTCCATGACCTTCCATGACCCAACGTTGATCATGGAAGGGTCTCCATTGACCCAACCTTGACCCAACATTGACCATGAAGATTCTCCATTGACCTTCCATGACTTTCCATGACCCAACATTGACCCTGAAGAGTCTCCATTGACCCAACATTGACCTTCCATGACCCAACCTTGACCACAAAGATTCTCCATTGACCTTCCATGACCCAACCTTGACCATGAAGGGTCTCCATTGACCCAACCTTGACTTCCCATTGACCTTCCATGACCCAACCTTGACTATCCATGACCTTCCATGACCATGAAGAGTCTCCATTGACCTTCCATGACCATGAAGAGTCTCCATTGACCTTCCATGACCTTGAAGAGTCTCCATTGACCTTCCATGACCATGAAGAGTCTCCATTGACCTTCCATGACCTTGAAGAGTCTCCATTGACCTTCCATGACCATGAAGGGTCTCCATTGACCCAACCTTGACTATCCATTGACCTTCCATGACCCAACCTTGACCCTGAAGAGTCTCCATTGACCTTCCATGACCTTGAAGTCTCCATTGACCCAACGTGGGACTTCCATGACCCAACCTTGACCTTCCATGACCCAACATTGACCTTCCATGACCTTCCATGACCTTCCATGACCCAACGTTGATCATGGAAGAGTCTCCATTGACCCAACATTGACCCACCTTTGACCCTCCATGACCATGAAGATTCTCCATTGACCTTCCATGACTTTGAAGAGTCTCCATTGACCCAACCTTGACTATTTATGACCTTCCATGACCCAACCTTGACCATGAAGAGTCTCCATTGACCTTCCATGACCCAACCTTGACCTTGAAGAGTCTCCATTGACCTTCCACGGCAGGGAACGACCTGTTCCTGGTGGCCGTGCACGAGCTGGGCCATTCCCTGGGCCTGGAACATTCCAGCGACCCCTCGGCCATCATGGCGCCCTTCTACCAATGGATGGACACCGAGGACTTCCAGCTGCCCGAGGACGACCGGCGCGGCATCCAGCAGCTCTACGGTGAGGGGCGGCGAAATCGGCGAGAAAATCGGCAAATTCTGGGAGAAATCGGCAAAATTGGGGAGAAAATTGGTAAAAGGGGGGGGAAATTGGCAAATTTGGGAAAAAATCAGCAAAATCTGGGAGAAAGTCGGCAAATTCCTGGAGAGATCGGCAAAATTGAGGCGAAACTGGGGAAAAATTGGTGAATTGTGGGAGAAATCGGTGAAATTGGGGAGAAATAGCCAAATTTGATGTGAAATTGGCAAATTCAGGGTGAAATTGGCAAAATTGGGGAAAAAATCGGCAAAATTGGGAAGAAATTTGTAAAATAGGGGAAATATTGGCAAAATCTGGGGAGAAATCAGAAAAACCGGGGAGAAAATGGCAAAATCGAGGTGAAATCGGCAAATTCGGGGGGAATCGGCGAAATCGGGGAGAAAATTATGAAAATCAGGGAGAAATCGGAAAAATCGGGGGAAAATTGGGAAATTCGGGGAGAAAATTGGAAAAATTGGGGCGAAACTGGGGAAAAATTGGTGAATTGTGGGAGAGATCGGAAAAATTGGGGAGAAAATCTGCAAATTCTGGGGGAAAATTTGCAAATTCTGGGAGAGGTCGGTGAAATCGGGGAGAAATCGGGAAATTTGGGGGGGAATCGGTGAAATTGGGGGGAAATTGGTGAAATTGGGGGGGAAATTGGTGAAATTTGGGGGGGAAATTGGTGAAATTTGGGAGAAAATTGGGAAAATCGGGGAGAAAATTGGGAAATTTGGGGAGAAATCGGTGAAATCTGGGGAAATCGGTGAAATCGGGGAGAAAATCGGGAAATTTGGGGGGAAATCGGTGAAATTGGGGGGGAATTGGTGAAATTGGGGGGAAACTGGTGAAATTGGGGAGAATCGGTGAAATCGGGGGGAAATTGGGAAATTCGGGGGGAAATCGGTGAAATTGGGGAGAAATTGGGAAATTCGGGGGGATATTGGCAAAATCGGGGGGATATTGGCAAAATCGGGGGGAAAATCGGGAAAATCGGGGAGAAATCGGTGAAATCGGGGGGAAACTGGGGGAAATCGGCAAATTCTTGGAGAAATTGGCACAATCAAGGAGAAAATCACCAAAATTGGGGAGAAATTGGCAAAATTGGGGCGAAACTGGGGGAAAATTGGCGAATTCTGGGATAAATTGGTGAAATTGGGGAGAAATCAGCAAATTCTGGGAGGAATCGGTGAAATCGGGGGGGAAATGGGAAAAATTGGGGAGAAAATTAGCGAAATTGGGGAGAAATTGGTAAAATCGGGAGGAAATCGGTAAAATTGGGGAGAAATTGGGAAATTCGGGGGGAAATCGGTGAAATCGGGGGGAAATTGGTAGAATTGGGGAGAAATTGGGAAAATTGGGGAGAAATTGGTAAAATTCGGGGGGAAATTGGTGAAATCGGGGGGGAATCGGTGAAATCGGGGGGAATCGGCGAATTCTGGGAGAAATCGGCAAAATCGGGGGGAAAATCGGGAAATTCGGGGAGAAATTGGCAAAATTGGGGGGAAATTGGGAAATTTGGGGAGAAATCGGTGAAATTGGGGGGATATTGGTAAAATTGGGGGGAAATTGGTGAAATTGGGGAGAAATAGGTGAAATCGGGGGGAAAATTGGCAAAACTGGCGAGAAATTAGAAAAATCAGGAAAATCGGCAAAATTGGGGAGAAACTTGGGGAAATCGGCGAATTCTGGGAGAAATTGGCAAAATCAGGGGGAAAATCGGAAAAATCGGGGGGAAATTGGTAAATTCAGGGGGAAATTGGTAAATTCGGGGGGGAATTGGTGAAATTGGGGGGAATCGGAAAAATCGGGGAGAAATCGGTGAAATTGGGGAGAAATTGGCAATTTCGGGAGAAATTGGTAAAATCAGAGAGAAATTGGCAAATTCGGGGAGAAATTGGCAAATTCGAGGAGAAATCGGCGAAATTGGGGAGAAATTGGTGAAATTGGGGTGGAATTGGGAAAATTGGGGAGAAAATTGGGAAATTCGGGGGGAAATTGGGAAATTCGGGGAGAAATTGGCGAAATTGAGGCAAAACTGGGGGAAAATAGGCAAATTCTGGGAGGAATTGGTGAAGTTGTGGAGAAATTGGCAAAATTGGGGAGAAATCATCAAAATCGGGGAGAAAATTAGTGAAATTGGGGAGAAATTGGTAAAATTGGGGGGATATTGGGAAATTCGGGGAGAAATTGGTGAAATCGGGGGGGAATTGGTGAAATTGGGGGGGAATCGGAAAAATTGGGGAGAAAATTAGCGAAATTGGGGAGAAATTGGTAAAATTGGGGGGAAATTGGGAAATTTGGGGGGAAATTGGTGAAATCGGGGAGAAATCGGAAAAATTGGGGGGAAATTGGTGAAATTGGGGGGGAATCGGAAAAATTGGGGGGATATTGGTGAAATTGGGGAGAAAATTGGGAAATTCGGGGAGAAATTGGGAAATTCTGGGGGGAATCGGCGAAATTCGGGGGGAATTGGTGAAATTGGGGAGAAATCGGTGAAATTGGGGGGGAATCAGAAAAATTGGGGAGAAATTGGGAAATTTGGGGAGAAATTGGGAAATTCGGGGAGAAATTGGTGAAATCGGGGGGGAATCGGTGAAATTGGGGGGAAATCGGTGAAATCGGGGGGAAATTGGTGAAATCGGGGGGAAATTGGGAAATTCGTGGAGAAAATTGGGAAATTCGGGGAGAAATTGGTAAATTCGGGGGGAAATCGGTTAAATCGGGGGGGAATTGGTGAAATCGGGGGGGAATCGGTGAAATTTGGGGGGGAAATCGGTGAAATCGGGGAGAAAATCGGGAAATTCGGGGAGAAAATGGTAAAACTGGGGAGAAATCGGCAAATTCGGGGAGAAACTTGGGGAAAATTGGCGAATTCTGGGAGAGGTCGGTGAAATCGGGGAGAAATCGGCAAATTCAGGGAGAAATTGGAAAAAACAGGTAGAAATTGGCAAATTTGGGGAGAAATTGGCAAAATCAGGGAGAAATTGGGAAAATCGGGACAAAATCTCAACATTTCTCCTAAATCCCCCCAAATCCCCAAAAATTCCCCAATTTCTCCCCAAAATTCCCACATTTCCCCCCCAAATCCCCAAATTTCCCCAAAAATCCCCAAATTTCCCCAAAATTCCCAAATTTCCCCCCAAATTTCCCCCCAAATTTCCCCCCCAAATCCCCAAATTTGTCCCCCGAATTCCCAATTTCCCCCTAAATTCCCAAATTCCCCCCAAAATCCCCAAATTTCCCCCCAAAATCCCCAAATTCTCCTCCAAAATTCCCAAATTCCCCCCAAAATTCCCAATTTTCCCCCCAAAATCCCCAAATTCCCCCCAAAATCCCCAAATTTCCCCCAAAATCCCCAAATTTCCCCCAAAATTCCCAAATTTCTCCCGAAATTTCCCAAAAATCACCAAATTTCCCCAAAATTCCCAAATTCCCTCCGAAATCCCCAAATTTCCCCAAAATCCCCAAATTAAACCCCCAAAATTCCCAAATTTCCCTCCAAAATCCCCAAATTTCCCCAAAATCCCCAAATTTCCCCCAAATTTCCCAAATTTCCCCCCAAATTCCCCAATTTCCCCAAAATCCCCAAATTTTCCCCAAAATCCCCAAATCTCCCGCTAAAATCCACAAATTTCTCCCCAAAATCCCCAAATTTCTCCCCAAAATCCCCAAATTTCCCCCCAAATTCCCAAATTTTTCCCCAAATTCCCCCCAAAATCCCCAAATTCCCCCAAAATCCCCAAATTCCCCCAAAATCCCCAAATTTCCCCCCAAAATTCCCAACTTTCCCCCAAAATCCCCAAATTTCCCCTAAAATTCCCAATTTTCCCCCCAAAATTTCTCAAATTCCCCCTCAAAATTCCTAAATTCCACCCCAAAATCCCCAAATTTCCCCCAAATTCCCAATTTCCCCCCAAAATCCCCAAATTTCCCCCCAAATTCCCAAATTTCCCCCCAAAATGCCCAAATTTCCCCCAAATTCCCAAATCTCCCCCTAAAATGCCCAATTTCCCCCCCAAAATTTCCAATTTTTCCCCCAAAATCCCCAAATTTCCCCCCCAAAATCCCCAAATTTTCCCCAAAATCCCCAAATTTCCCCCCAAAATCCCCAAATTTCCCCCAAAATCCCCAAATTCCCCCAAAATTCCTAAATTTCCCTTAAAATTCCCAAATTTCCCCCAAAATTCCCAAATCTCCCTTAAAAATCCCCAATTTTCCCCCCAAAATCCCCAAATTTTCCCCCAAATTCCCAAATTTCCCCCCCAAATCCCCAAATTTCCCCCCAAAATCCCCAAAATTCCCCCTAAAATTCCCAAATTCCCCCCCAAATCCCCAAATTTCCCCCCAAAATTCCTAAATTTCCCTTAAAATTCCCAAATTTCCTCCCAAAATCCCCCAAATTCCCCCCAAAATTCCCAAATTTCCCCAAAATCCCCAAATTCCCTCCAAAATTCCCAATTTTCCCCCCCAAAATCCCCAATTTTCTCCCCCAAAATTCCCAAATTCCCCCCAAAATCCCCAAATTTCTCCCCAAAATTCCAAAATTTTACTAAAATCCACAAATTTCTCCCAAAAATCCCCAGATTTCCCCCCAAAATCCCCAAATTTTCCCCAAATTTCCCCCAAAATTCCCAAATTTCCCCCAAATCCCCAAATTCCCCCCCAAATCCCCAAATTTCTCCCCAGATTCCCCAAAATTCCCAAAATTCCCGAATCTCCCCTTAATTCCCTAATTTCTCCCCCAAATTCCCAAATTCCCCCCTAAAATTCCCGAATTTCTCCCCAGATTCCCCAAAATTCCCAAAATTCCTGAATCTTCCCCTAAAAATCCCCAAATTTCCCCAAATTTTCCCCAAAATCCCCAAATTTCCCCAAAATTCCCAATATTTCCCCCCAAATTCCCATCCCCATTCCGATTTTCCGGGAATTCTCTCCGCAGGCTCCTCCTCAGGCCCCTCCCCCCGCCCCTCCCCCACCCCTCAGGCCCCGCCCCTCCCCCCCCCGGGCCCCCCCTACGGGCCCCGAATTTGTGACGGCGGCTTCGACACCGTGGCCATGCTCCGGGGAGAGATGTTCGTCTTCAAGGTGGGAATTCCGGGAATTTTGGGGAATTTTGGGAATTTTGGGAATTTTGGGGATTTTTGGGAATTTTGGGAATTTTCTGGGATTTTTTTGGGATTTTTTTGAGCCATTTTTAGGTTTTTTTGTGACCTTCCAGGACCTTTCTAAGGTCTTGAAGGTGTTGTGGAGGGGATTTTTTGGGAATATTTTGGGAATTTTTTTGGGATTTCTGGGTAAATTCAGGAATTTTTGGAAATTTTGGGAATTTTGGGAATTCTCGGAATTTTTGGGAATTTTTTTGGGGTTTTTTTGGGATTTTTTGGACATTTTTAGGTTTTTTTGTGACCTTCCAGGACCTTTCTAAGGGTGGTTTTGCAGAGGGGGTTTTTTTGGGATTTTTTTTTGAATTTCTGGTCAAATTCAGGAATTTTTGGGAATTTTGGGAAGTTTTGGGAATTTTTGGGAATTTTTTTTGATTTTTTGGGATTTTTTGGAGCCATTTTTAGGGTTTTTTGTGACCTTCCAGGATCTTTCTACGGGTAGCTTTGCAGAGGGAATTTTTTAGGAATATTTTGGGAATTTTTTGGGAATTTCTGGGTAAATTCAGGAACTTTTGGGAATTTGGGAAGTTTTGGGAATTTTTGGGATTTTTTTTTTATTTTCTGGGATTTTTTGGAGCCATTTTTAGGTTTTTTTTGTGACCTTCCAGGACCGTTATAAGTTTGGTTTTGCAGAGGGGATTTTTTGGAAATCTTTTGAGAATTTTTTTGGGAATTTCTGGGACGTTCAGGAACCTTTGGGAAATTTGGGAATTCCGGGAATTTTTGGGAATTTTTGGGAATTTTTTGGAATTTTGGGGGATTTTTTGGAGCCATTTTTAGGTTTTTTGTGACCTTCCAGGACCTTTCTAAGGCCCTGGAGGTTTTGTGGAAGTGATTTTTTGGGAAAAATTTCGAGAATTTTTTTGGGAATATCTGGGGAAGTTCAGGAATTTTTGGTAATTTTGGGAATTTTCCCCATTTTTTCCCCCATTTCCCCCCATTTTTTCCCCATTTCAACCATTTTTCCCATTTTCTCTGGAGCGCTGCTTCTGGCGGCCATTTTGTCCCCATTTTGTCCCCATTTTTTCCCATTTTCCTCCATTTTTTCACCATTTTTCCCCCATTTTTCCCCCATTTCTTCACTGTTTTTCCCCATTTTTTCACCGTTTTTCCCCATTTTCCCCATTTTTCCCCATTTTCACCCCAATTTTAATTTATTTTTTCCCCAGGAGCGCTCCTTCCGGCGGCCATTTTGTCCCCATTTTTCCCACATTTTTTCCCCGTTTTTCCCCATTTTTTCGCCGTTTCTTCACCGTTTTTCGCCGTTTTTTCACCGTTTTTTCCCATTTTTTCCCCATTTTTCCCATTTTTCCCCATTTTCACCCCAATTTCATTTCCATTTTCCCCCAGGAGTGTTGCTTCTGGCGGCCATTTTGTCCCCATTTTTCCCCCATTTTTTCCCCATTTTCCCCCATTTTTTCACTGTTTTTCCCCATTTTTTCACCGTTTTTTCACCATTTTTCCCCATTTTTTTCCCATTTTTCCCCATTTTCCCATTTTTTCACCATTTTCCCCATTTTTTCCCATTTTTCCCGTTTTTTCCCCATTTTGCCCCATTTATATTTTTCCCCAGCAGTGCTGCTGCCGGCGGCCATTTTATCCCCATTTTTCCCCATTTTTCCCCATTTTTCCCCATTTTTCCCGTTTTTTCCCATTTTTCCCCATTTTTTCACCGTTTTTCCCCATTTTTCCCCGTTTTCCCCATTTTTCCCCATTTTCACCCCAATTTTAATCTCAATTTTCCCCCAGGAGCGCTTCTTCCGACGGCCATTTTGTCCCCCTTTTGTCCCCTTTTTTCCCCATTT
Organism: Taeniopygia guttata; assembly: GCF_048771995.1. Lineage (NCBI taxonomy): Eukaryota > Metazoa > Chordata > Aves > Passeriformes > Estrildidae > Taeniopygia > Taeniopygia guttata. The sequence continues at coordinate 783,390 of NC_133061.1, forward strand.
TTCCTCATTTTTTCACCATTTTTTGCCGTTTTTTCACTGTTTTTTGCCATTTTTCCCCATTTTTTCCCATTTTTTCCCATTTTTTCCCCATTTCACCCCAATTTTAATTTATATTTTTTTCCCCAGGAGCGTTGCTTCCGGCGGCCATTTTGTCCCCATTTTCCCCCCATTTTTTCATTGTTTTCCCCCATTTTTTCCCTATTTTTCCCCATATTTTCATCATACCCCCCATTTTTTCCCATTTTTTCCCATTTTTTTCCCATTTTTCCCTAATTTTAATTTATATTTTTTCTCCAGCAGCGCTGCTTCCGGCGGCCATTTTGTCTCCATTTTCCCCCATTTTTTCACTGTTTTTCCCCATTTTTTCACCGTTTTTCGCCGTTTTTTCGCCGTTTTTTCCCCATTTTTTCCCCTTTTTCCCCATTTTTCCCATTTTTCCCATTTTCACCCCAATTTCATTTCCATTTTCCCCAGGAGCGCTGCTTCTGGCGGCCATTTTGTCCTCATTTTTTCACCGTTTTTCCCCATTTTTTCACCATTTTTCGTAGTTTTTTCCCCATTTTTTCCCCATTTTTTCACAATTTTCCCATCTTTCCATGATTTTTCCCCGTTTTTCCCCCATTTTCCCCCATTTTTTCCCCATTTCTACCATTTTTCCCATTTCCCCAGCAGCGCAGGTTCCGGCGGCCATTTTGTCCCCATTTTTTCACCGTTTTTCCCCATTTTTTCACCGTTTTTCCCCATTTTTTCCTCATTTTCCCCCATTTTTTCACCGTTTTTCCCTGTTTTTCCCATTTTTTCCCATTTTCCCCTAATTTTAATTAATATTTCGCTGCTTCAGGCGGCCATTTTGCCCCCATTTTTTCACCATTTCCCCCCATTTTTTCATCATTTTTCCCCATTTTTTCACCGTTTTTCCCCATTTTTTACCCATTTTTCCCAATTTTCCCCCATGTTTTCCAATTTTTTCCCATTTTTTCCCATTTTCCCCTAATTTTAATTAATATTTCGATACTTCTGGCGGCCATTTTGTCCCCGTTTTGTTCCCATTTTTCCCCCTTTTTTTGCCGTTTCTTCACCGTTTTTCGCCGTTTTTTCACCGTTTTTTTTCATTTTTTTCCCCATTTTTCCCATTTTTCCCCATTTTCACCCCAATTTCATTTCCATTTTTCCCCAGGAGCGCTGGTTCTGGCGGCTGCGCGGGGGGCAGCTGATGCCGGGGTACCCGCTGCCCATCGGCCACTTCTGGGCCGGGCTCCCCCCGAGCATCGACGCCGCCTACGAGAGGAGCGACGGGAAATTCGTTTTCTTTAAAGGTTTGGGGGGAAATTTGGGGTTTTTGGGGGTTTTTGGGGGTTTTTTTAGATTTTTTGGGGATTTTTTATGGTTTTATTGGGATTTTATTGGGTTTTATTAGGGTTTATTGGGGTTTAATTGGATTTTATTGGGATTAAATTGGATTTTTTTGGGATTTAATTGGATTTTATTGGGTTTTATTGGATTTTATTGGGATTTAATTGAGTTTTATTGAGATTTATTGGGATTTATTGGTGTTAATTGGATTTTATTAGGATTTATTGGATTTTATTAGGTTTCAATTGGATTTTATTGAGGTTTATTGATTTTATTGAGGTTTAATTGGGATTTATTTGATTTAATTGGGTTTTATTGGGATTTAATTGGTTTTATTGGGGTTTATTGGGATTTATTGGATTTTATTGGGATTTTATTGGATTTTATTGCATTTTGTTGGGATTTATTGGATTTTATTGGGTTTTATTGGGTTTTATTGGGATTTATTGGATTTTTTTTTTTGATTTATATGGTTTTATTGGGGTTTATTGGGATTTATTGGGATTTCATTGGGTTTTATTGGGATTTATCGGGGTTTATTGTGATTTAATTGGATTTTATTGGGATTTAATTGGATTTTATTGGGATTTATTGGGATTTATTGGGGTTTAATTGGGTTTTTTGGGGTTTATTTGGGACACGAGAGGAGCGACGGGAAATTCGTTTTCTTTAAAGGTTTGGGCGGAAATTTGGAGGTTTTTGGGATTTTATTTGGGATTTAATTTGATTTTATAGGGGTTTGTTGGGATTTAATTGAGTTTTATTGGGGTTTATTGGGATTTATTGGATTTTATTGGGATTTATTGGATTTTATTGGGATTTATTGGATTTTATTGGGATTTTATTGGGAATTATTGGGATTTATTGGATTTTATTGGGGTTTATTGGGTTTATTGGGGTTTAATTTGGCTTATGGGGGTATATTTGGGACACGAGAGGAGCGACGGCAAATTCGTCTTCTTTAAAGGTTTTGGGTCAAATTTGGGGTTTTTGGGGTTTTTTGGGATTTTTTTGGGTTTTATTTTGAATTTTGTTTGATTTTATAGGGGTTTGTTGGGATTTAATTGAGTTTTATTGGGGTTTATTGGGATTTAATTCAATTTTATTTGGATTTTTTTGGGATTTATTTGGATATTTTTGGGATTTAATTGGATTTTTTTGGAGTTTATTGGATTTTATTGGGTTTTGTTGGGATTTAATTGGGTTTTATTGGGATTTAATTGGTTTTATTGGGGTTTATTGGGATTTATTGGATTTTATTGGGATTTTATTGGATTTTATTGCATTTTATTGGGATTTATTGGATTTTATTGGGTTTTATTGGGTTTTATTGGGATTTAATTGGATTTTATTGGTTTTATTGGATTTTATTGGGGTTTATTGGAATTTATTGGGATTTATAGGGTTTTATTGGGATTTATTGGATTTTATTGAGATTTAATTGGATTTTATTCGATTTTATTGGGATTTATTGGATTTTATTGGGATTTATTAGGGTTTATTGGGGTTTTATTATGTTTTATTGGATTTTATTGGGATTTATATGGTTTTATTGGGATTTATTGGGATTTATTGGGATTTAATTGGGGTTTATTGGATTTTATTGGGATTTATTGGATTTTATTGGGATTTATTGGGTTTTATTGGGATTTAATTAGATTTTATTGCATTTTATTGGGATTTTTTGGGTTTTATTGGATTTTATTGGGATTCAATTGGATTTAATTGGATTTTATTGGATTTAATTGGATTTTATTGGGTTTATTGGGGTTTAATTGGGTTTTTTGGGGTTTATTTGGGACACGAGAGGAGCGACGGGAAATTCGTTTTCTTTAAAGGTTTGGGCGGAAATTTGGGGTTTTTGGGGTTTTTTGGGATTTATTTGGATTTTTTGGGGGTTTATTTGGGATTTAATTGGGGTTTATATCAATTTATTGGGGTTTTATTGGGATTTTATTGGGATTTTATTGGGTTTTAGTTGGTTTTATTGGGGTTTAATTGGGTTTTTTGGGATTTTATTGGGTTTTGTTGGGATTTAATTGGGGTTTATGGGGTTTTAATTGGATTTTATTGGGATTTATTGGGTTTTATTGCATTTTAATTGGATTTTATTGGGATTTATTTTTTTTGGGATTTAATTGGATTTTATTAGGATTTCTTGTGTTTTGTTGGGATTCATAGGGTTTTATTAGGATTTATTGGATTTTATTGCATTTTATTGGGATTTATTGGTTTTATTAGGATTTATTGGATTTTATTGCATTTTATTGGGATTTATTTGGTTTTATTGGGATTTATTGCATTTTATTGGGGTTTATTGGGATTTAATTGGATTTATGGCTGAATTTTGGGGTGAATTTTTGGGTGATTTTGGGTGAATTTTTGGGCCATTCTGGGTCAATCTTGGGGTGAATTTTGGGGTGAATTTTGGGTGAATTTTTGGGCGATTCTGGGTCAATTTTGGGCTATTTTGGGGCGATTTTTGTTTTGCATTTTTGGGTTATTTTGGGGTGAATTTTTTGGGTGATTCTGGGTCAATCTTGGGGTGAATTTTGGGGGGTTTTGGGGTGAATTTTTGGGTGAATCTGGGTGAATTTTGGGCTATTTTGGGGTGAATTTTTGGGCGATTTTGGGTGAATTTTGGGGCGAATTTTGGGTGATATTGGGGTGAATTTTTGGGTGATTCTGGGTCATTTTTGGGTGATTTTGGGTGAATTTTTGGGCGATTCTGGGTCAATCTTGGGGTGAATTTTTGGGCGAATTTTGGGTGAATTTTTGGGCAATTCTGGGTCAATCTTGGGGTGAATTTTTAGGCGATTCTGGGTCAATTTTGGGTGATTTTGGGTCAATTTTGCGCTATTTTGGGGTGACTTTTTTTTTGCATTTTTGGGTGATTTTGGGGTGAATTTTTGGGTGATTTTGGGGCGAATTTTGTGTGATATTGGGGTGAATTTTTGGGCGATTCTGGGTCAATTTTGGTCTATTTTGGGGTGATTTTTTTTTTTGCATTTTTGGGTGATTTTGGGGTGAATTTTTGAGTGATTCTGGGCAAATTTTGGGCTATTTTGGGGTGAATTTTTGGGTGATTTTGGAGTGATTTTGGGGTGAATTTTGGGCAATTCTGGGCCAATTTTAGGTCAATTTTGGGGTAAATTCTTGAGCAATTCTGAGCAAATTTTGGCCGATTTTTGGCTGATTTTTTTCCCATTTTGGGGTGAATTTTTGAGCGATTCTGGGTCAATCTTGGGGTGAATTTTGGGTGATTTTAGGGTGAATTTTTGGGTGATTTTGGGGTAAATTTTTGAGCGATTATGGGTCAATTTTGGGCTATTTTGGGGTGATTTTTTTTTTGCATTTTTGGGTGATTTTGGGTGAATTTTGGGCGATTCTGGGTCAATTTTGGGCTATTTTGGAATGACTTTTTTTTGCATTTTTGGGTGATTTTTGGTGAATTTTTGGGTGAATTTTGGGGTGAATTTTTTGGTGAATTTTGCGTGAATTTTTGGGCGATTCTGGGTCAATCTTGGGGTGAATTTTGGGTGAATTTTTTGGCGATTCTGGGTGAATTTTGGGCTATTTTGGGGTGAATTTTTTTGCATTTTTGGGTGATTTTGGGGTGAATTTTTGGGTGATTCTGGGTGAATTTTGGGCTAGTTTGGGGTGAATTTTTTTTTTTGCATTTTTGGGTGATTTTGGGGTGAATTTTTGGGCAATTCTGGGCAAATTTTGGGGCTATTTTGGGGTGAATTTGGGGTGAATTTTTGTGTGATTTTGGGGTGAATTTTGGGGTGAATTTTTGGGTGATTTTGGGTGATTTTGGGGTGAATTTTTGGGCAATTCTTGGTGAATTTTGGGGTCAATTTTGGGTGATTTTGGGGTAAATTCTTGAGCGATTCTGAGCGAATTTTGGCCTATTTTTGGCTGATTTTTTTCCCCATTTTGGGGTGACTTTTTGAGCGATTCTGGGTCAATCTTGGGGTGAATTTTGGGTGATTTTGGGGTGAATTTTTGGGCGATTCTGGGGTGAATTTTGGGTGATTTTAGGGTGAATTTTGGGTGAATTTTGGGGCAAATTTTGGGGTGAATTTTGAGTGAATTTTTGGGTGATTCTGGGTCAATTTTGGGCTATTTTGGGGTGATTTTTTTTTGCATTTTTGGGTGATTTTGGGGTGAATTTTTTGGCAATTCTGGGTCAATTTTGGGGCGAATTTTGGGTGATTCTGGGTGAATTTTGGGTGATTTTGGGGTGAATTTTTGAGCGATTCTGGGCAAATTTTGGGCTATTTTGGGGTGAATTTTGGGTGATTCTGGGGTGAATTTTTGAGCCATTCTGGGCCAATTTTAGGTCAATTTTGGGGTAAATTCTTGAGCAATTCTGAGCAAATTTTGGCCTATTTTTGGCTGATTTTTTTCCCCATTTTGGGATGACATTTTGCCCGATTCTGACCAAACTTACACTGATTTTTCAGCTGATTTTTGCTCAATTTTGACCTGAAATTTCCAACAATTCCGAGCGAATTTTACCCAATTTCGCTTCAATTTTACCTCAAATTTTTTCGCTCTTCCAACCAAATTTCAGCCGATTTCTCCCTCATTTCCGGGCGTATCCGGGCGTATCCCGGCTCGTTTTTTTTGGCATTTTTTGCCTGATTTTGGCTGTTTTTGCCCCATTTCAGGCTCCCGGCACTGGGTGTTCGACGAGGGGGTCCTGGCCCCCGGTTACCCCCGACCTCTGTCCGAGCTCGGCCGCGGCGTCCCCAGCGACCGCCTGGACGCCGCCCTGCTCTGGCTGCCCAGCGGCCACACCTACCTCTTCCGGGGGGACAAGTGCGTCCCGGAACCTTCCGGAACCTTCCGGCAAATTCCCGAATTTTCTGGGAATTTTTCTGGAATTTTTTGGGCTTTTTATGTATCTTTCAGGACCTTTCTGCACTCTTTTTGAGTCTATATCTGCACTTTTTGGGACTTTTCTGCACCTTTCAGGACCTTTATGCACCTTCTAGGACCTTTCTGGAACCTTCTCTGACCCTTCCGGCCGTTTCCCGAATTTTCTGGGATTTTTTTCTGGAATTTTTTGGGCTTTTTATGCATCTTTCAGGACCTTTCTGCACTATTTTGGGGCTATTTCTGCACTTTTCGGGACCTTTATGCACCTTTCAGGACCTTTCAGGATATTTCTGAACCTTCTCGGAACCTTCTGGGAATTTCTGGAATTTTCTGGGATTTTTTCTGGAATTTTCCGGGCTTTTTATGCATCTTTCAGGACCTTTCTGCACGCTTTTTGGGGCTATATCGGCACTTTTCAGGCCTTTTCTGCACCTTTAAGGACCTTTATGCACCTTTCAGGACCTTGCTGCAGTTTCCGGAACCTTCCGGAACCTTCCGGAGATTTCCAGAATTTTTTTGGATTTTTTTCTGGAATTTTTTTTGCTTTTTATGCATCTTTCAGGACCTTTCTGCACTCTTTTTGGGGCTATTTTTCAAACTTTCAGGACTTTTCTGCACCTTTCAGGACCTTTCTGCACCTTTCAGGACCTTTCTACACCTTTAAGGACCTTTCTGAACCTTCTCTGGAACCTTCCGGCGAATTCCTGAATTTTCTGGGATTTTTTTCTGGATTTTTTTGGGCTTTTTATGCATCTTTCAGGACCTGTCTGAGCTCTTTCTGGGGCTATTTCTGCACCTTTCGGGACTTTTATGCACCTTTCAGGACATTTCTGAACCTTCTAGGACTTTCTGGAACCTTCTCTGAACCTTCCGGAAATTTCTGGAATTTCTGGAAATTTTTGGGATTTTTTTTCTGGAATCTTTTGGGCTTTTTATGCATCTTTCAGGACCTTTCTGGGTTATTTTTGGGGCTATTTCTGCACTTTTATGCACCTTTCAGGACCTTTATGCACCTTCTAGGACCATTTGGAATCTTCTCTGAACCTTCTGGAATTTCGGGAATTTTCTGGGATTTTTCCTGGAAGTTTGGGGCCTTTTTATGCATCTTTCAGGACCTGTCTGGGCTCTTTCTGGGGCTATTTCTGCACCTTTCAGGACTTTTCTCTTGGGACCTCTCGGGACCCCCAAAATCTCCCAAATTTCCCCCAAATTTCCCAAATTCCCCTCAAATTCCCAAATTCCCCCAAAATTTTCCCCAAAATTCCCCCAAAATCCCCAAAATTCCCCCAAATTCCCCCCAAATTTCCCAAATTCTCCCAAAATCTCCCAAAATTCCCCCCAAATTCTCCCAAAATCCCCCCAAATTTCCCAAATTCTTGCAAAATCTCCCAAAATCCCAAAAATCACCCAAATTCCCCCCAAATTTTGCAAATTCTCACAAAATCCCCAAAATTTTCCCCAAATCCCCCCAAAATTCTCCCAAAATTCCCCCAAAATCCCCCTAAAATCTCCAAATTTTCCCCAAATTCCCCCCAAATTTCTTAATTCTCCCAAACTCCCCCCAAAATTCCCCAAATTCTCCCAAAATCTCCCCAGTTTTACCCAAATCCCCCCAAAATCCTCCCAAATTTCCCAAATCTCCCAAAATTCCCCCCAAATTTCCCAAATTCCCCCAAAATTCTCCCAAATTCCCCCAAATTTTACCCAAATTTCCCCCAAAATCCCCCAAATTTCCCCAAAATCCCCAAAATTCTCCCCAAATCTCCCAAAATTCCCTCCAAATCCCCAAAAATCCCCCAATTTCTCCAAAATCCCCCAAATTTCCCCAAATTTTACCCAAATTCCCCCAAATTCCCCCAAACTCCTCCCAAATTTCTCCCCAAAATTTTACCCAAATCCCCCCAAAATCCCAAAACTTCTCCAAAATTCCCCCCAAATTTCCCCCAAAATCCCCCCAAACTCCTCCCAAATCCCCCAAAATTCCCAAAATCCCCCAAATTCCCCCCAAATTTCCCAAATCCTCCCAAATCTCCCAAATTTTACCCAAATCTCCCAAATTCTCCCAAAATCTCCCAAAATTCTGCTTAAATCCCCCAAATTTTCCAAAAATCCCCCCCAAAATTCTCCCAAATCCCCCAAATTTCCCAAAATTTAAAAAATCACTCAAATTCCCCCCAAAAATTCCCGCAAAATCTCCCCAAATTTCCCAAATTTCCCCCAAATCCCCCAAATTTCCAAAATCCCCCAAATTCTCCCCAAATTTCCTGAATTCTCCCAAAATCTCCCAAAATTCCTTCCAAAACCCCCAAATTTTCCCCAAATCCCTCCAAAATTCCCCCAAATCCCCCAAATTTCCTGAATTCTCCCAAAATCTCCCAACATTCCTTCCAAAATCCCCCAAATTTCCCAAAATCTCAAAAATCACCCAAATTCCCCCCAAAATTCCCCCAAATACTCCCAAAATTCCCCCCAAATTTCCCAAATTCGAGCAAAATCCTCCAAATTCTCCCAAAATTCCCCCCAAATCCCCCAAATTTCCCTGAATTTCCCCAAAATCTCCCAAATTTCCCCAAATTTCCCAAATTCTCACAAAATCCCCCAAATTCTCACAAAATCTCCCAAACTCCCCCCAAATTTCCCAAATTCTCCCAAAATCTCCCAAAATTCTCCCCAAATTTCCCCAAATTCACGTAAATCCCCCAAATTTTCCCAAAATCCCCCCAAATTTCCTAAATTCTCCCAAAATTCCCCCCAAATCCCCCAAATTGTCCCAAAATCTCCCAAAATTCCCCCCAAATCCCCCAAATTTTACCCAAATCCCCCCAAAATCCCCAAAATTCCCCCAAATTCCCCCCAAATTTTCCAAATTCCCCCAAAATTCCCCAAATTCTCCCAAAATTCCCCCAATTTCCCCCCAAATTCTACCAAAATCCCACCAAATCCCCCAAATTTTACCCAAAATCCCCAAAATTCCCCAAAATTCTCCCCAAAATTCCCCCCAAATTTCCCCCAAAATCTCCCAAAATCCCCCCAATTTCCCCCAAATTTCCCCAAATCCCCCCAAATCCCCCAAATTCTCACAAAATCTCCCAAATTTTACCCAAATCCCCCCAAAATCCCCAAAATTTCCCCAAATTCACCCAAATCCCCCAAATTTCCCAAATTTATGCAAAATCTCCCAAATTTTACCCAAATCCCCCCAAAATGCCCAAAATTTCCCCAGATTCCCCCAAATTTCTCAAAAATTCCCCCAAATTCCCCCAAATTCTCCCAAAATTCCTTCCAAAATCCCCCAAAATTCCCCCAAAATTTCTCCCAAATCCCCCAAATTTTCCCAAAATTTCCCAAATCCCCCCAAAATTCCCCCAAAATTCTCCCATATTTCCCAAATTCTCCCCAAAATTTCCCCAAATCCCCCAAATTTCCCCCAAAATCCCCCAAATTTCCCCCAAATTTCCCCCAATTCTCCCAAATCTCCCCCAAAATCTCCCAAAATCCTCCCAAATTCCCCCCAAATTTCCCAAATTCCCCCAATTTCCCCCAAATTCCCCAAAATCCCCAAAATTCCCCCAAATTCCTCCCAAATCTCCCAAATTCCCCCCAAAATCTCCCAAATCCCCCCAAAATTCCCCAAAATTCCCCCAAATTTCTCCAAATTCCCCCAAATTCCCCAAATTCCCCTAAAATCTCCCAAAATTCCCCCAAATACCCCAAATCTTCCCAAAAAGTCTCCCAAATCCCCCAAAAATCTCCCAAAATTTCCCCAAATCCCCCCAAATTTCCCCCAAAATTCCCCCAAAATCCCCCCAAATTCCCCAAAACCCCCCAAATTCTCCCCAAATTTCCCCTCAGGTATTACCGCTTCAACGAGGCCCTGGGGGCCGTGGACCCCGACTACCCCAAGAGCATCGAAGTTTGGGGGGTCCCCCCGGGCCCCCGCGGAGCTTTTATGGGCCCCGACGAGGGTGAGACCCCAAAAATTCCCAAAATTCCCGAAATTCCCAAAAAATTCCCGAAAAAATCCCGAAAATTCCCGAAAAATCCCGTCCAAAATTGGCCCCAATTGAGGTTTTGGGTCCTCCCGGCCGCTAGAGGGCGCTGTCATAGAAAAGGGGGCGGGGTCAAAATGAGGCCACGCCCCCTTCTGGCAGCTCCCAGTATAAACCAGTATAAACCAGTAACCCCCCAAACCCCATCCCAGTACAAACCAGTAACCCCAAACCCATTCCCAGTACAAACCAGTAACCCCAAACCCATTCCCAGTACAAACCAGTAACCCCAAACCCATTCCCAGTACAAACCAGTAACCCCAAACCCATTCCCAGTACAAACCAGTAACCCCAAACCCATTCCCAGTACAAACCAGTAACCCCAAACCCATTCCCAGTACAAACCAGTAACCCCAAACCCATTCCCAGTACAAACCAGTAACCCCAAACCCATTCCCAGTACAAACCAGTAACCCCAAACCCATTCCCAGTACAAACCAGTAACCCCAAACCCATTCCCAGTACAAACCAGTAACCCCAAACCCATTCCCAGTACAAACCAGTAACCCCAAACCCATTCCCAGTACAAACCAGTAACCCCAAACCCATTCCCAGTACAAACCAGTAACCCCAAACCCATTCCCAGTACAAACCAGTAACCCCAAACCCATTCCCAGTACAAACCAGTAACCCCAAACCCATTCCCAGTACAAACCAGTAACCCCAAACCCATTCCCAGTACAAACCAGTAACCCCAAACCCATTCCCAGTACAAACCAGTAACCCCAAACCCATTCCCAGTACAAACCAGTAACCCCAAACCCCCTCCCAGTACAAACCAGTAACCCCAAACCCATTCCCAGTACAAACCAGTAACCCCAAACCCATTCCCAGTACAAACCAGTAACCCCAAACCCCCTCCCAGTACAAACCAGTAACCCCAAACCCATTCCCAGTATAAACCAGTAACCCCAAACCCCCTCCCAGTACAAACCAGTAACCCCAAACCGCCTCCCAGTACAAACCAGTAACCCCAAACCCATTCCCAGTATAAACCAGTAACCCCAAACCCATTCCCAGTACAAACCAGTAACCCCAAACCCATTCCCAGTACAAACCAGTAACCCCAAACCCATTCCCAGTACAAACCAGTAACCCCAAACCCATTCCCAGTACAAACCAGTAACCCCAAACCCATTCCCAGTACAAACCAGTAACCCCAAACCCATTCCCAGTACAAACCAGTAACCCCAAACCCCCTCCCAGTACAAACCAGTAACCCCAAACCCATTCCCAGTACAAACCAGTAACCCCAAACCCATTCCCAGTACAAACCAGTAACCCCAAACCCATTCCCAGTCCAAACCAGTAACCCCAAACCCATTCCCAGTATAAACCAGTAACCCCCTAAACCCCATCCCAGTACAAACCAGTAACCCCAAACCCATTCCCAGTACAAACCAGTAACCCCAAACCCATTCCCAGTACAAACCAGTAACCCCAAACCCATTCCCAGTACAAACCAGTAACCCCAAACCCATTCCCAGTACAAACCAGTAACCCCAAACCCCCTCCCAGTACAAACCAGTAACCCCAAACCCATTCCCAGTACAAACCAGTAACCCCAAACCCATTCCCAGTACAAACCAGTAACCCCAAACCCATTCCCAGTACAAACCAGTAACCCCAAACCCATTCCCAGTACAAACCAGTAACCCCAAACCCATTCCCAGTACAAACCAGTAACCCCAAACCCATTCCCAGTACAAACCAGTAACCCCAAACCCATTCCCAGTACAAACCAGTAACCCCAAACCCATTCCCAGTACAAACCAGTAACCCCAAACCCCTCCCAGTATAAACCAGTAACCCCAAACCCATTCCCAGTACAAACCAGTAACCCCAAACCCCCTCCCAGTACAAACCAGTAACCCCAAACCCATTCCCAGTACAAACCAGTAACCCCAAACCCATTCCCAGTACAAACCAGTAACCCCAAACCCATTCCCAGTACAAACCAGTAACCCCAAACCCATTCCCAGTACAAACCAGTAACCCCAAACCCATTCCCAGTACAAACCAGTAACCCCAAACCCATTCCCAGTACAAACCAGTAACCCCAAACCCATTCCCAGTACAAACCAGTAACCCCAAACCCATCCCAGTACAAACCAGTATAACCCAAACCCCATCCCAGTATAAACCAGTATAACCCAGTATAACCCAAACCCCATCCCAGTATAAACCAGTATAACCCAGTATAACCCCAAACCCATCCCAGTATAACCCAGTATAACCCAAACCCCCTCCCAGTATAACCCAGTATAACCCAACCCCCTCCCAGTATAAACCAGTATAACCCAACCCCCTCCCAGTATAAACCAGTATAACCCAAACCCCTCCCAGTATAACCCAGTATAACCCAAACCCCTCCCAGTATAACCCAGTATAACCCAGTATAACCCCAACCCATTCCCAGTACAAACCAGTAACTCCAAACCCCTCCCAATCCCTCCCAGTCCCTCCCAGTAACCCCAAACCCCCTCCCAGTCCCCCCCAATCCCCATCCCAGTCCCTCCCAGTATAAACCAGTCCCACCCAAACCCCTCTCAGTCCCTCCCAGTCCCTCCCAGTATAACCCAGTTCCCCCCAATCCTCTCCCAGTCCCTCCCAGTTTGGTCCCAGTCCCTCCCAATCCCCTCGCAGTACAAACCAGTACAAACCAGTATAACCCAAACCCCCTCCCAGTCCCCCCCAGTCCCTCCCAGTATAACCCAGTCCTTCCCAAACCCCCTCCCAGTCCCTCCCAGTCCGTCCCAGTCCCTCCCAGTCCATCCCAGTACAAACCAGTTTGGTCCCAGTCCCTCCCAGTCCCTCCCAGTATAACCCAAACCCCCTCCCAGTTCCCTCCCAGTCTCTCCCAGTATAAACCAGTGACCCCAAACCCCCTCCCAGTCCCTCCCAGTCCCTCCCAGTCCCTCCCAGTATAATCCAAACCCATCCCAGTCCCCCCCAAACCCCTCCCAGTCCCTCCCAGTCCAAACCAGTATAACCCAGTTCCCCCCAAACTCCCTCCCAGTCTCCCCCAAACCCCTCCCAGTCCCTCCCAGTTTGGTCCCAGTCCCTCCCAGTATAACCCAAATCCCTCCCAGTCCCTCCCAGTCCCCCCCAAACCCCTCCCAGTCCCTCCCAGTACAAACCAGTATAACCCAAACCCCCTCCCAGTCCGCCCCAGTCCCTCCCAGTCCCTCCCAGTGCCCCCCAACCCCCTCCCAGTCCCTCCCAGTACAAACCAGTAACCCCAAATCCCCTCCCAACCCCCTCCCAGTCCCTCCCAGTATAACCCAAACCCCTCCCAGTCCCTCCCAGTCCCTCCCAGTCCCTCCCAGTACAAACCAGTAACCCCAAATCCCCTCCCAAACCCCATCCCAGTCCCTCCCAGTCCCTCCCAGTATAACCCCAAACCCCTCCCAGTATAACCCAGTATAACCCAAACCCCCTCCCAGTCCGCCCCAGTCCCTCCCAGTCCCTCCCAGTCCCCCCCAACCCCCTCCCAGTCCCTCCCAGTGCCCCCCAGTATAACCCAAACCCCTCCCAGTCCCTCCCAGTCCCTCCCAGTCCCTCCCAGTATAAACCAGTGACCCTAAATCCCCATCCCAGTCCCTCCCAGTCCCTCCCAGTCCCTCCCAGTATAACCCCAAACCCCTCCCAGTATAACCCAGTATAACCCAAACCCCCTCCCAGTCCCTCCCAGTCCCTCCCAGTCCCTCCCAGTATAAACCAGTGACCCTAAATCCCCTCCCAGTCCGCCCCAGTCCCTCCCAGTCCCCCCCAACCCCCTCCCAGTCCCTCCCAGTATAAACCAGTGACCCTAAATCCCCTCCCAGTCCCTCCCAGTCCCTCCCAGTCCCTCCCAGTATAAACCAGTATAACCAGTCTCCCCTCCAGCCTTCACCTACTTCTACCGCTCCCACCTGTACTGGAAATTCGACAACTCCGCCCTGCGCCCCCTGCCGGGCCACCCCAAACCCCTCCCAGTACAAACCAGTACAAACCAGTATAACCCAAACCCCTCCCAGTATAACCCAGTATAACCCAACCCCATCCCAGTATAAACCAGTATAACCCAAACCCATCCCAGTACAAACCAGTATAAACCAGTATAACCCAAACCCCTCCCAGTATAACCCAGTATAACCCAAACCCCTCCCAGTATAACCCAGTATAACCCAAACCCCTCCCAGTATAACCCAGTATAACCCAAACCCCTCCCAGTATAAACCAGTATAACCCAAACCCCTCCCAGTATAACCCAGTATAACCCAAACCCATCCCAGTACAAACCAGTATAACCCAAACCCCTCCCAGTCCCTCCCAGTTCCCTCCCAGTACAAACCAGTATAACCCAGTATAACCCAAACCCCTCCCAGTATAACCCAGTATAACCCAAACCCATCCCAGTACAAACCAGTATAACCCAAACCCCTCCCAGTCCCTCCCAGTTCCCTCCCAGTACAAACCAGTATAACCCAGTATAACCCAAACCCCTCCCAGTATAACCCAGTATAACCCCAACCCATTCCCAGTATAAACCAGTAACTCCCAACCCCTCCCAGTTCCCTCCCAGTCCCTCCCAGTATAACCCAGTAACCCCAAATCCCCCCCCAAACCCCTCCCAGTCCCTCCCAGTGCCTCCCAGTCCAAACCAGTATAACTCAAACCCATCCCAAACCCCTCCCAGTCCGTCCCAGTCCCTCCCAGTATAAACCAGTAACCCCCAATCCTCTCCCAGTCCCCCCCAAACCCCTCCCAGTCCCTCCCAGTTTGATCCCAGTCCCTCCCAGTTTGGTCCCAGTCCCTCCCAGTATAACCCAAACCCCCTCCCAGTATAACCAGTATAACCAGTCTCCCCTCCAGCCTTCACCTACTTCTACCGCTCCCACCTGTACTGGAAATTCGACAACTCCGCCCTGCGCCCCCTGCCGGGCCACCCCAAATCCCTCCCAGTACAAACCAGTATAACCCAGTATAACCCAAACCCCTCCCAGTATAAACCAGTATAAACCAGTATAACCCAAACCCCTCCCAGTCCCTCCCAGTATAAACCAGTATAACCCCAAACCCCCTCCCAGTCCCTCCCAGTATAACCCAACTCCCTCCCAGTCCCCCCCAAACCTCTCCCAGTTCCCTCCCAGTCCCTCCCAGTATAACCCAGTATAACCCCAACCCCCTCCCAGTATAAACCAGTAACCCCAAACCCATTCCCAGTTCCCTCCCAGTCCCTCCCAATCCCCTCCCAGTCCCTCCCAGTCCCTCCCAGTATAACCCAAACCCCTCCCAGTACAAACCAGTATAACCCAAAAACCTCCCAGTACAAACCAGTATAACCCAACCCCCTCCCAGTATAACCCAGTATAACCCAAACCCCTCCCAGTCTCTCCCAGTACAAACCAGTATAACCCAAACCCCTCCCAGTCCCTCCCAGTCCCTTCCAGTATAAACCAGTAACCCCAAACTCCCTCCCAGTCCCCCCCAGTCCCTCCCAGTATAATTCAAACTCCTCCCAGTTCATCCCAGTCCCTCCCAGTACAAACCAGTAACCCCAAATCCCCTCCCAGTATAACCCCAACCCCCTCCCAGTCCCTCCCAGTTTGGTCCCAGTACAAACCAGTAACCCCAAATTCCCTCCCAGTCCCCTCCAATCCATTCCCAGTACAAACCAGTATAACCCAGTCCCCCCCAAACTCCCTCCCAGTCCCTCCCAGTCCGTCCCAGTAACCCCAAATCCCATCCCAGTATAAACCAGTAACCCCATATCCTGTCCCAGTCCCTCCCAGTATAAACCAGTCCGCCCCAAACCCCTCCCAGTCCCTCCCAGTTTGGTCCCAGTCCCTCCCAACCCCCTCCCAGTCCCTCCCAGTCCCTCCCAGTCCCTCCCAGTCCCTCCCAGTATAACCAGTATAACCAGTCTCCCCCCGTTCCAGCCTTCACCTACTTCTACCGCTCCCACCTGTACTGGAAATTCGACAACTCCGCCCTGCGCCCCCTGCCGGGCCACCCCAAACCCCTCCCAGTACAAACCAGTATAACCCAAACCCCTCCCAGTCCCTCCCAGTTCCCTCCCAGTATAACCCAAATCCCTCCCAGTTTCCTCCCAGTCCCTCCCAGTTTGGTCCCAGTCCCTCCCAATCCCCTCCCACTACAAACCAGTACAAACCAGTAACTCCAAACCCCTTCCCAGTATAACCCAAACCCCTCCCAGTCCCTCCCAGTCCCCTCCCAGTCCCCTCCCAGTCCCTCCCAGTCCAAACCAGTATAACCCAATCCCCTCCCAGTATAAACCAGTCCCCCCCAACCCCCTCCCAGTCCCTCTCAGTCTCCCCCAAACCCCTCCCAGTCCATCCCAGTCCGTCCCAGTATAACCCAAAACGTGTCCCAGTATAAACCAGTGCCCCCCAGTTCCCCTCCCAGTCCCCCCCAAACCCCTCCCAGTATAACCCCAACCCCCTCCCAGTCCCCTCCAACCCCCTCCCAGTATAAACCAGTGCCCCCCAACCCCCTCCCAGTCCCTCCCAGTATAACCCAACTCCCTCCCAGTATAAACCAGTAACTCCAAACCCCCTCCCAGTACAAACCAGTATAACCAGTCTCCCCTCCAGCCTTCACCTACTTCTACCGCTCCCACCTGTACTGGAAATTCGACAACTCCGCCCTGCGCCCCCTGCCGGGCCACCCCAAATCCGCGCTCCGTGATTGGCTGAACTGCCCCTCCCCGGCCCCGCCCACCGCTCCCATTGGTCGGGACGACGCTGAGGTCATCGTCATCGCGCTGGGGGCGGGGCCAGGGGCGCTGGCGGCCCCGCTGGCCCTGCTGGGATTGGCCGGGCTGCTGGGGGGCGGGGCTTGGCTCTGGCGGCGGCGGGGCGGGGCCGCGCACGCCCACCTGCGCAGGTGCCAGAGGTCGCTGCTGCCACGGGTGTAAGGACATGCCTAATTTGCATGGACACGCCCCTTTTCCACCTGGACACGCCCCTTTCCCACCTGGACACGCCCAGTGGGCGGGGTCATGCCTAATTTGCATGGACACGCCCCTCTGAGTTACCTGGACATGCCCCTTTGTAACTGGACACGCCCACCTGACTCACCTGGACATGCCTTATTTGCATGGACACGCCCACCTGACTCACCTGGACACGCCCACTTTGCATAGACACACCCATTTGACTTACCTGGAAAAGCCCCTTTGTCATTAGACACGCCCAATTTGCATAACCACGCCCACCTGACTTACCTGGACATTCTCACTTTGCATGGATACAATCCCCTGACTTACCTGGACACGCCCCTCTGTCCTCTGGACACGCCCCTTTGTCACCTGGACACGCCCATTTGTCCCCTGAACATGCCTTATTTGCATAGACACGCCCACCTGATTTACCTGGACATGCCTTATTTGCATGGACACGCCCACCTGGTTCACCTGGACATGCTCACTTTGCATGGACACGCCCACTTGACTCACCTGGACTCAGATCTATACTCACCTGGACACGCCCCTTTGTCATTAGACATGCCCACTTTGCATAGACACGCCCACCCAATTTACCTGGACACGCCCACTTGTCATTAGACATGGCCAATTTGCATGGACACGCCCACCTGCGCAGGTGCCAGCGGTCGCTGCTGCCCAGGGTCTAGGGACATGCCCAGGGGGCGGGGACACGCCTAATTTGCATGGACACGCCTACCTGGTTCACCTGGACATGGCCAAGACTCACCTGGACATGCCCACTTTGCATAGACACACCCATTTGATTTACCTGGACACGCCCACTTGGTCTGGACACGCCCACTGGGCGGGGACATGCCCAATTTGCATGGACATGCCCAATTTGCATGGACACGCCCACCTGAGTTAGCTGGACACGCCCCTTTATTCCCTGGACACGCCAACCTGACTTACCTGGACACGCCTACTTTGCATAGACACGCCCCTTTTCTCACCTGGACTCAGATCTATACTTACCTGGACACGCCCCTTTGTCATTAGACACGCCCCTTTGTCACCTGGACACGCCCACTTTGCATAGACACGCCCACCTGCGCAGGTGCCAGCGGTCGCTGCTGCCACGGGTCTAGGGACACGCCCAATTTGCATAGACACGCCCAATTTGCATAGACACGCCCACCTGCGCAGGTGCCAGAGGTCGCTGCTGCCCAGGGTCTAGGGACACGCCTAATTTGCATGGACACGCCCACCTGATTTACATGGACACACCCCTTTGTCCAGTGGACATGCCCAATTTGCATAGACACGCCCACCTGATTAACCTAGACACGCCCCTTTGTCAGGACACGCCCGTTTCCCACCTGGACACGCCCACCCAAATTTCTCAAATTCTCCCAAAAGTTCCCCCAAAATTCCCCCCAAATTCCCCCCAAATCTCCCAAATTTCTCCAAATTTCTCAAATTTCCCCAAATCTCCCAAATCTCCCACATTTCCCAAATTCTCCACAAAATCCCCCCAAAATCCCCAAAATTCCCCCAAAATCCCCCCAAAATCTCTCCAAATTCCCCCCAAATTCCCCAAATTCAGCCAAATCCCCCCAAAATTCTCCCAAATCCCCCAAATTTTACCCAAATCCCCCCAAATTTCCCAAAATCCCCCAAATTCACCCCAAATCTCCCAAAAAATCTCCCAAAATTTGCATAACCACGCCCCCAGACTCACCAGACCACTCCCTATTTGCATAAGCACGCCTCCAGACACTCCAGACACACCCAATTTGCATAATTACACCCCCAGACCACTCCTAATTTGCATAACCACGCTCCCAGAATTCCCAGACCACTCCAAATTTGCATAACCACGCCTCCAGACTCAACAAACCACTCCCAATTTGCATAACCACGCCCCCCGACTCTCCTGACCACTCCTAATTTGCATAAAGATGCCCCCATACACACCTGACCACCCCTAATTTGCATAACCATGCCCCTAGACACACCAGACAACCCCCTAATTTGCATAACCACGCCCCCAGACCACTCCCAATTTGCATAACCACACCCCCAAACTCACCAGACCACTCCCAATTTGCATAACCACGCCCCCAGACACTCCAGACACACCCAATTTGCATAACCACGCCCCCAGACAACTCCTAATTTGCATAACCATGCCCCAGACTCTCCAGACGTGCCCAATTTGCATAACCACGCCCCCAGACTGCCCAGACCACTCCAGATTTGCATAACCACGCCCCTGACTCGCCTTAACACTCCTAATTTTCATAACCACGCCCCCAGACTCACCTGACCACTCCCAATTTGCATAACCACGCCCCAGACTCACCAGACCGCTCCTAATTTGCATAACCACACCCCCAGACTCTCAGACCACTCCCAATTTGCATAACCACGCCCCCAAAAACCTTCAGACCACTCCTAATTTGCATAACCATGCCCCAAACCACTCCCAATTTGCATAACCACACCCCCAGACAGCTTCTTATTTGCATAACCACACCCCAGACTCAACAGACTGCTCCCAATTTGCATAACCACGCCCCCAGACTACCATGACCGTGTCCAATTTGCATAACCACGCCCCCATACTTGTTTGACTGCACCTAATTTGCATAACAACGCCCCCAGACACTCAAGACCACTCCTAATTTGCATAACCACGCCCATGACTCTCCTGATCACTCCTAATTTGCATAACCACGCCCCCATACTCTCCAGACCGCTCCTAATTTGCATAACCACACCCCATACTCTCCAGACCGTGCCCAATTTGCATAACCACACCCCCAGACCATTCCTAATTTGCATACCCGCGCCCCCAGACTCACCAGACCACTCCCAATTTGCATAACCACACTCCAGACCAGTCCTAATTTGCATAACCACGCCCCAGACTCACCGGACCGCTCCCAATTTGCATAACCACGCCCCTTTTGCTCACCAGGCCACGCCCCCTTCACTGGCCACGCCCCTCCCCTCTTATTGGTGCTGCGGGCCGGGCCCCACCCCCTCCCCGCGCTGATTGGCTGAGGGGAGCGGGGTATGCAAATGAGGCAGGGGGCGTGGCTTTGTTGGTTTTTTTGCGTTTTTTTTTTGTTTTCGGTCGTTTTTTTGGGGTAATTTCGGGGATTTTTGGGGCTTTTTCGGTTCCCAAAATTTTTTTCCCGCGGGTCGGGAGGGGGGGAGGGGCCGAGCGGAGGCTCCGCCCCCGGGGGGGAGGGGCGGGGCGGGGGAGGGGGATAATTAATTAATTCTCTTTAATTAATAAACGAGACAACGGAACTGGCTGGATTTGCATATATTTGCATATCAATGAGCGCGGGTTAGAGGCGTTTTTTGTCCCTCCCAATTTGCAGCAATGGCGTCGACTTTCTTATATAATTAGCATAAATTTGCATATTTAATGAGGTGAACATGGGCAAGGGGCGTGGCCACGCCCCCTCCCAGTTCCTCCCAGTACAAACCAGTAATGCCCAATATTGATTTGCATTGAGGCAAAAAACTTCTAATTGGCGCCTCATTTGCATAAATTTGCATATTTAATGAGGTGAACGGGGGAAAGGGGCGTGGCCACGCCCCCTCCCAGTTTCTCCCAGTACAAACCAGTAACACCCAATATTGATTTGCATTGAGGCTAAAAACTATTAATTCGCACCTCATTTGCATAAATTTGCATATTTAATGAGGTAGGCGTGGAGTGATGCCTCGTGTCCCCCTCCCAGTACAAACCAGTATAAACCAGTAACCCCCAGTCCCAATTTGTAGCGATGGAGTTGGTCGTAAATTTTTCATCTCATTTGCATAAATTTGCATATTAATGAGGTGGGCGTGGATTGATGCCTCGTGTCCCCCTCCCAGTATAAACCAGTAACTCCCAGTATAAACCAGTAACCCCCAGTCCCAATCTGTAGCAATGGAGTAGGTTGTAATTTTGCATCTCATTTGCATAAATCTGCATATTAACAATGTGGGCGGAGCCACATCTGCCCCCGAGTCCTTCCCAGTACAAACCAGTAACTCCCAGTACAAACCAGTAACCGCTGGTCCACATTCGTAGTGACAAAACCGCTTTTATTTTCCATCTCATTTGCATAAATTTGCATATCAGGAACTCTCCTTATAGGGAGAAGGGGCGTGGTCAGGAGTGGGCGGAGTCTCAGGTGGGGGCGGAGCCTTTTCACCTGTGGGGGGAGGGAGGGAAGGGGTTAAGCCACGCCCACCAACCCCAAACCAGTATAAACCAGTATAAACCAGTATAAACCAGTATAAACCAGTATAAACCAGTTTAAACCAAGTAAAACCAGTATAAACCAGTATAAACCAGTATAAACCAGTTTAAACCAGTTTAAACCAGGTCCAACCATTAAAACCAGTAACCCCAAACCCCTTCCCAGTACAAACCAGTAACCCCAAACCCATTCCCAGTACAAACCAGTAACCCCAAACCCATTCCCAGTACAAACCAGTAACCCCAAACCCCCTCCCAGTATAAACCAGTAACCCCAAACCCATTCCCAGTACAAACCAGTAACCCCAAACCCCCTCCCAGTACAAACCAGTAACCCCAAACCCCCTCCCAGTACAAACCAGTAACCCCAAACCCATTCCCAGTACAAACCAGTGACCCCAAACCCATTCCCAGTACAAACCAGTAACCCCAAACCCATTCCCAGTACAAACCAGTAACCCCAAACCCATTCCCAGTACAAACCAGTAACCCCAAACCCCCTCCCAGTCCCTCCCAGTCCGTCCCAGTCCCTTACCGGTCCATACTGGTTTATACTGGGAGCTCCTCCGACGTTTGGCGGCCTCCAGGGAGCGGCTCAGGGCCACGGCCCGGCACTGGTTTATACTGGGAGTTACTGGTTTGTACTGGGAGGGACTGGGGTAAACTGGGAGGGGGTTTGGGGTTACTGGTTTGTACTGGGAATGGGTTTGGGGTTACTGGTTTGTACTGGTTTGGGCTTTTTCCTTACTGGTTTATACTGGGACGGGCTCTGGGGTTACTGGTTTATACTGGGATGGGACTGGGAGGTGACTGGGATGAACTGGGAGGGGCTTTGGGCTTACTGGTTTATACTGGTTTGGGCTTTGGAGTTATTGGGGTGGGCTGATACTGGTCTATACTGGTTTATACTGGTTTATACTGGTCTATACTGGTCTATACTAGTTTATACTGGTTTATAGTAGTTTAAACTGGTTTATACTGGTCCATACTGGTTTATACTGGTCCATACTGGTTTATACTGGTCCATACTGGTCTATACTGGTTTATACTGGTTTAGACTGGTCCATACTGGTCTATACTGGTTTATACTGGTCTATACTGGTCCATACTGGTTTATACTGGTTTATACTGGTCCATACTGGTCTATACTGGTTTATACTGGTCCATACTGGTCCATACTGGTCCATACTGGTCCATACTGGTCCATACTGGTCTATACTGGTCCATACTGGTCCATACTGGTTTATACTGGTCCATACTGGTCCATACTGGTTCATACTGGTCCATACTGGTCCATACTGGTCCATACTGGTCCATACTGGTTTATACTGGTCCATACTGGTCTATACTGGTCCATACTGGTTTATACTGGTTTATACTCGTCCATACTGGTTTATACTGGTCCATACTGGTCTATACTGGTTTATACTGGTCCATACTGGTCCATACTGGTCCATACTGGTTTATACTGGTCCATACTGGTCCATACTGGTCCATACTGGTCCATACTGGTCCATACTGGTCCATACTGGTCTATACTGGTCCATACTGGTCCATACTGGTCTATACTGGTTTATACTGGTCCATACTGGTCCATACTGGTCCATACTGGTTTATACTGGTCCGTACTGGTCCATACTGGTCTATACTGGTTTATACTGGTCCATACTGGTTTATACTGGTCCATACCGGTCCATACTGGTCCATACTGGTTTATACTGGTCCGTACTGGTCCATACTGGTCTATACTGGTTTATACTGGTCTATACTGGTCTATACTGGTCCATACTGGTTTATACTGGTTTATACTGGTCCATACTGGTCCATACTGGTCCATACTGGTTTATACTGGTCCATACTGGTTTATACTGGTCTATACTGGTTTATACTGGTTTATACTGGTTTCTCACCATCAGCTCTCTGCTCTCGTTGATTCTCCGTTCCTGTCCCCGCCAGGGGGGGGAGGGGCGCCCGTCTGGGGAGGGGAGAAACCCAAAAATGCCAAATTTTACCCCAAAAATTCTCCAAAATTTTACCCCAAAAATCCCAAAATTTACCCCAAAAATTCCCAAAATTTTACCCCAAAAAGTCCCCAAAATTTTACCCCAAAAATTCCCCAAAATTTTACCCCAAAAATTCCCAAATTTTAACCCAGAAATCCCCAAAATTTTACCCCAAAATTCCCAAATTTTACTACAAAAATTCCACAAATTTTACCCCAAAAATTTTCAAATTTTACCCCAAAAAAATTCCCAAAATTTTACCCCCAAAATTCCCCAAATTTTCATCCAAAAATTCCCCAAAGTTTTACCCCAAAAAGTCCCAAATTTTACCCCAAAAATTAAAAATTTTACCCCAAAAATTTCCAAATTTTACCCCAAAAATCCCAAATTTTACCCCAAAATTCCCCAAAATTTTACCCCAAAAATTCCCAAATTTTACCCTAAAAATTCCCAAATTTTACCCCCAAAATTCCCAAAAATTTTACCCCAAAAATCCCCCAAATTTTACCCCAAAAATTCACAAATTTTTACCCAAAAAATTTCCAAATTTTACCCCAAAAATTCCCGAATTTTACCCCCAAAATCCCAAAATTTTACACCAAAAATTCCCCAAAGTTTTACCCCAAAAAATCCCCCAAAATTTTACCCCAAAAATTCCCAAATTTTACCCCAAAAATTCCCAAATTTTACCCCAAAAATTCCCAAATTTTACCCCAAAAATTCTCAAATTTTACCCCAAAAATGCCCCAAAATTTTACCCCAAAAATTCCCCAAATTTTACCCCCAAAATTCCCAAATTTTCCCCCAAAAATTCCCAAATTTTACCCAAAAACTTCCCAAATTTGACCCCAAAAAATCCCAAATTTTACCCCAAAAATCCCAAATTTTACCCCAAAAATCCCAAATTTTACCTCAAAAATTCACAAATTTTACCCCAAAAATTCCCCAATTTTAACCCAGAAATTCCCAAAATTTTACCCCAAAAATTCCCCAAATTTTACCCCAAAAATTCCCAAAATTTTATCCCACAAATTCCCCAAAATTTTACCCCAAAAATCCCAAAATTTTACCCCCAAAAATCCCAAAATTTTACCCCCAAAAATCCCCAAATTTTACCCCAAAAATTCCCCAAATTTTCAATGAAAATTCCCCAAATTTTCATCCAAAAATTAAAAATTTTCCCCCCAAAAATCCCAAATTTTACCCCAAAAATTCCCAACTTTTACCCCAAAAATTCACAAATTTTACCCCAAAAATTCCCCAAAGTTTTACCCCAAAATTTCCCCAAATTTTCAACAAAAATTCCCCAAATTTTCATCCAAAAATTCCCAAATTTTACCCCAAAAATTCCCCAAATTTTACCCCCCAAATCCCAAATTTTACTCCAAAAATTCCCAAATTTGACCTCAAAAATTCCCATTTTTCTCCCAAAATTCCCATTTTCTCCCCAAACCCCCAAATTTCCTCCAAAAATTTCCATTTTCCCCAAAAATTGACCCAAAACTCCCATTTTCCCCCCAAAATCCCCCAATTTTCCCCCAAAATTCCAATTTTTCTTCCCCAAATTCTCAAATTTCCCCCAATTTTCCCAAAATTACCATTTTTTTCTCCCAAAATTCCCATTTTCCCCAAAAAATCCCATTTTCTCCAAAAATTCCCCAAATTTTCACTCAAAATTCCCATTTTCCCCGAAATTCTTATTTTTTGACTCCAAAATTCCCATTTTTAACCCAAAATTTCCATTTTTTCTCCCAAAATTCCCAATTTTTCTCCCCAAACCCCCAAATTTCCCCCCAAAATTCCCATTTTCCTCAAAAAATTCATCCAAAATTCCCATTTTCCCCAAAAATTCCCATTTTCCCCAAAATTCCCAAAATTTTCCCTCAAAATTCCCATTTTCCCCAAAATTCCCATTTTTTCTCCCAAAATTCCCATTTTTCTCCCAAAATTCCAATTTTTACCCCAAAATTCCCATTTTTACCCCCAAAATTCCCATTTTTTGATTCCAAAATTCCCATTTTTCCCCCAAAATTCCCATTTTTTCCACAAAAACTCCAATTTTTTCTCCCAAAATTCCCATTTTTACCCCAAAATTCCAATTTTTGCCCCAAAATTCCTATTTCCCCCCAAAATTACCATTTTTCTTCCCAAAATTCCCATTTTCCCCAAAAATTCCCATTTTCCCCAAAATTCCCAAAATTTTCCCTCAAAATTCCCATTTTCTCCCAAAATTCCCATTTTTTCTCCAAAAATTCCCATTTTTTCCCCCCAAATTTCCCATTTTTTCTCCCAAAACTCCCATTTTTTCCCCCAAAATTCCCATTTTCCCCCAAGATCCCGTTTTTTCCAAAAAATCCAAAAACTTTCCCTCAAAATTCCCATTTTCCCTCAAAATTCCCTTTTTTCTCCCAAAATTCCAATGTGTCTTCCCAAAATTCCCATTTTCCCCCCAAAATTCCCTTTTTTTTCCCCAAAAATTCCCATTTTTTCCCCCAAAATTCCCATTTTTATCCCCAAATTCCCAATTATCCCCCTCAAAATTCCCATTTTCCCCCAAAAATCTCATTTTTCTCCCAATATTCCAAAATTTTCCCGAAAATTTCCATCCAAAATTCCCATTTTTCCCCCCAAATTCCCATTTTTTCCCCCAAAATTCCCATTTTTTCCCCCAAAATCCCCAAATTTCCCCCAATTTTCCCAAAATTCCATTTTTTTTACCCGAAAAGCTCCAATCCGGGAGGTCCCTGAGGGGTCCGGGCCCGGAGGGACTCGGGGAGAGGCCCTGCCTGGGAAAAGCCAAAATTTGGGAATTTTAACCCAAAATTCCAACCAAAATTCCACCAAATCCAACAAAAACCCAAAATTTGGGAAAAAACAAAAAAAAATTGGGAAAAAAACCCCAAAAATTTGGGAAAAATAAAAAAAAATTCAGCCAAAAAAAACAAAATTTTGAAGAAAAAATTTCCAATTTTTGGGAATTTTAACCCAAAATTCAAACCAAAATTCCCTCAAATCCAACAAAAATCCAAAATTTGGGAAAAAACACAAAAATTTTGGAGAAAAATTTTAAAAAATTGGGAAAAAACAAAAAAATCAGACAAAAAAATTAAAAATTTGGGGAAAAAAATCCCCAAATTTGGGAATTTTAACCCAAAATTCCAACAAAAATTCCCTCAAATCCAACAAAAATCCGAAATTTGGGAAAAACAAAAAAAAGTTGCCGAAATAAAGAAAAAATTTGGGGAAAACCCCAAAAAGTTCAGACAAATAAAAAATCAAAATTTTGGGGAAAAAGAATCCCAAAAATTGGGAATTTTAACCCAAATTTCCAACAAAAATTCCCTCAAATACAACAAAAATCTGAAATTTGGGAAAAAAACCAAAAAATTTGGGGAAAAAATTAAAAAATTTGGCAAAAACCCAAAAAAATTTAGATAAAGAAAATAAAAATTTTGAGGAAAAAAATTCCAAAAATTGGGAATTTTGACACAAAATTCCAACAAAAATTCCATCAAATCCAACAAAAATCTGAAATTTGGGGAAAAACCCAAAAATTTGGGGAAAAAAAGAAAAAAATTTGGGGAAAACAAAAAAAAAATCAGCCAAAAAAAATCAAAATTTTGAGGAAAAATATTCCAAATTTTGGGAATTTTATCCTAAAATTCCAACAAAAATTTCCTCAAATCCACCAAAAATCTGAAATTTGGGGAAAAAAATCAAAAAAATTTGGGGAAAAAAAGAAAAAATTTGGGGAAACTCAAAAAAAATCAGACAAAAAAAATCAAAATTTTTGGAAAAAAAATCCCAAATTTTGGGAATTTTAACCCAAAAATCCAACAAAAATCTGAAATTTGGGAAAAAACCAAAAAAATTTGGGGAAAAACTAAAAAAATTTGGGGAAAACCCCCAAAAAATTCAGACAAAAAAATCAAAATTTTGGGGAAAAAATCCCAAATTTTGGGAATTTTCACCTAAAATTCCAAAGGAAATTCCCTCAAATCCAATAAAAAATCCCAAAATTTGGGAAAAAAATGCAAAAATTTGGAGAAAAACAAGAAAAAAATCGGTGAAAATCAAAAAAAATTCAGCCAAAAAAAAATCAAAATTTTGGAGGAAAAAATCCCAAAATTTGGAGAAAATTCTTTAATGTTTTGGGTAAAAAATAGAAAAATTTGGGAGAAAAAATTCTAAGAAAATTTGAGGTAGAAAATACAAAAACTTGGAAAAATAATCCCAAAATTTTGGGTAAAAATTACATAAATTTGGGAAAAAAACCCCAAAAATTTTGAAGAAAAACCACAAAATTTTCGGTAAAAAACCCCAAAATTTTGGGGGGGAAAATGTCAATAATTTGGTGGGAAACCATAAAATTTTGAGTAAAAAATAAAAAAAAATTGGAAAAAAACTCATAAAAATTTCCGTAAAAAATTTAAAAATTTGGGAAAAAAACCTGAAATTTTGGGTAAAAATTACAAAATTTTGAAGGGAAAAATCTCTGAAGATTTTGGGGGAAAAAACCACAAAATTTTTGAAAAAAAGTCACGAATATTTGGGAAAAAAATACAAAAATTTGAGGAAAAACCTCCAACGTTTTTAGGAAAAAAATACAAAAATTTGGGAAAAAAAAACCCCAAAATTTTGGGTAAAAAAATATAAAATTTTGGGTAAAAAACAGCCGAAATGTGGGAAAATCCCAACATTTTTGGGAAAAAAACCCACAAAATTTTAGCTAAAAACGTACAAAAATTTAGGAGAAAACTAAAAAATTTTGGGGAAAAAAACCCCCAAAATTTGGTAAAAAATCCCTCAAATTTTGGGTTAAAAAATCCCCGAAATTTTGTATCAAAAATGCAAAAAATTTGGGTAAAAAAACCCACAAAATTTTGGCAAAAAAAGAACAAAAATTTGGGAAAAAAAACCCCAAAAATTTTGGGTAAAAAATCCAGAAAAGTTTGGGAAAAAAAAATTACAAAAATTGGGGTAAGAAATACAAAAATTTTGGAAAAAAACCCCAAAAAATTTTGGGAAAAATCCCCAAATTTTGGTAAAAATTAAAAATTCCCCAAATCAAACCGGAATTATCCCAAAAAATCCCAAATTTCCCCAAAATCGCGGCAAAAACCGCGAAAAACGCGGGAAAACCGCCCAAAATTCCCGCCAAATCCCCCGGCCAAGCCACGCCCCTCACACAAACCACGCCCCTTTGGCTAAGCCACGCCCCTTTTACTCACGCCTCTCGCCATTGGCCGATCCGCTGCGGAGGGCGGGGCAAGGGGCGGAGCGATCTCGCCTGGCGCTCCGCTAAGGGGGCGGAAACCGCGGTCAGCAAGCCACGCCCACCTCCTTTAAACCACGCCCACTTTGCCTAAAAAACCCCATTTAGCGCCCCAAAAATCGCTGTTAAACCACGCCCACCGCCTTTAGGCCACGCCCACCACCCCTCCCCCCCTTTTAAACCCCTTTTTGCCCCTCCCCCACCCCTCAGGGACCCTCCCGGGGGCTCCCCCGGCACGCACCGAGCCGGAGAACTCTGCGCGCCGCCATTTTGGGAACGGCAGGAAGTGACGTCAGCACGCACGCGGCGCGCAGGGCTGAGTCTCCTAATCGCCGCCATGTTGTACGGAAAACCTCTAAGCGCCGCCATTTTGTGACCAAACTTCTCTCTGTCGCAGGGCGCCGCCATATTGTACGGAAAGGAAGCGGAAGCGCCGCCATTTTGAAGCTGAGGCGATTTAAAACCTGTTTTTTTTGCTTTTCCGGAGTTTAAAATATTTTTTATTTTAAATTTTGGGGTTTCCCACCCTTTTTTTACTTCAGTTTTAAAAGTTAATTTTATTCTTAGACATTTTTAGATTTTTCCTCTTTAATTTTCAGATTTTGTAACTTTTTTCTTTCTGTTTTGGGGATTTTTAAGGGTTTTTTGGGTTTTTTTTAATTCGAAGGTTTTAAGGGATTTATTTTCTACACTTTGAGGCTTTTATAAGACATTGTTTTAAAATATTAGACTTTAAAATATTTTTTAAAATTTTAAGACTTTTTATTGCTTTCTTATACAATTAGATTATTTTTAAG
Source organism: Taeniopygia guttata (assembly GCF_048771995.1). Classification (NCBI taxonomy): domain Eukaryota; kingdom Metazoa; phylum Chordata; class Aves; order Passeriformes; family Estrildidae; genus Taeniopygia; species Taeniopygia guttata. Next base: position 812,952 of record NC_133061.1, read on the forward strand.
GGATTTTTTTTTGTATCTGGGACTCCTTTAGGGATTTTTAAATTTATTTTTTGACTTTTTCACCTTGTGGAATTTGATTCCTTTTAGGGCTTTATTTTCATTTTATGACTTTTAAATCATTTTTTTGTGGAGTTTGAGACATTTTTCGATATTTCTTTTTTTTAACCCTATTTTACATCTTTTATTTTTTAATTTGTGGCTTTTTACGACTTTCCTTTAAATTTTAAGCCTTTTTAGACCTGGTTTTTTTTTAATTTAATTATTTTCGGGTTTCTTTTTATGTCTGTCCCCACAACCGCGTCTCCACCGCTTGTACGGAATTAATTTTCCCCTCACGGCCGCAATTTTGGGCAATTTTCTAAAAAATCCTGAGATTTTGGGTGTTTTAAATGAAATTTTTATTATTTTTTATCCCTTTTTAGTCTATTTTTACAGCAAATCCTCGTTCTGCTCACTGCGCATGCGCAGCCGCCATTTTGTACAGCAAAACCGTCATTGTCACTTTTACGCATGCGCGGCCGCCATGTTGTACGGCAAAACCGCTGCGTGCCGCCATTTTGAGCAGCAACCTGGCGGCCGCCATTTTGTACGGCAAGCCCGTCGTCACCGCGCATGCGCCGCCGCCATTTTGTACGGCAAAACCACCCGCGCGCCGCCATTTTGTAGAACGCTCGACTGTTTGCTGCACGCCGCCATTTTGCTACGGCGTCTCCCAGCGGCCAAAATACCCCAAACCCACCCAAAATTCCCCTAAAATAATGAGTCTGGGGTCTCGTTTCGCGCGTTTTTTATTTTTGGGGTGGTCCCCACCCCCCCTCAGCCCAGCGTGTCCTTCCAGGGTCTTTTTGGGGGTTCTGAGGGCGCCGTTTTGGGGGGGTTGAGGGGGTTTTGGGCGAAGGTTTGGCGGAGCGGACCTGGAAAAATATAAAAAAAATTGAAATTTTGGGAGGGGTCGCTGAGGGATTTTTGGGGTTTTTTGGGGGTGTTTTTGGGGGTTTTTGGTCACCTTTGGCCGCCAGCTGGAGGTGGTTCCTGAGGCGCCACTGACGCCGCTCGGCCTCGTGCGTGGCCTGGGCCTCGCGCCACTCTGGAAATTTTGGGGAGGGGGAACCCCAAAATCACTCTGGGGGTCCCAAAAATGGGTCAGGGGGTCCCAAAATTGGGTTGGGGGTACAAAAATTGGGTTGGGGGGTCCCAAAATACCCATAAATCCACCCAAAATTGGCTAAATCCAGCCCAAAATAGCCAAAACTAACTAAAAATACCCGAATCTACCCCAAAATTCCTCAATTTCTCCTTAAATTTCTGAAAATTCCCCAAAACCCCCAAAATTTTCCCCACAAAATCCCCTAAATTCCCCCAAAATCCTGAATTTTCCCAAAAATCCCCAAGATATCCCAAAAATCCCCCCAAATTTTCTCTAAAATCCCCCAAAATTCCATAAAATCCCCCCAAAAAATCTCAAAATTCCAATTTTTCTCTAAAATTCCTCCATTTTCCCGTAAAAACCCCAAAATCCCCAAAAGTTTTCCCAAAATTTTTAAAATCATGAATCATTTCCCAAAAATCCCGAATTTTCCCAAAATTTTCCCAAAAATCCCCAAAATCCCCAAGATTTCCCCAAAAATCCCCCCAATTTTCTCTAAAAATCCCCCAAAATTCCATATAATCCCCCCAAAAAACTCTCAAAATTCCCCCAAATTTTCTCCAAAATTCCTCAATTTTCCTGTAAAATCCCCAAAAATTTTCCCAAAATTTTCAAAATCATGAATCATTTCCCAAAATTCACCAAATTTACCCAGATTTCCTTCAAAACCTCCAAAATTCACCCCAAAATCCCCAATTTCCCCAAGGTCTCTAAATTCCCCAAATTTCCCCAAAATCTCCCAAAAAATCCCACCAAAATCTCTCTAAAAACTCCCAAAATTCTTCATTCTCCCACAAATTTACTCCATTTTAACCCAAAATTCCAAAATTCCTCCAAAATTCCCAGAAATTCCCCAATTTTCCAAAAATCTCCTCAAAAACCTCTAAAATTCCACAAAATGCCCTCAAAATTCACCCCAAAATCCCCAAATTTCTCTAAAATTATCATTCCCCAAAATTCCCCACAATTCCCCAAAATCTCCCAAAAAATCCCTCCAAAAACCCATAAAATTTCATAAAACTCCCCCAAAATTTCACAATTCTCCCCAAAAACTCCCAAAATTCCCCCCAAAAAGTCTCAATTTCACCCCAAAATGCCAAGAATTCCCCAAAATTCCACAAAACTCTAAAAAAATCCCCAAATCTTTCCAAAATCTCCCCAAAAATGCCCCCCAAACTCTCAAAATACCAAAAAATCCTCCCAAAATTCCCCATTTCCCCAAAATTTTTCTAAATTCCCCCAAATTTCCCCAGTAAATTTCCCAAATCCTCCAAAATTCCCCCAATTTCCCCGAAATTCTCCCAAAATCTCACAAAACCCAAAACCCCTCAAAATTTCATAAAATCCCCCAAAATTCCCCCTAAAAACTTCCAAAATTTCCCCCAAATCTCTCAATTTTCCCAAAATTTCCAAAATCCCCCCAAAATCCCTCATTTTTCCCGAAATTTCCCAAATCCCCCCAAAATTCCTGAATTTTCCCCAAATTTCTGCAAAACCCCCCCAAATTCTCCAAAATTCCCAAATTTTTCTGAAAATCTCCCCAAAAATCCCCCAAAACTCCATAAAAACCCCCAAAACCCTCAAGTCCGCCCAAACCACCCCAAATTCCCCCAAACTTTCCCTAAATGAACCCCAAATTACCCAAAATTTAAGAAAATCTCCCCAAAAATCCCCCCAAAACTCCATAAAATCGCCTCCAAAAAAACCCCAAAATTCTTCCAAAACCCCTTAAAATTCCAAAAAAATCCCCCCAAAACCACCCAAAATTCCTCCAAATTTTTGCCAAAATTCCTCAATTCTATCCCAAAATACCAAAATTTTTCCAAAAATCTCCAAAATCCTCCGAAAATTCTTCAATTTTCCCCAAAATCCCCAAAGTTCCCCCAAAAAATCCCTGCAAAAAACCTGTCAAAATTCAAGAATATCCCCCCAAATTTCCCCCCAAAACCCCCAAATTTCCCCCAAAACCCCCCAAATTCTTCAATTCTCCCTCTAAACTTCCCAAAATCCCCAAAATTTTCCCAAAATCCCCGAAATTCCCCCCAAAAATGCCCAAATTTCCCCTCCCTCACCTTTCCTCAGCTGCTGCAGGATTCCCGCCTTGGCTTGGGGGGCGTGGCCGGGGGGCGTGGCCTGACCCGGAGTGGGCGTGGCCTGTCCGGAAGTGGGCGTGGCTTTAACCGAAGGGGGCGGGGCCACGCCCAATTTGGCGCGAAGGGCGGGGACTCGCAGCAGCCCCGTCTGCAATAGGCTGAAGCTGTTCGACGTCAGCCAATAGGTGAACACCGCCTGAAAGGAGCAGCCAATCAGAGGCCGAGAAGTGCCAAGAGTGGGCGGGGCTTCGCGGCAAACCAGGAAGTGGGGAAAAAAGTGGTAAAAATCACAAATTTTGGGGAATTTTTTGGGTTTTTTTGGAAATTTGCAATTTCCTTTTTGGAAAGTTTAGGATTTTCAGGAAAATTCCTCATTTTTTTTTTTAAATTCACAAATTTTTTTGAGGGGAAAATTACCTAAATTTTATTTTCTGCAATTTCAAAATCTTGAAAAAAAATTCCTGAACTTCTGTAAAAAATGTTTAAATTTTAAGAATTTCAAAGATTTTGGTAAAAATTGCAGATTTTTAATGGAAATTTCCGAAGTTTTTAACAAAAATTCCAGGATTTTGGAAAAAAATTCCTGATTTTTTTTGAAAGTCCCAAAATTCATTTGATAATTTCAAAACCTGTAGTCAAATCCCTGAATTTTTTAAAATTTTCAAGATTTTAAAAAATACCTGAGGTTTTGTGAAAGTTTCAAATTGTCTTCTGAAAATCTTAGAATTTTAGTAAAAAAATTCCTGAATATTTTTTGAAAATTCCAGATTTTTAGGTAAATTTTGGGATTTTGGAGAAAAATTCCTGATTTTTATTTAAGAATTCCCAAATTTTTTTGGAAATTCCCAAATTTTATGGGGGAAATTTCAGGATTTTGAGAAAGATCCCAAAATTTTTAAACGAAATTACAATTTTTTTTTCTGTGATTAGGCAAGATTTTGGGGGAAAATCACGAAATTTTTTAGAAAATTCCCAAATTTCTAGGGAAATGTCATTATTTTGAGACAAAAATTCCTGAATTTTTTTGTAATTTACAAATTTGGTGGGAAAATTTCACATTTTTGGAGAAAATTCTGAATTTTTAAAGGAATTTACCAGATTTTGATGAAATTTCTAAGAAAATTTCCCAAGTCTTGAAGAAAATTTTGGATTTTTTAACAGAATTCTCAAGTTTTTTGGGAAATGTCACGATTTTTTGGAAAAATACCTGATTTTTAAAGAAATTCCAATTTTGGGGGGAAATTCTGGGATTTTGGAGAAAATGTCAAAAATTTTTCTGAGATTCCGAATTCTTTTTTGAAATTTCAAGATTTGAGAAAAAATTTCCTAGATTATTTTAATTCCCAAATTTTTCTGAAAAACTCCAGAAATTTGGGCAAAATTTTGATTTTTTTTAATTTCCAGAAAACTTAATGAAATTTCTGAGTAAATTTTAAAAGATTTTAAGAAGAATTCACACATTTTGGAGAAATTTCCTGGATTTTGTGAAATATTCCTAATGCTTAAAAGAATTCCCAAACCTTCGAGAAAAATTCCAGAATTTTGGGCAAAATACTAAATTTTTTTTTGATATCTCCAAATTTTGATGGAATTTCAGATAAATATTCCAAATTTTTTTTAATTCCCAAATCCAGAAAAAAATTTGAATTTTTACAGAATTCCAAAATTTTTCAGGAAATTTAAAGGCCTTACAAAAAAAATACCTAAAATTTTTGAGGAAACTCCCAAATTTTTAAGGAAAAATTCCAGCATTTCGGTCAAAACCCTGAATTTCTTTATGAAATTCTGGAATTTTTTTTGGGACACTTTCAAGACTTTGTGGGAAAAAAATCACAATTTTTTAGGAAATTCCAGAACTTTTAGGGAGGAAATTTCTGGATTGGTGAAAATTCACAAATTTTGGCGGGAAATATGTAAATGAAGGGGCGTGGCCACTGGAAATGAAGGCGGGACCAATTTAAATTGGCCACTCCCACTTTCTTAAAGTGACCACACACATTTTCAATGGCCACGCCCCTTCTTAAAGTGACCACGCCTCTTTTTTAAGTGACCACGCCCCCTTTTAAAGTGACCACGCCCCTTTTTAAAGTGGCCCCGCCCACTTTTGAACAAGCCCCGCCCCCAACTCACCGTGGGGAAATGGAGGATGAAGGGGAGGAAGAAAAGTGGGAGGAGCCTCAGGATTTGACGGACAGGCCCCGCCCCCGGCGCCGACACGCCCGTCTCCGCACCCAGCTGCCAAAAAAAAAATTCAAATTAGCCACGCCCCTCATTTGCATAAAGATTCCCCGCCCCTTTTGCACTTTAATTCCCTTTAAAACCATCAAAATTAGGAATTTCTAACTAAAATTTAGGATTTTTACACTCTGAAATTTCAATTTTTTGTTTCCATAAAATTCCACTAAAATTTTCTTTAATATCCCAAAATTCCCACTAAAAATGCAAAATTTCCCCACAGAAATTCCAATTTTTGGACCAAAAATCCCGATGTTGCCCCCTCAAAAATCCTATTTTTCCCTGAAAATTCCAATTTCTCCAAAAATTTTTCTTTTTCCACAAAATTCCAGAGTTTTCCTGAAAAATTACCAATTTTCCCTTAAAAACTCTCATTTTTCCATTTCAAAACTTCATTTCCCCCAAAATCCTCAAAATTATGACTTTTTAACCAAAATTCTAAAATTTTACCTCAAAATTTCAAAATTTTCCACAAAATTACACCAGAATTCCCTTTTCTACCCCAAAATTCCCATTTCCCCATAATTGCAAATTTTCCCCCCAAAAATTCCCATTTTTTTTGCGAAATATCCCAAATTTCCCCCCCAAAAATTTAATTTACTCTCTCAAAATTCCAATTAATCATTGAAAAATCTCATTTTTTCACTCAAAATTCTAATTTTTAGGTCAAATCCCATTTTTTCACCAAAATTCCCATTTTCCCCCCAAAAAATTCTCTTTTCCTTTAAGAAATTAAATTTTCCCCCTCTAAAGTCTCTCATTTTCCCCCTAAAATCCCTATTTTTCCTCCTAAAATTTCATTTTTCTTCCTCAAAGCTGTTTTTTACACAAAATTCCCATTTTTTTCCCCCAAATCCCATTTTCCCAAAAAATCCTTATTTTTCCTTAAAAATTTTCCATTTTTATCCCCTAAAAATTCAATTTTTCACTCTAAAATCCACATTTTTTGCTCTAAAATCCGCATTTTTTGCTCTAAAACCTCAATTTTTTCACCTAAAATCTTCATTTTTTCACCTAAAAAATCCATTTTTTTTCCCCCAAATCCCATTTTTTTTGCCCAAAATCGCCTTTTTTCACCCCAAACCTCGAGCACGAGCCAGGTGGAGGCTGTGACCAGCACGGGCAGGACAGAAATCCCCATTTCCCCTGAAAATCCCCATTTTTCCTCCTAAAAACTCCACTTTTTCACCTAAAATCTCCATTTTTCCACCCAAAATTCCCATTTTTTTCCCAAATCCCATTTTCCCCAAAAATCCTCATTTTTGCCTTAAAAATTTTTTATTTTATCCCTTAAAAAATTCAATTTTTTTCTCTAAAATCCACATTTTTTGCTCTAAAATCCTCATTTTTACTCCTAAAAACTCAATTTTTTCACCCAAAATTCCCATTTTTACCCCAAATCCCATTTTCCCCAAAAATCCTCATTTTTACCTCAAAAATCTTCCATTTTATCCCTCAAAAAATCCAACTTTTTGCTCTAAAATCTCCATTTTTTCACCTAAAATCCTCATTTTTTCACCTAAAAACTCCATTTTTTTTTTCCCAAATCCCATTTTTTTTGCCCAAAATCGCCTTTTTTCACCCCAAACCTCGAGCACGAGCCAGGTGGAGGCTGTGACCAGCACGGGCAGGACACAAATCCCCGTTTCCTCCTAAAACCCCATTTCTCCTCATAAAAACTCCACTTTTTCACCTAAAATCTCCATTTTTTCACCAAAAATTCCCATTTTTATCCAAAATCAAATTTTCCCAAAAATCCTCATTTTGCCTTAAAAATTTTCCATTTTATCCCTTAAAAAATTCAATTTTTTGCTCTAAAATCTCCATTTTTTCACCTAAAATCTTCATTTTTTCACCTAAAAACTCCATTTTTCCACCCAAAATTCCAATTTTTTTCCCAAATCCCATTTCCCCCAAAAATCCTTATTTTGCCCTAAAAATTTTCCATTTTATCCCTTAAAAAATTAATTTTTTTGCTCCAAAATCTGCATTTTTTGCTCTAAAATCTCCATTTTTTCACCTAAAATCTCCATTTTTTCACCCAAAATTCCCATTTTTTTTCCAAATCCCATTTTCTCCAAAAATCCTCATTTTGCCTTAAAAATTTTCCATTTTATCCCTTAAAAAATTCAATTTTTTTGCTCTGAAATCCGCATTTTTTGCTCTAAAATCTCCATTTTTTCACCTAAAATCCTCATTTTTTCACCTAAAAACTCCATTTTTTTTTCCCCAAATCCCATTTTTTTTTCCCAAAATCGCCTTTTTTCACCCCAAACCTTGAGCACGAGCCAGGTGGAGGCTTTGACCAGCACGGGCAGGACAAAAGTCCCTGTTTTCCCCTAAAACCCCATTTTTCCTCCTAAAAACTCCACTTTTTAACCTAAAATCTCCATTTTTCCACCCAAAATTCCCATTTTTTTCCAAAATCCCATTTTCCCCAAAAATCCTCATTTTTGCCTTAAAATTTTACCATTTTTTCCCTAAAAATTCAATTTTTTGCTCTAAAATCTGCATTTTTTGCTCTAAAATCCCCATTTTTCCTCCTAAAAACTCCATTTTTTCACCCAAAATTCCCATTTTTTATCACAAATCCGATTTCCCCAAAAACCCTTTTTTTGCCTTTAAAATTTTCCATTTTATCCCTTAAAAAATTCAATTTTTTGCTTTAAAATCCACGTTTTTTGCTCTAAAATCCTCATTTTTTGCTCTAAAATCTTCATTTTTTCACCTAAAAACCTCATTTTTTTTTTCCCAAATCCCATTTTTTTTTCCCAAAATCGCCTTTTTTCACCCCAAACCTCGAGCACGAGCCAGGTGGAGGCTGTGACCAGCACGGGCAGGACGTAGAAGGGGTCGGGAGCGGCCAAATCCGGGAACCAGCCCAGTCCGCCCCGGAGCAGCCCCGGCACCGGCGCCGCCGCCATCCCCTGAAGCGCCAGGAAAAACGACACAAACAGAGGGGTCTGCGACCCCAATTATGCATTAATTAATAGCTATTAATTAGGAAATAATTAGGAATTAATTAGGGAGAGTTTGGGATTTTTTACGGAATTTTTTTCTGATTTTTTGGGGTTTTTTTCTGATTTTTTTCTGATTTTTTCACTATTTTTTCAGGATTTTTTTTCCTGATTTTTAAGTAAGATTAATTAAGAATTAATTAAGAATTAAAAAGTAATTAATTCAGAAACTGTAAAGGGAATTTAAGGATTTTTTATGGAATATTTTTCTGATTTTTTTTCTTAATTTTTTTTGCATTTTTCCTAATTTTTCTAGTAGTTTTTCAGATTTTTCAAGCAAACCTAATTATTGATAATAAAATAATTACCAATTAAATAGAAAACAATTAGGAAATAATCTCAGAATTCTAGTGATTTTTTTACGGATTTGTTTCTTATTTTTTACGATTTTTTACGATTTTTTTACTATTTTTTCCAATATTTTCTGATTTTTTCCGCTATTTTCCTCTGATTTTTCCCTTATTTTTTAAAGGATTTTTTAACTGATTTTTTATGATTATTTCCCATTTTTTTCCAGATTTTTTTCTGAAATTTTCCTGATCTTATTTGTAATTTTCCAAATTTTTAAATATTTTTGTTTTATTTTCAGGGAAATTTTAAGAGGATTTTTTTACACTTCAGAAATTCCCAAATGTACCCAAAAATCAGGAAAAAAAATCTAGAAAATTTTTTTAAGAATTTTTAAAATTTTTTGCTAAATTTTGATGAAAATTTCCAATTTTTTCACCAAATTTTCACACAAATTTTAACCCAAATCCCCCAAATTTTCCCAGACTGATCCGGGAACTTTTCCCAAAATATTTTGGGAATTTTTTGGGGGTTTTTCCCAAATTTTTGATGTTTCCAAACCTGCACGAGGGGCACCAGGAATCCTCGGAGGGGATTGACGTCGTGGCGCCGCTGGTACGAAACAAGTTCCGAGTAAGCCACGGCCACTGAGGGGTTAAAAAGGGGCGTGGTCAGTCCCGGAAGTGTGATTAAGCCACGCCCACCTCGGACAAGCCACACCCAAAAAAATTTGGGTGAAAAAACAAAAAAATTGGGTAAAAAATGGCAAAAATTTAAATGGGGCGAGGGCGCTTTAAGAATAAGCCACGCCCACCAACACCAAGCCACGCCCCTTTATTCCATTTTTGTCCATTTTTGTGCATTTTTTTCACCTTTTCCATGAAAATTTTGTGTCCCACCCCCGAAATTAAAAATTTCAAAGGCCACGCCCACAAATAAACAAACCACGCCCCAATCCTTTAGCCACGCCCCCTAATTTTCATATTTAGGTGTTTTTAACCAAATTAAAACATTTTTTATTCAAATTTTGCCACCATGTTTTAAATTTTGGGACCACGCCCACAACCCTTAAGCCACACCCCCTTATCTTTATTTTTAATCCCATTTTTTTGTTATTTTAACCCAAAATTTTCACCCAAATTTGGCCTCCCACCCCCAAAATCTCAGAAATTTTAGGCCACGCCCACAACACTTAAGCCACGCCCCCTTAATCCCATTTTTATTGATTTTATTCCCATTTTTTGTATTTTAACCAAATTTTTTCACCTTTTTTCACCCAAATTTCGCCTCCTACCCCCAAAATCTCACAAATTTTAGGCCACGCCCACAAGCCTTAAGCCACGCCCTTTAACTAAATTTTTATTGATTTTAATCCCATTTATTTTTATTTTAACCCCATTTTTTCACCTTTTTTCACCCAAATTTTGCCTCCCAACCCCAAAATCTCACAAATTTTAGGCCACGCCCAAATTTTTAAGCCACGCCCCCTTAGCCCCATTTTTATTCATTTTAATCCCATTTTAATGGATTTTAACACCATTTTTGCGCGTTTTAGCCCCATTTTTTCACCTTTTTTCACCCAAATTTTGCTGCTCACCCCCAAAATCCACCCAAAACGCCCCAAATCTGGTGGCCACGCCCACCTTGGTTGGGGTCTGACCCCCGTCGGGCCTCGGCCACGCGCTGGGAGAGGCGCTGGAGCTGCGGGATGTGTTGGGAGAGTCGGGCGGCTTCGCGCTGTCCACGCAGCACCAGGGGCAGCAAAAGGATCCGGGCCCCCACTGTACCTAAAAAAGGAAAAAAACCCCAAAATTCATCAAAATTCCAAAAATTTGGGGTGAAACGCAAAAAACCCCGTGAAAATCGGTGAAAAAATGAGGGAATTAAGCAAAAAAATGTGGGAGTTTCAGGGTAAAATTCAGATTTTTTAACTCTGTTTTATCACAAAAATCGTCTTTTTTTTTGATTTCTGAATTCTTCTCTAATTCTCCTCAAATTCACAAATTTTATCTGTAAATCTTCCCAAAATTCCAAGTTTTTCTTTAAAATCCCAAATTTTAAAGACATTTTCCCAATTTTCCCTCAAATTTCCCCAATTTTTCCTCAAATTACTCCCTAAATCCCAGTATTTCCACCCAAATATCCAAATTTCCCCCAAAACTCACAAATTTTCCCCCAAAATGCTCAAATTCCCTCCCTAAATTCCAATATTTTCACCCAAATATCCAAATTTCCCCCAAAACTCACAAATTTTCTCCCAAAATGCTCAAATTCCCTCGCTAAAGCCCAAATATCCAAATTTCCCCCAAAACTCACAAATTTTCCCCCAAAATGCTCAAATTTCTCTCGCTAAATTCCAATTTTCCCCCTCAAAATCCCAATTTCCTTCAAAAGCCACAAATTTTCCCCTAAAATATAAAATTTTCTCATTAAAATCCAAAATTTTCCCCCAAAATTCCAAATATTCTGTGAAAACGTCCCCAAAATCCCCAAATTTCCCCCAAAATGCCAAATTCCCTCCCTAAAATCCAATTTCTCTCCCCAAATATCCACATTTCCCACAAAAACCTGTTTTTTTGCCCAAAACCCCAAATTTCCCCCACAAAATCTCAAATTTCCTCCTTAATTCCCAATTTTTCCCCTCAAAACCCCAAATTCCCTTCGAAAACCCACAAATCTTCCCCTAAAATCCCAAATTTCCCTCCAAAATCCCAATTTTCCCCCATAAAATCTCAAATTTTCCCCAAAACTCCCAAATTTTACCCTAAAAATCCAAAGTTCCCCTTGAAAAAACCAAAAAATTTCACCTGAAACCTCAAATTTTACTCAAAAAATCCAAAATTTCCCCTTAAAATCCAAAATTTCCCCCCAAAATCCCAATTGTCCCCCAAATACCCAAATTTTGCCCCAAAACCCAAATTTTTGCCCAAAACCCCCAAATTTCCCCCCAAAATCCCAATTTCCCCATAAAATCTCAAATTTTTCTCCAAAACAAACCCCAATTTTCCTCCAAACTTTCAAATTTTCCCCAAAACCCCCAAATTTCACCCAAAAGATCCTAAATTTCCCTTTAAAATCCTAAATTTCCCCATAAAATCGAAAAATTTCCCCCAAAATTCCAAATATTCAGTTAAAACATCCCCAGAACTCTCAAATTTCCACCAAAACAACCAAAATTCACCCCAAAAATCCAAATTTTTCCCTGAAAAATCATAAATTTTTCAGCTAAAACTGCAATTTTCAACCAAAAAAGCTAAAATTTTCCCTGAAAAATCACAATTTTTTCTCCTGAAACACCAAAATTCCCCTTAAAACCCCCAAAATTTTCCTTAAAAACCCAAATTTTCCCCCAAAATCCCAATTTTCCCCATAAATTCTGAAATTTTCTCCCAAAATCCCAAATTTTCCTCCATAACCCCCAAAAATCCCAATTACCCCCATAAAACTTTAAATTTTCTTCCAAACTTCCAAAATAATCAAAAATTTTCCCTGAAAAATCACAAGTTTTTCCCTGAAACCCCAAAAACTCCCAAATTTTCCTCTAAAAATCCCAATTTACCCTGGAAAACCCCAGATTTTTTCACATAAATCCTGAATTTATCACAAAATCACCCAAATTGCCCTTAAAAATCCAAAATTTCACCTTAAAAATCTAAAAATTCTCTCCAAAATCTCAATATTTTCCTGCAAAACCCCAGATTTTTTAACATAAATCCTGAATTTATCACAAAATCACCAAATTGCTCTTAAAAATCCAAATTTTCCACTTAAAAATCTAAAATTTCCCTCCAAAATCTCAATATTTCCCTGAAAAAAATGAGATTTTTTTCACATAAATCCTGAATTTATCACAAAATCACCCAAATTGCCCTCAAAAATCCAAATTTTCCCATTAAAAATCCAAAATTTCCCTCTAAAATCTCAATATTTCCCTGCAAAACCCCAGATTTTTTCACATAAATCCTGAATTTATCACAAAATCACCCAAATTGCCCTTAAAAATCCAAATTTTCCCTCCAAAATCTCAATATTTCCCTGCAAAACATCAGATTTTTCCACATAAATCCTGAATTTATCACAAAATCACCCAAATTGCCCTTAAAAATCCAAATTTTCCCTTTAAAAATCCAAAATTTCCCTCCAAAATCTCAATATTTCCCTGAAAAACCCCAGATTTTTTCACATAAATCCTGAATTTATCAAAAAATCACCCAAATTGCCCTTAAAAATCCAAATTTTCACTTAAAAATCCAAAATTTTCCTCCAAAATCTCAATATTTCCCTGAAAAAAACCAGATTTTTTCACATAAATCCTGAATTTATCACAAAATCACCCAAATTGCCCTCAAAAATCCAAATTTTCCCATTAAAAATCTAAAATTTCTCTTCAAAATCTCAATATTTCTCTGTAAAACCCCAGATTTTTTTACATAAATCCTGAATTTATCACAAAATCACCCAAATTGCCCTTAAAAATCCAAAATTTTCCCTTAAAAATCTAAAATTTCTCTCCAAAATCTCAATATTTCCCTGCAAAACCTCAGATTTTTTCACATAAATCCTGAATTTATCACAAAATCACTCAAATTGCCCTTAAAAATCTAAATTTTCCACTTAAAAATCTAAAATTTCCCTCCAAAATCTCAATATTTCCCTGCAAAACCCCAAATTTTTCCACATAAAACCTGAATTTATCACAAAATCACCCAAATTGCTCTTAAAAATCCAAATTTTCCACTTAAAAATCCAAAATTTCCCTCCAAAATCTCAATATTTCCCTGAAAAACCCCAAATTTTTTCACATAAATCCTGAATTTATCACAAAATCACCCAAATTGCCCTTAAAAATCTAAAATTTCCACTTAAAAATCCAAAATTTCCCTCCAAAATCTCAATTTACCCTGAAAAACCCCAGATTTTTTCACATAAATCCTGAATTTATCACAAAATCATCCAAATTGCCCTTAAAAATCCAAATTTTCCACTTAAAAATCCAAAATTTCTCTCAAAAATCCCAATTTACCCTGAAAAACCCCAGATTTTTTCACATAAATCCTGAATTTATCAAAAAATCACCAAAATTGCCCTTAAAAATCCCAAATTTCTCCTTAAAATTCTAAAATTTCTCTCCAAAATCTCAATATTTCCCTGCAAAACCCCAGATTTTTTCACATAAATCCTGAATTTATCAAAAAATCACTAAAATTGCCCTTAAAAATCAAAAATTTCACCTTAAAAATCCAAAATTTCCCTCCAAAATCTCAATATTTTCCTGCAAAACCCCAGATTTTTTCACATAAATCCTGAATTTATCACAAAATCACCAAAATTGCCCTTAAAAATCTAAATTTTCCCCTTAAAAATCTAAAATTTCCCCTTAAAAATCCGAAATTTCCACTTAAAAATCCAAAATTTCCCTCCAAAATCTCAATATTTCCCTGAAAAAACCCAGATTTTTCCACATAAATCCTGATTTTTTCCCAAAAAAACCCAAATTTTCCCCAAATTTTGGCTCACCTGTGGCGATTGCGCCCCACCAGGGCAGCCCCAGGTCCAGGTGAAGAAATTCCAGAAGGTTCTGGATCATTCCAACGGGGCTGGAACCCCCCAGGCCCAGTTCCTCCAATCGGGGCTCCCCCAAATTTGGGGAATTTCCCAAAATTTCCGCCGGTTCTGGAATTTCTGGAGGGGTCGGGGGTGGAGGCTGAGGGAAAAAAATGGGGTTAAAAAAGAAAAAATTGTGAAATTTATAGCAAAAAAATGAAAAATTTGATGTAAAATCAACCACCAAATGAAATTATAAATCAAAATTTATTTTATCAAAATTGCAATAATTATTGCAAAATTCAACTCAAAAAAATGCAGAATTAAAAACAACCAAAATTGGAACCAAAATTTGATTTCAAAATCAATATTTGACTAAAAGTTCCCAATTTAAACAAAACCCTCAATATTTAACTCAAAATAAATAAATTATGAAAAAACACACAAAATTTGACCCAAATTCTCTCAATTTAACTAAAACTCCAAAAATTTGACACAAAACCCCAAAATTTCCCCCAAAACCCCCAAATTTCCCTCAAAAATCCCAGATTTTTTTTCCCAAAATTTCCATTTTTATCCCCAAATCACATTTTTTCTCCTCAAATTCCCAATTATCCCCCCAAAATTCCCATTTTCTCCCAAAATTCCCATTTCCCCCAAAAATCGAATTTTTCTCCAAATATTTCAAAATTTTCCCCAAAATTTCTCCGCAAATTCCCATTTTTCTCCAAAATTCCAATTTTCCCACAAAATTCCCATTTCCCCCCCTAAAATCACCATTTCCCCCACCAAAATTCCCCTCTAAATTCCCAATTTTTCCCCAAAATTCCCAAATTTTACCCCAAAAATTCCCATTTCCCCCAAAATTCCCATTTTTTGATGTCAAAATTCCCCTTTTTCTCCCAAAATTCCCATTTTCCCAAAAAAATTAATCCAAAATTAAGAATTAAAAACTCCCAAAATTGGAAGCAAAATTTGATTTCAAAATCAAGATTTGACCAAAAGTTCCCAATTTAAAGAAAATTACCAGTATTTAACTCAAAATAAATAAAGAAAACAACAAATTTTGACCCAAATTCCCTCAATTTAGCTAAAACTAATAAAATTTGACCAGAGACTCAAGAAATTTGACCCAAAAACCAAAATTTGACCCAAAAATCCCCCAAATTTCCCCCAAAACCCCCAAATTCCCCCCAAAAAACCCAATTTTGCCCCAAATTTCCCCTCAAAAAAACAATTTCCCCCAAATTTTCCCCACAACCCCCAAATTTCTCCTGAATTACCCTCAAATTTCCCACAAAACACCCAAATTTCCTTTAAGTTTCCCTCCCCAAACCCCAATTTAGCTCCAAATTCACCTCAAAACCAAAAATTTTCCCCACAACCCCCAAGATTCCTCCAAATTTTTCCCAAAAACCAAAAATTTTCCCTCAAATTTCCTTCAAATTACCCCCAAAATCCCAAATTATCCCCCAAAAAACTCAATTTCCCCCCAAAACCCCCAATTTCCCCCAAATACCTCAAAATTCCCCTCAAAATTCCCCCCAAATTTCCCCCAAATCCCTCAAATGTTCTCCGAATTTCCCCAAAATCCCCAAATTCCCCCTCAAAAAACCTGAATTTTGCCCCCAAAACCTCCAATTTTCCTCCAAAAGTCTCAAATTTCCCCAAATTTCCCCCCAAAACCCCCGAAATCCTCAAATTTCTCCCCTAAATATCAAATTTCCCCCCAAAACCCCCAAATTTCCCTCAAATATTCCCCAAAACCCCAATTTTCCCTCAAATTTCCCCAAATTAACCCCAATTTTCCCTAAAAACTCTAAATTTTCCCCCAAAACCCCCAAACTTTCCCCCAAACCCCTCAAATTTTCTCCGAATTTCCCCCAAAATCCCCAAATTCCCCCTCAAAAAACTGAATTTTCCCCCAAAACCTCCAATTTTCCCCCAAAAATCTCAAATTTGCCCAAATTTCCCCCAATACCCCAAATCCCCCCAAATCCCCAAATTTCCCCCCAAAAAACCCGATTTTCCCCCAAATTGCCCCCAAAATACCCCAAATTTCCCTAAAATTTCTCCCCAAAACCCCCAACTTTTTCTCAATTTTCCCCAAAAACCCCAAATTCCCCCCGAATTTTCCCTAAATTTCCCCCCAAACCCTTCAAATTTTCCCCAAAAAAACCAATTTCCCCCTAATTTCCCCCCAAACCTCCCGAATTTCCCCAAAATTTCCCTCAAACCCCCCAAAATTCACCCCAAAAAACCCAAATTCCCTCAAAACACCCAATTTCCCTCCAAATTTCCCCCAAGTCCCCCTCAAAACCCCCGAATTTCCCTCAAATATTCCCCAAAACCCCAATTTTTCCTCAAATTTCCCCAAATTCACCCCAAATTTCCCCCAAAAACTCTAAATTTTCCCCCAAAACCCCCAAATTGTGCTCCAAAAACCCCAATTTTCCCTCAAATTTCCCCCAAATCACAATATTCCCCCAAAAAAACCTCAACTTCCCCAAAATTTCCCTCCAAACCCCCCAAATTTCCCTCAATTTCTCCCCAAATCCCCCAAATTTCTCCCAAATTCACCCCAAATTTTCCCCCAAAACCTTTAAATTCCCCCTCAAAAAAAGATTTTCCCCCAAATTGTCTCCAAAATACCCCAAATTTCCCTAAAATTTCCCCCAAAACCCCCAACTTTTTCTCAATTTTCCCCCCAAACTCCAAATTCCCCCCCAAATTTCCCCCCAAATCCCTCAAATTTTCCCCCAAAACCCCAATTTCCCTCAAATTTCCCCCCAAACCTCCCAAATTTCCTAAAAATTTCCCCCAAACCCCCCAAATTCACCCCAAAAAACCCAAATTCCCCCAAAACACCCGATTTCCCTCCAAATTTCTCTCAAATCCTCCCCAAAACCCCCAATTTCCCCCCCAAAACCCCCAAATTTCCCACAACTCCCCCAAATTCACCCCAAATTTTCCCCAAAACTCAAAATTTTCCCCCAATCCCCCAAATTATGCTCCAAAAAACCCCAAATTTCCCTCAAATTTCCCCCCAAATCCCAATATTCCCCCAAAATAACCTCAACTTCCCCAAAATTTCCCTCCAAACCCCCCAAATTTCCCTAAAATTTCTCCCCAAATCCCCCAAATTTCCACCAAACCCCCCCAAATTCACCCCAAAATCTTCCCCCAAAACCTGCAAATTCTCCCCAAAAAAACAGATTTTTCCCAAATTGCCCCCAAAATACCCCAAATTTCCCTAAAATTTCTCCCCAAAACCCCCAACTTTTTCTCAATTTTCCCCAAAAACCCCAAATTCCCCCCGAATTTTCCCTAAATTTCCCCCCAAACCCTTCAAATTTTCCCCAAAACCCCAATTTCCCCCTAATTTCCCCCCAAACCTCCAAATTCCCCCCAAACACCCCAAATTTCCACAAAATTTCCCTCAAACCCCCCAAATTCACCCCAAAAAACCCAAAATTCCCCCAAAACACCCAATTTCCCTCCAAATTTCCCTCAAATCCCCCCCAAAACCCCCGAATTTCCCTCGAAAATTCCCCAAAACCCCCAATTTTCCCTCAATCCCCCCAAATTCACCCAAATTTCCCCCCAAAACTCCAAATTTTCCCCAAAACCCCCCAAATTTTGCTCCAAAAAACCCCAATTTTCCCTCAAATTTCCCCCCAAACCCCAATATTCCTCCAAAAAAACCTCAACTTCCCCAAAATTTCCCTCCAAACCCCCAAATTTCCCTAAAATTTCTCCCCAAATTCCCCAATTTTCCCCCAAACCCCCAAATTCACCCCAAATTATCCCCCAAAACCTGCAAATTTCCGCCCCCAAAAAACCCGATTTTCCCCCAAACTGCCCCCAAAATACCCCAAATTTCCCTAAAATTTCCCCCCAAAACCCCCAACTTTTTCTCAATTTTCCCCAAAAACCCCAAATTCCCCCCAAATTTTTCCTAAATTTCTCCCTAAAACCTTCAAATTTTCCCCCAAAACCCCAATTTCCCCCTAATTTCCCCCCAAACCTCCCAATTTCCCCCAAACCCCCAAAATTTCCCCAAAATTTCCCCCAAACCCCCCAAATTCACCCCAAAAAAACCCAAATTCCCCAAAAAAACCCCAATTTCCCTCCAAATTTCCCCCAAATCCCCCTTAAAACCCCCGAATTTCCCTCAAATTTCTCCTCAAAACCCCCAATTTCCCCCCCAAAACCCCCAAATTTCACTCAATCCCCCCAAATTCACCCCAAATTTCCCTCAATCCCCCCAAATCCACCCCAAATTTCCCCCAAAAATCCCAATTTTTTTCCAAATTTTACCAAATTTCCCCAATTTAACCCCCTCACCTGCCCTGCGCCGGTCGCCGCTCCCCTCACGGCCGAAGCTCCGCAGCCCCACACGGGACCCCGACACCTCTGCAAGGGAAAAAAAACCCTTTGACGTCATAACCACCCCTGAAACAACCCAAAAAAATAAAAATAAAATTTAAAAAAGCTTTTTTAGCTCACCTGAACCCTCAGGGCGCAAATCAGCGGCCGCAGCCGCGGGGCCGCCGCCGCCATCATGGCGGCCTGAGGGGAGGGAGAAGAAGGGCGGGGCTTAGCGCTGAAGGGGCGTGCCCGCCAAAACCGCGCAAGCTGATTGGTTAATGAGAACTAGCGCATGCGCTCTGTTGTAAAAAGCGTGCCGCGCCATTTTGCTTAAGGGCAAACCTCACTAAGGCGTGGCCAAAAAGGGGAAAGGCGGGAATTCAGGCCAATAAATCCACCAATAGAAAAGCTGCTTGTGTTGGCGCATGCGCTATGAGGGTGAAGCGCGCAAAGCGCCATGGTAAGTAAGGGCAAAAAAGTGCGGGCATGACGTCACATAAGTGAAGCCACGCCCACTTCTCCCCCTCAGGCCGCGCCGCCATTTTGGATCCGCCGCCGCTTCCCTGAGGTAAAAACGAAATTTGAGGGGTTTAAAAAACACCAAAAAACCCAAAAATCACCCCAAAAATCCTCCCAAAAGCGAGGGGGGGTTGAGGGGCGCAGCACCCTGAAACTCGTCTGGAGATTCCATCCAAAATTCCCCCGAATTTGGGCTCCAAACGCGGTTTGTATTTCGTATTATCTGAATCGAGTTGGAAAAAAATCCCCAAAAATCAAAAGAATTTTCCCCGAATTTTCTCTTTTTTTGCCCCCAGGTGATGGCAGACCCTCCCAAAGACACCACAGATTTGGGGTCTCTGCAGGTGAGCCCCCCTAAAATCCCAAAAACCCCAAAAAATTCCCCAAAAATCCCCTCAAGTCTACCCAAAATCTCAAAAAAAATCCCCCAAATCCCCTCAAATCCCCCCAAAATCCCTTCAAATACCCTCAAATATCCCTAAAATCTCCGAAATTTGTCCCATTTTTTCCCCAAATTTCCCAAAATCCTCCAAATTTTCCCCCAAATCCTCCAAAATTCCTGAATTTTCCCCAAATTCCCCAAAATTGTCATACAAATCCCCCGAATTTTCCCCAAATTTCCCCCTCAAATCCCCCAAAATTTTTGAATTTCCCCCAAAATTACCCAAAATCTCCTAAATTTCTCAAATTTCTTCCTCAAATCACCAAAATTGGTCCCAAATCCTCCAAATCTCCCAAATTTGTCCTAAATTTTCCCAAATCCACCAAATTTCTCCCTCAAATTCCCCAAATTTCCCAAATTTCTCCTTCAAATTTCCAAAATCTTCCTAAATTTATCCCAAATTTCTTCAAATTCCCCAAATTTCTCTCCAAAATCCCCCCAAATTCCTGAATTTTTCCCCAAATCCGCCAAATTTCTCCCTCATATCCCTCAAATTTGTCCTAAAATTCCCCAAATTTCTTCCTCGAATCTCCCAAAATTCCTGAATTTTCCCTAAATTTCCCAAATTTCTCCCTCAAATTCCCCAAAGTCTCCAAAATTTGTCCCAAATTTCCAAAATTCTGCAAATTTCTCCCTCAAATCTCCCAAAATCCCCTAAATTCCTCCTCAAATTCCCCAAAATTGTCCCAAATTGCCCAAATTTCTCTCTCAAATCCCCCAAAATTCCTGAATTTTTCCAAATCCCCCAAATTTCTCCCTCATATCCCTCAAATTTGTCCTAAATTTCCCCAAATTCCCCAAAATCCCCAAATTTCTCCAAAAGTTCCTCAAATCCCCAAATTTCTCCCTCAAATCTCTCAAAATTCCTCAATTTTCCCCGAATTTCCCAAATTTCTCCCTCAAATTCCCCAAAGTCTCCAAAATTTGTCCCAAATTTCCAAAAATTCTCCAAATTTCTCCCTCCAGTCTCCCAAAATCCGTTAAATCCTCCTCAAATTCCCCAAATTTCTCCCTCAAATTTCCATAATTTTTGAAGTTCCCCCCAAAATTCCCCAAAATCTCCCAAATTTCTCAAATTTCTTCCTCAAATCCCCAAAACCCCCAAATTTCTCCCTCAAATCCCCCAAATTTCCCACATTTCTCCTTCAAATTCCCAAAATTCTCCTAAATTTGACCCAAATTTCCTCAAATTCCCCAAATTTCTCTCCCAAATCCCCCAAAATTCCTGAATTTTTCCAAATCCCCCAAATTTCTCCCTCATATCCCTCAAATTTGTCCTAAAATTCCCCAAATTTCCTCCTCGAATTTCCCAAAATTCCTGAATTTCTCCCAAATTTCCCAAATTTCTCCCTCAAATTCCCCAAAATCTCCAAAATTTGTCCCAAATTTCCAAAATTCTCCAAATTTCTCCCTCAAATCTCCCAAAATCCCTTAAATTCCTCCTCAAATTCCTCAAAATTGTCCCAAATTCCCCAAGTTTCTCCCTCAAATCCCCCAAAATTCCTGAATTTTTCCAAATCCCCCAAATTTCTCCCTCATATCCCTCAAATTTGTCCTAAAATTCCCCAAAATCCCCAAATTTCTCCAAAAGTTCCTCAAATCCCCAAATTTCTTCCTCTAATCTCCCAAAATTCCTGAATTTTCCCCAAATTTCCCCCTCAAATTCCCCAAAGTTTCCAAAATATGTCCCAAATTTCCAAAAATTCTGCAAATTTCTCCCTCAAATCCCAAAATCCCTTAAATTCCTCCTCAAATTCCCCAAAATTGTCCCAAATTGTCCCAAATTTCTCCCTCTAATTCCCCAAATTCTCCCAAATTTGCCCAAATTTCCCAAATTTCCCTTCAGGCTGAGACCTGAGCCCTGAAAACTTCCCCAAAAACCCAAAACCACCCCAAAAATCACCCAAAATCAACCAAATCACCCCAAAAATATCGCAACAAGTAAATCAAAAATCACCCAAAAATTACCCAAAATCACTCAAAAATTACCCCAAAAAAATCACAAAATTGTCCGAAAAAATCCTGTAAAATTACTAAAAAATCCCAGAAAAATACCCAAGAATCACCCAAAAAAATTCCCAAAAAATCCAATTTTAAATCCAACCAAATCTCTTAAAAATCTCCAAAAATTTGTCAAAATTATCCCAAAAAACCCCAAAAAATCTCCCCAAAAAATCCCGAAAAAGCGCCCAAAAAAATCCATAAAATTCGTTTAAAATCCCCAAAAAATCCTGAAAAAACACACAAAAAATCCCCATAAAAATTCTGAAAAAACCCCATAAAATTCCTGAAAAAAATCTCCCAAAATTGGTCAAAAATATCCTGAAAAATCCCGTAAAATTAAAAAAAAAATCCCCAAAAATAATTTTAAAATCTTCAAAAAATCCCATAAAAATCCCAAAAAAACACCCAAAGCGATCTCATAAAAATCCATTTAAAAATCAAAAAAAATCTTCAAAAATCAGCCAAAAAATCCCATTAAAATAACAAAGACACCCCAAAAAATCTCATTAAATCCATTTTGAAATCCCAAAAACATTCAAAAAAAAATCCCCAAAAGTCACCCAAAAAGTCTCACCAAAGTCCCCAAAAATCCCTTTGAAAATCCCAAAATAATCCCCAAAAATCACCCAAAAAATTCCTTAAAATCACTCAAAATTCCTCAAAAAATCCCCCAAAAACACCCCAAAAAATCCCATTAGAATCCCCGAAAACACCTAAAAAAATCCCATAATTTTCCTAAAAAATCCCGTAAAAATCCCCAAGAAGTCTCCCAAAAATCCCATAAAATTCCTAAAAAAATCCCAAAATGCACCCAAAAATCACCCCAAAAATCCCATTAAAAATCCCCAAAAAAAACCCCAAAACCCCATAAAAATCCCCAAAAATCACTGCAAAATCCCATAAAATCACCCAAAATTCCTCAAAAACTCCCATTAAAATTCCCCAAAAAATCCTCAAAAATCTATTTAAAGGACCTTTAAAAATCCCCAAAAATTACCTTTAAAATCCCATAAAATCCATAAAACATCACCAAAATCACCCAAAAATCACCCAAAAAATCCATTTAAAAATCCTTAAAAATCCCCAAAAATCCATTTAAATAACCCTAAAAAAATCCCCAAAAATTACCTTTAAAATCCCATAAAAAGCCTTAAAAACCCCAAAATGACCCAAAAATCACTCAAAAAAACCATTTAAAAATCCTTAAAATCCCCAAAAAATCCATTTAAGTAACCCTAAAAAAATCTCCAAAAACCCCCCAAAAAATCCCATAAAAATCATTAAAAACCCCAAAATCACCCAAAAATCACCCAAAATCCCCCAAAATCCCCCATAATAAAACCATTAAAAAATCTCTAAAAATCACTCAAAAATCCTCAAAAAATCCCATAAAAATCCTTAAAAACCCCAAAAACCCCCCAAA
The DNA here is from genome assembly GCF_048771995.1 of Taeniopygia guttata. NCBI lineage: Eukaryota > Metazoa > Chordata > Aves > Passeriformes > Estrildidae > Taeniopygia > Taeniopygia guttata. The sequence continues at coordinate 836,035 of NC_133061.1, forward strand.
AAATCCTATAAAAATCCTTAAAAATCAAACAAAATCACCCAAAAAATCCATTTAAAAATCCTTAAAAACCCCAAAATCACCTCAAAAATCCCCATAAAATACCCCCAAAATCACCCAAAAATCCCTAAAAATCACTCAAAAATCCTCCAAAAATCCCATAAAACCCCCCAAAAATGCCCCAAAAATCCCTCTAAAAACCACCTAAAATTACATAAATTTTTTTTGCCCAAAATCCCCGTTTTTCACCCCAAATTTCCCTTTTCCCTTTAGGACCTGCTGCGCTGCCCGGCCGAGCCGGAGCCCCAAAACTGCCCCAAAAAACCCCCAAAATCACCCAAAAATCACTCAAAAAAATCAATTTAAAAATCCTTAATAACCACCCCAAAAAATCCCATAAAATTCCTAAAAAATCACCAAAAAATCCCATAAAAATCCCCGAAAAACACCTAAAAAATCCCCAAAAAATCTAAAAAATCCAATAAAAATCCCCAAAATCACCTTAAAATCCCATAAAAATCCTATTAAATTACCCAAAATTCCTCAAAAACTCCCATTAAAATCTCCAAAAAATCCCCAAAAATCCTTTTAAATAACCCTAAAAAATCCCCAAAAATTATCTTTAAAATCCCATAAAATCCATAAAAAATCACCAAAATCACCCAAAAATCACCCAAAAAATCCATTTTAAAATCCTTAAAAACCCCGAAAAAAATCACCCAAAAATCCCAGAAAAGTATCTAAAAAAAGCATCTAAAAATAAAAAAAATCTCATAAAATATCCCCAAAAATCCTACTGAAAATACCCAAAAATTACCAGAAAATCCCGCCTAAATCCCAAAAAAATCCCCAAAAAATCCCATAAAATCACCCAAAAATCCCCAAAAATTAATAGAAAATCACCCAAAAAATCCCATAAAATTGGGTAAAAATTTCCAAAAAATCTCCAGAAATCACCCAAAAAATCCCCATAAAATTGCAAAAAATTTACAAAAAAACCCCATAAAAATCCCCAAAAAATCCCTAAAACCCCCAAAAAATCCCTAAAAAATCCTCAAAAAACGTCTAAAAACCCCCATAAAAATCCCAAAAAAAACCCTGAAAAATTCTCATAGAAATACCCAAAAATCCATTTAAAAATGCCTAAAAATCCTGTTAAATTAAAAAAAAATCCTCAAAAAATCTCCAAAAATCACCAAAAATCCCCCAAAATATCTCATAAAAAAATCCCTAAAAATCCCCCAAAAATCACCCAAAAAATCGCTCAAAATACCTAAAAAACTCCCATTAAAATCCCCAAAAAATCCCCAAAAATCCATTTAAATAACCCTAAAAAATCCCCAAAAATTACCTTTAAAATCCCATAAAATCCATAAAAAATCACCAAAATCACCCAAAATCCCCCAAAATATCCCCTAAAAAAACAATAAAAAATCCCTAAAAATCACTCAAAAATCCTCAAAAAATCCCATAAAACCCCCCCAAATTCACCTCGAAATCAATCAAAAAATAACCCAAAAATCACCCCAAAAATCCCCATAAAATTCCTAAAAAATCCCCCAAAATCACCAAAAAATCCCCAAAAATCATCTCAAATTCACGCCAAGAATCACAAAACATAACTCAAAAATCACCATAAAAATCCTTAAAAATGCCAAAAAAAAAATCACCCAAAAAATCCCAGAAAAGTACCTAAAAAAATCACCTAAAAATAAAAACCATAAAATTCTTTAAAAATCCCCAAAAATCCTTCAAAAAATCCCGTAAAAATCCTAAAAAATGTCCAAAAATCACCCAAAAAATCACTGTAAAATACCCTCAAAACCACCCAAAAAATCCCTAAAAATCACTCAAAAATCCTCAAAAAATCCCCCAAAACCCCCCAAAAACCCCTTAAAAATCCCTCTAAAAATCACCTAAAATTCTCTATATTTTTTTTTTGCCCAAAATCCCCGTTTTTCACCCCAAATTTCTCTTTTCCCATCAGGCCCTGCGCGCTGCCCTGCAGGGGGCGCTGCTTCGCTCCCCGGCCCAGCCGGAGTCCCAAAACTGCCTAAAAAACCCCAAAATCACCCAAAAATCATCCCAAAAAATCCATTTAAAAATCCTTAAAAACCCCTAAATCCCCCAAAAAATCACCCAAAAAATCACCCAAAAAAATCCCAGAAAAATCCCAGAAAAATCCAAAAATCACCCAAAAATTACCAAAAAAATCCATTTAAAAATCCTTAAAAACCCCAAAATCACCCATAAAATCAATTTAAAAATCCTTAAAAACCCCAAAATCACCCAAAAAATCCATTTAAAAATCCTTAAAAACCCCAAAATCCACCCAAAAAATCCATTTAAAAATCCTTAAAAATTCCCAAAAATCCCCGTAAAATACCCTCAAAATCACTCAAAAAATCTCTAAAAATCACTAAAAAATCCCATAAAATCCCTCAAAAACCCCCCAAAAAAACTCCAAAAATCCCTCCAAAAATCACCTAAAAATTACATTTTTTTATTTTTGCCTAAAATCTGCTTTTTTTACCCCAAATTTCATTTCCCGTCAGGCCCTGCGCGCGGCCCTGCAGGGGGCGCTGATTCGCTCCCCGGCCCAACCGGAACCGCCCGAGCTGGAGCCGCTGCTGCGACTTCCGCTTCCGCCCGACCGGAAACTGCGGCTGCTGCCGGGCCGGAAGCTGCTCCGGGACAACCTGGCCTGGGTGAGTGGGCGCCGCCATCTTACCGCACTTCCGGCGGAACTTCCGGGGGAAGTTCCTGGGGATTTAATGGGGTTTTAATCCGGGTTTTTAGGGGTTTTTAAGGGGGTTTTATTCGGAATTTTTGGGGGGTTTTAGGGATTTTTTGGGGTTCTTTTAGGGATTTTTTTTGGGGTTTTTAGGGATTTTTTAGGAATTTTTTTCTGGATTTTTTTGGGGGTTTTTAGGGATTTTTTAGGAATTTTTTTCTGGATTTTTTGGGGTTTTTTAGGGATTTTTTTGGGATTTTTTGGCAATTTTTGGGCGATTTTTTAGGAGATTTTTTAGGAATTTTTTTTTGCATTTATAGGGATTTTTATGGGATTTTTTATGGATTTCTTTCTGAATTTTGGGGCATTTTTTACGATTTTTGGATTTTTTTTTTAATTTTTTGGGAATTTTTTGGGATTATTTTCGGGATTTTTTAGGATATTTTTCGTAGATTTTTGAGGAGTTTTTGGGAACTTTGGGGGATTTTTTGGGGATTTATTTTGGATTTTTATGGGATTTTTTATGATTTTTTGGGGGGATTTTTTGCAGACTTTTTAGGAATTTTTTGGTAGATTTTTGAGGAGTTTTTGGGAGTTTTGGGGTTTTTTGTAGGATTTTTTTGGGGATTTTTAGGGATTTTTTATGGAATTTTTTGGGGATTTTGGGGGATTTTTTAGGGATGTTTTCCTGATTGTTTAGGGATTTTTTTCTGAATTTTTTGGCATTTTTTACGATTTTTTTGTATTTTTTTTTAATTTTTTGGGACATTTTGGGGATTCTTTTTGTGAGTTTTGGGGAATTTTTTGGTAGATTTTTGAGGAGATTTTGGGAATTTTGGGGGATTTTTTTAGGATTTTTTTGGGGCGATTTTATTGATTTTTTTGGCAATTTTTTGGAATATCTTTAGAAATTTCACGTATATTTTTTTTAGTAATTCTACATTTTTTTATAACTCTAAAACTTGAATTTTTTTTGTCATTTATTTTATTGCCATTTTCCCCCATTTTAACCCATTTTTAACCAAATTTTCCTGTATTTTCCCACTATTCCCACCAAAAATCTTTTAAAATTCCAAAAATTCCCAAAATTCCTTCAAAACCCCCAAATTTTCCCCAAAACCCCCTTTAAACTTTTCACCTTTTCGCTGCTTTTTCCCCTTTTTAAATCACATTTTTTGACGGATTTTTGCCATTTTTCGACGGATTTTCGCCAAATTTTCACCGATTTTCCCCAAATTTTTTTTGGGATTGGCTAAAATTCCGGAATTTTCTCTTTTCCCAGAATCCCGAGGGGGTCCCCCACGGATTGGAGCAGCTGAGGACGGCGCTGAACATTCTGGAAAAATACGGTCGGAACCTGCTGAGCCCGCGCCCGCCCCGGCACTGGAGGGGGGTCCGGTTCGGCAATCCCGTCTTCAGATCCACCGTCGGGGCCATCCAGGTCGGAATTCCCGGAAAATTCCCACATTTCCCCACATTCCCGAAAATTACCTTTTTCTCCACAAAAAATCCGCTTTTTTCCCCAAAAAAATCGGCGTTTTTTGGCCAAAAATTCGATTTTTTTGGCCAAAAATTCGATTTTTTTGGACAAAAATTAGGGGTTTTTTAGGCCAAAAGTTCGATTTTTCTTAGGCCAAAAATTCAATTTTTTTTTAGCCAAAAATTTGATTTTTTTTAGGCCAAAAATTCAATTTTTTTAGGCCAAAAATTCGATTTTTTTGGGCCAAAAATTCGAGTTTTTTTGGCTAAAAATTTGATTTTTTTGTGTTTTTTTGATTTTTTTTTTATTTTTTTGATTTTTTTTGATTTATTTGCGCTTTTTTGCCCCGAAAATCCGCCGAAAATTTTCCTGGAAAAATAAAAATAATTAGGAAAAAAATTGAATTTTTTTTCCCAAAATCTGCCTTTTTTCCCCCAAAAAATTCCATTTTGTTCCCCCCAAAAAATCCATTTTTTTACCCAAAAAAAAATAGATTTTTTTGCCCAAAACTTCGACTTTTTGCCCCTAAAATTTGCATTTTTCTCCCTCCCTCCCAGTCCCTCCCAGTCCCTCCCAGTTCCTCCCAGTCCCCTCCCAGTACAAACCAGTAACCCCAAACCCCAAACCTCCTCCCAGTATAAACCAGTATAAAACCAGTATAAACCAGTATAAAAAATCCCCATTTTCCCCATTTTTCTTCCATTTTATCCCATTTTTAACCCTTTAACTCCCTCCCACCACCCCCAAACCCCCTCCCAGTCCCTCCCAGTACAAACCAGTAACGCCAAACTCCCTCCCAGTATAAACCAGTAACCCCAAACCCCATCCCAGTATAAACCAGTATAAACCAGTATAAAAAATCCCCATTTTCCCCCATTTTCCCCCATTTTCCCCCATTTTTAACCCTTTAACTCCCTCTCAGTGCCCCCAAACCCCCTCCCAGTTCATCCCAGTACAAACCAGTAACCCCAAACCCCAAACCAGTATAAACCAGTCCAAACCAGTACAAACCAGTATAAAAAATCGCTAATTTCCGCCATTTTCCCCGATTTTTAACCCTTTAACTCCTTCCCAGTGCCCCCAAACCCCCTCCCAGTCCCTCCCAGTCCCCTCCCAGTTCATCCCAGTCCCAAACCAGTATAAACCAGTAACCCCAAACCCCCTCCCAGTATAAACCAGTATAAAACCAGTATAAACCAGTATAAAAAATCCCTAATTTCTGCCATTTCTCCCCATTTTCCCCCATTTTTAACCCTTTAACTCCCTCCCACCACCCCCAAACCCCCTCCCAGTCCCCTCCCAGTACAAACCAGTAACCCCAAACCCCCTCCCACCCCAAACCAGTACAAACCAGTATAAAACCAGTATAAACCAGTATAAACCAGTATAAAAAAATCCCCATTTTCCCCATTTTTCCCCCATTTTTAACCCTTTATCTCCCTCCCTACACCCCAAAATCACCTCCCAGTCCCCTCCCAGTATAAACCAGTAACCCCCAATGTCCTCCCAGTATAAACCAGTATAAAACCAGTATAAACCAGTACAAACCAGTATAAACCAGTATAAAAAAAATCCGAATTTCTTATTTTTCTCCCCATTTTCCCCCATTTTTAACCCTTTAACTCCCTCCAAACACCCCCAAACTCCCTCCCAGTCCCCTCCCAGTACAAACCAGTAACCCCAAACCCCCTCCCAGCCCAAACCAGTACAAACCAGTATAAAACCAGTATAAACCAGTATAAACCAGTATAAACCAGTATAAAACCAGTACAAACCAGTATAAAAAAATCCCCATTTTCCCCATTTTTCTCCCATTTTATCCCATTTTTAACCCTTTAACTCCCTCCCAGTGCCCCCAAACCCCTTCCCAGTTCATCCCAGTCCCTCCCAGTCCCCTCCCAGTATAAACCAGTAACCCCAAACCCATTCCCAGTACAAACCAGTAACCCCAAACCCATTCCCAGTACAAACCAGTAACCCCAAACCCATTCCCAGTACAAACCAGTAACCCCAAACCCATTCCCAGTACAAACCAGTAACCCCAAACCCATTCCCAGTACAAACCAGTAACCCCAAACCCCTTCCCAGTACAAACCAGTAACCCCAAACCCATTCCCAGTACAAACCAGTAACCCCAAACCCCCTCCCAGTACAAACCAGTAACCCCAAACCCATTCCCAGTACAAACCAGTAACCCCAAACCCATTCCCAGTACAAACCAGTAACCCCAAACCCATTCCCAGTCCAAACCAGTAACCCCAAACCCCCTCCCAGTACAAACCAGTATAAACCAGTATAAAAAATCCCCATTTTCCCCAATTTTCCCCATTTTCCCCATTTTTAACCCTTTAACTCCCTCCCAGCACCCCCAAACCCCCTCCCAGTCCCTCCCAGTCCCCTCCCAGTATAAACCAGTACAAACCAGTATAAACCAGTAACCCCAACCCCCTCCCAGCCCAAACCAGTACAAACCAGTATAAACCAGTATAAAAAAATCCCCATTTTCCCCATTTTCTTCCATTTTATCCCATTTTTAACCCTTTAACTCCCTCCAGACACTCCAAAACCCCTTCCCAGTTCATCCCAGTTTGTCCCAGTTCCCTCCCAGTATAAACCAGTACAAACCAGTAACCCCAAACCCCAAACCAGTACAAACCAGTATAAACCAGTATAAAAAACCGCCATTTTCCCCCATTTTTCCCCATTTTTTCCCCATTTTTAACCCTTTAGCTCCCTCCAAACACCCCCAAACCCCCTCCCAGTCCCTCCCAGTCCCCTCCCAGTCCCCTCCCAGTACAAACCAGTAACCCCAAACCCCATCCCAGTATAAACCAGTACAAACCAGTACAAACCAGTACCCCCCACAGGGCGGCCGGGAGGTGCTGAAGCTTTTGGGGTACACGGAGGAGTCGGGGGAGGGGCTGAGCTTCCCTCCCCCCCCCCCACGGGCCCCTCCCCCCGCTGGTGGCGGCCGTCACCGCCGACGTCCTGGTGCTGCGCGCCGAGCTGGACCGCCTCTTACTGGTTTGTACTGGTTTGTACTGGTTTGTACTGGGAGGGGGTTGGGGGTTACTGGTTTGTACTGGGAGGGAACTGGGAGGGACTGGGAGGGGGTTTGGGGGTGGTGGGAGGGAGTTAAAGGGTTAAAAATGGCAGGAAAACGCAAAAATTGGGATTTTTTTATACTGGTTTATACTGGTTTTATACTGGTTTATACTGGTTTGTACTGGTTTGGGGTTTGGGGTTACTGGTTTGTACTGGGAGGGGACTGGGAGGGACTAGGAGGGACTGGGAGGGAGTTAAAGGGTTAAAAATGGGGAAAAAAATGGGGAAAAATGGGGAAAATGGGGATTTTTTATACTGGTTTATACTGGTTTTATACTGGTTTGTACTGGTTTGGACTGGGAGGGGACTGGGAGGGACTGGGAAGGGGTTTGGGGGTGGTGGGAGGGAGTTAAAGGGTTAAAAATGGGGGAAAAATGGGGAAAAATTGGGAATTTTTTACTGGTTTATACTGGTTTGAACTGGTTTATACTGGTCTGTACTGGTTTATACTGGTTTAACTGGTTTATACTGGTTTGAACTGGTTTTTCTCTGCCCCACCAGAACCAGCACCCCAACCCCCATTTCTTCACCGAGATCTTACTGGGAGAGGATGAGGTGAGACTGGTTTGTACTGGTTTATACTGGTTTGAACTGGTTTATACTGGTTTTTAATGGTTTTAACTGGTTTATACTGGGAGGGCACTGGGAGGGCACTGGGAGGGGATTGGGAGTTACTGGTTTATACTGGGAGGGTCCAAACTGGTCCATACTGGTCCATACTGGTTTATACTGGTCCATACTGGTCCATACTGGTCCATACTGGTCCATACTGGTTTATACTGGTCCATACTGGTCCATACTGGTTTATACTGGTCCATACTGGTCCATACTGGTCCATACTGGTCCATACTGGTTTATACTGGTCCATACTGGTTTATACTGGTCCATACTGGTCCATACTGGTTTATACTGGTCCATACTGGTCCATACTGGTTTATACTGGTCCATACTGGTCCATACTGGTCCATACTGGTTTATACTGGTCCATACTGGTCTATACTGGTCCATACTGGTCCATACTGGTCCATACTGGTCCATACTGGTTTATACTGGTTTATACTGGTTGTTACTGGTCTGAACTGGTCTATACTGGTCCATACTGGTCCATACTGGTCCATACTGGTTTATACTGGTCCATACTGGTCCATACTGGTTTATACTGGTCCATACTGGTTTATACTGGTCCATACTGGTCCATACTGGTTTATACTGGTCCATACTGGTTTATACTGGTTTATACTGGTCCATACTGGTTTCTCTCCCCAGGGGTCGCTGGTTTCGGATGCGCTGCCCCAAATGCACACGGCCGGTAGGGGAAATTCGGGAATTTTGGGGAAATTTGGGAATTTTTGGGAAATTTTGGAAAATTTGGGGGATTTTGGAGAAATTTGGGGGAATTTTGGGAAATTTGGGAATTTTGGGGGAAAAATCAGATTTTTTGGGGGGTAAAAATGGAAATTTTTGGAAAAAAAAGGAAAATTTTTGGAGAAAAAAATGGATTTTTTTTTAAAAAATGGAAATTTTTGGGAAAACTGAACAGTTTTATTGGAGAAAATTGAATTTGGGGGGAAAATTGGAATTTTTGGGGGGTAAAAATGGAAATTTTCAGGATAAAAATTGACATTTTTGGATAAAAAAATTGGAGTTTTTGTTTTAAGAACGGAAATTTTGGGGAAAAATGAGATTTTTTTAGATGAAAAATGAGGGGTTTTATTGGAAAAAATTGGAATTTCTGGGGCAAAAAAAATGGGATTTTTTTGGGGGGAAATGGAAATTTTGTGGGGGAAAAATAATATTTTTGCGAAAAGAAATTGGAATTTTTTTGTAAAAAATGGAAATTTTGGGGGAAAATGAGATTTTTTTGGGGAGGGAAATGACTCATTTTACTGGGAAAAAATGGAATTTTTGGGGGGAAAAAATGGGATTTTTTTGGGGAAAAAAATTGGAGTTTTTGCGAGTAAAAATGGAAATTTTTGGGGAAAAGATTAAATTTTTTTAGGAAAAAATGGGAATTTTTAAAAAAAATTTGAAATTTGGGGGAAAATGAGATTTTTGGGTGGGGAATGAGCAATTTTATTGAAAAAAAATTGAATTTTTGGGGGAAAAAATGGGATTTTTTTGGGAAAAAATGGGATTTTTTTGGGGAAAAAAATGGGGATTTTGGGCAAACTGAATTTTGGGTTAAAAAAAGTGAATTTTGGGTTTTTCAGAGGACGGGGGCTGGACCTGCCGCAGCTGCACCCTGAGGAACCCGACCCCGGCCGTGCTCTGCCGCGCCTGCGAGCGCCCCCGCCTGGCGCCCAGCCCGCAGGTAAATTGGGGCTAAAAATGAAAATTTTGGGCAAAAATTAAATTTTTGGAAAAAAAACCCAAAATTTAAAAAAAAAGAAAAAAATTTACGGTAAAAAAATGGGATTTTTTTGGGAAAAAATGGGATTTTAAGGGGAAAAAAAGGGAATTTTTAAAAAAAAAAAATTGAATTTTTTTGGGGAAAAAATGGGAATTTTCGGGGGAAAAAGGGAATTTTTAGCAGAAATTTGAATTTTTTTTGGGGAAAAAATGGGGATTTTGGGGAGAAAAAAATAGGGATTTGGGGGAAAAATTGGATTTTTGGGGGGGAAAATTGGAATTTTGAGGGAAAACCTGTAATTTGGGGGAAAAAAACCGGATTTTGGGGGAAAAATGGGATTTTTAGGTAAAAAATGGGGGTTTTTGGTGGGGAAAAATGGGGATTTTTTAAAGAAAAAATTTTTTTTTACTCATAAAATGGAAATTTTGTGGGAAAATGGGAATTTTTAGAAAAACCTGGAATTTGGGTAAAACATGGAATTTTGGGGGGAAAATGGGGATTTTGGGGACAAACCGTCCCCGGCCGTGCTCTGCTGCACCTGGCACCCAACTTGCAGGTACCGGGGAAAATTCGGGGCTAAAAATTAAAATTTTGGGCAAAAATTAAATTTTTGGAAAAAAACCCCAAAATTTAAAAAAAAAGAAAAAAATTTACGGTGAAAAACTGGGATTTGTAGGGGAAAAATGGGGATTTTAAGGGGAAAAAAAGGGATTTTTTTGAAAAAAATTTGAATTTTTTTGGGGAAAAAATGGGAGTTTTCGGAGGGAAAATGGGCATTTTTAGTAGAAAATTAAATTTCTTTTTGGGGGAAATGGGGATTTTTGGGAAAATGAGGATTTTGGAGGGAAAAAATCGGGATTTGGGGGAAAAATTTGGAATTTTTGGGGCAAAAATGGGGATTTGGGAAAAAATGAGGTTTTTTTTAAAAGAAAATGGGGATTTGGGGGAAAATTGGGAATTTTGGAGGGAAATGGGGATTTTGAGGGGGAAATTGGGATTTTTTGGAAAATTTGTGAATTTTTTCAGGGAAAATGGAAATTTTGAGACAAAATCTGAAATTTGGGGGAAAAATGGGGATTTTTAGGGGAAAAATTGGGATTTTAAGGGAAAAAAAAGGGATTTTTTGGAAAAAAAATTTGAATTTTTTTGGGTAGAAAATGGGAGTTTTTGGAGGTAAAAGGAATTTTCAGGAGAAATTTGAAATTTGTTTTGGGGGAAAAATGGGGATTTTGGGGAAAATGGGGATTTTGGGGGAAAAATGGGGATTTTCGGGGAAAAAATGGGGATTTGGGAAAAAATGAGATTTTTTTTAAGAAAATGGATTTTGGAGAAAAATGGGAATTTTTTCGGGGAAAATGGGAATTTTGAGAAAAAAAATGGAATTTGGGGGAAAATGGGGATTTTTGGGGCAAAAATTTGTATTTTAAAGGGAAAAAAGGGATTTTTTTGGAAAAAATTTTGAATTTTTTGGGTAAAAAATGGGAGTTTTTGGAGGGAAAATGGGAATTTTTAGCAGAAATTTGAAATTTCTTTTGGGAAAAAATCGGAAGTTTGGGGAAAAATGGGGATTTTTGGGGGGAAAATGCGGGTTTTGGGGAAAATTGGGAATTTTGAGGGGAAATACGGCAAATTTGGGGGGAAATATTGGAATTTTGGGGAAAAATAGGAATTTTGGGGAAAAATAGGAATTTTTGGGGAAAATGTGTGAATTTTTTCAGGGAAAATGCTCATTTTGAGAAAAAACCTGGAATTTCGGGAAAAATGGGGATTTTTGGGGGAAAAATTGGGGATTTTAGGGGGAAAAACGGGATTTTTTTGAAAAAAATTTGAAATTTTTTGGGGATTTTTAGGAGAAATTTGAGATTTCTTTTGGAGGAAAATGGGGATTTGGGGGAAATTGGGAATTTTTTGGGGCAAAAGTGGGGATTTGGGAAAAAATGAGATTTCTTTTAAGAAAATGGGGGTTTTGGGGAAAATTGGGAATTTTTTCGGGGAAAATGTGAATTTGAGAAAAAAACTGGAATTTGGGGAAAAATGGGGATTTTTGGGGAAAAAAAGGGGATTTTTGGGGAAAAATTGGGATTTTTAGGAAAAAAAAAGGGATTTTTTTTGAAAAAAAATTGAATTTTTTGGGTAAAAAATGGGAATTTTCGGAGGGAAAATGGGAATTTTTAGCAGAAATTTGAAATTTCTTTTCGGGAAAAATGTGGATTTTGGGGAAAAATGGGGATTTGGGGGAAAAATGGGGATTTGGGAAAAAAATGAGATTTCTTTTAAAAAATGGGGATTTGGGGGGAAAATTTGGGAATTTTGGAGGGAAATGGGGAATTTGAAGGGAAAATTGAGATTTTTGGGGAAAATTTGTGATTTTTTTCAGGGAAAATGGTAATTTTGAGAAAAAACCTGGGATTTAGGGAAAAAATGGGGATTTTTTGGGAAAAAAATTGGTATTTTAGGGGGAAAAAAAGGGATTTTTTTTGAAAAAAAATTTGAATTTTTTTGGGGAAAAAATGGGAAATTTTGGAGGGAAAATGGGAATTTTTAGCAGAAAGTTGAAATTTGTTTTTGGGAAAAAATTGGGGATTTTGGGGGAAATGGGGATTGAGGGGGAAAATTGGGAATTTTTTGGGGCAAAAATGGGGAATTGGGAAAAAAAGGAGATTTTTTTTAGGAAAATAGGGATTTTGGGGGAAAATGGGAATTTTGGGGGGAAAATGGGGATTTTGGGGAAAATTTGTGAATTTTTTCAGGGAAAATGGGAATTTTGAAAAATAACCTGGGATTTGGGGAAAAAATGGGGATTTTTAGGTAAAAAATGGGAATTTTGGGGTCTAAAAATTGGAATTTTTTGAGGGAATAAATTTGGGTATAATTTGAAAATTTTTGAGGTAAAAATGGGAAATTTGGAAAAAAATTGGGAATTTTTAAGGGGGAAAATGGGAATTTTGAGGGGAAAAATTTAAATTTTATGTAAAAAGTGGGGACTTTTAAAGAGAAAATGGGACTTTTTAAAAGAAAAATTTAAATTTTTGGGGGGAAAATGGGGAATTTTGTGGGTAAAAATGGGAATTTTGGGGGCTAAAAATGGGAATTTTGTGAGCCAAAAATGGGAATTTACGGAGGGGAAAAATTGTTATTTTTTGAGGGAAAAAATTTGGGTATAATTTGAAAATTTTTGAGGTAAAAATGGGAATTTTGGAAGAAAAATTGTGAATTTTGTGGGGGAAAATGGGAATTTTGAGGGGAAAAATTTTTGGGTAAAAAGTGGAGAGTTGTAAAGGGAAAATGTGACTTTTTAAAGGAAAAATTTAAATTTTTGGGGGGAAAATGGGGAATTTTGTGGGTAAAAAATGGGAATTTTTTGTGAGCCAAAAATGTGAATTTCGGGGGCTAAAAATTGGACTTTTTTGAGGGAAAAAATTTGGGTATAATTTGAAAATTTTTGAGTTAAAAATGGGAATTTTGGAAGAAAAATTGTGAATTTTTAAGGGGGAAAATGTGAATTTTGAGGGGAAAAATTTAAATTTTTATGGGGGAAAACAGGGAATTTTGTGGGTATAAATGGGAATTTTGTGGGCCAAAAATGGGAATTTTGGGGGCTAAAAATTAGAATTTTTTGAGGGAAAAATTTGGGAATTTTGTGGGCTAAAAAATGGGAAATTTTGGAATAAAATTAGGAATTTTGAGGGGGAAAAATGTGAATTTTGGGGGCTAAAAATTGGAATTTTTTAAAGGAAATATATTGGGAATTTTTGATTTAAAACGGAGAATTTTGGAAGAAAATTGGGCATTTTGGGGGGGAAAATGTGAATTTTTTAGGGGAAATTATGGAATTTTTTTGAGAAAATTTGGGAATATTTTGGGTGAAAATTTGTGAATTTTCAGGTGAAAATTTGTGAATTTTTCGGATAAAAATTTGGGAATTTTCGCCTCCATTTTGTCTCCCAGCCCAGCCCCGCCCCCTCCCCGCCGTGGCCCTGCCCCCGCTGCACCTTCCTGAACCGAGGCCCCGCCCCTTCCTGCCAGATGTGCGGTGACGTCACTTCCGCCGAGGCCACGCCCACTCCCGGTAGTTTTCCCACCACTTCCTGTTCGGAGAACGCCACTTCCTGTTTGGAAAACGCCACTTCCGGTTTGGAAAATTCCACTTCCGGTTTGGAAAATCTCACTTCCGGTTTGGAAAATTTAACTTTCGGGGCGGAGAATACGAAATGTGGCGGTGATGACGTCACTTCCGGGTTAGGCCACGCCCCCTCCCGTGATGCTTTGCGGCAGCGGAAGTTGATGGAGGACGGGCGGCGCCTGGTGGAGCTCGTCAGGGTGAGCGAAAATTTGGGAATTTTGGGGAATTTTGGGGGAATTTTGGGAAAATTTGGGGATTGAAAGAAAAATTCGGGAATTTTTGGGAAAAATCTGGGGGGATTTTGGGGATTTTTTGAGAAATTTTTGGGGAAAAATTGATCATTTCAGGGAAAAATATTCTTCGAGTTTGGAGATTTTTGTGGGATAATTTGTGGGAAAATTTGGGAATTTTGGGGAAATTTTGGTAAAATTTGGGGATTGGAGGAAAAATTTGGGGATTTTGGGAAAAATTTGGGGGGATTTTGGAGATTTTTGGAGAAATTTTTGGAAAAATTTTAAAGATTTTTGGGAAAAAATTCATCGAGTTTGGAGATTTTTGTGGGATAAATTTTGGGAATTTGGGGGAAATTTTGGGAAAATTTGGGGATTTTTGGGGATTAAAAGAAAAATTTGGGGATTTTGGAAAATTCTGGGGTAATTTTGGTGATTTTTAAACAAATTTTTGGAGAAAAATTCACAATTTCCGGGAAAAAGATTCATTGAGTTTGGAGATTTTTTTGTGGGACAGTTTTTGGGAAAATTTGGGAATTTTGGGGAAATTTTGGGAAAATTTGGGGATTTTTGGGGATTGGAGGAAAATTTAGGGAATTTTGGGAAAAATCTGGAGGGATTTTTTGAGAAATTTTTTGGGAAAATTGACGATTTTTGGGAAAAAATTCGTAGAGTTTGGAGATTTTTTTGTGGGAAAATGTGGGAATTTTGGGGAAATTTTGGGAAAATTTGGAAATTTTTTGGAATTGGAAGAAAAATTCCGGAATTTTGGGAAAAATCTGAGGGGATTTTGGGGATTTTTTGAGAAATTTTTGGGAAAATTTAAAGATTTTTGGGAAAAAATTCATCGAATTTGGAGATTTTTGTTGGAAAATTTGGGGATTTTGGGGAAATTTTGGGAAAATTTGGGGATTGGAATAAAATTTGGGGATTTTGGGAAAAATCTGGGGGGGTTTTGGGGATTTTTGGAGACATTTTTGGGGGGAAATTGATGATTTTTGGGAAAAAATTCATCGAATTTGGAGATTTTTGTGGGATAATTTGTGGGAAAATTTGGGGATTTTGGGAAATTTTGGGAAAATTTGGAATTTTTGTGGGACTTTATTTAAATTTGGGAATTTTTATGTGAATTTCTTTAAATTTGGGAATTTTTGTGTGAATTTCGGTAAATTTTTGAATTTTTTTGTGAATTTCGGTAAATTTGGGATTTTTTCAGGAATTTCGGTAAATTTGGGAATTTTTGTGTGAATTTCGGTAAATTTTGGAATTTTGTGGAAATTTCAGTAAATTTGGGCATTTTTCTGGGAATTTCGGTAAATTTGGGAATTTTTGTGTGAATTTCGGTAAATTTGGGAATTTTTGTGTGAATTTCTGTAAGTTTCAGGATTTTTGTGGGAATTTCGGTAAAATTGGGAATTTTTGTGTGAATTTCAGTAAATTCGGGAATTTTGGTGGGAATTTTAGTAAATTTGGGAATTTTTGTGGGAATTTCTTTAAATTTGGGATTTTTTGTGGGAATTTCAGTAAATTTGGGAATTTTGGTGGGAATTTCTTTAAATTTGGGAATTTTTGTGTGAATTTTGGTAAATTTGGGAATTTTTGTGGGAATTTTTGGGAATTTTTGTGTGAATTTTGGTAAATTTGGGAATTTTTCTGGGAATTTCAGTAAATTTGGGAATTTTTCTGGGAATTTCGCTTAATTTGGGATTTTTTTGGTGAATTTCAGTAAATTTGGGAATTTTTGTGCTAATTTCTTTAAATTTGGGATTTTTTGTGGGAATTTCAGTAAATTTGGGAATTTTTCTGGGAATTTCTGGTAAATTTGCGAATTTTTGTGGTAATTTCTTTAAATTTTGGGATTTTTGTGTGAATTTTGTTTAATTTGGGAATTTTTGTGAGAATTTTGATAAATTCGGGATTTTTGTGGGAATTTTGCAAATTTTTTTGTAAATTTCTGGTAAATTTGGGAATTTTTGTGGGAATTTCGGTAAATTTCGGGATTTTTTTGTAAATTTCTTTAAATTTGTGAATTTTTGTCTCAATTTTCGCAGATTTTCGTAATTTTTTCCGGAATTTTCCCTCTTTTCCCCCCCAGGTCGCCGAATCCCAGGGCCTCCCCCCGGAATCTCTCGGCCCCGCCCCCTTTTCCGCCCTTCCGGAACGTTCCGACCCCGAATCCCAAATCCGGCACTTCCGGGGCCGCCTCGGGGGGGTCCTCAAGGAGCTCCAGGGGGCGGAGCCTGACCCCAAAGGGGGCGGGGCCTCCCTCGGGACGTTCTCATTGGCCGAAGCCGCGTGGGCGTGGCTGGAGGGGGAGGGGCAGCCGGACCGCGCACGCCGCGTTCTGATTGGCCGGAGGAAGCAGCAGGTGAGGGGGGCGGGGCTTAAAGTTTAGGGGGGAATGGTAAAAATTGGGTTTAAAATGGCGGAATTTGGGTAAAAAATGGCAGAATTTGGGTCCAAAATTGTGGAATTTGGTCAAAAATGGCGAAATTTGGGTTCAAAATGGCGGAATTTGGGTAAAAATGGCAGAATTTGGGTAAAAAATGGCGGAATTTGGGTAAAATGGTGGAATTTAGGTAAAAATGGCGGAATTTTGGTAAAAATGGGAAAAATTGGGTTCAAAATGGTGGAATTTGGGTTAAAAATGGCCAAATTTGGGTAAAAAACGGCGTAATTTGGGTAAAAATGGCAGAATTTGCATCAAAATGGAGGCATTTGGTCCAAAACTGTGGAAATTCGGTAAAAAATGGCAGAATTTGGGTCAGAATTGCGGAATTTGGTTAAAAATGGCAAAATTTGATTCAAAATGGCAGAATTTAGGTTCAAAATAAAAGAATTGGGTCAAAATGGCGGAATTTGGGTAAAAAATGGCGGAATTTGGTTAAAAAGTGACGGAATTTTGGTAAAAAATGGTGGAATTTGCTTCAAAATAGCAGAATTTGGGTTTAAAATAGAAAAATTGGGTCTAAAATGGCGGAATTTGGGTTAAATTAGCAGAATATGGGTCAAAATGGTGGAATTTGGATCAAAATGGCAGAATTTGGGTAAAAAATGGGAAAAATTGGGTTCAAAATGGCGGAATTTGGTTCAAAATAGCAGAATTTGGGTTTAAAATAAAAAAATCAGGTCCAAAATGGTGGAATTTGGGTTAAATTAGCAGAATATGGGTCAAAATGGTGGAATTTGGATTAAAATGGCAGAAATTGGATTCAAAATGGAGGAATTTGGGTAAAAAATGGCGGAATTTGGGTAAAAATGGTGGAATTTGGTCCAAAATTGTAGAATTTCGGTAAAAAATGGTGGATTTTGATTCAAAATGGCAGAATTTGGGTTCAAAATAAAAGAACTGGGTCAAAAATGGCAGAATTTTGTTCAAAATGGCGGATTTTAATTCAAAATGGCAGAATTTGGGTTCAAAATGCAGAATTTTGTTAAAAATGCCAAAATTTCAGTCCAAAATGGTGGAAATTGGTTCAAACTGGCAGAATTTGGGTTCAAAATGGCGGAATTTCGGTCCCAAATCACAGAAATTGGGTTAAAAATGGCATAATTTGGGTCAAAATGGGGGAATTTGGATCAAAATGGCAGAATTTTGGTAAAAATGGGAAAAATTGGGTTCAAAATGGGGAATTTGGGTTCAAAATGGCAGAATTTTAGTCCAAAATGGTGGAATTTGGGTCAAAATGGCGAAATTTGGTTCAAAATGGCAGAATTTGGGTTTAAAATAGAAAAATTGGGTGTAAAATGGCGGAATTTGGGTTAAATTAGCAGAATATGGGTCAAAATGGTGGAATTTGGATTAAAATGGTGGAATTTTGGTAAAAATGGGGAAAATTGGGTTCAAAAAGGGGAATTTGGGTAAAAAATGGCGGAATTTGGGTCCAAATGGCAGAAGTTGGTTAAAAAGTGGCGGAATTTAGGTAAAAATGGCGGAATTTTTTTCAAAATGGCAGAATTTGGTTCAAAATGGTCGAATTTGGATTCAAAATGGCGGAATTTGTGTAAAAAATGGCGGAATTTGGGTCCAAAATGGCAGAATTTGGGTCAAAATGGTGGAATTTGGGTTCAAATCAGAAAAATTGGGACAAAAATGGCAGAATTTTGTTCAAAATGGCGGACTTTTAATAAAAATGGCAGAATTTGGGTAAAAATTGCAGAATTTTGTTAAAAATGCAAAAATTTCAGTCCAAAATGGTGGAATTTGGGTTCAAAATGGGGGAATTTGGGTTTAAAATTAAAAAATTGGATTCAAAATGGCGGAATTTGGGTTAAATTAGCAGAATTTGGGTCAAAATGGTGGAATTTGGATCAAAATGGCGGAATTTCGGTAAAAGTGGGAAAAATTGGGTTCAAAATGGGGAATTTGGGTTCAAAATGGCAGAATTTGGTTCAAAATAGCAGAATTTGGGTTTAAAATAAAAAAAAAGGGTCCAAAATGGCGGAATTTGGGTTAAATTAGCAGAATATGGGTCAAAATTGTGGAATTTTGGGAAGTGGTGGAATTTAAATTAAAATGGCGGAATTTTGGTAAAAGTGGGAAAAATTGGGTTAAAAATGGCAGAATTGGAGTTCAAATGGCGGAATTTGGTTAAAAAGTGACAGAATTTAGGTAAAAAATGGTGGAATTTGGTTCAAAATGGCGGAATTTGGGATCAAAATGGCAGATTTTGGGTCAAAATGGGGAAATTTGGTCCCAAATTGTGGAAATTCGGTAAAAAGTGGCAAAATTTGGTTCAAAATTGTGGACTTTGGGTTCAAAATGGAAGAATTTGGTTCAAAATGGTGGAATTTGGATTAAAATGGTGGAATTTTGGTAAAAATGGGAAAAATTGGGTCCAAAATTGGGAATTTGGGTTAAAAATGGCAGAATTTGGTTCAAAATGGCAAAAATTGGATTCAAAATGGCGGAATTTGGGTAAAAATGGCGGAATTTGGGTAAAAAATGGCGGAATTTGGGTCCAAATGGAAGAATTTCCTTAAAAATGGAGGAATTTGGGCCAAAATGGTGGAATTTGGTTCAAAATGGCTGAAATTGGGATCAAAATGGCAAAAGTTGGATTCAAATTGGCGGAATTTGGGTAAAAAATGGCGGAATTTGGGTAAAAAATGGCAGAAGTTGGTTAAAAAGTGGCAGAAGTTGGGTAAAAAATGGAGGATTTTGTTAAAAATGCCACGATTTCAGTCCAAAATGGTGGAATTTGGGTCCAAATGGCAGAATTTGGGTAAAAAATGCCTGATGTTGGGTTCAAAATGGTGGAATTTGGTTCAAAATAGCAGAATTTGGGTTTAAAATAGACAAATTGGGTTCAAAATGGCAGAATATGGGTCAAAATGGTGGAATTTGGTCCAAAATTCTAGAATTTTGGTTAAAAATAGCAGATTTTGATTCAAAATGGTGGACTTTGGGTAAAAATGGCGGAATTTCTGTAAAAATGGCGGAATTTTGTTTAAAATGCCAAAATTTTAGTCCAAAATGGCGGAATTTGCTTCAAAATTTCAGAATTTGTGTCCAAAATGGCTGAATTTGGGTCCAAAAAGGCAGAATTTGGGTCCAAAATGGCGGAATTTTGGTAAAAAATGGTGGAATTTGGTTCAAAATAGCAGAATTTAGGTTTAAAATAAAAAAATTGGGTCCAAAATGGCGGAATTTGGGTTAAATTAGCAGAATTTGGGTCAAAATGGTGGAATTTGGATTAAAATGGCGGAATTTTGGTAAAAATGGGAAAAATTGGGTTCAAAATGGGGAATTTGGGTTCAAAATGGCAGAATTTCGGTTCAAAATAGAAAAATTTGGTCCAAAATGGCAAAATTTGGGTAAAAATGGCACAATTTGGGTCAAAATGGTGGAATTTGGTCCAAAATTGTGGAAATTCAGTAAAAAATGGCGGAATTTGGGTCCAAATGGTGGAATTTGGTCCAAAATTGTAGGATTTCGGTAAAAAATGGTGGATTTGGTTAAAAGTGGCGGAATTTGGGTTAAAAATGGCGGAATTTGGGTCCAAATGGCGGAATTTGGGTTCAAAATGGCGGAATTTGGGATCAAAAAAGAAGAATTGGGTCCAAAATGGCAGAAATTGGGTTAAAAATGGCAGAATTTGGGTCAAAATGGTGGAATTTAGTTACAAATTGTGGGATTTCGGTTAAAAATGTTGGAATTTGGTTCAAAATTTCAGAATTGGGTTCAAAATGGCAGAATTTTGGTCCAAAATAGAAGAATTGGGTCCAAAATGGTGGAATTTGGGTTAAAATGGCAGAATTTGGGTAACAATGGCAGAATTCGTTTCAAAATGGAGGAATTTGGTTTAAAATTGTGGAAATTCAGTAAAAATGGCAGAATTTGATTCAAAATGGCGGAATTTGGATTCAAAATGGCGGAATTTGTGTTCAAAATAGAAAAATTTTTTGTAAAAACCTAAAGTTTTGGTTAAATTTCACCGTTTTTTAAATTTTTTCTGCTTTATACTGGTTCATACTGGTCCATACTGGTTTATACTGGTTTATACTGGTTCAAACTGGTTTTTACTGGTTTTTACTGGTGTGAACTGGCAAAACTAACCAAATTTTCATATAAAACCCCAAAATTTTGGTTAATTTCACCTTTTTTTTTTGTTTTTTCTGCTTTATACTGGTTTATACTGGTTTGTACTGGTTTATACTGGTCCATACTGGTCCAAACCAGTTCAAACCAGTCCATACTGGCTTGTACTGGTCCAAACTGTTTTTTACTGGTCTGAACTGGCCCAAACTAACAAAATTTTCCTGTAAAAAATGGAAATTTTGATGAATTTTACCATTTTTTCTGGTTTATACTGGTTTATACTGGTTCATACTGGTTCATACTGGTTTATACTGGTTTATACTGGTTTGAAACCAGTTGAAACCATTCCAAACTGGTTTTTACTGGTCTGATTTGCCCCAAACTAACCAAATTTTCACATAAAAACCCAAAATTTTGGTTAATTTTTCCATTTTTAAAAATTTTTCTGCTTTATACTGGTTTATACTGGTTTATACTGGTTTATACTGGTTTGAAACCAGTTCAAACTGGTTTTTACTGGTGTAAACTAGCCCTAAATAGGAAAATTTTCACATAAAAATGGAAATTTTGGTTAATATTACCATTTTTTTAATTTTTTCTGCTTTATACTGGTTTATACTGGTTCATACTGGTCCGTACTGGTCCGTACTGGTCCATACTGGTCCAAACTGGTTTTTACTGGTGTGAACTGGCCCAAAATAACCAAATTTTCACATAAAAAACTAAAATTTTGGTTAATTTCACCGGTTTTTTTGGTTTATATTGGTTTATACTGGTTCATACTGGTCCATACTGGTCCATACTGGTCCAGACTGGTCCATACTGGTCCAGACTGGTTTTTACTGGTTTTTACTGGTCTGATTTGGCCCAAACTAATCAAATTTTTATATAAAAACCCAAAATTTTGGGTAATTTCACCATTTTTTTTTGGTTTATACTGGTTTATACTGGTCCATACTGGTTTATACAGGTTCATACTGGTTTGTACTGGTCCAAACTGGTTTTTACTGGTTTTTACTGGTGTGAAGTGACCCAAACTTACCAAATTTTCACGTAAAAACCCAAAATTTTGGTTAATTTCACCATTTTTTTTGGTTTATACTGGTCCTTACTGGTTTATACTGGTTCATACTGGTCCATACTGGTCCATACTGGTTTTTACTGGTTTTTACTGGTCTGAAGTGGCAAAACTAACTAAATTTTCCTGTAAAAACCCAAAATTTTGGTTAATTTCACCTTTTTTTTTATTTTTTCTGCTTTTTACCGGTCCATACTGGTTTGTACTGGTTTATACTGGTCCAAAACCACTTCAAACCAGTCCATACTGGTTTGTACTGGTCCAAACTGGTCTGAACTGGTCCAAACTGGTTCAAACTGGTCCAAACTAGGCAAATTTTGCTGTAAAAAATGGAGATTTTGATGAATTTTACCCTTTTTTTTTGGTTTATACTGGTTTATACTGGTTTATACTGGTTTATACTGGTTTATACTGGTTTGAAACCAGTTCAAACTGGTTTTTACTGGTGTAAACTAGCCCTAAATAGGAAAATTTTCACATAAAAAATGGAAATTTTGGTTAATTTTACCATTTTTTTTATTTTTTCTCCTTTATACTGGTTTATACTGGTTTATACTGGTTTATACTGGTCCAAACTGGTTTTTACTGGTTTTTACTGGTGTGAACTGGCCCAAAATAGACAAATTTTCACATAAAAAATGGAAATTTTGATGAATTTTACCCTTTTTTTTGGTTTATACTGGTTTATACCGGTTCATACTGGTTCATACTGGTCCATACTGGTTTATACTGGTCCAAACTGGTTTTTACTGGTTTTTACTGGTCTGATTTGACCCAAACTAACCAAATTTTCCTGTAAAAACCCAAAATTTTGGTTAATTTCACCTATTTTTTTGGGTTTTACTGGTTTATACTGGTTTATACTGGTTTATACTGGTCCAAAACCAGTTAAAACCAGTCCATACTGGTTTATACTAGTCCAAACTGGTTTTTACTGGTTGAACTGGCCCAAACTAGGCAAATTTTAATTTAAAAATGGAGATTTTAGTGAATTTTACCGTTTATTCTGGTTTTTACTGGTTTATACTGGTTTATACTGGTTTGAAACCAGTTGCAACCAGTCCAAACTGGTTTTTACTGGTCTGATTTGCCCCAAACTAACCAAATTTTCACATAAAAACCCAAAATTTTGGTTAATTTTACCCTTTTTTTTTGTTTTTACTGGTTTTTACTGGTCCATACTGGTTTATACTGGTCCATACTGGTCCATACTGGTCCATACTGGTCCATACTGGTTTATACTGGTCCATACTGGTTTAAACTGGTCCATACTGGTCCATACTGGTCCATACTGGTTTATACTGGTTTATACTGGTCCATACTGGTTTATACTGGTCCATACTGGTCCATACTGGTTTATACTGGTCCAAACCAGTCCATACTGGTCCATACTGGTCCAAACTGGTTATTACTGGTCTGATTTGCCCCAAACTAACCTAATTTTCACATAAAACCCCAAAATTTTGATTAATTTCACCTTTTTTATTTGTTTTTTCTGCTTTATACTGGTTTATACTGGTTTATACTGGTCCATACTGGTCCATTCTGGTCCATACTGGTCCAAACTGGTTTTTACTGGTTTTTACTGGTCTGAACTGGCCCAAACAAAGCAAATTTTCATGTAAAAAATGGAAATTTTGATGAATTTTACCCTTTTTTTTTGGTTTATACTGGTTTTTACTGGTTTGGTTTATACTGGTCCATACTCGTTTATACTGGTTTATACTGGTTCATACTGGTTCATACTGGTCCAAACTGGTTTTTACTGGTTTTTACTGGTCTGATTTGCCCCAAACTAACCAAATTTTCACATAAAACCCCAAAATTTTGGTTAATTTCACCTTTTTTTTGTTTTTTCTGCTTTATACTGGTTTATACTGGTCCATATTGGTTTATACTGGTTTATACTGGTTTGAAACCAGTTCAAACTGGTTTTTACTGGTGTAAACTAGCCCTAAATAGGAAAATTTTCACATAAAAAATGGAAATTTTGGTTAATTTTACCATTTTTTTTATTTTTTCTGCTTTATACTGGTTCATACTGGTTTATACTGGTCCATACTGGTTTGTACTGGTCCATACTGGTCCATACTGGTCCATACTGGTTTATACTGGTTTATACTGGTCCATACTGGTCCATACTGGTTTATACTGGTCCATACTGGTCCATACTGGTTTATACTGGTCCATACTGGTTTATACTGGTCCATACTGGTCCAAACCAGCCCATACTGGTTTGTACTGGTCCAAACTGGTTTTTACTGGTTTTTACTGGTCTAAAATGGCCCAAATTAACCAAATTTCCATGTAAAAAACTGAGATTTTGATGAATTTTACCTTTTTTTTGGTTTATACTGGTCCATACTGGTCCATACTGGTCCATACTGGTTTATACTGGTCCATACTGGTCCAAACTGGTTTTTACTTATCTAAACTGGCCCAAACTACGCAAATTTTCATGTAAAAAATGGAGATTTTGGTTAATTTTACCTTATTTATGTTTTTTCTGGTTTATACTGGTTTATACTGGTTCATACTGGTTTATATTGGTTCAAACCGGTTCAAACCACTCCATACTGGTTTGTACTGGTCGAAACTGGTTTTTACTGGGTTTTACTGGTCTAAAATGGCCCAAACTAGGCAAATTTCGCTGTAAAAAATGGAGATTTTGATGAACTTTACCTTTTTTTTTATTTTTACTGGTTTATACTGGTTTATACTGGTTTATACTGGTTTATACTGGTCCAAACTGGTTTTTACTGGTGTGAAACAGCTGCGGCTCCTGGCGTGCCTCAGTTTCCCCGAACACGCGGCGGCGGCGGCGGCGCTGCGGCGCAATGGCGGCGGCCAATGGGAGGCGCTGCAGGAGCTGCAATGGCGGAGGCTCCGCCCCTTCCGCTTACGTCATCGGCAGGGGGCGGAGCCTGCGCTGGACTTCCTGCGGGAGGATCAGCAGGTGACTGGTTTGGACTGGTTTGTACTGGGAATGGGCTTGGGGTTACTGGGATGAACTGGGAGGGCACTGGGATGGGGTTTGGGGTTACTGGTTTATACTGGTTTATACTGGGAGGGACTGGGAGGGACTGGGAGGGACTGGGAGGGGGTTTGGGGTTACTGGGATGAACTGGGAGGGGTTTTGGGGTTACTGGTTTATACTGGTTTATACTGGGATGGGATTTGGGGTTACTGGGATGGAGCTTTGGCCTTACTGGTCCATACTGGTTTGGCATTCTTTCATACTGGTTCCTATTGTTTTATACTGGTTTTTACTGGTTCCTACTGGTTTATACTGGTCTATACTGGTTTATACTGGTTTATACTGGTTTGGGTTCTGGGATGAACTGGGATGAACTGGGAGAGAGTCTTGGGGTTACTGGTTTATACTGGTTTATACTGGTTTGGACTGGGAGGGACTGGGAGGGAACTGGGAATGGGTTTGGGGTTACTGGGATGAACTGGGAGGGACTGGGATTAACTGGGAGAGAATTTAAATGTTACTGGTTTGTACTGGTTTATACTGGGAGGGGATTTGGGGTTACTGGTTTATACTGGGAGGGAACTGGTTTGAACTGGGAGGGGATTTGGGGTTACTGGTTTATACTGGTTTGGGGTTTGGGGGTAACTGGTTTGTACTGGGAGGGACTGGGAGGGGGTTTGGGGTTACTGGGATGAACTGGAAGAGAGTTTTTGGGTTACTGGTTTATACTGGTTTGTACTGGGAGAGGGTTTTGGGGTTACTGGTTTATACTGGGAGGTCACTGGGAATGGGTTTGGGGTTACTGGTTTGAACTGGGAGGGAACTGGGAGGGGATTTGGGGTTACTGGTTTGTACTGGGAATGGGTTTGGGGTTACTGGTTTGTACTGGGAGGGGGTTTGGGGTTACTGGTTTGTACTGGGAATGGGTTTGGGGTTACTGGTTTATACTGGGAATGGGTTTGGGGTTACTGGTTTGTACTGGGAATGGGTTTGGGGTTACTGGTTTATACTGGGAATGGGTTTGGGGTTACTGGTTTGTACTGGTTTATACTGGGAATGGGTTTGGGGTTACTGGGACAGAGTTTTGGCCTTACTGGTCCATACTGGTTTGACATTTTTTTATACTGGTTCATATTGTTTTATACTGGTTTATACTGGTTTATACTGGTCTATACTGGTTTATACTGGTTTATACTGGTCCATACTGGTTTATACTGGTTTATACTGGTTTATACTGGTTTGCAGCCCTGGAGCAGGGCCTGGACCTGCCCTCCCCCGCGGCCCTGACTGGGTTATACTGGTTTATACTGGTTTATACTGGTTTCTATAGGTTTTTATGGGGTTTTTTTGAGTTATACTGGTCCATACTGGTTTATACTGGTCTATACTGGTTTATACTGGTTTATACTGCTTTATACTGGTTTGGTTAGTGGGATGAACTGGGATCAACTGGGATTTCATTTGGGCCTTACTGGTCCATACTGGTTTGGCATTTTTTTATACTGTTTTTTCCTACTTTATACTGGTTTATACTGGTTTTTACTGGTTTATACTGGTTTGCAGCCCTGGAGCTGGGCCCGGACCTTCCCTCCCTCACGGCCCTGACTGGGTTATACTGGTTTATACTGGTTTATACTGGTTTATACTGGTTTCTATAGGTTTTTATGGGGTTTTTTTGATTTATACTGGTTTATACTGGTTTATACTGGTTTATACTGGTTTATACTGGTTTTTACTGGTTTCTCTCCCCTCAGGCCCTCGTCCGGCAGATTTTGGCCACCCTCCCCGTGGCCAGTTGGGGTCGGGCCTTACTGGTGGCCAGTTTGGGTCGTGAACTGGGACTGGGGCTGGTGGCGGCTCCCAGTTCGGATCCTTTACTGGTTGAACTGGTGGAGGCCGTGGGGTCCTGCCCGGACAGGGCTGCCCTGCGCAGGCGCCTGCGCTGCGAGTGCGCCGTCTGCGGCTGGGGGCTGCCCCGGCAACTGGTTTGTACTGGTTTGTACTGGTTTGGGGTTTGGGGGTACTGGTTTGGACTGGGATGGGGTTTGGGGTTACTGGTTTGGACTGGGAGGGACTGGGAGGGGATTTGGGGGTGGTGGGAGAGAGTTAAAGGGTTAAAAATGGGGGAAAAATTGGGAAAATTTATATTTTTTATACTGGTTTATACTGGTTTATACTGGTTTTATACTGGTTTGGGGTTTGGGGTTACTGGTTTATACTGGGAGGGACTGGGAGGGACTGGGAGGGACTGGGAGGGAGTTAAAGGGTTAAAAATGGGGGAAAAATGGTGGAAAATGGGGAAAATTTGGATTTTTGATACTGGTATTATACTGGTTTATACTGGTTTGGGGTTTGGGGTTACTGGTTTGTACTGGTTTATACTGGTTTGGGACTGGGATGAACTGGGAGGGGGTTTGGGGCTGGTGGGAGGGAGTTAAAGGGTTAAAAATGGGGGGAAAATGGGGAAAATTGGGATTTTTTATACTGGTTTATACCGGTTTGTACTGGTTTGGGGTTTGGGGTTACTGGTTTGTACTGGTTTGTACTGGTTTGGGGTTTGGGGTTACTGGTTTGTACTGGTTTATACTGGGAGGGAACTGGGAGGAGACTGGGATGAACTGGGATGAACTGGTTTATACTGGTTTGCCATTTTAATGGCTGCAATACTCATAGTGACCACTGGGGGCAGCACCACCATTAAACCCAATGAACGGGGATCATACTGGTTCCTTACTGGTTTATACTGGTTTATACTGGTTTTATACTGGTGATGGGTTTACTGGGATCAACTGGGATGAACTGGGATGAACTGGGCTGAACTGGTTTATACTGGTTTGGCATTTTAGCGACAACTGGGGGCAGCACCACCATTAACTCAATGAACTGGGATCATACTGGTTTATACTGGTTTATACTGGTTTATACTGGTTTATACTGGTTTGTACTGGTGTGGGTTTACTGGGACGAACTGGGATGAACTGGGATGAACTGGTTTATACTGGTTTGCTACTTCAATGAACTGGGACGGGTTTTGGCCTAACTGGGATGAACTGGGAGAGGATTTAACATTAATTTAACCTTACTGGTTTATACTGGTTTATACTGGTATATACTGGTTTATACTGGTTTATACTGGTTTATACTGGTTTATACTGGTTTGTACTGGTGTGGGGTTTACTGGGATGAACTGGGATGAACTGGGATGAACTGGGATGAACTGGTTTATACTGGTTTGGCATTTTAGCGACCACTGGGGGCAGCAGCACCATTAACCCAAATGAACTGGGATCATACTGGTTCCTTACTGGTTTATACTGGTTTATACTGGTTTATACTGGTTTATACTGGTTTCTACTGGTTTATACTGGTTTATACTGGTTTTTATAGGTTGTAATGGGTTTTTATGGGTTTTTTTTGGGTTTTATTGGTTTATACTGGTCCATACTGGTTTTTACTGGTTTATACTGGTTTTCAGCCTTGGAACTGGGCCCGGACCTGCCCTCCCCCGCAGCCCTGACTGGGTTATACTGGTTTATACTGGTTTATACTGGTTTATACTGGTTTATACTGGTTTTTATGGGTTTTAATGGGTTTTTATGGGGTTTTTTTGGGTTATACTGGTCCATACTGGTTTATACTGGTTTATACTGGTTTATACTGGTTTATACTGGTTTTCAGCCCTAGAACTGGGCCCGGACCTGCCCTCCCCCGCAGCCCTGACTGGTTTATACTGGTTTATACTGGTTTCTTTGGGTTTTTATGGGTTTTTTGGGGTTTTATTGGGTTTTACTGGTTTATACTGGTTTATACTGGTTTATACTGGTTTATACTGGTTTTTACTGGTCAGATGCAGTGGCTGCCCGGCTGCTCGTGCCCGCTGTGCCCCGAGTGCTTCCGCCTCCATTTCACCGTGGGGCTCAGGGAGAGGGGGGTGGGCGCCCTTGGGTGCCCCAGTTGCGGCCGCCCCGACCTCAGGGACGACGCCCAACGCCTCTGGTACTGGTCCACGCTGGAGCCCGCGGTACTGGTTTATACTGGTTTATACTGGTTTATACTGGTTTGGGCTGGGAGGGTCTCGGGGGGTTACTGGGAGGGGGTTTGGAGGGGTTTGGGGGTGGTGGGAGGGAATTAAAGGGTTAAAAATGGCAAAAAATTGGGAAAATTGTCATTTTTTATACTGGTTTATACTGGTTTTATACTGGTTCATACTGGTTTATACTGGTTTATACTGGGAGGGTCTTGGGGGGTCACTGGGAGGGGATTTGGGGGGGTTTGGGGGTGGTGGGAGGGAATTAAAGGGTTAAAAATGGGGGAAAATAAGGAAAAAATGGGGAAAATGGGGATTTGGGGTTACTGGTTTATACTGGTTTATACTGGGATGAAGATTTGGGGTTACTGGTTTATACTGGGAGGGCACTGGGATGAACTGGGAGGGGGTTTGGGGGTGGTGGGAGGGAGTTAAAGGGTTAAAAATTAGGAAAAATGGGGAAAATTTGGGGTTTGGGGTTACTGGTTTATACTGGTTTATACTGGTTTATACTGGTTTATACTGGTTTATACTGGTTTATACTGGGAGGGTCTTGGGTGGTACTGGGAGGGACTGGGACAAACTGGGAGGGGGTTTGGGGGTGGTGGGAGGGAGTTAAAGGGTTAAAAATGGTGGGAAAATTAAAAAATGGGGATTTTTTTATACTGGTTTATACTGGTTTGTACTGGTTTGGGGTTTGGGGTTACTGGTTTATACTGGTTTATACTGGGACGAACTGGGAAGGGGTTTGGGGGTGGTGGGAGGGAGTTAAAGGGTTAAAAATGGCGGGAAAAGGCAAAAATTGGGATTTTTTTTATACTGGTTTGTACTGGTTTGTACTGGTTTGTACTGGTTTGGGGTTTGGGGTTACTGGTTTGTACTGGTTTATACTGGGAGGGGACTGGGACAAACTGGGAGGAACTGGAGTGAACTGGGAGGTGATTTGGGGGTACTGGGAGAGGATTAAAGGGTTAAAAGGGGTAAAAATTTTTTTTTTATACTGGTTCATACTGGTTCATACTGGTTCATACTGGTTCATACTGGTTCTTACTGGTTTATACTGGTTTGTACTGGGAGCAGCTCCGGCGCTGCCTCGACCCCGACACCTTCGGCCTCGTGACCCGGAAGTTGACGGAGTTGGAGCTGCTGAGGGACCCCCAGTTCCTGTGGTGCCCCCATGTACTGGTTTATACTGGTTTATACTGGTTTATACTGGTTTATACTGGTTTATACTGGTTTATACTGGTTTGGGGTTTTTTCCTTACTGGTTTATACTGGTTTGGTACTGGGATGAACTGGGAGGGTTTTTTTCCATACTGGTTTCATTTTTGGGGGGTTACTGGTTTATACTGGTTTATTTTGGGCGTTACTGGTTTATACTGGGAGGCTCCCAGTTAAAACCAGTATAAACCAGTAACTCCCAGTTCCTCCCCAGTGCTCCTTCGGGTTCATCTTCGAGGCCGAGCGGGGCCCGGCCCAGTGCCCCCAGTGCCACCAGTGCTGCTGTCCCCGCTGCCAGCTGCCGGTACTGGTTTATACTGGTTTATACTGGTTTATACTGGTTTATACTGGTTTATACTGGGATGGGGTTTTGGGGCCATTTTGGGCAATTTTGGGGCGATTTTCGGGGGATTTGGGGCACCAAAAAGGTCAAAAATGGGGAAAAATCGGCTTTAGAGTCGGGTTTTGGTACTGGTTTATACTGGTTTGTACTGGTTTATACTGGTTTATACTGGTTTATACTGGTTTA
The DNA here is from genome assembly GCF_048771995.1 of Taeniopygia guttata. Taxonomy (NCBI): domain Eukaryota; kingdom Metazoa; phylum Chordata; class Aves; order Passeriformes; family Estrildidae; genus Taeniopygia; species Taeniopygia guttata. Next base: position 866,427 of record NC_133061.1, read on the forward strand.
TACTGGTTTATACTGGGATGGGGTTTTGGGGCCATTTTGGGCAATTTTGGGGCGATTTTCGGGGGATTTGGGGCACCAAAAGCGTCAAAAATGGGGAAAAATCGGCTTTAGAGTCGGGTTTGGTACTGGTTTGTACTGGTTTATACTGGTTTATACTGGTTTATACTGGTTTATACTGGGATGGGGTTTTGGGGCCATTTTGGGGATTTTTGGGGCAATTTTCGGGGGATTTGGGGCACCAAAAGGGTCAAAAATGGGGAAAAATCGGCTTTAGAGTCGGGTTTTGGTAGTGGTTTATACTGGTTTATACTGGTTTGTACTGGTTTATACTGGTTTATACTGGTTTGTACTGGTTTATACTGGGATGGGGTTTTTGGGCGATTTTGGGCAATTTTGGGGCCATTTTTGGGGGATTTGGGGCACCAAAAGTGTCAAAAATGGGGAAAAATCGGCTTTAGAGTTGGGTTTTGGTACTGGTTTGTACTGGTTTGTACTGGTTTATACTGGTTTATACTGGTTTGGGACTGGGAGGGCGCTGGGACGAACTGGGAGGGGATTAAAGGGTTAAAAATGGGGGAAAATGGGGATTTTTATACTGGTTTGAACTGGTTTATACTGGTTTATACTGGTTTGAACTGGTTTATACTGGTTTGAACTGGTTTGAAGTGGTTTATACTGGTTTATACTGGTTTGGGACTGGGAAGGTGCTGGGACGAACTGGGAGGGGATTAAAGGGTTAAAAATGGGGGGAAATGGGGATTTTTATACTGGTTTTTACTGGTTTATACTGGTTTATACTGGGAGGGGCTTCATTACCATATATGGGCATGGGAGAAGTGGGCGGGGCTTAAGGAAGGTGGGCGGGGCTTAAAGGATCTGGGCGGGGCTTAAGATAGGTGGGCGGGGCTTCGTTTTAATTTATGGGTATTGGAGTGGGCGGGGCTTAAGGAGGGTGGGCGGGGCTTTATTACAATGTAATAACATTGAAGTGGGAGGGGCTTAAAAGAGTGGGCGTGGCTTAAAGAGGGTGGGCGTGGCTTCATTACCATATATGGGCATGGGAGGGGCCTGATGTCCATATATGGAAATTTTTGGGGGATTTTTGGGGGATTTTTTGGGGGTTTTTTGGGTTCTTTTCGTGGCCGTTAAAGGGAAAATTTTGGGGTTTTTTTAGGGAATTTTGGGGATAAAATTTGGGATTTTTTTGGGGAATTTTAGGGATAATTTGGGATTTTTTAAATAAAATTTTTGGGATATTTTTGGGGAATTTTAAGGAAATTTTGGGTATTTTTTTCAGGGAATTTTTGGGGATAATTTGGGTCATTTTAAATCAAATTTTGGGTCTAATTTTGAGATTTTTAAACTGAACTTTTTAGCAAAAAAATTGGGATTTTTTTCAATTATTTGGGGAATTTTTGGGTCTTTCATGTCCGATTTTTTGGGGTTTTTTTGGGATAATTTTAGGAATTTTTTTTGGGAATTTTGGGAATAATTTGGGATTTTTTTCATGGAATTTTTTGGATATTTTTGGGGGAATTTTAAGGAAATTTTGGGTATTTTTTTCAGGGAATTTTAAATCAAATTTTGGGTCTAATTTTGAGATTTTTAAACGGAATTTTTGGCCCCAAAAAAATCAGATTTTTTTCCCTTTTTTGGGGCTTTTTTGGGTTTTTTTTTTTGGTTAATTTTGGGAATAATTTGAGATTTTAAAATCAATTTTTGGGTCTAATTTTGCCATTTTTAAACTGAATTTTTAACCAAAAAAATTCAATTTTTTTCCCTTTTTTTGGGGGATTTTTTGGGCGTTTCTCATCCGATTTCTTTCGGGTTTTTTTTTTAATTTTGGGGCTGAATTTTGGGGTGAATTTTGGGGTAATTTTGGGGTGAATTTTTAGGGTAATTAAAAAAATTTTTTTAGATTTTTTCAGGCAATTTTGGGAATAATTTGGGAATTTTTTTCAGGGAATTTTGGGAATAATTTGGAATTTTTTTTCTGGGAATTTTGGGAATAATTTGGGATTTTTGGGAATAATTTGCAATTTTTAAATCAAGTTTTGGGCCCCATTTTGCCATTTTTAAACTGAATTTTTAACAAAAAAAATTCAAATTTTTTCCCTTTTTTTGGGGATTTTTTGGGTGTTTCTCATCCAATTTCTTTCGGGTTTTTTTTAAATTTTGGGGGTGAATTTTGGGGTGAATTTGGGAGTTTTTGGGACTGATTTTAACCCTTTATTTCCCAGTGGGACCCGCGTCACTCGTCGCTCTCCTGCGCCGATTTCGGGGTCTGGATCCGCTCCAGGGACCCCCCCCAGGGCCTGGGGGCCTTTCTGGGAGAGGCCGGAATCGGTGAGAAAAATCCGGATTTTGGGAAAAATGGGAAAAAATGGGGATTTTGGGGAAAAAATGGGGATTTGGGGGAAAAAATCTGAATTTGGGGGAAAAATATCTGAATTTTTGGGGAAAAAATCTGAATTTGCGGGTGAATTTTGGGTGAATTTGGGGTGAATTTTGGGTAAAATTTGGTGAATTTCTTGGCCAAAAAAATTGAATTTTTGGGTGAATTTTTTTGAACTTTTGGTTGAATTTTGGTGAATTTCTGGGCGATTTTTCCTGACATTTTGGGTGATTTTTCCTGAATTTTTGCGTGAATTTGGGGTGAATTTTAGGGTAAATTTTCGTGAATTTTGGGGGTAAATTTTAGTGAATTTTGGGAAAATTTGGGGCCAATTTTGGGAAAATCTTTGTAAATGTTGGGGTAAATTTTGGTGAATTTTGGGTGAATTTGGGTTGGATTTTAGGTGGATTTGGGGTAAATTTTGGTGTGTATTTGGATGAATTTTGGTGAATTTTGGGTGAATTTGGGGTGAATTTTGGTGAATTTCTGGGCCAAAAAATTTCAAGTTTTGGGTGAATTTTCCTGAATTTTTGCGTGATTTTTTCTGAATTTTTGGGTAAATTTTGTTTAAGTTTTGGGGTAAATTTTATTTAATTTTGGATGAATTTTGGGTAAATTTGACGTGAATTTTCTGTAAAATTTGGGGCGAATTTTGGGTGAATTTTGGGTTAATTTTGGGGTAAATTTTATTGAATTTTGGGTGAATTTGGGGCAAATTCCTAGAAAATTTTGGTAAATTTGGGGGTAAATTTTAGTGAATTTTGGGTCAATTTTGGATTAATTTGGGGTGAATTTTGGGCAAATTTTGATGACTTTCTGGGCCAAAAAATTTGAATTTTTGGCTGAATTTTTCTGCATTTTTGGGCGATTTTTTCTGAATTTTTGGCTGATTTTTCCTGAATTTTGGGCTGACTTTTGGTGAATGTTTGGGGTGAATTTTGTTGAATTTGGGATAAATTTGGGGTGAATTTGGGGTGAATTTTTGGAAAATCTTGTTAAATTTTGGGGTGAATTTGGGATGAATTTTTGGAAAATCTTGTTAAATTTTGGGGTAAATTTTGGTGAATTTTGGGAAAATCTTGTTAAATTTTGGGGTAAATTTTGGTGAATTTTGGGCTAATTTTGGGAAAATCTTGTTAAATTTTGGGGTAAATTTTAGTAAATTTGGGGTGAATTTTGGGCAAATCTGGGGTGAATTTTGGGAAAATTTTGAGTGAATTTGGGGTGAATTCTGGGTGAATTTTGGATGAATTTGAGATGAATTTTGGGAAAATCTTGGTAAATTTTAGTAAATTTTGGGTCAATTTTGGGAAAATTTGGTGTGAATTTTGGGCTTAATTTGAGTGAATTTGGGGTAAATTTGGGTAAATTTAGGTGACTTTCTGGGCCAAAAAATTTGAATTTTTTGTTGAATTTTCCTGAATTTTCGGGCGATTTTTCCTGAACTTTTGGGTGAATTCGGGGTAAATTTTGGAGTGAATTTTAGGTAAATTTGAGGTGAATTTTGGGAAAATCTTGTTAAATTTTGGGGTAAATTTTAGTAAATTTGGGGTGAATTTTGGGCAAATCTGGGGTGAATTTTGGGAAATTTTTGAGTGAATTTGGGTGTAAATTTTGGTGAATTTTGGGTGAATTTTAGTGAATTTTGGGTGAATTTGGGGTAAATTTTGTGTAAATCTTGGTAAATTTGGGGGTGAATTTTGGGTTAATTTGGATGAATTTGAGATGAATTTTGGGAAAATATTGGTAAATTTTGGGTCAATTTGGGGTGAATTTTGGGTAAATTTTGATGACTTTCTGGGCCAAAAAATTTGAATTTTTGGCTGAATTTTTCTGCATTTTTGGCCGATTTTCCCTGAATTTTTGGCCGATTTTTCCTGAATTTTGGTGTGATTTTTCCTGAATTTTGGGGTGAAATTTTGGGCTGAATTTGGGGTGAATTTGTGGTGAATTTTGGGGTGAATTCTGTTGAATGTTTGCGTAAATTTTGGTGAATTTCTGGGTGAATTTTTTTGAATTTTTGGGTGAATTTTGGGAAAATCTTGGTAAATTTCAAGGTAAATTTTAGTTAATTTGGGGTGAATTTGGGGTGAATTTGGGGTGAATTTTTAGAAAATTTTGGTAAATTTGGGGTAAATTTTGGGTGACTTTGGGGTGAATTTAGGGTGAATTTTGGGTATGTTTTGGTGACTTTTTGGACCAAAAAATTTGAATTTTGGGGTCAATTTTGGGCGATTTTTTCTGAATTTTTGGCCGATTTTTCCTGAATTTTTGGCTGATTTTTCCCGAATTTTGGGCTGATTTTTAGGCAAATTTTGGGGTAAATTTTCATGAATTTTGAGTAAATTTCGGGTGAATTTTGGGTAAATTTGAGGCAAATTTTGGGTAAATCTTGGTAAATTTTAGTGAATTTGGGGTGAATTTTGGGGTGAATTTTGGGTAAAATTGGGGCCAATTTTGGGGAAATTGTGGTGAATTTTGGGGTAAATTTTAGTGAACTTTGGGTTAATTTGGGTTGAATTTTGGGTAAATTTGGAATAAATTTGGAATGAATTTTGGGAAAATCTTCGTAAAATGTGGGAAAATTTTAGTGAATTTGGGGCCAATTTTGGGAAAATCTTGGTAAATTTTGGGGTAAATTTTAGTGAATTTTGGGTAAATTTGGGGCAAATTTTGGGAAAATCTTGGTAAATTTTGGGTTAAATTTCAGTGATTTTTGGTTGGATTTTGGGTGAATTTGGAATGAATTTTGGATAAATTTTAGTGAATTTCTGGGCCAAAAATTTGAATTTTGTGGTGAATTTTGCACAATTTTTCCTGAATTTTGGGTGAATTTTCCTGAATTTTTGGGTGAATTTGGGGTAAATCAGGAGTGAATTTTTGGCGAATTTTGGGAAAATCTTGGTAAATTTGGGCTTAATTTTAGTGAATTTGGGTAAATTTTGGTGAATTTCTGGGCCAAAAAATTTGAATTTTGGGGTGAATTTTGGGCGATTTTTCCTGAATTTTTGGCCGATTTTTCCTGAATTTTGGGTGAAATTTTGGGCTGAATTTGGGGTGAATTTGTGGTGAATGTTTGGGGTGAATTTTGGTGAATTTGGGGTGAATTTTGGTGAATTTGGGGTGAATTTGGAGGGAATTTTGGGAAAATCTTAGTAAATTTTGGGGGTAAATTTTAGTGAATTTGGGGTGAATTTTGGGGTAAATTTGGAGCAAATTTTGGGAAAATCTTGGTGAATTTGGGGTGAATTTTGGGTAAATTTTGGGGTAAATTTTAGTGAATTTTGGGTAAATTTGGGGTGAACTTTGGGTAAATTTGGGGTGAATTTTGGGTAAATTTGGGGTGAACTTTGGGGTAAATTTTGGTGAATTTTGGGAAAATCTTTGTAGATTTTTGGATGAATTTGGGTGAATTTTGGGTAAATTTTGGTAAATTTTGGGTAAATTTGGGAAAATCTTGGTAAATTTTGGGCTTAATTTTAGTGAATTTTGGATTAATTTCAGGTAAATTTGGAGTAAATTTAGGTGAATTTCTGGGCCAAAAAATTTGAATTTTGGGGTGAATTTTGGGCAATTTTTCCTGAATTTTTGGGCAATTTTTCCTGAATTTTTGGCCGATTTTTCCCGAATTTTGGGTGAAATTTTGGGCTGAATTTTGGGGTGAATTTGTGGTGAATGTTTGGGGTGAATTTGGGGTAAATTTGGGGCGAATTTTGGGAAAATCTGGTTAAATTTTGGGGTAAATTTTAGTAAATTTGGGGCGAATTTTGGGAAAATCTTGGTAAATTTTGAGGGTAAATCTTAGTGAATTTTGGGTGAATTTTGGGTGAATTTTGGGTCAATTTGGGGTGAATTTGGGGTGAATTTGGGGTAAATTTTGATGACTTTCTGGGCCAAAAAATTTGAATTTTTGGCTGAATTTTTCTGCATTTTTGGGTGATTTTTCCTGAATTTTTGGCCGATTTTTCCAGAATTTTTGTGTGAATTTTCCTGAATTTTTGGGTGAATTTTTGGGCTGAATGTGGGGTGAATTTGTGGTCAATGTTTGGGGTGAATTTTGTTGAATGTTTGGGTAAATTTTGGTGAATTTCTGGGTGAATTTCTTTGAATTTTTGGGTGAATTTTGGGAAAATCTTGGTAAATTTCAAGGTAAATTTTAGTTAATTTGGGGTGAATTTGGGGTGAATTTTGAGTAAATTTGGGGTGAATTATGGGAAAATCCTGATAAATTTTGGGTACGTTTTAGTAAATTTTGGGTCAATTTTGGGTGAATTTTGGGTGACTTTGGGGTGAATTTGGGGTGAATTTGGAGTAAATTTAGGTGAATTTCTGGGCCAAAAAACTTGAATTTTTGGTTGATTTTCCCTGAATTTTTGGGTGATTTTGGGGTAAATTTTGGGGTAAATTTTAGTGAATTTGGGGTGAATTCGGGGTGAATTTGGGGAGAATTTTGGGAAAATCTTGGTAATTTTTGTGGTAAATTTTAGTGAATTTGGGGATAAATTTTATTTAGTTTTGGGTGACTTTGGAGTGAATTTGGGGTGAATTTTGGGGTAAATTTTAGTGAATTTTGGGCTAATTTTGGGTAAATTTGGGCTAATTTTGGGAAAATCTTGTTAAATTTTGGGGTAAATTTTAGTAAATTTTGGGTGAATTTTGGGCAAATCTGGGGTGAATTTTGGGAAATTTTTGAGTGAATTTGGGTGTAAATTTTGGTGAATTTTGGGTGAATTTTAGTGAATTTTGGGTGAATTTGGGGTAAATTTTGTGTAAATCTTGGTAAATTTTGGGGTGAATTTTGGGTTAATTTGGATGAATTTGAGATGAATTTTGGGAAAATCTTGGTAAATTTTGGGTAAATTTTAGTGAATTTTGGGTCAATTTTGGATGAATTTTGGCTGAATTTGGGGTAGATTTTGGTGACTTTTTGGACCAAAAAATCTGAATTTTGGGGGTGAATTTTGGGCGATTTTTCCTGAATTTTTGGCCGATTTTTCCTGAATTTTGGGTGAAATTTTGGGCTGAATTTGGGGTGAATTTGGGGTGAATTTTGGTAAGTTTGAGGTAAATTTTGAGAAAATCTTGGTGAATTTGGGGGTAAATTTTAGTAAATTTGGGGTGAATTTTGGGTAAATTTTGGGTGAATTTTGGGGTAAACTTGGAGCAAATTTTGAGAAAATCTTGGTGAATTTGGGGTGAATTTTGGGTAAATTTTGGTAAATTTGGGTTGAATTTGGGGTAAATTTTGGTAAATTTGGGGTAAATTTTAGTGAATTTTGGTTGAATTTTGGGTTAATTTGGGGAAACTTTGGGGCGAATTTTGGGAAAATATTGGTAAATTTTGGTGAATTTTGGAAAATCTTGGTAAATTTTGGGGTAAATTTTGGGGTAAATTTGAGTGAATTTTGGGTAAATTTGGGGTGAATTTTTGGTAAATTTGGGGTAAATTTTGGGTAAGTGTTGGTAAAATTTGGGGAAAATTTTGGCGACTTGTGGCTGAATTTGGGGTGAATTTTGGGTAATTTTGGTAAATTTGGGGGTAAATTTTAGTGAATTTGGGGCCAATTTTGGGAAAATTTTGGTAAATTTGTGGGTAAATTTTAGTGAATTTGAGGTGAATTTTGGGCTGAAATTGGGTCAATTTTGGTTGAATTTGGGGTAAATTTTAGTGAATTCCTGGGCCAAAAAATTTGAATTTTGGGGTGAATTTTTGTCGATTTTTCCCGAATTTTTGGCCGATTTTTCCGGAATTTTTGTGTGAATTTTCCCGAATTTTGGGGTGATTTTTTGTGAGTGTTTGGGGTGCCTGTTGTTGAATTTTTGGGGTGAATTTGGGTGATTTTGTCTCTCCCAGCCTGTCCCCAGTGCGGGCAGCGCTTCGCTCTGGCGCGCGGCGGCTGTTTGCATTTCCAGTGCTCCCAGTGCCGACACCAGTTCTGCGCCGGCTGCGGCGTCCCCTTCCACCGGCCCGGGGTGAGCCTGACTGGTTTGTACTGGTTTGGACTGGGAGGGGGAAAATGGGGAAAAATGGGGAAAAAATGGGAAAATTTGGTGAAAATCGGGTGAGAAATGGGGAAAAAAATGGGTTAAAATGGGAAATAAAGGGTTAAAAATGGGGAAAAAGGGGTTTGGGGTTACTGGTTTATACTGGTTTATACTGGGAGGGGAAAATGGGGAAAAAATGGGGAAAATCTGTGAAAATTCAGTTAAAATTGGGTGAAAATTGGGTGAGAAATGGGGGAAAATGGTTAAAAACGGGAAATAAAGGGTTAAAAACGGGAAATAAAGGGTTAAAATAGGGAAAAAGGGATTTGGGGTTACTGGTTTATACTGGTTTATACTGGGAGGGCGAAAATGGGGAAAAAATCGGGAAAAACGGTGAAAATTTGGTGAAAATTGAGTGAGAAATGGGTGAAAAATGGGCAGAAAGTGGGAAATAAAGGGTTAAAAATGGGGGAAAAGGGGTTTGGGGTTACTGGTTTGTACTGGTTTGTACTGGTTTATACTGGGAGGGACTGGGAGGGACTGGGAGGGGGAAAATGGGGAAAAATGGGGAAAAACGGTGAAAATTTGGTGAAAATCGGGTGAGAAATGGGGAAAAAATGGGTGAAAAATGGGTAAAAAAGGGTTAAAAGGGGATTTGGGATTACTGGTTTATACTGGTTTATACTGGTTTCATACTGGTTTTATACTGGTTTGTACTGGGAGGGGACTGGAAGGGACTGGGAGGGGGAAATGGGGAAAAATGGGGAAAAATGGTGAAAATTCGGTGAAAATCGAGTGAGAAATGGATTAAAAATGGGGGAAAATGGGGGAAAATGGGGAAAAAATGGGGGAAAAATGGGGTTTGGGGTTACTGGTTTGTACTGGTTTGTACTGGGAGGGACTGGGAGGGACTGGGAGGGGGAAATGGCCAAAATTGGCCAATTTTGGGGTGAATTTTGGGCCAATTTTGGTTGAATTTTGGGTGAGTTTTATGTGAATTTTTGTGAATTTTTGGTGAATTTTCAGCGAATTTTTGGACTAATTTGGGTCAATTTTGGGTCAATTTTCAGTGAATTTTTGGACAAATTTTGGTTAAATTTTGTTGAATTTCGTGACAAATTTAGGTGTGATTTGGGTAAATTTGTTGGTAATTTTTTGTTGAATTTTGGGATGAATTTCTGTGATTTTTACGCCAATTTTGGGTAAATTTTTGCAAATTTTGGGTCAATTTTTGATGATTTTTTTCTGAATTTTGGTCCAATTTTGGGTGAATTTTGCTGAATTTTGAGCAAATTTTAGGACAAATTTTAGGTCAATTTTGGGTAAAATTTTATGAATTTTTTGGGAATTTGGGTCCAAATTTGGACGAATTTGGGGAGAATTTTTGTGAAATTTGGGCCACTTTGGGGTGAATTTTTCAGAATTTTCGGATGAATTTTGCATCAGTTTTGGGGTCAATTTTGTTGAATTTTGGGTGAATTTTTGGATTAATTTTGGGTCAATTTTTGGGTAAATTTTTCTGAAATTTTGGTCAATTTTGGGTGAATTTTGACTGAATTTTTGTGATTTTGGGGCCAATTTTGGCTGAATTTTGAGTCAATTTTTGGGTAAATTTTTCTCAATTTTGGGGCAATTTTGGGTGAATTTTGACAGAATTTTTGTGATTTTTGGGCCTATTTTGGGTGAATTTTGACTGAATTTTTGTGATTTTAAGGCCAATTTTGAGTCAATTTTTGGGTAAATTTTTCTGAATTTTTGGCTAATTTTGGGTGAATTTTAACTGAATTTTTGTTATTTTGGGGCCCATTTTGGGTGAATTTTGGGTGATTTTTTCTGAATTTTTTGGCGGACTTCGGGCGAATTTTTGTGAATTTTGGTCCAATTTTGGCTGAATTTTTTTGAATTTTGAGTAAAATTTTGGATAAATTTTGGGTCAATTTTGAGTAAATTTGGGTCCAACTTTGGACAAATTTGCGGAGAATTTTTGTGAATTTTGGGCCACTTTGGGGTGAATTTTTCTGAATTTTTGGATGAATTTTGGGTCAGTTTTGGGGTCAATTTTGTTGAATTTTGGGTGAAATTTTGGATGAATTTTGGGTCAATTTTTGGCTCAATTTTGTTGAATTTTGGGTGAATTTTCCTGAATTTTGCGTCAATTTTTGGCTCAATTTTGGGTGAATTTTTCCAAATTTTTGGATGAATTTTGGGTCAATTTTTGGGTAATTTTTTTCTGAATTTTTGGCCAATTTTGGGTGAATTTTGACTGAATTTTTGGGCGAATTTTTGTGAATTTTGGGTCAATTTTTGGCTCAATTTTGGGTGAATTTTTCTGAATTTTTGGATTAATTTCTTTGGCCCAATTTTGGGTGAATTTTTCTGAATTTTGGGTCAATTTTTCCAAATTTTAGGATTAATTTCGGGTCAATTTTGGCTCAATTTTGTTGAATTTTGGGTGAATTTTCCTGAATTTTGGTCCAATTTTTGGCTCAATTTTGGGTGAATTTTTCTGAATTTTTGGATGAATTTTGGGTCAATTTTTGGGTCAATTTTTTCTGAATTTTTGGTCAATTTTGGGTGAATTTTGACTGAATTTTCGGGTGAATTTTTGTGAATTTTGGTCCAATTTTTGGCTCAATTTTGGGTGAATTTTTCTGAATTTTCGTGAATTTCGGTCCAATTTTTGTCTCAATTTTGTTGAATTTTGGGTCAATTTTTGGATGAATTTTGGGTCAATTTTGGGTGAATTTTTGTGAATTTCGATTCAATTTTTGGTGATTTTTTTAGGAATTTTGGGTGAATTTTGAGTGAATTTTTCTGAATTCGGGTGAATTTTGAGTGAATTTTTCTGAATTTTGGTGCAATTTTGGGGTCAATTCTGTTGAATTTTGGGCGAATTTTTGGATGAATTTTGGGTCAATATTTAGCTCAATTTTGTTGAATTTTGGGTGAATTTTTTTGAATTTTGGTCCAATTTTTGGCTCAATTTTGGGTGAATTTTTACCTCAATTTTGGATGAATTTTTCTGAATTTTTGGATGAATTTTGGGTCAATTTTTAGGTCAATTTTGTTGAATTTTGGGTGAATTTTTGTGAATTTTGGCCAATTTTTGGCTCAATTTTGGGTGAATTTTTCTGAATTTTTGGATGAATTTCGGGTCAATTTTTGTCTCAATTTTGTCGTTTTTTCGCCCATTTCTCGGCCGTTTCTGGGCCGATTTTCACCAAATTTTTTTTGTTTTGCCCCAAATTTTCTCCTTTTTTTGCTCCTCCCCCACCCCCTCCCCTTTGCCCCTCCCCTCCCCCACCCCAGACCTGCCCCTCCCCCCAGTGCCCCCTCGGGGGGTCCCTCCATGGGCACCACCCCCGCGATTGTCTCTTCTACCTGCGGGACTGGGAACCCGCCCGGCTGCAGCAGCTGCTCCAGGTTTGGACTGGTTTATACTGGTTTGTACTGGGAGGGGGGAAATGGGGAAAAAACGGGGAAAATCGGTGAAAATTTGGTGAAAATTGGGTGAAAATTGGGTGAAAAATGGGTTAAAAGTGGTCGAAAAGTGGAAAATAAAGGGTTAAAAATGTGGGAAAAGGGGATTTGAGGTTACTGGTTTATACTGGTTTATACTGGGAGGGGAAAAATGGGGGGAAATGGGAAAAAATGGGGAAAAATTGTGAAAATTGGGTGAAAATTGGGTTAAAAAATGGTCAAAAAGTAGAAAATAAAGGGTTAAAAATGGAAAATAAAGGGTTAAAATGGGAAGTAAAGGGTTAAAAATGCAGACAAGGGGATTTGGGGTTACTGGTTTATACTGGTTTATACTGGTTTGTACTGGGAGGGACTGGGAGGGAACCTTGGGGCACTCCAAGGGTCAAAAATGGGGAAAATTTGGGGTGAAATGGGATTTTTTATACTGGTTTTTACTGGTTTATACTGGTTTATACTGGTTTAAACTGGTTTATACTGGTTTTTACTGGGATCTCTCCCCCTCAGAGTGGGAATGTCGCCTTTGAGACAGAGCCGCCGCCTGATGCCCCCCCCAACCCAACTGGTTTGTACTGGTTTATACTGGTTTATACTGGTTTATACTGGTTTATACTGGTTTGGACTGGGACACCACAAAATTCCCATTTTTCCCCCAAAATTCCCATTTTTCCCTCAAAATTCCCAATTTTTTTCCATTTTTTCCCCATTTTCCTCAAAAATCCTTTTTTTCCCCCTATTTTTTCCCCATTTTTTTTCCCATTTGGGAATTTTCCCCCCAAAATTCCCATTTTTATCCCATTTTCCCCCAAAATTTCCATTTTCTCCCCATTTTATTCCTATTTTTCCCTATTTTCCTTCAAAATTACCTTTTTCCCCCAAAATTCCCATTTTTTTCCCCCAAAATTCCCATTTTTCCCCCAAATTCCCCGTTTTTATACCCATTTTCCCCAAAATTTCCATTTTTAGTCCCAAAACTCCAATTTTCCCCCAAAATTCACATTTTCTCCCCATTTTATTCCTATTTTTCCCCATTTTCCTTCAAAATTCCCCTTTTTTTCCCAAAATTCCCATTTTTTCCCCAAATCCCCCATTTTTATCCCCATTTCCCCCCAAAATTTCCATTTTTATTTCCAAATCTCCAATTTTCCACCCAAAATTCCCATTTTCCCCCCAAATTCCCTATTTTTATCCCCATTTTTTCCCAAAATTCACATTTTATTCCCCAAAATCCCCATTTTATCCCAATTTTCCACCCAAAATCCCCATTTTTCCCCTCAAATCCTCATTTTTATCCTCATTTTTCCTCAAAATTCCCATTTTTATCCCCAAAACTCCAATTTTCCACCCAAAATTCCCATTTTCCCCCCAAAATCCCCATTTTTTCCCTTTTTTATTCTCAAAATCCCCATTTTTCCCCCAAAATCCCAATTTTTCCCCCCTAAATCCCCATTTTTCCCATTTTCTCCCCAAAATCTCCATTATTCCCCCCAAAATCCACATTTTTTCCCCAAAATCCCAATTTTTTTCCTTTTTTCCCCATTTCCCCCCCCAAAATACGATTTTCCCCCCAAAATCCCGATTTTTTTCCCCCAAAATCCACATTTTCTCCCCAAAATCCCCATTTTCTGCCCCAAAATCCACATTTTTCCCCAAAAAAGCCCAAATTTTTTTTCATTTTTGCCCATTTCCCCCCAAAATCCCCATTTTTCGCCCAAAATCCCCATGTTTCCCCTCAAAATCCCCATTTTTTCCCTTTTTCCCCATTTTCCCCCCCAAAATCCCGATTTGCCCCCCAAAATCCCCATTTTTATCCCCATTTTTCCCCAAAATCCCCATTTTTTCACCATTTTTCCCCATTTTACCCTTTTCCCCCCATTTTTCCCCCTTTTTTTCCCTATTTTTTCCCCCAAAAATCCCCATTTTTCCCCATTTTTCCCCATTTTTCCCCATTTTTCCCCCATTTTCCCCCCATTTTTCCCCATTTTGTCCCATTTTTTCCCCATTTTTTCCCATTTTCCCCCCATTTTTCCCCATTTTTTCCATTTTCCCCCATTTTTCCCCATTTTTTCCCCATTTCCCCCATTTTTTCCATTTTCCCCCCCAAATCCCCATTTCCCCCCCAAAATCCTCTTTTTTTTTCCTTATTTCCCCAATTTTGCCCCCAAACTCCCCATATATTTTCCCTTTTTCCCCCATTTATTTCCCCTTTTTCCCCCATTTTTCCCCCCAAAATTCCCATTTTTCCCCATTTTTTTCCCCATTTTTCCCCATTTTCCCCCCAAAATCCCCATTTATTTTCCCATTTCCCCCATATTTCCCCCCAAAATCCCCATTTTCCCCCCAAAATCCCCATTTCCATCCCAAAATCCCCATTTTTATACCCAAAATCCCCATTTATTTCACCTTTTCCCCCATTTTTCCCCATTTTCCCCCATTTTTCCCCATTTATTTCCCCATTTCCTCCATTTTTTCCCCATTTTTTCCCCATTTTTCCCCACTTTTCCCCATTTTTTTCCATTTTTCCCCCATTTTTTCCCCATTTTTACCCATTTTCCCCAATTTTTCCCCATTTTTCCCCCCAAAATCCCCATTTATTTCCCCTTTTTTCCCCATTTCCCCCATTCCCCCATTTTCCCCATTTTCACTAATTTTCCCAAAATCCCCATTTTTCCCCCCAAAATCCCCATTTTCCCCCATTTTTTCCCCATTTTTTCCCCATTTTTCCCCATTTTTCCCCATTTTTCCCCCATTTCCCCCATTTTCCCCATTTTCCCCATTTATTTTCCCTTTTCCCCCATTTTTTCCCCATTTTTCCCAATTTTTTCCCCATTTTCCACCCCAAAATCCCAATTTTTTTTCCTATTTTTCCCCCCAAACTCCCCATTATTTCCCCATTTTTCCCCATTTCTCCCCATTTTTTCACCATTTTCCCCCATTTCTTCCCCATTTTTTCCCCATTTCCCATTTCCCCCATTTTTCCCCATTTTTCCCTATTTTTACTAATTTTCCCAAAATCCCCATTTTTCCCCCCAAAATCCCCATTTCCCCCCAAAAATCCTCTTTTTTTTCCCCATTTTTCCCCAATTTTTATTAATTTTCCCAAACTCCCCATTTTTTTCCTTTTCCCCCATTTTCCCCCCAAAATTCCCATTTTTCCCCATTTTTCCCCCCAAAATCCTCATTTTTTCTCCCAAAAATCCCCCTTTTTTTTAGTTTTTCCCCCATTTTCCCCATTTCACTAATTTTCCCAAAATCCCCGTTTTTCCCCCCAGGCCGCTGTCCCGTTCCGGAGCAGAAGGAATTCGGGGTGACCCTTCGGGACGAGCCCTGCGGGAGGGACACGGCCCCGGGCCAGGCCGGACTGTGCCGGTCAGTGGGGTCATCCGGGGTCAGGGGTCATTTTGGGGCAAATTTGGGGGATTTTGGGGCATTTTGGGACATTTTTAGGGTTTTTTTAAGGCATTTTTAGGGCATTTTTGGGGTTTTTAAAGGCATTTTTAGGGCATTTTTAGGGCAATTTTGGGGTTGTGGTCACTCATTGGTCACTCATTGGTCACTCATTGGTCACTCAGGGGTCACTCAGGGGTCAGGGGTCACTCGGGTCATTTTGGGGCAAATTTGGGGGATTTTGGGGCATTTTGGGGCATTTTTAAGGCATTTTTTGGCATTTTTTAAGGCATTTTTAGGGGATTTTTGGGGTTTTTAAAGGCATTTTTAGGGGATTTTTGGGGTTGTGGTCACTCATTGGTCACTCATTGGTCACTTGGGGTCATTTGGGGTCATTTGGGGTCAGTTTTAGGGGATTTTTGGGGTAAATTTGGGGGATTTTGGGGCATTTTAGGGCATTTTGGGGCATTTTTAGGGGATTTTTGGGGTTGTGGTCACTCAATGGTCACTCATTGGTCACTCATTGGTCACTCTGTGGTCACTCATTGGTCACTCAGTGGTCACTCATTGGTCACTCATTGGTCACTCAGGGTCACTCAGGGTCATTTTGGGGCAAATTTGGGGGATTTTGGGGCATTTTTAGGGGATTTTTTGGGGTTTTTTAAGGCATTTTTAGGGCATTTTTTGGCCATTTTTGGGGTTGTGGTCACTCAGTGGTCACTCATTGGTCACTCATTGGTCACTCAGTGGTCACTCATTGGTCACTCATTGGTCACTCATTGGTCACTCATTGGTCACTCAGGGTCATTTTTAGGAGATTTTGGGTCATTTTGGGTCATTTTTGGGTGATTTTTGGTCATTTTTAGGGAATTTTATGGTATTTTTGGGGATGTGGTCACTCATTGGTCACTCAGAGTCATTTTGGGTCATTTTTGGGGGATTTTGGGGTTGTGGTCACTCATTGGTCACTCAGTGGTCACTCATTGGTCACTCAGGGGTCAGGGGTCACTCAGGGGTCATTTTGGGTCATTTTTGGGGGATTTTGGGGCATTTTGGGACAATTTTAGGGGATTTTTGGCGATTTTTTGCGGTTTTTTAAGGCATTTTTAGGGCATTTTTAGGGGGTTTTTAGGGCAGTTTTGGGGTTGTGGTCACTCAGTGGTCACTCATTGGTCACTCATTGGTCACTCATTGGTCACTCATTGGTCACTCAGGGGTCACTCAGGCTCATTTTGGGGCAAATTTAGGGGATTTTGGGTCATTTTGGGGCTTTTTTAGTGGATTTTTTGGGTTTTTTTAAGGCATTTTTAGGGGATTTTTGGTGTTGTGGTCACTCATTGGTCACTCAGTGGTCACTCATTGGTCACTCATTGGTCACTCAGTGGTCAGGGGTCACTCAGGGTCATTTTGGGGCAAATTTGGGGGATTTTGGGGCATTTTTAGGGGATTTTTTGGGTTTTTTTAAGGCATTTTTAGGGCATTTTTGGGGTTTTTAAAGGCATTTTTAGGGCATTTTTAGGGCAATTTTGGGGTTGTGGTCACTCACTGGTCACTCATTGGTCACTCATTGGTCACTCAGGGTCATTTTTAGGAGATTTTGGGTCATTTTTGGGTGATTTTTGGTCATTTTTAGGGAATTTTATAGTATTTTTGGGGATGTGGTCACTCATTGGTCACTCAGG
Organism: Taeniopygia guttata; assembly: GCF_048771995.1. NCBI lineage: Eukaryota > Metazoa > Chordata > Aves > Passeriformes > Estrildidae > Taeniopygia > Taeniopygia guttata. Next base: position 883,353 of record NC_133061.1, read on the forward strand.
GTCATTTTGGGTCATTTTTGGGGGATTTTTGGGGTTGTGGTCACTCATTGGTCACTCACTGGTCACTCAGGGGTCAGGGGTCACTCAGGGGTCATTTTGGGGCAAATTTGGGGGATTTTGGGACAATTTTAGGCGATTTTTGGGGTTTTTTTAAGGCATTTTTAAGGCAATTTTAGGGGATTTTTAGGAGATTTTTGGGGTTGTGGTCACTCATTGGTCACTCAGTGGTCACTCAGGGGTCAGGGGTCACTCAGGGGTCATTTTGGGGCAAATTTGGGGGATTTTGGGTCATTTTCGGGCATTTATAGGGGATTTTTTGGGGATTTTTTGGCATTTTTTAAGGCAATTTTAGGGCATTTTTTGGGCATTTTTAGGGCATTTTGGGGCATTTTTAGGGGATTTTTAGGGGATTTTTAGGGTTGTGGTCACTCATTGGTCACTCAGTGGTCACTCATTGGTCACTCATTGGTCACTCATTGGTCACTCAGGGGTCAGGGGTCACTCAGGGGTCATTTTGGGGCAAATTTGGGGGATTTTGGGGCATTTTGGGGCATTTTTAGGGGATTTTTTGGGTTTTTTTAAGGCATTTTTAGGGGATTTTTTGGGGTTTTTTAAGGCATTTTTAGGGGATTTTTGGGGTTGTGGTCACTCATTGGTCACTCATTGTTCACTTGGGGTCATTTGGGGTCATTTGGGGTCAGTTTTAGGGGATTTTTGGGGCAAATTTGGGGCATTTTGGGGCATTTTTATGGCATTTTTTGGGGTTTTTTAAGGCATTTTTAGGGCATTTTTAGGTCATTTTTAGGGGATTTTTGGGTTGTGGTCACTCATTGGTCACTCATTGGTCACTCAGTGGTCACTCAGTGGTCACTCAGGGGTCACTCAGGGGTCACTCAGGGGTCAGGGGTCACTCAGGGTCATTTTGGGGCAAATTTGGGGGATTTTGGGGCATTTTGGGGCATTTTTAGGGGATTTTTGGGGTTGTGGTCACTCATTGGTCACTCATTGGTCACTCATTGGTCACTTGGGGTCATTTGGGGTCATTTGGGGTCAGTTTTAGGGGCAAATTTGGGTGATTTTGGGGCATTTTTAGGGGATTTTTGGGGGTTTTTAAAGACATTTTTAGGGCATTTTTAGGGGATTTTTAGGGCAATTTTGGGGTTGTGGTCACTCATTGGTCACTCATTGGTCACTCTGTGGTCACTCATTGGTCACTCAGTGGTCACTCTGTGGTCACTCTGTGGTCACTCAGGGGCCATTTTGGGTCATTTTTGGGTCGTTTTGGGTCATTTTTGGGGCATTTTTGCGGGATTTTTTGGGGTTTTTGGGGTTGTGGTCACTCATTGGTCACTCAGTGGTCAGTGGTCACTCAGTGGTCACTCAGTGGTCACTCTGCGGTCACTCTGTGGTCACTCAGCGGTCACTATTCCGAGTATCTCGTGTCCCTCATTAACCGCCACGGCCTCGACCCCGCCCCTCTCTATGACCCGGAAGAGCTCCGCGCCGCCGCGCAGCGCCACCTAGCGGCCGGGAGGACTCAGCGCCTGCCGGGCGAGAGCGAGGCTGAGCACAGACTGCGCATGCTCCGACTGCTGGGGGAGGAGGCGCCGGTGAGGCCACGCCCACAGGGGGCGGGGCTGAGGGCGTTATGCAAATGAGGCGGCCAAAAATGGGCAAAATGACCTTATATGGGCAAAATATGCATTTTTGGGGATTTTTTTGGGAATTTTGGGCTTTTTGGGAAATTTTGGGGAATTTTTGGGTATTTTGGGGAAATTTTGGGATTTTTGGGATTATGTTTGGGGTTTTGGGGGGGATTTTGGGGTTTTTTGGGGAATTTTCTGGGAATTTTGGGTGAATTTTTGGGTATTTTGGGATTATTTTGGAGATTTTTGTGGAGAATTTGGGTTTTTTTGGGGGCGATCTTGGGGAATTTTGGGATTTTTTGGGGAATTTTCAGGGAATTTTGGGTGAACTTTTGGGTATTTTGGGATTATTTTGAGGGTTTTTGGGGGGATTTTGGGGTTTTTTTTGGGGGTTTTTTTGGGGTTTTTTTTGGGGAATTTTTGGGGGAATTTTGGGCAGAATTTTGGGGTTTTTTAGGGAGAATTTGGGGCAATTTTTGGATTTTTTTGGAGTATTTTGGGGGAAATTTGGGGATTTTCTTGGGCTTTTTGGGGGAATTTTGGGCCTTTTCGGGTGAATTTAGGGGATTTTGGGTGAATTTTGGGTATTTTTTGTATTTTGGGGGTTTTGGGGGAATTTGGGGGTTTTTTGGGGGTGTTCTTGGGGAATTCTGGGATTTTTCGGGGATTTTTGGGTGAATTTTTGGGTATTTTGGGGTTTTTTTGTGATTTTTGGGGAGATTTAAGGGATTTTTGGGGAATTTTTTGGGTATTTTTGGGGGGATTTTGGGTGGAATTTTGGGTTTTTTAGGGAGAGTTTGGGGTTATTTTTGGATTTTTTTGGAGTATTTTGGGGTTTTGGGATTTTCTTGGGATTTTTTGGGAAATTTTGTGCTTTTTTGTGGAATTTGGGGTTTTTTGGGATGATTTTGAGGATTTTTGGGAGGATTTTGGGGTCAGTCTTGGGGAATTCGGGGATTTTTGGGTGAATTTTTGGGTATTTTGGGATTATTTTGGGGATTTTTGGTTTTTTTGGGGGTATTTCGAGGGAATTTTTGGGGGAATTTTGGGCAGAATTTTGGGTTTATTAGGGAGAGTTTGGGGCAATTTTTTGATTTTTTTGGAGTATTTTGGGGGGATTTTTGGGGGAATTCTGGGTATTTTTAGAGAATTTGGGGGAATTTTGGGGCATTGTGGGTGAATTTTTGGGTATTTTGGGGTTATTTTGGGGGTTTTGGGGGAATTTGAGGGTTTTTTGGGGGCGTTCTAGGGGAATTTTGTGATTTTTGGGTGAATTTTTGGGTATTTCGGGATTATTTTGGGGGTTTTTGTGGGGATTTTTGGGCTTTTTTTGGGGCTTTTTGGGGGAATTTTCGGGTATTTTATGGGACTTTCGGGTGAATTTTGGGTATTTTGGGATTATTTTGGGGATTTTGGGGGAATTTGGGGTTTTTTTGGGGGTGTTCTTGGGGAATTTTGGGATTTTTGGGTGAATTTTTGGTATTTTGGGGTTATTTTGGGGATTTTTGGGGGGAATTTTGGGGTTTTTTTGGGGTATTTCGAGGGAATTTTTGGGGGAATTTTGGGCAGAATTTTGGGTTTTTTAGGGAGAGTTTGGGGCTATTTTAGGATTTTTTTGAGTATTTTGGGGTTTTGGAGGGAATTTTGGGATTTTTTTGGGGAATTTTGGGGCGTTTTGAGGGAATTTTGGGGTTTTTTTGGGGAATTTTCAGGGATTTTTGGGTGAATTTTGGGGGTTTTTGGGATTTGGGGTTTTTTGGGGGCATTCATGGGGAGTTTTGGGGTTTTTTTGGGGTATTTTGGGGTAAGTTTTGGGGTAATTTTGGAGTGTTTGGATAATTTTGGGATTATTTTGGAGGTTTTTGGGGATATTCTGGGAATTTTGGGGCTTTTTGGGTTGTTTTGGGGTCATTTTAGGGGGAATTTTGGGGGAATTTGGGGGTTTTTTTGGGTTTTTTTGGGGGAATTTTGTATCATTTTTGCGATTATTTTTGGGGCAATTCTGGGGGAATTTTGGGTTTTTTTGGAGTAATTTGGGGAGAATTTCGGTCATTTTTGGGACATTTTGTGGCATTTTTGGGACATTTTGTGTCATTTTTGGGTCATTTGGGTCTTTTTGGGTCATTTCAGGAGCATTTTGGGGTCGCTATGCAAATGAGGTTTCCATATATGGAAAAATATTGGAAAATCTCCATATATGGTAAAAATGCCCAAAAAAGGAAAAAAGTGCTGAGAAAGGGTGGGGGCGGAGTTTATGCAAATGAGGGATGTAAGAATAATTAATTAAATCAAATTAATTGTGGTTTTATGCAAATAAAGTTTATTTGGGGGAGGAAATGATGATATTTGAGCCACGCCCACTTTTATGCAAATAAAGTTGTTTGTTATTAATGAGAGCCACGCCTTTTATGTTAATGAGCATATGCAAATAAAGATGTGTGTTAATATTAATGAGCCATGCCTTTTATGTTAATGAGCACCATATATGGGCAAAGGTCGGCTGGGACCCCCAAAATCCCCAAAATTCACCCCAAATCCACCCCAAATCCCCCAAATTTATCCCAAAATCCCCAAAATTTATCCCAAATTCACCAAATTTACCCAAAATTCTCCAAATTTACCCCAAATTCCCACCACAATTCACCAAATTTACCCCAAAATACCCCAAATTCCCATGAAAATTCACCAAATTTCCCCAAAATTCACCAAATTTACCCCAAAATCCCCCAAATTCCCACCAAAATTCACAAAATTTACCCAAAATCCCCCAAATTCACCCAAAAATCCCCCAAATTCCCACCAAAATTCACCAAATTTATCCCAAATTCACCAAATTCACCCCAAAATCCCCCAAATTCCCACCAAAATTCACCAAATTCACCCCAAAATCCCCCAAATTTACCCCAAATTCCCACCACAGATCACCAAATTCACCCCAAAATTCCCCAAATTCCCCCCAAAATCTTCCAAATTCAACCCAAAATCCTCCTAAATTCACAAAAAATCCCCCAAATTAACCCGAAAATCCACCTGGAACCCCAAAATTCCACTGGGGAGCCCCAAATTCCCCCAAATTTCCCCAAATTCCCAAAATCTTTCAAATTCACCCAAAAATTCCCCAAATTCTCACCAAAATACACAAAATTTACCCAAAATACCCCAAATTCACCCCAAAATCCCCCAAATTTACCCCAAAATCCCCCAAATTCCCACCAAAATTCACCAAATTTCCCCAAAATTCCCCAAATTTACCCCAAAATCCCCAAATTCCCACCACAATTCACCAAATTCACCCCAAAATCCACCTGGGACACCCCAAAATCGCCCAAATCTTCCTAAATTCACAAAAAAAACCCAAATTAACCCCAAAATCCACCTGGGATACCCAAAATTCCAGAAATTCACCCCAAAATTCCACTTGGGACCCCCAAAATTCCACTGGGGAGCCCCAAATCCCCCAAATTCACCCCAAAATTCCACAAATTCACCCCAAAATCCCCCAAATTCACCCCAAAATCCACCTGGAACCCCAAAATTCCAAAAATTCACCCCAAAATTCCCAAATTCACCTCAAAATTCCACAAATTCATCCCAAAATCCCCAAATTCAACCTAAAATCCCTCAAATTTACCCAAAATTCCCAAAATTTACCCCAAATCCCCCAAATTTCTACAAATTCACCCTAAAATTCCACTTTAGACCCCTAAAATCCCACATGGGACCCCCAAAATTGCCTGAATTTACCCCAAAATCTGCCAAATATACCCCAAATCCCCCAAATCCCCCCCAAAATTCCACAAATTCACCCCAAAATTCCATCTGGGACCCCAAAATTCCATAAATTTACCCCAAATTCCCAAATTCCCCCAAATTGGCCCCAAAATCCCCCAAATTCATCCCAAAATCCACCTGGGATCCTCAAAAATCCCCCAAATTTACCCCAAAATGCCCCAAATCCTCCCAAATTCACCCCAAAACCCCCAAATTCACCCCAAAATCCCCAAATTCACCCCAAAATCCCCAAATTTACCCAAATTTAACCCAAATTTCCCCCAAAATCCCCCAAAATCTCCCCAAAATCCCCCAAATTTATCCCAAAAAAAACCCCAAAATCCCCACCAAAACCTCCCAAATTCACCAAAAATCCCCCAAATTTACCCCAAATTCACCAAAAATCCTTCAAATTTACCTCAAACTCCCCCTGAAATCCCCAAAATGCCCAAAATTCACCCCAAATTTCCCCAAAAAACCCCCAAATTAACCCCAAAATCCCCCAAATTCATCCCAAAATCCACCTGGGATCCCCCAAAATCCCCCAAATTTACCCCAAAATGCCCCAAATCCACCCTAAGTCACCCCAAAATCCCCAAATTCACCCCAAAATCCACCTGGAACCTCAAAATTCCAGAAATTCACCCCAAAATTCCACTTGGGACCCCCAAAATTCCACAAATTCATCCCAAAATTCCCAAATTCAACCTTAAATCCTTCAAATTTACCCAAAATTCCCACCAAAATCCCCCAAATTTACCCCAAAATCGCCAAAATTCACCCCAAATCCCCCAAATCCCCCAAAATTCACCCCAAATTCCCCAAATTTCTACAAATTCACCCCAAAATTCCACTTGGGACCCCCAAAATTGCCTAAATTTACCCCAAAATCTGCCAAATATACCCAAAATCCCCCAAATCCCCACCAAAATTCCACAAATTCCCCCCAAAATTCCATCTGGGACCCCAAAATCCCCCAAATTTACCCCAAATCTCCCAAATTCCCCCAAATTGGCCCCAAAATCCACCAAATTCACCCCAAAATCCACTTGGGATCCCCCAAAATGCCCCAAATTTACCCCAAAATGCCCCAAATCCACCCTAATTCACCCCAAAATCCCCAAATTCACCCCAAAATCCCCAAATTTACCCAAATTTCCCCCAAATCCTCCAAATTCTGCCCAAAATCCCCCAAATTCATCCAAAAAAAAACCCCCAAAATCCCCCCAAAATCCCCCAAATTCATCCCAAAAATCCCCAAAAATCCCCACCAAAACCCCCCAAATTCACCAAAAATCCCCCAAATTTACCCCAAAATCCTCCAAATTCATCCCAAAATCCCCCAAATTTACCCCAAAAATACCCCAAATCCACCCTAATTCACCCCAAAATCCCAAAATTCGCCCCCAAATCCCCAAATTTACCCAAATTTTCCCCAAATTCTCCCCCAAATCCCCCAAAATCTCCCCAAAATCCCCCAAATTCATCCCAAAAAAAACCCCTCAAAATCCCCCCAAAATCCCCCAAATTTACCCCAAATTCACCAAAAACCCCCGAAAATCCTTAAATTTACCCAAAACTCCCCCTGAAAACCCCAAAATACCCAAAATTCACCCCAAATTTCCCCAAAATGCCCCAAATTTACCCCAAAATCCCCTCAGGGCCCCCTCAGCCTTTCCCGCCTCCTCCGTCCGCCATTTTCCCCTCCCGCTTCTCCTTCATCTCCCCTCACACAGTCTCCGCCCTCTGATTGGCTGAAATTTTCCCGCCCTTCCCTTTCGCTCGCTCCGATTGGCCAGCGGCCGTTGCCGGGCAAGCGGCGCGCGTTGATTGGTTGCGGGGGTATAATGAGGGCGGGAAAAGGGGCGGGGTCTCCTGAGGGAGGCAGCGTGCTGATTGGCTGATGTCAGAAAAGTGGGCGGGGAAACCGAGGTGATAAAAGAGTCGGCGCAGCGCGCGCGGGCTCAGTCCGGAGGTGGCGGCGGTCGAGGCGCGGCTGCGGCAGGAGCGACTTAAAGGCCTTAAATTCTTCATTTAAAATTAATTTAATTAATTTAATTAACTTAATTAGCATAATTAACACCACGGGGCTCGTGCGGATTAATTAAGGCGTTAATAAAGCGCCAATTGGCGCCGCTGAGGGCGATCGGAGGCGGGTTTGGGTTTGAAAGGGGGGGGTTTAATGAGGGATTTAATTAAATTATTAATGAAATCTGCCTTTAATTATTGAAATAATTTAATTTATGAGGTATTAATTGGTGTTAATTAATTATTAGTGAGGCGTTGAGGGCGAAATTCGGTTTTTAAATTCGTTTTTAGCGTGAATTTCTCCCATTTTGTTTCGAATTTATTCAATTTTTAAGCGAATTTTAGCGCAGGGTTTAAAGTTTTAATTGGTTTTAATTTAATTTGATTCGTTTTAATTAAATTTGTTAATTTGAATTAAATTTGGGCTGTTTAATGCAGTTTTGGGGTGGTTTTGTGTCATTTTGAGGGTTTAATTAAATTTAATCCAATTAAATCCAATTAAATTCAAATAAATCCAATTAAATTAAATAAAATTTATATTAAATCAAATTAAATTAAAACCACTTAAACCAAATTAATTCCCATTAAATCCAATTAAATTAAATCCAATTAAATCCCATTAAATTAAATCCAAATTAAATTTTAACCCAAATAAATTAAATTAAATTAAATCCAATTAAATCCCATTAAATTAAATCCAAATTAAATTTTAACCCAATTAAATTAAATTAAATTAAATCCAATTAAATTAAACCAAATTAAATTAAATCCAACTAAATCTAATTAAATCCAATTAAATTTTAATAAAAATAAATCGAATTTAATTAAAATAATTTAAATCCAATTAAATCCTATTAAGTTCAATTAAAATAAATCCAATTCAATTAAAATAATTTAAATCCCATTAAATTAAACCAAAATTAATAAGAATAAATTAAATACAATTACATTAAATCCAATTTAATTCAATCCCATTAAATTAAATAAAATAAATTTAAATAAATCCAATTAAATTAAATTAATATTTAATTAAAGTATTTCATTATTAATTCAAATTTTAGGGGAAATTTCGAATTTTTTGGGTGTTTTTGAGGCATTTTTTTGCCTTTTTTATCCCCATTTTGTCTGTAAATAATTTAAATATTGCCTTAATTTATTCAAATTATTATTTATTAATTAATAATTAATAGTAACTTTAATTATTTATTCAATTTTTAAGGGAAAATTTGGATTTTTTGGGTGTTTTTTGAGGCATTTTTTGACTTTTTATCCCATTTTGTCTGTAAATAATTTACATATTCTCTTAAGTAATTTAAATTTTTCATATTTAATTAGTATTTAATTAATATTTAATTAATTTTAAAAATTATTTATTCAAGTTTAGGGAAAATTCTGAATTTTTGGGGTGTTTTTTGAGGCTTTTTGTTGCCTTTTTATCCCGTTTTTTCTTTAAATAATTTAAATATTCCCTTAATTTATTCAAATTATTCTTGTTTAATTAATAAGTAATTAATATTAAATTGTTATTAAATTATTCAATTTTTTAGGGGAAATTTAAAATTTTTTGGTGTTTTTTGAGGCATTTTTGCCTTTTTTTAATCCCATTTTATCTGTAAATAATTTAAATATTGCTTTAATTTATTAAAATTTGTTCGTATTTAATTAATATTTAATTAATATTTAATATTTATTTCAATTTTATTAAAAATTTGAGGCTTTTTTGGGCAATTTTGGGTCCTTTTTTTAGGTCCAAATTTCCCTTTTTTCCTCACATTTTAATAATTCACTTAAATAAAATAAAAGTTATTTAAAATTTAATTAACTTGTTGTATATTTAATTAATTTATTAATTTAATATATTAATTGTTGCATTAAATTTCGGCATTTAAAGACAATTTTATTCAAGTTTTAAAGAGGTTTTGGGGCTTTTTTGGGGCAAAAAATCCCCAAATAATTAAAAAAATTCATTTTCATTAATGAACATTTAATTAATAATTAAATATTTATTAGTTTTTGAACCCATCTGAAATTTAAATTTAAAATTATTTAAATTTTTAAGGGTTTTTTGCCTTTTTAAGGCTTTTTTAGACATTTAAATCTGAATTTTCGTTTTAATTTAAATACCCAATTTATTAAATAATTTAAAAATTAATTTAAACTTACATAAGTAATTTTAATACCTAATATTAGTAATTTAATTAATTATTTTAATAATTTTACTTAATTTTCATATTTAAATTATAATTTTCAGCACCTTCCGGAGACATTTCAACCCTTTAATTAAAAAAAAAAAAAATTTAAATATCATTTTAATTTATTCCCTCTCAATTATTTTAATTACTTCATTTAAATATATTTATAATTAATTAATTATTAATAATAACAATAATATTTTTATTTATTATAGTTATAATAATATTTAATATTTATTATAAATTAATACTTATTTATTAATTATTAATTAATTATTAATTATTAACATTAATTAATTTGAGCGATTTTAATTTCCATCTTTAGCAAATTTTCGTAAAATTTCGTGACTTAAAAACTCCAATTTTTATTATCATTTAATTGTTTTTAAACTTAGAAATTATTTCTCGAATTTATACAAATTTTATGCAAATTTTATGCAATATTTACGCAAATTTTATGCAAATTGACATATTTTAAAATTGGTTTTTAACCATTTTTTAGCGAATTTCCCCCTATTTTTTAAACCAAAATCGCCTTTTTTCGCCCCGTTTTTCCATCCTAATTATCCAAACAAAGTTTTAATATTCAGATTTGTTCTAAATTTATTCAAATTTATTTTAATTTATTCAAATTTATTCAAATTTGTGGGAGTTTCCACCATGTTTTACTACCCGGAGGTTCTGCGGCGCCGCACCGGCTGCTTCGGCACCATCTGGTGAGAGATTTTGGGGCAAATTCCGACGGTTTTGGGAAAATTTGGAATTTTGGGGAATTTTTAGGGGATTTTGGGTCATTTTTGGTGGATTTTGGGTCATTTTTGGTGGATTTTTGGCAATTTTTTGGGGTATTTTTGGTCAAATTTTTTTAGAGGATTTTGGGTCAATTTTAAGTGAGTTTTGGGTCAATTTTGGGTCATTTTTGGGGGATTTTGGGTCAATTTTAGAGAATTTTGGGTCATTTTTTACAGGATTTTGGTGAATTTTTAGTGAATTTTGGGTCAATTTTAGGTCATTTTTTTAGAGGAATTTGGGTCATTTTGGGTCATTTTTAGGTTATTTTTTAGTGGATTTTGGGTCAATTTTAGCAAATTTTGTGTCTTTTTTAGGTCATTTTTTAGTGGATTTTGGGTCAATTTTAGAGAATTGTGGGTCTTGTTTTTTAGAGGATTTTGGGTCAATTTTGGTGGATTTTCATCACTTTTTTGGGTTATTTTTTGTCAATTTTAGGTCATTTTTAGAGGATTTTGGGTCATTTTTTTGGGTATTTTTGATGCGTTTTGGGAATTTTGGTCATTTTTGGGTCATTTTTGTTGGATTTTGGGTCAATTTTAGGTCATTTTTTAGAGGATTTTGGGTCGGTTTTTCGTGGATTTTTTGGTCAATTTTGGGTCATTTTCAGTGGATTTTGGGTCATTTTTGTGTCATTTTTGGTGGATTTGGGGAATTTTGGTCATTTTGGGTCATTTTTTAGAGGATTTTTGTCAATTTTTAGTGAATTTTGGGTCAATTTTGGATCATTTTTTGGTGAATTTTGAGAGGATTTTGAGTCATTTTTAGAGGATTTTGGGTCATTTTTGTGGGTTTTTTTGATTTTTGGTCATTTTTGGGTCATTTTGGGTGGATTTTGGGTCATTTTTTAGAGGATTTTGGTCAATTTTTAGTGGATTTGGGGTCAATTTTGGGTCAATTTTGGGTCATTTTTGGTAGATTTTGGGTCATTTTTAGGTCATTTTTTAGAGGATTTTGGGTCAATTTTACCGAATTTTAGGAAATTTTTAGGTCATTTTTTAGTGGATTTTGGGTCATTTTTGGTGGAATTTTGGCATTTTTTTGGTTTGTTTTTAGTCAATTTTGGGTAATTTTTAGAGGATTTTGGGTACTTTTTTGGGGTTTTTAAATGTGTTTTGGGAATTTTGGTCATTTTTCGGTAATTTTTGGTGGATTTTGGGTCATTTTTGGTGGATTTTTGGCAATTTTTTTGGGTATTTTTGGTCAATTTTGGGTCATTTTTTAGTGGATTTTGGGGAATTTTTTGGGTTTTTTTGATGTTTTGGGAATTTTGGTCATTTTTGGGTCATTTTTGCTGATTTTGGGAATTTTGATCATTTTTGGTCATTTTTGGTGGATTTTGGGTCAATTTTAGGTCATTTTTTAGAGGATTTTGGTCAATTTTGGTAATTTTTGGGTCATTTTGGGTCATTTTTAGGAATTTTTTTAAAGGATTTTGGGTTATTTTTGGGACATTTTTTAAGTGGATTTTGGGTAATTTTTTGGTGAATTTTGAGAGGATTTTGGGTCATTTTTTTAGTTGATTTTGGATAATTTTTGGCGGATTTTGGAAATTTTGGTAATTTTTGGTTTATTTTGGGTCATTTTAAAATATTTTTTTAAAGGATTTTGGGTCATTTTTGGGACATTTTTGGTGGATTTTGGGTCATTTTTAGGTCATTTTTTAGAGGATTTTGGGTCATTTTGGGTCATCTTTAGGTTATTTTTTAGTGGATTTTGGGTCATTTTTAGAGGATTTTGGGTCATTTTTAGAGGATTTTGGGTCATTTTCGGTCAATTTTAGCAAATTTTGTGTCTTTTTAAGGTTATTTTTGAGTGGATTTTGGGTCATTTTTGGTGGATTTTGGGTCATTTTTGGTGGATTTTTTTCATTTTTTTTTCATTTTCCCCCATTTTCCTTCATCCCCCACAGATCCCCGGGAGATTTTGGGTGGATTTTTGCAGATTTTGGTAAATTTTGTTTTTTTTTCAGGCTCGCTGCCACCTGCCACTCGCGGCTGCTGCGCCGGGAGTACCTCGGGGTGGACGTGCCCCGCACCAGGTAGGACCCAAAAACCCCCAAATTCACCCCAAAATCCCAAATTCACCCCAAAATCCCAAATTCACCCCAAAATCCCCAATTCACCCAAGAATCCCAAATTTGCCAAAAAAAAAACATCAAAAAAATCGCAATTTCACCCCAAAATCCCCTTAAAATACCCCCAAAAATCCAAATTTCACCACAAAAAAAACACCAAATTCACCCCCAAAATCCCCAAATTCACCCCCAAAATTCCATACAGAAATCCCAAATTCACCCCAAAATCCCAAATTCACCCCAAAATCTCCAAATTCACCCCAAAAAACGCAAATTCACCTCAAAATCCCCAAATCCACCCAAATACCCATCAAAAATCCCGATTTCACCCAAAAAAACCAAAAAAATCTTCAAATTAATCCCAAAACCCCCCAAATTCACCCCCAAAAATCAAAAAATCAAAATTTTCACCCCAAAATGCCCTTGAAAAAACAAAAAATACCAAAATTTCCTCCAAAAATCCCAAAATTCCCCAAAAATCCCAAGTTTACCCCCAAATCCCCCCAAAAAACCCAAATTCACCCCCAAAAAACCAAAAAAATTACCAAATTCACCCCAAAATCCCAATTTCACCTCAAAACCCCCAAATTCACCCAAAAAACCCAAAAAATCCCAAAATTCCCTCAGAAAAAAAACCCAAAAAATTCAAATTTCCCTCAAAATCCCCTCAAAAAAAATCCCTATTTTACCCCAAAATCCCCCCCAAAATCCCCAAAATTCCCCAAAAAACCCTAAAAATCCAAATTACCCTTCAAAAAAACCCCAAATTCACCCAAAAATCCCAAAATTCCCTCAGAAAAAAACCCCAAAAAATTCAAATTTCCCTCAAAATCCCCTCAAAAAAAATCCCTATTTTACCCCAAAATCCCCTCCAAAAACCCCAAATATTCCAAAATTCACCTCAAAAAATCCAAATTTCACCCCAAAAAAACCCAAAATCCCCAAATTTCCTCAAAAAACTGCAAAAACCCCAAATTTTACCCAAAAAATCCCCCAAATCCCCAAATTTCACCACAAAATCCCCTCAAAAAAATCAAAATTCCACAAATTCCCCCTAAAAATCCCAATTTCACCCCAAAAATCCCCAAACTCCAAATTTCACCCCTAAAACCCCCAAAAATTCCAAATTCTTCCCAAAATCCCCTCCAAAAACCCCCAAAAATCGCCAAAAAATCCAAATTACCCTTCAAAAAACCCCAAATTCAGCCAAAAAAACCCCAAAAATCCAAAAATTCCCTCAGAAAAAAACCCAAAAAAATTCAAATTTCCTCCAAAATCCCCTCAAAAAAATCCCTATTTTACCCCAAAATCCCCCCAAAAACCCCCAAAATCCCCAAATTCACCCCAAAACCCCCAAATTCACCCCCCAAAAATCCAAAATTCACCCCAAAAAACCCCAAAATCCCCAAATTTTCTGCAAAAAACTGCAAAAAATCCCAATTTCACCCCCAAAAACCCCCAAAATCCCCAATTTCACCCCAAAAATCCCAAAAGTCCAATTTTAGTCCAGAAACCCCTAAAAATTCCAAAGTCTCCCTAAAATCCCCTCCAAAAATCCCCAAAATTCTACAAAAAACCCCCAACATCCCAAAATTCCCTCAGAAAAAACCCCAAAAAATTCAAATTTCCCTCAAAATCCCCTCAAAAAAAAAATCCCTATTTTACCCCAAAATTCCCCCCAAAAATCTCCAAATTCACCCCAAAACCCCCAAATTCACCCCAAAATCCCCAAATTCACCCCAAAATCCCCCCAAAAACCCAAAAATCCCCAAAAAACCCCAAAATTCCCCAAATTTCACCCCAAAACTTCCCGCCAAAATCCCCCCCTCACATCTCGCCGCCGTTTCCCGCCTTTTTCTTGGCCCCGCCCAGCGCCGCCGTTCTCTCGTTCGTGATTGGCCGAAGCGGTTGGGAAGTCCCGCCCCCTCCGGCCGGGGCCCCGCCCCCTCGCTGCTCGCTGTACCTGGGGGCGCTGCTGCAGCTCGGTCTCGCGAGAGTTTACGGCCGGCAATGCCACGAACTGCTGGGTACCGCGAGATTATGCTAATGAAGGGGCGGGGTTATGGAAATGAAGGGGGGATGCGGAAATGGGGCCTTGAGGGGGATTTTGAGGGAATTTTTGGGGGATTTTGGTGTTTTTGGGGAGAATTTTTTGGGATTTTGGGGGTTTTTGGGAAAATTTGGGTGATTTTCGCGGATTTTAGGGGTTTTTGGGGGGAATTTTGGGGAAAATTTGGGAATTTTGGGGGAATTTTTTAGGTTTTTTATTGGAAATTTTTGGGGTTTTTGAGGGAAGTTTTTGGGATTCTTGAGGGGAATTTTTTCGGAATTTTGGGGTATTTTGGGGGACATTTGGGATTTTGGGTTTTTTTTGGGGGAATTTTTGGATTTTTTGGGGAAGTTTTGGGAATTTTTGGGGAATTCGGGAAATTTGGGTTTTTTTTAGGGAAATTTGGGCATTTTGAAGGATTTTGGGGGGAATTTTGGGTAAAATTTGGGAATCTTGGGAATTTTCGGGGTAATTTTGGGATTTTTGGGAGGAATTTTTTTGGAATTTGGGGATTTTTTTTGATTTTTGGGGGATTTTGGAATTTTTTGGGAATTTTGGGGGTATTTGTGGTTTTTTGGGAGAATTTTGGAGTTATTTTTGATTTTTTGCTGAATTTTTGGGAATTTTCGGGTTTTCGGGGAAATTTGGGACTTTTTGGGGGAATTTTGGGAGTTTTGGAGGAAAATTTTAGAACTTTGAGGGGATCTTTGGGATTTTGGGGGGATTTTGGTGTAAACTTGGGATTTTTGAGGAATTTTGGGGAAAATTTGGGTATTTTTGAGGAAAAATTGGGATTTTGAAAGGAATTTTTTTGGGAATTGTAGAATTTTGGGATTTTTGAGGGAAATTTGGGAATTTTTAGGTAATTTTTGGGATTTTGGGAGAAAATTTGGGATTTTGGAGGGAAATTCTTGGGAATTTTAGGGGAAAATTGAGGGGTTTTTTCGGTTTTGGGGTATTTTTTTAATTTTGGAGGGAATTTGGGATTTTGGGGGAATTTTCTTTAAATTTTGGGAAGAATTTGGGAATTTTGGGGTGAAATTTTTGGGAATTGTGGAATTTTGGGAAGGTTTTGGGGAAAATTGATGATTTTTCAATGGAAGATTTTGGGAATTTTGGATTTTTTGGGAAAAATTGGGATTTAGGACGATTTTTTAAAAAAATTTTGTGAATTTTGGGGCAATTTTGGGGTTTTGGGGGGAAAATTTGAGATTTTGGGGGAAATTTGGGGAAGTTTTGGAGGAGATTTTGGAATTTTTTTTTTAATTTGGGGGAAATTTGGGGTATTTTGGGGAATTTTGGGGTTTTTTCATCGATTTTTAGGTAACTTTATGGAAATTTGGGATTTTTGGAGGGAATTTCTTGGGAATTTCGAGTTTTTTGGAGGAAATTTGGGAAATTTTGGGATTTTTTGGGGGAGATTTCTCATTTTGGGCTATTTTAGGTTTTCCTGGTTGTTTTTTGGGGTGGTTTGGGGGAATTTTGGGATTTTTTGGGGGAATTTTTTTGGGATTTCTCTGTTTTGGGATATTTTGGGGTTTCCTTGTTGATTTTGGGCTCAATTTTGGGTAATTTTTGTCCATTTTTGGTCATTTTTAATGAGATTTTTGCTCCTTTTGAAGCCATTTTGCCCCAATTTTGGGTGGTTTTGGGTCATTTTTGGGCCGTTTTTTGGGGGGATTTTTCGGTTTTTGGCTATTTTGGGTTGTCCTGGTTGGATTTTGGGGGTTTTGGGGGGGATTTTGGGGCATTTTTGGCCGTTTTTGGGTTTTTTCAGAGGAAGTTTCGTTGATTCTGGAGCGGCTGCACCGAGCGCGGCGCCCCCTGGTGGACATCGACATCAGCCCCACCCGCAGGTGCCAAAAATCCCAAATTTCACCCCAAAATTCACCCCAAAAATGCCCAAATTCACCCCAAAAATCACCCCAAAATCACCCCAAAAATCCCAAAATTCACCCCAAAATTCACCTCAAAAATCCCCAAATTCACCCCAAAAATCACCACAAAAGTCGCCAAATTCACCCAAAAATTTACCCAAAAATTCACCTCAAAAATCCCCAAATTCAGCCAAAAAATCCCCAAAATTCACCCCAAAATTCACCTCAAAAATCCCCAAATTCACCCAAAAATTCACGCAAAAATTCACCCCAAAAATCCCCAAATTCACCCCAAAATTCACCTCAAAAATCCCCAAATTCAGCCAAAAAAAATCCCAAATTCACCCAAAAATTCACGCAAAAATTCACCCCAAAAATCCCCAAATTCACCCAAAATTCACCCCAAAAATCCCCAAATTCAGCCAAAATTCACCCCAAAATTCACTCCAAAAATCCCCAACTTCAACCCAAAATTCACCCCAAAAATCCCCAAACTCACCCCAAAATTCACCTCAAAAATCCCCAAATTCGGCCAAAAGATCCCCAAATTCACCCCAAAATTCACCCCAAAATTCACCCCAAAATTCACCCCAAAAATCCCCAAATTCACCCCAAAATTCACCCCAAAAATGCCCAAATTCACCCAAAAATTCGCCTCAAAAATCCCCAAATTCACCCCAAAATTCACTCCAAAAATCCCAAAATTCACCCAAAAATTCACCCCAAAAATCCCAAAATTCACCCCAAAAATCACCCCAAAAATCCCCAAATTCAGCCAAAAAAATCCCCAAATTCACCCCAAAATTCACCCCAAAATTCAGCCCAAAAATCCCCAAATTCACCCCAAAAATCACTCCAAAATTCACCAAAAAATTCACCTCAAAAATCCCCAAAATTCACCCGAAAAATCACCCCAAAAAATCCTCAAATTCACCCAAAAATTCACCTCAAAAATCCTCAAATTCAGCCCAAAAAAATCCCCAAAGTTCGCCCCAAAAATGCTGAAAATTCAGCCCCAAAATTCACCCCAAAAATCACCCCAAAAATCCCCAAATTTCACTCCAAAATTCACCCCAAAAATGCCCAAATTTACCCAAAAATTCACCTCAAAAATCCCCAAATTCAGCCAAAAAAATTCCCAGATTTCGCCCCAAAAAATCCTTAAATTCACCCCAAAATTCACCCCAAAAATCCCAAAATTCAGCTAAAAATTCAGCTCAAAAATCCCAAAATTCACTCCAAAATTCACCTCAAAAATCCCCAAATTCACCCAAAAATTCACCTCAAAAAATCCCCAAATTCAGCCAAAAAATTCCCAAAATTCAGGCCAAAATTCACCCCAAAAATCCCCAAATTCACCCCAAAATTCACCCCAAAAATCCCCAAATTCTCCCAAAAAAATTCCCAAATTCACCCAAAAATTCACCTCAAAAATCCCCAAATTCACCCCAAAATTCACCAAATTCAGCCCAAAATTCACCCCAAAAATCCCAAAATTCACCCAAAAATTCGCCACAAAAATCCCCAAATTCATCCAAAAAAATCCTCAAAATTTGCCCCAAAATGCTGAAAATTCAGCCCAAAATTCATCCCAAAAATCCCCAAATTCACCCAAAAATTCGCCTCAAAAATCCCCAAATTCAGCTTAAAAAATCCCCAAAATTCGCCCCAAAAATGCTGAAAATTCAGCCCCAAAATCCCCTAAATTGAGCCCAAAATTCACCCGAAAAATCCCCAAATTCACCCAAAAATTCACCCCAAAAATCCCCAAATTCACCCAAAAATTCAGCTCAAAAATCCCCAAATTCACTCAAAAATTCACCCCAAATTTACCCAAAAATTCACACCAAAAATCCCCCAAATTTCACCGCAAAATTCAGCCCAAAAATCCCAAAATTCACCCAAAAATTCAGCTCAAAAATCCCCAAATTCACCCCAAAATTCACCCCAAAAATCTCCAAATTCAGCCAAAAATCACCAAAATTCACCCAAAAATTCACCCCAAAAATCCCCAAATTCACTCAAAAATTCACCTCAAAAATCCCAAAATTCACCCAAAAATTCACCCCAAAATTCACCCAAAAATTCTCCTCAAAAATACCCAAATTCAACCAAAAAATTCCCAAATTTCACCCCAAAAAATCCCCAAATTCACCCCAAAAAATTCCCAAATTCACCAAAAAATTCACCTCAAAAAGCCTCAAATTCAGCCAAAAAATTCCCCAAATTCACCCCAAAATTCACCTCAAAAATCCCCAAATTCACCAAAAAATTCACCCCAAAAATCCCAAAATTCACCCCAAAATTCACCCCAAAATTCACCCAAAAATTCACCTAAAAAATCCCCAAATTCACCCCAAAAATCCCAAAATTCACCCAAAAATTCAGCCCAAAAATGCCCAAAATTCACCCCAAAAATTCCCATTATTTCCCCATTATTTCCCCCCAAAATTCACCCCAAAAATTCCCATTATTTTTCCATTATTTCCCCCCAAAAATCCTTTTTTCCCCATTATTTCCCCCAATTTTCCCCCATTTTTCCCCATTATTTCCCCCAAATTCCCTTTTTTTCCCATTATTTTCCCATTATTTCTCCATTATTTCCCCCAAAATTCCCATTTTCCCCCCATTATTTTTCCACCAATTCCCCCCAAAATTCCCATTATTTCCCCATATTTTCCCAAAATTCCCTTTATTTCCCCGTTATTTCCCCCATTATTTCCCCCCAAAATTCCCATTTTTCCCATTATTTTCCCCATTATTTCCCCCCAATTTTCCCCAAAATTCCCATTATTCACCCCAGAATTCCCATTATTTTCCCATTACTTCCCCCCAAATTCCCATTATTTTCCCCATTATTTCCCCATTATTTCCCTCCATTATTTTCCAAAAATTCCTATTTTTTCCACCATTATTTTCCCAAAATTCCCATTATTTCCCCATTATTCCCCCCAAAATTCCCATTTCCCCCCATTATTTTTCCCCATTTTTCCCCATTTTCCCCCCATTTTTTCCCCATTATTTCCCTGTTATTTCCCCCCATTATTTCCCCTTTCCCCCCAATATTTTCCCTATTTTTTCCCCATTTTCCCCCCCAAATTCTTTTTTCCCATTATTTCCCCATTATTCCCCCATTATTTCCCCAAAAAATTCCCTTTTTTTTTCCCATTTTTCCCCATTATTTCCCCCCAAAATTCACATTATTTTCCCCCAAAATTCCCATTTTTCCCCCATTATTTTTTCCCATTTTTTCCCCCAAAATTCCCATTATTTCCCCCCAAAATTCACTTTTTTTCCCCATATTTTTCCCATTTTTCCCCAAAAATTCCCATTTTCCCCCATTTTTTCCCCATTATTTTCCCCAAAATTCCCATTATTTCCCCCCAAATTCCCATTATTTTCCCCATTATTTCCCCATTATTTCCCTCCATTATTTTCCAAAAATTCCTATTTTTTCCACCATTATTTTCCCAAAATTCCCATTATTTCCCCATTATTTCCCCCATTTTTTCCCCATTTTTTCCCCATTATTTCTCCCCAATTCCCCCCAAAAATTCCCATTTTTCCCCTTTTTTTCCCCATATTTTCCCCCAATTTATCCCCAATTTTTCCCCCATTATTTCCCACAAAATTCCCATTTTTTCCCCATTATTTCCCCCAAAATTCCCATTATTTCCCCCCAAAATTCACATTTTTTCCCCATTTTTCCCCCCAAAATTCCCATTTTATCCCCATTATTTTCCCTATTTTTTCCCCATTATTTCCCCCCAAATTTCACATTTTTTCTCAATTTTTTCCCCCAAAATTTCCTTTTTTTCCGCATTATTTCCCCCATTATTTTCCTCATTATTTCCCCGAAATTCCCTTTTTTCCCCCATTATTCACCCTAAAGTTCCCATTTTTTTTCCCAATTTCCCCCAATTTTTTCCCCATATTTTCCCCATTTTTTCCCCACAAATTTCCATTATTTCCCCCCAAAATTCCCATTATTTCCCCCAATATTCCCATTATTTCCCCCCCAATTCCCAATTTTCCCCATTTTCCCCAATTTTCCCCCATTATTTCCCCCAAAATTCCCAATTTTTTCCCCCAAAATTCCCATTATTTCCCCTCAAAATTCCCATTATTCGCCACATTATTCCCCCATTATTCCCCCCAAAATTCCCATTTATTTCCCCATTATTTCCCCATTTTTCCTATTATTTCCCCTTTTTTCCCTTTATTTTCCCATTATTTTCCCATTTTTCCCTTTAATTTCCCAATTTTCCCCATTTTTCCCCCCAAATTGCCATTTTTCCCCATTATTATTTCCCCCCGAATTCCCTTTTTCCCCATTATTTTTCCCATTATTTTTCCCATTATTTATCCAATTATTTTCCCCATTATTTCCCAGTTATTTCCCCCCAATTTCCCCCAAAATTCCCATTATTTCCCCCCAAAATTCCCATTATTTCCCCCATTATTCCCCCATTATTTCCCCCCATTTTTCCCATTTTTTTTCTCAATTTTCCCCATTTTTTCCCCATTATTTCCCCCATTTTTTCCCCATTATTTCCCCCAAAATTCCCATTATTTTCCCCATTATTCACCCCAAAATTCCCATTATTTCCCCTATTTTTCCCCAATTTCCCCCATTATTTCCCCTATTTTTCCCCATTATTCCCCCATTATTTCCCCCCAAAATCCCCATTTTTCCTATTTATTTTTTCCCCATTTTTCCCCGAAAATTCCCATTATTTCCCCCAAAATTCCCGTTTTTCCCCATATTTTCCCCCCAGATTTCCCCATTATTTCCCCAATTTTTTCCCCCAAAATTCCCATTATTCCCCCAAAATTCCCATTTTTTCCCCAAAATTCCCATTATTTCCCCCAGGCCGCAGCTGCTCCCGGATTTCCTGTCCCGCATGGAGGAACTGGAGGCGGCTCCGGATCCGTTCTTTGGGGTCATGGGGGTGGAGCTGCCCCAGGTACCAAAAACCCCAAATTTCACCCCAAAATTCCCCTTCCCAAACTCCTCCTGATATTCCTGTCCTTTCCTGGAGTTTTTCCCATTTTTTCCCAAATTTTCCCAATTTTTTCCCATTTTTAATGCAATTTTTTCCCAATTTATTCCCATTTTAATCCAATTTTTTCCAGTTTTTTTCCATTTTTAATCCATTTCTTCCCAATTTATTCCCATTTTTAATCCATTTTTTCCCCAATTTTTTCCATTTTTTCACCCAATTTTATCCCATTTTTATGCCAATTTTTTCCCAATTTATTCCCATTTTTAATCAGATTTTTCCCAATTTATTCTAATTATAATCCAATTTTTTCTCATTTTTATCCAATTTTTCCCAATTTTTTCCATTTTTTCTCCCAGTTTTATCCAATTTTTATCCCAAATTTTTCCCAATTTATTCCCATTTTTATCCAATTTTTTCCCAGTTTTTTTCCATTTTTAATCCAATTTTTTCCCAGTTTATTCCCATTTTTAATCCAATTTTTTCCCAATTTATTCCCATTTTTAATCCAATTTTTTTCCCATTCCCATTTTTAATCCAATTTTTTCCCAATTTATTATCAATTTTTCTCCCAGTTTTATCCAATTTTTATCCCAATTTTTTCCCAATTTATTCCTATTTTTTCCCATTTTTTTCCATTTTTTAATCCAATTTTTCCCAATTTATTCCCATTTTTATCCAATTTTTTCCCATTTTTTTCCTATTTTTAATCCAATTTTTTCCCAATTTATTCCCATTTTTTCCTCAATTGTTTCCCATTTTTATCCAAATTTTTCGCATTTTTTGCCCAATTTTATCCCATTTTTATCCCCAATTTTTCCCATTTTTTTCCATTTTTAATCCAATTTTTTTCCCAATTTATTCCCATTTTTGCTCACCATTTTCCCGCATTTTTATCCCATTTTTTCCCCCAATTTTTATCCCATTTTTTCTCCCAATTTTTTCCCATTTTCCCACCAAATTTCTCTCTTTTTTTCCCATTTTTCCCCATTTTTTCCCATTTTTCCCCCATTTTCCCCTCAGGTTGAGGAGCTGCTGCCGCCCCCCGAGGAGTTCGAGGCGCCCCCAGGTCTGCCCTAAAATCCCCCAAATTTCCTCCAAATCTGCCCCAAAATCCCTCCAAAATTCCCAAAATTTTCCCCACAAATCCCAAAATTTTCCCCCAAAATCCCCCAAAAAATTCCCCCAAAAATCCCCAAAAATTCCCCCAAAAATTCCCCCAAAATTCCCCCAAAACGCCCAAAAATTCCCCCAAAGTTTCCTCAAAGTCTGCCCCAAAATCCCTCAAAAATTCCCCAAAATTTCCCCAAATTTCCCCCAAAATCCACTTCAAAAATTCCCCCAAAATCCGCTCCAAAAATCCCCAAAATTTCCCCTCAAAATTCCCAAATTTTTGCCAAAAATGTCTCAAAATTTCCAAATTTCTATGAATTTTCCCAAAATTTTCTGCAAAATGGCTCCAAAATCTTCAAATTTACCCAAAATTCCCCAAATTTTCTGAAGTGTCTCAAAAATTCTCAATTTTTTCCCAAAAATTCCCAAATTTTCCCCCAAAATTCCCCAAAATTTTGCCAAAATTCCTCTGAGGTCTCAAATTTTTCCCTGAAATTCCCAAATTTTCTCCAAAACCTCCCAAAATTCCCAAATTTCCCCCAAGTTTCTCCCAAAATTCCCAAAATTTCCCCAAATTTTCCCTAAACTTCTTAAAAATTTCCCCAAAATTCCCCAAATTTCTTTAAAATCCCCACAATTTTGCCCCAAATTCCCAAATTTTCCCCGAATTTCTCCCAAAATTGCCCAAAATTCCCAAATTTTCCCAAAATTTCCCCAAATTAAAAAAAAACCCCAGAATTCCCCAAATTTTTTCCAAACTTTAAAAAAAATCCCCCAAATTCCCTAAATTTCCCCCAAATTTCTTTAAACTTCCCCCCAATTTTGCCCCAAATTCCCGAATTTTCCCCAAATTTCTCCCCAAATCACCCAAAATTCCCAATTTTTCCAAAAATTCCCCGAATTTCTTTATAATCACCCCCAGATTTGCTCTAAATTCCCAATTTTCCCCAAATTTCTCCCAAATTTCTCAACATTTCCCCAGATTTCTGCCAGATTTTTTTTAATCCCCCCAAATTTCCTAAATTTCCCCCAAATTTCTCCCAAAATTCCCCAAATTTCTTTTAGACTTTTAAAAAATTCCCTAAAATTTCCCCAAATTTCCCCAAATTTTCTCCCAAAATTCCCAAAATTTCCGAAAATTTTTTTAATCCCCCAAAATTCCCTAAATTTCTCCAAATTTCTTTATAATTCTCCCCAATTTTGCCCCAAATTCCCAAATTTTCCCCAAATTTCTCCCAAAATTCCCAAATTTTCCCCAAATTCCCCAAATTAATAAAAAAAACCCCAAAATTCCCCAAATTTCCCCAAATTTGTTTAAAATTCTCCCCAGATTCACCCCAAATTCCTCCCAAAATTCCCAAAAATTCTGAAATTTTCCCAAAATTTCCCCAAATTTCTTTAAAATCACCGCCCCATTCACCCTAAATTCCCAATTTCCCCCAAAATTCCCAAAACTTTCCCAAATATTCCCAAATGTTCCCCAAATTTAAAAAAAATCCCCCAAAATTCCCCAAATTTGTTTAAAATTCTCCCCAGATTCGCCCTAAATTCACAAATTTTCCCAAAATTTCTCCCCAAATTCCCCTAAAACTTAAAAAAATTTTCCCCAAAATTCCCTAGATTTCTCCAAATTTCTTTATAATTCTCCCCAATTTTGCCCCAAATTCCCAAATTTTCCCCAAATTTCTCCCAAAATTCCCAAATTTTCCCCAAATTCCCCAAATTAATAAAAAAAACCCCAAAATTCCCCAAATTTCCCCAAATTTGTTTAAAATTCTCCCCAGATTCACCCCAAATTCCTCCCAAAATTCCCAAAAATTCTGAAATTTTCCCAAAATTTCCCCAAATTTCTTTAAAATCACCGCCCCATTCACCCTAAATTCCCAATTTCCCCCAAAATTCCCAAAACTTTCCCAAATATTCCCAAATGTTCCCCAAATTTAAAAAAAATCCCCCAAAATTCCCCAAATTTGTTTAAAATTCTCCCCAGATTCGCCCTAAATTCACAAATTTTCCCAAAATTTCTCCCAAAATTCCCAAAATTTTCCCCAAACTTTTTGAAAAATTCCCCCAAATTTCCCCAACATTCCCAAAATTTTCCCAAAATTTCCCTAAACTTTAAAAAAATTCCCCAAATTTCCCCAAATTTCTCCCAAAATCGCCCAAAATTCCCAAATTTCCCCCCAAATTCCCCAAACTTCTTAAAAATTCCCCCAAAATTCCCTAAATTTCCCCCAAATTTCTTGAAAATTTCCCCTAATTTTGCCCCAAATTCCCGAATTTTCCCCAATTTTCTCCCAAAATCCCCCAAAATACCCAAATTTTCCCCAAATGTTTTAAAAATTCCCCCAAAATTCTTCAAATTTCCCCCAAATTTGTTTAAAATTCCCCCAGATTTTCTCCAAATTCCCAAATTTCCCTGAATTTCTCCCAAAATTCCCAAATTTTCCCAAATTTTCCCCAAACGTTTTAAAAATTCCCCCAAATTCCCCAAATTTTCTCCCAAAATTATCAAGATTTCCCCCAAATTTTTAAAAAATCCCCCAAAATACCCAAAATTTTCCAAAATTTCCTAAAATTTCTCCAAATTTCTCCCAAAATTCCCAAATTTTCCTGAATTTCCCAGAGCTGATCACGCTGCGGGAGCCGGAGCCGCCCCCGATCCCTCAGGAGCCGCCCCAGGTCAGCCCCAAATTCCACAATTTCGGGAAAATTTGGGAATTTTGGGGGGAAATTGGGGATTTTGGTGGAAAATTTGGGAATTTTCAGGAAATTTGGGGAAAATTTGGGGATTTTGGGGGTAAAATTTGGGGATTTTGGGGAAATTTTGGGGGGAAATTTGGGGATTGGGGGATTTTGATGGGAAATTTTGGGAATTTTCAGGAATTTTAAGAGAAAATTTGGGAACTTCGGGAAAAATTAGGGAATTTTCAGGAAATTTGGGGAGAAATTTGGGAATTTTGGGGGGGAATTTGGGAGAAAATTGGGGGTAATGTGGGGATTTTGGGGAAAAACTTGGGAATTTTGGGAAATTTGGGAATTTTCAGGAAATTTGGGGGAAACATTGGGAATTTTGGGGAAAATTTGGGAATTTTCGGGGGAAATTTGGGGATTTTGGGGAAAATTTGGGAATTTTGGGAAAAAGTTGGGAATTTTTGGGAATTTTTTTGGAAAATTTGGGGATTTTGGAAGAGAAATTTGGGAATTTTAAAGGGAATTTGGGGGGAAATTTGGGGATTTTTGGGGAATTTTGGGGAATTTTTTTTAAAATTTGGGGTATTGGGGAAATTTTGTAGGAATGTGGAAAATCTGGGGAAATTTACAGAAAATTTGGGAGATTTTGGGGAAATTTTGGGGAATTTCAGGGATTTTGGGGATTTTGGTATTTTAGGGAACATTTTGGATATTTTGATGAAATTTGGGGGATTTGGGGGAATTTTGGGGGAAATTTGGGCATTTGGGTTGATTTTTGAGGGATTTTTGGGTGAATTTTGGGTGACTTTGTTTAATTTTGGTTTAATCTGGGATGAATTTTGGGTGAATTTTTGTTGATTTTGGGGCGAATTTTGGGATAGTTTTGGGTTAATTTGGTGTCAATTTGGGATTAATTTTGGGTGAATTTTTGTTGATTCTGGGTGAATTTGGGCTGAATTTTTGGCGAATTCTGGGTAAATTTGGGCTGAATTTGGGGTGAATTTGGGCTGAATTTTGGGTGAATTTGGGTGGAATTTTGTGTGGATTTTTGTTGATTTTGGGGTGAATTTGGGCTGAATTTTTGTTAATTTTGGGCTGAATTTGAGCTGAATTTTGGGTGAATTTTGGCTAAATTTTGGCTGAATTTTAGGTGAATTTTGGGTGAAATTTGGCTGAATTTTGGCTGAATTTTGGGGTGAATTTTGGCTGAATTTGGGCTGAATTTTGTCTGAATTTGGGCTGAATTTTGGGCTCATTTTTCAGTGAATTTTGGGTGAATTTTGGGTAAATTTTGGGTGAATTTTGGGTGAATTTCTCCCGTTTTTGGCTCTCAGGTGGAGCTGCCCGAGGTGACCCCGCGGGAGCTGCAGCTGCTGCTGGAGGCCGAAGGTCAGAGGTCACACAAAGGTCACCCAAAGGTC
This sequence comes from Taeniopygia guttata, assembly GCF_048771995.1. Lineage (NCBI taxonomy): Eukaryota > Metazoa > Chordata > Aves > Passeriformes > Estrildidae > Taeniopygia > Taeniopygia guttata. Next base: position 910,014 of record NC_133061.1, read on the forward strand.
ACCTGGGGTCACCCAAAGGTCACCTGGGGTCACACAGAGGTCACCTGGGGTCACACAGAGGTCACACAGGGGTCACTCAGGGGTCATTTAAGGTCATTTTTGGGACATTTTGGCTCATTTTTAGGAGATTTTTGGATCATTTTGGGTCATTTTGGGATTTTTTGGGGTCATTTTGGGGTTTTGGTCACTCATGGTCATTTAAGGTAATTTTGGGTCATTTTTTGGATAATTTTGGGATTTTTTTTGGTTCATTTTGGGGCATTTTGGGGCATTTTTGGGTCATTTGTGACAATTTTTGGGGCATTTGGGGATTTTTTGGGGTCATTTTGGGGCATTTTGGGGCATTTTTGGACAATTTTTGGACAATTTTTGGGGCATTTTGGGATTTTTTGGGGGTAATTTTGGGGTTGTCACTCACGGTCATTTTGGGGCATTTTTGTGTCATTTTTTGGATAATTTTGGGATTTTTTGGGGCATTTTGGGATTTTTTGGGGCTGTGGTCACTCATTGGTCACTCAGGGTCATTTTAGGTCATTTTTGGGTCATTTTGGGGTCATTTTTGACTTTTTGGGTCACTTTGGGGCATTTTTGGGTGATTTTTGGGTCATCTTTTGGATAATTTTTGGATTTTTTGGGGTAATTTTGGGTCTTTTTGGGGTTGTGGTCACTCAGGGTCATTTTGGGTCATTTTTGGGTCATTTTTTTGATAATTTTGGGATTTTTTGGGGTAATTTTGTGTCTTTTTGGGGTTGTGGTTTTTGGGTCATTTTTAGGGGATTTTTGGGATTTTTTGGGGTCATTTTGTGTCATTTTTGGGTCATTTTTTTGGATAATTTTGGGTTTTTTTTGGTCATTTTGGGTCTTTTTGGGGTTCTGGTCACTGAGGGTAATTTTGGGGCATTTTCAGTAATTTTGGGACTTTTGGGATTTTTTTGGGGTCATTTTGGCTGTTTTTGGTTATTTATAATAATTTGGGGCATATTTTGTGATTTTTGGATCATTTTGGGTCACATTTTGTCATATTTGGGAAATTTTTTTTGTTATTTTTGGGTTTTTTGTGGAATTTGGGGTATTTTTGGTTCATTTTTGGCTCCTTTTTGGAAAATATTTTCTAATTTTTAGATTATTTTGGGCATTTTTTTGTCTTTTTTGTTATTTTTTGTAATTTTTGGATCATTTCGGTTCATTTTTGGGTCTTTCAAAATATTTGGTTTATTTTGGGGAATTTTGGGTCATTTTGGGCAATTTTTGGTCATTTTTTGATACTTTTGACCTTCTTTGGGAAATTTGGGTCATTTTTTGGTCATTTTTTGTTATTTTTGAATCATTTTGGGGAATTTTTTGGTAATTTTGGGGTATTTTTGGGTCATTTTGGGCCATTTTTGGTCAATTTTGTTACTTTTGATGATTTTGGGGCAATTTTGCACCTGTTTTTGGTGATTTTTGGGGCATTTTTATCATTTTTGTGCCATTTTTGGGCATTTTTGAGTCACTTTTTGTAATTTTTGGTTTATTTTAAATAATTTTGGCTCATTTGGGGCCATTTTTGAATTTTTTTTATCATTTTGGGTCTTTTTGGGTCATTTTTTCTTCCTTTTGGTTCATTTTGGGTCATTTGGGGCCTTTTTTGGTAATTTTTGGACCATTTTGGGTCATTATTTATTTTGGGGTCATTTCCTGAATATTTGGATTATTTTTGCTCATTTTTTGGATCATTTTGGGCACTTTTGGGTCCATTTTTATTATTTTTTATCATTTTTGAGTCATTTATGTAATTTCGGATTATTTTTAATAATTTTTGGGTGATTTTGGGCCATTCTGTGTAATTTTTGGGTCATTTTAGGCGATTTTTGGTCATTTTTTGTTACTTTTGACCATTTTTAGGTAGTTTTGGGTCATTTTTTGTTTATTTTTTATTATTTTCGGTTTATTTGGGGTGATTTTGATTAATTTTGGGTCATTTTTTGTAATTTTTGCATCTTTTTGAGTTTTTTGTTTAATTTTTTGTGATATTTTGGTTTACTTTTGATAATAATTGGATAATTTTGGGCTATTTTTGGTAATTTTGGCCCATTTTGAAAAATTTTTGGTTCATTTGGGTCAATTTTGGGCAATTTTGGATATTTTTTGCCTTTTTTGGTGAGATTTGGGTAATTTGATTAATTTTGGGTCATTTTTGGGCAATTTGGATAATTTTTGGGTCTTTTTTTTTAATTTTTGGGTCATTTTGGGCCATGTTGGGGTAATTTTTTGGAAATTTTTGTTTATTTTGGGTCATTTTGGGTATTTTTAAATAATTTTAGGCCATTTTGGGGTAATTTTTTGTAATTTTGGTTTATTTTGGGTCATTTTTGGTCATTTCTTTGTAATTTTTTGTTATTTTTGGTTCATTTTGGGTCATTTTTTACCATTTTTTGTAACATTTATTTTGGGAAATTTTGGGTCATTTTTTGTGATTTTTTTTTGTTTATTTTGGGTCATTTTGGGTCTATTTTGGCCATTTTTTGTAACATTTATTTTGGGAAATTTTGGGTCATTTTTTCTGATTTTTTTTGTTTATTTTTGGTCACTTTTCATCATTTTTGGGTCATTTTTTGTCATTTTTGGTTTATTTTGGGCCATTTTTTGTAATTTTTTAAATCAAATTTGGGTAAATTTTGGTCATTTTTTTTGGGTTGTTTTTAGTTTATTTTGGGTCATTTTGGGTCATTTTTTTGCCATTTTTGTTATTTTTGGTTCATTTTGGGTAATTTTTTGCCATTTTTTGTAACATTTATTTTGGGAAATTTTGGGTCATTTTTTGTGATTTTTTTTTGTTTATTTTGGGTCTCTTTTCATCATTTTTGGGTCATTTTTTGTCATTTTTGGTTTATTTTGGGCCATTTTTTGTAATTTTTTAAAATCCAATTTTGGTCATTTTTGGGTCATTTTTTTTGGTTGTTTTTAGTTTATTTTGGGTCATTTTGGGTCATTTTTTGGTTATTTTTAGTTAATTTTGGGTCATTTTTTGCCATTTTTTGTTAATTTTGGGTCATTTTTTGCCATTTTTTGTAACATTTATTTTGGGAAATTTTGGGTCATTTTTTGTGATTTTTTTTGTTTATTTTTGGTCATTTTTCATAATTTTTGGGCAATTTTTTGTCATTTTTGGGTTATTTTGGGCCATTTTTTGTAATTTTTAAAAAATCCAATTTGTTTCATTTTTGGGTCATTTTTCTGGTTGTTTTTGATTTATTTTGGGTAATTTTGGGTAATTTTGGGTCATTTTGGTGACTTTTCTCTCCCCTCCCCACAGAGGCGGCGTTGGAGCCGGAACTGGAGCTGGAACTGCCCCGTGAGAATTTGGGCTAAATTTGGGGAATTTTGGGCAAAATTGGGGAAAATGAGGAAAATTTGAGGAAAATTGGGAAAAAATCAGAGAAAATTTGGGAAAATTCAGAGGAAATTTGGGGGAAAATTGGAAAAAAATGGGGAAAAATCAAAGAATTTTGAGGAAATTTGGGCGAAAAATGGGAAATTTTGGGGAAATTTTGGAACAATTCAGAGAAATTGGGGGAAATTGAGAAATTTTGGTTAAAAAATGGAGAAATTTGGGAAAATTCAGAGGAATTTTGTAGAAAATCAGAAATTTGGGGGAAATTTGGGATGAAATTGGGGGAAATCGAAGAATTTTGAGGGAATCTGGGAGGAAAATGGAAATTTGGGAAATTTTGGGCATTTTTTGGGGAATTTTGGGAGAAATTTGTTGAAATTGGGTTGAATTTTTGGAATTTTTTTGCAGATTTTGGGAATTTGGGGGAATCTGTGGATTTTTGGGGAATTTTGGGAAATTTCAGTGAAATTTGGGGGAATTTTTGGTGAATTTTGGGAATTCTTTGGGAATTTTGGGGGAAATTGGGGATTTTTTTGAAATTTTTGGGGCGATTTTGGGGGAAATTTGGAAGAACTTTAGGAATTCTGGGGGGAATTTTTGGTAATTGTTGTGAATTTGGGGATTTTTTGGGATTTCGGGAATTTCTGGTAAATTTGGGGAATTTTTTGAGGAAAATTTGGGAATTTTTTGGGAAATTTGGGAGAATTTTGGGAAATTAATGTAAAATTTGGGGAATTTTTTTGGTGAAGATTTGGAAATTTGGAGGAATTTTGGGATTTTTTTTGAATTTTGGGAATTTGTGGAAAATTTTAAAAATTCTTTGGGAAATTTTGGGATTTTATTTTTAATTTAGGGGAATTTTTCAGAAATTTTTTGGGAATTTCTTGGGGAATTTTGGGGGATTTTATTTTTATTTTGGGGGAATTTTTCGGGAACTGTTTTGGGAATTTTTTGGGGGATTTTTTTGGGAAAATTTGGGATAAATTTTGTGAATTTTGGGGGGAATTTTGGGAATTTTTTCGGGGAATTTTTTTAGAATTTTGGTAGAATTTTGGGTACTTTTTGGAGGAATTTTGGGGGATTTTATTTTTAATTTAGGGGAATATTTCGTACATTTTTTGGGAATTTTTTTGGAATTTCGGAGGTTTAATTTTTATTTTAAGGGAATTTTTTGGGAATTGTTTTGGGGATTTTTTTTGGGATTTTTTTTTTGAATTTTGGGACAATTTTGGGCATTTTTGGGGGAATTTTGGGGGATTTCATTTTTAATTTAGTGGAATTTTTCTGGAATTTTTTTGGGAATTCTGTGTATTTTTGGGGAATTTTGGGGGAATTTTTTGTGGGGGGAAATTTGGGAGAAATGTTGTGAATTTGGGGAGAAGTTTTGGGGGCAAATTTGGACATTTTTGGGGCATTTTGGGAAGTCTTTTGGGGCAAATTTTTTGGGGGGAAATTTTGTTAGAATTTTTGGGGGGAATTTTGGGGGATTTTATTTTTAATTTAGGGGAATTTTTCAGAAAATTTTTTGAGAATTTCTTGGGGAATTTTGTGGGTTTTATTTTTATTTTGGGGGAATTTTTCAGGAACTGTTTTGGGAATTTTGGGAATTTTTTGGGGGAAATTTGGGAGAAATTTTGTGATATTTGGGAGTATTTTGGGAATTTTCTGGGATTTTTTTTCGAATTTTGGGCATTTTTGGGGGGAAGTTTGGGGGATTTTATTTTTAATTTAGGGGAATTTTTCGGAAATTTTTTTGGGAATTTTGGGGGTTTTATTTTTTTTCGGGGGGAAGTTTTATGGAAGTTTTTGGGGAATTTTGGGTATTTTTTGGGAATTTTGGGGGAAATTTGGGAGAAATGTGAATTTTGAGAGGAATTTTGGGCATTTGGGGGGAATTTTGGGGGATTTTATTTTTAATTTAGGGGAATTTTTCAGAAAATTTTTTTGGAATTTCTTTGGGAATTTTGGGGGTTTTATTTTTAATTTTGGGGGAATTTTTCTGGACCTTTTTTGGGAATTTTGGGGGAATTTTTTGGGTGGAAAATTGGGAGAAATTTTGGGGGGAATTTTGGGAATTTTTTGAGGGAATTTTTCGGGAATTTTGGTACAATTTGGGGCATTTTTGGGGGTAATTTTGGGGGATTTTATTTTTAATTGAGGGTAATTTTTCAGAAAAATTTGTTGAGAATTTTGGGGGTATTTTTGGGGGAATTGTTTTTGAATTTTGGTAGAATTTTGGGCATTTTTTGGGGTAATTTTGGGGGGATTTTTTGGGGGCAAATTTGGGAGAAATTTCGTTAATTTGGGGAGAATTTTTGGGGGCAATTTTGGACATTTTTGGGGCATTTTGGGAAGTCTTTTGGGGAAATTTTTGGGGGTAATTTTGTAGAATTTTGGGCATTTTTGGGGGGAATTTTGGGGGATTTTATTTTTAATTTAGGGGAAGTGTTCAGAATATTTTTGGGGAATTTTTTGGGGAATTTTGGATGTTTTATTTTTCTTTTGAGGGAATTTTTTGGGATTTGTTTTGGGGGATTTTTTTTTTGAATTTTGGTAGAATTTTGAAAAATTTTGGTGGATTTTATTTTTAATTTAGGGGAATTTTTCAGAATTTTGTTTTGGGAATGTTTTAGGGAATTTTGGAGGTTTTATTTTTATTTTGGGGGAATTTTTTGGGAATTGTTTTGGGGGAATTTTTGTGGGGTAATTTTGTAGAATGTTGGGCATTTTTGGGGGGAATTTTAGGGGATTTAATTTTTAATTTAGGGGAAGTGTTCAGAATATTTTTGGAGATTTTTTTGGGGAATTTTGGGTGTTTAATTTCTATTTTAAGGGAATTTTTTCGGAATTGTTTTGGGAATTTATGGGAATTTTTTTGGGAATTTTGGGGGAATTTTTTGGGGCAAATTTGTGAGAAATTTTGTGAATTTGGGGAGAATTTTAGGGGCAACTTTGGACATTTTTGGGTAATTTTAGAAAGTCTTTTGGGGAACTTTTTGGAGGAAATTTTGTCAGAATTTTGGGCATTTTTGGGGAGAATTTTGGCCATATTCGGGGAATTTTTGGGGGGAATTTTTGGGGGGAATTTTGGTAGAATTTTATGCATTTTTGGGGGAAATTTTGGGGGAATTTGAGAAATTTCTGGGAAGTTTTTAGAAGAAATTTTTTTGAGGGAATTTTGGCAGAACTTTATGCTGATTTTGGCAAATTTTGGGTAAATTTGTACATTTTTGGGTGAATTTTGGCTGTTTTTGGTGAATTTCTGACTCTTTTTTTTTTCCCCTCTCCCTTCTCAGCCCCCCCGGAGGAAGCCCCGCCCCCTTTGGAGGAAGCCCCGCCCCCTTTGGAGGAAGCCCCGCCCCCTTTGGAGGAAGCCCCGCCCCCTTTGGAGGAAGCCCCGCCCCCTTTTGTGGAAGCTCCGCCCCCCTGGGACCCCCAGACCCAAATTCCGGCGGAGGAAATTCGGGAACAGCTGAGTGACCCCAGAGGGCAGTGCCGGACCCCGGTGAGTGACCTCTGACCCCTGAGTGACCCCTGACCCCTGAGTGACCCCGAGTGACCCTGAGTGACCAATGAGTGACCATTGAGTGACCACAACCCCAAAAATCCCAAAAAATGCCCCAAAGTCCCCCAAAAATGCCCAAAAATGACCCAAAAATGACTCAAAATTACCATGAGTGACCACAGCCCCAAAATGACCCCAAAAAATCCCAAAATTATCCAAAAAATGACCCAAAATGACCCAAAATGACCCTGAGTGACCACTGAGTGACCACAGCCCCAAAATGACCCAAAATTACCCCAAAAAATCCCAAAATTACCCAAAAATTGTCCCAAAATGACCCAAAAATGACCCAAAATGACCATGAGTGATCACAGCCCCAAAATGACCCAAAATCACCCCAAAAAAGTCCCAAAATGCCCCAAAAATGCCCCAAAATGACACAAAAATGACAATGAGTGACCAGTGAGTGACCACAGCCCCAAAAAGTCTTCAAATGACCCAAAAAATCCCAAAATTATCCAAAAAATGACCCAAAATGACCCAAAAATGACCCAAAAATGACCACGAGTGATGAGTGAGTGACCGCTGACCCCAAGTGACCACTGAGTGACCCTGAGTGACCCCGAGTGACCACTGAGTGACCACAACCCCAAAAATCCCCTAAAAATGCCCCAAAATCCCCTAAAAATGACCCAAAATGACCCAAAAATGACCCCGAGTGACCACTGAGTGACCACTGAGTGACCATAGAGTGACCACAACCCCAAAAATACCATAAAATTCTCTAAAAATGACCAAAAATCCCCCCAAAATTACCCAAAATGACCCTGAGTGACTCTTGAGTGACCACTGAGTGACCAATGAGTGACCAATGAGTGACCAATGAGTGACCACTGAGTGACCACTGAGTGACCACTGAGTGACCACTGAGTGACCACAGAGTGACCACTGAGTGACCACTGAGTGACCACTGAGTGACCAATGAGTGACCAATGAGTGACCACAACCCCAAAAATCCCCTAAAAATGCCCCAAAATCCCCTAAAAATGACCCAAAATGACCACGACTGATCCCTGAGTGACTGCTGACCTTTGAGTGACCCCGAGTGACCCCTCACTGACCTTTGACCCCCCCAGGACCCCGTGGAGCCCCCGAGTCGTCGGCGCCGCCCCCCGAGGGAGCTGCTGAGAGAGCCCGGCCTGGGTGACCCCAAATGACCCCTGAGTGACCCCTGAGTGACCCCTGAGTGACCCCTCAGTGACCCCTCAGTGACCCCTCAGTGACCCCTCAGTGACCCCTGAGTGACCCCTCAGTGACCCCTCTGTGACCCCTCTGTGACCCCCCAGTGACCCCTCAGTGACCCCAGAGTGACCCCTCAGTGACCCCTCCGTGACCCCTCAGTGACCCCTCAGTGACCCCTCAGTGACCCCTGAGTGACCCCAAAACTGACCACGTCCCCCCCCATTCCTGACCCCTCCATACTCGGCTTTGGCCACGCCCCCATTTTATGACCACGCCCACTTTTTATTGCCCCACCCCTTCCTCTGACCACGCCCCTTTACAAGCCCCGCCTCTTTATTGGCCACGCCCCTTTTCTGGCCACGCCCCCATTCTTTTACCCCTATACAGTCTATGTCCACGCCCCTTTTTGGCCACGCCCCTGCTGTGGCCACACCCATTTTTGACCACGCCCCCAAACAGACTCCGCCCCCCATTTCTGACCATGCCCCCTTTTCTGGCCCCACCTCCTTTTTCCTGGCCCCGCCCCCTCATCCCTGGCCACGCCCTTTGTTTCTGACCCCGCCCCCTCAGCCTTGGCCCCGCCCCTTTTCTCTGGCCCCACCCCCTCATTCCTGGCCCCGCCCCATGTCTGACCCCACCCCCTCATTTCTGGCCCCGCCCCCTCATTTCTGACTCCACCCCCTCATTCCTGGCCCCGCCCCCATTTTCCAGAGCCCACCCCCTGTGTCTGACCCCGCCCCCTCATTCTTGGCCCCACCCACATTTCTGGCCCCGCCCCCTGTTTCTGACCACGCCCCCTTTTTAATGGCCCCGCCCCCGGTTTCTGGCCTCGCACTTGTGACCCTGCCCCCATTTATGACTCCTCCCTCATCCCTAGCCCCACCCCCATTTTGTGGCCACGCCCCCTCAGCCCTGACCCCGCCCCCATTCTCTGACCCTGCCCCCTCATTTCTGACTCCGCCCCCTTATCATTGGCCCGGCCCCCAATTTTCTGGCCCCGCCCACTCCATCTCGTCCCCGCCCCTTCAGCCCTGACTCCGCCCCTTTTGCCCTGGCCACGCCCCTATTCTCTGGCCACGCCCCCTCATTCCTGACTCCGCCCCATTCTCTGACTCCGCCCCCTCATTTCTGGCCATGTCCCCATTCTCTGGCCACGCCCCCTTTCTTTTCTGAACCCACCCCATTCTCTAACCACGCCCCTTTCCTGGCCCCGCCCCCATTCCCTGTCCCCGCCCCCATTCCCTGACCACGCCCCCTCATCCCTGGCCCCGCCTTATTCTCTGACCCTTCCCCCTCAGCCCTGACCCCGCCCCCTTTAGCTCTGACCACGCCCCCTTTTCTACAGCCCCTCCCCCATTCCCTGTCCCCGCCCCCATTCCCTGACCACGCCCCCTCATCCCTGGCCCCGCCTTATTCTCTGACCCTTCCCCCTCAGCCCTGACCCCGCCCCCTTTAGCTCTGACCACGCCCCCTTTTCTACAGCCCCTCCCCCATTCCCTGGCCCCGCCCCCATTTCTGACCCCTCCCCCTCAGCCCAGACCCCTCCCCCTCATTTCTGGCCCCGCCCCCATTCTCTGACCCCACTCCCCGTTTCTGACCCCGCCCCCTCATTCCTGACTCCGCCCTTTTATCATTGGCCCCGCCCCCATTTTCTGGCCACGCCCCCTCATTCCTGGCCCCGCCCCCATTCTCTAACCACGCCCCCTTTTCTGACCCCCGCCCCCTCCGTTATTACCACGCCCCTATTCTTTGGCCACGCCCCCATTCTCTGACCCCACCCCCCATTTCTGACCCCGCCCCCTCATTTCTGACTCCGCCCCCTCATTCCTGACCCCACCCCCTCATTCCTGGCCCCGCCCCCCCATTCTCTGACCCCGTCCCCATTCTCTGACCCCGCCCCCGTGTCTGACTCCGCCCCCTTTTCTATAGCCCCACACCATTCACTGGCCACGCCCCCATTCTCTGGCCACGCCCCCTTAGCTCTGACCTTGCCCACTCAATCCTGGCCCCGCCCCCCTCAGCCTTAGCCCCGCCCCCTCAGCCCTGAACCCGCCCCCTCAGCCCCGGCCACGCCCCCATTTCTGGCCCCGCCCACCTAATCCTGGCCCCTCCTCCTCAGCCCAGACCCCGCCCCCTCAGTCCTGACTCCGCCCCCTCTTTGTTAGCTCCGCCCTTTTTTCTGGCCCCGCTCCCCTTTTTAGCCCCGCCCCTTTTTTCTGACCCCGCCCCCTCCCGCAGGGCCCCTCCCCGAGCCGCTGCAGCGCCTGTGGGATCTGTGTGCTCGGCCCCTCCCCCCGACCCCGGCACCGCCCCCGGAGCTGCCCCCGGAGCTGCCCAGCGAGGTGGAGGTGGGGATGGACACGCAATTACCAAAATTACACAAAATTACCTAAAATTACCCAAAATCCCAAATCCCAAAAATCCCGAATTCCCAAAAAACCCGAAATTCCCAAAAAAACCGAATTCCCAAATTCCAGAAGTCCCAAATCCCAAAATCCCCAAATTCCCAAAATTCGGAATTCCCAAATCCCAAAAATCCCAAAATTCCCAAAACCCACAAATCCCCAAAATCCCCAAAATTCCAAATCCCTGAACCTCAAAATTCCCAAATCCCGTCACCCGAAAATTCCCAAAATTCCCTAAAATTTCAAATCCTCAAACCCCAAAATCCCCAAAAAATCCGAAAATCCCAATCCCAAAAGTCCCAAAATTCCCAAATCCCAAAATTCCCAAATCCCCAAACCCCAAAATTCCCAAAATCCCCCAAAATTTCAAATCCCCAAACCCCAAAATCCCCAAAAAATCCCAAAATCCCAATCCCAAAAGTCCTAAAACTCCCAAATCCCAAAAGTCCCAAAATTCCAAATCCCAAAATTCCCAAAATCCCCCAAAATTTCAAATCCCCAAACCCCAAAATCCCCAAAACATCCCGAAATCCCAATCCCCGCCCCCGGCCCCGGAGCTGCCCAGCGAGGTGGAGGTGGGCACGGACACGGAATTCCCGAAATTACCCGAAATTTCAAACCCCAAGTCCCAAAAATCCCGAATTCCCAAATCCCCAAAGTCCCAATTCCCAAAAGTCCAAAAATTCCCAAGTCCCAAAAGCCCCAAAATTCCCAAATCCCAAAAGTCCCAAATGCCAAAATCCCAAAAATCCCGACTTCCCAAATCCCCAAATTCCCAAATCCCAAAAGTCCCAAAATTCCCAAATCCCGAAACCCCAAAAGTCCCAGATCCCAAAAATCCTCAAATTCCCCAAGGCCCCAAAATCACAAATTCCCAATCCCCAAAATCCCCAAATTCCCAAAATCCCCAAATACCAAAAATTCTGAATTACCAAATCCCAAAAGTCCCAAAACTCCCAAATCCCAGAAGTCCCAAAATTCCAAATCCCAAAACCCAAAACTCCCAAAAGTCCCAAAATTACCAAAATTCCAAATCCCAAAATTCCCCAATCCCAAAAATCCTCGAATCTCCCAAATTCCCCAAATTCTGAATTATTAAATCCCACAAGTCCCAAAATTCCAGATCCCAAAATTCCCAATTCCCCAAAGCCCAAAATTCCCAAACCCCAAAATTCCCAATTCCCCAAAGCCCAAAATTCCCAAACCCCAAAATTCCCAAAATTCCCCAAAATTCAAAATCCCTGAACCCCAAAATTCCCAAAATTCCAAGTCCCAGAATTCCCCGATCCCAAAAATCCTCACATCCTCAAATCCCCAAAATCCCCAAATTCCCAAAATTCAGAATTCCCAAATCCCCAAAGTCCCAAAATTCCAAATCCCAAAATTCCCAATTCCCCAAATGCCAAAATTCCCAAGTCCCAAAAATCCCCAAAATTCCCAGAAATTCAAAATCCCTGAACTCAAAATTCCAAAAAAATCCCGGAATCCCAATCCCATAAGTCCCAAAATTCCCGAAAAATCCCCAATTCCCAATCCCAATAGTCACAATATTTTCATATCTCAAAAATGCTCAAATCCCCGAAGGCCCCAAAATCACAAATTCCCAATCCCCAAATCCACAAAATCCCCAAATTCCAAATTCCCAAAATTCCCAATTCCCCAAACCCCAAAATTCCCAAAATCCCCAAAAATTTCAAATCCCCAAATCCCAAAATTCCAAATCCCGAAATTCCCCGATCCCAAATATCCTCAAATCCCCAAAATTCCGAATTCTCAAATCCCAAAAATCCCAAAATTCCAAATCCCAAATGTCCCAATTCCCCAAACCCCAAAATTTCCAAATCCCACAAATCCCCAAAATTCCCCGAAATTCCAAGTCCATGAACCCCAAAATTCCAAATCCCAGAATTCCCCAATCCCAAAAATCCCCAAAATCCCCAAGTTCCCCAAATTCCCAAAATTCCGAAATCCATAATCCCAAAAGTCCCAAAATTCAAAATCCCAAAATTCCCAATTCCCCAAAATTCCCCGAAATTCCAAATCCCTGAACTCCAAAATTCTCAAATCCCGTCACCCAAAAATTCCCAAAATCCCCCAAAATTTCAATTCCCCAACACCAAAATTCCAAAAAAATCCCAAAATCCCAAATCCCAAAAGTCCCAAAATTCCCAAATCCCAAAAGTCCCAAATTTCCCAAAATTCCCAAATCCCAAAATTCCAAATCCCAAAATTCCCAGATCCCAAAAATCCTCAAATCCCCCAATGCCCCAAAATCACAAATTCCCAATCCCAAAACTTACAAAAACCCCAAATTCTCAAAATTCTGAATTCCCACATGCCAAAAGTCCCAAAATTCCAAGTCCCAAAATTCCCAATTCCGCAAATCCCCAAAATTCCCTGAAATTCCAAATCCCTGAACCCCAAAATTCCAAATCCCAAAATTCCCAGATCCCAAAAATCCTCAAATCCCGAAAATCCCCAAATTCCCAAAAATCCGAATTCCCAAATCCCAAAATTCCCAATTCCTCAAACCCCAAAATTCCCAAATCCCATAAATCCCCAAAATTCCCAAAAATTTCAAATCCCCGAACCCCAAAATTCCCAAATCCGCGAACCCCCAAAATTCCCAAAATTCCAAATTCCCAAAATCCCAAATTCTAAAATTCCAAATCCTCGATTCCCAAAATCCCCAAATCCCCAAAAGACCCAAAATTCCCAAATTCCAAAACCCCAAAATCCCCAAATCCCCAAATCCCAAAATTCCCCAAAATCCCAAATTCCCAATCCCAAAAATCCCAAAAATCAAAAACTTCCCCAAAATCCCAAAATTGCCCCAAAAATCCCAATTTTAACCTTTAAAAATCCCATTTTTTTCCTCAAAAATCCAAATTTCTCCCCAAAATTCTCATTTTTTTCCCAAAAATTCCCAATTTTTTCCCCAAAATTCCCAAATTTCTCCCAAAATTCCCCCTTTTAACTCTTTATTTGTTGTTTTTGCCCAAATTCTTGGGATTTTTCCCCAAATTTCTCTTCCAGGTGCTGCGAGAGGCGCTGGAGCCCAGCCTGGCCCCGCCCAGCTCAGGTCAGGGAATTTTGGGAATTTTCGGGGAATTTTGGGGGAAATTGAGGAATTTTTGAGGAAATTTGGAGATTTTGGGGGAAATTTGGGCAATTTTGGGGCAAATTTGGGAATTTTGGGGGAATTTTGGGGGAAATTTGGGAATGAAATTTGGGGAAAAATTGAGATTTTTTTTGGGAAATTCCGGATTTTGGGCAGAAATTTGGGAATTTTGGGAAGGAAATGGGGTGAAATATGGGAATTTTGGGGAAATTTGGGAATTTTGGGGGAAATTGAAGAACTTTTGAGGAAATTTGGGAATTTTGGGGGAAATTTGGAATTTTGGGGGAAATTTGGGGATGAAATTTGGGGGAAATTTTGGGAAGGAAATGGGGTGAAATTGGGAGACTTTTGGGAAAAATTGGGAATTTTGGGATGACATTCCAAATTTTTGTGTGAAATTCGGGACTTTTGGGGAATTTTCAGGAAATTTGGGAGAAAATTTGGGTATTTTGTGGAAAATTTGGGAATTTTCAGGAATTTCTTGGGAAAATTTGGGGATTTTGGGGGAAAATTTGGGGATTTTGGGGGAATTTTGGGAAAAATCACGGAAATTTGGGAATTTTGGGAATTTTCGGGGAATTATCAGGAAATTTGGGGGAAATTTGGGAATTTTGAGGGGAAATTTGGGAGATCTGGGGGAAATTTGGGAATTTTCAGAAATTTTGGAAAAATTGGGGGAAATTTGGGAATTTTGGGAATTTTCAGGACATTTTGGGGGAAATTTGATGAAAAATTTGGGAGATTTGGGGGAAATTTGGGAGTTTTGGGGGAAATTTTGAGATTTTTGGGTTGAAGTTGGGGAATTTGGGGGAATTTTGGGAAAATTTGAGATTTTAGGGAGAAATTTTGGGGACATTTGGGGATGAAGTTTGGGAGAAATTTAAGATTTTTTTGGGGGAAATTCTGAATTTTGGGCAGAAATTTGGGAATTTTGGGGGGAAAATAAGGTGAAATTAGGAGACTTTTGGGAAAAATTGGGAATTTTGGGATGAAATTCCAGATTTTTTGGGGAAATTTGGGAATTTTTGGGTGAAATTGGGCAGATTTTTGTGGAAAAAAATGGGAAATTTGGGGAGAAAATTGGGAATTTGAAGCGAAATTTGGGGAAAATTAGGGAATTTTTAGAGGGAAATTTGGGAAATTTGAGGTGAAAATATGGGAATATTTGGGAGAAATGTGGGAATTTTGGGGTGAAATTTGGGGATTTTGGGGAAAATTTAGGAATTTTGGGGAAAATTTGGTGCAAAATTTAAGGGATTTGGGAGAACAGAATTTAAGGGGAAATTTGGGGAAAATTTAGGGGAAATTTTGACATTTTTGGGGTGAATTTGGGGAATTTGGGGGGAAGTTTCGGGAAATTGAAGATTTTTTTGGGGAAAATCTGAATTTTGGGCAGAAATTTGGGAATTTTTGGGGTGAAATGAGGAGACTTCTGGGAATAATTTGGAATTTTGGGATGAAATTCGAGATTTTGGGGTAAAATTTGGGAGTTTGGGGGAAATTTTGGGGAATTTTGGGAAAAATTGTGGTGGAATTTGGGAAATTGGGGAAATTTAAGGTGAAAATATGGGAATATTTGGGATAAATGTGGGAATTTTGGGGTGAAATTTGGGGATTTTGGATAAATTTAGGAATTTTGGGGAAAATTTGGTGCAAAATTTAAGGGATTTGGGAAAACGGAATTTAAGGGGAAAATTTATGGTAAATTTTGACATTTTTTGGGGGAATTTGGGGAATTTGGGGGGAAATTTGAGGAAAATTTGAGATTTTAGGGAGAAATTTGGGAATTTTGAGGAAATTTGGGGATGAAATTTGGGGGAAATTTGAGGGTTTTTTTGGAAATTCTGAATTTTGGGCAGAAATTTGGGAATTTTTGGGGTGAAATGAGGAGACTTCTGGGAAAAATTGGGAATTTTGGGATGAAATTCCAGATTTTTGGGTAAAATTTGGGAGTTTTGGGGGAAATTTTGGGGAATTTTGGGAAAAATTGTGGTGGAATATGGGAATTTTTGGGAAAATTTGGGAATCTTGGGAAAAACTTGGGAATTTTCAGGAAATTTGGGAGAAAATTTGGGTATTTTGGGAAAAATCAGGAATTTTGGGAAAAATCAGGGAAATTTGTGAATTTTGGGAATTTTGGGGGAATTTTCAGGAAATTTGGGGGAAATTTGGGGATTTTGGGGGAATTTGATGAAAAATTTGGGAGATTTGGGGGAAATTTGGGAGTCAGAAATTTTTGGAAAAATTGGGGGAAGTTTGGGATTTTTGGGAATTTTCGGGTATTTTTCAGGAAATTTGGGGGAAATTTGGGAATTTTGAGGGGAATTTTGTGAATTTGGGGCAATTTGATGAAAAATTTGGGAGATTTGGGGGAATTTTGGGAGTTTTCAGGAATTGTTGGAAAAATTTGGGAATTTTCAGGACATTTTGGGGGAAATTTGGGAATTTTGAGGGGAAATTTGGGAATTTGGGGGAAATTTGATAGAAAATTTGGGAGATTTGGGGGAAATTTTGAGATTTTTGGGTTGAAATTGGGGAATTTTGGGGGAAATTTGGGGAAAATTTGAGATTTTAGGGAGAAATTTGGGAATTTGGGGGGAAATTTGGGAATTTTGGAGGAAATTTGGGGATTTTGGGGAGAAATTTGGGGATTTAGGGGGAAATTTTGTCTTTTTGGGTAAAATTTGGGAATTTTTTGGGAAATTTGGGAATTTTAACGCTGTTTTTTCCCCTCCCCCTCCGCAGAGATTTCCCTGGAGCCAATGGAGGAGGAGCCGAGGTGGGGGCGTGGCCTAAAGCGGAAATGGGCGTGGCCCAATTTAAAAAACATCAAATTATTTAAAAACTCCCAAAAATTCCCAAAATTTTCAAAAATTGGAAAAAATTTGGGCAAATTTTGGACAAAATTGAAGAAAAAATTTAAAAATCTGCCCCAAAATGGCTGCCAGAAACAGGAAGTGGGCGGGGCTTAATTTAAAAATTCATGGATTTATCCAAAAATTTTTTGG
Source organism: Taeniopygia guttata (assembly GCF_048771995.1). Taxonomy (NCBI): domain Eukaryota; kingdom Metazoa; phylum Chordata; class Aves; order Passeriformes; family Estrildidae; genus Taeniopygia; species Taeniopygia guttata. Next base: position 926,668 of record NC_133061.1, read on the forward strand.
AATTACACCGGAAACGGAATTTTGGAAAAATTCCCAAAATTTTGGGAAAATTTTGGCGAAATTTGGAAAAATTCGAAGGAAAAATTAAAAAATCCAGAACAAAATGGCGGCCGGAAGTTTTTGGGTGACAAAATTTTGGGAATGAAACCGGAAGTGGAATTTGGGGTGGGAATTGGAGGAAAATTCCCAAAATTTTGGGAGAATTTGGGCAAATATGGGAGAAAATTGAAGGAAAAATTGTTAAATCTGCCACAAAATGGCCGCCGGATAAACCAGAAGTGGGCGGGGCTTAACCCGGAAGTAATTAAAATTCACCCTCAAATCAGAAATAAACCGGAAATGGAATTTTGGGGGAAATTCCCAAAATTTTGGGTGAATTTGGGGGAAATTTAAAAGGAAAAATTTAAAAATCTGCAACAAAATGGCTGCCAGAAACAGGAAGTGGGCGGAGCCTAATCAGGAAGTGAATGAAATCCAGTCTAAAACCGGAAGTGGAATTTTGGGGAGGGAATTGGGAACAAAAATGGGGGAAAATGCCGGAAAATCGCCCAAAATTTTGTGGAAATTTCGGAAAAATTTGGCGCAAAAATTCGGAGGCAAAATGGCGGCCAAAAGTGGGCGGGGCTAAAACCGGAAGTGGAATCGGGGAAGGAAATTTGGGACAAAATTGGGAGAAAATTCGACCGAAATTTTGGGAATTTTGGTAAAATTTAGGAAATAAACAAAGAGACAAAATGGCGGCCAAAAGTGGGCGGGGCTAAAACCGGAAGTGGAATCTGGGAAGGAAATTTGGAAGAAAATTGGGGGAAAATTTGACCGAAATTTTGGGAATTTTGGAAAAATTTTAAGTTAAATAAAGTGACAAAATGGCGGCCGAAAGTGGGCGGGGCTAAAACAGGAAGTGGAATTTGGGAAGGAAATTTGGAACAAAATTGGGAGAAAATTTGACCGAAATTTTGGGAATTTTGGAAAAATTTGGGATTAAACAGAGAGACAAAATGGCGGCCGAAAGTGGGCGGGGCTAAACCCGGAAGTGGAATTTGAGAAGGAAATTTGGAACAAAATTGGGGGAAAATTCCAAAAAGTCGAACGAAATTTTGGGAATTTTGTGAAAAATTTAAGAAATAAACAAAGAGACAAAATGGCGGCTAAAAGTGGGAGGGGCCAAAACCGGAAGTGGAATCTGGGAAGGAAATTTGGAACAAAATTTTTTGGGAAAAAATTCGGGAAATTTGACCAAAATTTTGGGAATTTTGGAAAAATTTAGGAAATAAATAAAGAGACAAAATGGCGGCTAAAAGTGGGCGGGGCTAAAACCGGAAGTGGAATCGGGGAAGGAAGTTTCGAACAAAATTGGGAGAAAATTCCAAAAAGTCGAACGAAATTTTGGGAATTTTGGAAAAAATTTAGGAAATAAACAAAGAGACAAAATGGCGGCCAAAAGTGGGCGGGGCTAAAACCGGAAGTGAAATCTGGGAACAAAATTTGGAACAAAATTTTTGGGAGAAAAGTCGAACGAAATTTTGGGAATTTCGGAAAAATTTTACGTTCAACAAAGAGACAAAATGGCGGCCGAAAGTGGGCGGGGCTAAAACCGGAAGTGGGAAGGAAATTTGGAAAAAAATTGGGAGAAAATTCCAGAACATCGACTGAAATTTTGGGAATTTCGGAAAAATTTAGGAAATAAACAAAGAGACAAAATGGCGGCCAAAAGTGGGCGGGGCTAAACCCGGAAGTGGAATCTGGGAAGGAAATTTGGGACAAAATTGGGAGAAAATTCGGGAAAATCGACCGAAATTTTGGGAATTTTGGAAAAATTTAGGAAATAAACAAAGAGACAAAATGGCGGCCAAAAGTGGGCGGGGCCAAAACCGGAAGTGGGAAGGAAATTTGGAAAAAAATTGGGAGAAAAATTCCAAAAATTCGATCGAAATTTTGGAAATTTTGGAAAAATTTTAAGTTAAACAAAGAGCCAAAATGGCGGCCAAAAGTGGGCGGGGCTAAACCCGGAAGTGGGAAGGAAATTTGGAACAAAATTGGGAGAAAATTCCAAAAAATCGACTGAAATTTTGGGAATTTTGGAAAAATTTGAAATTAAACAAAAACACAAAATGGCGGCCAAAAGTGGGCGGGGCTAAAACCCGGAAGTGGAATCAAACCAGGAAGTGAAAATCATTTAAAATTGTGGAAGTGATGACAAAATGGCGGAAGTGGGTGGGGTTAAAACAGGAAGTGACGTCATTTAAAGGGACATGAACCAATTTTGGGGGATGTGGGCGGGGTTTAGAGGAGGGGGCGTGGCCTAACGCGTTGGCCCCGCCCCTTTTCAGTGCCCCGCCCCTTCCGGCCCCGCCCCCGGAAGTGCTGCCGGAGCTGCCGGAGGCGCCGCCCATCATTGACCTGCGCAGGTGGGGACGGAAATTTGGGGGATTTTGGGGCATTTTGGGGGATTTTGGGCATTTTTGGGCAATTAATAAAAATTTTAGGTGAGTTTTGGTGGAGTTTTGGGGGAATTTGGGAGAATTTTGGGAGAATTTAGGGGATTTTTTGAAGTTTTTGGAATTTTTCTGTGATTTTTTTGGGAGTTTTCAGGATTTTTTGGGATAAATTCTTGGATTTTTTAGGGAATTTTGGGAGAGTTTTGAGGAATTTTTGGGATAATTTTGTGGATTTTTTTGGGAATTTTGGGATAGTTCTGGTGCCTTTTTGAGATTTTTTGGGATAAATTCGTGGATTTATTTGGGAATTTTGGGAGAGTTTTGGGGAAATTTTTGAGATTTTTTGGGATAATTTTGTGGATTTTTTTTGGGATCTTTGGGAGAGTTTTAGGATTTTTTGGGACAATTTTGTGGATATCTTTGGGAATTTTGGGAGAGTTTTGGGGATTTTTTGGGATAATTTTTTGGATTTTTTTGGGAATTTTGGGATAGTTTTGGTGACTTTTTACGATTTTCTGGGATAAATTTATGGATTATTTTGGGAATTTTGGGAGAGTTTTGGGGACTTTTTGAGATTTTTTGGGATAATTTTGTGGATTTTTTTGGGGAATTTTGGGAGAGTTTTGGGGAAATTTTTGCGATTTTTTGGGATAATTTTGAGAATTTTTTGGGGGGAATTTTGGGAGAGTTTTGAGGATTTTTTGGGATAAATTAGTGGTTTTTTTGGGAATTTTGGGAAAGTTTTGATGATTTTTTTGATAAATTCGTGGATTTTTTTGGGAATTTTGGAAGAGTTTTGGGGAAATTTTTGGGATCTTTTGGGATAATTTTGTGGATTTTTTTGGGGGGAATTTTGGGAGACTTTTGGTGACTTAACAATTTTTCAGGATAAATTTTGTGGATTTTTTTGGGAATTCCGGGAGACTTTTGGTGACTTTTAAAGATTTTTTGGGATAAATTCGTGGATTTTTTTTGGGGGAATTTTGGGAGAGTTTTGAGGATTTTTTGAGATTTTTTGGTATAAATTCATGGATTTTTTTTTGGAATTTTGGGAGAGTTTTGGGGATTTTTTGGGATAATTTTGTGGATTTTTTTTGGGAATTTTGGGAGAGATTTGGGAAATTTTTTAGGATTTTTTGGGATAAATTCGTGGATTTTTTTTGGAATTTTGGAAGAGTTTTGGGGAAATTTTTGGGATTTTTTTTGGATAATTTTGTGGATTTTTTTGGGAATTCTGAGAGACTTTTGGCGACTTTTAACGATTTTTTGGGATAAATCCATGGAATTTTTTGGGAATTTCGTGACCCATTCCCGTCTCTCCCCAGCCTGATCCTGGACCACGCCCGAGCCCCGGAGGGGGCGGAGCTTAGCGCCATCCTGAGCCCTGATTGGCTGCGGCCCCGCGTGGCCCAAACCTTCGCGTTGTGCTTGGGTGAGCCTTGGCCACGCCCACTTTTCCACAAGCCACGCCCACCCCTTTAAACTCCGCCCCTTTTATTATTAATTAGTTTAACCCCTCCCCTTTGAGCCACGCCCACTTAAGCCACACCCCTTAATTAATTTCCCGCCTATTTTAAGCCCCGCCCACTTAAATTCATTTCGATTCAAGCCCCGCCCACTTTAATAATTTATATTAAAGCCCCGCCCACTTTAAATTATTTACATTTAAACCCCGCCCACTTTATTTTATTTACATTTATTTAATTTCTATTTAAGCCCCGCCCACTTTAAGTCATTTACATTTAGGCCCCACCCACTTTAATTCATTTACATTTAAGCCACGCCCACTTTGCTTTATTTACATTTAAACCCCACCCACTTCATTTTATTTACATTTATTTCATTTCCATTTAAGCCCCGCCCACTTTAAGTCATTTAAATATAAGCTCTGCCCCTTTAAATTTAAGCCCCGCCCACTTTACTTCATTTACATTTAAGCCTTGCCCACTTTAAATCATTTAAATTTAAGCTCCGCCCCTTTAAATTTAACCCCCATCCACTTCAATTCATTTTAAGCCCCGCCCACTTTAACTCATTTAAATTTAAGCCACGCCCACTTCAATTCATTTCCGTCTAAGCCACGCCCACTTTAATTTATTTGAATTTAAGCTTTATTTTATTTACATTTATTCATTTCCATTTAAGCCCCGCCCACTCTAAATTCTTTACATTTAAGCCCCGCCCACTTTATTTCATTTAAATTTAAGTCCCGCCCCTTTTTAAGCCCCGCCCCTTTAAGCCCTTAAGTCTTGCCCCTTTTTCCCTTAATTTGCATAATCTCCGCCCCCACAGAGCTCTGCGCCTCCCATTGGCTGAAGCTGGAGCAGGCGCAGCCCTACGGACCAATCAGGATCAAGCTCCGCCCCGGGCGCCAATAAACCACGCCCACTTCGCCTTATATGGAGTGCTGGTGTGTTTTTGGGGGGATTTTGGGGGTTTTTGGGTAAAATTTGGGGATTTTAGGAATTTTGAACAATTCTAGGGATTTTTTTTGGGTGAATTATGGGAATTTTGGGGTAAAATTTGGGAAATTTTGGGCAATTTTGGCAGAAATTTGGGAATTTTGACTAATTAAAGGGATTTCCTTTGGGTGAAATTTGGGGATTTTGGGGTAAAATTTTGGAAATTTTGGGAATTTAAGGGTGAAATTTGGGAATTTTGAATGATTTTATGGATTTCTTTAGGGTTAAATATGGGAATTTTGGGACAAAATTAGTGAATTTTGGGCCATTTTGGGTGAAATTTTTGATTTTTAAAGACTTTTTGGGAAAATGGGTGAAATTTGGGAATCTTGAAGAAGTTTTGGGAAAAGTTTTGGGTGAAATTTGGGAATTTTGGAGAATTTCTGAGTGACGTTTCTGAATATTTTTGTGAATTTCACAGAATTTTTTAGTGAAATTTCAGAATTTTAGGTGAATTTTGGGTGAAATTTGTGGGATTTGGAGAATTTTTGGGTGAAATTTGAAAATTTTAGACATTTTGGGAGAAATTTGGGGATTTTTGGGTGACATTTAAGGAATTTGGGTGAAGTTTTGGAATTTTTGGGGAAACTAGGGAATTTTATGGGGAAATTTTGGGATTTTGGGAACTTTCGGGTGAAATTTGGGAATTTTGGGCATTTTAGGGATTTCTTTAGGGCTAAAAATGGGAATTTTGGGGTAAAATTTGGGAAATTTTGGGTCTTTTTCGGTGAAATTTGGGATTTTTGAAGATTTTTTGGGAAAATTTTTGGGTGAAATTTGGGAATTTTGGGGTAAAATTTGGAAAATTTTGGGACATTTTTGGTTGAAATTTGGAAATTTGGGGAATTTAAGGCTAAAATTTGGGAATTTTGACTAATTTTAGGGATTTTTTTTGGGGTTAAATATGGGAAATTTGGGGTAAAATTTGGGAAATTTTGGGTAAAATCTTGAAGAATTTTGGGGGAAATTTTTGAGTGAAATTTGGGAATTTTGGAGAATTTCCGGGCGACGTTTCTGAATTTTTGGGGAATTTCAGAGAATTTTTGAGTGAAATTTGAGGATTTTAGGAGAATTTTGGGTGAAATTTGAGGGATTTTGGGCGATTCTGGGTGAAATTTGGGATTTTGGGAAATTTAAGGGCGAAATTTGGGAATTTTGACTGATTTTAGGGATTTTTTTGGGTTAAATATGGGAATTTTGGGGTAAAATTTAGGAAATTTTGGGGCCATTTTGAGTGAAATTTGGGGATTTTGACTAATTTTAGGGATTTTTTTTGGGTGAATTATGGAAATTTTGGGGTAAAATTTGGGGAATTTTTGGCAATTTTGGGTGAAATTTGTGAATTTTGGGAATTTAAGGGATTTATTTTGGGTGAAATATGGGAATTTTGGGGTAAAATTTGGAAATTTTGGGAATTTTTGGGTGAAATTTGGGAATTTTGACTAATTTTAGGGATTTTATTTTGGGTTAAATATGGGAATTTTGGGGTAAAATTTGGGAAATTTCAGGCGATTTGGGGTGAAATTTGGGAGTTTTGAAGAATTTTTGGGAAAATTTTTGGGTGAAATTTGGGAATTTTGGAGAATTTCTGGGTGAAATTTCAGAATTTTTTGAGAATTTCACAAAATTTTTTTAGTGAAATTTCAGAATTTTAGGGAACTTTTGGGTGAAATTTGTGGGATTTGGGTGAAATTTGAAAGTTTTGGGACATTTTGGGAGAAATTTGGGGATTTTTAGGTGAGATTTAAGGAATTTGGGTGAAGTTTCTGAATTTTGGGGGAAAATGGGGAATTTCATTGGGAAATTTGGGGATTTTGGGAATTTTGGGGTGAAATTTCAGAATTTTGAATAATTTTAGGGATTTTATATTGGGTGAAATATGGGAATTTTGGGGTAAAATTTGGGAATTTTTGGGCAATTTTGGGTGAAAATTGGGATTTTTTAAGAATTTTTGGGAAAATTTTTGGGTGAAATTTGGGAATTTTTGAGAATTTCTGAGTCACATTTCAGAATATTTTTGTGATTTTCACAGAATTTTTTAGTGAAATTTGAGACTTTTGGGGAACTTTCGGGTGAAATTTAGGGGATTTGGGAATTTTGGGGTAAAATTTTGGAAATTTTGGGCAATTTTGGGTGAAATTCGGGAATTTTGACTAATTTTAGGGATTTCTTTAGGGTTAAAAATGGGAATTTTGGGGTAAAATTTGGGAAATTTTGGGTCTTTTTCGGTGAAATTTGGGATTTTTGAAGATTTTTTGGGAAAATTTTTGGGTGAAATTTGGGAATTTTGGATTAAAATTTGGGAAATTTTGGGCAATTTTGGGTGAAATTTGGGAATTTTGACTGATTTTAGGGATTTCTTAAGAGTTAAATATGGGAATTTTGGGGTAAAATTTAGGAAAATTTGGGAAAATTTGGGTGAAATTTGGGATTTTTGAAGAATTTTTGGGAAAATTTTTGGGAGAAATTTGTGAATTTAAGGGAATTTCGGGTGAAATTTGGGGGATTTGGGGAATTTTTGGGTGAAATTTGAAAATTTTGGGACATTTTCGGAGAAATTTGGGGATTTTTGGGTGACATTTGAGGAATTTGGGACAAGTTTCTGAATTTTGGGGGAAAATGGGAATTTAATTTTGAAATTTTGGGATTTTGGGTATTTTTGGGAAAAATTTAAGATTTTAGGGAAGTTTTGGCTGAAATTTGGAAAATTTAGGGGAAATTTGGGGGAATTTTTTTGAACTTGGGGATTTTTTGGCTGAAATTTGGAAATTTTGGTGAAATGGGATTTTTGGGAAAATCTGGGTAAAAATTGGGAATTTTGGGGTGAAATTCAGGGATTTTGTAAATTTTGGATAATTTTGTGGAATTTTGGAGTCAAACTTGGGAATTTTGGGGTAAATTCCGGTGGAAATTTGAGATTTTTTTTTTAATTTCAGAAAATTTTGGGAGAAATTTGGGAATTTTAGGAAAAGTTTTCAAATTTGGGAACTTTTAGGTTAAATTTGGAAATTTTAGGGAAAATTTGGGAGAAATTTGGAAATTTTGGGCAAATTTTGGGGAAAATTTGGGGAAATTAGAAGAATTTTGGGGTAAAATTTGGACAATTCTGGGAATTATTGGGAATTTTTTGGTGAAATTTCAAATATTTTTGAATTTTTTAGTGTTTTGGGGAATTTTTGGGTGAATTTTGGAATTTCTGCTGAAATTTTGGGATTTTTTAGGGATTTTTTTGTGAAATTCGTGATTTTTTTAATGATATTTTGAAACTTTTGGATTTTCTGAGTGAAATTTTGGAATTTTTAGGAATTTGGGGGGGATTTTTGGGTGGAATTTGAGCAATTTTGGGGTGAAATTTGGGTAAATTTTGGCAGAAATTTGGGGATTTTTGGGGAATTTTTGGGTGAAATTTGGGGGTTTTTTGGGGTGAATTTGGAGAATTTTGGGAATTATTGCGAATTTTTGGGTGAAAATTGGGAATTTTTGGCAAATATGGGATGAAATTTTTTTAGGGGAAATTTTGTGAATTTTTGGGTAAAATTTGGGGATTTTGGGGAATTTTTTGGTGAAATTTGGGGATTCTGGAAAGAAATTTGGAAGTTTTGGGTGAAATTTGCAAATTTTGAATAATTTTAGGATTTTTTTGGTGAAATTTGGGGATTTTGGGGTAAAATTTGGGTAAATTTTGGCAGAAATTTGGGGATTTTGGGGAATTTTTTGGTGAAATTTGGGGATTTTTGGGTGAAATGTGCGAATTTTTGGGGTGAATTTCAGGAATTTTGGGTAAAAATTGGGGAATTTTGGGAATTATTGTGAATTTTTGGGTGAAACTCGGAAATTTCCGGAAAATCTGCGATGAAATTTTTTTAGGGGAAATTTTGTGAATTTTTGGATAAAATTTGGGGATTTTGGGGAATTTTTTGGTGAAATTTGGGGATTCTGGAGGGAAATTTAAAAGTTTTGGGTGAAATTTGCATATTTTAAATAATTTTAAGGTTTTTTTTTTTGGTGAAATTTGGGGATTTTGGGGTGAAATTTGAGCAATTTTGGGGTGAAATTTGGGTAAATTTTGGCAGAAATTTGGGAATTTTGGGTGAAACTTGGGAATTTTGGGGAATATTTGGGTGTAACTTGAAAATTTTGAGAAATTTGGGAATTTTTTGGGAAATTTTGCGTTAAATATGGGAATTTTTTGGGTGAATTTCAGGAATTTTGGGTGAAATTTGTGGAATTTTGGGAATTATTGTGAATTTTTGGGTGAAACTCGGGAATTTTTGGAAAATCTGGGGTGAATTTTTTTTAGGGGAAGTTTTGTGAATTTTTGGTTAAAATTTGGGGATTTTGGGGAATTTTTTGTTGAAATTTGGGGATTCTGGAGGGAAATTTGGAAGTTTTGGGTGAAATTTGCAAATTTTGAATAATTTTAAGGATTTTTTTTTGTTGGTGAAATTTGGGGATTTTTGGGTGGAATTTGAGCAATTTCAGGGTGAAATTTGGGTAAATTTTGGCAGAAATTTGGGTAAATTTTGGCAGAAATTTGGGGATTTTTTGGGGAATTTTTTGGTGAAATTTGTGGATTTTTGAAAGAAATTTGGAAGTTTTGGGTGAAATTTGCAAATTTTGAATAATTTTAAGGATTTTTTTTTTGGTGAAATTTGGGGGTTTTGGGGTAAAATTTAAACAATTTTGGGGTGAAATTTGGGCAATTTTGGGGTGAAATTTGGGTAAATTTTGGCAGAAATTTGGGGATTTTTGGGGAATTTTTTTGTGAAATTTGGGGGTTTTTTGGGGTGAAATTTTGGGAATTTTGGGTGAATTTTCCAAAATCTTCTGGAATTTGTGGGAATTCCTTTGTTTTTTTTAAGCCCCGCCCCTCAGAACAGACCACGCCCCTTTTTCATCATCCTCCATTTTTATTGGCCGCCGATGACGTCATCCAGCATCCGGCCCAAGATGGCGGCGTGGGCGGGGTCTAAGGAGGCCACGCCCTCCCGGAAGTGCCGCGGGTCGGCCCCGCCCATCTGCCGGAGCAGCGCCAGCAGCGATTGGCTGAGCTCTGGGGGGGCGGGGCCAGAGGGGGCGGGGCCAAGGGGGGAAAAAAGAGAATAAAATGAGAAAAAAATGAGAAAAAAAGAGAAAAAAAGGTAAAAAATCCCCCCCAAAATCCCAAATTTTACCCCAAATTCCCAAATTTTTGTCCCAAATCCCCAAATTCCCAATTTTTCCCTGAAATTCCCCAAAACTCCCTAAATTTATACCCAAATTCCCAATTTTTAGCCCCAAAATTCCCAAATTTCCTCCCAAATCCCTCAAAATTCCTGATTTTTTCCCTCTAAAATCCCCCCGAAATTCCAATTTTTCCTCCAAATTCCCCCAAAATTCCCAAATTTTCCCCAAAATTCCCAAATTTTCCCCTAAAATTTCCCAAAAATTACAAAATTTTCCCCTAAATTCCCAATTTTTCCCCAAATACCCCAAAATCACCCCAAAACTCCCTAAATTTACCCCCAAATTCCCAATTTTTAGCCCCAAAATTCCCAAGTTTCCCCAAAATTTCCAAATTTCCCCCAAAATTCCGATTTTTTCCCCCAAAATTCCAATTTTTACTCCAAAATCCCCAAAAATTCTCCCAAAACACCCAAATTTCTGCCAAAATCCCCTAAAAATTCCCAAATTTTCCCATAAAATTTCCCAAAACTTCCCTAATTTTCCCCAAAATTCCCAATTGTTCCCCAAATTCCCCAAAACTCCCTAAATTTAACCCCAAATTCCCAATTTTTAGCCCTAAAATTCATAAGTTCCCCCAAAATCCCAATTATTTCCCATAAAATCCAAATTTTCCCTCTAAAATTCCAAGAAATTCACCCAAAACACTCAAATTTCAGCCAAAATCCCCCAAAATCCCGAATTTTCCCCAAATACCCCAAAATCTTCCCAAAACTCCCTAAATTTACCTCCAAACTCCCAAATTTTAGCCCCAAAATTCCCAAATTTTAGCCCCAAAATTTTCCAGTTTCCCCCAAATTCCCAAAAATGCTCCCAAAATTCCCATATTTTCCCCTAATATTTCCCCAAAATTCCCAAATTTTCCCCTAAATTCCCAAATTTTTCCTAAAATTCCCAATTTTTAGCCCCAAAATTCCCAAATTTCCTCCAAAATCCCTCAGATTTCCAATTTTTTCCCCCAAAATCCTCCCAAAAATCCGATTTTCCTCCAAATTCCCCCGAAAATTCCCCAAATTTCTCCCCGAAATCCCCAAATTTTCCCCCCAAAATCCAAGTTTTCCCCAAAATTCCCAAAAATTCTCCCAAAACACCCAAATTTCCCCCTAAAATTTCCCAAAATTCCCAAATTTTCCCCCCAAATCCCCCAAAAATCCCGAATTTCCCTCAAATTCCCAATTTTCCCCCAAATTCCCCAAAATCTCCCAAAAACTCCCTAAATTTACCCCCAAATTCCCAATTTTTAGCCCCAAAATTCCCAAATTTCCTCCAAAATCCCTCATATTTCCAATTTTTTCCCCCAAAATCCTCCCAAAATTCAGATTTTCCTCCAAATTCCCCAAAAACTCCCCAAGTTTTCCCCAAATTTCCCCCCAAATCCCCAAATTTCCCCCCAAAATCTCCAAAAATTCCCAAATTTCCTCTAAAATCCCTCAAAATTCCCCATTTTCCCCCCAAAAATCCTCCCAAAATTCTGATTTTCCTCCAAATTCCCCCAATTTTATCCCAAATTTCCCCCCAAAATTCCCAAATTTTCCCATAAAATTTCCCAAAACTTCCATAATTTTCCCCTAAATTCCCAATTGTTCCCCAAATTCCCCAAAACTCCCTAAATTTAACCCCAAATTCCCAATTTTTAGCCCCAAAATTCCCAATTTTCCCAAAATTCCAATTTTTTTCCCTCAAAATCTAACTTTTTCCCCAAAATTCCCCCAAAATCCCCAAATTTCTTCCAAAATCCCTCAAAATTCCCATTTTTTCCCCCCAAAATTCCGATTTTCCTCCAAATTCCCCAAAAATTCCCCAAATTTTGCCCCCAAATCCCCAAATTTCCCCTCCAAAATCCCCAAAAATTCCAAAATTCCCCCCAAATACCCCCAAATTCCCAAATTTTCCCAAAATCTCCCAAAAATTCCCAAATTTCCAGCCAAATTCCCAATTTCCCCCCAAATTCCCCCAAAATTCCCTAAATTTACCCCTAAATTCCGAAATTTTTCCTAAAATTCCCAATTTTTAGCCCCAAATTTCCTCCAAAATCCCTCAAAATTCCCCATTTTTCCCCCCAAAATCCTCCCAAAATTCCGATTTTCCTCCAAATTCCCCCAAAATCTCTCCAAAACTCCCTAAATTTAACCCCAAATTCCCAAATTTTCCACTAAAATCCCCAAATTTTCCCCCAAATCCCAATTTTTCCCCAAAATTCCAAAAAATTCACCGAAAACACCCGAATTTCTGCCAAAATCCCCCAAAATTCCCAAATTTTCCTTCAGAATTTCCCCAAAAATTCCCAAATCTCCCCCGAAATTCCCAAATTTTCCCCTAAATTCCCAGTTTTTCCCCAAAAATCCCAAAATCTCTCCAAAACTCCCCAAATTTTCCCCCAAAACCCCAAATTTCCTCCAAAATCCCTCAAAATTCCCATTTTTTCCCCCCAAAATTCCCCAAAATTCCCAAAATTCCCAAAATTCGGGAATTTCCCACCTGGCGGGAGGCGCTGCAGGGCCAGACCGGGACCGACGGCGCCGACGAATTTCGGGAGGTGAGGGAGGAGCTGAGGGGGCAAAAATTCCCAAATTTGGGAAAATTCCGGAATTTTGGGGGAAATTTGGGGATTTTTGGGGACTTTAGGGGGAATTTTGGGAGGAATTTGGGGGAAAATTGGGAATTTTGGGGCAAAAAATGGGGAAATTTGGGGGGAATTTGGGGGAAAAAAAGGAATTTTTTTTAAGTTTTGGGAATTTTTGGGGAATTTTTTGGGGAATTTTTTTTGAAATTGGAATTTTGGGGGAATTTTAGGATTTTTTAAAAATTTGAGGAGAAGTTTGGGAATTTTGGGGAACTTTGGGATTTATGGGGGAATTTGGGGAGAAATTTTAGAGGATTTTGGGGGAAAATTTGGGAATTATGGGGAATTCGGAGAAAATTGGAATTTTTGGGGGGAATTTTGGCAGACATTTGGCAATTTTGGGGAGAAAATTGGGAATTTTTGGGAATTTGGGGAGAAATTTGGGAGGATTTGGGGGCAAATATAAGAATTTTGAGGGAATTTTGGGATTTTTTGAATTTTGGGGGCAAATTTGGAATTTTTGGGGGAATTTGGAGGAAAATTGGGAAATTTGGTGGAAATTTGGGGGTTTTGGAGGGAATTTTTGGGGGAATTTTGGGAATTTCTACCCAATTTTTTTGCTTATTTTTTTTCCCATATTCTCCCAAAATTTTTCCCGAATTTTGGGGACTTTTTAGGACAAATTTTGGGGTGAACTTGAAGCATTTTGGACCTTCATAATTAGAATTTTTGGTGACATTTTGGCCAAATTTTTTTTGAATTTTTGTTGATTTTTTCATGATTTTTTTCCTGATTTTTTCCCAATTTTTTCCAAATTTTTTCCCGATTTTTTTCTCGATTTCCCCCCAAATTTTGGGAATTTTTAGGACAAATTTTGGGGCGAATTTGGGGCATTTTAGGCCTTCATAATTAGAATTTTTATTGACATTTTGGCCGAATTTTTTTTGAATTTTTGGTGATTTTTTCATGATTTTTTCCCGATTTTTTCCCGATTTTTTCCCGATTTCCCCCCAAATTTTGGAATTTTTAGGGCAAATTTTGAGGTGAATTTCGGGCATTTTGGAGCTTCATAATTAGAATTTTTGGTGATATTTTGACTAAATTTTTTTTTAATTTTTAGTGATTTTTTCCCGATTTTTTTCTGATTTTTGTCCGATTTTTTCAGATTTTTTCCTGATTTTTTCCCGATTTTTTCCCGATTTTTTCCCGATTTTTTCCTGATTTTTTCCCAATTTTTTCCCGATTTTTTTCCCAATTTCCCCCCAAATTTTAGGAATTTTTAGGACAAATTTTTGGGTAAATTTGAGGCATTTCGGCCCTTCATAATTAGAATTTTTTGTGACATTTTGGCCAAATTTTTTTTTAATTTTTAGTGATTTTTTTCCTGATTTTTTCCTGATTTTTTCCCAATTTTTTTCCCGATTTTTTCCCAATTTTTTCCCGTTTTTTCCCCAATTTTTTCCCAATTTTTTCCCCGATTTCCCCCCAAATTTTGGGGATTTTTAGAGCAAATTTTGGGGTGAATTTGGGGCATTTTGGACCTTCATAATTAGAATTTTTAGTGACATTTTGGCCGAATTTTTTTTGAATTTTTGGTGATTTTTTCATGATTTTTTCCCGATTTTTTTCCGGATTTTTTCCCGATTTTTTTCCCAATTTCTCCCCAAATTTTGGGAATTTTTGGGGCAAATTTTGGGGTGAATTTGGGGCATTTTGGCCCTTCAAAATTAGAATTTTTTGTGACATTTTGACCAAATTTTATTTGAATTTTTGGTGATTTTTTGGTGATTTTTTCCGGATTTTTTTCCAATTTTTTTCCGATTTTTTTCCCAATTTCCCCCCAAATTTTGGGGGTTTTTGGGGCGGATTTTGGGGTGAATTTGGGGCATTTTGGTCCTTCATAATTAGAATTTTTGGTGACATTTTGGCCAAATTTTTTTTTAATTTTTGGTGATTTTTTCCCAATTTTTTCCCGTTTTTTTCCCGATTTTTTTCCCAATTTTCCCCCAAATTTTAGCAATTTTTAGGACAAATTTTGGGGTGAATTTGGGGCATTTTGGCCCTTCAAAATTAGAATTTTTGGTGACATTTTGAGTCAATTTTTTTTGAATTTTTGGTGATTTTTTCATGATTTTTTTCCGATTTTTTCCCGATTTTTTCCCGATTTTTTTCCGATTTTTTCCCGATTTTTCCCCAATTTTTCCCAATTTTTTCCCAATTTCCCCCCAAATTTTGGGAGTTTTTAGGGCAAATTTTGGGGTGAATTTGGGGCGTTTTGGACCTTCATAATTAGAATTTTTGGTGACATTTTGGCCAAATTTTATTTTAATTTTTGGTGATTTTTTCCCAATTTTTTCCCGATTTTTTTCCAATTTTTTCCCGATTTTTTCCCAATTTTTTCCCGATTTTTTCCCCAATTTCTCCCCAAATTTTGGGGGTTTTTGGGGCGGATTTTGGGGTGAATTTGGGGCATTTTAGACCTTCATAATTAGAATTTTTAGTGACATTTTGGCCAAATTTTTTTGAATTTTTGGTGATTTTTTTCCCGATTTTTTTCAGGATTTTTTCCCAATTTTTTCCCAATTTTTTCCCGATTTTTTCCCGATTTTTTTCCCAATTTCCTCCCAAATTTTAGTAATTTTTAGGACAAATTTTTGGGTAAATTTGAGGCATTTTGGCCCTTCATAATTAGAATTTTTAGTGACATTTTGGCCAAATTTTTTTTGATTTTTTAGTGATTTTTTTCCCGATTTTTTTCACGATTTTTTCCTGATTTTTTCCCGATTTTTTTCCGATTTTTTCCCGATTTTTTTCCCAATTTCCCCCCAAATTTTGGGAGTTTTTGGGGCGGATTTTGGGGTGAATTTGGGGCATTTTGGGGCTCACCATGTCTGGCCCCGCCCCCAGAAGGAATTTCAGCACCGGCTCCTCCTCCTCGAAATCCTCCGAAATCGGCAACGCCCCCAAAACCAGCGGCAGCACCTGAGGGAACCGGATCGGACCAGTATAAACCAGTTCAAACCAGTATGGACCAGTATGGACCAGTTTGGACCAGTATAAACCAGTATGGACAAAAAAAACCCGGTAAAAAATGGAAAAAAAATGTAAAAACCAGTAAAAAAACAGTAAAAACCAGTATAAACCAGTATGAACCAGTATAAACCAGTATAAACCAGTATAAACCAGTACAAACCAGTATAAACCAGTACAAACCAGTATAAACCAGTACAGGGAGTAAAAAACAGCAAAAAAAGCGGAAAAAAATGGTAAAAAATGGTTAAAAAATGGTAAAAACCAGTAAAAACCAGTA
The DNA here is from genome assembly GCF_048771995.1 of Taeniopygia guttata. Lineage (NCBI taxonomy): Eukaryota > Metazoa > Chordata > Aves > Passeriformes > Estrildidae > Taeniopygia > Taeniopygia guttata. The sequence continues at coordinate 942,664 of NC_133061.1, forward strand.
TAAACCAGTATAAACCAGTATAAACCAGTATAAAACAGTATAAACCAGTATAAACCAGTACAAACCAGTATAAACCAGTATAAACCAGTATAGGGAGAAAAAACAACAAAAAAAACAGAAAAAACGGTAAAAAATGGTTAAAAAATGGTAAAAACCAGTATGAGGTTAATGATAGAGACCAGTATAAACCAGTATAAACCAGTATAAACCAGTATAAACCAGTATAGCTGAAAAAATCCAGAAAAAAATAGGAAAAAATGGTAAAAAATTGTAAAAACCAGTATAAACCAGTATAAACCAATATAAACCAATATAGGTTAAAAAAGCAGAATAAAAACAGGAAAAAATAGTAAAAAATGGTAAAAAATGGTAAAAACCAATAAAAACCAGTATAGACCAGTATAAACCAGTATAAACCAGTATAAACCAGTATAAACCAGTATAAACCAGTATAAACCATTATAGGTGAAAAAAATCCAGAAAAAAATAGTAAAAAATGGTAAAAAATTGTAAATACCAGTATGAACCAGTAAAAACCAGTATGGACCAATATAAACCAGTATAAACCAGTATAAACCAGTATGAGATCAATGATATAGACCATTTAAAACCAGTATAAACCAGTAGAAACCAGTATAAACCAGTACCAAATCACCCATTTTTAACCCATTTTTCCCCATTTTTAACCCATTTTTTCCCCGTTTTTCCCCATTTTTCCCCCATTTTCCCCCTCCCAGTCCCTCCCAGTATAAACCAGTACAAACCAGTACAAACCAGTAACCTCAAACCGCCTTTTCCCCCATTTTTAACCCTTTCTCTCCCATATTTCCCCCATTTTTCGGCCGTTTTTTGCCCAATTTTTGCCGTTTTTGCCCCATTTTTTCCCCTCCCAGTCCCTCCCAGTCCCTCCCAGTATAAACCAGTATAAACCAGTACAAACCAGTACAAACCAGTACTGAACACCCCATTTTTAACCCTTTCTCCCCCATTTTTCGCCCGTTTTTTGCCCGTTTTTTGCCCGTTTTTTGCCCGATTTTCGCCGGTTTTTGCCCAATTTTCGCCGTTTTTTCCCCATTTTTCCCCTCCCAGTCCCTCCCAGTCCCTCCCAGTCCCTCCCAGTATAAACCAGTATAAACCAGTACAAACCAGTACTGAACACCCCATTTTTAACCCTTTCTCCCCCATTTTTCCCCATTTTTTGCCCAATTTTCGCCCAATTTTCGCCGTTTTTTTCCCAATTTTCGCCGTTTTCGCCCATTTTTTCCGCCTTTCCCCCCTCCCAGTCCCTCCCAGTCCCTCCCAGTCCCTCCCAGTATAAACCAGTACAAACCAGTACAAACCTGCGGGAGGGGCGCCCCCCTCTGTCGCACCAACGCCCCCAAAATGTTGTCCCGGACCCGCCCCGGCCCCTCCCCCCGCAGGGCGTGGCAGCAAAGCTCCGCCCCCGGCCACGCCCCCCTGCAGCTCATTAAGGAAAATGGGCGGGGATTATGCTAATGTAGGATTTGGGGGCGTGGTTTGTCAATTTGATTGACATGTGGGCGTGGCTTAAAGGGAAAGGGGCGGGGCTTGGCAGGAAAGGGGCGGGGCTTATGCTAATATGGCATTTGGGGGCGTGGTTTGCGGGTTTGATTGACATGGGGGCGTGGCTTAAAGGGAAAGGGGCGTGGATTATGCTAATATGGGGTTTGTGGGCTTGATTGACATGTGGGCGTGGCTTAAAGAGAAAGGGGCGTGGCTTAAAGGGAAAAGGGCGGGGCAAATGCTAATATTGGACTTGTGGGCGTGGTTTGCGGGTTTTGATTGACATGGGGGCGTGGCTTAGGGGAAGGGGGTGTGGCTTAAGGCTAATTTATGCGATGTGGGCGTGGCTTAAGGGGTTTTAAAGGATATGGGCGGGGCTTAAGGGTGGTGGGAGGGGTTTAAGGGGTTTTAAATGGATGCGGGCGGGGCTAAAGGTTAATTAATGCAAATTGGGCGTGGTTTAAGAGCAGTGGGCAGGGCTTGGAGCCATTTAATTACAATGTGGGCGGGGCTTAAGGGGTTTTAATGACATGTGGGCGGGGCTTATCTAATTAATGCTATGTGGGCGAGGTTTAGGGTTAATTAATGCAATGAGGGCGTGGCTTAAGGGGTTTTAAGGGATGTGGGCGGGGCTTAAGACTAATTAATGCAATGTGGGCGTGGTTTAAGGGGTTTTAATTAAATGTGGGTGGGGCTTAAGGCTAATTAATGCAATGTGGGCGTGGCTTAAGGGGTTTTTAGGGGATATGGGCGGGGCTTAAGGGTGGTGGGTGGAGCTTAAGCTAATTAATGCAATGTGGGTGGGGCTTAAGGCTAATTAATGCATTGTGGGCATAATTTAAGGGGTTTTAAGGAATGTGGGCGGGGCTTAAGGCTAATTAATGCAATGTGGGCGTGGTTTAAAGGGGTTTAAAGGAATGTGGGCGGGGCTTAAGGGTAATTAATGCAATGTGGACGTAATTAAGGGGGTTTTTAATTAATGTGGGCGGGGCTTAGGGCTAATTAATGCAATGTGGGCGTGGCTTAAGGGGTTTTAATGGAATGTGGGTGTCGTTTAAGGCTAATTAATGAGATGTGGGCGTGGCTTAAAGGGTTTTAATGGAATGTGGGCGGGGCTTATGTTTAATTATTGCAATGTGGGCGTGGTTTAGGGGTTTTAAAGGATGTGGGCGGGGCTTAAGGGTGGTGGGAGGGGTCTAAGGCTAATTAATGCAATGTGGGCATAATTTAAGGGGTTTTTAATTAATGTGGGCGGGGCTTAAGGCTAATTAATGTAAAGTGGGCGGAGCTTAAGGCTAATTAATGCAATGTGGGCGTGGTTTAAGGGGTTTTAATGGGATGTGGGCAGGGCTTAAGGCTAATTAATGCAATGTGGGTGTGGCTTAAGGCTAATTAATGCAATTTGGGTGGGGCTTAAGGTTAATTAATGCAATGTGGGCATAATTTAAGGGGTTTTAATTGAATGTGGGCGGGGCCTAAGGCTAATTAATAAATGTGGATGTGACTTACGGCTAATTAATCCCTTATAATGAAATATGGGTGTGGCTTAAGGCAATGTGGGCGTGGCTTAATTATTAATGGAAAAGTGGGCGGGGCTTAAGGGTAATTAATGCAAGGTGGGCGTGGCTTAATACCTTATAATGAAATATGGGTGTGGCTTAAGGGAATGTGGGCGTGGCTTAAGGGAATGTGGGCGTGGCTTAAATAATATTAATGAGAAGTGGGCGTGGCCTAAAGCAATGTGGGTGTGTCTTAAATAATATTATTAAAAATGGGCGAGGCTTAATGAATATTAATGAAAAGTGGGCGTGGTCTAAGGGAATGTGGGCGTGGCTTAAATAATATTAAAGTGGGCGTGGTTAAAGGAATATTAATGAGAAGTGGGCGTGGCCTAATGGATAATGGGCGCAGCTTAATGATAATTAAAAGTGGGTGTGGCTTAAGGCAATGTGGGCGTGGCTTAAACGATATTAATGGAAAACTGGGCGGGGCTTAATCCACTATAAAAACATGGGCGTGGCTTAAGAGATTATGGGCGTGGCTTAAATAACATTAATTAAAAGTGGGTGTGGCTTAAGGGTTTGTGGCCGTGGCTTAAATAATATTAATGGAAAAGTGGGCGTGGCCTAAGGCAATGTGGGCGTGGCTTAAATACTATTAATGAAAAGTGGGCGTGGCTTAAGGGAATGTGGGCGTGACTTAAATATTACTGAAAAGTGGGCGTGGCTTAAGGTAACGTGGGCGTGGCTTAACTAATATTAATGAAAAGTAGGCATGGCTTAAGGCAATGTGGGCGTGGCTTAAATAATAAGTGGGCGTGGTTTGAGGAAATGTGGGCGTGGCCTAATGAATATTAATGAAAAGTGGGCGTGGTTTAAAAATGTGGGCGTGGTTTAAATTATAATTAAAAGTGGGCATGGCTTAAGGGAATGTGGGCGTGGCTTACAGTTGGTGGGAGTGGCTTACCGCCCCCCAAGCCCCTCCCCCTTCATCCCGATTGGCGGATACTCCTGGTGGGCGTGTCCCACGGCCTCTCCGATCCGACCAATGGCGTAGAAGGCGTTGGCCCTGACCTCGGGGTCGGCGTCGCCGACAGCCAATCGGAAAGCAGGACCCAAATCCGGCAGAAAGGGCGTGGCCTCGGCGCCGAGGGCGTGGCCCAGCTGGCCAATCACGGCCCCCGCCCAGGACCGCGCCCCCGGGTGGGCGGGGTCAGCCAGAGCGGCCAATAGGGAGGGGAGGATTCGGCGGAAGAGGCGGGGCGGGAAGGACACGCCCCTTCCGGTCCCGGCCACGCCCACCCGCGACATGGCCACGCCCACTTCCGGCAGCCAATCGGAGGCGGTCTCGCGGAGTTCGGAGCGCTGAGAGGTCTGGGGGGGGTAAAAGGGTACTGGTTTGTACTGGGAGGGACTGGGAGGGACTGGGAGGGACTGGGAGGGACTGGGAGGGACTGGGAGGGGACTGGGAGGGACTGGGAGGGACTGGGAGGGGACTGGGATGAACTGGGAGGGGACTGGGAAGCCAAACTGGGCAAACTGGGAGAGACTGGGAGTTACTGGGAGGGACTGGGAGGGAACTGGGATGAACTGGGAATGGGTTTGGGATTTGGGGTTACTGGGATGGACTGGGATCAAACTGGGAGGGAACTGGGAGGGGCTGGGCCATACTGGGAGGGGTTGGTATGAACTGGGAGGGAACTGGGATGAACTGGGACAGACTGGGAGGGCCTGGGAATGAGATTTGAGGTTACTGGGAGGAACTGGGATCAAACTGGGATCAACTCGGAGGGACTGGGAGGGACTGGGAGGGACTGGGATGAACTGGGAGGGACTGGGAGGGACTGGGAGGGACTGGGAGGGACTGGGAGGGAACTGGGATTAAACTGGGAGGGACTGGGACAGACTGGGATGAACTGGGAATGGAGTTTGGGGTTACTGGGATGAACTGGGGTCAACTGGGAGGGACTGGGATGAACTGGGAGGAACTGGGAATGGGTTTGGGGTTACTGGGAGGAACTGGGAGGAGCTGGGACAAACTGGGATCAACTGGGAGGGACTGGGATGAATTGGGACAGACTGGGAAGGAACTGGGAGGGGACTGGGCCATACTGGGATCAAACTGGAAGGGTTTGGGATGAACTGGGAGGGAACTGGGATGAACTGGGCAGTACTGGGAGGGACTGGGAGGGGGTTTGGGTTATACTGGGAGTTACTGGGATCAAACTGGGATGAACTGGGAGGGACTGGGAGGGAACTGGGATGAACTGGGAATGGGATTTGGGGTTACTCGGATGAACTGGGAGGCACTGGGATCAAACTGGGACAAACTGGGAATAGGGTTTGTGGTTATTGGGAGGGACTGGGATCAAACTGGGAGGGAGTGGGAGGGGGTTTGGGTTATACTGGGTTATACTGGGAGGGACTGGGAGGGAACTGGGATGGACTGGGAATGGGTTTTGGGGTTACTGGGATGAACTGGGATCAAACTGGGATCAAACTGGAAGGGTTTGGGATGAACTGGGAGAGAACTGGGATGAACTGGGAGAGAACTGGGATGAACTGGGAATGGGTTTGGGGTTACTGGGATGAACTGGGACCAAACTGGGATGAACTGGGAGCCCCTCCCCCACCTCCTCCTCATCATCACCGTCCCCATTCGCTCTCAAACAGGCGATCTGTAAAAAAAGGGGGTGGGCGGGGCTTAATAAGCCACGCCCACCCCTTCAAACTACGCCCACACACCCCAAACCACGCCCCCATTGGTTATTCCACTTTAAGCCACACCCCCCAACCTTTAAACCACGCCCCCATTGGTTATTTCTATTTAAGCCACGCCCCCATTGGTTATTTCCCTTTAAGCCACGCCCCCAACCTTTAAACCACGCCCCCAACCTTTAAACCACGCCCCCATTGGTTATTCACCTTTAAGCCACGCCCCAACCTTTAAACCACGCCCCCATTGGTTATTTCTATTTAAGCCACGCCCCCATTGGTTATTTCCCTTTAAGCCACGCCCCCAACCTTTTAACCACGCCCCCATTGGTTATTCCCCTTTAAGCCACGCCCCCAACCTTTAAACCACGCCCCCATTGGTTATTCCTTTTTAAGCCACGCCCACCTTTACTTAAACCACGCCCACATAACTTTAAGCCACGCCCACCACATTTAAACCACGCCCATTCTATTTTAAGCCACGCCCACCCCATTTAAGCCACGCCCACCCCATTTAAGCCCCGCCCCTTTCATTTACCTGCCCAACGATGACGTCACACAGGGCTCGGCCAATGGGCTCCAGCCATTCCGGGGGGGCGTGGCCTGGGGGCTGCAGGATCCGCCCGACCCCGCCCACCGCCCCCAAGGCCCCGCCCACTTCCGGCTCCGCCCGCAGCCCCTCCAGCAGGGCCCGGAACGCCCCCTGGTGGGCGGGGGAGGGGCCTGCGGGAACCAGTATGGACCAGTATAAACCAGTATGGACCAGTATGGACCAGTATAAACCAGTATGGACCAGTATAAACCAGTATAAACCAGTATGGACCAGTATAAACCAGTATGGACCAGTATAAACCAGTTCAAACAAGTACAAACCAGTTTAACCCCTTTTTCCCCAAATTTTTTCCATTTTTTCCGAATTTTTCCCATTTTTGACCCATTTTTGGTGCACAAAATTCCAGTATAAACCAGTATAAACCAGTTTAACCTCTTTTTTCCCCATTTTTCCCCATTTTTTCCCAATTTTTTTTGAATTTTCCCCCATTTTTCCCATTTTTGACCCATTTTGGTGATCCAAATCCCAGTATAAATCAGTATAAGCCAGTATAAACCAGTTCAAACCAGTATAAACCAGTTTAACCCCTTTTAACCCATTTTCCGCATTTTTTCCCAATTTTTTCCCATTTTTCCCATTTTTGACCAATTTTTGGTGCACAAAATCCCAGTATAAACCAGTATAACCCAGTAAAAACCAGTTTGACCCTTTTTCCCCCATTTCCCCCCATTTTTTCCCATTTTGTCCTTTTTTCCCCATTTTTCCCCATTGTTTCCCATTTTTCCCATTTTTGACCCATTTTTGGTGCACAAAATCCCAGTATAAACCAGTATAAACCAGTATAAACCAGTTTGACCCTTTTCTTCCCATTCCTCCCTGTTGTTTTCCCATTTTTTACCCATTTTTCCCCATTTTTTCCTATTTTTCCCAATTTTTTCACATTTTTGACCCATTTTGGTGATGAAAATCCCAGTATAAACCAGTATAAACCAGTTCAAACCAGTTCAAACCAGTATAAACCAGTTTAACCCCTTTTTCCCCCATTTTTCCCCATTTTTTCCCATTTTTTCCTCATTTTTCCCCAATTTTTTCCCCTTTTTCCCATTTTTGACCCATTTTTGGTGGACAAAATCCCAGTATAAACCAGTTCAAACCAGTATAAACCAGTACAAACCAGTACAAACCAGTAAAAACCAGTATAAACCAGTTTAACCCCTTTTTTCCCCATTTTTCTAATTTTTTTCCCATTTTTCCCATTTTTGACCCATTTTTGGGACACAAAATCCCAGTATAAACCAGTATAAACCAGTATAAACCAATTTAACCCTTTTTCCCCATTTTCCCTCATTATTTTCCAATTTTTTTCCCCTTTTTTTACAATTTTTTTCCCATTTTTTTGCCATTTTTTTCCCATTTTTTTACAATTTTTTCCCATTTTTTCCCCATTTTTTCCCATTTTTCCCCATTTTTGATGCTCCCAGTTGCCCTCCCAGGCAAAAAATCCCAGTATAAACCAGTATAAACCAGCCCAAAACATCCCAAACCAGTACAAACCAGTATAAACCAGTATAAACCAGTATAAACCAGTATAAACCAGTATAAACCAGTATAGAACCAGTATAAACCAGTATAAACCAGTATAAACCAGTATAAAACATCCCAAACCAGTACAAACCAGTACAAACCAGTACAAACCAGTATAAACCAGTATAAACCAGTATAAACCAGTACAAACCAGTACAAACCACTATAAACCAGTACAAACCAGTATAAACCAGTACAAACCAGTATAAACCAGTATAAACCAGTACAAACCAGTTTGCGGCGCCCTCCCGCAGCAGCTCAGGCTCCCCAGGGCTTCGTAGGCGGCGCCTCTGACGCGGCACTGGGGGAACTGGGAGGGAACTGGGGGTTACTGGTTTGTACTGGTTTGTACTGGTTTGTACTGGGAGGGGGTTGGGGGTTACTGGTTTATACTGGGAGGGACTGGGAGGGGCTCACCTGGGTCAGATCCAAGATGGCCGCCAGGAGGGGCTCCAGGTGGGGCAGCAACGCGGAGCTGGGACAGTAAAAACCAGTATAAACCAGTATAGACCAGTATAAACCAGTATGGACCAGTATAAACCAGTATGGACCAGTATGGACCAGTATAAACCAGTATGGACCAGTATGGACCAGTATAAACCAGTATGGACCAGTATAGACCAGTATAAACCAGTATAAACCAGTATGGACCAGTATGGACCAGTATGGACCAGTATAAACCAGTATGGACCAGTATGGACCAGTATGGACCAGTATAAACCAGTATGGACCAGTATGGACCAGTATGGACCAGTATAAACCAGTATGGACCAGTATAAACCAGTATGGACCAGTATAAACCAGTATAAACCAGTATAGACCAGTATGGACCAGTATAAACCAGTATGGACCAGTATGGACCAGTATAAACCAGTATAAACCAGTATGGACCAGTATAAACCAGTATAAACCAGTAACTCCAAAATTCCCATTTCACCCATTTTTAACCCTTTAAAATCCGAATTTTTCCCCATTTTTTTGGCCATTTTTTGCCCGATTTTCCCCATTTTTCCCCCATTTTTCCCCTCCCAGTTCCCTCCCAGTATAAACCAGTACAAACCAGTATAAACCAGTACAAACCAGTACAAACCAGTAACCCCAAACCCCATTTCACCCATTTTTAACCGTTTAAAATCCGATTTTTTCCCCCATTTTTTGGCCATTTTTTTCCCATTTTTCCCCCAATTTTCCCTCCCAGTAAAAACCAGTATGAACCAGTACAAACCAGTACAAACCAGTACAAACCAGTAACCCCAACCCCCATTTCACCCATTTTTAACCCTTTAAAATCCAATTTTTCCCCCAATTTTTCCCATTTTTCCCCCAATTTTTCCCATTTTTCCCCCAATTTTCCCTCCCAGTTCCCTCCCAGTATAAACCAGTATAAACCAGTATGGACCAGTATAGACCAGTATAAACCAGTATAGACCAGTAAAAACCAGTATAAACCAGTATGGACCATTTTAAAGCCTTCCCAGTACAAACCAGTAACCCCAGAGCCCATTCCCAGTACAAACCAGTAACCCCAAACCCATTCCCAGTACAAACCAGTAACCCCAAACCCATTCCCAGTACAAACCAGTAACCCCAAACCCATTCCCAGTACAAACCAGTAACCCCAAACCCATTCCCAGTACAAACCAGTAACCCCAAACCCATTCCCAGTACAAACCAGTAACCCCAAACCCATTCCCAGTACAAACCAGTAACCCCAAACCCATTCCCAGTACAAACCAGTAACCCCAAACCCATTCCCAGTACAAACCAGTATAAACCAGTTACCCGCAGTTCTCCACCAGTTCCCCCAACGCCCCCAAAGCCGCCTCAGCCAATCCGGAGAAAGCTCCGCCCACTTCCGCCCTGCAGGGGGCGGGGCATGAATATTAATGAGCGTTAAGCCACGCCCACCCTGCCCAGGCCACGCCCACTCACTGCTCAGGCTCCGCCCACTCAATGACGTCATCCTCTTCCATTGGCTCCGCCCCCTCCTCATCGTCATGGAAACCCAACAGCCAATCAGGAGCGTCCGAGGGGGGCTGGGGGGGATAGGGACCAGTATAAACCAGTATGGACCAGTATGGACCAGTATGGACCAGTATAAACCAGTATGGACCAGTATGGACCAGTATGGACCAGTATAAACCAGTATGGACCAGTATGGACCAGTATAAACCAGTATAAACCAGTATGGACCAGTATAAACCAGTATGGACCAGTATGGACCAGTATGGACCAGTATAAACCAGTAAAAACCAGTAACCCCAAACCAGTACAAACCAGTATAAACCAGTATAAAAAATCCCAATTTTCCACATTTTTTCCCCATTTTATCCCATTTTTAACCCTTTAACTCCCTCCAAATCCCCTCCCAGTGCCCTCCCAGTATAAACCAGTACAAACCAGTAACCCCAAACCCAAAACCAGTATAAACCAGTATAAAACCAGTATAAACCAGTATAAACAAATCCCAATTTTCCCCATTTTCCCCCATTTTTAACCCTTTAACTCCCTCCAAACAGCCCCAAATCCCCTCCCAGTCCCCTCCCAGTACAAACCAGTAACCCCAAACCCCAAACCAGTACAAACCAGTATAAACCAGTATAAACCAGTATAAAAAATCCCAATTTTCCCCATTTTTCCCCCATTTTTCCCCATTTTTAACCCGTTAACTCCCTCCCACCACCCCCAAACCCCCTCCCACTCCATCCCAGTTCCCTCCCAGTTCATCCCAGTCCCCTCCCAGTATAAACCAGTAACGCCAAACCCCAAACCAGTACAAACCAGTATAAACCAGTATAAACCAGTATAAGCCAGTATAAAAAAATCTTAATTTTCCCAATTTTTTCCCCATTTTTCCCCATTTTTAACCCTTTAACTCCCTCCCACCACCCCCAAATCCCCTCCCAGTTCATCCCAGTCCCAAACCAGTACAAACCAGTAACCCCAAACCCCATCCCAGTACAAACCAGTACAAACCAGTATAAACCAGTACAAACCAGTGCCGGGGGGGGCCGCAGCGCCCCCTGCAGGAGCGGCAGCACTCGCGGCAGCAGCGGCGCCGTCCCCTCCCCCAACAGCTCCGAGACGGCCGCCAGCAGCGCCAAACTGGGAGGGACTGGGAGTTACTGGGAGGGACTGGGATGGACTGGGAGGGACTGGGAGGGGATTGGGCCATACTGGAAATTACTGGGATGATCTGGGAGTTACTGGGATGAACTGGGAATGGGGCTTGGGGTTCCTGGTTTGAACTGGGAGGGAACTGGGTCATACTGGGATGAACTGAGAGGGGACTGGACTTTACTGGGAGTTACTGGGATGAACTGGGACGGGGTTTGGGGTTACTGGGAGTTACTGGGAAGGAGATTGGGCCATACTGGGATGGACTGGGAGTTACTGGGATGGACTGGGAAGGGACTGGGCCATACTGGGATGAACTGGGATGAACTCGGAAGGGGAATTGGGCCATACTGGCATGAACTGGGAGTTACTGGGATGAACTGGGAGGGGGTTTGGGGTTACTGGGATGAACTGGGAGGGACTGGGAAGGAACTGGGAGGAGATTGGACCATACTGGAATAAACTGGGAATGGGACTTGGAGTTACTGGGATGAACTGGGAGGGGGTTTGGGGTTACTGGGATGAACTGGGAGGGGGTTTGGGGTTACTGGGATGAACTGGGAAGGAACTGGGAGGGACTGGGATGAACTGGGAATGGGATTTGGGGTTACTGGGAGTTACTGGGAGGGACTGGGAGTTACTGGGAGTTACTGGTTTGGGGTTTGGAGTTACTGGGATGAACTGGGATGAACTGGGATGAACTGGGAGTTATTGGGAAGGAGATTGGGCCATACTGGGAGGGACTGGGAGTGAACTGGGAGTTACTGGTTTGGGGTTTGGGGTTACTGGGATGAACTGGGAAGGGACTGGGAGGGAACTGGGAGTTACTGGGATGGACTGGGAGGGGGTTTGGGGTTACTGGGAGTTACTGGGAGTGAACTGGGAGTTACTGGGAGTTACTGGGAGGAAACTGGGACAAACTGGGATGAACTGGGAATGGGATTTGGGGTTAGTGAGATGAACTGGGAGTTACTGGGATGGACTGGGAATAGGGTTTGGGGTTACTGGGATGGACTGGGAGGGAACTGGGAGTTACTGGTTTGGGGTTTGGGGTTACTGGGATGAACTGGGAAGGGGACTGGACTTTACTGGGAGTTACTGGGATGAACTGGGAGTTACTGGGAGGGACTGGGAATGGGGTTTGGGGTTACTGGGATGAACTGGGAGTTACTGGGAGGGACTGGGAGTGAGATTTGGGGTTACTGGGATGAACTGGGAGTTACTGGGAGGGACTGGGAATGGGGTTTGGGGTTACTGGGATGAACTGGGAGTTACTGGGAGGGACTGGGAGTGAGATTTGGGGTTACTGGGATAAACTGGGAGTTACTGGGGAGGAGATTGGGCCATACTGGGATGAACTGGGATGAACTGGGATGAACTGGTTTGGGGTCTGGGCCATACTGGGATGAACTGGGAGTGACCTAAAGCCAGAAATGGGCGTGGCCAAAGAGCGGGGGGCGTGGTTTGTGTAGTGTGGGCGTGGTTATGTGGGTGGGGCTTATAGAGTGGGCGGGGCTTAGAGGGAATTTGGGGCATTTTTTGGGATTTTTAGAATTCTGGGAATTTGGAATTTTGGGAATTTGGTAATTTGGAATTTTGGGAATTTCGGGAATTCGGAAATTCGGGAATTTCGTCACTCACGTGACCCGGGTGGCGTCGCTGTCGCCGCTCTCGGCCAATCCCAGCCCGACCTGCAGCGCCTCCAACAGCCCCTCCCCCACCTGGGCGGGGCCCAGGGCGGCCATGACCTCTGGGAACCAGTAAAAACCAGTTTAAACCAGTATGGACCAGTACAAACCAGTATAAACCAGTATAAACCTTTAAAATCCCATTTTTTCCCCTTTTTTCCCCATTTTTTCCCATTTTTTCCCATTTTCCCCCCAATTTTTCCCCATTTTTTCCATTTTCTCCCCATTTTTCCATCCCAGTTCCCTCCCAGTATAAACCAGTACAAACCAGTACAAACCAGTAACCCCAAACCCCATTTCACCCATTTTTAACCCTTTAAAATCCGATTTTTTTCCCAATTTTTTCCCATTTTTCCCCAATTTTTTCCCATTTTCCCCCCATTTTCCCCCCAATTTTCCCTCCCAGTATAAACCAGTATAAACCAGTACAAACCAGTACAAACCAGTAACCCCAAACCTAATTTCACCCATTTTTAACCCTTTAAAATCTGATTTTTTCCCAATATTTTCCCATTTTTCTCCCAAATTTTTCCCATTTTTTCCCATTTTCCCCCCAATTTTCCCTCCCAGTTCCCTCCCAGTATAAACCAGTATAAACCAGTACAAACCAGTAACCCCAAACCAAATTTCACCCATTTTTAACCCTTTATAATCCGATTTTTTCCCATTTTTCCCCTATTTTCCCCATTTTTCCCCCATTTTTTCCCATTTTTCCACCAATTTTCCCTCCCAGTACAAACCAGTATAAACCAGTACAAACCAGTAACCCAAAACCCCATTTCACCCATTTTTAACCCTTTAAAATCCGAATTTTTCCCCCATTTTTTACCATTTTTCCCCCAATTTTTTCCCTTTTTCCCCCCAAGTTTCCCTCCCAGTACAAACCAGTATAAACCAGTACAAACCAGTATAAACCAGTAACCCAAAACCCCATTTCACCCATTTTTAACCCTTTAAAATCCAAATTTCCCCCATTTTTTCCCATTTTTCCCCAATTTTTTCCCATTTTTCTGCATTTTTCCCCCATTTTTTCCCTCCCAGTACAAACCAGTATAAACCAGTATAAACCAGTACAAACCAGTACAAACCAGTACAAACCAGTAACCCCAAATCCCATTTCACCCATTTTTAACCCTTTAAAATCCGATTTTTTGGCCATTTTTTGCCCGATTTTTCCCATTTTTCCCCAAATTTTCCCTCCCAGTACAAACCAGTACAAACCAGTACAAACCAGTAACCCCAAACCGCCATTTCACCCATTTTTAACCCTTTAAAATCCAATTTTTTTCCCATTTTTTCCCATTTTTCCCCAATTTTTCCCCATTTTTTTCCCAATTTTTTCCCATTTTTCTGCATTTTTCCCCCATTTTTTCCCTCCCAGTATAAACCAGTCCAAACCAGTATAAACCAGTATAAACCAGTATAAACCAGTAACCCCAAACCCCATTTCACCCATTTTTAACCCTTTAAAATCCAATTTTTCCCCATTTTTTCCCAATTTTCCCCCAATTTTCCCCAATTTCCCCATTTTTTCCCTCCCAGTATAAACCAGTATAAACCAGTCCAAACCAGTACAAACCAGTAACCCCAAACCCCATTTCACCCATTTTTAACCCTTTAAAATCCGATTTTTTCCCCATTTTTTCCCATTTTTCCCGAATTTTTTCCCATTTTTTCCAATTTTTCCCATTTTTCCCCATTTTCTCCCAATTTTCCCTTCCAGTACAAACCAGTACAAACCAGTACAAACCAGTACAAACCAGTATAAACCAGTAACCCCAAACCCCATTTCACCCATTTTTAACCCCTTAAAATCCGATTTTTCCCCATTTTTCCCCCAATTTTTTCCCATTTTTCCCCATTTTTTCCCTCCCAGTTCCCTCCCAGTACAAACCAGTATAAACCAGTATAAACCAGTTCAAACCAGTCTCACCCAGGGCCTGGAGCTGCTGTTCCCCCCCCCGGGCCAGAGCGGAGATGGTGCTGATGATGGAGGGGGGGAGGGGCAGAGAGCCGCAGCTGCAGGCTGGAAAAATGGGGAAAAAAATGGGAATTTTGGGGGGAAATTTGGGAATTTTGGGCAAAAATTTTGGGAAAATTTGGGGATTTTATGGGGAATTTTTCGGGGTTTTTTGGGGGGTTTATTTTGAGAAAAATCGGGGGATTTTTGGGATTTTTTTGGGGGATTTTTCGGTGAAAAATTGGATTTTTTGGGGGAATTTTGGGAATTTTTTAGGGGATTTTTGGGGAGAAAAATCGGGAAATTTATACGGAAGTTTTTGGGAATTTTTGGGGATTTTTTTGGTGAAAAATTTGATTTTTTGGGGGGTTTTTGGGGAAAAATTGGGAATTTTAAACGGAAGATTTTGGGGAAATTTTGGGGATTTTTTGCAAATTTTTGGGGGAACTTTGAGCGTTTTTGGGCGAATTTTTGGGGATTTTTTTGGGAAATTTGTGAAATTCAGAAATTTTTTTGGTGATTCTTTGCGAAATTTATTGGGGAAATAAAGAAAATTTGGGGGAATTTTTTTGGATTTTCACGGAAAATTTTGGGGGAGATATGGAGAGAAAATTCAGATATTTTGGGGATTTTTTGGGGATTTTTTGGAAAAAAAATTGGAATTTTTCTGGGAAGTTTTGGAATTTTTTAGCGGATTTTTAGGGTTTTTTTTCGAATTTTTTTTTGATTTTTGGGGGAAATTTGACAGGAAATTTGGGAAATTTTGTGGTGAAAATTGGGGATTTTATGGGGAATTTTTGGGATTTTTTTGGTGAAAAATTAGAGTTTTTGGGGGAATTTTGGGAACTTTTTAGGGATTTTTGGGGAGAAAAATTGGGAATTTTATATGGAAGTTTTGGGGAAATTTTGGGGATTTTTTGCGAATTTTTAAGGGAATTTTGACCATTTTGGGGATTTTCAGGGAAAATTTTGGGCTATTTTTGGGATATTTCTGGGGTGATTTGGGGATATTTTTTGGGTATTTTTGGAGTGATTTGGGGATATTTTTGGGGTGTTTTTGGGGTGATTTTGGGGTAATTTTGGGATATTTCTGGGCTATTTTTGGGGTGATTTAGGGATATTTTTGAGATAATTTTGGGCTATTTCTGGGCTATTTTGGGGATTTTTTTGGGTGATTTTGGGCTATTTTTGGGGCTATTTTTAGGGCATTTTTGTGATAATTTTGGGCTATTTTTAGGCTATTTTTGGGCTATTTTGGGGATATTTTTGGGATATTTCTGGGCTATTTTTGGTGTGATTTTGGTGTGATTTTGGGGTGATTTTGGGGTGATTTTGGGGCTATTTTTGGGATAATTTTGGCTATTTCTGGGATATTTTTGGGATATTTTTGGGGTGATTTGGGGATAATTTTGGGCTATTTCTGGCATATTTTGGGGATTTTTTTGGGGTGATTTTGGGGTGATTTGGGGATATTTTTGGGGTTATTTTAGGGCTATTTTTAGGGCATTTTTGGGATATTTTGGGGATATTTTTGGGGTGATTTGGGGGTATTTTTGGGCTATTTTTGGGGTGATTTTGGGGATATTTTTGGGGTGATTTTGGGGTGATTTTTTACTATTTTTGGGGTGATTTTGTGTGATTTTGGGTGTTTTTGCTCACCCAGGGCGTGCAGGGCGCTCAGCCCCAACTCCCGACCCGCCGGCGCCTCCAGAGCCGCCGAAATCCGGGGGAGCACCTGAGGCAGCCACGGCTGCACCCCCTCACCTGCGGTAATTAACGGTAATTAACGCTAATTAACAAAAAAAAAAACTAATTAACTACAAAGGAATGTAAAACAACAAAAAAAACCCCACTCAAAACGACCAAAAATTCACCAAAATTCACCCAAAATTCACAAAAATCAACAATAAATCGACAAAAACTCACCAAAATTAACCCAAAATTAGCAATAAATTAACAAAAGTTGACCCAAAATTCATTTACCCAAAATT
Source organism: Taeniopygia guttata (assembly GCF_048771995.1). Lineage (NCBI taxonomy): Eukaryota > Metazoa > Chordata > Aves > Passeriformes > Estrildidae > Taeniopygia > Taeniopygia guttata. Next base: position 959,295 of record NC_133061.1, read on the forward strand.
AAGAATAAATTGACGATGTTAAGAAAATTTTCTCCTTTTTTTCCCCAAATTTCCCCTATTTTTTCCCAAATTTTCACAATTTTCCCCAAATTTTCCCAGTTTTGCCCAAATTTCCCCAATTTTTTTCCAATTTTCTCCCAAATTTCCCAATTTTATTCCCTATTTTCCCAATTTTTTCCCAAATTTTCCCCATTTTTCCACCAAATTTTCCCCATTTTTCCCAATTTTCCCCATTTTTCCCAAATTTTCCCAAATTTTGCCCAAAATTTCCAAAATTTCCAAATTTTCCCAAATTTTCCCAAATTTTGCCCAAAATTCCCCAAATTTTCCCAAAATTGCCCAAATTTTGCCCAAAATTTCCCAAATTTTACCGAAATGTTCCCAAATTTTTCCAATTTTCCCCAAATTTTTCCAAATTTCCCCAAATTTAGCCCAAATTCTCCCCAAATTTTCCCAAACTTTCCCCAAAATTTCTGAAATTTTCCCAAATTTTCCTAAATTTTGCCCAAATTTTCCCAAATTTCCCCCATTCTTCCCCAAATCTCCCAAATTTTCCAAAATTTTGCCCAAATTTTCCCAAATTTCCCCAAATTCTTCCCCAAATTTCTGCAAATTTCCCCAAATTTTGCCTAAAATTTCCCAAAATTTTCCCAAAATTTTCCCAAATTTTGCCAAATTTTCCCAATTTTTCCCCAAATTTTTCCAAATTTCCCCAATTTTCCCCAATTTTCCCAAAAATTTCCCCAAATTTCCCCAAATTTTCCCAAATTTCCCCAAATTTTGCCCAAAATTCCCCAAATTTTACCAAAATTTTCCCAAATTTCCCCATTCTTCCCCAATTTTCCCAAATTTTGCCCAAATTTTTCCCATTTTTTTCCCAAATTTCCCCAAATTTCCCCAAATTTCCCCAAATTCGCTCACCCAGCGCCTCCAGCAGCGTCTCCAGCACGAACCAGGATTTGGGGTCGGGGGATGGAGAATTTGGGGAATCCCAAAATTCCCCCAAAATTCGGGGCAGGGCCTCGGCCGCCACCGGCGCCACCTCGGGCTGCTCCCAGGAAAAACCAGTAAAAACCAGTAAGAACCAGTAAAAACCAGTTCAAACCAGTAAAAACCAGTAAAAACCAGTTAGGAAAAAATCCTGCCCCAAAAAAACCCAAAATTCACCCAAAAATCCCCAAAATTCACCCAAAAATCCCCAAAATTTACCCGAAATTAATTCAAAAATTCCAAAAAATTAATCCCAAAAATCTCTGAAATTCATCCCCAAAATTCACCCCAAAATTGGACAAAAATTCACCCAAAAATGCTCAAAATTAACCCCAAAAAATCCTCCGAATTTCACGCAAAAATGCCCAAAATATCCCAAAATTTGCCCAAAAAAAAACCTCCAAAATGCATCCCCAAAACCCAATAAATTCACCCCAAAATTCACCCCAAAAAACCCCAAATTTCACCCAAAAATTTCCCAAAACTCCCCAAAATTCACCCAAAAATTGGACCCAAAAATCCCCCATAATTCAGCCAAAAAAGCCAAAAAAATTAACCCAAAATTCACCCCCAAAATCCAAAAAAATTCATCCAAAAATAAAAATTCACCCCAAAAATCCCCAAAATTAGACCCAAAATATCCCAAAATTCACCACAAAATCAGACACAAAATTCACCCAAAAAAACCCCAAAATTCACCCAAAACCCCTCAAAATTCTTCCAAAAAAAGCAAAAAAAAATTCACTCCAAAATTTACCCCAAAAATCCCCAAAATTTTCCCCAAAACAGCCAATAAAATCCAAAAATTCACCCAAAATTACCCCAAAAAATCCCCAAAATTCACCCCAAAAATCCTCCAAAATCCCCCCAAAAAATCCCCAAATTTCACCCCAAAAATCCTCCAAAATTCCCCAAAATTCATCCCCAAAATCCCAAAAAATTCATCCAAAAATCCCAAAAAATTCATCCCAAAAATCCCAAAAATTCTCCCCAAAAATCCCAAAAAATTCACCCCAAAAATCCCAAAAAATTCATCCCCAAAATCCCAAAAATTCATCCTAAAAAATCCCAAAAATTCTCCCCAAAAATCCCCCAAAATTCATCCCAAAATTCACCCAAAAAATCCCCAAAATTTTGCCCAAAATATCCCAAAATTCACCCAAAATCCCCCCCAAAAAAGCCCCAAAATTCACCCCAAAAATCGTCCAAAATTCCCCAAAATTCATCCCAAAAATCACCCCAAAAATTCCAAAAAATTCAGCCCAAAAATCCTCCAAAATTCATCCCAAAATTCATTCCAAAAATCCCCAAAAATCCCAAAAATTCTTCCCAAAAATTCCAAAAAATTCAGCACAAAAACCCCAAAAAATTCAGCAAAAAATCCTAAAAAATTCATCCCAAAAATCCCAAAAATTCTCCCCAAAAAATCCCCAAAATTCACCCCAAAAATCCTCAAAATTTTGCCCAAAACAGCCAAAAATATCCCAAAATTCACCCAAAATTAACCCCAAAAATCCCCAAAATTCACTCCAAAAATTCTCCAAAATTCACCCCAAAATTCACCCAAAAAATCCCCAAAACAGCCAAAAATATCCCAAAATTAACCCCAAAAATCCCCCAAATAGCCAAACATATCCCAAAATTCACCCAAAATCCCCCCAAAAAATCCCCAAAATTAACCCCAAAAATCCCCAAAATTTTGCCAAAAATATCCCAAAATTCACCCAAAATCCCCCAAAATTCATCCCAAAATTCACCCCAAAAATCCCCAAAATTCACCCCAAAAATCCCCCAAAATCCAAAAAAATTCTCCCCAAAAATCCCAAAAAATTAATCCCAAAAATCCACCAAAATTCATCCCAAAATTCACCTCAAAAATCCCCAAAATTTTGCCAAAAATAACCAAAAATATCCCAAAATTCACCCAAAATCCCCCCAAAAAATCCCCAAAATTCACCTCAAAAATCCTCCAAAATTCCCAAAAATTTAGCCCAAAAATCCCAAAAATTCTCCCCAAAAATCCAAAAAATTTATCCCAAAAACCCCCAAAAATTCCGCAAAAAATCCCAAAAATTCTCCCCAAAAATCCCTTCCAGCCCAAACCAGTATAAACCAGTATAAACCACCCCAAACCACCCCAAACCAGTCCAAACCAGTATAAACCAGTATAAACCAGTACAAACCAGTCCAAACCAGTCCAAACCAGCCCAAACCAGTATAAACCAGTATAAACCAGTATAAACCAGCCCAAACCAGTCCAAACCATCCCAAACCAGTCCAAACCAGTATAAACCAGTATAAACCAGTATAAACCAGCCCAAACCAGTCCAAACCAGTATAAACCAGTCCAAACCAGTACAAACCAGTATAAACCAGTACCTCCAGTTCCTCCCGTAGTTCCCTCAGGGCCGCGGCCGCCGCCCCCCTGACGGCGCCATCGGGGTCTCCCAGCCCGGCCCGCAGGGCCCCCAAGACCACGCCCACGTACCTGAAAACCACGCCCACATTCGGTTAAACCACGCCCACAATTGTTTAAACCACGCCCACTTTGTTTAAACCACGCCCACTTTTGTTTAAACCACGCCCACAAATGGTTAAACCACACCCACTTTTGTTTAAGCCACGCCCACTTTGTTTAAGCCACGCCCACCACCCAATAAATGAACCCGGCCCCGGTTAAGCCACGCCCACTGTGTTTTAAGCCACGCCCACAACGTTAAAACCACGCCCACAACGTTAAAACCACGCCCACTCCACTTTAAGCCACGCCCACCACATTTAAACCACGCCCATTGTGCTTTAAGACACGCCCACTACACCAAAACCACGCCCACCGTGTCTAAGCCACGCCCCCTGTGATTTAAGCCACGCCCACCGCGTCTAAGCCACGCCCACCACCCTTTAAGGGTTTAAGCCCCGCCCACAACGCCATAAAAGGGTTTAAGCTCCGCCCACAAACTTTAAAGCCATAAAAATACAATAAGCCACGCCCACAAATCGTAAAATGGGTTAGGCCACGCCCACAGTTAATTATAATGGTTAAATGCCTTAAAAGGGGTTAAATCGGTCGCAAAAGCGTTAAGCCACGCCCACAGCTCATTAAAATGCATTGAGACACGCCCACAGCTCATTAATGTGCATCAAGCCACGCCCACAGCTCATTAAAATGCATCAAGTTGCGCCTACAGCTCATTAAAATGCATCGAGCCGCGCGGACAACTCATTAAAATGCGTCAAGCCACGCCCACCTACGGCTCATTAAAATGTATCAAGCCACGCCCACAGCTCATTAAAAGGTTTAAGCCACGCCCCTTTTATTGAAACTATATAGAATTAATTAGGCCACGCCCCCTTTAAACCACGCCCATAATTTTAAAAAATTAGTTAGGCCACGCCCCTTTTATTTAAGCCCCGCCCACACCCCTTTAGCAGCTCAAAACTCCGCCCATTTTTACCATAAAAGGGAAAAACTCCGCCCATTTTATGCATATAAGGCACAAGCCACGCCTATTTCATTCATAAAAGGCACTAGCCCCGCCCCTCGGATTAAACCCCGCCCCCTTTTGCCCATAAAAGAAAAAACCCGCCCATTTTTATGCATATAAGGCACAAGCCACGCCCATTTCATTCATAAATAGCACAAGCCCCGCCCATTTCATTCACAAACAGCACAAGCACCGCCCATTTCATTCATAAATGGCCCAAGCCCCGCCCATTTCATTCATAAATGGCTCAAGCCCCGCCCCCTCGGCCCAAGCCCCGCCCCCTTTTGCCCATATAAGGCGCTCACCGCCGCCGCAGGGCGGGGCCGCAGCCCCGCGCAAGCGCAGTCAGCGCCAGCAGCGCTCCCTTACGGCCGCCGGCGCTTCCGCCTCGGGCCGGCCCCTCCAGCAGCGGCAACTTCCGGGTCCGAACGAGCCCAAAATCGCCGGATTTTCACCCAAAAATCAGAGGGGGGGAGGGGGAGAGAGGGGAGAGGGGGGAGAGGGTGGTAGGGGATAAAAAACCGGGAAAAAATCGGTGGAAAAACGGGGAAAAACGAGAGGGAAGAGCGGGAGTTAGAGAGGGGTCGGTGGAAAGCGAAGGAAAATCGGGGAAAAAATGAGCAGAAATCGGTTAAAAATGAACCAAAATCGATTAAAAACGACCTAAATAGGCACTTGGAAAGATGAAATTTACTAAAAGTTGTAAATTCCCCAAAAAAGAGCCCAAAATTTTAAGGTTTTCCCTCAAAATAATCGCGGTTTTTCAAGAGGAAGGTCCTGGAAGGGTGGTAATAAAAAGGAGGTGGAAAATAAAATTAAATTGATGGGAAATGGGGGAAAAAGTCTCAAAATTTGGAAAGTTTAAAATTTTCGGGGGTTTGAGAGAAAATTTGTGGGTTTTAGTCATCAAAAATGCAAAATTTCCGAGTTTTGGCCCAAAATTCGCTCCTGGAGCGAAAAATTGCCTTTAAAAGGTCCTGGAAGGGTAAAGAAGAAAATGCTAAAAATAAAAAAAAAAATTGGAAAAATTTCGAAAAAATTGCAAAAAATTCGCCCAAAATTCACAAATTTTAAAAATTTATCCCAAATTAAAAAAATCTCTCAAATTTTCCCCAATTTTTCCCTCAGGATCTCCAAAATTCCTGTCAAAAAAAGGTCCTGAAAGGTCAGAAAAAAACCCCCAAAATTCCTCAAAAAAGCCCCCAAAAATTCCACAAAATTTCAAAATTTTAAGAATTTATCCCAAACCCAAAATCTCCCAAATTCTCCCCAAATTTTCCCTCAGGATCTCCCAAATTCTGTCCAAAAAAGGTCCTGAAAGGTCAGAAAAAAACCCTCAAAATTCCTCAAAAAAGCCCCAAAAAAATCCCCCAAAATTCCCCAAAATTAAAAAAAAAATCCCCAAAATTTAAAAATTTTAAGAATTTGCCCCAAACCCAAAATCTCCCAAATTCTCCCCAAATTTTTCCTCAGGATCTCCCAAATTCCTGTCAAAAAAGGTCCTGAAAGGTCAGAAAAAACCCTCAAAATTCCTCAAAAAAGCCCCAAAAAATCCCCAAAAAATCCCCAAAATTAAGAAAAAAAATTCCAAAAAATTCAAAATTTTAAGAATTTACCCCAAACCCAAAATCTCCCAAATTGTCCCCAAATTTTCCCTCAGGATCTCGTAAATTCCTGTCAAAAAAGGTCCTTAAAGGTTAAAAAAACCCCAAAATTCCTCAAAAAATTCCCAAAAAATCCCAAAAAATTCCTCAAAATTAAAAAAAAAAATTGCAAAAAATTCAAAATTTTAAGAATTTACCCCAAACCCAAAATCTCCCAAATTCTCCCCAAATTTTCCCTCAGGATCTTCCAAATTCTTGTCAAAAAAGGTCCTGAAAGGTTAAAAAAACCACCCAAATTCCTCAAAAAACCCCCAAAAAATCCCAAAAAATTTCCCCAAAATTAAAAAAAAAATTGCAAAAAATTCAAAATTTTAAGAATTTACCCCAAACCCAAAATCTCCCAAATTCTCCCCAAATTTTCCCTCAGGAACTCCCAAATTCCTGTCAAAAATGGTCCTGAAAGGTTAAAAAAACCCCCCAAAATTCCTCAAAAAAGCCCAAAAAAATTCCCTAAAATTAAAAAAAAAATTTCCAAAAAATTCAAAATTTAAAGAATTTACCAAAAAACCCAAAATCTCCCAAATTCTCCCCAAATTTTCCCTCAGGACCTCCCACATTCCTGTCAAAAAAGGTCCTGAAAGGTCGAAAAAATACAAAAATTCCTCAAAAATTAAAAAAAAATTCCCAAAAAATTCCCCAAAATTAAAGAAAAAAATTCAAAAAATGCAAAATTTTAAGATTTTACCCCAAACCCAAAATCTCCCAAATTCTCCCCAAATTTTCCCTCAGGATCTCCCAAATTCCTGTCAAAAAAGGTCCTGAAAGGTCAGAAAAAAACCCCCAAAATTCCTCAAAAAAGCCCCAAAAAAATCCCAAAAAATTCCGCAAAAATTTACCAAAAATTCCAAAAAATTCCCCAAAATTTCAGAAGTTTAAGAATTTATCCCAAACCGAAAATCTCCCAAATTCTCCCCAAATTTTCCCTCAGGATCTCCCAGTTTTTTGTCAAAAAAGGTCCTGAAAGGTCCAAAAAACCCACAAAATTCTCAAAAAATTCCTAAAAAAATCTGGAAAAATTCCCCAAAATTCCCCAAATTTCCCAAATTTTCCCAAAATTCCAATTTTTTCCCCCAAAAACTCACCAATTCCTTGAGCAGCTTTTCGGGGGGCAGCCCCTGGGCCAGAGCGTCCAAAACCTGAGGGGGGAAAATGGAGAAAAATTCCCAAATTTGGGCAAAATTCCATTTAAAATTCCAGAAAAAGTTGAAATAAAAGGGGAAAAAATCGAAATAAAAAGGGGAAAAAATTCTGAATAAAATGGGGGGAAAATCCCTAAAAAATGGGAAAAAAAACCAAATGAAATGGGGAAATAAATGAAATAAAAAGGGGAAAAATTGGGAAAAATTTAGAATAAAATGGGAGAAAATGGGGGAAAATTCCAATTAAAATGGGGAAAAAATTATAGGAAATGGGGGAAAAATCATAAAAATTAGGAAAAAAATGGGGGAAAATCCAAATAAAATGGGAAAATGGTGAAAAAAATCCAAATGAAATAAGTCCAAATAAAATGGAAAAAAAATTCCAAATAAAATGGGAAAAATTCCAAATAAAAATGGGAAAAAATGGGAGAAAAATCCTCAAAAAATGGGAAAAAAAATCAAACTGAAATGGGAAAAAATCCCCAAAAAATGGGAATAAAAAGCAGAAAAAAATCCCCAAAAAATCGAAATAAAATGGGGAAAAAACACCAAAAATTAATGGAAAAGGACTGGAAATTTGGGAATTTTTTTGGATTTTTTGGGGAATTTTTTTGGAGTTTGAGAAGATTGAAAAGAGGAGGAAAAAATGGGAAAAATCAAAATGAAATGGGGGAAAATGACAAAAATGAGAAAAAATAGAGATAAAATTCAGAAAAAAATTCCCTAAAAATGGGAAAAATTCCAAAGAAAATGGGAAAAATAAAATAAAAAATGGGGAAATAAAAATCACAAAAAATGGGATAAAAATTCCAAAAAAAAGGGGAAAAAATTACAAAAAATGGGCAAAAAACCCCACAAGAATTCGATAAAAGATTTGGAAAAATTCACCAAAAATTGGGGAAAAAATTTCAAATAAAATGGGAAAAAAATGAGGAAAATTCCAAATAAAATAGGAAAAAAGAGATAAAAAATTCCAAATGAAATGGGAAAAATTGGGAAAAAGAATCAGAATAAAATGGGGGGAAAAGAGGGAAAAAATCCCAAAAAATGAGAAAAAAATCCCAAATAAAATAGGGAAAAAAATTAACAAAAATGGTAAAAAATCCAAATAAAAATGGAAAAATTGGGAAAAAAAATCAGAATAAAATGGGAGATAAAGGGGGAAAAAATCCCAAAAAATGGGAAAAAATCGGAAAAAATTCTTAAAAAAAAAGGGAAAAAATGGGAAAAAAATCCCCCAAAAATGGGAAAAAATCCCCAAAAATGGGAAAAAATCCAAAATAAAATGGGGGAAAAAAACATCATAAAAATGGTAAAAAATCCAAATAAAATGTGAATAAATGGGAAAAAATTCGAAATAAAAGGAGAAAAAGTGTGAAAAAAATTCCAAATATAATGGGAAAAAAAGGCAGAAAAATCCTCAAAAAATGGGAAAAATTAGAAATAAAATGAGGAAAAATCGATGAAAAAATCCCAAATAAAATGGGAAAAAATGGCAAAAAAATGGATAAAAATTGCCTAAAAAATAGGAAAAAATCCAAACAAAAAGGGAAAAAATTGAGAAAAAATTCCAAATTAAATGAGAAAAAATAGCAAATAAATCCCCAAAAAATAGGAAAAAATTGCCCCAAAAATGGCAAAAAATCCAAATAAAAAGGGAAAAAATTCCAAATAAAATGAGGAAAATTGAAGAAAAATTCCGAATAAAATGGCAAAAAATGGCAAAAAAATCCTCAAAAAATACAAAAAAATCGCCCAAAAAATGGCAAAAAATCCAAATAAAAAGCGGAAAAAACCCTAAAAATTCCAGGAAAAGCCGCATAACTTTGGGAATGTTTGGGAATTTCGAGAATTTTGGGAATTTTGGGAATTTTTGGGAATTTTCCGTACCTGAGCGGCGCCGTGGCGGGGGCAGGGCCGCCCCTCCCCCCCCCAGCTCTCCTCCGGGTCGGGATTTTCCGGCTGAATTTGGGCACAAAGAGGGACCAGGAGCCCCCGAAGGAGGAGGGGCAGGAGCCCCCCCCGGAGCAGGGCCTGCAAGAAAACCAGTATAAACCAGTATAAACCAGTATAAACCCGTAAAAACCAGTATGGACCAGTATAACCAGTAAAAAACAAAAAAAAACCCCAAAAAATCGCATTTTCCACTCATTTTTTAGCCTCAAAATCCCCCAAAATCTTCCCAAAATTCCCTCCCAGTTTGGCCCAGTTCCCTCCCAGTATAAACCAGTATAAACCAGTATCAAACCAGTATGGACCAGTATAAACCAGTATGGACCAAAAAAACCAGTAAAAAACAAAAAAAACCCGAAAAAAATCGCATTTTTCTCTCATTTTTTAGCCCCAAAATCCCCCAAATCGCCTCAAAATCCCCTCCCAGTTTGTCCCAGTTCCCTCCCAGTATAAACCAGTATAAACCAGTATAAACCAGTATAAACCAGTATCAAACCAGTATCAAACCAGTATAAACCAGTATAAAAATCCCCTTTAAACCCAATTTTTTCCCATTTTTGACTGGTTTTACCCCCCAAAATCACCTCAAACCCCCTCCCAGTCCATCCCAGTCCATCCCAGTTCCCTCCCAGTGCCCTCCCAGTATAAACCAGTATAAACCAGTATAAACCAGTTTAAAGCCAGTATAAACCAGTATAAACCAGTATAAACCAGTATAACAGCTCCATTTTAATCCCAATTTTTTCCTATTTTTGACCCTTTTAGAGCCCCAAAATTGCCTCAAATCCGTTCCCAGTCCATCCCAGTTTGTCCCAGTTCCCTCCCAGTATAAACCAGTATAAACCAGTATAAACCAGTATAAAACCAGTATAAACCAGTATGAATCCAGTATAAAAAATCCCCTTTAATCCCAATTTTTCTTATTTTTGACCCTTTTAGAGCCCCAAAGTTGCCTCAAATCCCTTCCCAGTCCATCCCAGTTTGTCCCAGTCCCCTCCCAGTTCCTTCCCAGTATAAACCAGTATCAAACCAGTATAAACCAGTATAAAACCAGTATAAACCAGTATCAAACCAGCATAAAAAATCCCCTTTAAACCCAATTTTTTCCCATTTTTGACTGGTTTTTCCCCCTAAAATCACCTCATATCCCCTCCCAGTCCATCCCAGTTTGTCCCAGTTCCCTCCCAGTGCCCTCCCAGTATAAACCAGTATAAACCAGTATAAACCAGTATGAATCCAGTATAAAAATCCCCTTTAAACCCATTTTTTCCCCATTTTTAACTGGTTTTACCCCCCAAAATCACCTCAAACCCCCTCCCAGTCCATCCCAGTTTGTCCCAGTGCCCTCCCAGTGCCCTCCTAGTACAAACCAGTACAAACCAGTATAAACCAGTACAAAACCAGTATAAACCAGTATCAAACCAGTATGAATTCAGTATAAAAATCCCCTTTAATCCCAAATTTTTCCTATTTTTGACCGTTTTAGATCCCCTAAATCCCCTCAAATCCCCCCAAAATCCCATCCCAGTTTGTCCCAGTTCCCTCCCAGTTCCCTCCCAGTACAAACCAGTACAAACCAGTATAAACCAGTCTCACTTTGGGTCTCTTCTGTGCCAGGAACGTCAGCGTGCCCAATGCCCTGACCCTGACGCCGTCACCTCTGCACTCGTCCCCGGCCACCTGAGGGGGTAAATCCCACCTGAAAATTCCCAAAAACCCTCCAGGAATTCCCAGAGATCCCAAAAAAACCCCAAAATCCTAAAAAATTATGGGAATTTTGGCAAAAATTGCGGGAATTTACCCCAAAAATTCGGGGAATGGCCCCAAAATCCCCATTGGATTTAACGGGTAGACCTGGTGTCCCTAAATCCCCATTGACTTTAATGGGGTAGACCTGGTGTCCCTAAATCCCCATTGACTTTAATGGGGTAGACCTGTTGTCTATAAATCCCCATTGACTTTAATGGGGTAGACCTGGTGTCCCTAAATCCCCATTGACTTTAATGGGGTAGACCTGATGGCCATAAATCCCCATTGACTTTAATGGGGTAGACCTGATGGCCATAAATCCCCATTGACTTTAATGGGTAGACCTGGTGTCCAAAAATCCCCATTGACTTTAAAGGGTAGACCTGGTGTCCATAAATCCCCATTGACTTTAATGGGGTTGACCTGGTGTCCAAAAATCCCCATTGACTTTAATGGGGTAGACCTGTTGCCCCTCAATCCCCATTGACTCCAATGCAACTGCAACATTTTGGGGCAAAAATCGCCAATTTTGGGTTCAAGTCCCGCCATTTTCCTGCTAAAAATCACCATTTTATGCTCCATCCGCCCGGTTTGGGGTAAAATCCCAATTTCTGCTGAAATTTGGACACGGAGATGGGATTTGGGAGTGAAAAATGGGATTTTTGGCAGTGAAAAATGGGATTTTTGGGTGAAAAAATTGGATTTTTTGGGGGGATATTTTGCTAAAAAATGGGATTTTTTTTGGGTGAAAAATGGGATTTTTGGGGATTTTTTGGATAAAATTTGGATTTTTTGGGGTGAAAAAAGGGATTTTTGAAAGGAATTTTGGTGTCAAAAATGAGATATTTGGGGTGACAAATGGGATTTTTGGAGGGAATTTTGGAGGTTTTTTTGGCGTGAAAAATGGGATTTTTGGGGAAAAAAATGGAATTGTTGATGGGAATTTTGGGGTGATTTTTGGGGTGAAAAATGGGATTTTTTTGGTGAAAAACATTATTTTTTGGGGGCGAAAATGGGATTTGGGGTGTCCAAAAAATCCCCATTGACTTTAATGGGGTAGACCTGGTGTCATTAAAATCCCCATTGACTTTAATGGGTAGACCTGGTGTCCCTAAACCCCCATTGACTTTAATGGGGTAGACCTGGTGTCCACAAAATCCCCATTGACTTTAATGGGGTAGACCTGTTGCCCTCAAATCCCCATTGACTTTAATGGGGCCCATTTGATGCCATTTTGGGGCAAAAATCGCCAATTTTGGGTTCAAGTCCCGCCATTTTCCTGCTAAAAATCACCATTTTATGCTCCATCCGCCCGGTTTGGGGTAAAATCCCAATTTCTGCTGAAATTTGGGGACAGAGATGGGATTTGGGGCTGAAAAACGGGATTTTTGGGAGTGAAAAATGGGTGAAAAAATTGGATTTTTGGGGGGATTTTTTGGTTAAAAATGGGATTTTTTTGGGCAGAAAAATGGGATTTCTGGGGATTTTTTTGGATAAAATTTGGATTTTTGGAGTGAAAAAAGGGAGTTTTGGAAGGGATTTTCGTGTCAAAAATGAGATTTTTGGGGTGACAAATGGGATTTTTGGAGGGAATTTTGGAGGTTATTTTGGCGTGAAAAATGGGATTTTTGGAGGGATTTTTCGGGGTTCTTTTGGGGTGAAAAATGGGATTTTTTGGGTGAAAAACATTATTTTTTGGGGGCGAAAATGGGATTTGGGGTGTCCCTAAATCCCCATTGACTTGAATGGGGTAGACCTGGTGTCCTTAAAATCCCCATTGACTTTAATGGGGTAGACCTGGTGCCCCAAAAATCCCCATTGACTTTAACGGGGTAGACCTGGTGTCCAAAAATCCCCATTGACTTCTATGGGGTAGACCTGGTGTCCCTTAAATCCCCATTGACTTTAATGGGGTAGACCTGGTGTCCATAAAATTCCCATTGACTTTAATGGGGTAGACCTGGTGTCCATAAATCCCCATTGACTTTAATGGGTAGACCTGGTGCCCAAAAAAATCCCATTGACTTTAATGGGGTAGACCTGGTGCCCCCTGAAATCCCCATTGACTTAAATGGGGTAGACCAGGTGTCCATAAATCCCCATTGACTTTAATGGGTAGACCTGGTGTCCATAAAATCCCCATTGACTTTAATGGGTAGACCTGGTGTCCCTAAATCCCCATTGACTTCAATGGGGTAGACCTGGTGTCCTTAAAATCCCCATTGACTTTAATGGGTAGACCTGGTGTCCCTAAATCCTCATTGACTTTAATGGGGTAGACCTGGTGTCCCCAAATCCCCATTGACTTCAATGGGTAGACCTGTTGTCCATTCATTTTCCCTCTAAAAATCCCAATTTTTGCCCCAAAATTTCCGGTTTTTGCCCCAAAATTCCCCAATTTTGGGTGGAAAAGGAGATTTTGGGGCTCACCTGGAGGCAGAGCTCCAGCAGGGGCCTCAGGTGAGGGATCACAGATTCGGGATTGACTTCCAGGAATTCATCCAGGATCTCCAAAGCGTCGGCGCCGCGATCCTGGAAGGGAAATTTCCCCAAATTCACCCCAAATTTCAGCACAAATTCATCCCAAAATTAACCCCAAAAAGTCCCAAATTCACCTCAAAATTAAGCCCAAAAGTGTCCCAAATTCACCCCAAAATTTCCTCATTGCAGTCCCAAAATTGAGCCCAAAATGTCTCAAATTCACCCCCAAATGTCCCAAATTAATTCCAAAATTAACCCCAAAATGTTCAAAATTTAACCCAAAATTAACCCCAAAATGTTCCAAATTAACCCCAAAAATGAACCCCCAAAAAGTCCCAAATTCACTCCCAATATCAGCCCAAAATGTTCCAAATACACCCCAAAATTCTTCCCAAAATATCCCAAATTCATCCCAAGATTAACCCCAAAATACCTCAAATTCATCCCCAAGTGTCCCAAATTAATCCCAAAATGTCCCAAATTCACCCCAAAATTAATCCCAAAATGTTCAAAATTTAACCCAAAATTAACCCCCAAAGTGTCCCAAATTCACCCCAAAATTTCCTCATTGCAGTCCCAAAATTAACCCCAAAATGTCTCAAATTCACCCCCAAATTGACCCCAAAATGTCCCAAATTCACCCCAAAATTAATCCCAAAATGTTCTAATTTTTACCCAAAATTAACCCCCAAAGTGTCCCAAATTCACCCCAAAATTTCCTCATTGCAGTCCCAAAATTGACCCCAAAATGTCCCAAATTCACCCCAAAATTTCCCCATTGCAGTCCCAAAATTGACCCCAAAATGTCTCAAATTCAGCCCCAAAATGTCCCAAATATCAGCCCAAAATTAATCCCAAAATGTTCAAAATTTAACCCAAAATTAGGCCCAAAATGTCTCAAATTCACCCCAAAATGTCCCAAATTAATCTCAAAATTAATCCCAAAATGTCCAAAATTCACCCCAAAATTAAGCCCAAAAATGTCCAAAATTCACCCCAAAATTTCCTCATTGCAGTCCCAAAATTGACCCCAAAATGTCTCAAATTCACCCCAAAATTTCCCCCAAATTTTCCCATTTCAGCCCAAAATGTCCCAAAAATTTTCTCTCAAATTCTCCCCAAAATTTCCACATTTCAGCCTAAAATTAACCCCAAAATTCCCAATTTCAGCCCAAATTTTGGCAATTTCCCCAAATTTTCTCCAAATTTCTTCAAAATTTTCCCCAAATTTAAATTTTTTTTCAATTTTGCCCCAAATTCTCCCAATTTTCCCCAATTTCAGCCCAAATTTTCTTTTTTCCCAATTTTTCCCCATTTTCATCCCAATTTATTCAAAATTTTCCCAAATTTCCCAAAATTTCTCCCCAAATTTTCAATTTTCCCCAAAATGTTCTTTTTGTTTTCACTTTTTGTCCAATTTCCCAAATTTCAGATCAAATTTCCCCAATTTTCCCCAAATTTTCTCCAAATTTCCCCAAAATTTAACTTTTTTTTCCAATTTTGCCCCAAATTCTCCAATTTCAGCCCAAATTTTCCCATTTTCCCCATTTTCATCCCAATTTTCCCAAAATTTTATCCCAATTTTCCCCAATTTCTGTGAGAATTTTCCCAATTTTTCCCCAATTTTCCCCAAATTTTTCCCATTTTCATCCCAAATTTTCCCCAAATTTTCTCCAAATTTTCACATTTTTCCCCAATTTTGCCCCAAATTCTCCAATTTCAGCCCAAATTTTCCCAATTTTCCCAAAATTTCAGCCCAAATTTCCCCATTTTCTGCCTGAATTTTCCCAATTTTTCCTCAATTTTTCCCATTTTCATCCCAAATTTTCACCAAATTTTCTCCAAATTTTCAATTTTTTCCCAATTTTGCTCCAATTTCCCCAATTTCCGCCCAAATTTTATTTTTCCCTATTTTTCCCAAAATTTTCCCATTTTCATCCCAATTTATTCAAATTTTCCCCAATTTTCCCAAAATTTTCCCCCAAATTTTCCAATTTCCCCAAAATGTTCAATTTTTTCACTTTTTCTCCAAATTTCCCCCAAATTTTAAATTTTTTTTCAATTTTGCTCCAAATTCTTCCCATTTTTCCCCAATTTCAGCCCAAATTTTCCCATTTTTCCCAATTTTTTTCCCCAATTTTTTCCCATTTTTATCCAAACTTTCCCAAATTTTCCCTGAATTTAAAATTTTCCCGAATTTTGCTCCAAATTCTTCCAATTTTCCCTTAATTTTCCCCAATTTCAGCCCAAATTTTTTCAAATTTCCCCAAATTTCCCAAAATTTCAGCCCAATTTTCCCCAATTTTTACCCAATTTTCCCCCAATTTTTCCTCAATTTTTCCCATTTTCATCCCAAATTTTCACCAAATTTTTGGGATGAAATTTGGGAATTTTGGGGCTAAATTGGGGAATTTGTGCATTTTAGGGTAAAATTTGGGATTTTTGGGATGAAATGTGGGAATTTTTTTCGGGTGAAATTTGGGAGTTTGGGGAGAAAATTTGGGGGTTTTGGGGTAAAAATTTGGGAATTTGTGGCGGAATTTGGGGATTTTAGGGCAAAATTTGGGGGTTTTATGTTGAATTTTGGGGTTTTTCGTGATGGAATTTGGGGGTTTGGGGACAAAATTTGGGAATTTTGGGGCTAAATTTGAATTTGGGCTGAAATTTGGGGATTTTGGGGATAAATTGGGGAATTTGGGGTGAAATTTGGGGATTTGAGATAAAAATTTGGGATTTTTGGGATGAAATTTGGGCTAAAATTTTGGGAAAATTGGGATGAAAATGGGGAAAAATTGGGAAAATTTGGGCTGAAATTGGAGAAAATTCGAAGATTTTGAAGAAACATTTTTTAAAGTTGAACAATTTGGGAAATTTGGGGGCAAAATTTGGAAAAAAAATTTCTGTCAGAATTTTCCCAATTTTTCCCCATTTTTTCCCATTTTCATCCCAAATTTTCACCAAATTTTCTCCAAATTTTCACATTTTTTCCCAATTTTGCCCCAAATTCTCCAATTTCAGCCCAAATTTTCCCAAATTCCCCAAATTTCAGGTTTTACCTCGTCCAGGCTCAGCAGCTCCTGAAGGGCCTCGAGGACGTCCGGGAGCAGCGAGCGCAAAATGGGCTGAAAAAACAGAATTTTGGTTAAAAATGCGATGAAAAAATTGAATTTTTGGTAGTTGGGGAAAAATAGGAAAAAATTGGGGAAAATTTGGGGGAAAATTGGGTGAAAATTGGGCAAAAATTGGGATAAAATTCAAAAAAATGGGGGGAAAATGAGGAAAAAATTTGAATTAAATTGGGGGGAAATGGGGAAAATTTGGGATTTTTGGTGTTTGGGGAAAATGGGGAAAATCTGGGGAAAATTTGGGGAAAATTGGGGAAAATGCGGTGAAAATGAGGAAATTTTGGGGGAAATGGGGAAAAATTGGAAATTGGGGGAAAAATGGGGGAAAAATGGGAAATTTGGGGGAAAATGGGAAATTTGGGGAAAAATTGGAAATTTGGGGGAAAATGGGGGAAAATTGGGGAAAATGGGGAAAAATGGGAAATTTGGGGAAAAATGGGGGAAAATGGGAAATTTGGGGAAAAATAGGGAAAAATTGGGAGGAAATGGGGAAAATTTGGAACAAATGGAAAAATTTGGGGGGAAATTGGAGAAAAATTGGGGGAAAATGGGGGAAAATTGAGTTAAATTGGGGGAAATTGGGAAAAAATTGGGAAATTTGGGAATTTTTGGGATTTTGGGGAATTTGGCCAAAAATGGGAGAAAATTGGGAATTTTTGGGATGTGGGGAAAAATTTTGGGAAAATTAGGGAAAAATTGGGAAAATTTGGGTGAAAATTGGGGAAAATTGGGAAAAATTTGGGAAAAAATGGGGGGAATTGGGGGAAATGGGGAAAATGGGAAATTTGGGGGAAAATTGGGAAAAATTGGGGAAAATTTGAGGGAAATTGGGAAAAATTGGAAATTTGGGGAAAATTTGGGGGAAATTGGGAAAAATTGGGGAAAATTTGGGAAAAAATGGGGGAAATTGGGGGAAATTGGGAAAATTTGGAACAAATGGGAAAATTTGGGGAAGAATTGGGGAAAAATTGGGAAAATTTTGGGAAAAATGGGGAAAATTTGGGGGAAAATTGGGAAAAATTGGGGGAAAATTGGGAAAAATTGGGGGAAAACGGGGAAAAATGGGGAAATTTGGGGAAAAAAGGGGGGAAAATAGAAATTTGGGGAAAATTTGGGGGAAAATGGGGTAAATTGGGGAAAATTTGGGGGAAATTGGGAAAAACTGGGGAAAATTTGGGAAAATTGGGGGAAATTGGGGTGAAAATGAGGATTTTTGGGCAAAAATGGGGTAAAAGGGAAATTTGGGGGAAAATGGGGGAAAAATTGGGGAAATTTGGGTAAAAATGAGGGAAAATGGGAATTTTGGGAAAAAATGGAGGAAAATTGGGGGGAAATGGGGGAAATTGGGAAATTTGGGGAAAAATAGGGAAAAATTGGGGAAATTTGGGGAAAAATGGGGAAAAATTGGAAATTTGGGGAAAATTTGGTGGAAAATTGGGAAAAATTGGGGAGAAATTGGGAAAATTGGGGAAAATTTGGGTGAAATTGGGAAAAAATTGGGAAAAATTTGGGAAAAAATGGGGGAAAATTGGGAAAAAATTGGGAAAAAATGGGGGAAATTAGGGGGAAATGGGGAAAAATGGGAAATTTGGGGAAAAAATACAGAAAAAATGGGAAATTTGGGCAAAAATTGGAAAAAATTGGGGGAAAATGGGGAAAAAATTGGATAAAATTGGAAATTTTGGGGAATAATTGGAAAAAAAATGAGAAAAAAATGGGGGAAAATGGAAAAAAATATGAGTTAAATTGGGGGAAATCGGGAAAAAATTGGGAAATTTGGGAATTTTTGGGATTTGGGAAAAAATTCGGGAAAATTTGGGTGAAAATTAGGAAAAAATGAGGGAAATTGTAAAAAAAATGGGGAAATCGGGGGAAAATGGGGAGAAATTGGAAAAAAATTTGGAAATTTGGATTAAATTGGGAAAAATTAGGAAAAAAATTGGGGAATTTGGTCCAAAATGGGGAAAAAATGGGAATTTTGGGGAATCCCAAATTTTGGCTCCAAACTCCCAAACTTTGGGGTGCAAATCCCAAATTTTGGGTCCAGAATCCCAAATTTTTACTCAAAAAATCCCAAATTTTCCCTCAAAACACCCAAATTTCCTCCTGAAAATCCCAAATTTTGACCCAAAAACCCCAAAATTTGTCCTGAAAATCCCAATTTTCACCCCAAAACCCCCAAATTTTGACCCAAAACCTCCAAAATTTCAACCTGTAAATCCCAAATTTTGCCCCCAAATTCCAAAATCCCCAAATTTCTTCTCTAAAATCCCAAATTTCACCCCAAATTCCCACATTTTACCCCAAAACCCCCAAATTTTCTCCCCAAACTCCCAAATTTCACCCGAAAAAATTCCCACGTTTCATCCCAAAAATCCCAAATTTTGCCCTAAAATCCCCAAATTCCCCAATTTAGCCCCAAAATTCCCAAATATCACCCCAATTTCCCAAATTTCATCCCAAAAATCCCAAATTTCGTCCCTCAAACCCCCAAATTCCATCACGAATTCACCCCAAAATTCAACATAAAACCCCCAAAATTTGATGTAAAACCCCCAAATTTTGCCCTAAAACCCCCAAATTTCACCCCAAATTCCCCAATTTAGCCCCAAAATTCCCAAATTTTGTCCCCCAACCCCCCAAATTCCATCACAAAAAACCCCAAAATTCGACGTAAAACCCCCAAATTTTCCTCTAAAATCACCAAATTTTGCCCTAAAACCACCAAATTTTGCCGTAAAATTTCCGAATTTTTGCTCAAAATCCCCGAATTTTGCCCCAAAATTCCCAAATTTTCTCCCCAAACACCCAAATTTATCCCAAAAATCCCAAATCCAAGCCTGAAAACCCCAAATTTAATCAAGAAAACCCCCAAAATTCGATGTAAAAACCCCAAATTTTGCCCTAAAATCACCAAATTTTGTCCTAAAATCACCAAATTTTGTCCTAAAATCACCAAATTTTGCCCCAAATTCCAATTTTGCCCCAAATTCCCAAATTTTCCCCCAAAATCCCCAATTTAGCCCCAAAATTCAACATAAAACCCCCAAAATTCGACGTAAACCCCCCAAATTTCGCCCTAAAACCCCCAAATTTTGCCCTAAAATCACCAAATTTTGCCGTAAAATTTCCGAATTTTTGCCCAAAATCTCCGAATTTCGCCCCAAAATTCCCAAATTTCGTCCCCCAAACCCCAAATTTCATCCCAAAAATCCCAAAATTCGTCCCTCAAAACCCCAAATTCCATCATGAAAACCCCAAAATTCAACATAAAACCCCCAAAATTTTGCCCTAAAATCCTCAAATTTTGCCCTAAAACCCCAAAATTTTACCCCAAATTCCCAAAATTTTACCCCAAAATCCCTAAATTTTCTCCCCAAACCCCCAAATTTCATCCCAAAAATCCGAAATTCGAGCCTGAAAACCCCAAATTTTGCCCTAAAACCGCCAAATTTTGCCCTAAAATCCCCAAATTTTGCCCTAAAATTTCCGAATTTTTTCCCAAATCACGAAATTTCACCCCAAACCCCCAAATTCCATCACAAATTCACCCCAAAATTTAAAATAAAACCCCCAAAATTCAACATAAAACCCCCAAAATTCGACGTAAATCCCCCAAATTTTGCCCTAAAACCCCCAAATTTTGCCGTAGAATCCACAAATTTTGACCTAAAATTTTCCGAATTTTTGCCCTAAAATCCCCAATTTAGCCCCAAAATTCATCCCCCAAAACCCCAAATTTTCTCCTGAAAATTCCAAATTTTGTCCTCCAAACCCCCAAATTCCATCACGAAATACCCCCAAAATTCAACGTAAAACCCCCAAATTTTGCCCGAAAACCGCCAAATTTTGCCCTAAAATCCCCAAATTTCACCCCAAATCCCCAAATTTCACCCCAAATTCCCCAATTTAGCCCCAAAATTCAACATAAAACCCACAAAATTCAACGTAAAACCCCCAAATTTTGCCCTAAAACCCCCAAAATTCGACGTAAAATCCCAAAATTCGACGTAAAACCCCCAAATTTCGCCCTAAAACCCCCAAATTTTGCCCTAAAATTTCCAAATTTTTTGCCCAAAATCCCCGAATTTAGCCCCAAAATTCCCAAATTTTGTCCAATAAACCCCCAAATTCCATCACGAATTCACCCCAAAATTCAACGTAAAACCCCCAAATTTTGCCCTAAAACCCCCAAATTTGCCGTAAAATTTTCCCAATTTTTTGCCCCAAATCCCCAAATTTCACCCCAAATTCCCAAAATTTTACCCCAAACCCCCAAATTTATCCCAAAAATCCCAAATTCGAGTCTGAAAACCCCAAAATTCAACATAAAACCCCCAAAATTCGACGTAAAACCCCCAAAATTCGACGTAAAACCCCCAAATTTTGCCCTAAAACCCCCAAATTTTGCCCTAAAACCCCCAAATTTTACCCCAAATTCCCCAATTTAGCCCCAAAATTCAACATAAAACCCTCAAAATTCAACGTAAAACCTGCAAAATTCGACATAAATCCTCCAAATTTTGCCCTAAAACCCCCAAATTTTGCCCTAAAACCCCCAAATTTTGGCCTAAAATTTTCTGAATTTTTTGCCAAAATCCCCGAATTTTGGGGCCAAAATTCCCAAATTTTGTCCAACAAACCCCCAAATTCCATCACGAAAACCCCAAATTTCACCACGAAACCCCAAAATTCAACATAAAACCCCCAAAATTCGATGTAAAACCCCCAAATTTTGCCCTAAAACCACCAAATTTTGGCCTAAAATTTTCTGAATTTTTGCCCAAAATCGCCAAATTTCACCCCAAATTCCCAAAATTTTACCCCAAAACCCCCAAATTTCATCCCCCAAACCCCAAAATTCAACATAAAACCCCCAAAATTCGACGTAAACCCCCCAAATTTTGCCCTAAAACCCCCAAATTTTGCCCTGAAACCGCCAAATTTCGCCCTAAAACCCCCAAATTTCGCCCTAAAATTTTCTGAATTTTTTCCCAAAATCCCCAAATTTCGCCCTAAAATCCCCAAATTTCACCCCAAATTCCAAAATTTAGCCCGAAAATTCAACATAAAACCCCCAAAATTCGACGTAAAACCCCCAAATTTGGCCCTAAAATCCCCAAATTTCGCCCTAAAACCACCAAATTTTGCCGTAAAATTTCCAAATTTTTGCCCAAAATGCCCGAATTTCACCCCAAATTCCCAAATTTTGCCCCAAAATTCCCAAATTTTCTCCCGAAACTCCCGAATTTCATCCCGAAAACCCCAAAATTCAACAGAAAACCCCCAAAATTCGACGTAAAATTCCCAAATTTTGCCCTAAAATCCCCAAATTTCACCCTAAAATCCCCAAATTTTGCCCTAAAATTTCCGAATTTTTTGCCCAAAATCCCCGAATTTTGCCCCAAAATTCCCAAATTTTGTCCCTCAAACCCCCAAATTTATCCCAAAAATCCCAAATTCGAGCCTGAAAACCCCCAAAATTCGACATAAAATTACCAAATTTTGACCTAAAACCCCCAAATTTTGCCCTAAAATTTCCGAATTTTTTTCCCAAAATCCCCAAATTTCACCCCAAATTCCCCAATTTAACCCCAAAAGTCCCAAATTTCGTCCCCCAAATTTCATCCTGAAAACCCCAAATTTTGCCCTAAAACCGCCAAATTTTGACCTAAAATTTTCTGAATTTTTTCCCAAAATCCCCAAATTTCAGCCCAAAATCCCCAATTTAGCCCCAAAATTCAACATAAAACCCCCAAAATTTGACGTAAAACCCCCAAATTTTGCCCTAAAATCCCCAAATTTTGCCCTAAAATCCTCAAATTTTGCCCTAAAATTTTCTGAATTTTTGCCCTAAAACCCCCAAATTTCACCCCAAATTCCCAAAATTTTACCCCAAAACCCCCAAATTTTCCCCCCAAACGCCCAAATTTCATCCCAAAAAACCCCAAAATTCAACATAAAACCCCCAAAATTTGACATAAAATCCCCAAATTTCGCCCTAAAATCCCCAAATTTTGCCCTAAACCCACCAAATTTTGCCCTAAAATTTCCAAAGTTTTGCCCTAAAACCCCCAAATTTCACCCCAAATTCCCCAATTTAGCCCCAAAATTCCCAAATTTTACCCCAAATTCCCAAAATTTTACCCCAAAACCCCCAAATTTTGTCCCCCAAACCCCCAAATTTCATCCCCCAAACCCCAAAATTCAACATAAAACCCCCAAAATTCGACGTAAAACCCCCAAATTTTGCCCTAAAACCCCCAAATTTTGCCCTAAAACCGCCAAATTTTGCCTTAAAAATTTCCAAATTTTTTGCCCAAAATCCCCGAATTTTGCCCCAAAATTCCCAAATTTCACCCTAAATTCCCAAAATTTTACCCCAAAATTCCCAAATTTTGTCCAACAAACCCTCAAATTCCATCACAAAAACCCCAAAATTCAACGTAAAACCCCCAAATTTGGCCCTAAAATCACCAAATTTTGCCGTAAAATCACCAAATTTTGCCGTAGAATCCCCAAATTTCACCCCAAATTCCCAAATTAAGCCCCAAAATTCCCAAATTTTGTCCTTCAAACCCCAAAATTCAACATAAAACCCCCAAATTTTTGCCCTAAATCCCCCAAATTTGGCCCTAAAATCCCCAAATTTTGCCCTAAAACCCCCAAATTTTGGCCTAAAATTTTCTGAATTTTTTCCCAAAATCCCCAAATTTCACCCCAAATTCCCCAATTTAGCCCCAAAATTCCCAAATTTTCACCCCAATTTCCCAAATTTCACCCCAAAAATCCCAAATTTCGTCCCTCAAACCCCCAAATTCCATCACAAACCCCCCAAATTTCGCCCTAAAACCCCCAAATTTTGCCGTAAAATTTCCGAATTTTTGCCCAAAATCCCCAAATTTTGCCCTAAAATCCCCCAATTTAGCCCCAAAATTCCCAAATTTCGTCCCCCAAATTCCATCCCGAAAACCCCAAAATTCGATGTAAAACCCCCAAATTTTGCCCTAAAACCCCCAAATGTTGCCCTAAAATTCCCAAATTTCCCCCCAAATTCCCAAAATTTTACCCCAAAACCCCCAAATTTTCTCCCCAAACTCCCAAATTCCGCCCGAAAAAATTCCCACATTTCATCCCAAAAATCCCAAATTTTACCCTAAAATCCCCAAATTCCCCAATTTAGCCCCAAAATTCCCAAATTTTCTCCTCAAACCCCCAAATTCATCCCAAAAATCCCAAATTCGAGCCTGAAAACCCCAAAATTTCATCTCGAAAACCCCCAAAATTTGATGTAAAACCGCCAAATTTTGCCCTAAAACCCCAAATTTTGCCCCAAAACTGCCAAATTTTGGCCTAAAATTTTCTTAATTTTTTCCCCAAATCGCCAAATTTTGCCCCAAATTCCCAAATTTCACCCCAAAATTCCCAAAATTTGTGCCCCAAACCCCAAAATTCCATCATTAAAAACCCCAAAATTCAACATAAAACCCCCAAATTTTCCCTTAAAACCCCCAAATTTTGCCCCCAAATTCCTGAATTTTGTGCCCAAATTTCTTCTCTAAAATCCCAAATTTCACCCCAAAATCCCCAAATTTTCTCCCCAAAACTCCCAAATTTCACCCGAAAAAATTCCCACGTTTCATCCCAAAAATCCCAAATTTTTACCTCAAATCCCCAATTTCACCCCAAATTCCCCAATTTCGTCCCCTAAACCCCCAAATTCCATCATGAAAAACCCCAAAATTCAACATAAAACCCCCAAAATTCGACGTAAAACCCCCAAATTTCGCCCTAAAATCCCCAAATTTTGCCGTAAAATTTCCGAATTTTTGCCCAAAATCCCCGAATTTTGCCCCAAAATTCCCAAAGTTTGTCCGTCAAACTCCCAAATTTCATCCCAAAAATCCCAAATTCGAGCCTGAAAACCCCAAAATTCGATGTAGAACCCCCAAATTTCGCCCTAAAACCGCCAAATTTTGGCCTAAAATTTTCTGAATTTTTGCCCTAAAATCCCCGAATTTTGCCCCAAAATTCCCAAATTTCGTCCCCCGAATTTCATCCCGAAAACCCCAAAATTCGACGTAAAACCCCCAAATTTTGCCCTAAAATCCCCAAATTTCATCCAAAAACCCCCAAAGTTTGCCCTGAAAATCCCAAATTTTGGCTCCAAAACCCCAAAATTTGTCCTGAAAATCCCAATTTTCACCCCAAAAACTGCCAAATTTTGACCCAAAACCCCCAAAATTTCAAACTGAAAATCCCAAATTTTGCCCCCAAATTTCTTCTCTAAAATCCCAAATTTTACCCCAAAACCCCCAAATTTTAACTCAAAACCCATAAATTTTCTCCCCAAAACCCCCAAATTTCACCCAAAAAAAATCCCGCATTTCATCCCAAAAATCCCAAATTTTTACCTCAAATCCCCAAATTTCACCCCAAATTCAAATTTAGCCCCAAAGTTCTCAAATTTCATCCCAAAATTCCCAAATTCGAGCCTGAAAACCCCAAATTTCATCACGAAAACCCCCAAAATTCGACGTAAAACCCCCAAATTTTGCCCTAAAACCCCCAAATTTCGCCCTAAAACCCCCAAATTTTGCCCTAAAATGTCCAAATTTTTTGCCCAAAATTCCCAAATTTTCTCCCCAAACCCCAAAATTCCATCACGAAAAACCCCAAAATTCAACATAAAAACCCCAAAATTCAACATAAAACCCCCAAAATTTGACGTAAATCCCCCAAATTTTGTCCTAAAACCCCCAAATTTCGCCCTAAAACCCCCAAATTTTGCCGTAAAATTTCCGAATTTTTTCCCAAAACCCCCGAATTTCACCCCAAACTCACTCACCGCTCTGAGGGTGCCCAGCAGCGCCCCGAGGGTCCCCAGGGCCGCCCCCAGAGTTTTGGGGTCCCCCCGGGCGCGGAGCCCCCCCCGGCACAGCCGCAGGTGGGCGGGGCTAAAACCGGAAAGGGCGGGGCCGGCCACGCCCACGGCCACGCCCACCAGGCGCAGCGCCACCTGCGGGATGGAGGGAAAAAAATCAGAATTTTCGGGTTTTTTTTGGGGATTTTTGGGGATTTTTAAAGGATTTTTTAGAAGAAATTTTGGGAATTTTTAAAGGATTTTTGGGGTTTTTTTGGATTTTTTTGAGAAATTTTTGGGAATTTTTTTCGGATTTTTTAAGAATTTTTTGGGGGTTTTTAGGGCGTTTTTGGGGATTTTTAATTAATTTTTAGGGAAATTTTTGGGGATTTTTTTCGGATTTTTTTGAGAAGTTTCTAGGAATTTTTTTCGGATTTTTTAAAGACATTTTTTGGGATTTTTAATGAATTTTTAGGGGATTTTTAGGGAATTATTGGGGTTTTTTAAAATTTTTTTAAAAGGACTTCGGGATTTTTTTGGCAGAATTTTTGGAAACTCGAAAAAGTTTTTGGTATATTTTGACAGGTTTTTTTAGGATTTTTGGGGATTTTTAGATTAATGTTTGGGAATTTTGGGGGAGTTTTGGGGAATTTTTCAGGATTTTTAGAATAATTTTTGGAGAATTTTTGAGAAATTTCTGGTGAATTTTGACGGCTTTTTTAAGGGTTTTTGGGGATTTTTAGATTAATGTTCGGGAATTCTGGAGAATTTTTTAGTATGTTTTGAGAAATTATTGGGAATTTTTTTCAGATTTTTTAAGAATTTTTTTGGGGTTTTTAGGGTGTTTTTGGGGATTTTTAAATGAATTTTTAGGGGAATTTTTGGGGATTTTTAAAGGATTTTTTAGAAGGATTTTTTTGGGAGTTTTTAAAGGATTTTTAGAGGAATTTTTGGGAATTTTTAAAGGATTTTTTTAGAGGAATTTTTGGGATTTTAGGGCGTTTTTGGGGATTTTTGAAGGGTTTTTTAGAAGGATTTTTAGGGATTTTTTAGAAGGATTTTTGGGGAATTTTTAAAAGATTTTTTAGAAGGATTTTTGGGAATTTTTTTCGGATTTTCGGAGGAATTTTTTTGGGGTTTTTAGAGTGTTTATGGGTATTTTTAGTGAATTTTTAAGGGGCTTTTGGGGAATTATTAGGGATTTTTGGGATTTTTTTAAAAGGAATTTGAGAAATTTTTGGTGGAATTTTTGGAGATTATTCAGAAATTTTTTAGTTAATTATAATAGCTTTCATTAAGGTTTTGGGGGATTTTTGGGGATTTTTAGATTAATGTTAGGGAATTTTGGAGAATTTTTGGGGAATTTTTTAGGATTTTTTGGAGGATTTTGGGGAATTTTTGTTGGATTTTTTAAAGGAATTTTGGGAATTTTTTTTGGGTTTTTTAAGAAATTTTTTTGGGGTTTTAAGGGTGTTTTTGGGAATTTTTAAAGGATTTTTAGGGGATTTTTGGGGATTTTTTTTAGGATTTCTTAGAATAAATTTTGGGAATTTTTAAAGGAGTTTTTAGAAAGATTTTTGGGAATTTTGAAAGGATTTTTTAGAAGAAATTTTTGGGAATTTTTAAAGGATTTTTAGAGGGATTTTTTGGGGTTTTTAGGGCGCTTATGAAAATTTTTTTAGAATTTTTATAGGAGTTTTTGGGTGATTTTTTGGGAATTATTTGGGATTTTTTGGGATCTTTTACAAGGAATTTTGTACATTTGGGGTGGAATTTTTGGAGATTTTTTAGAAATTTTTAGTTGAATTTTGACTTTTTTTTAGGATTTTTCGAGATTTTTAGATTAATGTTTGGGAATTTGGGGAATTTTTTAGGATTTTTTAAAGGATTTTTTAGAAGGATTTTTGGGAATTTTTAAAGGATTTTTTAGAAGGATTTTTGGGGATTTTTAAAGATTTTTAGAGAAATTTTTGGGAATTTTTTACAGATTTTTGGAGGAATTTTTTGGGGTTTTTAGGGTGCTTTTGGGGATTTTTAAAGGATTTTTAGAAGGATTTTCGGGAATTTTTTAAGGAATTTTAGAGGAATTTTTGGGATTTTTAAAGGATTTTTTAGAAGGATTTTTGGGGATTTTTAAAGGATTTTTTAGAAGGACTTTTGGGAATTTTTTTCGGATTTTTTGAGAATTTTTTTGGAGTTTTTAGGGTGCTTTTGGCGATTTTTAAAGGATTTTTACAGGAATTTATGGGAATTTTTTAGAAGGGTTTTGGGGATTTTTTTAAAGGATTTTAGAAGGATTTTTGGGAATTTTTAAAGGGTTTTTTAGAGAAATTTTTGGGAATTTTTTTCGGATTTTTTGGAGAAATTTTTTGGATTTTTTTAGATTTTTTAAGAAATTTTTTGGGGTTTTTAGGGCGTTTTTGGGGATTTTTAATGAATTTTTAGGGGATTTGAAGGGATTTTTTTGGGATTTTTTAGAAGGATTTTTGGGGATTTTTAAAGGATTTTTTAGAAGAAATTTTGGGAATTTTTAAAGGATTTTTTTAGAGGAATTTTTGGGATTTTTAAGGCGCTTTTGGGGATTTTTTTTAGAAATTTTGGGTGATTTTTGGGTGATTTTTTGGGAATTATTTGGGATTTTTTGGGATCTTTTACAAGGAATTTTGTAAATTTGGGGTGGAATTTTTGGAGATTTTTTAGAAATTTTTAGTTGAATTTTGACTTTTTTTTAGGATTTTTTGAGATTTTTACATTAATGATTGGGAATTTTTGGGGATTTTGTGGAATTTTTTTAGGACTTTTTGGAGGATTTTTAGAGGAATTTTTGGGAATTTTTAAAGGATTTTTTTAAGGAAATTTTTTGGGGTTTTTAGGGCGTTTTTGCGGAATTTTTTTAGAATCTTTGGGTGATTTTTGCAGAATTTTTTGGGAATTATTAGGGATTTTTTGGGATTTTTGGGGATTTTTAGATTAATGTTTTGGAATTTTGGGGAATTTTTGGGGATTTATTTAGGATTTCTAGAAGAATTTTTGGAATTTTTTTGGGAATTTTTTCAGAATTTTAAAGAAATTTTTTTGGATTCTTTTCGGATTTTTAGAGCACTTTTCGGGATTTTTTTAGAATTTTTAAAGAACTTTTAGGGGAATTTTTGGGGAATTATTAGGGATTTTTTTGGGGTTTTTTAAAAGGAATTTGGGATTTTCTGGGTGGGAATTTTTTTCAGATTTTTGGAGAAATTTTTTTGGATTTTTGACAGGTTTTTTTAGGACTTTTGGAGATTTTTGGGGATTTTTAGATTAATGTTTGGGAATTTTGGGGAATTTTTGGGGAATTTTTTAGAATTTTTAGAAGGATTTTTTTGGGATTTTTTAGGATTTTTTAAAGAAATTTTTTGAAATTTTTTCAGATTTTTTAAGAATTTTTTTGGGGTTTTTAGGGTGTTTTTGGGGATTTTTAATGAATTTTTAGGGAAATTTTAGAAAATTATTAGAGTTTTTTTTATTTTTTTAAAAGAAATTGGGAAATTCTGTGTGGAATTTTTGGAGATTTTTGAGAATTTTTTTGGTGAATTTTGATGGGTTTTCTTAGGATTTTTGGGGATTTTTAGATTAATGTTTGGGAATTTCAGGAGATTTTTGGGGATTTTTTTAGGATTTTTTAGAAGGATTTTGGGGATTTTTTAAAGGATTTTTTTGAGAAGTTTTTGGGAATTTTTTTCGGATTTTTTGAGAGTTTTTTTGGGATTTTTAGGGCGGTTTTTGGGGATTTTTATCGAATTTTTAGGATGTTTTTAGAATTTTTAGAAGGATTTTTGGGAATTTTTAAAGGATTTTTTAGAAGGATTTTTGGGAGTTTTTTTCAGATTTTTTAAGACATTTTTTGGGATTTTTAATGAATTTTTAGGGGAATTTTTGGGGATTTTTAAAGGATTTTTTAGAAGGATTTTTGGGGAATTTTTAATGATTTTTTAGAAGGATTTTTGGGAATTTTTAAAGGAATTTTTAGAGGATTTTTTGGGAGTTTTTAAAGGATTTTTTGATAAATTTTTGGGGATTTTTTTCGGATTTTTTAAGATTTTTTGGGGGGATTTTTAAGGCAGTTTTGGGGACTTTTTTAGAATTTTTAGGGGAATTTTTTGGGATTTTTTGGGATTTTTTTGAAAGGAATTTGGGATTTTTTGGGTGGAATTTTTGGAAAGTTTTGAGACATTTTTTGATGAATATTGATGGCTTTTTTTAGGATATTTCGGGAATTATGAGAGATTTTTAGATTAATGTTTGGGAATTTTTGGGAATTTTTTGGGACTTTTATAGTATTTTTTGGAAAATTTTTCTGATTTTTTTCAGATTGTTTTGAGAAATTTTTTTCACATTTTTTAAGAAATTTTTTTGGTTTTTAGGGCGTTTTTGGCAATTTTTAATGAATTTTTAGGGTGATTATTGGGGAATTTTTTGGGAGTTATTAGGGATTTTTTGGGATTTTTTGGGATTTTTAGATTAATATTCGGCAATTTTGGGGGATTTTTGGGGATTTTTTGGGAATTTTTTAGGATTTTTTAGAAGGATTTTTGGGGATTTTTAGAAGAAATTTCGGGAATTTTTTTCGGATTTTTTTGAAGGATTTTAGGGAATTTTTTAGGATTTTTTAAGAATTTTTTGGGGGTTTTTAGGGGGTTTTGGGGGATTTTTAAAGGGTTTTTTAGAAGGATTTTTGGGAATTTTTAAAGGATTTTTAAGGAAAGATTTTTGGGAATTTTGAAAGGATTTTTTAGAAGGAATTTTTGGGAAATTTTACAGATTTTTTAAGAATATTTTGGTGTTTTTAGGGTGTTTTTGGGGATTTTTAATGAATTTTTAGGGAATTTTGGGGGACTTTTTTAGGATTTTTTAGAGGAAATTTTGGGGATTTTTTAGGATTTTTAGAAGGATTTTGGGGATTTTTTAAAGGATTTTTTTGAGAAATTTTTGGGAATTTTTTTCAGAGTTTTTAAGAAATTTTTGGGATTTTTAGGGCGTTTTTGGGGATTTTTTTAGAATTTTTAGGGGAATTTTTGGGGATTTTTTTAGAATTTTTGGGTGATTTTTGCGGAATTTTTTGGGAATTATTAGGGATTTTTGGGGATTTTTGGGGATTTTTAGATTAATGTTTGGGAATTTTAGTGAATTTATGGTGATTGTTTTAGGATATTTAGAAGATTTTTTGGAGAATTTTTGGGAATTTTTTTCGGATTTTTTGAGAAATTTTTTGGATTTCTTAAAAGGAATTTGGGATTTTTTGGATGGAATTTTTGAAAGTTTTGAGAAAGTTTTTGGTGAATTTTGTTGGTTTTTTTTAGGATTTTTGGGGATTTTTAGATTAATGTTTGAAAATTTTGGGGAATTTTTTAGGATTTTAAAAGATTTTTTAGAAGGATTTTTGGGGATTTTTAAAGGATTTTTAGAGGGATTTTTGGGAATTTTTTTCGGATTTTTTAAGAAATTCTTTTGGGGTTTTTAAGGCGTTTTTGGGGATTTTTATCAGATTTTTAGGATTTTTTTAGAATTTTTAGAAGGATTTTTTGGGGATTTTTTAGGATTTTTTAAAGAAATTTTTGGAAATTTTCAGATTTTTTTGGGATTTTTTAAAAGAAATTCTGGGAATTTTGAAGGATTTTTTTAAGAAATTTTTGGGAATTTTTTAAGGATTTTTTGAGAAATTTTGGGAATTTTTTTCAGATTTTTTTCAGAAATCTTTGGGGTTTTTAGGGTGTTTTTGGGGATTTTTGGGGATTTTTCAGGGAGGTTTTGGAAAATTTTACAAATTCGTTTTTCTATTTTTGGGGATTTTTTGGAGAATTTTTAGGGAATTTCTGGGGTATTTTTCAGGATTTGTTGATGATTTTTTGGGAAGTTTTGGGGGATTTTTAGGGGAATTTTAGGGGAAATTTTTTGAGAATTTTGTGGGATTTTTGGGGATTTTTTTAGGCTCTTTTAAAAATTTATTGGGGATTTTTTTAAGGTTTTTTGGGGGATTTTGGGGGGATTTTTGGGGAATTTTTTTGGGATTTTTTGCCATTTTTTTTTAATTTATTTTTGCTGGAATTTTTTTGGGAATTGTTTGGGAATTTGGGGGGAATTTAGAATTTTTAATGATTTTTTTGGGATTTCTTTTGGGGACATTTTTGTGGATATTTTAGGAATTTTTGAGAGATTTTTTTTTAGCTTTAATAAAAATATTTTTGGGAGATTTGGGGGGATTTTAGGGGAATTTTTTAGGAATTTTTATGGAATTTTTAAGGGAATTACTTTGAATTTTTGGGGTTTTTTTGGGGCTCTTTTGAAAATTTATTGGGGGATTTTTAAAGTTTTTTTTGGGGATTTTGGGGAATTTTTTTGGGAGATTTTTGCCAATTTTTTTTTTGATTTTTGGTGGAATTTTTTGGGAATTGTTTGGCAATTTGGGAGGAATTTAGAATTTTTAAGGATTTTTTTGGGATTTCTTTAGGGACATTTTTGTGGATATTTTAGGAATTTTTGAGGGATTTTTTTGGGGATTTTAAAAAAGTTTTTTTGGGAGATTTGGGAGGATTTTAGGGGAATTTTTTAGGAAATTTTATGGAATTTTTAAGGGAATTACTTTGAATTTTTGGGGATTTTTTTGGGCTCTTTTGAAAATTTATTGGGGGATTTTTTAAGGTTTTTTTTTTGGATTTTGGGGGGATTTTTGGGGGAATTTTTTTGGGAATTGTTTGGGAATTTGGGGGGAATTGTTTTAGAATTTTGAAGGATTTTTTTGGGATTTCTTTAGGGACATTTTTGTGGATATTTTAGGAATTTTTGAGGGATTTTTTGGGGATTTAAAAAAATTTTTTTGGGAGATTTGGGGGGATTTTAGGGGATTTTTTTAGGAAATTTTAGGGAATTTTTAAGGGAATTACTTTGAATTTTTGGGGATTTTTTGGGCTCTTTTGAAAATTTATTGGGGGATTTTTTAAGGTTTTTTTTTGGGATTTTGGGGGGATTTTTGGGGATTTTTTTTTGGGAGATTTTTGCCAATTTTTTCTGGATTTTTGGGAGAATTTTTTTGGGAATTATTTTAGAATTTTGAAGGATTTTTTTGGGATTTCTTTAGGGACATTTTTGTGGATATTTTAGGAATTTTTGAGGGATTGATAAAAAAAATTTTGGAAAATTCGGGGCATTTTAGGGGAATTTTTAGGGAATTTTTAGGGAATTCTTAAGGGAATTACTTTGAATTTTTGGGGATTTTTTTGGGCTCTTTTAAAAATTTATTGGGGGATTTTTTTAAGGTTTTTTGGGGGATTTTGGGGATTTTTTTGGGGATTTTTTGCCAATTTTTTTTTTATTTTTGGGGGAATTTTTTGGGAATTGTTTGGGAATTTGGGGGGAATTGTTTTAGAATTTTTGAAGGATTTTTTTGGGATTCCTTTGGGGACATTTTTGTGGATATTTTAGGAATTTTTGAGGGATTTTTAAAAATTTTTTTTGGGAAATTTGGGGGGATTTTTGGAGAATTTTTTAGGAAATTTTATGGAATTTTTAAGGGAATTACTTTGAATTTTTGGGGTTTTTTTGGGGCTCTTTTGAAAATTTATTGGGGGATTTTTTTAAGGTTTTTTGGTGATTTTGGGGAATTTTTTTGGGAAATTTTTGTCAAATTTATTTTTTATTTTCGGGGGAATTTTTTTGGGAATCGTTTGGAATTTGGGGGATTGTTTTAAAATTTTAAAGGATTTTTTTTGGGATTTCTTTGGGGACATTTTTGTGGATATTTTAGGAATTTTTGAGGGATTTTTTTGGGGATTTAAAAGAAAAATTTTTGGGAGATTTGGGGGGATTTTAGGGGAATTTTTTAGGAAATTTTAGGGAATTTTTAAGGGAATTACTTTGATTTTTTTAAGATTTTTTTTGGATTTTTAAAAAATTTTTTGGGACTTTTTGTTGCCATTTGTGTTGAATTTTTTGGGAATTCTGTGAGAATTTTTAGGAGAATTATATTGAATTTTTTGTTATTTTTTTAGTTTTTTTGGGGGAATTTTTAAAATTTTGGGACATTTTTTGGAAAGGATTTTTGTGAAAATTTTTCCAAATTAATTTTGGGTTTTTTCCCGAATTTTTTGGGGTTCTCACCTCCATTTTTTGGGGGTCTTTTGCCGCCTCTTGGATCCATTTTTCCACCGGTTCCCAAAATTTGAGGCCTCCCAGGAGCAGCAGCCGCGCCCCGAGTTGGGCCAGGGACCCTCTGCTGGATGAACTGGGGAGAAAAAATTCCAAAATTCCCAAAATTTCCCAAAATCCCAAAATTTTAGGACAAAATCCCAACTTTTCAGCAAAAAAATCCGATTTTTTAGCCAAAAAAATCCCATTTTTTCACCAAAATTCGCATTTTTTAGTGAAAAAAATCTGATTTTTTGGGGATTAATTCCCCTCATTTTCAGCCCAAAATTACAATTTTTCCCCCAATTTTTGGGTTTAACCAATAATTCCCAATTTTTGCCCAAAAAAATCCAATTTTCATTCCAAATTCTCTTTTTTTCCCCAAAAATCCCAATTTTCACCCAGATTTCTCCTGTTTTTCCCCAAATTCCCCATATTTTACCCAAAATTCTGATTTTTAATAAAAAAACTCCAATTTTCACCCCCAAATCCCCATTTTTTACCAAATTTTTCACCAAACTTCCATTTCTCAGTCAAAAAAAATCCACATTTTTCACCCAAATTCCCACTTTTTTCCCCAAAATTCCCATTTTTCCCTTCCAAAATCCTGAATTTTCACAAAATTCCCAATATTCTCCCCAAAAATCCCCACTTTTCCCAAAATTCCCAATTTTCAACCCAAAATCCCCAATTTCCCCATAAAATCCCCCAATTTTTCCCAAAAATCCCAAATTTTCTGCAAAAAATCCCCAATTTTCAGCCCAAAATTCCCAATTTTCAGCCCAAAATCCCCAAATTTTTTTCCCAAAATCCCAAATTTTTCCCCCATTTTTCTCCAGCCCCTCCCCCCTCCACGTTTCTCCCCAAAATGTCCCAAATTTTGGGGAAAATTTGGGGAAATTTTGGGAATTTTGGGGAATTTTTCACTCACTCCGTCTCCCGTTCCAAAGCCTCGACCAAGACATGAGGGAGCCTAAAAAGGGGCGGGGCCACAATTAACCACGCCCCCTCATTAGCATATTCAATCAGTCCTCATTAATTCAATTTATGGACAAGCCACGCCCCCTCCCATTGAATTCAATTGGGGTTAAGCCACGCCCACTTTCCCGCAAGCCACGCCCCCTCCCATTGATTTCAATTGGGCTTAAACCACGCCCACTCTCCAACAAGCCACGCCCCCTCCCATTGATTTCAATTGGGCTTAAACCCCGCCCACTTTTTAACAAGCCACGCCCCCTCCCATTGATTTCAATTGGGGTTAAACCACGCCCAGTTTCCCTCAAGCCACGCCCCCTCCCATTGGTTTCAATTGGGGTTTAGACCACGCCCACTTTCCCACAAGCCACGCCCCCTCCCATTGATCCCAATGGGGCTCAGGCCACGCCCACCTGTCAATCAACTCTGAGGGGAATTTCCGGAGGCGCCTCCGGAGCAGAACCGCGGCCAAATGTCGGATCTGGGAGCCCCAAAATCCCCAAAATTCAACCCAAAATTCACCCGGAAACCCCAAAATCCACCTGGGAACCCCAAAATCCAGATGAGAGCCCCAAAATTACCAAAATTTACCCTCAAATCTCCCAAATTCACCCCAAAATACCCCAAATTCACCCCAAAATTCCCTTATTTTACCTCAAAATTCCGCCCAAAATTCCTCCCCCAAATCCCCTCAGGACCCCCCAAATTTTCCCGAAATCCCAAAAATTTCCCCCAAAATTTCCCCAAATTCCACCGAAATCCCAAAAATTCCCCCAAATTTCCACAAAATTCCCCAAAACGTCCCAAATTCACCCGAAAATCCACAAATTTCCCCCAAATCCCCCCAAAACTTCCCAAATTCACCCCAAAATCCCCCAAATTTCCCCCAAAACACCAAATTTCCCCCCAAATCCCCCCTAAAATCCCCAAAATTCCACCAAATTATCAAAATTCCACCAAAAATCCCCCAAAATCCCCCAAATTTCCACAAAATTCCCCAAAACTTCCCAAACTTCCCCCTAAAATCCCCAAATTTCCCTCAAATCCCCCCAAAACTTCCCAAATTCACCCCAAAATCCCCCAAATTCCCCCAAAACCGCAAATTTCCCCAAAATCCCCCCTAAAATCCCCCAAATTCCACCAAATTACAAAAATTCCACCAAAAATCCCCAAATTCCCCCCAAATTTCAGCCACCCCCCAGAATTCCCAAAATTCCTGCCAAAATCCCCCAAATTTCCCCCAAAATCCCCCTTAAAATCCCCAAAATCCCCCCAAATTTACCCCAATATCCCCCAAGTTCCCCCAAAACTCCCAAATTTCCCCCAAAATCCCCCTAAAATCCCCAAAATTCCACCAAATTATCAAAATTCCACCAAAAATCCCCAAAATCCCCCCAAATTTCAGCCACCCCCCCAGAATTCCAAAACTTCCTGCAAAAATTACCCAAATTTCCCCCAAAATTCCCCCCAAATCCCCAAAATTCCCCCAAAATCCTCAAAATTTCCTCCAAATTCCCCCAAAATCCCAAAATTTCCCTCAAAATTCCCCCAAAATCCCCTCAGGTCCCCCCATAATCCCCGAAAATCCCAAAATTTTCCCCAAATTTCCCCAAAAATCCTCAAAATTTCCCCCAAAACTTCAAAAATCCCAAAATTTCCCTCAAAATTCCCTAAAAATCCCCCAAATTCCCCCAAAATCCCCTCAGGTCCCCCCAAATCCCCCTAAAATCCCAAAATTTCCCCCAAAATCCCCAAAATCACCCCAAATTTCCCCCAAAATTCCCCTAAAATCCCAAAATTTCCCCCAAAATTCCCCAAAAATCCTCAAAATTTTCCCCAAAATCCCCAAAATTTCCCCCAAAATTCCCCAAAATTTCCCCCAAAATCCCAAAATTTTTCCCAAAACTCCCACAAAAATCCCCCAAAATTTCCCCCAAAATCCCCTCAAGACCCCCCAAAGTCCCCTCAGGTTCCCCCATAATCCCCTAAAATCCCAAAAATTCCCCCAAAAATCCCCAAAATTCCCCTAAAAATCCCCCCAAAACTTCCCCAAAATCCCCTCAGATCCCACCAAAATCCCCTAAAATACCAAAATTTCCCCCAAAATTCAAAAAAAATCCCCAAAATTCCCCCCAAAATCCCCTCAAGACCCCCCAAAGTCTCTTCAGGTCCCCCCAAAATCCCCTAAAATCCCAAAATTCCCCCCAAAATTCCCCCCAAAATCCCCTCAGGTCCCCCCAAAATCCCCTAAAACCCCAAAATTCCCTCAAAATTCCCCTAAAACCTCAAAATTCCCCCAAAATCCCCAAATTTCCCCCAAAATTCCCCAAAAATCCTCAAAATTTCCCCCAGAAATTCCTAAAATCCCAAAATTCCTTCCAAAATTCCCCTAAAATCCCCAAAATTCCCCCAAATTTCCACAAAATCCCCCCAAAACTTCCCAAATTCACCCCAAAATCCCCAAATTTCCCCCAAAATCCCCCCAAAACTTCTAAAATCCCAAAATTCCCCTCAAAATTCCCCTAAAATCCCAAAATTCCCCCAAAATCCCCAAAAATCCCCCCAAGATTTCCTCAGGCCCCCCCAAAATTCCCAAAATTTCCCCCAAAACTTCCGCCAAAATCCCCTCAGGTCCCCCCAAAATCCCCTAAAATCCCAAAATTCCCCCCAAAATACCAAAACTTTCCCCAAAAATCCCCCAAATTTCCCAAAAATCCCCCCAAATCCCCCCCAAAATCCCCTAAAATCCCAAAATTCCCCCAAAAATCTCAAATAATCCCCAAAAATCCCCAAAATTCCCCCAAAAATCCCCAAAATGTCCCCAAAATTTCCCCCAAAATTCCCCTAAAATCCCAAAATTTCCCCCAAAAATCCCCAAAATTTCCCAAATTTCCCCCAAAATTCCCCCAAAATCCCAAAAATTCCCCTCAAAATCTCTTCAAGACCCCCCAAAGTCTCCTCAGGTCCCCCCAAAATCCCCAAAATTTTCCCCAAAATCCCCAAAATTCCCCAAAATTTCCCCCAAATTTCCCCCCAAAATCCCCAAATGTCCCACAAAATCCCCTCAAGACCCCCCAAAATCTCCTAAAATCCCAAAATTCCCCCCAAAATTCCCAAAAATCCCCCAAAAATCCCCAAAATTCCACCAAAATTTCCCCCAAAATCCCCTAAAATCCCAAAATTTCCCCCAAATTTCTCCAAAAATCCTCAAAAATTCCCCAAAATTCCCCCAAATTTCCCAAAAAATTTTTCAAAAATCCTCAAATTCCCCCCAAAATTCCCCTAAAATGCCAAAAATTCCCTCAAAATTCCCCTAAAATCCCAAAATTCCCCTAAAATCCCAAAATTTCCCCAAAAAATCCCCAAAATTCCCCCCAAATTCCCCCAAAAGCCCCAAAAATCCCCAAAATTCCCAAAATTTTCCCTCAAAATTTCCCCCAAAATCCCGTCAGGTCCCCCCAAAATCCCCTAAAATCCCAAAATTCCCCCCAAAATCCCCAAAATTTCCCCCAAATTTCCCCAAAAATCCCCAAAATTCCCCCCAAAATCCCCAAAATTCCCTCCAAAATCCCCTCAAGATCCCCCAAAATTCCCCTAAAATCCCAAAAATTTCCCCAAATTACCCCAAAATTCCCCAAAATCCCCAAAATTCCCCCAAAAATCCTCAAAATTTCCCCCAAAATCCCCTAAAATCCCCAAAATCCCCCCTAAAATCCCAAAATTTCCCAAAATTCCCCCAAAATTTCCCCCAAATTTCCCCCAAAATCCCCCCGAAATCCCCAAAATTTCCCTCAAAATTCCCCCAAAATTTCCCCAAAATCCCCAAAATTCCCCCCAAATCCCCCCCAAAATTCCCTAAAAATCCCCCAAATTTCCCCCAAAATCCCCTAAAATCTAAAATTTTCCTCCAAAATTCCCCAAAATCCCAAAATTTCCCCCAAAATTCCCCCCAAAATCCCCAAATTTTCCCCCAAAATCACCAAAATTTCCCTCAAAATTCCCCTTAAATCCCAAAATTTCCCCCAAAATCTCCAAAAATCCTCAAAATTCCCCCAAAATCCCCTAAAATCCCAAAATTTCCCCAAAATTCCCCAAATTTCCCCAAATTTCCCCAAAATCCCCAAAATTCCCCCCAAAATCCCCAAATTTCCCCCAAAATTCACCCAAAATCCCCAAAAGTTCCCCCAAAATTCCCCCCAAATCCCTCCAAAATCCCCTCAAGACCCCCCAAAATCCCCTCAGGACCCCCAAAATCCCCAAAATTTCCCCCAAAAATCCCCAAAACTTCCCCCAATTTTCCCCAAAACCCCCAAAATTCCCCCAAAATTCTCAAAATTTCCCCCAAATCTTCTAAAATCCCAAAATTTCCCCCAAAATCCCCTCAAGAACCCCCTTAAAATCTCCTCAGGCCCCCACAAATCCCCTCAGACCCCCCAAAATATCCGCCAAAATCCCCCCAAAGCTTCTAAAACCCCCAAAATTGCCCCCAAATCCCCCAAATTTCCCTCAAAATTCCCCTAAAATCCCAAAATTTCCCCCAAAATTCCCCAAAATCCCCCCCAAAATCCCCTCATGACCTCCCAAAGTCCCCTCAGGACCCCCCAAAATCCCCCGAAAATCCCCTCAAGACCCCCCAAAATCCCAAAATTTCCCCCAAAATCCCCTAAAATCCCAAAATTCCCCCCAAATTCCCCCCAAAATCCCAAAATTTTCCCCAAAATCCCCCCAAAATCCCCGCAGGTCTCCCCAAAATCCCATTAAATCCCAAAACTTCCGCCAAAATCCCCCCAAACCCCCCCAAAACTTCTAAAATCCCCAAATTTCCCTCAAAATCCCCAAAAATCCCCAAAATTCCCCCAAATTTCCACAAAATCCCCCAAAAACTTCCCAAAATTCCCCCCAAAATCCCCTCAAGGCCGCCCAAACTCCCCTCAGGCCCCCCCCATAATCCCTAAATTTCCCCCAAAATTCCCCCAAAATCCCCAAAATTCCCGAAAATTTCCCCAAAATTTCCCCGAAAACTCCCCAAAATCCCAAAATTCCCCCCAAATTTCCCCAAAATTTCCCAAAATTCCCCCAAAATCCCCAAACCCCCTTCACCTGCGGCCTCTCCGCTCCCCTCAGCACCTCCGCGAGCGCCTCGGGCCCGTCCGGCTCCATCAGCGCCTCCCGCAGCCGCTCCGAGGCCTGAAAAACACCCCAAACCTCACCTAAACCCCCCAAAACCCCCAAATTCCCCCAAATCCGCCCAAATTTGCCCAAAATTGCCAAAACCTGACGGATTTTTGCGCTGTCGGGCTCCAGGAGCTCCTCAAGGAGCTGCTCCAATGTGGCCGCCGCCATTTTAGGCGAAACGGAAGCGGCCATTTTGGTTACGGAAAAAGAGCGGAAGTGGGGTAGAGCGCCGCCGGAAGTGGGCGTGGTTAAAGCCGCTCTGGTCTTCTTGGAGGACTTCTCGATGGTTCTTAAAGCGGTAATGGAGGGTGGGGACCGCTCTTAAAGGGGCGATGCTTGAAAAAAGCGATTTTGGGGTAAAAATCGACGGATTTTGGTAAAATTAGGTCGGTTTGGGGATAAAAATGAATAATTTGGGGTGAGAAGTAGGAGGATTGAGGGTGAAAGGGTTTTTTTTGAGGGAAAAAGGTGAGTTTGGGGTGAAAAATGGGAATTTTGGGGCTTCAGTCTTTAGGTTTGGGTATTGAGGGAAAATAAAGGGTTGAAAATGGGGGAGTTTGGGGTGAAAAATCAGGATTTTGGAGTTAAAAATGTTTTATTTGTTTAGTTTTGGGGATGAAACGAGATTTTGGAATCGTCACGTTGATTTTGGGTTTAAAAACAGCGATTTTGGGTTTTCTAAGCATCAAAATTGGGATTTTGGGGGGAAAAATGTCGGATTTTTGAGGCACAAAATGAGGATTTGAGAGGTAAAATGACCAAATTTTAATTTTAGGGGTGGGATTGGCTGGTTTGGGGTTAAAAATCGACATTTTGGGGCGAAAAATGGAGAATTTTGGGGCAAAAATGGGGATTTTTATAAAGGTCTTAAAAGGGCAACGCGGCCTGTGGGGCCCACACGGCTCTTAAAGGGGCAACGCCGCCTTAAAAGGGCAACGCCGCCACAAAGTGGGTCCCACACGGCTCTTAAAGGGGCAACGCTCTTAAAGGGGCAACGCCGCCTTAAAAGGGCAACGCCGCCACAAAGTGGGGCCCACCTCGATTTTCAATGCAGGAAATGACATCACCGAGAGGGTTATGACGTCACAAACGCGGCGATGACGTCATCAGACGAACTTTATTAAATAATAACGGATCCATTAATAGGAAATGAGCTCAGGGGTGGGGGAAAGGGGGGTGGGCGTGGTTTAAAGGGGGGAGGGGGGTGTGGCCTGTTGTTGGCCACGCCCCCTCAGGGCCTGGCCACGCCCCCTCGCAGCGCCAGGACAAGATGGAGGACGGAGCCCCCCTGGATTTTGTAGTCGGCCGCCGTCTTCTCATCGTTCCTGGGGGAGGAGCCAAAAAAAGAGGCCACGCCCACTTAGGCCACGCCCACTTCCGGTGCAAACTCATTTTACTATTTGTCACCCCAAAGCCACGCCCACTTCCGGTGCAAAGCCACACCCATAATTAGCATACCATGGCCACGCCCATATGACATTACACCCAATCCAAAATGGCCTCTTAAGCCACGCCCATAGTGTTGGCCACACCCACTTTGGCTCCGCCCACACTGGCCACGCCCACATCCATAAATCCCATTTTAAACAAAATTTTTAACCAAATTTGTCAATTTTTGCCCCATTTTCACCCCAATTTTAAATCGAGATTTGGCCATTTTTGGCCCAAATTTTAATGAAAAAAATCAGGATTTTTGTACCCAAATTTTCCTCATTTTAACCCAAATTTACCCCAAATTTAACCCAAATTACTCCATTAAACACAACCCCAAATTTCCCCCTAATTTCCAATTTTTACCCCAATTTTCCCCAGATTTTCCCCATTTTCTAACCCAAATTTTCCCGTTTTTAAGCTAAATTTCCCCATTTTAACCCAAAATTAGACCAAATTTCCCCATTTTTTAACCAAAACTTCCCCATTTTTAAACCAAATTTCCCAATTTTAATCCAAATTCACCCCAAATTTTTCAATTTTAATGCAAATTTCCCCATTAAAAACCCAAATTTCTTCATTTTTAACCCAAATTTTCCCCATTTTAACCCAATTTTCCCCATTTTTAATGCAAATTCCACCATCTTAGCACAAATTCCCCAATTTTAACCCAAATTTACCGCAAATTTTCTCATTTTTAACACAAATTCCCCCATTTTAACCCATATTTCCCCATTTTAACCCAAATTTCCCGATTTTACCCCAAATTTATGCCAAAATTTCCCCAATTTTCCCCCAAATTTCCCATTTTTGACCCAAATTTCCCCCTTTTAACCCAAATTTTCCCATTTTAACCCAAATTTCCCCATTTTAACCGAAGTTTCCCAATTTTTAACCCAAATTTCTCTCAAATTTCCCCAATTTTAACCCAAATTTCCACATTTTAACCCAAATTTAATCTAAATTTCCATCAAATTTCTCCATTTTTAACCCAAATTTCCCCATTTTAACCCAAATTTCCCCATTTTACCAAAGTTTCTTAATTTTTAACCCAAATTTCCCTCAAATTTCCACAATTTTAACCAAAATTTCCCATTTTTAACCCAATTTTATTCCAAATTTCCCCCGAATTTCTCAATTTTTAACCCAAATTTCTCCATTTTAACTGAAGTTTCCCCATTTTTAACCCAAATTTCCCGCAAATTTCCCCAATTTTAACCCAAATTTCCCGATTTAACCCGAATTTAATCCAAATTTCCCCCAAATTTTTTAATTTTTACCCCAAAATTCCCCATTTTAACCAGTTTCCCAATTTTTAACCCAAATTTCCCCCAAATTTCCCCAATTTTAACCCAAATTTCCCGATTTAACCCAAATTTAATCCAAATTTGCCCAAAATTTTTCCATTTTTGACGCAATTTCCCCAATTTAACCCAAATTTCCCTCAAATTTCCCAATTTTTAACCCAAATTTCCCAATTTTAACCCAAATTTAATCCAAATTTGCCCCAAATTTCTCCATTTTTAACCCACATTTCCCCATTTTAACTGAAGTTTCCCAATTTTTAACCCAAATTTCCCTCAATTTTCCACAATTTTAACCCAAATTTCCGATTATAACCCAAATTTAATCCAAATTCCCACAAATGTCTCCATTTTTGACCCAAATTTTCCCCAAATTTACCCATTTTAACCCAAATTTCCCCATTTTTACAGAAGTTTCCCCATTTTTAACTCAAATTTCCCTAAAATTTCCACAATTTTAACCCAAATTTCCCCATTTCTAACCCAAATTTAATCCAAATTTCCCCGAAATTTCTCCATTTTTAACCCAAATTTCCCCATTTTTACCAAAGTTTTTCGTTTTTTCACCTAAATTTCCCCATTTTCCCGAAGTTTCCCTCAAACTTCCCCAATTTTAACCCAAATTTCCCAATTTTAACCCAAACTTCCCCCAAATTTCTCCATTTTTACCCAAATTTCCCCATTTTAACCCAAATTAAATCCTAATTTCCCCCATATTTCTCCATTTTTAACCCAAATTTCCCCATTTTTACCGAAGTTTTCCAATTTTTAACCCAAATTCCCCCATTTTAACCCGAATTTCCCTCAAACTTCCCCATTTTAA
Organism: Taeniopygia guttata; assembly: GCF_048771995.1. Taxonomy (NCBI): domain Eukaryota; kingdom Metazoa; phylum Chordata; class Aves; order Passeriformes; family Estrildidae; genus Taeniopygia; species Taeniopygia guttata. Next base: position 1,002,609 of record NC_133061.1, read on the forward strand.
CCCAAATTCCCCGATTTTAACCCAAACTTCCCCAAAATTTCCCCAATTTAACCCAAACTTTCCTACTTTAACCCAAATTTAATCCAAATTTTCCCCAAAATTTCCCCAATTTAACCCAAATTACCATATTTTTCTGCAGTTTCCCAATTTTTAACCCAAATTTCCCCAATTTTAACCAAAATTTAATCCAAATTTGCCCCAAATTTCTCCATTTTTAACCCAAATTTCCCCATTTTAACCGAAGTTTCCCAATTTTTAACCAGAAATTTCCCCCAAATTTCCCCAATTCAAACCCAAACCTCCAATTTTAACCCAAATTTAATCCAAATTTCCCCCAAATTTTCCCATTTTAACCAAAGTTTCCCAATTTTAACCCAAACTTCCCTCAGATTTCCCCAATTTTAACCCAAATTTCCCAATTTTAACCCAAATTTAATCCAAGTTTCCCCCAAATTTTTCCATTTTTGACACAAATTTCCCCCAAAGTTCCCAATTTTTAACCCAAATTTCCCCATTTTACCCGAAGTTTCCCCAATTTTTAACCCAAATTTCCCTCAAAATTTCCCAATTTTAACCCAAATTTCCCGATTTAACCCAAATTTCATCCAAATTTCCTCCAAATTTCTCCATTTTTAAACCAAAATTTCCCCATTTTAACACAAATTTACCCCAAATTTCCCTATTTTAACCAAAATTTAATCCAAACTTCCCCCAAATTTCCCCATTTTAATCCAAATTTCCCCATTTTAACCCAAATTAAATCCAAATTCTCCATTTTTAGCACAAATTTCCCCATTTTAATCTGAAGTTTCCCAAATTTTAACCCAAATTTCCCCATTTTACCTTAAATTTCTCTCAAATTTTCCCAATTTTGACCCAAATTTCCCCCAATTTCCCAATTTTAACCCAAACTTTCCTACTTTAACCCAAATTTAATCCAAATTGCCCCTAAATTTATCATTTTAAACCCAAATTTCCCCCAAATTTAACCCAAATTTCCCCATTTTAACCGAAGTTTCCCAATTTTTACCTCAAAATTCCCTCAAATTTCCACAATTTTAACCCGAATTTCCCCAAAGTTTCTCAATTTTTAACCCAAATTTCCCCAGAATTACCCAATTTTTCTGAAGTTTCCCAATTTTTAACCCAAATTTCTGATTTTAACCCAAATTTAATCCAAATTTCTCTCAAATTCTTCTATTTTAATAGAAGTTTCCCAATTTTTACCCCAAATTTCCCTCAAATTTCCCCAATTTTGACCCAATTTTTTCCATTTTTAACCCAAATTTCTGACTTTAACCCAAATTTCCCCCAAATTTCCCCAATTTAACCAAAATTTCCCATTTTAACCCAAATTTCCCCTCAACTGTTTTTCCATTTCCCTCAAGCCCCTTCCCCGTTCATTTAAGCCACACCCCCTTTCCCTTAGCCCCGCCCCTTTTCTACAAACCACGCCCATTTTAACCGCAAACCCCACCCACTTCCGCACAAACCACGCCCATTCCCCTTAACCCCGCCCCCTTTTAATAGCACCCCATTCTTCACAAACCCCGCCCACTTTCCCTCAAGCCCCGCCCCTTCGCCCCAAGCCCCGCCCACATCTGCTTGCCGCTGTAGATCAGCCGCTGCTGCTGCGGGGGGATCCCCTCCTTTTCCTCCACGCGCTCCTTGATCCGCTCCACCTGCGGCACAAAAAACACATCTGGCCACATCTGGAGAACATCTGGGCACATTTGGGGAACATCTGGGGCACATCTGGACACATTTGGGGCACATCTGGGCTAAATTACGGCACCGCCGCGCCGTGAGGGGATCGGTGTTTGGGCAGGAGTATATGGGCGCCGCCATTTTGAGCATAGAGAAACGGAAGTGGAGCGGAGCGGCCGCCGGAAGTGGAGGGGAAAGGGGAGGGGAGGGGCGGATTGGAGGACTCGGCGGTGGTTTGGGGGGGAAATGGGACTGGGAGGGACTGGGAGCGACTGGGAGGGACTGGGAGGGCCCTGAACCGAACTGGGAGGGAACTGGGAGGGACTGGGATGGACTGGGATGGACTGGGAGGGGACTGAGCCATACTGGGATGGACTGGGATGGACTGGGAGGGGACTGAGCCATACTGGGATGGACTAGGATCAAACTGGGATGAACTGGGATGGCCCTGGACCATACTGGGATGAACTGGGATGGACTGGGCCATACTGGGATGAACTGGGATGTACTGGGAAGGCACTGGGCCATACTGGGATGAACTGGGATGGACTGGGCCATACTGGGATGAACTGGGATGCACTGGGAGGGCTCTGGGCCATACTGGGATGCACTGGGAGGGCCCTGGGCCATACTGGGATGAACTGGGAGGGCACTGGGAGGAACTGGGATGAACTGGGGGGAGACTGAGCCATACTGGGATGAACTGGGATGGACTGGGATTAAACTGGGATGTACTGGGAGGAGACTGAGCCATACTGGGATGGACTGGGATCAAACTGGGATGAACTGGGAGGGCCCTGGGCCATACTGGGATTAACTGGGATGGACTGGGATCAAACTGGGATGAACTGGGAGAGCCCTTGGCAATACTGGGATGAACTGGGAGGGACTGGGCCATACTGGGATGTACTGGGATGGCCCTGGGCCATACTGGGATGAACTGGGAGGACCCTGATCCATACTGGGATGCACTGGGAGGGCCCTGGGCCATACTGGGATGAACTGGGAGGAGACTGAACCATACTGGGATGAACTGGGAGGGGACTGGGCCATACTGGGATGAACTGGGATGGACTGGGATCAAACTGGGATGAACTGGGATGGACTGGGCCATACTGGGAAGGACTGGGATGGACTGGGATCAAACTGGGATGGACTGGGAGGGCCCTGGGCCATACTGGGAAGGACTGGGATGGACTGGGATCAAACTGGGATGGACTGGGAGGGCACTGGGCCATACTGGGATGAACTGGGATGGCACTGGGAGGGACTGGGATCGACTGGGAGGAGACTGAGCCATACTGGGATGGACTGGGATCAAACTGGGATGAACTGGGAGGAGACTGAACCATACTGGGATGAACTGGGAGAGGACTGAGCCATACTGGGATAGACTGGGAGGGGACTGGGCCATACTGGGATGGACTGGGAGGGACTGGGAGGAGACTGAGCCATACTGGGATGAACTAGGATGGACTGGGATGAACTGGGAGGGCCCTGAACCATACTGGGATGAACTGGGAGGGCCCTGGGCCGTACTGGGATGAACTGGGAAATCCCTGAGCCATACTGGGATGAACTGGGATGGACTGGGATCAAACTGGGATGGACTGGGAGGGGCCTGGGCCATACCGGGATGAACTGGGACGGCCCTGGGCCATACTGGGATGGACTGGGATCAAACTGGGATGAACTGGGAGCCCCCTGGCGCTTCCCCCCTCCCCTTAATCCGCTCCTTCCCTCCCCCCACTGCCCCGTACTGGTCCATACTGGTCCATACTGGTCCGTACTGGTCCATACTGGTCCATACTGGGCGCTCACCTTGTCCGTGGGTTCGATGTCGATCTCGATCTCTTTCCCCGTCAGCGTCTGTGGGGCCGCCATCATCCCACAATGCACCGCGCGCCCCCTCACCGCCCAAACCCGCCCCAAATCCGCGTTTTTCACCCCAAATCCCCCCCGCGCCTCCCCACAACCCTCGGGGAAGGAGGAAAATGGCTAAATTTGCCCGAAATCCGCGTTTTTTGCCCCAAAAACAACCTTCACTTTGATCAGCATCGTGGCGGCTGCGGCGCCTTCGGAGCCGCCGGGCGGAAGCGGAACAGAAGCCCCTCCCGCAGTGCCCGCACTGCCCTTAACTAAAATGGCGGACGAAGCGCTTCCGGGCTATTCACCAATCAGCACATTGCGCCCGCCTTTTGCCAGCAATAAAAATGGCGCCGTTTGTAGTTCCGACAGCGCTTCCTGGTTCTAAACGCGTTTGATTGGTTAGACGCGCTGTCAATCAACGCCATTTACCGCCCGCCATTTTGCGTCGCGGCGGTGTCGAGGGGAACCCCAAAAATGCCGTTTTTAACCCCAAATTTCGCTGTTGAAACGTTAGTTGGGTGACGTCATGCGTCATAGCGCTCCCCTGCCGCGTCGCGCTGCGATTGGCTCCCAAAATTCACCCCAAAAGCTCATTGGCCGCCCAAGCCTCCCCCCGCTGTGAGAATGGTTCGCTCCATGCTAATGAGGGGAACTCACCTAGTGGGGCCATGCGGAGTGGGCGGAGCCTGCGGCGGCAGGGGCGGGGCTTTCTCCTGCATTAATATAACGCTAATTAGCATATTAATTAGCGAGCCAATTAAGCGGGGAGCATAATGGGCGTGGCTACTCACGTGAGTGGCGTTTTCTCAGCAGGGAGTGGGCGTGCCAATGGAGCTGAGGGCGGGGTTTGCATTAAATGAGGCAGCTCATTTGCATAGATAGCCCCACCCCTTCAGGCCCCGCCTACCTGGGTGGGCGTGGCGAACTTCCGCAAAGTAACGCTGCAGGCGGGAGAGGGGGCGTGGCCTGGAGCCGGGAGGGGCGTGGCTTCGGCAGAGCCGCTCCAGCTGCGCCAATCAGGGAAAAGGGGCGGGGCTTGTGAAGGGGCGGGGCTTGTGAAGGGGCGGGGCTTGAGAAAAGGGCGGGGCTTGTGAAAGGGGAGGGGCCAGGGGAGGCCGAGGGGATTCGGGGCCAATTTTGGGGGAATTTTGGGGCTTTTTGGGGGAATTTTGGGGCATTTTGGGGGAAATTTGGGGGGATTTTTTAAATTTTCGATTTTTTGGGTGGATTTTTGTAAATTATCGATTTTATTTGGGTGAATTTGGGGTGATTTTAAAGAATTTGGGGGAATTTTGGGTGAATTTTGGGAAATTTTTGTGAATTTTAGATGAATTTTTAGGCAATTTTTGGGTGATTTTGGGAGATTTTTGCAAATTTTGGGGCAAATTTGTTAATCTGTGGTTCCTTTGTGGTGAATTTTGGGTGATTTTGGTGAATTTCGGAATATTTGGGGGAATTTTGGGGGATTTTTGTAATTTCTCAATTTTTTTGGGTGAATTTTGGGTGATTTTGAAGAATTTGGGAGAATTTGGGGTGAATTTTGGGAAATTTTTGTGAATTTCGGATGAATTTTGAGGCAAATTTTGGGTGATTTGGGGGGATTTTGTGAATTTTCGGGTGAATTTTTGGTGATTTTCATTATTTTGGGTGAATTTGGGGTGAATTTTGGGTGATTTCATTGAATTTTGGGGAATTTTTGGTGATTTTTGCGAATTTTGGGGCAAATTTGTTAATCTGTGGTTCTTTTGTGGTGAATTTTTGGTGATTTTGAAAAATTTTGGGTGATTTTGGTGAATTTCGGGATATTTGGGAGAATTTTGGGGGATTTGTAAATTCTCGATTTCTTGGGGGTAAATTTGGTGTGATTTGGAAGAATTTGGAATAATTTTGGGTGGATTTTGGGAAATTTCTGCGAATTTTGCATGAATTTTGATGAAAATTTTGGGTGATTTTGGGGGAATTTTGTAAATTTTGGGTGAAGTTTTGGTGATTTTCATTAATTTTGGGTGAATTTGGGGTGAATATTGGGTGATTTTTGGGAATTTGGGGGAATTTTCGGTGATTTTTGCGAATTTTGGGGCAAATTTTAGGTGATTTTGGGGTGAATTTTGGGGTAATTTTGTTTAATCTGTGGTTCTTTTGTGGTGAATTTTGGGTGATTTTGAAAAAATTTTGGGTGATTTTGGTGAATTTCAGGATATTTTGGGGAATTTTGGGGGATTTTTGTAAATTCTCGATTTTTTTGGGGTGGATTAGGGGTGATTTTGAAGAATTTGGGGAAATTTTGGGTGAATTTTGGGAAATTTTTGTGAATTTTGCATGAATTTTGAGGCAAATTTTGGGTGATTTTGGAGGAATTTTGGAAATTTTGGGTGAAGTTTTGGTGATATTCATTAATTTTGGGTGAATTTGGGGTGAATATTGGGTGAATTTTTGCAAATTTTGGGGCAAATTTTAGGTGATTTTGGGGTGAATTTTCTGAATTTTCTGCCATTTTTCCTAATTCCACATAAATTTTCTGTCATTCTCATTAATTTTTTTGTTGATATTTATTTTCTGAATTTTCTGCCATTTCTGCTAATTTCACTTAAATTTTCTGTCATTTTCATTAATTTTGTCTAAATTTTCCGCCATTTTCATTAATTTTTCATTGATTTTTATTTAATGAATTTTCTGCCATTTTTCCTAATTTCACTTAAATTTTCTGTCATTTTAATTAATTTTGTCTAAATTTTCCTCCATTTTCATTAATTTTTTAGTGAATTTTATTTTCTGAATTTTCTGTCATTTTAATTAATTTTGTCTAAATTTTCCGCCATTTTCGTTAATTTTTTATTGAATTTTATTTTCTGAATTTTCTGCAATTTTTCCTAATGTCACTTAAATTTTCTGTCATTTTAATTAATTTTGTCTAAATTTTCCGCCATTTTCATTAATTTTTAATTGAATTCTATTTTCTGAATTTTCTGCCATTTCTGCTAATTCCACTTAAATTTTCTGTCATTTTCGTTAATTTTTTAATTGAATTTTATTTTCTAAATTTTCTGCCATTTTTCCTAATTCCACTTAAATTTTCTTTTATTTCAATTAATTTTGTCTAAATTTTCCTCCATTTTCATTAATTTTTTATTGAATTCTCCTTGAACTTTCCGATTTTTCTACCATTTTTGTTAAAAGTTTACTAAATTTTATTTAAAATTCCTGAATTTTCCGTCATTTTAATTAATTTTGTGTAAATTTTCTTCCATTTTCATTAATTTTTTATTGAATTCTCCTTGAACTTTCCTTATTTTCCACCATTTTCCTTAAAACTTCACTAAATTTTACTTAAAATCTCTAAATTTTCCCCCATTTTTACCAATTTTAATTAAATTCCCTAAAATCTCCCTTAATTATTATTGAATTTTCCCAAATTCCCATTAATTTTCCCCAATTTCGCTGCCTCAGTTTCCCCTTCTCTATCCCCATTCCGCCATTTTGTTTTGTTCCGCCATTTTGTGCATATGAGGGAAAGGGGGCGGGGCTTAATGTAGGGGGCGTGGCTTACCAATTGGGGGCGTGGTTTCGCATAGAGGGGCGTGGTTTTTAACAAAGGGGCGTGGCTTATCGCAAAGGGGGCGTGGTTTAGGACAAAGGGGGCGTGGTTTAAAACAAATGGGCGTGGCTTATGACAAAGGGGAGAGGTTTTCCATAAAGGGGGCGTGGCTTATGTCAAAGTGGGCGTGGTTTGGGACAAAGGGGCGTGGCTTAGGATGAAGTGGGCGTGGTTTAAGACAAAAGGGGCGTGGTTTAGGACAAAAGGGCGTGGTTTAGGACAAAGGGGGCGTGGTTTAAAACAAAGGGGCGTGGTTCCCCATAAAGGGGGCGTGGCTTATGTCAAAGTGGGCGTGGTTTAGGACAAAAGGGGCGTGGTTTAAGACAAAAGGGGCGTGGTTTAGGACAAAAGGGGCGTGGTTTAGGACAAAAGGGGCGTGGTTTATGATAAAATGGGCGTGGTTTAAGACAAAAGAGGCGTGGTTTATGACAAAAGGGGCGTGGTTTAGGACAAAAGGGGCGTGGTTTAAGACAAAATGGGCGTGGTTTAGGACAAAAGGGGCATGGTTTATGACAAAAGGGGCGTGGTTTACGGTAAAGGGGCGTGGTTTAGTGAAGCCACGCCCCCAGACTCACCTGGGGCAGGTCGGGGGGGGGCAGGGCGCTCTCCACACGGCCCAAAAATTCCAGGAAAAGGCGGAAAAGGGAACGGCGGAAACACGGCCCGTACTCCTGGGGGGAACTGGTTTGTACTGGGAGGGACTGGGAGGGACTGGGAGGGACTGGGAGGGACTGGGAGGGGACTGGGAGGGACTGGGAGGGACTGGGAGGGACTGGGAGGGACTGGGAGGGGACTGGTTTGTACTGGGAGGGACTGGGAGGGAACTGGGAGGGACTGGGAGGGAACTGGGAGGGACTGGGAGGGAACTGGGAGGGACTGGGAGGGACTGGGAGGGGACTGGGATGGGGTTTGGGGTGACTGGTTTGGACTGGTTTGGACTGGGATGGGTTGGAAGGGACTGGGATAAACTGGGATCATACTGGGAGGGAACTGGGATCAACTGGGATGGGGTTTGGGGTGACTGGGCCATACTGGTTTATACTGGGAGGGTCACTGGGCCATACTGGAATGAACTGGGAGGGGACTGGGCCATACTGGGAGGTCCCCAGGGTGTTACTGGTTTATACTGGGAGACTCTGGAGGTCACTGGGCCATACTGGTTTATACTGGGAGGGTCACTGGTTTGAACTGGGAGGGACTGGGAGGGGACTGGGCCGTACTGGGATGAACTGGGAAGGGACTGGGCCATACTGGGATGAACTGGGATGAACTGGGAGGGGACTGGTTTATACTGGTCTCACCTGCAGGAAGGGCTCCAGGCCCCGCCCACTTCCCAGAATTCCCAGCACCTGCTCCCGGAAGTGCTCCTCGGCCACGCCCACCAGGGGCAGCTCCTGGGGGGGCTGAGGGGGCGGGGCTTGATCAGGCCACGCCCCCTTTGGGGTGTATATGTTAATGAGGGGGCGGGGCTTGATCAGGCCATGCCCCCCCCTCCCCGGGAGGGGTTTAAGGGGGTGCGGGGCTCCCAGTTCAAACCAGTTCATCCCAGTAGCTCCCAGTCCCCTCCCAGTAACCCCAAACCCCAAACCAGTAACTCCCAGTTCATCCCAGTAACCCCAAACCCCATTCCCAGTTCATCCCAGTCCCTCCCAGTTCCTCCCAGTTCATCCCAGTCCCTCCCAGTGCAAACCAGTAACCTCCCAGTACATCCCAGTTCATCCCAGTATGGCCCAGCCCCTCCCAGTTTCATCCTAGTCAATCTCAGTCCATTCCAGTTCCCTCCCAGTCCCTCCCAGTACAAACCAGTAACGCCCCAGTATGGCCCCAGTTCATCCCAGTGAGCCCAAATCCCCTCCCAGTCCATCCCAGTAACTCCCAGTTCATCCCAATTCCCTCCCAGTTTGCCCAGTTTGGCTTCCCAGTCCCTCCCAGTTCATCCCAGTTCCCTCCCAGTCCATCCCAGTTCATCCCAGTATAGTCCCAGTCCATCCCAGTAACGTCCCAGTTCACCCAGTGTGGCCCCAGTGCCCTTCCAGTTCATCCCAGTTCAAGCCAGTTCTTTCCAGTAACTCCCAGTATGGTCCCAGTCCCTCCCAGTTCATCCCAGTATGGTCCCAGTCCCTCCCAGTTCATCCCAGTTCATCCCAGTATGATCCCAGTTCCACCCAGTCCCCTCTAGTTCATCCCAGTATGATCCCAGTCCATCCCAGTAATGTCCCAGTTCATCCCAGTCCCTCCCAGTCCCTCCCAGTCCCCTCCCAGTATAAACCAGTCCCCTCCCAGTCCCACCCAGTCCCTCCCAGTTCATCCCAGTTCCCTCCCAGTTTCTCCCAGTTCATCCCAGTTCCCTCCCAGTTTCTCCCAGTTCATCCCAGTCCCTCCCAGTTCATCCCAGTTCCCTCCCAGTCCCTCCCAATTCTCCCAATATGGCCCCAGTCCCTCCCAGTATGGCCCAGTTCCGTCCCAGTCCCTCCCAGTCCCTCCCAGTCCCTCCCAGTTCATCCCAGTCTCACCCCGAGGGCGTGGCCTCCCGCTGGCCCCGCCCCCTCTGGGAACAGCCAATCCAGCGCGTCCAGCACGGCGGGGGCGGGGCCGAGCTCCCGCAGCAGTGACGTCACCACCTGGGGGCGGGGCCAGGGCTTGGGGGCGGGGCTTAAATGGGTAGGCGGGGCTTGGGGACGGGTGGGCGTGGCCTATATGGGAAGGGGCGTGGCCAAGGTGGGGAATGGGCGGGGGTTAGATGAGTGGGCGTGGCCTAAACGTGCAGTGGGCGGGGCTTAAAGGAACGGGCGTGGCCTAACCTCATTAATTCCCACAATAAGCGGCGTTTAGATGAGTGGGCGTGGCCTAATCATCATTAATTCCCACAATGGGTGGGGTTTAAAGGAATGGGCGTGGCCTAATCTCATTAATTCCCACAATGGGTGGGGTTTAAAGGAATGGGCGTGGCCTAATCTCATTAATTCCCACAATGGGCGGTGTTTAGAGGAGTGGGCGTGGCCTAACTCAATAATTACCGCAATGGGCGTGGCTCAGCTAAGTGGGCGTGGCTTTGTGCCAATATGGGTGTGGCTTAAACACATTAATATGCAGAATGGGCGTGGTTTAGAGGGGTGGGCGTGGCCTACGAATTAAATCCCAACAATGGGTGTGGCCTAACGCAATAATTCGCGTAGTGGGCGTGGCCTAGCTAAGTGGGCGTGGCTTACAGAGGGGAGGGCGTGGTTTTAATCCATTAATATGCAGAATGGGCGTGGTTTAGAGGGGTGGGAGTGACATAAGCATCAATTATCCGCAGTGGGTGTGGCCTAGCACAGAGTGGGCGTGGTCTATCTCAAAATGGGCGTGGTTTAACCACAACGGGAGGGAATTTGCGATGTGGGCATGGCCCAACGGGGAGTGGACGTGGTCTAATGGGAGGGGGCGTGGTTTAACTGGAGTGGGCGTGGTTTAAGAGAAAGGGGCGCGGTCTAATGGGAGTGGGCGTGGTTTAAAGGATGTGGGCGTGGCTTAATGGAGAGGAGACGTGGCCTAACGGTAGTGGGTGTGGTTTAACGGGAGTGGGCGTGGCCTAACGGGGAAAGGGCGTGGTCTAATGGGGAAAGGGCGTGGCTTAACGGGGAAAGGGCGTGGTTTAACGGGAAGGGGCGTAGTCTAACGGAAGTGGGTGTAGCCTATCGGGAATGGGCGTGGCCTCTTGGGGATAGGGTATGGTTTAACAGGAGTGGGCGTAGTCTAATGGGGAATGGGCGTGGTTTAAACGGCGTGGGCGTGGCTTAATGGAAAAGAGGTGTGGCTTACCGGAGAGGGGGCGTGGCTTAACGGAGAGTGGGCGTGGTTTTAATGGAGCAGGCGTGGCCTAACAGGGATGGGCGTGGGCTAACGGGGAGTGGGCATGGCCTAATGGGATGGGCGTGGTTTAACGGGAATGGGTGTGGCCTAACCGGGAGGGGGCGTGGTCTAACGGGAGGGGGCGTGGTTTAAATGGAGTGGACGTGCTTTAACGGGAACGGGCGAGGTTTAACGAGAAGGGGCGTGGCCTAACGGGACTGGGCGTGGTCTAATGGGGAAAGGGTGTGGTTTAAAGGGAGTGGGTGTGGCCTAACGGGAATGGGTGTGGCCTAACAGGGAGTGGGCGTGGTCTAACGGGGTAAGCGTGGTTTAACAGTAGTGGGCGTGCCTTAATGGAGAGGAGACGTGGATTAACGGGAGGGGGCGTGACCTAACGGGGTGGGCGTGGCTTATATGGTGAGTGGGTGTGGTTTACCGGGAGTGGGCGTGGCTTAACGGGGGTGGGCGTGGTTTAACGGGAAGGGGCATGGTCTAATGGGGACGGGCGTGCTCTAACGGGAGTGGGCGTGGCTTAACGGGAATGGGCGTGGCTTAACGGGAAGGGGCGTGGCTTACCGGGAAGGGGCGTGGCTTAACGGGAAGGGGCGTGGCCTAGCAGTAGGGAGCATGGCCTAACGGGAGTGGGCGCGGCTTAACTGGAATGGGAGTGGCTTAACGAGGAGGGGGTGTGGCTTAACAGTAAGGGGCATGGTCTAAAGGGAGTGGGCGTGTCCTAACGGGGTGGGCGTGGTCTAACGGGAGTGGGAGTGGCCTAATGTGGTGGGCGTGGCCTAACGGGAATGGTTATGGCTTACCGGAGAGTGGGCGTGGTTTAACGGGAATGGGCGTGGTCTAGCGGGGAGGGGGAGTGGTTTAACGGGAGTGGGCGTGATCTAACTGGGATTGGGAGTGGTCTAACGGGTAGGGGGCGTGGTCTAACGGGGTGGGCGTGGCTTAACGAGGAGTAGGCGTTGTCTAATGGGGACAGGGCGTGGTCTAACGGGGAGTGGGCGTGGTCTAATGGAGAAAGAGCGTGATTTAAAAGGCGTGGGCGTGGCCTAACTGGAGTGGGCGTGGCTTAACGGGAGTGGGCGTGGCCTGGCGAGGATGGGGCGCGGCCTAACGGGAGTGGGCGTGGCCTACCGGAGAAGGCGTGGCATAACGGGAGTGGGTGTGGCCTAACGGAGAGGGGGCGTGGTTTAACGGGGAGGGGGCGTGGCCTAACGGGAGTGGGCGTGACCTAACCGGAGGGGGCGTGGCTTAAAGGGAGTGGGCGTGGCCTACCTGAGCCCTCAGCCCCAGGCTGAGGCGGGCGCGGTGCCGGGGCCGCAGCAGCGCCGGGGCCCCGCCCCCCACGGCCTCCAGCAGCGCCAGGACACGCCCCCAGCCACGCCCCTCCGGGCCACGCCCACCCGGGCCACGCCCCTCCAGGCCACGCCCCCTCAGCGCCCACCAGGCCCCGGCCAGGGCCAAGCGCAGGGAGGGGGAGGGGCTGGGGGGGGGGGGGGAGAGAAACCGGTTTGGACTGGTGAGGTCCCAGTTGGTCCCAGTAAGCCCAAACCACAAACCAGTAACGTCCCAGTCCATCCCAGTAACTCCCAGTTCTCTCCCAGTCCATCCCAGTAACCCCAAACCCCCTCCCAGTCCCTCCCAGTTCATCCCAGTAACATCCCAGTGCCTCCCAGTATGGCCCCAGTTACCTCCCAGTTCATCCCAGTATGGTCCAGTCACCTCCCAGTCCATCCCAGTATGGTCCCAGTCCGTCCCAGTTCGCTCCCAGTTTGTCCCAGTATGGCCCAGTGAGGTCTCAGTGCGTCCCAGTCCATCCCAGTAACCCCAAACCCCAAACCAGTAACTCCCAGTACATCCCAGTATGGCCCAGTCCCCTCCCAGTGCCTCCCCAGTTCATCCCAGTAACTCCCAGTGGGCTCCCAGTTCATCCCAGTTCATCCCAGTCCATCCCAGTATGTCCCAGTCACCTCCCAGTTCATCCCAGTAACTCCCAGAACCCTCCCAGTGCCTTCCCACTAGGGACCAGTAACTCCCAGTTCATCCCAGTCCATCCCAGTCCCTCCCAGTAGGGACCAGTCACGTCCCAGTTCCCTCCCAGTTCATCCCAGCATAAACCAGTATGGCCCAGTGCCCTCCCAGTAACCCCAAACCCCAAACCAGTAACGTCCCAGTGCCTCCCAGTTCATCCCAGTAACTCCCAGTGAGCTCCCAGTTTGTCCCAGTATGGCCCAGTGAGGTCTCAGTGCGTCCCAGTCCATCCCAGTAACCCCAAACCCCAAACCAGTAACTCCCAGTTCATCCCAGTCACCTCCCAGTGCCTCCCCAGTCCATCCCAGTCCATCCCAGTAAGTCCCAGTACCCTCCCAGTTCCTCCCAGTGCCTTCCCAGTAGGGACCAGTAACTCCCAGTTCATTCCAGTTCATGCCAGTATGGCCCAGTGCCCTCCCAGTCCCTCCCAGTAACCCCAAACCCCCTCCCAGTCCCTCCCAGTATGGTCCAGTCACATCCGAGTTCATCCCAGTAAGTCCCAGTACCATCCCAGTTGATCCCAGTATGGCCCAGTAACCTCCCAGTGCCCTCCCAGTCCCTCCCAGTAACCCCAAACCCCCTCCAAGTTCCTCCCAGTATGGCCCAGTTCATCCCAGTGAGCTCCCAGTTCATCCCAGTATGGCCCAGTAACCTCCCAGTACCCCCAAACCCCCTCCCAGTTCATCCCAGTCCCTCCCAGTTCATCCCAGTAACTCCCAGTACCCTCCCAGTGCCTTCCCAGTAGGGAACAGTAACTCCCAGTCCATCCCAGTCCCTCCCAGTATGGTCCAGTCACCTCCCAGTTCCCTCCCAGTCCATCCCAGTAACCCCAAACCCCAAACGTGTAACTCCCAGTTCATCCCAGTTCGCTCCCAGTCCATCCCAGTATGGCCTAGTGCCCTCCCAGTCCCTCCCAGTAACCCCAAACCCCAAACCAGTACAAACCAGTACCCCCAAACCCCCTCCCAGTCCCTCCCAGTCCCTCCCAGTTTATCCCAGTAACTCCCAGTCCCTCCCAGTCCCTCCCAGTTCCCCCCTCACCTGACGTCACTCCCGCCCATCCCGCGCTCTCCGTGACGTCACTTCCGCCGCGCTCCCGCTCCGCTCCCGCCGCTCTCCGGTAGCGGCGGCGGCGGCGCGCTGCGAGTGACGTCATCGCGCCGCGCCGCGCTCCCTCCCTCCCCATTGGCCGCCGCTTCGGCCAATCCCGAGCGGCGCAATCCCCCCAGTTAGCCACGCCCATTGAATGACGTCACGCACCAGGCGGGGTTTGAAGAGCGATTTTATTGGCGGGCGGGGCGGTGACGTCATCGCCGGGGCTCCCAGTATAAACCAGTGCGACCAGTATGGACCAGTGCTCCCAGTATGGACCAGTAACAGCTCCCAGTGCTCCCAGTATGGACCAGTGACCACTCCCAGTGCTCCCAGTATGGACCAGTTTGGCTCCCAGTGCTCCCAGTACAAACCAGTGCTCCCAGTATGGACCAGTAACCCCTCCCAGTGCTCCCAGTATGGACCAGTATGCCCCCAACCCTCTCCCAGTGCTCCCAGTATGGCCCAGTTTGGCTCCCAGTGCTCCCAGTATGGGTCTTGGCATTCCCAGTGCTGCCAGTATGAACCAGTATGACCCAAACTCTTTCCCAGTATGATCCAGTTTGGCTCCCAGTATGAACCAGTAACCGCTCCCAGTGCTCCCAGTATGAACCAGTGACCCCTCCCAGTGCTCCCAGTATGGACCAGTATGACCCCAACCCTCTCCCAGTGCTCCCAGTATGGGTCTTGGCATTCCCAGTGCTCCCAGTATGAACCAGTGACCACTCCCAGTGCTCCCAGTATGGACCAGTATGAACCAGTAACCCCTCCCAGTGCTCCCAGTATGGCTCCCAGTACAAACCAGTGCTCCCAGTATGGCTCCCAGTACAAACCAGTGCTCCCAGTATGGCTCCCAGTGCTCCCAGTATGGTTCTCAGTGCTCCCAGTATGGACCAGTATGACCCAAACCCTCTCCCAGTATGCCCCCAACCCCCTCCCAGTATAAACCAGTGCTCCCAGTTAACCCCCCGTACTCCCTCCAGGCCTCCCCCTCCTCCTGCGCAGCCGCCTGCCGCCATTCCCAGTGCTCCCAGTGCTCCCAGTATGATTCTCCTCTCTCCCAGTGCTCCCAGTATTCCCAGTAAGGCTCCCAGTGCTCCCAGTGCTCCCAGTTTGGGCGCTGAACTGGACGCAGCCGCTCAGGGGGGGGAGGGCGGCGCTTTCCAAGGTGGCCACGAGGCGGCGCTGCCCGGCCCGGAGCGGCGTCACTGATTGGCTGAGCCGGAGCGTCTGCCCCGCCCCCAGGGAGCTGTGGGGGGAAACCAGTATAAACCAGTATGGACCAGTATAAACCAGTATAAACCAGTATAAACCAGTATAAACCAGTATAAGCCACTTTTGCCCCTTTTTTCCCCTTTTTTTTCCCAATTTTTTCCTATTTTTGCCCAATTTTTTCACATTTTTCCCCATTTTTTCCCAATTTAGGTGCACAAAATCCCAGTATAAACCAGTATAAACCAGTTCAAACCTGTATAAACCAGTATGGACCAGTATAAACCAGTATAAACCAGTTTTGCCCATTTTTCCCCTTTTTTTCCCAATTTTTTCCCATTTTTAACCATTTTTTCCCATTTTTTCCCATTTTTGATGCTCCCAGTTGTTCTCCCCCGCAAAAATCCCAGTATAAACCAGTATAAACCAGTATGGACCAGTATAAACCAGTATGGACCAGTATAAACCAGTATGGACCAGTTTTGCCCATTTTTTTCCCAATTTTTCTCAATTTTTTCCCAATTTTTCCCAATTTTTTCAAATTTTTCCCCATTTTTTCCCATTTTTGGTGCACAAAATCCCAGTATAAACCAGTATAAACCAGTCAAAACCAGTAAAAACCAGTATAAACCAGTATGAACCAGTATAACCACTTTTTTCCCCTATTTTACCCAATTTTTTCCCATTTTTCCCAATTTTTCCCCCTTTTTCCCATTTTTGGTGCTCTTCCCCACACAAAATCCCAGTATAAACCAGTATAAACCAGTATAAACCGGTATAAACCAGTATGAACCAGTATGAACCAGTATGAACCAGTATAAACCAGTATAACCCATTTTTTCCTCTTTTTTTCCCATTTTTTCCCCATTTTTAACCATTTTTTCCCATTTTTTCCCAATTTTGGTGCTCTCCCAAGCACAAAATCCCAGTATAAACCAGTATAAACCAGTATAAACCAGTAAAAACCAGTATAAACCAGTATGAACCAGTATGAACCAGTATAAACCAGTATAAACCAGTATAAACCCTTTTTTCCCCTATTTTACCCAATTTTTTCCCATTTTTTCCCATTTTATCCCAATTTTTCCCATTTTTGGTGTTCTCCCCCGCACAAAATCCCAGTATAAACCAGTATAAACCAGTACAAACCAGTATAAACCAGTATAAACCAGTATGAACCAGTATAAACCAGTATAACCCATTTTTCCCCTTTTTTTCCCATTTTTTCCCCATTTTTTCCCAATTTTTTCCCATTTTCCCCCATTTTTTCCCATTTTTGGTGCACAAAATCCCAGTATAAGCCAGTCCAAACCAGTATAAACCAGTATAAACCAGTATGGACCAGTATAGACCAGTATAAACCAGTATGGACCAGTTTTGCCCATTTTTTTCCAAATTTTTCCCAATTTTTTCCAAATTTTTCCCAATTTTTTCACATTTTTCCCCATTTTTTTCCCAATTTTGGTGCACAAAATCCCAGTATAAACCAGTATAAACCAGTATAAACCAGTATAAACCAGTATAAACCAGTATAAACCAGTATGGACCAGTATAAACCAGTATAAACCAGTTTAACCCTTTTCCCCCCATTTTTTCCCTTTTTTTCCCATTTTTGCACCAATTTTCGTCCATTTTTCACCCAATTTTCACTGAATTTTCCCCATTTTCCCCCTCCCAGTATAAACCAGTATAAACCAGTATGGACCAGTATGGACCAGTACAAACCAGTATAAACCAGTATAACCCAGTAAAAACCAGTAACCCCAAAATCCAAATTTAACCCTTTCCTTACCCGTTTTTCGTCCATTTTTCACCCGTTTTTCACCCAATTTTCACCAAATTTTCACTGAATTTTCCCCATTTTTCCCTCCTAGTCCCTCCCAGTTTAAACCAGTATAAACCAGTATAAACCAGTAAGAACCAGTAACCCCAAAATCCAAAATTAACCCTTTCCTTACCTACTTTTCACCAGTTTTTCGTCCATTTTTCACCCAATTTTCACCGAATTTTCCCCATTTCCCCCTCCCAGTCCCTCCCAGTATAAACCAGTATGGACCAGTACAAACCAGTATGGACCAGTATAAATCAGTACGGACCAGTATAAACCAGTCCAAACCAGTAACCCCAAAAATCCAAATTTAACCCTTTCTTTACCCATTTTTCACCTGTTTTTTACCCAATTTTCACCGAATTTCCCCCATTTTCCCTCCCAGTATAAACCAGTATAAACCAGTATGGACCAGTATGGACCAGTATGGACCAGTATAGACCAGTATAAACCAGTAACCCCAAAATCCAAATTTAACCCTTTCCTTACCCATTTTTACCCCAATTTTTACCCAATTTTCACCCAATTTTCACCGAATTTTCCCCATTTTTCCCCTCCCAGTATAAACCAGTATAAACCAGTATGGACCAGTATAAACCAGTAAGAACCAGTAACCCCAAATCCCCATTAACCCTTTCTTAACTTCTTTTTAACCCATCCTTAACCCTTTTTTACCCATTTTTACTCTATTTTCACCCAATTTTTACCAAATTTTGACCAAATTTTCACCATTTTCCCCCATTTTTCCCCTCCCAGTCCCACCCAGTACAAACCAGTAT
Source organism: Taeniopygia guttata (assembly GCF_048771995.1). Taxonomy (NCBI): domain Eukaryota; kingdom Metazoa; phylum Chordata; class Aves; order Passeriformes; family Estrildidae; genus Taeniopygia; species Taeniopygia guttata. The sequence continues at coordinate 1,020,562 of NC_133061.1, forward strand.
AAACCAGTCTGAACCAGTAACCCCAAATCCCCATTTAACCCTTTCCTTACCATATTTTAACCCTTTAATACCCATTTTGACCCGATTCTGACCCAATTTTTGCCAAATTTCCACCGAATTTTCTCCATTTTCCCCCTCCCAGTATAAACCAGTATAAACCAGTATAAACCAGTAACCCCAAAATCCAAATTTAACCCTTTCCTTACCTATTTTTCACCGTTTTTTTCCTCATTTTTCACCCGTTTTTCACCCAATTTTCACCGAATTTCCCGCATTTTCCCCCTCCCAGTCCCTCCCAGTATAAACCAGTATAACCAGTCTCACCCCAGGGCCAGGGGCTTGGGGCAGGCGATGCCGGCGCCCTCCATGCGCAGCGAGGCCGAGGGCAGCGGCGCCGGGAGCGGGTTCTGGAACACGACCTGCACGGACACGGGGCGGCCGACCACCGCGGGGCCCAGGAGCTGCGCCAAAAATCACATTTTTCACCCCAAAAATCAGCCCAAAATTCCCATTTTTCACACCAAAAATCACCGAAAAAAATCACCCCAAAAATCCTATTTTTTACCCAAAAAATCCAATTTTTCGGCCCAAAAGTACCCCAAAACCCCCCCAAAAATTCCATTTTTTGCTCTAAAACTACCCCAAAAAACCCATTTTTTTCCCAAAAAATCCCCCATTTTTCACCCCAAAAATCCCATTTTTTACCCAAAAAATCCCATTATTTCACCCCAAAAAAATTTGCGTTTTTCACCCCAAAATCCCATTTTTCACCCCCAAAAAATTGCGTTTTTCACCAAAATATCCCATTTTTCACCCCAAAAGTACCCCAAAAATCATCCCCGAATTCCCCCCAAAAATCCCATTTTTCACCCCAAAAATCCCATTTTCACCCCAAAAAATCCCATTTTTCACCTCAAGAAAGCCCCCAAAATCCCATTTTTCATACAAAAATTCGCCCCAAAAATCTTGTATTCATCCCAAAAATCCCATTTTTCACCCCAAAAGTACCCCCAAAGTCCCCCCAAAGTCCCATTTCTCACCACAAAAATCAGCCCAAAAAATCGCCCCCAAAATCCAATTTTTTACCCAAAAAATCCAAATTTTTTGTCAAAAAATTCCCGTAAAAATTCCATTTTTCACCCCAAAAAATCCCATTTTTCGGCCCAAAACTACTCCCAAAATCCCCCCAAAAATCCCATTTTTCACCCTAAAAATCAACCCCAAATTCCCCCCAAAAATCCCATTTTTAAACCCCCAAAAATCACTTTTTTCACAAAAAAAATCCCATTTCTCACCCCAAAAATCACCCCCAAAAATCGCCCCGAAAATGTCATTTTTTACCCAAAATATCCGATTTTTTACTCAAAAAATTCCTGTAAGAATTCAATTTTTCACCCCCAAAAAAATCCCATTTTTCACCTCAAAAAATGCCCCCAAAATCCCATTTTTCACACCAAAATTCCCCAAAAAAATCCCATTTTTCACCCCAAAAATCACCCTGAAATTCCCACCCAAAAATCCCATTTTTTACCCAAAATCCCATTTTTAACCCTCAAAAAAAATGCATTTTCAACCCAAAAATCCCATTTTTTCAAAAAAATTCCCACTTTTCACGCCAAAAGTACCCCCAAATCCCCCAAAAATTGCATTTTTCACCCCAAAAATCCCATTTTTTGCCCCCAAAAATATAACGTTTTTCACCAAAAAAATCCCATTTCTCACCCGAAAAGAACCCCAAAAAATCCCCCCAAAAATCCCATTTTTTACCCAAAAATCACCCCGAAAAATCGCCCCGAAAATGTCATTTTTTACTCAAAAAAATTCCCGTACGAATTCCATTTTTCACCCCAAAAAATCCCATTTTTCACACCAAAATTCCCCAAAAAATCCCATTTTTTGCCCCCCAAAAATAACGTTTTTCACCAAAATAATCCCACTTTTCACCCCAAAAGTACCCCCAAATTCCCTCCAAAAATCCCATTTTTTACCCAAAAAATCTCATTTTTCACCCCCAAAATATCGCGGTTTTTGCCAAAATATCCCATTTTTCATCCAAAAAGAATCCCAAAAAATCCCCCCAAAAATCCCTTTTTTACCCTAAAAATCACCCCCAAATTCCCCCCAAAAATCCCATTTTTTCACTCAAAAATGTCCCATAAAAATTCTATTTTTCTCCCCAAAAAATTCCATTTTCACCTCAAAAAAGCCCCAAAAATCCCATTTTTCACACCAAAATTCCCCCCAAAATCCCATTTTTCACCCCAAAAATACTCCCAAAAATTCCGATTTTTCACCTAAAAAAATGCCCCCAAAATCCCATTTTTCATACAAAAATTCACCCCAAAAATCCCATTTTTCATCACAAAAAAAATCTCATTTTTATCCAAAATTCCCCCAAAAATCCCATTTTTCACCCCCAAAATCCCATTTTTCACCCCAAATATCACCCCGAAATTCCCCCAAAAATCCCATTTTTCACCCCCAAAAATCCCATTTTCACCCCAAAAATCCCTTTTTTCACCTCAAAAAAGGCCCAAAATCCCATTTTTCACACCAAAATTCGCCCAAAAATCCCATTTTTCACCCCAAAAGTATCCCCAAACTCCCCCCAAAATCCCATTTCTCACACCAAAAATCAGCCTGAAAAATTGCCCCAAAAATCCAATTTTTATGCAAAAAATTTGCGTAAAAATTCAATTTTTCACCCCAAAAAATCCCATTTTTCACCTCAAAAAATGCCTCCAAAAGCCCATTTTTCAACTCAAAATTCCCCCAAAAATCCCATTTTTCATCACAAAAAAATCCAATTTTTATCCAAAAAATCCCCCCAAAAACTCCCATTTTTCACCCCAAAAATCCCATTTTTTACATAAAAAAACCCCAAAAATCCCATTTTTTAACTCAAAAAAATCCCAATAAATTCCATTTTTAACCCAAAAAATGCCCCCAAAATTCCCCTTTTTCACCACAAAAGTACCCCCATTTTTCACCCCAAAAATCCCATTTTTTACCCAAAAACACCCCCAAAATTCCCATTTTTCACCCAAAAAATCCCTCCTAAAATCATCCCAAAAATCCCATTTTTCACTCAAAATTTCCACCCAAAAATCCCATTTCTCACCCCAAAAAAAATCCCATTTTTAACTAAAAAATCCCCCCAAAAATCCAATTTTTTCACCCATTAAAGTCAATGGGGATTTTTTGGACACCAGGTCTACCCCATTAAAGTCAATGGGGATTTAGGGACACCAGGTCTACCCCATTAAAGTCAATGGGGATTTAGGGACACCAGGTCTACCCATTAAAGTCAATGGGGATTTTTGGACACCAGGTCTACCCCATTAAAGTCAATGGGGATTTAGAGACACCAGGTCTACCCATTAAAGTCAATGGGGATTTTTGGACACCAGGTCTACCCCATTAAAAATCAAAGGGGATTTTAGTGACACCAAGTCTACCCCATTAAACCCAATGGGGATTTAGTGACACCAGGTCTACCCATTAAAGTCAATGGGGATTTTTTGGACACCAGGTCTACCCCATTAAACCCAATGGGGATTTGGGGACACCAGGTCTACCCCATTAAAGTCAATGGGGATTTTTGGACACCCCAAATCCCATTTTCACCCCCAAAAAATAATGTCCCAGTATGGCCCAGTAAGGTCTCAGTGCGTCCCAGTCCATCCCAGTAACCCCAAACCCCAAACCAGTAACTCCCAGTCCATCCCAGTCCATCCCAGTATGGCCCGGTCACCTCCCAGTGCCTCCCCAGTTCATCCCAGTAACTCCCAGTCCCTCCCAGTTCCTCCCAGTGCCTTCCCAGTAGGGACCAGTCAATCCCAGTCCCTCCCAGTATGGCCCAGTCACGTCCCACTTCCCTCCCAGTTCATCCCAGCCTAAACCAGTATGGCCCAGTGCCCTCCCAGTAACCTCAAACCCCAAACCAGTACAAACCAGTCCATCCCAGTCCCTCCCAGTATGGCCCAGTTCATCCCAGTCCCTCCCAGTAACTCCCAGTCACCTCCCAGTTCATCCCAGTAACTCCCACTGAGCTCCCAGTTCATCCCAGTCCATCCCAGTTCACTCCCAGTTCATCCCAGTAACTCCCAGTCCATCCCAGTAACCCCAAACCCCCTCCCAGTTCATCCCAGTAACTCCCAGTGCCTCCCCAGTTCATCCCAGTCCATCCCAGTATGGCCCAGTCACCTCCCAGTTCATCCCAGTAACCCCCACTGAGCTCCCAGTTCATCCCAGTCTGTCCCAGTTCGCTCCCAGTTTGGCCCAGTATGGCCCAGTGAGGTCTCAGTGCGTCCCAGTCCATCCCAGTAACCCCAAACCCCAAACCAGTAACTCCCAGTTCATCCCAGTAACCCCAAACCCCATTCCCAGTTCATCCCAGTCCATCCCAGTAACTCCCAGTGAGCTCCCAGTTCATCCCAGTCAATCCCAGTTCATTCCAGTCCATCCCAGTATGGCCCAGTCACCTCCCAGTTCATCCCAGTAACTCCCAGTCCATCCCAGTGGGCTCCCAGTTCATCCCAGTATGGCCTAGTGCCCTCCCAGCACCCCCAACCCCCAAACCAGTATAAACCAGTACCCCCAAACCCCCTCCCAGTCCCTCCCAGTCCCTCCCAGTCCATCCCAGTCCCTCCCAGTTCATCCCAGTAACTCCCAGTATCCTCCCAGTGCCTTCCCAGTACGGACCAGTCACCTCCCAGTTCATCCCAGTAACTCCCAGTGAGCTCCCAGTCCATCCCAGTAACCCCAAACCCCAAACGTGTAACTCCCAGTTCATCCCAGTTCGCTCCCAGTCCATCCCAGTATGGCCCAGTTCATCCCAGTATGGCCCAGTGCCCTCCCAGTCCCTCCCAGTAACCCCAAACCCTCTCCCAGTTCATCCCAGTATGGCCTAGTGCCCTCCCAGTAACCCCAAACCCCCAACCAGTATAAAGCAGTACCCCCAAACCCCCTCCCATTCCCTCCCAGTTCCCTCCCAGTCCCTCCCAGTCCCTCCCAGTTCCCCCCCTCACCTGACGTCACTCCCGCCCATCCCGCGCTCTCCGTGACGTCACTTCCGCCGCGCTCCCGCTCCGCTCCCGCCGCGCTCCGGTAGCGGCGGCGGCGGCGCGCTGCGAGTGACGTCATCGCACTGCGCCGCGCTCCCTTCCCCCCCATTGGCCGCCGCTTCGGCCAATCCCGAGCGGCGCAGCGCCCCCAGTTAGCCACGCCCATTGAATGACGTCATGCACGAAGCGGGGTTTGAAGAGCGATTTTATTGGCGGGCGGGGCGGTGACGTCATCGCCGGGGCTCCCAGTATAAACCAGTGCGACCAGTATGGACCAGTGACCGCTCCCAGTGCTCCCAGTATGGACCAGTATGGCCCAAACCCTCTCCCAGTACAAACCAGTGCTCCCAGTATGGACCAGTAACCCCTCCCAGTGCTCCCAGTATGAACCAGTAACCACTCCCAGTGCTCCCAGTATGGGGTTGCCATTCCCAGTGCTCCCAGTATGAACCAGTATGACCCAAACCCTCTCCCAGTGCTCCCAGTATACCCCCAACCCCCTCCCAGTACAAACCACTGCTCCCAGTATGGACCAGTGACTGCTCCCAGTGCTCCCAGTATGACCCAGTAACAGCTCCCAGTATGGCCCAGTATGGCCCAAACCCTCTCCCAGTCCAAACCAGTGCTCCCAGTATGGACCAGTATGGCCCAGTATGGCTCCCAGTGCTCCCAGTATGGACCAGTGACAGCTCCCAGTGCTCCCAGTATGGACCAGTATGGCCCAAAGCCTCTCCCAGTATGACCCAGTATGGCTCCCAGTGCTCCCAGTATGGACCAGTGACCCCTCCCAGTGCTCCCAGTATGGACCAGTATGGCCCAAACCCTCTCCCAGTGCCCCCAGTTTGGCTCCCAGTGCTCCCAGTATAGCCCAGTATGGCTCCCAGTGCTCCCAGTATGGACCAGTTTGGTTCCCAGTGCTCCCAGTATGGCTCCCAGTACAAACCAGTGCTCCCAGTATGGCTCCCAGTGCTCCCAGTATGAACCAGTATGACCCAAACCCTCTCCCAGTTTGGCTCCCAGTCCAAACCAGTGCTCCCAGTTAACCCCCCGTACTCCCTCCAGGCCTCCCCCTCCTCCTGCGCAGCCGCCTGCCGCCATTCCCAGTGCTCCCAGTATGATTCTCCTCTCTCCCAGTGCTCCCAGTATCCCCAGTAAGGCTCCCAGTGCTCCCAGTGCTCCCAGTTTGGGCGCTGAACTGGACGCAGCCGCTCAGGGGGGGGAGGGCGGCGCTTTCCAAGGTGGCCACGAGGCGGCGCTGCCCGGCCCGGAGCGGCGTCACTGATTGGCTGAGCCGGAGCGTCTGCCCCGCCCCCAGGGAGCTGTGGGGGGGAAAAACCAGTATAAACCAGTATAAACCAGTATGAACCAGTATAGACCAGTATGGACCAGTATGGACCAGTTTTGCCCATTTTTTTCCCATTTTTGCCCTTTTTTCCCCAATTTTTTCCCCAATTTTTCCCATTTTTTCCCATTTTTCACCATTTTTGACCCATTTTTGGTGCACAAAATCCCAGTATAAACCAGTATAAACCAGTATAGACCAGTATAAACCAGTATAAACCAGTATGAACCAGTATAACCCATTTTTTCCCCACTTTTTCCCATTTTTGCCCAATTTTTTCCCATTTTTTCCCATTTTTGGTGCTCTCCCCCGCACAAAATCCCAGTATAAACCAGTATAAACCAGTATAAACCAGTATAAACCAGTATGAACCAGTATGAACCAGTATGGACCAGTATAAACCAGTATAACCCTTTTTTTCCCCTTTTTTCCCAATTTTTCCCCATTTTTTCCCATTTTCCCCCATTTTTTCCCATTTTTGGTGCTCTCCCCCGCACAAAATCCCAGTATAAACCAGTATAAACCAGTAAAAACCAGTATGAACCAGTATAAACCAGTAAAAACCAGTAAGAACCAGTATAAACCAGTATAAGCCACTTTTGCCCCTTTTTTCCCCTTTTTTTCCCATTTTTTCCCAATTTTTCCCATTTTTGCCCCGTTTTTGGTGCTCTTCCCCGCACAAAATCCCAGTTTAAACCAGTATAAACCAGTATGAACCAGTATAAACCAGTTTAACCACTTTTTTCCCCACTTTTTCCCATTTTTTCCCCATTTTTTCACATTTTTTTCCCATTTTTTTTCCCATTTTTTCCCATTTTTGGTGCTCTCCTCCGCTCAAAATCCCAGTATAAACCAGTATAAACCAGTATAAACCAGTATAAACCAGTATAGACCAGTATGGACCAGTATGGACCAGTTTAACCCATTTTTTTCCCAATTTTTCTCAATTTTTTCCCAATTTTTCCCAATTTTTTCCCATTTTTCCCCATTTTTGCCCAATTTTTGGTGCTCCCAGTTACTCTCCCCCACACAAAATCCCAGTATAAACCAGTATAAACCAGTATAGACCAGTATGAACCAGTTTAACCACTTTTTTCCCCTTTTTTTCCCATTTTTTCCCCATTTTTTCCCAATTTTTTCCTATTTTCCCCCATTTTTTCCCATTTTTGGTGCACAAAATCCCAGTAAAAACCAGTATAAACCAGTATAAACCAGTACAAACCAGTACAAAGCAGTATAAACCAGTTTAACCCAATTTTTCCCTTTTTTTTCCCAATTTTTCCCATTTTTTCCCCAATTTTTCACATTTTTTCCCATTTTCCCCCATTTTTTCCCATTTCTGGTGCTCTCCCAAACACAAAATCCAGTATAAACCAGTATAAACCAGTATAAACCAGTATAAACCAGTTTAACCCAAATTTTCCTCTTTTTTTCCCAATTTTTTCCCATTTTTTTCCAATTTTTTCCCAATTTTTCCCATTTTTCCCAATTTTGGTGCTCTCCCCCGCACAAAATCCCAGTATAAACCAGTATAAACCAGTCCAAACCAGTATAAACCAGTACAAACCAGTTTAACCATTTTCTCCCCATTTTTTCCATTTTTTTCCCATTTTTGCCCCAATTTTTGTCCATTTCTCACCCAATTTTCCCCATTTTTTCCCATTTTCCCCCCATTTTCCCCCTCCCAGTATAAACCAGTATAAACCAGTATAAACCACTAACTTCAAATCCACTTTTAACCCTTTCTTTACCCGTTTTTCACCCGTTTTCCACCAAATTTTCACCGAATTTTTCCCATATTTCCGTCCCAGTATAAACCAGTATGGACCAGTACGGACCAGTATGGACCAGTACGGACCAGTATAAACCAGTATGGACCAGTACAAACCAGTAACCCCAAAATCCACTTTTAACCCTTTCCTTACCCATTTTTAACCATTTTTAACCCGTTTTTAACCCATTTTTCACCCGTTTTTCACCCAATTTTCACCGAATTTTCACCGAATTTTCGCCTTTTTCCCCCTCCCAGTCCCTCCCAGTATAAACCAGTATGGACCAGTACAAACCAGTATAAACCAGTATAAACCAGTATGGAGCAGTATAAACCAGTACAAACCAGTAATCCAAATTTAACCCTTTCTTTACCCATTTTTAACCCAATTTTCACCCAATTTTTGCCAAATTTTCACCAATTTTCCTCATTTCCCCCTTCCCAGTATAAACCAGTACAAACCAGTATGGACCAGTATGGACCAGTCTAAACCAGTCCAAACCAGTAACCCCAAAATCCAAATTTAACCCTTTCCTTACCATATTTTAACCCTTTCTTAGCCAATTTTGACTCAATTTTCTCCCATTTTCCCCTATTTTCCCTCTCCCAGTCCCTCCCAGTATAAACTAGTATAAACCAGTATGGACCAGTATAAACCAGTATAAACCAGTATGGACCAGTATAAACCAGTATAAACCAGTAACCCCAAATCCACATTTAACCCTTTCATTACCATACTTTAACCCTTTCTTACCCATTTTGACCCAATTTTTGCCCAATTTTCCCATTTTTCCCCTCCCAGTATAAACCAGTATAAACCAGTATGGACCAGTATGAACCAGTATAAACCAGTAAGAACCAGTAACCCAAAATCCAAATTTAACCCTTTCCTTACCTACTTTTCACCGGTTTTTCATCCATTTTTTACCAAATTTTCACCAAATATTCCCCATTTTTCCCTCCCAGTATAAACCAGTACGAACCAGTATAAACCAGTATGGACCAGTCCAAACCAGTACAAACCAGTAACCCAAAAATCCAATTTTAACCCTTTCCTTACCATATTTTAACCCTTTCTTACCCATTTTGATCTGATTTTCACCCAATTTTTGCCAAATTTTGACCAAATTTTCCCCATTTTTCGCTCCCAGTCTCTCCCAGTATAAACCAGTATAAACCAGTAACCACAAAATCCAAATTTAACCCTTTCTTTACCCATTTTTCACCCGTTTTTCACCCAATTTTCACCCAATTTTCACCGAATTTTCCCCATTTTTCCCCTCCCAGTATAAACCAGTATAAACCAGTATAAACCAGTCCAAACCAGTAACCCCAAAATCCAAATTTAACCCTTTCTTTACCCATTTTTCACCCGTTTTTCATCCATTTTTCACCCAATTTTCACCCAATTTTCACCCAATTTTCACCGAATTTTCGCCGTTTTTGCCCTCCCAGTATAAACCAGTATAAACCAGTATGGACCAGTATAAACCAGTACAAACCAGTAACTTCAAATCCACTTTTAACCCTTTCCTTACCATATTTTAACCCTTTCTTACCCATTTTGATCTGATTTTCACCCAATTTTTGCCAAATTTTGACCAAATTTCCCCCATTTTTCCCTCCCAGTCTCTCCCAGTATAAACCAGTATGGACCAGTATAAACCAGTAACCCCAAAATCCAAATTTAACCCTTTCCTTACCTACTTTTCACCGTTTTTTCGTCCATTTTTCAGCCATTTTTCACCCGTTTTTCACCCAATTTTCACCGAATTTTCGCCGTTTTTCCCCTCCCAGTATAAACCAGTATAAACCAGTATAAACCAGTCCAAACCAGTAACCCCAAAATCCAAATTTAACCCTTTCTTTACCCATTTTTCACCCGTTTTTCATCCATTTTTCACCCAATTTTCACCCAATTTTCACCCAATTTTCACAGAATTTCCCCTCCCAGTCTCTCCCAGTATAAACCAGTATGGACCAGTCCAAACCAGTATAAACCAGTAACTTCAAATCCACTTTTAACCCTTTCCTTACCCATTTTTAACCCATTTTTCACCCGTTTTTCACCCAATTTTCACCCAATTTTCACCAAATTTTCCCCATTTTCCCCTCCCAGTCCCTCCCAGTATAAACCAGTATAAACCAGTATAAACCAGTATAAACCAGTAACCCCAAAATCGAAATTTAACCCTTTCCTTACCCATTTTTCACCCGTTTTTCGTCCATTTTTCACCCAATTTTCGCCCGTTTTTTGCCGAATTTTCACCGAATTTTCCCCATTTTTCCCCTCCCAGTCCCTCCCAGTATAAACCAGTATAAACCAGTATGGACCAGTATAAACCAGTCCAAACCAGTCCAAACCAGTAACCCCAAAATCCAAATTTAACCCTTTCCTTACCCATTTTTTGCCCATTTTTTGTCCATTTTTCACCCAATTTTCACCAAATTTTCCCCATTTTCCCCCCCAGTCTCTCCCAGTATAAACCAGTATGGACCAGTATGGACCAGTATAAACCAGTCCAAACCAGTAACCCCTAATCCAAATTTAACCCTTTCTTTACCCATTTTTAACCCAATTTTCACCCAATTTTTGCCGAATTTTCACCGAATTTTCTCCGTTTTTCCCCTCCCAGTATAAACCAGTATAAACCAGTATAAACCAGTATAAACCAGTATAAACCAGTCCAAACCAGTAACCCCAAATCCACATTTAACCCTTTCCTTACCATATTTTAACCCTTTCTTACCCATTTTGATCTGATTTTCACCCAATTTTGACCAAATTTTCACCAAATTTTTCCCATTTTTCCCTCCCAGTCCCTCCCAGTATAAACCAGTATGGACCAGTATAAACCAGTATAAACCAGTAACCCCAAAATCCAAATTTAACCCTTTCCTTACCTACTTTTCACCAGTTTTTCGTCCATTTTTCACCCGTTTTTCACCCAATTTTCACCCAATTTTCACCGAATTTTCACCGAATTTTCACGGAATTTTCGCCGTTTTCGCCCTCCCAGTCCCTCCCAGTATAAACCAGTATAAACCAGTAACCCCAAAATCCACATTTAACCCTTTCCTTACCCATTTTAACCCAATTTTCACCCGTTTTTCGCCCAATTTTCGCCCGTTTTTCACCCAATTTTCACCGAATTTTCGCCGTTTTTGCCCTCCCAGTCCCTCCCAGTATAAACCAGTATAACCAGTCTCACCCCAGGGCCAGGGGCTTGGGGCAGGCGATGCCGGCGCCCTCCATGCGCAGCGAGGCCGAGGGCAGCGGCGCCGGGAGCGGGTTCTGGAACACGACCTGCACCGACACGGGGCGGCCGACCACGGCAGGGCCCAGGAGCTGCACCAAAAATCACATTTTTCACCCCAAAAATCAGCCCAAAATTCCCATTTTTCACCCTAAAAATCACCCTGAAAAATTGCCCCAAAAATCCAATTTTTTACGCAAAAAATTCCGGTAAAAATTCAATTTTTCACCTCAAAAAATCCCATTTTTTACCCAAAAAATCCCATTTTTCGCCCCAAAAATCCCATTTTTCACCCCAGAAAATTCCCCCAAAAATCCCATTTTTCACCCCAAAAATTACCCAAAATCCCCCCAAAAATCCTATTTTTTACCCAAAAAATCCCATTTTTCACCCAAAAAAAATCACGTTTTTTCACCCCAAAAATCCCATTTTTCACCCCAAAAAATCCCATTTTCACAAAAAAATCCCATTTTTCAACTCCAAAAATGTCCCCAAAATCCCATTTTTCACACCAAAATTCCCCCCCAAAATCCCATTTTTCACACCAAAATTCCCCCCCAAAATCCCATTTTTCACACCAAAATTCACCCCCAAAATCCCATTTTTTGCCCCCAAAAGTACCCCAAAAATCACCCCCAAAATCCCATTTTTTACCCAAAAATCCCTTTTCTTTTGCCCCCAAAAAATCACGTTTTTCACCAAAATATCCCATTTTTCACCCCAAAAGTACCCCCAAAATTCCCCCCAAAAAATCCCATTTTTTACCCAAAAAATCCCATTTTTCACCCCAAAAATTCCACTTTCGCCCCCAAAAAATCACATTTTTCACCAAAAAATCCCATTTTTCGCCCCAAAAGTACTTCAAAAATCATCCCCAAATTCCCCCCAAAAATCCCATTTTTTTACCCGAAAAATCCCATTTTTCACCCCAAAAAAATCGCATTTATCACCCCAAAAAAATCGTGTTTTTCACCCCAAAATTCCCCCCAAAAAACCCCGGGTTTCACCCCAAAAATATGCCCAAAATTCCAAATTTTCATCTCCAAATTGCCCCAAAAATCCCATTTCTCACCACAAAAATCACCCCGAAAAATCCCCCCAAAAATGTAGTTTTTTACCCAAAAAATCCCATTTTTTACTCAAAAAATTCCCGTAAAAATTCAAGTTTTCACCCCCCAAAAAATCCCATTTTTTACACCAAAATTCCCCCAAAAATCCCAATTTTTGCCCCCAAAAATAATGTTTTTCACCAAAAAATCCCATTTTCACCCCAAAAATCAGCCCCAAATTCCCCCAAAAATCCCATTTTTCACCTCAAAAAATGCTCCCAAAATCCCATTTTTCACACCAAAATTCCCCCCCAAAATCCCATTTTTTACTCAAAAAATCCCATTTTTCAGCCCAAAAATACCATTTTTAACCCCAAAAATCCCAGTTTTCATTCCAAAAATCCCATTTTTCACCCAAAAATCACCCAAAAGTCCCCCCAAAATCCCATTTTTCCCCCCAAAAATCACCCTGAAAAATCGACCCAAAAATCCAATTTTTCACCCTAAAAATCCCATTTTTTCACTCAAAAAATTCCCATAAAAATTCAAATTTTCATCCCAAAAAAAATCCCATTTTTCACCTCAAAAAATTCCTGTAAAAATTCAATTTTTCACCTCAAAAAAGCCCCCAAAAATCCCATTTTTCACCCCAAAATTACCCCAAATTCCCCCCAAAAATCCCATTTTTACCCAAAAATCCTATTTTTCACCCCAAAAATATCGCGTTTTCCACCCCAAAAATCCCATTTTTTGCCCCAAAAAATCCCATTTTTCACCTCAAAAAATGCCCACAAAATCCCATTTTTTACACCAAAATTCGCCCAAAAATCCCATTTTTCACCCCAAAAATCCCACTTTCGCCCCCAAAAAATCATGTTTTTCACCAAAAAAATCCCATTTTTCACCCTAAAAATCACCCCGAAAAATCCCCCCAAAAATCCCATTTTTCACCCCAAAATCCCATTTTTCACCCCAAAAAAATTGCGTTTTTCACCCCAAAAATCCCATTTTTCGCCCCCCAAAAAATCACGTTTTTCACAAAAAAAATCCAAATTTTCACCCCAAAAGTACCCACAAAATCCCCCCAAAAATCTCATTTTTCACCCCAAAAATCACCCCAAAAATTACCCCAAAAATCCCACCAAAAATCCCATTTTTTACTCAAAAAATCCCATTTTCACCCCCAAAAAATCGCGTTTTTCACCCCAAAAATCCCATTTTTCATCCCCAAAAAATTGCGTTTTTCACCAAAATATCCCATTTTTCACCCTAAAAATCACCACCAAAAATCCCATTTTTCACCCCAAAAAATCCCATTTTCACCAAAAAATCCCATTTTTCACCTCAAAAAATGCCTCCAAAAATCCAATTTTTTCACTCATTGAAGTCAATGGAGACACGGGACACCAGGTCTACCCCATTATAGTCAATGGGGATTTTTGGACACCAGGTCTACCCCATTAAAAATCAATGGGGATTTTAGTGACACCAAGTCTACCCCATTAAACCCAATGGGGATTTAGGGACACCAGGTCTACCCATTAAAATCAATGGGGATTTAGGGACACCAGGTCTACCCCATTAAAGTCAATGGGGATTTTTGGACACCAGGTCTACCCATTAAACCCAATGGGGATTTAGGGACACCAGGTCTACCCCATTAAAGTCAATGGGGATTTTTTGGACACCAGGTCTACCCATTAAAGTCAATGGGGATTTAGGGACACCAGGTCTACCCATTAAACCCAATGGGGATTTCAGGCCATCACCCCCTCTCTATTTGAAAACCCCAAATTTTTGGGATTATCCCAAATTCCTTTTTAGGATTTTTTTGGGGGATTTGTTTGTGATTCCTTTGGGATTCCTGTTGGGGTTTTTTTGGGGGGATTTATTTTTGGGTATTTTTTTGGCGATTTTTTTAGGGATTTTTTTGGGATTTTTTTGGGATTTTTTTGCGGATTTTTTTGGCGATTTTTTGGCGATTTTTGTGGGATTTTTTTGGCGATTTTTTTGGGATTTTTTTGGGATTTTTTTTGGGGATTTTTTTGGGATTTTTTTAGGATTTCCTTACCGTCAGGGTCAGCTCGGGCGTGTGCAGCCGCACCAGCAGCTCCTTGGCCAACACTTGGCCGCTCTCCTGCACCGCCGCCGCCACCGTCAACTTCAGCGCGTCCTGGTCACCAACGTGGGGCTGGTACTCGGTGTAGGTCACCGTCATCGTCACCGTGTCCTCTGTGGGGACAGTGACACGTGGGGACATTGGGGACACCCCCAGGGGACATTGGGGACACCCTCAGGGGACATTGGGGACACCCATGGGTGGCCCTGAGGTGGCCCCGAAATCAGCGGTTGTGTTGGAGATCAATGGGAGGAGAATTTGGGGACATTTTGGGGATATTTTGGTGGTTCTGGGGGGCATTGAAGGGTGGGACCGTCCTGGTTATCCAGTATCAACCAGTATAAACCAGTATAAACCAGTTTAAGCCAGTAGAAAAGCAGTATAAAACCAGTATAAACCGGTATAAAACCAGTATAAACCAGTTTAAACCAGTATAAACCAGTATCAAACCAGTATCAAACCAGTACCAAACCAGTATGGACCAGTATAAATCAGTATAAACCAGTTTAAACCAGTACAAAACCAGTATAAACCAGTAAAAACCAGTTTAAACCAGTATAAACCGGTATAAACCAGCTTAAACCAGTTTAAACCACTTTAAACCAGTATAAACCAGTTTAAACCAGTACAAAACCAGTATAAACCACTTTAAACCGGTTTAAACCAGTACAAAACCAGTAAAAAAACAGTATAAACTAGAACAAACCAGTATAATCCAGTATGGGCCAGTATAAACCAGTACCAAACCAGTACCAAACCAGTATGGACTAGTATAAACCAGTTTAAACCAGTATGGACCAGTCTAAACCAGTCCAAACCAGTAAACCCAAAATCCAAATTTAAACCTTTCCTTACCATATTTTCACCCAATTTTCACCCAATTTTTGCCGAATTTTCGCCAAATTTTCCCCGTTTTCCCCCTCCCAGTATAAACCAGTATGGACCAGTCTAAACCAGTACAAACCAGTAACCCCAAAATCCAAATTTAACCCTTTCTTTACCCAATTTTCACCCATTTTTCACCCAATTTTCGCCCAATTTTCACCGAATTTTCACCGAATTCTCCCCATTTTCCCCCTCCCAGTCCCTCCCAGTATAAACCAGTACAAACCAGTAACCCCAAAATCCAAATTTAACCCTTTCTTTACCCATTTTTCACCCAATTTTCACCCATTTTTCGCCGAATTTTCATCGAATTTTCCCCATTTTCCCCTCCCAGTATAAACCAGTACAGACCAGTATGGACCAGTATAAACCAGTATGCACCAGTATAAACCAGTAACCCCAAAATCCAAATTTAACCCTTTCTTACCCATTTTATCCCAATTTTCGCTGAATTTTCGCCGAATTTTTCCCGTTTTCCCCTCCCAGTATAAACCAGTATAAACCAGTATAAACCAGTATGGACCAGTCTAAACCAGTAACTCCAAAATCCAAATTTAACCCTTTCCTTACCATATTTTAACCCAATTTTCACCCAATTTTTGCCAAATTTTCACCGAATTTTCCCTGTTTTCCCCCTCCCAGTATAAACCAGTATAAACCAGTACGGACCAGTCTAAACTAGTCCAAACCAGTAACCCCAAAATCCAATTTTAACCCTTTCCTTACCCATTTTTCACCCGTTTTTCACCCGTTTTTCACCCAATTTTCGCCCAATTTTCATTGAGTTTTCCCCATTTTCCCTCTCCCAGTATAAACCAGTACAAACCAGTCCAAACCAGTAACCCCAAAATCCAAATTTAACCCTTTCTTTACCTGTTTTTCACCCAATTTTCACCCATTTTTCACCGAATTTTCACCGAATTTTCGCCATTATCCCCCTCCCAGTACAAACCAGTACAAACCAGTATAAACCCCGTCTCACCCTGCCCCGGCGGCAGCGTCCGGCGGTGCTGCTCCTGCCGGAAGGCGGCTCCGGCCACGCCGGTGTAGCGGACGGCGCAGAGGGAGAAGCGCAGCCGCAGCGTCCGAGGCTCCAAACCGCCGTTCTTCAGCACCGCCCGAAGCTCCAGATCGGCTCCGGCCACCGCCGGACCGGACCCGACGGTCATTGTCACCTCCCCGCCCGAGGTCGGGCCACGCTGGCGCGGACGGGAGCCGTGGGACGTGGCCGCAGAGACGGCGCGGCGTTCCTCCTCCGAGCCTGGCGGGACGACGGGGCGGCGGTCAGTGGGGGGCGTTGGGCATTGGGGGGTTGGTCATTGGTTGGGTCATTGGTCATTGGTTGGGTCATTGGTCATTGGTCATTGGTTGGGTCATTGGTCATTGGTCATTGGTTGGGCCATTGGTCATTGATTGGGTCATTGGGTCATCAATGGGGTCATTGGTCAATGGTTGGGTCATTGATCATTGGTTGGGTCGTTGGTCATTGGTTGAGTCATTGGTTGGGTCATTGGTCATTGGGTCATTGATCAATGGTTGGGTCATTGGTTGGGTTATGTGGTCAATGGTTGGGTCATTGGTCATTGATGGGGTCATTGGTTTGGTCAAGGATTGGGACATTGGTCATTGGTTGGGTCAATGGTCATTGGTTGGGTCATTGGTCATTGATTGGGTCATTGGGTCAAGGGTTGGGTCATTGGTTGGGTCATTGGTCAAGGGTTGACTCATTGGTTGGGTTAAGTGGTCAAGGGTTGGGTCAAGGGGTCATCGATGGGGTCATTGGTCATTGGTTGGGTCATTGGTTTGGTCAATGGTTGGGTCATTGGTCATTGGTTTGGTCATTGGTCATTGGTTGGGTCATTGGTTGGGTCATTGGGTCATCAATGGGGTCATTGGTCATTGGTTGGGTCAAGCGGTCATCGATGGGGTCATTGGTCATTGGTTTGGTCAAGGGTTGGGTCATTGGTCAAGGGTTGGGTCATTGGTCAAGGGTTGGGTCATTGGGTCATTGGTCATTGATTGGGTCATTAGTCAAGGATTGGGACATTGGTCATTGTTTGAGACAAGGGGTCATCGATGGGGTCATTGGTCATTGGTTTGGTCAAGGGTTGGGCCATTGGTCATTGGTTGGGTTGTTGGTCATTGGGTCGTTGGTCATTGGGTTGTTGGTCATTGGGTCGTTGGTCATTGGGTCATTGGTTATTGGGTTGTTGGTCATTGGGTCGTTGGTCATTGGGTTGTTGGTCATTGGGTCGTTGGTCATTGGGTTGTTGGTCATTGGGTCGTTGGTCATTGGGTCATTGGTCATTGGGTTGTTGCTCATTGGGTTGTTGCTCATTGGGGTGTTGGGCATTGGGTTGTTGGTCATTGGGTTGTTGGTCATTGGGTTGTTGGTCATTGGGTCATTGGTGGGGTTGTTGGTCATTGGGTCATTGGTGGGGTTGTTGGTCATTGGGGTGTTGGTCATTGGGTCATTGGTGGGGTTGTTGGTCATTGGGGTGTTGGTCATTGGGTTGTTGGTCATTGGTTGGGTCATTGGGTCATTGGTTGGGTCATTGGTCATTGGTTGGGTCATTGGTCAAGGGTTGGGTCATTGGTCAAGGGTTGGGTCATTGGTCATTGGTTGGGTCATTGGTCAATGGGTCAATGATTGGGCCAAGAGTTGGGTCAAGGGGTCAAAGAATGGGTCAATGGGTCATTGTTTGGGTCATTGACTGGGTCAAGTGGTCATCGATGGGGTCATTGGTCATTGGTTGGGTCATTGGTCATTAGTTGGGTCATTGGGTCAAGGGGTCAAGGGTTGGGTCATTGGTCATTGGGTTGGGCCATTGGTCATTGGTTGGGTCATTGGTCATTGGTTGGGTCATTGATCAAGGGTTGGGTCATTGGGCCAAGAGTTGGGTCATCGTTCAAGGGTTGGGTCATTGGGTCATCAATGGGGTCATTGGTCATTGGTTTGGTCAAGGGTTGGGTCATTAATCAAGGGTTGGGTCATTGATCATTGGTTGGGTCATTGGTCATTGGGGGGTCATTGGTCATTCGTTGGGTCATTGGTCAAGGGGCCAATGATTGGGCCAAGAGTTCGGGCAAGGGGTCAAAGGTTGGGTCAATGGGTCATTGTTTGGGTCATTGTTTGGGTCAAGCGGTCAAGGGTTGGGTCATTGGTCAAGGGTTGGGTCAAGAGGTCAAGAGTTGGGTCAATGGGTCATTGTTTGGGTCATTGGTTGGGTCAAGCGGTCAAGGGTTGGGTCATTGGTCATTGGTTGGGTCATTGGTCATTGATTGGGTCATTGATCAATGGTTGGGTCATTGGGTCATTGCTCATTGGTTGGTTCAAGGGGTCATCAATGGGGTCATTGGTCATTGGTTGGGTCATTGGTCAATGGTTGGGTCAAGAGGTCAAGAGTTGAGTCATTGGTCATTGGTTGGGCCATTGGTCATTGGTTGGGTCATTGGTCATTGGTTGGGTCAAGAGGTCAAGAGTTGGGTCAATGGGTCATTGGTCATTGGTTGGGTCATTGGTCATTGGTTGGGTCATTGGTCAAGCGTTCAGTCATTGGGTTAAGGGTTGGGTCATTGGTCATTGGGTCGTTGGTCATTGGGTCATTGGTGGGGTCATTGGTCATTGGTTGGGTCATTGGTCAAGGGTTGGGTCAAGAGGTCAAGAGTTGGGTCATTGGTCATTGGGTCATTGGTTGGGTCGTTGGTCATTGGGTTGTTGGTCATTGGGTCGTTGGTCATTGGTCATTGGGGTGTTGGTGGGGTTGTTGGTCATTGGGTCGTTGGTCAAGGGGTCATTGGTGGGGACATTGTCATTGGGTCGTTGGTGGGGTTGTTGGTCATTGGGGTGTTGGTCATTGGGTCGTTGGTGGGGTTGTTGGTCATTGGGGTGTTGGTCATTGGGTCGTTGGTCATTGGGTTGTTGGTCATTGGGTCGTTGGTCATTGGGGTGTTGGTCATTGGGTTGTTGGTCATTGGGTCGTTGGTCATTGGGTCGTTGGTCATTGGGTTGTTGGTCATTGGGTCGTTGGTCATTGGGGTGTTGGTCATTGGGTCGTTGGGCATTGGTCATTGGTCAAGGGTTGGGTCATTGGTCAAGGGTTGGGTCATTGGTCAAGGATTGGGTCATTGGTCAAGGATTGGGACATTGGTCATTGGTTGGGTCATTGATCAATGGTTGGGTCATTGGTTGGGTTAAGTGGTCAATGGTTGGGTCATTGGTCAATGGTCATTGGTTGGGTCATTGGTCATTGGTTGGGTCATTGGGTCATCGATGGGGTCATTGGTCAAGGGTTGGGCCATTGGTCAACGGGTCAATGATTGGGTCAAGAGTTGGGTCAAGGGGTCATTGGTTGGGTCAATGGGTCAATGGTTGGGTCATTGGTCATTGGTTGGGTCAAGGGGTTATCGATGGGGTCATTGGTTTGGTCAAGTGGTCAAGGATTGGGTCATTGGTCATTGGTTGGGTCATTGATCAATGGTTGGGTCATTGGTTGGGTTAAGTGGTCAAGGGTTGGGTCATTGGTCATTGGTCATTGGTTGGGTGATTGATTGGTCATTGGTTGGGTCATTGATCAAGGGTTGGGTCATTGGTCAAGGATTGGGTTATTGGTCAAGGGTTGGGTCATTGGTCATTCATTGGGTCATTGGGTCAAGGGTTGGGTCAATGGTGATTGGTTGGGTCATTGGTCATTGGTTGGGTCATTGGTCATTGGTCATTGGTTGGGTCATTGGTCATTGGTTCGGTCATTGGTCATTGGTTGAGTCATTGGTTGGGTTAAGTGGTCAATGGTTGGGTCAAGAGGTCAAGAGTTGGGTCATTGGTCATTGGTTGGGTCATTGGTTGGGTTAAGTGGTCAAGGGTTGGGTCAGTGGTCATCGATGCGGTCATTGGTCATTGGTTGGGTCATTGGTCATTGGTTGGGTCATTGGTCATTGGTTGGGTCATTGGTCAATGGTTGGGTCATTGGTCATTGGTTTGGTCAAGAGTTGGGTCATTGGTCATTGGTTGGGTCATTGGTCATTGGTCAATGGTTGGGTTAAGTGGTCACTGGTTGGGTCATTGGGTCATTGGTCACTCATTGGTCACTCTATGGTCACTCAGTGGTCACTCAGTGGTCACTCAGTGGTCACTCATTGGTCACTCATTGGTCGATCATTGGTCGATCACTGGTCACTCAGGGTCATTTTGGGTCATTTTTGGGGGATTTTTGGGGTTGTGGTCACTCATTGGTCACTCATTGGTCACTCAGGGTCACTCAGTGGTCACTCATTGGTCACTCAGTGGTCACTCATTGGTCACTCTATGGTCACTATGGTCACTCAGTGGTCACTCAGTGGTCACTCTATGGTCACACAGTGGTCACTCAGTGGTCACTCAGTGGTGACTCAGTGGTCACTCATTGGTCACTCATTGGTCACTCATTGGTCACTCAGTGGTCACTCAGGGTCACTCATTGGTCACTCAGTGGTCACTCAGTGGTCACTCTATGGTCACTCATTGGTCACTCATTGGTCACTCATTGAACACTCATTGGTCACTCAGTGGTCACTCAGTGGTCACTCATTGGTCACTCATTGATCACCCATTGGTCACTCATTGGTCACTCATTGGTCACTCATTGATCACTCATTGGTCACTCTATGGTCACTCATTGGTCACTCATTGGTCACTCATTGGTCACTCATTGGTCACTCATTGGTCACTCATTGGTCACTCATTGGTCACTCATTGGTCACTCAGTGGTCACTCAGGGTCACTCATTGGTCACTCAGTGGTCACTCAGTGGTCACTCTATGGTCACTCATTGGTCACTCATTGGTCACTCATTGAACACTCATTGGTCACTCAGTGGTCACTCAGTGGTCACTCATTGGTCACTCATTGATCACCCATTGGTCACTCATTGGTCACTCATTGGTCACTCATTGATCACTCATTGGTCACTCTATGGTCACTCATTGGTCACTCATTGGTCACTCATTGGTCACTCATTGGTCACTCATTGGTCACTCATTGGTCACTCAGGGGCCATTTTAGGTCATTTTTGGATGATTTTAAGGCATTTTTAGGGGATTTTTGGGTTGTGGTCACTCATTGGTCACTCATTGGTCACTCTGTGGTCACTCATTGGTCACTGATTGGTCACTCATTGGTCACTCAGTGGTCACTCAGGGGTCACTCATTGGTCACTCAGGGTCACTCTATGGTCACTCAGTGGTCACTCAGTGGTCACTCAGTGGTCACTCATTGGTCACTCATTGGTCACTCATTGGTCACTCATTGGTCACTCATTGGTCACTCAGTGGTCACTCAGGGTCACTCAGGGTCACTCATTGGTCACTCAGTGGTCACTCAGTGGTCACTCAGGGTCACTCAGGGGTCAGAGGTCACACTGACCCTCGGGGTGTTTGTACTGGTCAGTGATGTCCACTCTGGCATGGCCGGTGGCCCCCAAGGTGCTGATCCTGCGGTCACTCATTGGTCACTCATTGGTCACTCAGTGGTCAGTGGTCACTCAGTGGTCACTCAGGGTCATTTTGGGGCATTTTTAGGGGATTTTTGGGGTTGTGGTCACTCAGTGGTCACTCAGTGGTCACTCATTGGTCACTCATTGGTCACTCAGTGATCACTCATTGGTCACTCATTGGTCACTCATTGGTCACTCAGTGGTCACTCAGTGGTCACTCAGAGGGCAATTTTGGGTCATTTTTGGGTCATTTTGGGTCATTTTTAGGGGATTTTTGGGGCATTTTTAGGGGTTTTTGGGGTTGTGGTCACTCATTGGTCACTGTGTGGTCAGTGGTCACTCATTGGTCACTCAGTGGTCACTCATTGGTCACTCATTGGTCACTCAGTGGTCACTCATTGATCACTCATTGGTCACTTATTGATCACTCATTGGTCACTCAGTGGTCACTCATTGGTCACTCTATGGTCACTCTATGGTCACTCATTGGTCACTCAGTGGTCACTCAGTGGTCACTCAGGGGCCATTTTTGGTCATTTTTGGGGCATTTTGGGGCATTTTTAGGGGATTTTTGGGGTTGTGGTCACTCACTGGTCACTCATTGATCACTCATTGGTCACTCTATGGTCAATCTATGGTCACTCTATGGTCACTATGGTCACTCTGTGGTCACTCAGTGGTCACTCAGTGGTCACTCAGTGGTCACTCAGTGGTCACTCATTGATCACTCTATGGTCACTCATTGGTCACTCAGTGGTCACTCATTGGTCACTCAGTGGTCACTCAGTGGTCACTCAGGGTCACTCAGTGGTCACTCAGGGTCACTCATTGGTCACTCAGTGGTCACTCATTGGTCACTCAGTGGTCACTCAGGGGTCAGAGGTCACACTGACCCTCGGGGTGTTTGTACTGGTCAGTGATGTCCACTCTGGCGTGGCCGGTGGCCCCCAAGGTGCTGATCCTGCGGCCGATGGCTCCTTCCTCCACGTGCACCACCGCGAACCCGCCGTGCGCCTGCCGCTGCCAGTACACCTTGTCGCTGTTCACCTGCATAATTAACAGCCTCATTTGCATATTTAATTAGGTTATTAGTGCGGTTAATATCCCCCCATAGCAGCATTGTTAATTGCGTTTCGTCGTTAAAGTAATTGACGCCGCTTTGTGTCATTGCGTTCACACATTACCACCAATAGTGCACCTTGTGGCTGTTCAACTGCGTAATTAACCGGCTCATTTGCATAATTAATTAGGTTATTCAAGCTACTTATATACCCCCATAGCAGCAGTATTAATTGTGGTTCTTCATTAAGGTAATTAACCCCGGTTTGTGTAATTAGTCCATGCACCTGGTGCTGCCAGGGCACCTTGTAGTGGTTCGTCTGCATCGTTAATCAGCTCATTTGCATATTTAATTAGGTTATTAGTGCGGCTAATATCCCCCCATAGCAGCATTGTTAATTGTCGTTAATTGTTACGATAATTAACCCCGGTTCGTGTAATTAGGCGCGCCCACTGCAACTGACAGCGCACTTTGTGGCTGTTCATCTATGTAATTAATCGGCTCATTTGCATATTTAATTAGGTTATTAGTGCGGCTAATATCCCCCCATAGCAGCGTTGTTAATTGTCGTTAATTGTTAAGGTAATTAACCCTGGTTTCTGTAATTAGTCCATGTCACTGGTGCTGCCAGTGCACCTTGTAGTTGTTTACCTGCGTAATTAATCGCCTCATTTGCATATTCAATTAGGTTATTAGTGCGGCTAATATCCCCCCATAGCAGCGTTGTTAATTGTGGTTTGTCATTAAGGTAATTAACCTCAGTTTGTGTAATTAGGCGCGCCCACCACAACTGACAGCGCACCTTGTGGCTGTTCACATGCATCATTAATTGGCTCATTTGCATAGTTAATTAGGTTATTAGTGTGGTTAATATCCCCCCATAGCAGCGTTGTTAATTGTCGTTAATTGTTAAAGTAATTAACCCCGGTTCGTGTCATTCATCCATCTCCCTGGTGCTGCCAGGGCACCTTGTAGTTGTTCACCTGCATAATTAACCACCTCATTTGCATATTTAATTAGGTTATTAGTGTGGCTAATATCCCCCCATAGCAGCATTGTTAATTGTGGTTTGTCATTAAGGTAATTAACCCCGGTTCGTCTAATTAGTCCGTGCCACTGCTGCACCTTCTAGTTGTTCACCTGCATCATTAACCGCCTCATTTGCATATTTAATTAGGTTATTAGTGTGGCTAATATCCCCCCCATAGCAGCGTTGTTATTTGTCGTTAATTGTTAAAGTAATTAACCCCGGTTTGTGTAATTAGTCCATGCCCCTGGTGCTGCCAGGGCACCTTGTAGTTGTTCACCTGTGTAATTAATCGGCTCATTTGCATGGTTAATTAGGTTATTAGTGTGGCTAATATCCCCTCATAGCAGCATTGTCATTTGTCGTTAATTGTTAAATTAATTAACCCCAGTTTGTGTAATTAGTCCACGTCCCTGATGGTTTCATTTGCATAATTAGTGATCACCCCCTCAGCGCCATTACTTACATCTGCTAATTAGCATAAATAAGGCGTGATTTGCATAATTACGCCACACCCACCACCAGTGCGCTGCTTTGCTGATCGTCACCTTTCCCTAATTAACTACCTCATTTGCATAATGATTTATACCCCTCAGCAGCACAGTTAATTACACCTCTTCATTAGCATAAGCAAGCCCCTCATTTGCATAATTAATCCCCGCCAGCTGCCAGCAGACTGGCATTGTTCGGGTGATAATTTCTGTAATTAACTGCCTCATTTGCATAGCTAATAATCACCCCATAACATCATTAATTATAGATATTAATTGGAATACATAACCGCTCATTTGCATAATAAAGCCACACCCCAAACTTCGTCTCATGAACGCGCCAGCGTTGCTCAGCGGCTCATTTGCATAATTATGTTATTTGCATAATCATTTACTACATTTTGAACATTAGCCACGCCTTAAATCCCCCTAATTAAACCCTCGTTTGCATAGTTAATTAACACCTCATTTGCATATTCCGCCTCTACCCACAACCCCCACCAGCAGAACTCCTCATCCTCCTCCCCTCATATCCATAATGAACTGCCTCATTTGCATAATTAATTATGTTATTTGCATAATCATTTACTACATTTTAAACAACATTAGCCACGCCTCAAATCCCCCTAATTAAACCCTCGTTTGCATAATTAATTAACCCCTCATTTGCATATTAGGCCCCTATCCGCTACAACCACCAGCAGAACTCCTCATCCTCCTCCCCTCATATGCATAATTAACTGCCTCATTTGCATAATTAACCCCACCCCTTTTTACCACCACCACCCGCAGAGGGTAATTAGGGGCTCATTAAGCGCTCATTTGCATAATTACCTCGGCGAAGACGAAGGGCGTGTCGTACTTGAGGAAGACGTCGCCGTTCTTCACCGCCTTAACGGAGCACGGCCCGCAGCAGAACAGCCCTGACCAGTATAAACCAGTATAAACCAGTATAAACCAGTACGGACCAGTATGGACCAGTATGGACCAGTATGGACCAGTATGGACCAGTATGGACCAGTATAAACCAGTATGGACCAGTATAAACCAGTATAAACCAGTATAAAAAAAAATCCCCATTTTCCCCCATTTTTAACCCTTTAATCCCCTCCCAGTCCCTCCAAACCCCCTCCCAGTTCATCCCAGTCCCCTCCCAGTATAAACCAGTATAAACCAGTCTAAACCAGTCTAAACCAGTCTAAACCAGTATAAACCAGTATAAACCAGTATAAACCAGTACCGCTGCTGGTCTCCTGGGGGGTGGCATCCACCACCTGCCACCCGTCGTAGCCCTCGGGCAGGTCCGGCCTCTTCATCCAACAGTCGTTCCACACGTGGAAGTTCCTGCACCAGTACAAACCAGTATAAACCAGTACAAACCAGTACAAACCAGTATAAACCAGTATAAACCAGTACAAACCAGTATAAACCAGTAAAACCAGTATAAACCAGTATAAACCAGAAAAAAATGTCAATTTTTCCCAATTTTCCCCCGTTTTTGACCCTTTCTGTGACCCAAAACGCCCCTAAATCCCCTCCCAGTATAAACCAGTATAAACCAGTACAAACCAGTACAAACCAGTATAAACCAGTATAAACCAGTAACCCCAAAGCCCCATTTTACCCCATTTTTAACCCTTTTTTCCCCATGTTTTGCCCAATTTTCACCCAATTTTCCCCATTTTTCCCCCTCCCAGTCCCTCCCAGTCCCTCCCAGTATAAACCAGTACAAACCAGTATAAACCAGTACAAACCAGTACAAACCAGTATAAACCAGTATAAACCAGTACCAAAACCTGAATTTAAATCCGATTTTTCCCCATTTTTGACCCTTTTGGTGCCCCAAATCCCCCGAAAATCGCCCCAAAATGGCCCCAAAATCCCCTCCCAGTATAAACCAGTATAAACCAGTATGAAACCAGTACAAACCAGTATAAAACCAGTATAAACCAGTATCAACCAGGAACCCCAAACCCCTTTTTACCCCATTTTTAACCCTTTTCCCCCATATTTCCCCATTTTTTGCCCAATTTTCACCATTTCCCCCATTTTTTCACCCTTTTCCCCCTCCCAGTCCCTCCCAGTCCCTCCCAGTCCCTCCCAGTATAAACCAGTATAAACCAGTACAAACCAGTATAAACCAGTATAAACCAGTACAAACCAGTAACCCCAAACCCCCATTTCCCCCATTTTTAACCCTTTCTCCCCCATATTTTCCCCATTTTTCGCCCGTTTTTCGCCCAATTTTCGCCGTTTTTCCCCGTTTTTTCGCCCTCTGCCCCGTCCCAGTATAAACCAGTATAAACCAGTATAAACCAGTACCAGACGGAGTCGGTGTTGAGGCGCTCCAGGGGTCTCATGGCCTCGTCCAGGTAGATGTCGGTGGTCAGGGAGGTGTCGGTGTCGTGGGCCGAGTTGTAGTTGGTGACGGTGCGGGTGGGGAGGCCCAGGCAGCGCAGCACTGACCAGTATAAACCAGTATAGACCAGTAAGGACCGGGAAAACCAGTATGGACCAGTAAAAACCAGTATGGACCAGTATAAACCAGTATAAACCAGTATAAACCAGTATAAACCAGTATAGGGCAATAGGAATTGATATAAATGAGTATAAAGCATTGAAATATGGAGTTATGGGATGGGTTTCTACCAGTATAAACCAGTATGGACCAGTATGGACCAGTAAGGACTGGAAAAAACAGTATGGACCAGTATAAACCAGTATAAACCAGTAAGGACTGGGAAAACCAGTATGGACCAGTATAGACCAGTATAAACCAGTATAAACCAGTATAAACCAGTATAAACCAGTAAGGACTGGGAAAACCAGTATAGACCAGTATGGAGCAGTATAAACCAGTATGGACCAGTATGGACCAGTATAAACCAGTATAGACCAGTAAGGACCGGGGAAACCAGTATGGACCAGTATAAACTAGTATAAACCAGTATAAACCAGTATGGACCAGTAAGGATCGGAAATACCAGTATGGACTGGAAAAACCAGTAAAAACCAGTATAGACCAGTATAAACCAGTATAAACCAGTATAAACCAGTATGAACCAGTATAGACCAGTAAGGACCGGTGAAACCAGTATGGACCAGTATGGACCAGTATAAACCAGTATAAACCAGTACAAACCAGTACAAACCAGTATAAACCACCAAAATATTGAGTTGTGGGTTGGCTTTCTACCAGTATGGACCAGTATAAACCAGTATAAACCAGTATGGACCAGTATAAACCAGTATGGACCTGTAAAACCGGTACAGACCAGTACAAACCAGTATAAACCAGTTTGAACCAGTATGGACCAGTATGGGGCAATAGAAGTAAATATAAACCAGTATAAACCAGTAAGGACCGGTAAAACCAGTATAAACCAGTAACCCCAAACTCCTTCTACCGCATTTTTCACCATTTTTTCACCGTTTTTCCCCATTTTTTCGCCCTCTGCCCCCTCCCAGTATAAACCAGTACAAACCAGTATGAAACCAGTATAAACCAGTATAAACCAGTATAAACCAGTATAAACCAGTATAAACCAGTAACCCCAAACCCCCTTTTCCCCCATTTTTAACCCTGTATTTCCCCATATTTTCCCCATTTTTTGCCCGTTTTTCACCATTTTTTCACCGTTTTTCCCCGTTTTTTCGCCCTCTCGCCCCTCCCAGTCCCTCCCAGTACAAACCAGTATGAAACCAGTACAAACCAGTATGAAACCAGTCCAAACCAGTATAAACCAGTACAAACCAGTAACCCCTAACCCCCTTTTCCCCCATTTTTAACCATTTTTTTCCATTTCTTACCCATTTTTCACCATTTTTTCACCGTTTTTCCCCCATTTTCCCCTCCCAGTCCCTCCCAGTATAAACCAGTATGAAACCAGTACAAACCAGTATAAACCAGTACAAACCAGTAACCCCAAACCCCTTTTCCCCCATTTTTAACCCTTTATTTCCCCATATTTCCCCCATTTTTCACCCATTTTTCACCATTTTTTCACCGTTTTTCCCCATTTTTTCGTCCTCTCCCCCCTCCCACTCCCTCCCAGTATAAACCAGTATGAAACCAGTATGAAACCAGTACAAACCAGTACAAACCAGTACAAACCAGTAACTCCAAATCCCCATTTCCTCATTTTTAACCCTTTTCTTCCCATATTTTCCCCATTTTTTGCCCAATTTTCACCATTTTTTCACCGTTTTTCCCCATTTTTTCACCCTCTGCCCCCTCCCAGTCCCTCCCAGTACAAAGCAGTATAAACCAGTATGAAACCAGTACAAACCAGTATAAACCAGTATAAACCAGTGTAAACCAGTCCAAACCAGTAACCCCAAATCCCCATTTAACCCTTTCCTTACCATATTTTAACCCTTTAATACCCATTTTGACCCGATTCTGACCCAATTTTTGCCAAATTTCCACCGAATTTTCTCCATTTTCCCCCTCCCAGTATAAACCAGTACAAACCAGTATGAAACCAGTATAAACCAGTCCAAACCAGTAACCCCAAACCCCTTCTACCCCATTTTTTCTCCATTTCTCACCCATTTTTCACCATTTTTTCACCGTTTTTCCCCGTTTTTTCCCCCATTTTCCCCTCCCAGTCCCTCCCAGTATAAACCAGTACAAACCAGTACAAACCAGTACAAACCAGTAACCCCAAACCCCCTTTTCCCCCATTTTTAACCCTTTATTCCCCATATTTTCCCCATTTTTCGCCCGTTTTTGACCATTTTCCCCCCATTTTCCCCCTATTTTCCCCTCCCAGTTCCTCCCAGTACAAACCAGTATGAAACCAGTACAAACCAGTATAAACCAGTACAAACCAGTACAAACCAGTACAAACCAGTAACTCCAAATCCCCATTTCCCCATTTTTAACCCTTTATTTCCCCATATTTTCCCCATTTTTTGCCCGTTTTTCACCGTTTTTTCACCGTTTTTCCCCATTTTTTCACCGTTTTTCCCCATTTTTTCGCTCTCTCCCCCCTCCCAGTCCCTCCCAGTATAAACCAGTATAAACCAGTACAAACCAGTATAAACCAGTAACCCGAAACCCCCTTTCCCCCATTTTTAACCCTTTATTTCCCCCTATTTTCCCCATTTTTCGCCCGTTTTTCACCATTTTTTCACCGTTTTTCCCCATTTTTTCACCATTTCCCCCCATTTTTTCCCCCATTTTCCCCTCCCAGTCCCTCCCAGTATAAACCAGTATAAAACCAGTATAAACCAGTATAAACCAGTACAAACCAGTATAAACCAGTAACCCCCAACCCCTTCTATCCCATTTTTAACCCTTTTTTCCCCCGTATTTCCCCATTTTTCGCCCGTTTTTCCCCATTTTTTCACCGTTTTCCCCCATTTTTTCACCCTCTCCCCCCTCCCAGTCCCTCCCAGTACAAACCAGTATAAACCAGTATGAAACCAGTATAAACCAGTACAAACCAGTAACCCCAAACTCCCTTTTCCTCCATTTTTAACCCTTTCTGCCCCGTATTTTCCCCATTTTTCGCCTGTTTTTCGCCCAATTTTCGCCGTTTTTCCCCCATTTTTTCGCCCTCTGCCCCGTCCCAGTACAAACCAGTATAAACCAGTATAAACCAGTACAAACCAGTAACCCCAAACCCCTTTTTCCCCCATTTTTAACCCTTTATCTCCCCATGTTTTCCCCATTTTTTGCCCGTTTTTCACCATTTTTTCACCGTTTTTCCCCATTGTTTCGCCCTCTCCCCCTTCCCAGTATAAACCAGTACAAACCAGTACGAACCAGTGGTGACCACGCCGGCGAAGACCCAGCACTGGCCGTAGCGGACGGGGCTGCCGGTGCCGTGGAAGCTGCGCAGGATCCCCACGGAACCGGCCCAGGCCGAGGGGTTGGTGCCCTGCGAATAATCCCCGGTCCAGTTCCCCACCAGCACGCCGCTGTCATCCAGGGAATTCACCTGGAAAAGGGAAAAAACGGGAATTTTGGGGTGAAAAACGGGAATTTTGGGAAAAAATCGCGAAAATTTCATGTAAATCGGGTGGGAAACGCCAAAATTACAGCAAAAAACGGATCCAAATGTGGGAATTTCTGCCAAAAACTCCCTGAATTTTGAGATAAAGATGACAAAAATTCTGGAAATTTGGAGGAAAAAAGTGGAAATTTTGAAAATCACGAAAATCCCGAAATTCCCGAAAAATTTGGCTCAAAATTGGGGAAAATCCATCTCAAAATGGTGAAAATGTAATCTCAAAATGGCCGAAAATTCCCACAAAAATCTGCCCTAAAGATGCCAAAATTCCTGAAAATATTCTTGGGAAATGGTGAAATGTTGAAAATCCAAAAATTCCCAAAAATTCCCCCAAAAATTCCCCAAAAATTCGGCTCAAAATTGGGAAAATTCCACCTCAAAATGGCGAAAGTTGCATCTCAAAATGGCCGAAAATTCCCAGCAAAATCTTCCCTAAAGATGCCAAAATTCCCGAAAATATTTTGGGGAAATGTTGAAATCCCAAAATTCCCAAAAATTAAAAAAAATCCCCAAAAAAATCCCCAAAAAATCCCAAAATTTTTGCCCAAAATTGAGAAAATTCCACCTCAAAATGGCAGAAGTTGCATCTCAAAATGGCCGAAAATTCCCAACAAAAATCCCCCCTAAGGATGCCAAAATTGGCAAAATTATTCCTGGGAAAAGTTGAAATGTTGAAAATCCCCAAATTCCCCAAAATTGCCCCAAAAAAATCCCAAAATTTTTGCCCAAAATGGAGAAAATTCCACCTCAAAATGACGGAAATTGCATCTCAAAATGGCTGAAAATTCACAGTAAAAATCCACTCAAAAGATGCCAAAATTCATGAAAATATTCTTGGGAAATGGTGAAATGTTGAAAATCCCCAAATTCCCCAAAATTCCCCCCAAAAAATTCCCAAAAATTCCTGAAAAATTTGGCCCAAAATTGGGAAAATTCCACCTCAAAATGGCGGAAGTTGCATCTCAAAATGGCCGAAAATTCTCAGCAAAAATTCACTCAAAAGATGCCAAAAATTCCTGAAAATATTTTTGGGAAAAGCCAAAATCATGAAAATACCAAACCTCCCAAAAATTCCCCAAAAAATTCCCAAAAATTCCCCAAAAATTCGGCTCAAAATGGGGGAAAATCCATCTCAAAATGGCGAAAATGTCATCTCAAAATGGCCGAAAATTCTCAGCAAAAATCTCCCTAAAGATGCCAAAAAATTCCTGAAAATATTTTTGGGAAATGTTGAAATCCTGAAATTCCCAAAAATTCAAAAAAATCCCTGAAAAATTTGGGACAAAAATTCCAAAAGTTCTGCCCAAAATAGGGAAAATTCCAACCCAAAATGAGAAAAGTTTCATTTCAAAATGGCCGAAAATTCCCAGCAAAAATCTGCCCCAAAGATGCCAAAAATTCCTGAAAATATTCTTGGGAAATGCTGAAATCCTGAAATTCCAAAAAATTCAAAAAAATCCCCCAAAAAAATCCCAAAATTTTTTGCCCAAAATTGGGAAAATTCCACCTCAAAATGGCAGAAATTGCATCTCAAAATGGCCGAAAATTCCCAGCAAAAACCCCCTCTAAAGATGCCAAAATTTGCAAAATTATTCCTGGGAAAAGTTGAAATGTTGAAAATCCCCAAATTCCCCAAAATTCCCCAAAAAAATCCCCAAAATTCCTGAAAAATTTGGCTCAAAATTGGGAAAATTCCACCTCAAAATGGCGGAAGTTTCATCGCAAAATGGCCGAAAATTCCCACAAAAATCCACTCAAAAGTTGCCAAAAATTTCTGAAAATATTTTTGGGAAATGTTGAAATCCTGAAATTCCCAAAATTCCCCAGAATTCCCCCAAAAAAATCCCAAAAATTTGGCTCAAAATTGGGGAAATTCCACCTCAAAATGGCGGAAGTTGCATCTCAAAATGGCCGAAAATTCCCAGGAAAAATCTGTCCTAAAGATGCCAAAATTGGCAAAATTATTCCTGGGAAATGGGGAAATCCTGAAATTCCCAAAAATTCAAAAAAATCCCCCAAAAAATCCAAAAAAAATCCCAAATTTTTTGCCCAAAATTGAGGAAATTCCACCTCAAAATGGCCGAAAATTCCCACAAAAATCTGCCCCAAAGATGCCAAAATTCCGGAAAATATTCTTGGGAAAAAGTAAAAATCCTGAAAATCCTGAAATTCCCAAAATTCTCCCCTAAAAATTCCCAAAAAATCCAAAATTTCCCCAAAAACCCCAAATTGCCCCCAAAAATTCCTGTATTTCCCCCAAAATTCTCAGAAATTCCCAAAAATCCGCAGATTTCCCCAAAATTCTGGAAAGTTCCCTAAAATTCCAGGAATATCCCAGAAATTTCCCCAAAAGTTCCCAAATTTCCCCCAAGATCTCCAATTTTTCCAAAAATTCTTGAATTTTTAAGAAAATTCCAACAATTTTCCCAAAAATTGATAAAAATTCCTCCCAAATCCCTGAAATTCTTCCCTAAATTCCTTAATTTCCCCAAAATCACCAGAATTTCCCAGAAATTTTTGCCAAAAATTCCATTATTTCCCCCAAAATTCCCAAATTTTCCCCCAAATTTCCAAAAAAATCCAAAATTTCCCCACAAATTTTCCCAAAATTCCCAAATCCCCCCAAAATTTTTTAATTTTTCTCCAAATCCCCCCAAATTTCCCTCAAAAAGTCCCAAATTCCCTCCCAAATCACGGAAATTTCCCCAAAATTCCCCAAAATTTCCCCACATCCCAAATTTTCAAAAAAAAATTCCCAAACTCCCTCCAAAATTCCAGAAATTTCTCCAAAATTTCCGAAATTTCCCCAAAATTTCAGAAATTTCCCCCAAATCCCAAAATTTTCCCCAAAATTCCACCAAATCCCCAGTTTTCCAAAAAGAACCCAAATTTCCCCCAAAATTCCAGAAATTTTCCCATAGTTTCCCAAATTTTCCCCTAAATTCCCCCAAATCCCCAATTTTCCAAAAAAAATCCCGAATTCCCCCCAAAATTTCAGAAATTTTCCCCAAAATTCCCCCCAAAAAACTCCAAATTTCTCCCCCAAATCCTGGAAATTTCCCCAGAAATTCCCAAATTTTCTCCAAAAACCCCAAAAATTCTTCCCAAATCCCAGAGATTCTCCCCAATCTTTACCCAAATTCCCAAAATTTCCCAAAAATTCCATAAATTTCCCCCAAATTTTCCCAAAAAATTCCCGAATTCCCCCAAAATTCCAGATGTTTCCCCAAAAATCCCAATTTTCCCCCAAAATTTCCAAATTCTCCCCAAAAATCCCCAAATTTCCCCCAAAATCCTGGAATTTCCCCCAAATTATCCCCCAAAATTTCCCCAGAGTTCCCCAAAATTCCCCAATTTCCCCAAATTTTCCCACAAAACTCCCAAATTTCCCCCCGCAAAAACCCCAATTTTCCCCCACATTTTCCCCAAAATCCCCAAATTTCCAAAAAATCCCCAAAATTCCCAATTTCCCCAAAATTTCCCTCAAAACTCCCAAATTTCCTCCCAAAACTTCCAATTTTCCCCCCACATTTCCCCAAAATTCCCCAAATTTCAAAAAAATCCCAAAAATTTTCCCAATTTCCCCAAATTTTCCCGCAAAACTCCCAAATTTCACCCCCAAAAACCCCAATTTTTCCCCAAAAATTCCCCAAATTTCAAAAAAAAACCCCCAAAATTTCCCCAAAATTCCCAAATTCCCCAAAATTTCCCACAAAACTCCCAAATTTCCCCCCAAACCCCCAATTTTCCCCCAAATTTCCCCAAAGATCCCGAAATTTCAAAAAAATTCCCCAAATTTTCCCCAAAAATTCCTCCCGAATCCCAAAAAATCCCAAAATTTCCGATTATTCCCCCCAAAAGCCCCGAATTTTCCCAAATTTTCCCGAAATTCCCGTAATTCCCGAATTCTCTCACCATGGCGGAGACGACGCGCGCCACCATGACGGGATCCCCGCGGGCGCCGTGCGGCATCCCCCGCCGGTCCAGGATGAACAGGCACGCGTCCAGCACGCCCGGCTCGAACTGAAAATTGGGAATTTTGGGAAATTTTGGGGATTTTGGGGGGTTTTGGGGGATTTTGGGGGATTTTTCCCGAAAAATCCCGGAAAAAAAACGGGAAAAAACGGCCAAAATGGCGGCGGACGGCAACAAAATGGCGGCAAATGGCAACAAAATGGCGGCTGCTAAGGGAGATTTTTAACAAATTTTTGGGATTTTTGGGGATTTTTTAGGAATTTTTGCTGTTTTTGGGGAATTTTGAGGATTTTTTGGGAATTCTTAGGGAATTTTTGGAAATTTTTAGGAATTTTGGGGATACTTTGGGGATTTTTTGGGAATTCTTTGGGAATTTTTGGAAATTTTTAAGAATTAGAGGGATTCTTTGGGAATTTTGGGAAACTTTTAGGAATTTTGGGGAAATTTGGGAATTTTCGGGGATTTTGGGGTATTTCCCCCGAAACATCCCGGAAAAAACCCGGGAAAAAACGGCCAAAATGGCGGCAAACAGCAACAAAATGGCGGCGAAAGGCAGCAAAATGGCGGCTGGCAATGGGGATTGTCAACAAATTTTGGGGATTTTTGGCAAATTTTTGGGATTGTTTTGGGAATTTGGGGGATTTTTGGGAATTTTGGGGGATTTTGGGGGATTTTCCCTGAAAAATTCCGGAAAAAAAACGGGGAAAAACGGCCAAAATGGCGGCGAACGGCAGCAAAATGGCGGCTGACAATGGGGATTTTCAACAAATTTTGGGGAATTTTGGGGAATTTTAGGGAGTTTTTTGGGAATTATGGGGATTTTGGGGATTTTTGGGGGATTTTCCCCGAAAAATTCCGGAAAAAACCCGGGAAAAAACGGCCAAAATGGCGGCGAATGGAAACAAAATGGCGGCTGCCAACGGGGATTGTCAACAGATTTTGGGGAATTTGGGGGATTTTTGGGGATTTTGGGGTTTTTTTTGGATTTTGGGGGAATTTTGGGGAATTTTTTGAGGGATTTTGGGAGAAAATTTGGGAATTTGGGGAAATTTCCCACAAAACCCGGGAAAAAACGGCAGCAAAATGGTGGCTGCCAATGGGGTTTGTGGGGGTTTTCAACAAATTTTGGGGAATTTTGGGGATTTTTGGAGGATTTTGGGGGATTTTCCCCGAAAAATTCCGGAAAAAAAATGGGAAAAAACGGCCAAAATGGCGGCAAATGGCAACAAAATGGCAGCGAACAGCAACAAAATGGCGGCTGCCAACGGGGATTTTTAACAGATTTTGGGGAATTTTGGGGATTTTTGGGAATTTGGGGGATTTTCTGGGGAATTTTGGAAGAATTTTTGGAAATTTTTTTAAAATTTGTGGGAAATTCCCAGGATTTCAGGGAAAAATTGGGGAATTCTGGGGAATTTTTGAGGAATTTTGGGGATTTTTTTTGGAATTTTGGGGATTTTTTTGGGAATTTTGGGGGATTTTTTGAGATTTTTAGGAATTTTTTGGGTATTTTCGAGATTTTTTTTGGAATTTTTGGCATTTCTGTGGAATTTTGGGGATTTTTTGGGAATTTTGGGGAATTTTTGGGATTCTTTTGGGAATCTTGGGCATTTTTAGAAAATTTTGATGATTTTTTTTGGGAATACTTCGGAAATTTTTAGAAATTTTTAGTAATTTGGGTTTTTTTTTTAAATTTGGGGGTTTTTTGAAATTTTTGGGGATTTTGGGAATTTTGGAGGATTTTGGGGGATTTTCCAAAAAAAATCCCCGAAATAAACGGGAAAAAACGGCCAAAATGGCGGCAAACTGCAACAAAATGGCGGCTCCCAAAGGGGATTGTCGGGGGTTTTCGACAGATTTTGGGGAATTTTGGGGATTTTGAGGATTTTTTGGGGAAATTTTTGGGAATTTTGGGGATTTGGGGAATTTGGGGGTATTTTGGGGGATTTCCCCCCAAAAAATCCTGGAAAAAACGGCCAAAATGGCGGCGAACAGCAGCAAAATGGCGGCTGCCAATGGGGTTTGTGGGGGTTTTCAACAAATTCCAGGGGATTTTTTGGGAATTTGGGGGAATTTTGTGGATTTTTGGAGGATTTTGGGGGGATTTTTGGGGATTTTGGGGGATTTTCCCCAAAAAAACCCGAGAAAAAAAGGCCAAAATGGCGGCGAACGGCAACAAAATGGCGGCTGGCAACAGGGATTTTTGGGGTTTTCAACAAATTCCAGGGGATTTTTTGGGAATTTGGGGATTTTTGGGGGAATTTTAGGCATTTTTGGGGAATTTTGAGGATTTTTAGAGAATTTTTGGGGAACTTTGGGGATTTTTTGGGAATTCTTTGGCAATTTTTGGAAATGTTTAGGAATTTTGGGGATTTTTTTGGGGAATTTTTGGGGAACTTCTGT
Source organism: Taeniopygia guttata (assembly GCF_048771995.1). Taxonomy (NCBI): domain Eukaryota; kingdom Metazoa; phylum Chordata; class Aves; order Passeriformes; family Estrildidae; genus Taeniopygia; species Taeniopygia guttata. The sequence goes on from NC_133061.1 coordinate 1,057,497, forward strand.
TTTGTTTGGGAATTCTTGGACATTTTTAGAAATTTAGGGGTTTTTTGGGAATTTTTGGGAATTTAGGGGGATTTTGGGGGATTTTCCCCGAAAAATCCTGGAAAAAATCCGGGAAAAAATGGACAAAATGGCGGCAAACGGCAACAAAATGGCGGCTGCTAAGGGAGATTTTTAACAGATTTTGGGAAATTTTGGGGATTTTGGGGGAATTTTGATGATTTTTTGGGGATTTTTTTGGGAATTATGGGGATTTTGGGAATTTGGGGGGATTTCCCCCAAAAAAATCTGGGAAAAAACAGCCAAAATGGCGGCGAACGGCAACAAAATGGCGGCTGCCAATGGGGATTGTCGGGGGTTTTAAAAAGATTTTGGGGAATTTTGGGGATTTTTGGGGATTTTGAGGATTTTTTGGGAATTCTTTGGAAATTTTTGAGAATTTGGGGGATTTTTTGGGAATTTTTGGGAATTTTGGGAGATTTCCCCCAAAAAACTCAGGAAAAAATCCGGGAAAAAACAGCAAAAATGGCAGCGAATGGAAACAAAATGGCGGCTGCCAACGGGGATTGTCAACAAATTTTGGGGATTTTTTTGGGGGGATTTTTGGGGATATTTTGGGGGATTTTGGGGATTTTTTTGGGGATTTTGGGGATTTGGGGGATTTTGGGGGATTTTCCAAAAAAAAACCCGGAAAAAAAAGGGGAAAAAACGGCCAAAATGGCGGCGAACGGCAACAAAATGGCGGCTGCCAATGGGGACTGTCGGGGGTTTTCAACAAATTTTGGGGAATTTTGTGGGGATTTTTGGGAATTTTGGGGAGTTTTTTGGAAATTATGGGGATTTTGGGAATTTTGGGGGATTTTCCCCGAAAAATTCCGGAAAAAAACCGAGAAAAAACGGCCAAAATGGCAGCGAACGGCAACAAAATGGCGGCTGCCAATGGGGATTGTCAACAGATCTTGGGGAATTTGGGGGATTTTTGGGGATTTTGGGGATTTTTTGGGGATTTTGGGGGGAATTTTGGGGAATTTTGGAGAGATTTTTTGGAGAAATATTGGGAATTTTGGGGGATTTCCCCTGAAAAATCCCAGAAAAAACCCGGGAAAAAAACGGCCAAAATGGCGGCTCCCAACGGGGATTTTCAACAAATTTTGGAGAATTTTGGGGAATTTTTGGGAATTTTGGGGATTTTTTTTGGAATTTTGGGCATTTTTGGGGAATTTTGAGGATTTTATGGGAATTCTTTGGAAATCTTTGGAAAATTTTAGGAATTTTGGGCATTTTTTGGGAATATGGGGGACTTTTAAAAATTTTTGGGGCATTTTTGGTGACATTTTGGGGAGTTTTGGGGAATTCTTTGGGAATTTTGGGAAATTTTTATGAATTTTGGAAATTTTTAGGAATTTTGGGGATTTTTGGCGAATTTTGGGGTAAGTTTTGGGAAATTTTGGGGAATTCTTAGGGAAGTTTTGGAAATATTTGAGAATTCTTGAGGGATTTTGGGGATTTTTGGAAAATTTGGGGAATTTTTTGGGAAATTTTTTGGGAATTTTAGGAAAAAATTTGGGAATTTTGGGATGAATTCTGGGGTTTTGGGGGAATGGGGAATTTTGGGAGACAAATTGAAGATTTGGTGGGAAATTTGAGGATTTTTTAAAATTTTGGTGAAAATTCAGTAATTTAGGGAAATTTTGAGGAAAATTCCTGGGATTTTCGGGAAATTTTAGGGATTTGGGGGAAAATTCTGGGATTTTTGGCGGAAATTTGGGAATTTTGGGGGATTTTGGGGGATTTCCCCCGAAAAATCCCGGAAAAAACCCAGGAAAAAACGGCCAAAATGGCGGCGAACGGAGATTTTCAACAAATTTTGGGGAATTTTGGGGATTTTTGGGATTTTTTTGGGATTTTTTCGGAATTTTGGGCATTTTTGGGGAATTTTGAGGATTTTTTGGGAATTCTTTGGAAATCTTTGGAAATTTTTAGGAATTTTGGGGATTTTTCGGGAATCTTTAGGGAACTCTTGGGTTTTTTGGGAATTCTTTAGGAATTTTTAAAAATTTTTAGGAACTTTGGGGATTTTTGGGAATTCTTAGGGAATTTTTAGGAATTTTGGGCATTTTGAGGGAATTTTGTGGATTTTTTGGGAATTCTTCGGGAATTTTTGGAAATTTTAATAAATTTGGAGGATTTTTGGGGATTTTTTGTGGAACTTTGGGGTTTTTTGGGAATTCTTTGGGAATTTTTGGAAAGTTTTAGGAATTTGGGGGATTTTTCGAAAATTTTGGGAATTTTGGAAAATTTGGGGGGATTTTGGGGGATTTCACCCGAAAAATCCCCGAAAAAACCCGGGAAAAAACGGCCAAAATGGCGGCTCCAAACAGGGATTTTCAACAAATTTTGGGGAATTTTGGGGGATTTTTGGGATTTTTTTGGGACTTTTGGGCATTTTTAGGGAATTTTGAGGATTTTTTGGGTATTCTTTGGGAATTTTTGGAAATTTTTAGGAATTTTGGGGATTTTTGGGGAATTTTTGGGCATTTTTTTTTAATTGTTGGGCATTTTTGGTGAAATTTTGGGGATTTTTTGGGAATTCTCTGGGAATTTTTTGGAATTTTTACAAATTTTGGAAATTTCTAGGAATTTTGGGGATTATTTGGGGAAATTTTGGGAAATTTTGGGGTAAGTCTTGGGAAATTTTGGGGAATTTTTAGGGAATTTTTGGATATTTTTGGGAATTCTGGAGGGATTTTGGGGATTTTTGGAAAATTTGGGAAATTTTGGGGGATTTTGGGGATATTTTGGGGAATATTTGAAAAGATATTTTTGGCTGATTTTGGGCATTTTTAGGGGTATTTATTGGTGATTTTTGGAGACTGTTGTGGGTATTTTTTGGATTTTTGGGGGATGTTTTGGGGATATTTTGGGTTGATTTTTGGGCTGATATTTTGGATTTTTGGAGGATTTTTTAGGGCTATTCGGGTGATATTTGTGGGATTTTTTTGGGATTTTTTTGTGAATTCTGGGGGATATTTGGGGGATATTTTGGGGGATATTTTGGGGGATATTTGGAGGATATTTTGGGGATATTTGGGGAATATTTTGGGCTGATTTTTGGGCTGATATTTTGGATTTTTGGGGGATTTTTTGGGTGATATTTGGGCCATATTTGTGTGATTTTTTTGGGATTTTTTTGTGAATTCTGGGGGATATTTTGGGAATATTTTGGGGAATATTTTGGGGCTATTTTGGGGATATTTTGGGGGAGTTTTTGGGGAGTATTTTGGGAATATTTTGGGGCTATTTTAGGGATATTTGGACGATATTTTGGGGGCTATTTGGGGGCTATTTGGAGGATATTTTGGGGATATTTGGGGGATATTTTAGGCTGATTTTTGGGCTGATATTTTGGATTTTTGGGGGATATTTGGGCGATATTTGTGGGATTATTTTGGGATTTTTTTGTGAATTCTGGGGGATATTTTGGGGCTATTTTGGGGCTATTTTGGGTGATTTTTTTTTTTGTAGACTCTGGGTGATATTTGGGGAATATTTTGGGGGATATTTGAAGGATATTTTGGTGATATTTGGGGGATATTTGGAGGATATTTTGGGGATATTTGGGGGATATTTTAGGCTGATTTTTGGGCTGATATTTTGGATTTTTGGGTGATTTTTTGGGGGATATTTGGGCGATATTTGTGGGATTGTTTTGGGATTTTTTGGTGAATTCTGGGCGATATTTTGGGGACATTTTGGGTGATTTTTTTTGTGATATTTGGGGAAAATTTTGGGGAGTATTTGGGGGCTATTTTGGGGATATTTGGAGAATATTTTGGGGGATATTTAGGGGATATTGGGCTGATTTTTGGGCTGATTTTTGGGCTGATATTTTGGATTTTTGGGGGATATTTGGGCGATATTTGTGGGATTATTTGGGGATTTTTTTGTGAATTCTGGGGGATATTTTGGGGATATTTTGGTGATATTTGGGGAATATTTTGGGGAATATTTTGGGGCTATTTTGGGTGATATTTCTGTAGGCTCTGGGTGGTGTTTGGGGGATATTTGGGGGAATATTTGGGGGATATTTTGGGGGATATTTGGGCGATATTTGTGGGATTTTTTGGGGATTTTTTTGTGAATTTTGGGGGATATTTTGGGGATATTTTGGGGGATTTTTTGGAGATATTTGGGTGATATTTGGGCGATATTTGTGGGATTTTTTTGGGATTTTTTCTTGAGAATTTTGGGCGATATTTTGGTGATATTTAGAGCATATTTTGGGGGATATTTGGAGCATATTTTGGGGGATATTTTAGGCTGATTTTTGGGCTGATATTTTGGATTTTTGGGGGATATTTGGGCAATATTTGTGGGATTTTTTTGTGAATTCTGGGCGATATTTTGGGGATATTTTGGTGATATTTGGGGGATATTTTGGGGCTATTTTGAGCATTTTTTGTGCTGTTTTTTTCCCATTTTCCTGCCCTCCCAGCCCACCTGGCCGTAGTTCCAGGCGCGCTCGGCGATCTGCTCCTCGGTGCCGTAGAAGATGCGGCCGCTCTCGTTGAGGACGTACTCGCTCAGGTCGCTCGTCTGCTCCATGTACACCGAGTCCTCTGCCACAAAATTCACTTTTTTGAACATTCTTATCCTTTTTATCCCATTTCCCCTCTTTTTTAGTTCCCCCCCTTTTTTGCCAAAATTTTTGCCCATTTTTTCCCTTTTTTCCTCAATTTTTCCTCCATTTTTTCCCTTTTTTCCCCCATTTTTCCTCCTTTTTTTCCCTTTTTTCCTCCATTTTTCCTCCATTTTTTCCCTTTTTTCCCCCATTTTTCCTCCATTTTTCCCTTATTTTTCCTCCATTTTTCCCCCATTTTCCCCTTATTTTTTCTCCATTTTTCCTCCATTTTTCCCTTATCTTTCCTCCATTTTTTCTCCATTTTTCTCCTTTTTTCCTTCATTTTTTCCCTTTTTTCCCCCTTTTTTCCTCCATTTTTCCCTTATTTTTCCTCCATTTTTCCTCCATTTTTTCCCTTTTTTCCCCCATTTTTCCCCCATTTTTCCTCCATTTTTCCCTTATTTTTCCTCCATTTTTCCTCCATTTTTTCCCTTTTTTCCCCCATTTTTCCTCCATTTTTCCCTTATTTTTCCCCCATTTTTCCTCCAATTTTCCCTTTTTTCCTCCATCTTTTCCCTTTTATCCCCCATTTTTCCTCCATTTTTTCCGTTTTTTCCTCCATTTTTCCTCCATTTTTTCCCTTTTTTCCCCCATTTTTCCTCCATTTTTCCTTTATTTTTCCTCCATTTTTTCTCCATTTTTCTCCTTTTTTCCTCCATTTTTCCTCCATTTTTTCCCTTTTTTCCTCCATTTTTCCTCCATTTTTTCCCTTTTTTCCCCCATTTTTCCTCCATTTTTTTCTCCATTTTTCCTCCATTTTTTTCTCCATTTTTCTCCTTTTTTCCTCCATTTTTCCTCAATTTTTTCCCTTTTTTCATCCATTTTTCCTCCATTTTTTCCCTTTTTCCCATTTTTCCTCCATTTTTCCCTTATTTTTCCCCCATTTTTCCTCCATTTTTCCCTTATTTTTCCTCCATTTTTCCTCCATTTTTTTCCTTTTTTCCTCCATTTTTCCTCCATTTTTTCCCTTTTTCCTCCATTTTTTCTCCATTTTTCCTCCATTTTTCCTCCATTTTTTCCCTTTTTTTCTCCATTTTCCCCTTATTTTTCCCCAATTTCCCCCCATATTTTTCCCTTCTTTCCCCCAATTTTTCCCCCATTTTTCCGTTATTTCCCCCAATTTTTCCCCAATTTTCCCCAATTTATTCCCTTATTTTCCCCGACTTTCCCCCATTTTTTCCCCATTTCTTCCCCATTTTCCCCCCAATTTCCCCCCATTTTTTCCCCCATTTTTTCCCTTATTTCCCCCATTTTTCCCCATTTTCCCCCCAATTTCCCCCCATTTTTTCCCCATTTTTTCCCTTATTTCCCCCTGACTTTCCCCCTTTTTTTTCCCCATTTCTTCCCCATTTTCCCCCAATTTCCCCCCCCATTTTTCCCCATCCCCCCCTCCATTTTCACCATTATTTTCCCCTTATTTTCCCCAATTTCCCCCCCAATTTACCCAATTTTTCCCCATTTTCCCCTCCTTTTTCCCATTATTTTCCCCATTTCTTCTCTGATTTTTCCCCAATTTTTTCCCCATATTTTCCCAGATCTCCCCCCCATTATTTTTTACCCAATTTCCCCAAAAATCCCATTTTTCTCCCCAATATCACCCTCACACCAGGGGTTGAAGAGCACAAAAATCCAAGTTTTCCCCCCTGATTTTCCCCATTTCTCCCCATTTTTTCCCATTTTCTCCCCAATTTTCCCCCATTTTTTCTATATTTCCCCAATTTCCCCCATATTTACCCCATTTTCTACTTATTTTCCCCCTTATTTCCCCAATTTTCCCCCAATTTTCCCCCAATTTTCCCCTTATTTTCCCCATTATTTTCCCTGATTTTCCACCATATTTTCCCCTTTTTTCCCACATTTTACCCCATTTTTTCTATATTTTCCCCAATTTTTCCCCACTTCCCCCCATATTTTCCTTCATTTTCCCCCCATTATTTCCCTTCATTTTTCCCCCATTATTTCCCTATATTTTCCCTATTTTTCCCATTATTTCCCCCATTTATTCCCTGATTTTTTCCCTATTTTTTCTCGAATTTTCCCCATTATTTCCCCAAAAATCCAATTTTTTATCCCTTATTTTCCCTCAATTTTCCCTCATTTTTACCCCATCTTTTCCTATACTTTCTCTCATTTTTTCTTTATTTTTACCAATTTTTCCCCATTTCCCTCCCATTTTCCTGCCTTTTTCCCATTATTTTCCTCCAATTTTATCTTATTTCCCCTCAATTTTCCACTTTTATTTTGCCTATTTTCCCTCATTTTTACTCCACTTTTTTCTATATTTTTCCCCCTTTTCCCCCTGACTTTTCCCCCATTTCCCCCATTTCTTCCCTGATTTTTTTCCCAATTTCCCCCTTATTTTCCCCATTTCTTCCCTATATTTTCCCCGTTATTTTTTGCCCAAAATCCCCTTTTTTCTCCCCAGTCTCACCCTCACACCAGGGGTTAAAAAGCACAAAAATCCCATTCTTTATCCCTTATTTTCCCCCAATTTTTCCAAAATTTTGCCCAATTTTCCCTCATTTTTACTCCATATTTTTCTATATTGTTTCCCAGTTTTTCTCCATTTTCTGCCTGATTTCCCCCCAATTTTTCCCCATTTTAACCCCATTTTTAAATTTATTTTCCCCCATTATTTCCCCATTTCCCCCCCATTTTTTTGCCTTGTTTTCCCCATTTTTTCCTCTTTTTTTTTCCGTTTCCCCCCCCCATTTTTACCCTTATTTCCCCCATTATTCTTCCCATTTCCCTCAATTTTACCCCATTTTTGCCCCATTTTTTCTATATTTTCCCCATTATTTCCCTGATTTTTTCCCCACATTTTTCCCTTATTTCCTCCAATTTTCCCCCATTTTTTTCCTTCTTTTCCCCACATTTTCCCCATTTTCCCCTTATTTTCCCATTATTTTCCCAGATTTCACCCCATATTTTCCCCTTGTTTTCCCCATTATTTCCCCATTTTCCCCCATTTCCCCCCAATTTTTCTCCATTTTTACCCCATTTTTCCCTGCATTTGTTTCTTTTATTTTCCCCATTTTTCCCCCAATTTCCCCCATTTTCCCCCATTATTTCCCATTTTTCGCCTGATTTCTCCCCAATTTTTCCCCATTTTAACCCCATTTTTTAATTTATTTTCCCCCATTATTTCCCCATTTCCCATTTTTCCCCCACATTTTCCCCATTTTTCCCTTATTTTCCCCATTATTTCCCCCAATTTCACCCCATATTTTCCCCATATTTTCCCCATTATTTCCCCATTTTACCCCATTTCCCCCCAATTTTTCTCCATTTTTACCCCATTTTTTTCCATATTTTTCCTGTATTTTTTCCCCCATTTTTCCCCAATTTCCCACCATTTTTCCCATTATTTTCCCATTTTTTGCCTGATTTTTCCCCAATTTTTTCCCTTTTTTTTTGTTTATCTCCATTATTTCCCCATTTCCCCCCCATTTTTCCCCATATTTCCCCCGTTATTTCTAATTTTTTCCCCGCATTTTCCCCATATTTTCCTCCATTTTTCCCCCATTATTTCCACTTTTTTCCCCCACAATTTCCCCATTTTTCCTCAATTTTTTCCCCATTTTTCCCCTGATTTTTCTCCATTTTTACCCCATTTCCCCCATATTTTTCCTGCATTTTCCCCATTATTTTCCCATTTTTGTCTGATTTTTCCCCAATTTTTTTCCCATTTTTAAATTTACTTTCCCCATTATTTCCCCATTTTCCCCACATTTTCCCCATTTTTACCCCATTTTTTCCCATATTTTTCCTGCATTTTCCCCATTATTTTCCCATCTTTGCCTGATTTTTCCCCAATATTTTCCCCATTTTTAAATTTATTTTCCCCCATTATTTCCCCATTTTTCCCCCAATTTTTCTCCATTATTACCCCATTTTCCCCCCATTTTTCCCCATATTTCCCCCATTATTTCCCCATTTTTCCCCCAATTTTTCTCCATTATTACCCCATTTTCCCCCCATTTTTCCCATTATTTTCCCATTTTTTGCCTGATTTTTCCCCAATTTTTTCCCCATTTTTTCTTTATCTTCCCCCATTATTTCCCCATTTCCCCCCCATTTTCCCCCATATTTCCCCCCATTATTTCCACATTTTTCCCCACATTTTCCCCATTTTTTCCCCCAATTTTTCCTGCATTTTCCCCTTATTTTCCCCATTATTTCCCCATTTTCCCCCCAATTTTTCTCCATTTTTCCCCCATTTTTTCACCATATTTCCCCCATTATATTCCCATTTTTGCCTGATTTTTCCCCATTTTTTCCCCCATATTTTCCCCCATATTTCCCCCATTATTTTTCCCCAAAATCCCCCTTTTTCCCCCCAAAACCCACCTTGGCACCAGGGGTTGAAGAGCAGCACGAGGTCGTTGTCGGGCTCGAAGGGCGCCGCGAATTCCCCGGCCTCGGTCCTGGTCCGGGCGCTCAGCCGGTACCGACCAATGGGAGCCGTGGGCGGGGCCGTAAGCCCCACCCACAGGGCGTGGCCAGAATTGGCCCCGCCCCCTATTGGCTCGGCCACGCCCTCGTCCACCTCAGCCGACCAACCGGTGGGGGAGGAGCCCCCGAGCGGCACCAGGACGTGCGTCCCCTTCGCCACCTGCGGGTTAGGACCTAAAAACAGAAAATTTGCATCTCATTTGCATATATTATACATAAATTTAAAAATTTACCACGAAATTCAAAATTTTACCCCAAAAAATCCCATCGATTTCCCACAAAAACGGCAATTTTACGCCAAAATTTCATGATTTTAACCCACAAAATTTCCACGGAATTCCCAATTTTCCCACCCAATTTTACCCCAAAATTTCTCACAAAAATTCCCAATTTTACCCCAAAATTTCCCACAAAATCTCCCCCACATGCCCTGGGATGTGCCCTTGACCACATGCGGGATTGGGCCTGCCTGGAGCTAATTTGCATCTCATTTACATATTCTAGACAAAAATACCAAAAATTTCATACAGAATTTACATTTTTACCCCAAAAAATCCAGAATTTTCCACTGAATTTCCCATAAAAATCTCAATTTTACCCCAAAATTTCCCACAAAATTCCCAATTTTCCCACCCAATTTACCTCCTAAATTTCACACAAAATTCACAATTTTACCCCAAAATTTAGCTCAAAATTCACAATTTTACCCCAAAATTTCGCTCATAATTCACAATTTTACCCCAAAATTTTTCACAAAAATTTGCAAATTTATCCCCAAATTTTCTCACAAATTTTCCCAATTTTACCCCAAAATTTCTCACAAAATCTCCCCCAGATGTCCCAAGATGTGCCCCTGGCCACCTGCGGGTTGGGGCCTGAAAACAGAAAATTTGCATATCATTTGCATATATTATACATAAATTTAAAATTTTACCACAAAATTCACAATTTTACCCCAAAAAATCCCATCGATTTCCCGCAAAAATTGTAATTTTACCCCAAAATTCCATGATTTTAACACCCAAAATTCCCACGAAATTCCCAATTTTCCTACACAACTTTCCCACAAAATTTTTTAATTTTACCCCAAAATTTCTCACAAAATTTCCCAATTTTACCCCAAAAAATCCAGAATTTTCCACTAAATTTCCCATAAAAATCTCAATTTTACCCCAAAATTTCCCACAAAATTCCCAATTTTCCCACCCAATTTTCCCCCTAAATTTCACACAAAATTCACAATTTTACCCCAAAATTTTGCTCAAAATTTGCAATTTTACCCCAAAATTTTTCACAAAAATTTGGAAATTTATCCCCAAAATTTCTCACAAAAATTCCCAATTTTACCCCAAATTTCCCACAAAATCTCCCCCACATGTCCCAGGATGTGCCCCTTGGTCACCTGCGGGTTGGGGCCTGAAAACAGAAAATTTGCATCTCATTTGCATATATTATACATAAATTTAAAAATTTACCACGAAATTCACAATTTTACCCCAAAATTTCCCATAAAATTCACAATTTTACGCCAAAATTTCCCCATTTTACCCCAAAATTTCCCATCAAATTCCCAATTTTCCCGCCCAATTTTACCCCCAAATTTCGCTCATAATTCACAATTTTACCCCAAAATTTTTCACAAAAATTTGCAAATTTATCCCCAAATTTTCTCACAAATTTTCCCAATTTTACCCCAAAATTTCCCACAAAATTCCCAATTTTCCCACCCAATTTTACCCCAAAATTTCACTCATAATTCACAATTTTACCCCAAAATTTTTCACAAAAATTTGCAAATTTATCCCCAAATTTTCTCACAAATTTTCCCACAAAATTCCCAATTTTCCCACCCAATTTTCCCCCTAAATTTCACACAAAATTCACAATTTTACCCCAAAATTTCGCTCAAAATTCACAATTTTACCCCAAAATTTTGCTCAAAATTCGCAATTTTACCCCAAAATTTTTCACAAAATTCCCAATTTTCCCACCCAATTTTCCCCCTAAATTTTCCACAGAATTCACAATTTTGCCCCAAAATTTCACACAAAATTCACAATTTTATGCTAAAATGTCCCCATTTTTCCCCAAAATTTCCCATCGAATTCCCAATTTTTCCACCCAATTTTCCCGCCAAATTTCTCACAAAATTCACAATTTTAGCCCAAAAATCCCCAAAATTTCTCACAAAATTCCCAATTTTCCCACCCAATTTTACCCCTAAATTTTGCTCATAATTCACAATTTTACCTCAAAATTTCGCTCATAATTCGCAATTTTACCCCAAAATTTTTCACCAAAATTTGCAAATTTATCCCCAAATTTTCTCACAAATTTTCCCAATTTTACCCCAAAATTTCCAAGAAAATTCACAATTTTACCCCAAAATTTCCAAGAAAATTCACAATTTTACCCCAAAATTTTCCAGAAAATTCACAATTTTACGCTAAAATTTCCCCATTTTACCCCAAAATTTCCCATCAAAACCCGAATTTTCCCGCCCAATTTTACCCCCAAATTTCTCACAAAATTCACAAATTTACCCTCAGATTTAATGATTTTACCCCAAAAATTTCACAATTTTAACCCAAAAATCCCCAAATTTCTCACAAAATTCCCAATTTTCCCACCCAATTGTATCCCAAAATTTCGCTCATAATTCACAATTTTACCCCAAAATTTTTCACCAAAATTTGCAAATTTATCCCCAAATTTTCTCACAAAATTTCCCACAAAATCTCCCCCAGATGCCCCAAGATGTGCCCCTGGCCACCTGCAGGTTGGGGCCTGAAAACAGACAATTTGCATCTCATTTGCATATTTTATACATAAATTTCCAATTTACCAGAAAATTCACAATTTTAACCCAAAAAATCGCATCGATTTCCCACAAAAATTGTAATTTTACGCCAAAATTCCATTTTTTAACCCCCAAAATTCCCACGGAATTCCCAATTTTCCCACCCAACTTTTCACCACAAAATTTTTTAATTTTACCCCAAAATTTCTCACAAAACTTTCCTGGATTTCCCTGGTTGGTTTTTTCCAAAATTTTCCCAAATTTTCTCCATTTTTTTTCCAGTATTTTCTGAAATTTTCCCCGAATTTCCCGGTGATTTTTCCTGTAATTTTTGGGAATTTTCCTGGTTATTTCCCAAAATCCCCCAGTTCTTTTCCTGGATTTCCCTGGTTGTTTTTTCCAAAATTTTCCCAAATTTTCTGAGACTATTCTTTTTAATTTTCTTGAATTTTTTTCAGGATTTTCTGAAATTTCCCATAAATTTCCTGGTTATTTTCTCAGTTCTTTTCTTGGCTATTTTCCCAGTTATTTTCCCAAATTTCCCAATTATTTACCCAAATTTCCCGGTTATTTTCCCATTTATTTCTCCAGTGATTTTCCCTGAATTTCCCGGTTATTTTCCCCGAATTTCTCAGTTACTTTCCCAAATTATCCCAAAATTTCCCAGTGATTTTTTTTCCCAAATTTCCCAGTGATTTTTCCTGTAATTTTTGGTAATTTTCCTAGTTATTTCCCAAAATTCCCCATTATTTCCCCAGATTTTCCTGTGTTTTTTTCCAAAATTTTCCCAAATTTTCTCCATTTTTTTTTCAGGATTTTCTGAAATTTTCCCCGATTTTCTGGGTGATTTTCCTGTAATTTTTGGAAATTTTCCTGATTATTTTCCCAGATTTTCCTCATTTTTTCCCATTATTTCCCCAAATTTTCTCCATTTTTTTCCATTATTTTCTGAAATTTTCCCCGAATTTCCCGGTTATTTCCCCCAAATTTCTCCGTTATTTTCCCAAATTTTCCCAGTGATTTTTTTCCCAAATTTCCCGGTGATTTTTCCTGTAATTTTTGGGAATTTTCCCGGTGATTTTTCCTGTAATTTTTGGGAATTTTCCTGGTTATTTCCTGAAATTCCCCATTATTTCCCTGGATTTTCCTGGGGTTTTTCCCAAATTTCCCCAAATTTTCTCCATTTTTTCCAGTATTTTCTGAAATTTTCCCCGAATTTCCCGGTGATTTTCCCATTTATTTCTCCAGTGATTTTCCCTGAATTTCATGGTTATTTTCCCCAAATTTCTCAGTTATTTTCCCAGAATTTCCCGGTGAATTTTTCCCAAATTTCCCGGTCATTTTCCTGAATTTCCCGCTGATTTTTCCGGTTATTTTTGGTAATTTTCCTGGTTATCTTCCCGAATTTTCCTGGGGTTTTTTTTCCAATATTTTCCCAAATTTTCTCCACTTTTTTTTCAGGATTTTCTGAAATTTTCCCCGAATTTCCCGGTGATTTTTCCTGTAATTTTTGGGAATTTTCCTTGTTATTTTCCCGGATTTTCCTGTGTTTTTTTCCCATTATTTCCCCAAATTTTCTCCATTTTTTTTCAGGATTTTCTGAAATTTTCCCCGAATTTCCCGCTGATTTTTCCTGTAATTTTTGGAAATTTTCCTGGTTATTTTCCCAGATTTTCCTGGGTTTTTTTCCCATTATTTTCCCAAATTTTCTCCATTTTTTTCCAGTATTTTCTGAATTTTTCCCTGATTTTCTGGGTGATTTTCCTGTAATTTTTGGTAATTTTCCTGGTTATTTTCCCAGATTTTCCTGTGTTTTTTTCCCATTATTTCCCCAAATTTTCTCCATTTTTTTTTCAGGATTTCCTGAAATTTTCCCCGAATTTCCCGGTGATTTTTTTTTTTTTTGGTTGTTTTTTCCCAAAATTCTCCCAAATTTTCTGCATTTTCTCTCCAGTATTTTCTGAAATTTTCCCTGAATTTCCCGGTGATTTTTCCTGTAATTTTTGGAAATTTTCCTGGATATTTTCCCGGATTTTCCTGGATATTTTCCAAAATTTTCCCAAATTTTCTCTTTTTGTTTTTTTCTTAATTTTCTGAAATCCCCCCAAATTTCCCGGTGATTTCCCCTGAATTTCCCAGTTATTTTCCCCTAATTTCTCAATTATTTTCCCAAATTTTCCCAAAATTTCCCGGTGATTTTCCCAAATTTCCCGGTGATTTTTCCTGTAATTTTTGGTAATTTTCCTGATTATTTCCCAAAATCCCCCAGTTATTTTCCTGGATTTCCCTGGGGTTTTTATCCACAATTTTCCCAAATTTTCTCCATTTTTTTCCAGTATTTTCTGAAATTTTCCCCGAATTTCCCGGTTATTTTCCCATTTATTTCTCCAGTGATTTTCCCTGAATTTCCCGGTTATTTTCCCCGAATTTCTCAGTTACTTTCCCAAATTTTCCCAAAATTTCCCGGTGAATTTTTTCCCAAATTTCCCGGAGATTTTCCTGAATTTCCCGGTGATTTTTCCTGTAATTTTTGGTAATTTTCCTGGTTATTTTCCCGGATTTTCCTGGTTGTTTTTTCCCAGAATTTTCCCAAATTTTCTCCATTTTTTTCCAGTATTTTCTGAAATTTTCCCTGAATTTCCCGGTGATTTTTCCTGTAATTTTTGGGAATTTTCCTGGTTATTTTCCCGGATTTTCCTGGGTTTCTTTTCCAAAATTTCCCCAAATTTTCTCCATTTTTTTCCAGTATTTTCTGAAATTTTCCCCGAATTTCCCGCTGATTTTTCCTGTAATTTTTGGGAATTTTCCTGGTTATTTTCCCATATTTTCCTGGGTTTTTTTCCCAAAATTTTCCCAAATTTTCTCCATTTTTTTTCAGGATTTTCTGAAATTTTCCCCGAATTTCCTGGTGATTTTTCCTGTAATTTTTGGAAATTTTCCTGGTTGTTTTTTTCCAAAATTTTCCCAAATTTTCTCCTTTTTTTTTTCGGGATTTTCTGAATTTTTCCCCGAATTTCCCGGTGATTTTTCCATTTATTTCTCCAGTGATTTTCCCTGAATTTCTGGGTTATTTTCCCCGAATTTCTCAATTATTTTCCCAAATTTTCCCAAAATTTCCCGGTGAATTTTTTCCCAAATTTCCCGGTGATTTTTCCTGTAATTTTTGGTAATTTTCCTAGTTATTTCCCAAAATTCCCCATTATTTCCCCAGATTTTCCTGTGTTTTTTACCCATTATTTCCCCAAATTTTCTCCATTTTTTTCCAGTATTTTCTGAATTTTTCCCCGATTTTCCGGGTGATTTTCCGGGTGATTTTCCGTGTGATTTTCCCGGTTATTTCCCGGTTATTCCCGTGTGTTTTTCCCGGATTTTATCCCGAATTCCGGGCGTTTTTCCCTACCCAGCGTCAGCTCCAGGCAGATCCCGTCTCCGGTGCGCGGTTCCCTCGGCAGCCGCATTCCCACGTGGAAGCGCTGCCCCCGCCTCACCACCAGGGGGCGCGCCGGGAACTCCTGCGTGTGATGCGCCGTCCGATTGGTCGAGGAGCCGGGGCGGAGCCACACCGGAGCCAATAGGCCTGCGGGGAACAGAAAAGGGGCGGGGCTTAGCGTTGTGTGGGCAGAGCCAATAGGGAGGCGGGAAAAGGGGGAAAGGGGCGGGGCTTAGCGGGCTGGGAGGGAATTGGGGGTTTGGGGTGTGGGTGGGAAAGGGTTAAAAATGTAACGATCATCCCCAAAAAAATCCTAAAATATCCCCAAAAGATTCCCTGAGATGTCCCAAAAAAAGCGACCAAAAATCCCACAAAAATCATGAAAATTCCCTCAAAAATTCCCAAAAAAATCCCCACAAAAATTCCCAATATCCCCCTCAAAATCCCCAAGAAATCGCAAAAAAAATCACCAAAAGCTTCACCAAAAAATCCCCTCAAATCACCCCAAAAATCCCCATAAAATCCCCTCAAAATCCCCAAAAGCTTCACCAAAAAATCCCCTCAAATCACCCCAAAAATCCCCATAAAATCCCCAAAAATCTTAAAAAAAAAACCAAAAAATCCCCCCCAAAAATCCCCTGAGATTTCCCAAAAAAAAAGCCCAAAATTCCCCCAAAATCTCCCCAAAATTCCCAATATCCCCCTCAAAATCCCCAAAAGCTTCACCAAAAAATCCCCTCAAATCACCCCAAAAATCCCCATAAAATCCTGAAAAATCTTCGAAAAAAAACCCCAAAAAAATCTCCCCAAAAATCCCCCCAAAAAATCCCCCACAAAATCCCGAGATTTCCCCCAAAAAAAAGCCCAAAAATCCCACAAAAAATCCTGAAAATTCCCCCAAAAATTCCCAAAAAAATCCCCCCAAAAATTCCCAATATCCCCCTCAAAATCCCCCTCAAAATCCCCAAATCTTCACCAAAAAATCCCCTCAAATCACCCCAAAATCCCCATAAAATCCCCAAAAATCTTAAAAAAAAAACCCAAAAAAATCTCCCCAAAAATCACCCAAATCCCCCTCAAAATGACCCCCAAATCCCCCCAAAAAATCCCCCCCAAAATCCCGAGATTTTCCCCAAAAAAAAGCCCAAAAATCGCACAAAAATCGTGAAAATTCCCCCAAAAAATTCCCAATATCCCCCTCAAAATCCCCAAGAAATCGCCAAAAATATCCCCAAAAGCTTCACCAAAAAATCCCCTCAAATCACCCCAAAATCCCCATAAAACACCCCCCAAAAATCTTCTAAAAAAAACCCCAAAAAATCTCCCCAAAAATCACCCAAATCCCCCTCAAAATCACCCCCAAATCCCCCCAAAAAATCCCCCCTAAAATCCCGAGATTTTCCCCAAAAAAGCGCCCAAAAATCCCACAAAAATCCTGAAAATTCCCCCAAAAATCCCCCCAAAAATTCCCAATATCCCCCTCAAAATCCCCCTAAAAATCCCCAAATCTTCACCAAAAAATCCCCTCAAATCACCCCAAAATCCCCATAAAATACCCCCCAAAAATCTTCCAAAAAAACCCCAAAAAATCTCCCCAAAAATCACCCAAATCCCCCTCAAAATCCCAAGAAATCAGCCCAAAATCCCCATAAAACTCCCAAAAAATCTTTAAAAATTCCCTCAAAAATTCCCACCAAAATCACCCCCAAATCCCCCTCAAAATCACCCCAAAATCCCCCGAGATTTCCCAAAAAAAGCCCAAAAATCCCACAAAAATCCTGAAAATTCCCCCAAAAATCCCCAAAAAAATCACCCCAAAAATTCCCAATATCCCCCTCAAAATCCCCCTCAAAATCCCCAAATCTTCACCAAAAAATCCCCTCAAATCACCCCAAAATCCCCATAAAATCCCCAAAAAATCTTTCAAAAAAAACCCCAAAAATCTCCCCAAAAATCACCCAAATCCCCCTAAAAATCCCAAGAAATCAGCCCAAAATCCCCATAAAACTCCCCTAAAAATCCTAAAAAGTCCCCTCAAAAATTCCCACCAAAATCACCCCCAAAATCACCCCCAAATCCCCCAAATAACCCCCCCCCAAAATCCCGAGATTTCCCCAAAAAAAAAGCCCAAAAATCCCACAAAAATCCTGAAAATTCCCACAAAAATCCCCCAAAAAATCCCCCCAAAAATTCCCAATATCCCACTCAAAATCCCCAAATCTTCACCAAAAAATCCCCTCAAATCACCCCAAAATCCCCATAAAATCCCCCCCAAAATCCCCAAAAATCTTCCAAAAACCCCCAAAAAAAATCTCCCCAAAAATCCCCCAAATCCCCCTCAAAATCACCCCCAAATCCCCCCAAAAAAATCCCACCCCAAAATCCCGAGATTTTCCCAAAAAAAAAGGCCAAAAATCCCACAAAAAATGCTGAAAATTCCCCCAAAAATTCCCAAAAAAATCCCCCCAAAAATTCCCAATATCCCCCTCAAAATCCCCCTCAAAATCCCCAAATCTTCACCAAAAAATCCCCTCAAATCACCCCAAAATCCCTATAAAATCCCCCCCAAAATCCCCAAATCTTCACCAAAAAAACCCCTCAAATCACCCCAAAATCCCCATAAAATCCCCCCCCAAAATATTAAAAAAAAAAAAACCAAAAAATGTCCCCAAAATCCCCATAAAATCCCACCCAAAATCCCCAAAAATCTTCCAAAAAACCCCCCAAAAAATATCCCCAAAAATCCCCCAAATCCATCTCAAAATCCCAAGAAATCAGCCCAAAATCCCCGTAAAACTCCCTCAAAAATCCTAAAAATTCCCCTCAAAAATTCCCACCAAAATCCCCCCAAATCACCCCAAAATCCCCTGAGATTTCCCAAAAAAAAGCCAAAAAATCCCACAAAAAATCCTGAAAATTCCCCCAAAAATTCCCAAAAAAATCCCCCAAAAATTCCCAATATCCCCCTCAAAATCCCCAAAAGCTTCACCAAAAAATCCCCTCAAAATCTCCCCAAAATCCCCATAAAATCCCCCAAAAAATCTTCCAAAAAAACCCCCCAAAAAATGTCCCCAAAAATCACCCCAATCCCCCTCAAAATCCCACCCAAAATCCCCATAAAACACCCCCAAAAATCCTAAAAATTCCCCTAAAAAATTCCCACCAAAATCCCCCTCAAATCCCCCCAAAAAATCCCCCCCAAAATCCCGAGATTTTCCAAAAAAGAAGCCCAAAAATCCCACAAAAATCTTGAAAATTCCCCCAAAAATTCCCAAAAAAATCCCCCGAAAAATTCCCAATATCCCCCTAAAAATCCCCCTCAAAATCCCCAAATCTTCACCAAAAAATCCCCTCAAATCACCCCAAAATCCCCATAAAATCCCCCCCAAAAATATTCAAAAAAAAACCCCAAAAAATGTCCCCAAAAATCCCCCAAATCCCCCTCAAAATTACAAGAAATCAGCCCAAAATCCCCATAAAACTCCCCCAAAAATCCTAAAAAGTCCCCTCAAAAATTCCCACCAAAATCACCCCAAAATCACCCCAAAATCCCAAAATTCCCCCCCCAAAAAAAAGCCCAAAATTCCCACAAAAAATCCTGAAAATTCCCCCAAAAATTCCCCAAAATATCCCCCCAAAAATTCCCAATATCCCCCTCAAAATCACCTTAAAAATCCCCAAATCTTCACAAAAAAATCTCCTCAAATCACCCCAAAATCCCCAAAAATCTTCACAAAAAACCCCAAAAAATCTCCCCAAAAATCCCCCAAATCCCCCTCAAAATCCCCAAGAAATCAGCCCAAAATCCCCATAAAACTCCCCCAAAAATCCTAAAATGTCCCCTCAAAAATTCCCACCAAAATCCCCCTAAAATCACCCCCAAATCCCTCCAAAAAATCCCCCCCAAAATCCCGAGATTTTCCCCAAAAAAAAGCCCAAAAATCCCCCAAAAATCATGAAAATTCCCCCAAAATTCCCAAAAAAATCCCCACAAAAATTCCCAATATCCCCCTCAAAATCCCCAAAAAATCGCCAAATCTTCACCAAAAAACCCCCATAAAATCACCCCAAAAATCCCCAAAAATCTTCCAAAAAAACCCAAAAAAATCTCCCCAAAAATCACCCAAACCCCCCTCAAAATCACCCCCAAATACACCAAAAAATCCCCCCCAAAATCCCCTGAGATTTCCAAAAAAAAGCCCAAAAATCCCACAAAAAATCCTGAAAATTCCCCCAAAAATCCCCAAAAAAATCCCCCCAAAAATCACCCGAATCCCCCTCAAAATCCCCAAATCTTCACCAAAAAATCCTCATAAAATCCCCCCCAAAATCCCAAAAAATCTTCCAAAAAACCCCCCAAAAAATCTCCCCAAAAATCACTTAATCCCCCTCAAAATCCCAAGAAATCAGCCCAAAATCCCCATAAAACTCCCCCCAAAATCCTAAAAATTCCCCTCAAAAATTCCCACCAAAATCACCCCCAAATCCCCCAAAAAAATTCCCCCAAAATCCCCCCAAAAATTCCCAATATCCCCCTCAAAATCCCCCTAAAAATCCTCAAATCTTCACCAAAAAATCCCCTCAAATCACCCCAAAAATCCCCATAAAATCCCCAAAAATCTTCAAAAAAAACCAAAAAAAAATCTCCCCAAAAATCACCCAAATCCCCCTCAAAATCACCCCCAAATCCCCCAAAAAAATCCCCCCCCAAAATCCCGAGATTTTCCCAAAAAAAGCGCCCAAATATCCCACAAAAATCCTGAAAATTCCCCCAAAAATCCCCACAAAAATTCCCAATATCCCCAAAAAAATCCCTCTCAAAATCCCCAAAATCTTCACCAAAAAATCCCCTCAAATCACCCCAAAAATCCCCATAAAATCCCCAAAAAAATCTTCCAAAAAAAACCCCAAAAAATGTCCCCAAAAATCCCCCAAATCCCCCTCAAAATCCCAAGAAATCAGCCCAAAATCCCCATAAAACTCCCCCAAAAATCCTAAAAAATCCCCTCAAAAATTCCCACCAAAATCCCCCAAAATCACCCCAAAATCCCCTGAGATTTCCCAAAAAAATAAAGCCCAAAAATCCCACAAAAATCCTGAAAATTCCCCCCAAAATTCCCAAAAAAATCCCCACAAAAATTCCCAATATCCCCAAAAAAATCCCTCTCAAAATCCCCAAAATCTTCACCAAAAAATCCCCTCAAATCACCCCAAAAATCCCCATAAAATACCCAAAAATCTTCAAAAAAAAAACCCCAAAAAAATCTCCCAGATCCCCTCACGGTTTTCCCGCCCAAATCCCCCTCACGATTTTCCCGCCCAAATCCCCTCACGGTTTCCCCATCCCGGTTCTCCCCCATCCCCATTTTCCCCCTTTAAACCCCCATTTTTTGGGTTCTAAAATCCCCATTTTGGGCTCTAAAATCCCCATTTTCCCCCCAAACCCCCAAATTTCTTCCCAAAATCCCCGAATTTCTTCCCCAAAAAAGAAAACCCCAAAACCTCCCAAAAAATCCCCTCTAAAACCCCCATTTTTCCCTCAAAAATCCCCAAATTTTTCCCAAAACCCCCAAATTTTTTTCCCAGAAATCCCCGAATTTCTCCCCCAACCAAAAACCCCAAACAACCCCCCCAAAAAACCCCAAAAATCCCCATTTTCCCCTTTTAAAACCCCATATTTTTGGTTCTAAAATCCCCATTTTCCTCCCAAACCCCCAAATTTCTTCCCCAAATCCCCTTTTTCCCCCCAAAATAAAACCCCAAAAAATCCCCTCTAAAACCCCCATATTTCCCTCAAAAATCCCCATTTTCCCTCAAAAATCCCCAAATTTTTGCCTAAAAACCCCAATTTTTTTCCCAGAAATCCCCATTTTTCCCCCCAACCAAAAACCCCAAAAAAACCCCAGAACCACCCTAAAATCCCCCCCGCAAAAATCCCTATTTTTCCCCTTTAAAACCCCACTTTTTAGTTCTAAAATCCCCATTTTCCCCCCAAACCCCCGAATTTCTTCCCCAAATCCCCTTTTTCCCCCAAAAATAAAACCCCAAAAAATCCCCTCTAAAACCCCCATTTTTCCCTCAAAAACCCCCATTTTTCCCTCAAAAATCCCCAAATTTTTGCCCAAAACCCCCCAATTTTTCCCCCATTTCTCCCCCAACCAAAACCCCCAAACAACCCCCCAAAAAAAACCCCAAATATCCCCATTTTCCCCCTTTAAAACCCCATTTTTTTGCCTCAAAAATCCCCATTTTGGGCTCTAAATCCCCCTCACGATTTTCCCGCCGAAATCCCCTCACGATTTTCCCGCCCAAATCCCCTCACGGTTTTCCCATCCCGGTTCTCCCCCATCCCCATTTTCCCCCTTTAAACCCCCATTTTTTTGGTTCTAAAATCCCCATTTTGGGCTCTAAAATCCCCATTTTCCCCCCAAACCCCCAAATATCTTCCCAAAATCCCCGAATTTCTTCCCCAAAAAAGAAAACCCCAAAACCTCCCTAAAAAAACCCTCTAAAACCCCCATTTTCCCCTCAAAAATCCCCATTTTTCCCTCAAAAATCCCCAAATTTTTGCCCAAAAAACCCAATTTTTTTCCCAGAAATCCCCAACCAAAAACCCCAAACAACCCCCCAAAAATCCCCATTTTCCCCCCTTTAAAACCTCATTTTTTTACCTCAAAAATCCCCATTTTTGGTTCTAAAACCCCCTCACGGTTTCCCGCCCAAATCCCCTCACGGTTTCCCCTCACGATTTTCCCGCCCAAATCCCCTCACGGTTTTCCCATCCCGGTTCTCCCCCATCCCCATTTTCCCCCTTTAAAACCCCATTTTTTTGGTTCTAAAATCCCCATTTTCCCCCCAAACCCCCAAATTTCTTCCCCAAATCCCCTTTTCCCCCCAAAAGAAAACCCCAAACCTCCCCCCTCCAAAAACCCCCCAAAATCCCCTTTTTCCCCCTTTAAAACCCCATTTTTCCCTCAATAATCCCCAAATTTTTGCCTAAAAACCCCAATTTTTTTTCCCAGAAATCCCCTTTTTTCCCCCAACCAAAAACCCCAAAAAAAAAAACCCAAACCCCCCCCAAAAAAAAAACCCAAAAACCCCCATTTTCCCCCTTTAAAACCCCTTTTTTTTGGTTCTAAAATCCCCATTTTTGGGTCTAAAACCCCCTCACGATTTTCCCGCCCAAATCCCCTCACGATTTCCCCTCACGATTTTCCCGCCCAAACCCCCTCACGGTTTCCCCGTTCCCCCCCACCCCATTTAACCAAACATGGCCGCACCTCTCCGTTACCGGAGCCCCCCCAAAATCCCCCCGGTGTTTAACCCTTACCTGGCCGCACTGGCTGCGCCGTTCTCCGTCCCGGCGTCTCTCCCGGGATCGGTTCCCACTCTCCGCCGCCGCCGCCGCTCCGCCCGCAGCAGCCGCAGCAGCCGCAGTTCCCGCCCGCGGCCGCCAGGCGGCGCCACAGCCCCGCGCGGCGGCCCGAGGGGGGCGGGGCCCGCGGCGCCCCCGTGAGGCGGAGGGAGGGAAAGCGGCCCCGGTCCAGGCGGGGGTCGGGCATGGCCTGGGGGACCAGTACGGACCAGTTTAAACCAGTATGGACCAGTATGGACCAGTATGGACCAGTATAAACCAGTATGGACCAGTATGGACCAGTATGGACCAGTACGGACCAGTATGGACCAGTATGGACCAGTATGGACCAGGATAAACCAGTATGGACCAGTATGGACCAGTTTAAACCAGTATAAACCAGTATGGACCAGTATAAACCAGTATGGACCAGTATGAGCTGGTATAAACCAGTATGGACCAGTATGGACCAGTATGGACCAGGATAAACCAGTATGGACCAGTATGGACCGGTATAAACCAGTATGGACCAGTATGGACCAGGATAAACCAGTATGGACCAGTATGGACCGGTATAAACCAGTATGGACCAGTATGGACCAGTACGGACCAGTATGAACCAGTATAAACCAGTATGGACTGGTATGGACCAGTATGGACCAGTATAAACCAGTATGGACCAGTATGGACCAGTTTAAACCAGTATGGACCAGTATAAACCAGTATGGACCAGTATGGACCAGTACGGACCAGTATGAACCAGTATAAACCAGTATGGACCGGTATGGACCAGTATGGACCAGTATGGACCAGTATAAACCAGTATGAACTGGTATAAACCAGTATGGACCAGTATAAACCAGTATAAACCAGTTCACACCAGTATAAACCAGTTCACACCAGTATAAACCAGTATGGACCAGTATAAACCAGTATAAACCAGTACAGACCAGTATGAACTGGTATAAACCAGTATAAACCAGTATAGACCAGTATAAACCAGTTCACACCAGTACAGACCAGTATAAACCAGTATAAACCAGTACAGACCAGTACAAAATCTCCCAGTATATCCCAACAACCCCTCCCAGTGCTCCCAGTATGGACCAGTATGGCCCAAACCCTCTCCCAGTACAAACCAGTGCTCCCAGTATGGCCCCAAACCCCATCCCAGTGTTCCCAGTATGGACCAGTTTGGCTCCCAGTGCTCCCAGTATGGACCAGTTTGGCTCCCAGTGCTCCCAGTATGGACCAGTGACCCCTCTCAGTGTTCCCAGTATGGACCAGTATGGCCCAAACCCTCTCCCAGTACAAACCAGTGCTCCCAGTATGACCCCAAACCCCATCCCAGTGTTCCCAGTATGGACCAGTGACCCCTCCCAGTGCTCCCAGTATGGACCAGTGACCCCTCCCAGTGCTCCCAGTATGGACCAGTTTGGCTCCCAGTGCTCCCAGTATGAACCAGTAACCGCTCCCAGTGCTCCCAGTATGAACCAGTAACTGCTCCCAGTGCTCCCAGTTTGACCCCAAACCCCCTCCCAGTGCTCCCAGTACAAACCAGTATTCCCAGTATGGCTCCCAGTGCTCCCAGTATAAACCAGTGACCCCACCCAGTGCTCCCAGTATGGACCAGTATGGCTCCCAGTGCTCCCAGTATGGCTCCCAGTGCTCCCAGTATGGACCAGTATGACCCAAACCCTCTCCCAGTGCTCCCAGTATGGCTCCCAGTGCTCCCAGTATGGTCCAGTGACCCCTCCCAGTGCTCCCAGTATGGACCAGTAACCGCTCCCAGTGCTCCCAGTTTGACCCCAAACCCCCTCCCAGTGCTCCCAGTACAAACCAGTATTCCCAGTACAGCTCCCAGTGCTCCCAGTATGGACCAGTATGGCTCCCAGTGCTCCCAGTATGGACCAGTGACCCCTCCCAGTGCTCCCAGTATGGACCAGTTTGGCTCCCAGTGCTCCCAGTATGGACCAGTATGACCCCAACCCTCTCCCAGTATTCCCAGTTTGGCTCCCAGCGCTCCCAGTATGGACCAGTAACCGCTCCCAGTTTGACCCCAAACCCCCTCCCAGTGCTCCCAGTACAAACCAGTAATCCCAGTATGGCTCCCAGTGTTCCCAGTATGAACCAGTGACCCCTCCCAGTGCTCCCAGTATTCCCAGTATGGTTCCCAGTGCTCCCAGTATGGACCAGTGACCCCTCCCAGTGCTCCCAGTATGGACCAGTATGACCCAAACCCTCTCCCAGTACAAACCAGTGCTCCCAGTATGGCCCCAACCCTCTCCCAGTATTCCCAGTTTGGCTCCCAGTGCTCCCAGTATGGACCAGTATGGCCCAAACCCTCTCCCAGTACAAACCAGTGCTCCCAGTATGACCCCAAACCCCATCCCAGTGCTCCCAGTATGGACCAGTATGACCCAAACCCTCTCCCAGTGCTCCCAGTATGGCTCCCAGTGCTCCCAGTATGGACCAGTAACCGCTCCCAGTGCTCCCAGTATGAACCAGTAACCGCTCCCAGTATGGCTCCCAGTGCTCCCAGTATGGACCAGTGACCCCTCCCAGTGCTCCCAGTATGGACCAGTATGACCCAAACCCCATCCCAGTGCTCCCAGTATGGACCAGTGACCCCTCCCAGTGCTCCCAGTATGGACCAGTATGGCCCCAACCCTCTCCCAGCATTCCCAGTATGGCTCCCAGTGCTCCCAGTATGAACCAGTAACCGCTCCCAGTGCTCCCAGTTTGACCCCAAACCCCCTCCCAGTGCTCCCAGTACAAACCAGTATTCCCAGTTTGGCTCTAAGTGCTCCCAGTATAAACCAGTGACCCCTCCCAGTGCTCCCAGTTTGGCTCCCAGTGCTCCCAGTATGAACCAGTGACCCCTCCCAGTGTTCCCAGTATGGACCAGTATGGCCCCAACCCTCTCCCAGTATTCCCAGTATGGCTCCCAGTGCTCCCAGTATGAACCAGTGACCCCTCCCAGTGCTCCCAGTATGGACCAGTATGACCCAAACCCTCTCCCAGTATTCCCAGTTTGGCTCCCAGTGCTCCCAGTATGGCTCCCAGTGCTCCCAGTATAGATCCCAGTGGTCCCAGTATGACCCAGTTTGGCTCCCAGTGCTCCCAGTATAAACCAGTAACCCCCAATCCTACCCAGTAACCCCTCCCAGTTTGATCCCAGTCCCTCCCAGTCCCTCCCAGTTTGATCCCAGTCCCTCCCAGTTTGATCCCAGTCCCTCCCAGTCCCTCCCAGTCCCTCCCAGTTCATCCCAGTCCCTCCCAGTCCCCCCGGGCCGGGCCTGTCCCAGCAGCTCCTCCCCCGCCAGACCAGTTCTCCCAGTTCTCCCAGTAACCCCTCCCAGTTTGCCCAGTAACGCCTCCCAGTGCTCCCAGTTTGCCCAGTGACCCCTCCCAGTGCTCCCAGTTTGCCCAGTAACCCCTCCCAGTGCTCCCAGTTTGCCCAGTGACCCCTCCCAGTGCTCCCAGTGCTCCCAGTTCCCGCTTCCGGCAGCCCCAGTCACCCCTCCCAGTGCTCCCAGTATGACCAGTAACCCCCTCCCATTGCTCCCAGTGCTCCCAGTTTACCCAGTAACCCCCTCCCAGTGCTCCCAGTTTGCCCAGTAACCCCCTCCCAGTGCTCCCAGTATGCCCAGTAACCCCCTCCCAGTGCTCCCAGTACTCCCAGTTTGCCCAGTAACCCCCTCCCAGTGCTCCCAGTATGCCCAGTAACCCCCTCCCAGTGCTCCCAGTATGCCCAGTAACCCCCTCCCAGTGCTCCCAGTACTCCCAGTTTGCCCAGTAACCCCCTCCCAGTGCTCCCAGTATGCCCAGTAACCCCTCCCAGTGCTCCCAGTGCTCCCAGTTTGCCCAGTAACCCCCTCCCAGTGCTCCCAGTTTGCCCAGTAACCCCCTCCCAGTGCTCCCAGTTTGCCCAGTTTGCCCAGTAACCCCCTCCCAGTGCTCCCAGTGCTCCCAGTTTGCCCAGTAACCCCCTCCCAGTGCTCCCAGTAACCCCCCAGTGCTCCCAGTTACCCCATTTGCCCCTCCCAGTGCTCCCAGTTTGCCCAGTTCACCCTCCCAGCGCTCCCAGTAACCCCCCAGTGCTCCCAGTTTGCCCAGTAACCCCTTCCCAATGCTCCCAGTTTGCCCAGTTCGCCCTCCCAGTGCTCCCAGTACCTCCTCGGGGGCTCCCAGTAGCTCCCAGTAACTCCCAGTAACTCCCAGTGCCGGCGGAGCGTAAAAGGGGCGTGGCCATCGGAGGAAGGGGCGTGGCCAGTGGGGAAAGGGGCGTGGCCAACACAGGCCCCGCCCCTTTGGCTCACTATTTGGCACTATGGGCGGAACAATGGATCACTATGTGGCAACCCCGGAACACTTCCCAGTACAAACCAGTACAAACCAGTAAGAGCGGAACCACCCAGAATGGTTCCCAGTGGGGCCCGCAGTGTCCTGAGCGCCCTCCCAGTATAAACCAGTACAAACCAGTATGCCTTAAATCATTCCCAGTGCGTCCCGGGGCTTCGGGAGCGCTCCCCCAGTACAAACCAGTATAAACCAGTATAAACCAGTACAAACCAGTATAAACCAGTGACCCCAACAGTCGTTCCCAGCGGGTCCTGAATCTTCGGAGCGCACTGCCAGTATAAACCAGTATAAACCAGTATAACCCACTGGGTGGTGGTCCCTATGGGAAATCCAATGGATCACTATGTGGCAGAGGGGTCCCTATAGGAAATATAATGGATCACTATATGGCAGTGACTGTCTATAGGGGATATGGATCAATATTTGGCATGGAGGGGGTCTATGGGGTTTCTAACGGATCACTATATGGCAGAGGGGTCTATAGGGTTAATGGCTCATAATTTGGCAGGGAGGGGTCCCTATAGGGTAAATCAATGGATCACTATATGGCAGAGGGGTCCCTATGGGAATTCTAATGGATCACTATATGGCAGAGGGGTCCCTATGGGAAATCCAATGGATCACTATATGGCAGAGGGGTCTATAGGGGAAATGGATCAATATTTGGCATGGAGGGGGTCTATAGGGGTTTCCTATAGCTCACTATATGGCAGAGGGGTGTATAGGGGAACTGGCTCAATATTTGGCAGGGAGGGGGTCTATAGGGTTTCTAATAGATCACTATATGGCAGAGGGGGTCTATAGGGTATATGGATCAATATTTGGCATGGAGGGGTCTATGGGGGTTTCCATAGGATCACTATATGGCAGAGGGGTCTATAGGGTTAATAGCTCATTATTTGGCAGGGAGGGGGTCTATGGGGTTTCCAATGGATCACTATATGGCAGAGGGGGTCTATAGGGTTAATGGCTCATTATTTAGCATGGAGGAAGTCTATAGGGGTTTCTAATGGATCACTATATGGCAGAGGGGTCTATAGGGTTAATGGCTCATTATTTGGCAGGGAGGGGGTCCCTATAGGGCAAATTCATGGATCACTATATGGCAGAGGGGTCTATAGGGGATTTTGATCAATATTTGGCAGGGAGGGGTCTATAGGGGTAAAGGCTCATTATTTGGCATTGAGGGGGTCTATGGGGTTTCTGATGGATCACTATATGGCAGGGGGGGTCCCTATGGGAATTATAATGGATAACTATATGGCAGTGACTGTCTATAGGGGAAATGGATCAACATTTGGCATGGAGGGGGTCTATAGGGGTTTCTAATGGATCACTATATGGCAGAGGGGTCCCTATGGGAAATCTAATGGATCACTATATGGCAGACGGATCTATAGGGTTAATGGCTCAGTATTTGGCAGGGAGGGGTCCCTATAGGGCAAATCAATGGCTCACTATGTGGCAGGGCGGTTCCTATAGGTGGTTCCTATAGGCTGACCCTATGGATCACTATTTGGCAGGGAGGGGTCCCTATAGGCTGACCCCATGGCTCACTGTGTGGCAGGGTGGTTCCTATAGGTGGTTCCTATAGGCTGACCCTATGGCTCATTATTTGGCAGGGAGAGGTCCCTATGGGCTGACCCCATGGCTCACTATGTGGCAGGGCGGTTCCTATAGGTGGTTCCTATAGGCTGACCCTATGGCTCATTATTTGGCAGGGAGGGGTCCCTATGGGCTGACCCCATGGCTCACTATGTGGCAGGGCGGTTCCTATAGGTGGTTCCTATAGGCTGA
This sequence comes from Taeniopygia guttata, assembly GCF_048771995.1. Classification (NCBI taxonomy): domain Eukaryota; kingdom Metazoa; phylum Chordata; class Aves; order Passeriformes; family Estrildidae; genus Taeniopygia; species Taeniopygia guttata. The sequence goes on from NC_133061.1 coordinate 1,086,376, forward strand.
CCCTATGGCTCACTATTTGGCACGGCCTCGCCCCAGGGTTGGGCCTATAGATCACTATATGGCACTGACGCATTCCGCCCCTCCCCCACCCCCCGGACAGGTCTGACCGCTGCCCCTCCCCCACCCCCCCACCCCTCCCCCACCCAATGTGGCGCAACAGGGGCGGTGGTTGGGATGAGGTAACTGGGAGGGACTGGGATGAACTGGGAGGGACTGGGAGGGACTGGGAGGGACTGGGAGGGACTGGGAGAGGATTGAATGGAACTGGGAGGGGATTTGGGGTTACTGGGAGGGACTGGGAAGGGATTGAATGGAACTGGGAGGGGGTTTGGGGTTACTGGGAAGGACTGGGAAGGGATTGAATGGAACTGGGATAAACTGGGACAAACTGGGACGAACTGGGCCGTCACTTTATTGAACTCCAGACCCGGAAGTTCCCGCGCCGAACGGCAAAGGGGGCGTGGCCACCGCGGCAGAGGGGCGTGGCCTCCAGCAGCAGCCAATCAGCTGAAAGTGACGTCGACACCGGGGAGGAGCTCGGCCAGGTGGGCGGGGCCGCCGGGGGCGGAGCCCAGCGGGGTCTCAGCCAATCCCAGCAGGGCAAGGCGGGGCCAGGCAGCCAATGGGGCGAGAGCGGAGGCGTGGCCAATGGCTGGAGGCGTGACCGGTTAGACCACGCCCACTGGCGGCTAAGCCACGCCCCTTTTCCCCCCAGCGCGGGAAATGCCGCCCCAGTATGGACCAGTATGGACCAGTATGGAGCCGCAGGGCTGCCCAGTCCCTCCCAGTATGAACCAGTACAAACCAGTGCCCTCCCAGTATAAACCAGTGCCCTCCCAGTATAAACCAGTGCCCTCCCAGTCCCTCCCAGTATAAACCAGTGCCCTCCCAGTATAAACCAGTTCCCTCCCAGTTCCCTCCCAGTATAAACCAGTTCCCTCCCAGTCCCTCCCAGTATAAACCAGTGCCCTCCCAGTATAAACCAGTGCCCTCCCAGTGCCCTCCCAGTATAAACCAGTACCCTCCCAGTCCATCCCAGTATAAACCAGTGCCCTCTGAGTCCCTCCCAGTATAAACCAGTTCCCTCCCAGTCCCCTCCCAGTATAAACCAGTGCCCTCCCAGTCCCTCCCAGTATAAACCAGTGCCCTCCCAGTATAAACCAGTGCCCTTCCAGTCCCTCCCAGTATAAACCAGTTCCCTCACAGTCCATCCCAGTTCCTTCCCAGTCCCTCCCAGTATAAACCAGTTCCCTCCCAGTCCCCTCCCAGTATAAACCAGTGCCCTCCCAGTCCTTCCCAGTATAAACCAGTTCCCTCCCAGTCCCTCCCAGTCCCTCCCAGTATAAACCAGTTCCCTCCCAGTCCCTCCCAGTCCCTCCCAGTATAAACCAGTTCCCTCCCAGTCCCCTCCCAGTATAAACCAGTGCCCTCCCAGTCTCTCCCAGTATAAACCAGTGCCCTCCCAGTATAAACCAGTTCCCTCCCAGTCCCTCCCAGTTCATCCCAGTATAAACCAGTTCCCTCCCAGTCCCTCCCAGTCCCTCCCAGTCCATCCCAGTCCCTCCCAGTCCCTCCCAGTGCCCTCCCAGTGCCCTCCCAGTCCCTCCCAGTATAAACCAGTATAAACCAGTATAAACCAGTCCGTACGGTTCCGGTCCAGCCGCAGCAGCCGCAGGCGGGGGAGGGGCGGGGCCACGCCCACCTCGGTCACGTGGTTGTCGGAGAGATCCAGTTCCTGCAAACTGGTTTGTACTGGGACGGACTGGGAGGGACTGGGACGGACTGGGGGGAACTGGGAGGGACTGGGAGGGACTGGGAGGGACTGGGAGGGACTGGGAGGGACTGGTTTATACTGGGAGGGACTGGGAGGAAACTGGGATGAACTGGGAGGGAACTGGGGGGACTGGTTTATACTGGGATGAACTGGGAGGGACTGGGAGGGACTGGGATCAAACTGGGAGGGAACTGGTTTATACTGGGAGGGACTGGGAGGGCACTGGTTTATACTGGGATGGACTGGGATCAAACTGGGAGGGACTGGGAGGGAACTGGGATGAACTGGGAGGGACTGGGAGGGAACTGGGAGGGACTGGGGGGACTGGGATCAAACTGGGAGGGAACTGGTTTATACTGGGAGGGACTGGGAGGGACTGGGAGGGAACTGGGAGGGAACTGGTTTATACTGGGATGGACTGGGAGGGACTGGGAGGGGACTGGGAGGGGACTGGGAGGGAACTGGTTTATACTGGGAGGGACTGGGATCAAACTGGGAGGGACTGATTTATACTGGGAGGGACTGGGAGGGGTTACTGGTTCTACTGGGAGGGGTTACTGGTGTAACTGGTGTTACTGGGAATGGTTACTGGTGTTACTGGTGTAACTGGGAATGGTTACTGGTGTTACTGGTGTAACTGGGAATGGTTACTGGTTTAACTGGTGTGTAACTGGGATGTAACTGGTGTTACTGGTGTGTAACTGGTGTGTTACTGGTGTAACTGGGAATGGTTACTGGTGTTACTGGTGTAACTGGGAATGGTTACTGGTGTTACTGGTGTAACTGGGAATGGTTACTGGTGTAACTGGGAATGGTTACTGGTGTTACTGGGAATGGTTACTGGTGTTACTGGTGTGTTACTGGTTTAACTGGTTTCTCACCCTCAGGCCCCGCAGCGCTCCCAGCTGTTACTGGTGTAACTGGGAATGGTTACTGGTGTAACTGGGCTGTGTTACTGGTGTTACTGGGATGTAACTGGGATGTAACTGGGATGTTACTGGTGTATACTGGTTTGTACTGGTTTCTCACCCTCAGGCCTCTCAGCGCTCCCAGCTGTTACTGGTGTAACTGGGATGTGTTACTGGTTTAACTGGGATGTCACTGGTGTTACTGGGATGTTACTGGTGTGTTACTGGTGTGTTACTGGTGTGTTACTGGTGTATACTGGTTTGTACTGGTTTCTCACCCTCAGGCTCCTCAGCGCTCCCAGCTGTTACTGGTGTAACTGGGATGTGTTACTGGTTTAACTGGGATGTTACTGGTTTAACTGGGATGTTACTGGTGTGTTACTGGTGTATACTGGTGTATACTGGTTTGTACTGGTTTCTCACCCTCAGGCTCCTCAGCGCTCCCAGTGCCGCCGGCAGCTCCCGCAGTTCGTTCCCAACCAGTTCCAACCGGCTCACGGCGGCCATGCGCTCCAGGAACGGCACCGACCTCAGCCCCTAAACCAGTACAAACCAGTATAAACCAGTATAAACCAGTATGGACGAGTATAGACCAGTATAGACCCAAATAAACGCTATAAACCAGTATAAACCAGTATAAACCAGTATAACCCAGTATAACCCAGTTCCAGCCAGGCATGCGCTCCAGGAACGGCACCCACCTCAGCCCCTAAACCAGTACAAACCAGTATAAACCAGTATGAACCAGTACAAACCAGTATAAACCAGTATAAACCAGTATAAACCCAAATAAACCCAAATAAACCATTATAAGCAGCTAAAAACCAGTATAGACCACTACAAACCAGTTTAAACTGGTTTAAACCCCTATAAACCCTTCTAAACCAGTATAAACCAGTATGGACCAGTATAAACCAGTATAAACCAGTATAAACCAGTATGGACCAGTATAAACCAGTACAAACCAGTATAAAAAAATCCTCATTTTCCCAATTTTCCCCCATTTTCCCCCATTTTTAACCCTTTAATTCCCTCCCACTCCTTCCAAATCCCCTCCCAGTTCATCCCAGTCCCCTCCCAGTATAAACCAGTAACCCCAAACCCCAAACCAGTACAAACCAGTATAAACCAGTATAAAAAATCCCAATTTTCGCCCTTTTTTCCCCTTTTTTTAACCATTTTTAACCCTTTAATTCCCTCACACTCTTTCCAAACCCCCTCCCAGTTCATCCCAGTTCCCTCCCAGTACAAACCAGTAACCCCAAACCCCAAACCAGTACAAACCAGTATAAACCAGTATAAACCAGTAAAAAAAACCCCAATTTTCTCCCTTTTTTCCCCTTTTCCCCCATTTTTAACCCTTTAACTCCCTTCCATCACCTTGAAACCCCCTCCCAGTTCATCCCAGTCCCCTCCCAGTTCCCTCCCAGTATAAACCAGTACAAACCAGTAACCCCAAACCCCAAACCAGTATAAACCAGTATAAACCAGTATAAAAAAATCCCCATTTCCCCATTTTTCCCCCTTTTTCAACCATTTTTAACCCTTTAACTCCCTCCCACCACACCCAAACCCCCTCCCAGTTCATCCCAGTTCCCTCCCAGTACAAACCAGTAACCCCAAACCCCAAACCAGTATAAACCAGTACAAACCAGTATAAACCAGTTACCTTGTTGGCCAGGCTCAGCCCCTCCCCCGCTCCCAGTACGGCCAAGGCGGCCTCGAACCGGGACTGGACATCGGCCACGAAACCGGAGCGCAGCGGGTCGGCGGCCTGCCCAGTATAAACCAGTATAAACCAGTATAAACCAGTATAAACCATAAAAACCAGTATAAACCAGTATAAACCAGTATAAACCAGTATAAACCAGTTACCCTGAGGCTCTCCAGGTGGTCCCGGATCTCGCGGGCGCCGCCCCGAGGATCCAACGCGGCCAAAAGCAGAGCCAGGGTCAGCAGGCAGCCTGCACCAGTATAAACCAGTATAAACCAGTATAAATCAGTATGGACCAGTATAAACCAGTATAAACCAGTATAAACCAGTATAAATCAGTATGGACCAGTATAAACCAGTATAAACCAGTATAGACCAGTATAGACCAGTATGGACCAGTATAAACCAGTATAAACCAGTATGACCAGTATAAACCAGTATAAACCAGTATAAACCAGTACAGCTCCACCTCTGGGGTTCTTTAGGGGAAATTTTGGGAATTTTTTGGGGTTTTTGGGGGTTTTTTTTCAGATTTTTTTGGGGTTTTTTGGGGGGGATTTTGGGGATTTTTTCGGGTTTTTTTGGGGGAAATTTTTGGGGTTTTTTTGGGGGAATTTTGGGGATATTTTGGGGTTTCTTTGGGGGAGTTTTTTGGGTATTTTGGGGGTTTTGGGGGGGGAATTTTTGGGGTTTTTGGGGGAATTTTGGGGTTTTTTTTAGGTTGGTTTTGGGATTTTTTGGGGTTTTTTGGGGAGAAAATTTGGGGGTTTTTGGGGGAATTTTGGGGTGGTTTGGGGTTTTTGGAGCTTTTCAGGGGGAATATTTTGGGTTTTTTTGGGGAAGATTTGGGTTTTTTGGGGGAATTTTGGAATTTTTTGGAGCTTTTCAGGGGGAGTTTTTTGAAGGTTTTTTTGGGAATTTTGGGGTGGTTTGGGGGTTTTTTTGGGGGGAATTTTGGGGTTTTTTTCTTTTGTTGGTTTTGGGATTTTTTTTGGTTTTTTGGGGAAAATTTGGGGTTTTTTTGGGGAATTTTGGGGTGGTTTTGGGGGTTTTTGGAGCTTTTCAGGGGGAATTTTTTGGGGTTTTTTTAGGGAATTTTGGGGTGGTTAGGTGGTTTTTTTGAGGGGAATTTTGGGGGTTTTTTTGGGGGATTTTTTTGGGTATTTTGGGATTTTTTGGGGGGAATTTTTGGGTTTTTTGGGGGAATTTTGGGGCTTTTTTGTTAGGTTGGTTTTGGGATTTTTTGGGTGCTTTTGGGGAAAATTTGGGGTTTTTTGGGGAATTTTGGGGCGGTTTGGGGTTTTTTTTGGGGTATTTTGGGTGAGTTTTGGGTTTTTTTGGGGGGATTTTTTGGGGGATTTTTCTGGGGGGAATTTTGGAGTTTTTTTGGGGTTTTTGGGGCGGTTTTGGGGTTTTTTGTGGGTTTTTTGGGGTATTTTTGGGTGTTTTTTTGGGCAGATTTGGGGTTTTTTTTGGGATTTTTTAGGGTGGTTTTGGGGTTTTTTTGGGTGTTTTTTTGGGCAGATTTGGGGTTTTTTGGGGGGATTTTGGGATTTCCAGGTGGTTTTTTGGGGTTTTTTTTGAGGTAATTTTGGGGTATTTTTGGGGTGTTTTTGGGTTTTTTAAGGGGGATTTTTTGGGTTTTTTTGGAGATTTTTGGGGTTTTTCGATGGAATTTTGGGGGGATTTTGGGGTTTTTTAGAGTGGATTTTTTGGGGGATTTTAGGGTGGTTTTGGGATTTTTTGGGGGATTTTAGGGTGGTTTTGGGGTTTTTCTTGGGGTGGTTTTGGGGGTTTTTGGGGCTTTTTGGAGAAGGATTTTGGGGTTTTTTTGGGTATTTTTGGGGTGTTTTTAGGGTTTTTCTGGGCAGTTTCTCAGGGGCATTGTGGGTTTTTTTGGGTGGATTTTGGGATGGTTTTGGGGTTTTTTGGGGTAATTTTGGGGCAATTTTAGGGGTGTTTGTGGGGGCATTTTTAGGGTGGTTTTGGGGTGATTTTTGGGTGGTTTTGGGGTAATTTTGGGGGTTTTTAGGGGGAAATTTGGGGGTTTTTTTTAGGGTGGTTTTGGGACTTTTTTGGGTTTTTTTGGGGGAAAGTTTGGGGTTTTTTGGGGAATTTTTGGGTAGTTTTGGGGTTTTTTGGAGCTTTTCGGGGGGAATTTTTTGGGTTTTTTTGGGGAGAATTTTGGGGGTTTTTTTTTTGTTGGTTTTGGGATTTTTCGGGTTTTTTTGGGGGGAAAATTTGGGGGTTTTTGGGGAAATTTTGAGGTGGTTTTAGGGTTTTTTGGGGCTTTTCGGGGGGAATTTTTTTGGTTTTTTTGGGGTATTTTGGGTGAGTTTCGGGTTCTTTTGGGGGGTTTTTTTGGGGTATTTTTTGGGATTTTTCTGGGGGGAATTTTGGAGCTTTTTTGGGGTTTTTGGGGCGGTTTTGGGGGTTTTTGTGGTTTTTTGGGGTATTTTTGGGTGGTTTTTTGGGCAGATTTGGGTTTTTTTGGGGGGATTTTTTAGGGTGGTTTTGGGGTTTTTTGGGTGTTTTTTGGGGCAGATTTGGGGTTTTTTGGGGGGATTTTTTAGGGTGGTTTGGGGGTTTTTTGGGTGTTTATTTTGGGCATATTTGGGTTTTTTTGTGGTGATTTTGGGATTTCCAGGTGGTTTTTTGGGGGTTTTTTTGAGGTAATTTTGGGGTGTTTTTGGGGTGTTTTTGGGTTTTTTAAGGGGGATTTTTTGGGTTTTTTTGGAGTTTTTTGGGGTTTTTTGATGGAATTTTGGGGGGATGTTGGGGTTTTTTAGAGTGGATTTTTTGGGGGGATTTTAGGGTGGTTTTGGGGTTTTTCTTGGGGTGGCATTGGGGGTTTTTGGGGCTTTTTAGAGGACGATTTTGGGGTTTTTTTGGGTATTTTTGGGGTGTTTTTAGGGTTTTTCTGGGCAGTTTCTCAGAGGCATTGTGGGGTTTTTTTGGGTGGATTTTGGGATGGTTTTGGGGTTTTTTGGGGTAATTTGGGGCGATTTTAGGGGTGTTTGTGGGGGCATTTTTAGGGTGGTTTTGGGGCAATTTTTTGGGTTTTTGGGGGGAATTTTGGGGGGTTTTTTTTAGGTTGGTTTGGGGATTTTTTGGGTTTTTTGGGGGAAAATTTGGGGTTTTTTGGGGGAATTTTGGGGTGGTTTTGGGTTTTTTTGGAGCTTTTCAGGGGGAGTTTTTTGCGTTTTTTTTTAGAAAATTTGGGGTTTTTTGGGGGGAAATTTGGGGTTATTTGGGGTTTTTTTTGGGGGTATTTTGGGTGAGTTTTGTGTTCTTTTGGGGGGATTTTTTTGGGGTATTTTTGGGGATTTTTCTGGCGGGATTTTGGAGCTTTTTTTGGGTTTTTGGGGCGGTTTTGGGGATTTTTTGGTTTTTGGGGGTATTTTGGGTGGTTTTTTGGGCATATTTGGGTTTTTTTGGGGGGGATTTTTTAGGGTGGTTTTGGGGTTTTTTGGGTGTTTCTTTGGGCAGATTTGGGGTTTTTTGGGGGATTTTGGGATTTCCAGGTGGTTTTTTGGGGTTTTTTTTTTAGGTAATTTTGGGGTATTTTTGGGTTGTTTTTGGGTTTTTTAAGGGGGATTTTTTGGGTTATTTTGGAGCTTTTTGGGGTTTGTTGATGGAATTTTGGGGGGATTTGGGGTTTTTTTAGAGCGGATTTTTTTGGGGGATTTTAGGGTGGTTTTGGGATTTTTTTGGGGGGATTTTAGGGTGGTTTTGGGATTTTTTTGGGGGATTTTAGGGTGGTTTTGGGGATTTTCTTGGGGTGGTATTGGGGGTTTTTGGGGCTTTTTGGAGGAGGATTTTGGGGTTTTTTTTGGGTATTTTTGGGGTGTTTTTAGGGTTTTTCTCGGCAGTTTCTCAGGGGCATTGTGGGTTTTTTTGGGTGGATTTTGGGACGGTTTTGGGGTTTTTTGGGGTAATTTTTGGGTGTTTTGGGGCAATTTTAGGGGTGTTTGTGGGGGCATTTTTAGGGTGGTTTTGGGGTAATTTTTGGGTGGTTTTGGGGTAATTTTGGGGTGGTTTGGGAGAATATTGGGGTATTTTGGGGGGTATTTAAGGGATGGGTTAAGGGGCATTTTTGGGGTGGTTTTGGGGGATTTTTAGGCTGATTTTTGGGGTATTTTTGGGGGTATTTTGAGAGCATTTGTGGGGTATTTTTGGGACATTTTTCAGATTATTTTGGCTGTTTTTTGGGTATTTTTGGTTGGTTTTTGGGGTATTTTTGGCTGTTTTTTGGGGTTTTTTGGAGAGCATTTTTGGGGCCGTTTTTGGGAGTAATTTGGGGTATTTTTTGGGTATTTTTGGGGTTTTTTGATGGAATTTTGGGGGTTTTGGGGTTTTTTTTCAGATTTTTTTGGGGTTTTTTTGGGGGGAATTTTGGGCATTTTTTGGGGTTTTTTGGGGGGAGTTTTTTGGGTATTTTGGGTTTTTGGGGGGGAATTTTGGGGAGTTTTTTGGGGTTTTTTGGGGCGAATTTTGGGGTTTTTTTTAGGTTGGTTTTGGGATTTTTTTGGGTTTTTTGGGGGAAATTTTGGGGTTTTTTGGAGCTTTTCAGGGGGAGTTTTTTGGGTTTTTTTGGGGAATTTTGGGGTGGTTTGGGGCTTTTTGGGGGTATTTTGGGGTTTTTTTTTAGGTTGGTTTTGGGACTTTTTGGGTTTTTTGGGGGAATTTTGGGGTGGTTTTGGGGGTTTTTGTGGATTTTTGGGGTTTTTTTGGGTGTTTTTTGGACAGATTTTGTGTCTTTTGGGGGATTTTTTAGGGGGGTTTTAGGGGTTTTTTGGGTGTTTTTTTGGGCGGATTTGGGGTTTTTTTTGGGGGATTTTGGGATTTCCAGGTGGTTTTTTGAGGTTTTTTTTTGAGGTAATTTTGGGGTATTTTTGGGGTGTTTCTGGGTTTTTTAAGGGGGATTTTTTGGGTTTTTTTGGAGATTTTTGGGGTTTTTTGATGGAATTTTGGGGGGATTTTGGGGTTTTTTAGAGTGGATTTTTTTGGGGGGATTTTAGGGTGGTTTTGGGGTTTTTCTTGGGATGGTATTGGGGGTTTTTGGGGCTTTTTGGAGGAGGATTTTGGGGGTTTTTTTGGGTATTTTTGGGGTGTTTTGGGATTTTTTTCTGGGCAGTTTCTCAGGGGCATTGTGGGTTTTTTGGGGTGGATTTTGGGATGGTTTTGGGGTTTTTTGGGGTAATTTTTGGGTATTTTGGGGCAATTTTAGGGGTGTTTGTGGGGGTATTTTTAGGGTGGTTTTGGGGTAATTTTTGGGTGGTTTCGGGGTAATTTTGGGGTGGTTTGGGAGAATATTGGGGTATTTTGGGGGGTATTTAAGGGATGGGTTAAGGGGCATTTTTGGGGTGGTTTTGGGGGATTTTTAGGCTGATTTTTGGGGTATTTTTGGGGGTATTTTGAGAGCATTTGTGGGGTATTTTTGGGACATTTTTCAGATTATTTTGGCTGTTTTTTGGGTATTCTTGGCTGTTTTTTTGGGTATTTTTGGATGTTTTTTTGGGTATTCTTGGCTGGTTTTTGAGGTATTTTTGGCTGTTTTTTGGGGTTTTTTGGGGAGCATTTTTTGGGCCGTTTTTGGGAGTAATTTGGGGTATTCTTTGGGTATTTTTGGGGGTTTTTGATGGAATTTTGGGGGGATTTTGGGGGATTTTTCAGATTTTTTTGGTGTTATTTTGGGGGGAATTTTGGGGATTTTTTCGGGTTTTTTAGGGGGAGTTTTTTGGGTATTTTGGGTTTTTTTGGGGGGAATTTTGGGGGAATTTTTGGGGTTTTTGGGGGGAATTTTGGGGGTTTTTTTTAGGTTGGTTTTGGGATTTTTTTGGTTTTTTTGGGGAAAATTTGGGGTTTTTTAGGGGAATTTTGGTGCTTTTTGGAGCTTTTCGGGGGGAGTTTTTGGGGTTTTTTGGGGAATTTTGGGGTGGTTTGGGGGTTTTTGGGGGGAATTTGGGGGTTTTTTTAGGTTGGTTTTGGGATTTTTCAGGTTTTTTTGGAGGGAATTTTTGGGTTTTTTGGGGAAAATTTGAGGTTTTTTGGGGGAATTTCGGGGTTTTTTGGAGCTCTTCAGGGGGAATTTTTTGGGGTTTTTTGGGGAATTTTGGGGTGGTTTGGGGGTTTTTTGGGGGTATTTTGGGTGAGTTTTGGGTTCTTTTGGGGGGTTTTTTTTGGGGTATTTTTGGGGATTTTTCTGGGGGGAATTTTGGAGCTTTTTTGGGGTTTTTGGGGTGGTTTTGGGGGTTTTTGTGGTTTTTTGCGGTATTTTTGGGGTGTTTTTTGGGCAGATTTGGGTTTTTTTGTGGGGATTTTGGGATTTCCGGGTGGTTTTTTGGGGTTTTTTTTGAGGTAATTTTGGGGTGGTTTTGGGTTTTTTTAGGGGGATTTTTTTGGGTTTTTTTTGAGCTTTTTGGGGTTTTTGGATGGAATTTTGGGGGGATTTCGGGGTTTTTAGAGCAGATTTTTTTGGGGGATTTTAGGATGGTTTTGGGATTTTTTTGGGGGGGATTTGGGGTGATTTTGGGGTTTTTCTTGGGGTGGTATTGGGGGTTTTTGGGGCTTTTTGGAGTTTTTTGGGGGAGGATTTTGGGGGGTTTTTTTGGGTATTTTTGGGTGTTTTTGGATGTTTTTGGGGGGATTTTTTAGGGTGGTTTTGGGGGTTTTTTGGGTGGTTTTTTGAGCGGATTTGGGGTTTTTTGGGGGGATTTTTGGGGTGGTTTTGGGGTTTTTTGGGCAGATTTGGGGTTTTTGGGGGGGATTTTTTGGGGTGGTTTTGGGGTTTTTTGGGTGTTTTTTTGGGTGGATTTGGTTTTTTTGGGGGGATTTTTTAGGTGGTTTTGGGGTTTTTTGGGGTGTTTTTTTTGGCAGATTTGGGGTTTTTTTGGGGGATTTTTTGGGATGGTTTTGGGGGTTTTTCAGGTTTTTTTGGGGGTATTTTTGGGTGTTTTTTGGGCAGATTTGGGGTTTTTTCGGGGATTTTATAGGGTGGTTTTGGGTTTTTTTGGGTGTTTTTTTGGGCAGATTTGGGGTTTTTTGGGGGGATTTTAGGGTGGTTTTGGGGTTTTTTGGGTGTTTTTTTGGGCGGATTTGGGTTTTTTGGGGGGATTTTTTGGGGTAGTTTTGGGGTTTTTTGGGTGTTTTTTTGGGGCAGATTTGGGGTTTTTTGGGGGGGATTTTGGGATTTCCAGGTGGTTTTTTAGGGTTTTTTTTTGAGGTAATTTTGGGGTATTTTTGGGGTGTTTTTGGGTTTTTTAAAGGGGATTTTTTGGGTTTTTTTGGAGCTTTTTGTGGTTTTTTGATGGAACTTTGGGGGGATTTTGGGGTTTTTTAGAGTGGATTTTTTGGGGGATTTTAGGGTGGTTTTGGGATTTTTTTTGGGGATTTTAGGGTGGTTTTGGGTTTTTTTGGGGTAATTTTGGGGTAATTTTGGGGCAATTTTATGGGTGTTTGTGGGGGCATTTTTAGGGTGGTTTTGGGGTAATTTTTGGGTGGTTTCGGGGTAATTTTGGGGCGGTTTGGGAGAATATTGGGGTATTTTGGGGGGTATTTAAGGGATGGGTTGGGGGCATTTTTGGGGTGGTTTTGGGGGATTTTTAGGCTGATTTTTGGGGTATTTTTGGGGGTATTTTGAGAGCATTTGTGGGGTATTTTTGGGACATTTTTCCGATTATTTTGGCTGTTTTTTGGGTATTCTTGGCCGTTTTTTGGGGTTTTTTGCAGAGCATTTTTGGGCCGTTTTTGGGAGTAATTTGGGGTATTTTTGGGTATTTTTTGGGGTATTTTTGATGGAATTTTGGGGTTTTTTGGAGTTTTTTCAGATATTTTTGGGGGTTTTTTTGGGGGGAATTACAGGGAATTTTTCGGGTTTTTTTGGGGGGAGTTTTTTGGGTATTTTGGGATTTTTTGGGGGGAATTTTTGGGGTTTTTGGGGGGAATTTTGGGGGTTTTTTTTAGGTTGGTTTTGGGATTTTTCACGTTTTTTTGGAGGGAATTTTTGGGTTTTTTGGGGGGAATTTTGGGGTTTTTTTGGGGTTTTTTTTGGGGGGAATTTTTTGGGGTTTTTTTGGGAATTTTGGGGTGGTTTCGGGGTTTTTTAGGGGGAATTTTGGGGTATTTTTAGGTTGGTTTTGGGATTTTTTGGCCTTTTTGGGGGGAAATTTGGGGTTTTTGGGGGGAATTTTGGGGATTTTTTCGGGTTTTTTTGGGGGGTTTTTTTTTGAGGTAATTTTGGAGTATTTTTGGGGTGTTTTTGGGTTTTTTAAGGGGGATTTTTTGGGTTTTTTTGGAGATTTTTGGGGTTTTTTGATGGAATTTTGGGGGGATTTCGGGGCTTTTTAGAGTGCATTTTTTGGGGGTTTTTTTTTAGGTTGGTTTTGGGATTTTTTTCGGGTTTTTTGGGGGAAAATTTGGGGTTTTTTGGGGGAATTTTGGGCTGGTTTTGTGGTTTTTTGGAACTTTTCGGGGGGAGTTTTTTGGGTTTTTTTGGAGAAAATTTGGGGGTTTTTGGGGTTTTTTTGGGGGTATTTTGGGTGAGTTTCGGGTTCTTTTGGGGAGATTTTTTTGGGGTATTTTTGGGGATTTTTCTGGGGGGCAATTTTGGAGCTTTTTTGGGGTTTTGGGGGCGGTTTTGGGGGTTTTTGCGGTTTTTTTGGGATATTTTTGGGTGTTTTTTTGGGCAGATTTGGTTTTTTTTGGGGGGGATTTTTTAGGGTGTTTTTAGGGGGTTTTGAGTGGTTTTTTTTTCAGATTTGGGGTTTTTTGGGGAATTTTTTAGGGTGGTTTTGGGGTTTTTTGGGTGTTTTTTTGGGCAGATTTGGGGTTTTTTGGGGGGATTTTGGGATTTCCAGGTGGTTTTTTGGGGGTTTTTTTTGAGGTAATTTTGGGGTATTTTTTGGGGTGTTTTTGGGTTTTTTAAGGGGGATTTTTTGGGGTTTTTTGGAGATTTTTGGGGTTTTTTGGATGGAATTTTGGGGGGATTTCGGGTTTTTTAGAGTGGATTTTTTGGGGGATTTTAGGGTGGTTTTGGGATTTTTTGGGGGATTTTAGGGTGGTTTTGGGGTTTTTCTTGGGGTGCTATTGGGGGTTTTTGGGGCTTTTTGGGGGAGGATTTTGGGGTTTTTTTGGGTATTTTTGGGGTGTTTTTAGGGTTTTTCTGGGCAGTTTCTCAGGGGCATTGTGGGGTTTTTTGGGTGGATTTTGGGATGGTTTTGGGGTCATTTTTGGGGTAATTTTGGGGCAATTTTAGGGGTGTTTGTGGGGGCATTTTTAGGGTGGTTTTGGGGTAATTTTTGGGTGTTTTTGGGGTAATTTTGGGGCGGTTTGGGAGAATATTGGGGTATTTTGGAGGGTATTTAAGGGATGGGTTAGGGGCATTTTTGGGGTCGTTTTGGGGGATTTTTAGGCTGAGTTTTGGGGTATTTTTGGGGGTATTTTGAGAGCATTTGTGGGGTATTTTTGGGACATTTTTCAGATTATTTTGGCTGTTTTTTGGGGTATTTTTGGATGTTTTTTTGGGTATTCTTGGCTGGTTTTTGAGGTATTTTTGGCTGTTTTTTGGGGTATTTTGGAGAGCATTTTTAGGCCGTTTTTGGGAGTAATTTGGGGTATTTTTGGGTATTTTTGGGGTTTTTTGGGGGGAATTTTGGGGGAATTTTTGGGGTTTTTGGGGGGAATTTTGGGGTTTTTTTTTAGGTTGGTTTTGGGATTTTTTTGGGTTTTTGGGGAAAATTTGGGGGTTTGGGGGGAATTTTGAGGTGGTTTTGGGGTTTTTTGGAGCTTTTCAGGGGGAATTTTTTGAGGTTTTTTTGGGAATTTTGGGGTGGTTTTGGGTTTTTTTGGGGGGAATTTTGGGGGTTTTTTTTAGGTTGGTTTTGGGATTTTTTGGGTTTTTTTGGGGAAAAATTTGGGGTTTTTTTTGGGAATTTTGGGGTGGTTTTGGGGTTTTTTGGAGCTTTTCGGGGGGAGTTTTTTGGGGTTTTTTTGGGAATTTTGGGGTTTTTTAGGGGAATTTTGGGGTGGTTTCGGTGGATTTTTGGAGCTTTTCAGGGGGAATTTTTTGGGGTTTTTTTGGGAATTTTGGGGTGGTTTGGGGGTTTTTTTAAGGGTATTTTGGGTGAGTTTTGGGTTCTTTTGGGGGGATTTTTTTGGGGTATTTTTGGGGATTTTTCTGGGGGAATTTTGGAGCTCTTTTGGGGTTTTTGGGGAGAATTTTGGGGGTTTTTGTGGGGATTTTTGCAGTATTTTTGGGGTGTTTTTTGGGAAGATTTGGGTTTTTTTGGGGGGGGATTTTTTGGGGTGGTTTTGGGGTTTTTTGGGTGTTTTTTTGGGCAGATTTGGGTTTTTTTGGGGGGATATTTTGGGGTATTTTTTGGGGTGTTTTTGGGCTCTCACCTCGGCTCTGGGGCTCGAGTTCCAGCAGCTCCCGGCACACCTGGACCTGCTCCTGCAGCACCTGAGCCTCGGCCACGCCCAGTTCCGGCCTGGGGGCGGGGCCAGCAGGTAAAAAGGGGCGGGGTTTGATAAAAAGGGGGCGTGGTTTTGCCCAAAAAGGGGCGTGGCTCACCAAAACAGCTCCCGCTCCACGATTGGCTCCTGCCACCAAGCCTCAGCCTCACCTGAGGAGAAAAAGGGCGTGGTCAGGTGAGGGATGGGCGTGGCCAAAAGTGGGCGGGGTCAGAGGGGGCGTGGCCTCACCTGGCAGCAGCGTCACCTGGCGGGGGGCGGAGTCAGCCCAGGTGACCTCCAGGTGGGCGGGGCTGTCGGTGGGCGGGGCGGGGAGGGCGCAGAGCTGACGTCACCCGTCAAGGTGTGCCAGGTGAGGTGACCACGCCCACGCCAAGCCACGCCCACCCCAGCCCCGCCCTCCTGTTTTTAGGTGGAGGATACCCAGGTGTGGCCGGGGCGTGGTCGTCCCTCCCCTGAGCGCCATGGCCCGGCCAGGGTGGAACCGTCCATGGTCACCTTCAGCTCTGGGCACGTTGGGTTCACCTGTGGTGGGGAGAAAGCAGAAAATTTTGGGGTTTTCTCACCAAAAATCGGGAATTTCCAGCCCAAAATATGAGGTTTTTAACAGCAAAATGTTTGGGACATCAGGTCTACCCATTGAAATGAATGGGGGGTGGTGGACACCAGGTCTACCCCATTAAAGTCAATGGGGATTTTTTGGACACCAGGTCTACCCCATAGAAGTCAATGGGAATTTGGGGACACCAGGTCTACCCCATTAAAGTCAATGGGGATTTTTATGGACACCAGGTCTACCCCATGAAAGTCAATGGGGATTAGGGACACCAGGTCTACCCATTAAAGTCAATGGGGATTTAGGGACACCAGGTCTACCCCATTAAAGTCAATGGGGATTTATGGACACCAGGTCTACCCATTAAAGTCAATGGGGATTTAGGGACACCAGGTCTACCCATTAAAGTCAATGGGGATTTAGGGACACCAGGTCTACCCATTAAAGTCAATGGGGATTTAGGGACACCAGGTCTACCCATTAAAGTCAATGGGGATTTTTAGGTCACCAGGTCTACCCCATTAAAGTCAATGGGGATTTATGGACACCACGTCTACCCTATTAAAGTCAATGGGGGGGTTTTGGACACCAGGTCTACCCCATTAAAGTCAATTGGGATTTAGGGACACCAGGTCTACCCATTAAAGTCAAAGGGGATTTTTATGGACACCAGGTCTACCCAATTGAAGTCAATGGGGATTTTTTGCGACACCAGGTCTACCCCATTAACGTCAATGGGGATTTATGGACACCAAGTCTGCCCCATTAAAGTCAATGGGGATTTATGGACACCAGGTCTACCCATTAAAGTCAATGGGGATTTATGGACACCAGGTCTACCCATTAAAGTCAATGGGGATTTTAAGGACACCAGGTCTACCCCATTATAGTCAATGGGGAGTTTTGGACACCAGGTCTACCCCATTAAAAGTCATTTTTCCCCATTATTTCCTTTTTTTTTGCCGGATTTCCCCCCAATTTTTTCGCCATTTTAACCCCATTTTTTAATTTATTTTCCCCCATTATTTCCCTATTTCCCCCCCATTTTTCCCCTTGTTTTCCCCATTTTTCCCCTTATTTTCTCCATTATTTCCCCTGATTTCACCCCATATTTTCCCCTTATTTTCCCCATTATTTCCCCATTTTCCCCCCAAATTTTCTCCATTTTTACCCCATTTTTTCCCATATTTTTCCTGCATTTTCCCCATTATTTTCCCATCTTTGCCTGATTTTTCCCCAATTTGGCTGTTTTTTGGGTTTTTTAGGAGAGCATTTTTTTGGGCCGTTTTTGGGAGTAATTTGGGGTATTTTTGGGTATTTTGGGGGTTTTTTTGATGGAATTTTGGGGGGATTTTGGGGTTTTTTATAGTGGATTTTTTGGGGGGATTTTAGGGTGGTTTTGGGTTTTTTGGGTGTTTTTTTGGGCAGATTTGGGGTTTTTTGGGGGGAATTTTGGGCGGATTTGGGTTTTTTTGGGGGATTTTTTAGGGTGGTTTTGGGTTTTTTTGGGTGTTTTTTTGGGCGGATTTGGGGTTTTCTGGGGGAATTTTTAAGGGTGATTTTGGGGTTTTTTGGGTGTTTTTTGGGCGGATTTGGGGGTTTTTGGGGGGATTTTTTAGGGTGGTTTTAGGGTGGTTTTGGGGGGTTTTGGGTGTTTTTTTGGGCAGATTTGGGGTTTTTTGTGGGGATTTTGGGATTTCTGGGTGGGTTTTTTTGGGGTAATTTTGTGGTATTTTGGGGGTGTTTTTAGTGTTTTTCTGGGGTGTTTTTTGGGAGCATTGTGGGGTTTTTTGAGGGCATTTTGGGGTGATTTTGGGGTTTTTTAAGGGGATTTTTTGGGTTTTTTGGAGATTTTTGGGGTTTTTTGATGGGATTTTGGGGTTTTGTAGAGTGGATTTCTTTGGGGGATTTTAGGGTGGTTTTGGGTTTTTGGGGTGTTTTTTTGGGCAGATTTGGGGTTTTTTGGGGGATTTTTTAGGGTGGTTTTGGGTTTTTTTGGGTGTTTTTTTGGGCGGATTTGGGGTTTTTTGGGGGAATTTTTTAGGGTGATTTTGGGGTTTTTTGGGTGTTTTTTTGGGCGGATTTGGGGTTTTTTGGGGGGATTTTTTTAGGGTGGTTTTGGGGGGTTTTGGGTGTTTTTTTGGGCAGATTTGGGGTTTTTTGTGGGTATTTTGGGATTTCTGGGTGGGTTTTTTTGGGGTAATTTTGTGGTATTTTTGGGGTGTTTTTAGGGTTTTTCTGGGGTGTTCTTTAGGAGCATTGTGGGGATTTTTGAGGGCATTTTGGGGTGATTTTGGGGTTTTTTAAGGGGATTTTTTGGGTTTTTTTGGAGATTTTTGGGGTTTTTTGATGGGATTTTGATGGGAATTCGGGGTTTTTTAGAGCGGATTTTTTGGAGGGATTTTAGGGTGGTTTGGGGTTTTTGGGGTGTTTTTTTAGGCAGTTTTTAGTCTACCCCATTAAACCCAATGGGGATTTGGGGACACCAGGTCTACCCCATTAAAGTCAATGGGGATTTTTGGACACCAGGTCTACCCCATTAAAGTCAATGGGGGGTTATGGACACCAGGTCTACCCGATTAAAGTCAATGGGGATTTGTGGACAGCAGGTTTACCCCATTAAAGTCAATATGGATTTTAGGGAAAATGATGATTTTTGGGGTTCCCAGGTGTCCCCACTCACCTTGACGGGCCGGGAGAAGATGACGGCCAGCGTCGCGTCCTCACGGTCGACATGGACACAGATGACCCTCGGCGGCGGAGGGGCTGTCGGGGGGCACCCCAACATTCAGGGGGCACCCCAACATTCAGGGGGCACCCCAAAAATCCAGGTGAGAGCCCCAGGGGTGGCAGGGAAGGCCGGGTTACCTCGGGAGAGGATGCAGCGCAGGTACACCCAGGCGCTTTGGTCCGTGGGGTCGGTGAAGACGGCGTTCTGCACCAGCTCCAGCTCTGGGGGGGCGCAAAGGGAGCAGCACAAAATCTCAGGGGGGGAAAGGAGGCACCCCAAAACCTCAGTGTGGCGCCCTAAAATCTGAATAGGGGTGCCCAGGTGTGTGGGAGTGCGGGTGTACCCATTAAAGTCAATGGGGATTGGAGGACACCAGGTCTACCCCATTAAAGTCAATTGGAGTTACAGACACCAGGTCTACCCCATTAAAGTCAATGGGAGTTACAGACACCAGGTCTACCCCATTGAAGTCAATGGGGATTTGGGGACACCAGGTCTACCCCATTAAAGTCAATGGGGATTTAGGGACACCAGGTCTACCCCATTAAAGTCAATGGGGATTTTTTGGGGCACCAGGTCTACCCCATTAAAAGTCATTTTTCCCCATTTGTCCCCAATTTCCCCATTATTTCCCCTTTTTTTGCCGGATTTCCCCCCAATTTTTTCGCCATTTTAACCCCATTTTTTAATTTATTTTCCCCCATTATTTCCCTATTTCCCCCCCATTTTTTCCCCTTGTTTTCCCCTTATTTTCTCCATTATTTCCCCTGATTTCACCCCATATTTTCCCCTTATTTTCCCCATTATTTCCCCATTTTCCCCCCAAATTTTCTCCATTTTTACCCCATTGTTTCCCATATTTTTCCTGCATTTTCCCCATTATTTTCCCATCTTTGCCTGATTTTTCCCCAATTTTTTCCCCATTTTAGGGACACCAGGTCTACCCCATTAAAGTCAATGGGGACTATAGGGACACCAGGTCTACCCCATTAAAGTCAATGGGAGTTACAGACACCAGGTCTACCCCATTAAAGTCAATGGGGACAGAGAGGCAACAGGTCTACCCCATTAAAGTCAATGGGGACTTAGGGGCACCAGGTCTACCCCATTGAAA
Source organism: Taeniopygia guttata (assembly GCF_048771995.1). Taxonomy (NCBI): domain Eukaryota; kingdom Metazoa; phylum Chordata; class Aves; order Passeriformes; family Estrildidae; genus Taeniopygia; species Taeniopygia guttata. The sequence goes on from NC_133061.1 coordinate 1,105,646, forward strand.
TCAATGGGGATTATTTGGGGACACCAGGTCTACCCCATTAAAGTCAATGGGGATTTAGTGACACCAGGTCTACCCCATTAAAGTCAATGGGGATTTAGGGACACCAGGTCTACCCCATTAAAGTCAATGGGGACCAATGGACACCAGGTCTACCCCATTAAAGTCAATGGGGATTTTTGGACACCAGGTCTACCCATAGAAGTCAATGGGATTTTAGGGACACCAGGTCTACCCTATTAAAGTCAATGGGGATTTTTTGGGACACCAGGTCTACCCCATTAAAGTCAATGGGGATTTAGGGACACCAGGTCTACCCCATTAAAGTCAGTGGGATTTTTTGGACACCAGGTCTACCCCATTAAAGTCAATGGGGATTTAGGGACACCAGGTCTACCCTATTGAAGTCAGTGGGGATTTTTTGGACACCAGGTCTACCCCATTAAAGTCAATGGGGATTTTAAGGACACCAGGTCTACCCCAATTAAACCCAACGGGATTTAATGACCCCCATTAAACCCGCCCCCCTTTATAGGATTGCCTGTACATTTTTTTGGGATCCTCCAGATTTTTGGGAATTTTCCCGGGTGGGAATCTCTCACCTTCCTTCAGCTTTTCGGGTGGCAGCGCCCCGGGTTTGCCCTCGCCGCCGCCCCGGGCGGGCGCCAGCAGCCGCAGCCGGTGGTGCCAGGCCGAGAAGTTGGAGAAGTCGCGGCTCAGCAGCGCCCCGGCGAATGCCAACTCGGCCTCGGGGTCCTGCCCGGCCACCAGAGCCCGCCGGTGCTCCCAGGCGTGGACTGGGAGGGCACCAGTATAAACCAGTAAGGACTGGGAGCCACCCCCGAGCCCCTGAGGGCCGTGGCGGCATCTCCCAGTATAAACCAGTAAGGCTTCATGCACCCAATCCCATTCCCAGTGCGGTCCAGGAGCTCCCAAATTAGTCTTGGGGTTCCCAGGTTCACCAGGTTTATACTGGGAGGGCACCAGTACAAACCAGTAAGGACTGGGAGCCGCCCCTGAGCCCCTGAGTCCCGTGGCAGTATCTCCCAGTATAAACCAGTAAGGCTTCATGCACCCAAACCCATTCCCCGTGTGGTCCAGGGGCTCCCAGGTTCACCAGGTTTATACTGGGAGGGCACCAGTATAAACCAGTAAGGACTGGGAGCCACCCCCAAGCTCCTGAGGGCCGTGGCAGCGTCTCCCAGTATAAACCAGTAAGGCTTCATGCAGCCAAACCCATTCCCAGTGTGGTCCAGAGGCTCCCAAGGTGGTCTTGGGGTTGCCAGGTTCACCAGGTTTATACTGGGAGGGCACCAGTATAAACCAGTAAGGACTGGGAGCCACCCCCGAGCCCCTGAGGGCTGTGGCGGCATCTCCCAGTATAAACCAGTAAGGACTGGGAGCTGCCCTGAGCTCCTGAGGGCCATGGCAGCATCTCCCAGTATAAACCAGTAAGCCCAGCACAACCCAAAGTCACTCCCAGTAGGTCCCAGGCCCCATCCCAGTATAAACCAGTAAGCCCAGCAGCCCAAAAGTTGCTCCCAGTAGGTCCCAAAGCATCCCTTAGCTGCCTCCCAGTATAAACCAGTATAAACCAGTATAACCCAGTAACTCCCAGCACCCCATCCCAGTACAAACCAGTACAAACCAGTATAAATCACAGTGGGCCACCAGGTCCTCCTGGCCAGCAGGGGGCGCTCACACACACACCCCAGTCCCTCTCCCAGTATAACCCAGTACAAACCAGTCCAAACCAGTGACCCCAGCACCTCCAGCACCCCGTCCCAGTATAACCCAGTATGAACCAGTATAACCCAGTACAAACCAGTACAAACCAGTATAAACCAGTAAACAGCGCCAGGTCCTCCCGGCCAGCAGAGGGCGCTCACATTTGGTCCATTCTCTCTCCCAGTACAAACCAGTCCAAACCAGTGACCCCAGCCTTACCCCAGCACCCTGTCCCAGTATAAACCAGTATGAACCAGTACAACCCAGTATAAACCAGTACAAACCAGTACGCACAGCGCCAGGTCTTCACATTCCGTCCATTCTCTCTCCCAGTACAAACCAGTCCAAACCAGTGACCCCAGCCTTACCCCAGCCCCCCATCCCAGTATAAACCAGTATGAACCAGTATAACCCAATATAAACCAGTATAAACCAGTATGAACCAGTACAACCAGTACGCACAGCGCCAGGTCCTCACATTTGGTCCATTCTCTCTCCCAGTACAAACCAGTCCAAACCAGTGACCCCAGCCTTATCCCAGCACCCCATCCCAGTATAAACCAGTATAAACCAGTATAACCCAGTATAACCCAGTATAACCCAGTACAAACCAGTACAAACCAGTATAAACCAATAAACAGCGCCAGGTCCTCCAGGCCACCAGAGGGCGCTCACATTTGGTCCATTCTCTCTCCCAGTACAAACCAGTCCAAACCAGTGACCCCAGCCTTATCCCAGCACCCCCAGGACCCCGTCCCAGTACAAACCAGTACAAACCAGTACAACCCAGTACAACCCAGTATAAACCAGTACAAACCAGTACACACAGCGCCAGGTCCTCCAGGCCACCAGGGGGCGCTCACATTTGGTCCATTCTCTCTCCCAGTACAAACCAGTCCAAACCAGTGACCTCAGCCTTATCCCAGCACCCCGTCCCAGTATAAACCAGTATGAACCAGTACAACCCAGTACAACCCAGTATAAACCAGTATAAACCAGTATAAACCAGTATACACAGCGCCAGGTCCTCCAAGCCTGCAGGGGGCGCTCACAAACACACCCCAGTCCCTCTCCCAGTATAAACCAGTATAAACCAGTCCAAACCAGTGACCCCAGCCTTATCCCAGCACCCCGTCCCAGTATAAACCAGTACAAACCAGTACAAACCAGTATAAACCAGTACAAACCAGTATAAACCAGTATAAACCAGTATAAACCAGTCCAAACCAGTGACCCCAGCCTTATCCCAGCACCCCATCCCAGTATAAACCAGTATGAACCAGTATAAACCAGTATAAACCAGTACAAACCAGTATAAACCAGTACACACAGCGCCAGGTCCTCCAGGCCACCAGAGGGCGCTCACATTTGGTCCATTCTCTCTCCCAGTATAACCCAGTATAAACCAGTTACAACCAGTGACTCCATCCCTATCCCAGCACCCCCAGGACCCCGTCCCAGTACAAACCAGTACAAACCAGTACAAACCAGTACAAACCAGTACTCACAGTTGCGGGGGTCGGCCGCCAGCAGGCGCTCGCACAGCGCCAGGTCCTCCCGGCCGCTAGAGGGCGCCGTGGCGTGGCCCAGCACCCACCCCCGGTGGTGCCACGCCCCGTAAGATTTGGGGTTCACCCCCAGGCACTGCCCCACGAACGCCAGCTCCGAGGGCACCCTGAAACCAGTACGAACCAGTAAGGACCAGTATGGACCAGTATGGACCAGTATGGACCAGTATGGAGCAATATAAATGAAAAAAAACAGTAAAAATACAGCAAAAACCAGTAAAAACCAGTAAAAACCAGTATAAAACAGTAATAAAAGTGTAAGACAAACCAGTAAAAACCAGTAAGGACCAGTATAAACCAGTATGGACCAGTATGGACCAGTATAAGTGGTAAAAACCAGTAAAAACCAGTAAAAAACCAGTAAAAACCAGTATAAAATGGTAAAAAACTTATCAGGAAAACCAGTATGGACCAGTATAAACCAGTATGAACCAGTATGGACCAGTATAAACCAGTATAAACCAGTATGGACCAGTATAAACCAGTAAAGACCAGTATGGACCAGTATGGATGGTCAAAACCAGTCAAAACCAGTCAAAACCAGTAAAAAACAGTAAAAAACAGTAAAAACCAGTATAAAAACACTAAAAAAAGTATAACCAGTATAAACCAGTAAAAACCAGATAAAACCAGTAAAAACCAGTATAAACTCATAAAAAACAGAAAAAAACAGTAAAAACCAGTATAAACCAGTATAAACCAGTATAAACCAGTAAAAAAAGTAGAAACCAGTTAAAACCAGTAAAAACCAATAAAAAGCAGAAAAAAACAGTAAAAACCAGTAAAAACCAGTATAAACCAGTCAAAACCAGTATAAACCGGTATAAACCAGTATAAACCAGTAAAAACCAGTATAAACCAGTAAAAACCAGTATACACCAGTATAAACCGGTATAAACCAGTACAAACCAGTACAACCCAGTACCCCCAAACTCCCTTTTAACCCTTTCTCGCCCCCTCCCAGTACAAACCAGTGCCCTGCCGGCCCCTCCCGGCCCAAACCAGTCCAAACCAGTATAAACCAGTATAAACCAGTATAAACCAGTACGAACCAGTCCCCTCCCAGTGCTCCCAGTGCCCGCCGGCGCAGGTTCCAGCAGGTTCCGACGTCGGGATTGGCCGTCAGCACCGCCCCCGTCAGGGACAGCACCTGGGAGGGGGGTGCCCCCTGCGGGAAACCAGTATAAACCAGTATAAACCAGTATGAACCAGTATAAACCAGTATAGACCAGTATAAACCAGTATAAACCAGTTCAAACCAGTATAAACCAGTATAGACCAGTATAAACCAGTTCAAACCAGTAAAAACCAGTATAGACCAGTATAAACCAGTATAAACCAGTAAAAACCAGTATAAACCAGTATAAACCACTTCAAACCAGTATAAACCAGTATAAACCAGTATGAACCAGTATAAACCAGTATAAACCAGTAAAAACCAGTATAAACCAGTATAGACCAGTAAAAACCAGTATACACCAGTATAAACCAGTATGAACCAGTATACACCAGTATAAACCAGTACAAACCAGTATACACCAGTATAGACCAGTAAAAACCAGTAAAAAACAGTAAAAAACAGTATAAATCAGTATAGACCAGTAAAAACCAGTATAGACCAGTATAAACCAGTATAAACCAGTAAAAACCAGTAAAAACCAGTATAAACCAGTTCAAACCAGTATAAACCAGTATAAACCAGTAAAAACCAGTTCAAACCAGTATAAACCAGTTCAAACCAGTAAAAAACAGTATAAACCAGTATACACCAGTAAAAACCAGTAAGAACCAGTATAAACCAGTATAAACCAGTATAAACCAGTCTGGACCAGTATAAACCAATTTAAAACCCTCCCAGTCCTTCCCAGTACAAACCAGTAACCCCAAACCCCCTCCCAGTACAAACCAGCAACCCCCAAATCCCCTCCCAGTTCCCTCCCAGTATAAACCAGTAAGAAAAAAACCCCACACCAGTATAAACCAGTATAAACCAGTATAAACCAGTATAAACCAGTATAAACCAGTACAAAAATCACTCTCCAACCCGCGTTTCTCCCCATTTTTAACCCTTTAAACCCCTCCCAGTCCCTCCCAGTACAAACCAGTTCCCTCCCAGTCCCCTCCCAGTCCCTCCCAGTCCCTCCCAGTAAAAACCAGTACAAACCAGTACAAACCAGTACCCCCAGTAAGGCGTCCATGGCCTCCCGGTAGTGCCTCAGTTTCTCCTCCCGCTGCCGGCGCCGGGCGGAGTCCGGGGGGCGGAGCTTCAGCCGCCCGTGCTGGGAGGAACTGGTTTGTACTGGGAGGGACTGGGAGGGACTGGGAGGGACTGGGAGGGACTGGGAGGGACTGGTTTGTACTGGGAGGGACTGGGAGGGACTGGGAGGGAACTGGGAGGGACTGGGAGGGACTGGGAGGGGACTGGGAGGGACTGGGAGGGAACTGGGATGGACTGGGAGGGAACTGGGATGAACTGGTTTGTACTGGGAGGGACTGGGAGGGACTGGGATGGACTGGGAGGGACTGGGAGGGACTGGGAGGGGACTGGTTAGTACTGGGATGAACTGGGATGAACTGGGAGTTACCGGTTTGGGGTTTGGGGTTACTGGGATGAACTGGGAGGGAACTGGGACGGACTGGGATGAAACTGGGAGGGACTGGTTTATACTGGGAGGGACTGGGAGGGACTGGGATGGACTGGGAGGGGACTGGTTTGTACTGGGAGGGACTGGGAGGGGACTGGGAGGGAACTGGGATGAACTGGGAATGGGGTTTGGGGTTACTGGGATGAACTGGGAGTTACTGGGATGTTACTGGGATGGACTGGGGTCATACTGGGATGAACTGGTTTGAACTGGGAGGTTACTGGAACGAACTGGAATGGACTGGGATTGACTGGGATGAAACTGGGAGGGACTGGGATGGACTGGGAGGGGACTGGTTTATACTGGGAGGGACTGGGAGGGACTGGGATGAACTGGGAATGGGGTTTGGGGTTACTGGGAGGGTACTGGGATGGACTGGTTTGTACTGGGAGGGACTGGGAGGGAACTGGGAAGGACTGGGAAGGACTGGGAGGGACTGGGAGGGACTGGGATTGACTGGGATGGACTGGGAGTTACTGGGATGTTACTGGGATGTTACTGGGATGAACTGGGATGAACTGGGAGGGGATTTGGGGTTACTGGGATGAACTGGGAGTTACTGGTTTGGGGTTTGGGGTTACTGGGAGGGGACTGGGATGGACTGGGGCCATACTGGGATGAACTGGGAGGGACTGGGATTGACTGGGATGAAACTGGGAGGGACTGGGATGGACTGGGAGGGGACTGGTTTATACTGGGAGGGGACTGGGAGGGACTGGGAGGGACTGGGATGAACTGGGATGGACTGGGAGGGACTGGGAGGGACTGGGATGAACTGGGAATGGGGTTTGGGGTTACTGGGATGAACTGGGAGTTACTGGTTTGGGGTTTGGGGTTACTGGGAGGGGATTGGGATGGACTGGGATGGACTGGGAGTTACTGGGATGGACTGGGGCCATACTGGGATGAACTGGGAGTTACTGGGATGGACTGGGGCCATACTGGGATGAACTGGGAGAGACTGGGAAGCCAAACTGGGCAAACTGGGAGGGACTGGGATCGTACTGGGAGGGACTGGGAATGGGAACTGAGCAAGCTGGGAGTTACTGGGAGGGAACCGGGAGGTTACTGGGATGAACTGGGAGTTACTGGAACGTTACTGGGATGGACTGGGAGGGGATTTGGGCTCACTGGGATGAACTGGGGCCATACTGGGGCGTTACTGGTTTGAACTGGGAGGAACTGGGAGCTCCGGGGGGGGGGGGGCGGGGCTTGCTCCGGGCCGGTTCCATTCCCACCCGCGGGGGGGGGGCGGGGCTCGCTCCGGGCCGGTTCCATTCCCACCCGCGGGGGGGGGCGGGGCTCGCTCCGGGCCGGTTCCATTCCCACCCGCGGGGGGGGGCGGGGCTCGCTCCGGGCCGGTTCCATTCCCACCCGCGGGTGGGGGGGGGCGGGGCTCGCTCCAGGCCGGTTCCATTCCCACCCGCGGGGGGGTGGGGGGGGGGGGGGGGGAAAGGAGCCGTTCCCTCACCATTTCCTCAGCTGGGCGCGGCGCGCTGCGGGACCTGCGGGCGGCAGCGGAGCTCGGGGCGGATCCCGGCGCTGATCCCGGCGGGATCCGCTCCCCCTTTCCCCGATCCCGGCACCCACCGGAGCGGCGGCTGTGGCGGGCGCTGCCGGGAATGGCGGCGGCTGTGGCGGGCGCGGGGCATGCCGGGATACACCGAGGCAAACGGCGCGGCGCCATGTTGTCGCGCCGCGCGGCTCGCTTTACGGCGGTGTGGCGAGGTGAGGGTGTCGCGAAGCGGCGGGCGCGGTTTGCTTTACGGCGGTGTGGCGGGGAACATCTGGAGAACATCTGAAGAACATCTGAGAACATCTGGAAACTGTTGGGAACGGCTGGGAACGGCCCCACAGGAGCTCCAGAGGCACCTGGGAGCCTTCAGCAATCCAGCCAGCAACGCACAGGCAGGAGGACACGGATGGCGCTTCCTGCCTGGGACAGGGCTTGTGGCAGCACTCGGGCAGCTGCAGCGGGAGGCAGGAGAGCTGGCAGCTCCGTGTCCGTGTGTCCCCATGTCCCTGTGTCCCCGTATCCGTGTGTCCCGTGTCCCTGTGTCCCGAGGAGCTTTTTCGGGGGGAGCGGAGCTGTGATCGCCCCTCGGAGGGTCCCGGGGGACCACGCGGGGCTGGCCCGGCGCTGACAGGGCGGGACATTGGTTTTGGGGATCCCCGTGAGAGCCGGGGCTGCGGAACGTGGGACCCCCGGGGCGGCAGAGGGGAAGGGGCGGTACCGGAGCTGGGGGACCCCCGGCAGCCGGAGATGAGGCGGGGACGGGACCCCTGAGCCTGGCAGGGCCTGTCCTGGGGTGACCTCACGATGCTCGAACCCCCATTGGTCCGTTTGGCCCCGAAATGAGTTCTGCACCTTCAGGGCTGGTTCTGAGAGCGAAGAGGGGGGGGAAGAAGCGCGCAGTTTGTTTTCAGGAGCTGCACTCACCCCTCCACATTCCGGCTCCTGGGCTGCTGAGATGCCTTAAGGAGCTGGGACAGAGGCCAGACGGAGCCAAGAGGAATAAAGAGGATATTTATTGAAGTGCCTTCAAAGGCCACACCCCGGCAGTACCGGAGCCACGGTCGGGGCTCTGCCCGGATGGCTCCGAGATGGAAGCAAAAGAGGGCTTGGCCATAAGAGCTCACATTTTTATAAGTGTTAGTCCATTTGCGTACAGGATTTAACAGCCCAATTAATAGCTTCGAATTATGAACTTTCATCCTCCTTGCTTGCCTGCCCTAAGCTTTTCCTGTTGTTTGTGCTTTGGGCCTGAAGTTTGAAGAGATTGTCCTTGACTCTCCAGCTAGAACAGGATTCTTTTGTCTTCACCACCCTGTGAAAAGATCCCAGGAACACTTAATCTAAAGCTAGAAGCTGCACACTGAAACAGAACAGAAAAACTTAAACCTGAGGTATCAGTTGTCTGCCAACAGACAGCAGGACAGAGCTCTCCTTTGCTTTTAGTTAGTTTTTAGCTCGCTGAGGCAGAGAAGTTCCCTGGGCTGTGGTTTTTCTTTTTCTTTGGAGCTGTTTAAACCTGCTCTGGACTGAACACCAGAAGAGCACCGGCAGCTCACACCTGTGGCCCACCGGGCTGGGCCTGGGCCATGGAGGGACTGATCAGAGACTGAGTGAGCCGAGCTACAGCCCACGGAGGGACTTTCTGGGTTTGTCATCTCTTTTGGAGCAACAACAGGTTTTATTGTTTAATATTGTTCATGTTTTGTGCTGGTGAATGCTTTGCCTGTTAAATAAACAGTTGGTTTTTTTTTTTTTCTCCAAGGAAATCTTTTCCCAAACTGGTTGGGGAAGAGGCCGCTTGAATCTGCTTTCTAGAAAACCCCCTTTGGGGATTTTCTCCCAAACTTGCCCTAAACCAGGACAGGGTGGTGGGGAGGGGGTGACCCCCAAATGCCTGGACTGGGGGGAGGCTGGAGAGGGGGACCCTTGTACTGCAAAACCCCCCAGCATCCCTAAGCAGGACCCTGGAGAAGGGGGATCCCCAGGACCCTCGAGGATCCCCCACAGCCCTGAGACGGGGGACACCAGAACCCCAGAGCGATGAGACTGGAAATGGGACAATCCTGGTGGCTTTTTCTTTTTTTATTAACTCGTGATTTTTTGAGGTTTTTATGGACACCAGGAGACTTCTGGAAATGGATTTGGGCAGGAGGAATCCCCAACCCAAGGCGTTCACACCTTGTTTTTCCCCAAACCAGGATGTCCCACTCCCAAACTGTGGCTGGCTGGAGTGAGGAAGGCGCCCTGGGACACTGAGGCAGGTGAGGAGGAAGTCAGTGCCCCTTTCCCCCTCTCTCCTGCTCCATCTCCCGGCCCAGCACAGCCCCGGCTGCAGGACAGCCCCGCTGCCAGTGCCCTCCTGCCGGGGACGCACTGGGGGGATCTCCTTGCCCTTCCCTGTGGCACGGAGGCAAATCCCATCCTCTCCTTGTCCTTCCTACCCCAGAGCAGGAGCTGATGATGGAGACCAGGAAGGACAAATCTCTGCAGCACAACCACATGGAAGAGGCCGATTTGAGCAACTCCACAGCACAGGAATCCAACAGGGAGGAAAAGCCCCGGAGATCCCACAGGAGGAGGGGCTGCAAACCCAGCCCAGGGTGCTCTGAGGAGGAAAGGCCCACTCTGGGTCAGGAAGGAGGGCAGAGCTTCAGCCAGAGCTCAGAGCTGGTGGTCCCAGAGAAGCTTCATGATGGGGAGAAGCCCTACAAGTGCTTGGAGTGTGGGAAGAGCTTCAGGCAGAGCAAAACTCTGAAACGACATCAGATGATCCACACTGGGGAATGGCCCTACAAGTGTGGGGAGTGTGGGAAGGGCTTCAGCTGGAGCTCCAACCTCATCATCCACCAACGCATCCACACTGGGGAGAGGCCCTACGAGTGTCCCGAGTGTCAGAAGAGGTTTCTCAGCAGCTCTGCTCTCTTTGTGCATCAGCGGATTCACACAGATGAGAGGCCCTTCCGCTGCCCTGACTGCAGGAAGGGCTTCAAACACAACTCCACCCTTGTAAGGCACCGGCGCATCCACACTGGGGAGAGGCCCTACGAGTGTCCCCAGTGTGGGAAGAGCTTCACCCAGAGCTCTGACTTGACCAAACACCAACGGAGGCACCGGTAAGGGAAGCCCTGAAAATTCCCCAGCTTCAGGAAGAGCTTCATGCACTGCTCCAGCTTCATCCCCCATTGGAGGACCACATTGGGAAGAGCCCTGGTGATCCATGTTCCCTGTGATCCATGTTCCCTGTGATCCATGCTGGGAAGATACCTGTACCTTCTCCTGCCCCTGCCAATGACCTTATGTTGGATTGAAGAACATGAGGGTCTGGCCATGGCCCTGTCACTACATTCACTCCCACCTCAGGTCATTGCCAGGGGCAGGAAAGGGACTCTCTCTCTCTCTCTCTCTCTGAGAAGGGTGTCCTTTTCAGGCAGGAGGAGACATGTGGCCAGGAAGATACAATTGATGGTGATGTAATCTCCCCTGTAAATAGTTTTTCTTATCCCTTCTGTTGTCAATATTTTTTCTGTTCCTGTTTGTTCCTTATCTCGTTGCTGTTCCCAGTAAATTGTTCTTATCCCAGCCTGGGATCTTTCCATTTTTTTCCTTCAGTGGAAGGTGGGAGGGCAACGAGAGCCAGCATGGTTTTAGCAGGAGCAGGAAATTGGGGAATTCCATTCCTAAATCCCGGCCTGTGGAAACCGAGCATCCCAGCTGGTGCCAGCCCTGGTGGCCATGGCAGCAGCCCTGGGAGCGGGTCCCTGGCTGGGGCTGAGGGAACCTCTTCACTCTGGTGCCCAGGGACAGGAGTGGAGGGAGCGGCTGCAGCTGAGTCGGGGCAGGCTGAGGTTGGATCTCAGGGAAAGGTTTTTGCCCAGAGGCTGCTGGGGCACTGCCCAGGCTCCCCAGGGAAGGGTCACAGCTCCAGGGCTCTCTGAGCTCCAGCAGCATTTGGACAGCGCTGCCGGGCCCAGGCTGGCAGTGTTGGGGTGTCCTGTGCAGGGCCAGCAGTTGGACTCGAGGATCCTGATGGGTCCCTCCCAGCTCAGCCATTTCTGTGGTTCTGGGTTCCCATGACCCTGGGGATGGGAGTGCCAATGGTTGCCATGGAAACGGGCCCTGGCTGCAGGCCTGAGCTGGTGTCCATGGCAACCACCCCTGGCATGGGGTCTCCATGGAGCTGCCCAGGGACTGACCATAGCAACAGGGGCTGGGGAAGGTTGCCATGGGAACTGACCATAGCAACAGGGGCTGGTGATGGTTGCCATGGAAACTGACCATAGCAACATGGGGCTGGTGCTGGTTGCCATGGAAACTGACCATAGCAACAGGGGCTGGAGATGGTTGCCATGGGAACTGACCATAGCAACAGGGGCTGGTGATGGTTGCCATGGAAACTGACCATAGCAACAGGGGGATGGTGATGGTTGCCATGGAAACTGACCATAGCAACAGGGGGATGGTGATGGTTGCCATGGAAACTGACCATAGCAATGGGTCCTGATGAGGTTTGCTGTGGTAATCCAGGGCATCCCTCTGGCTGCCCTGGAAGGCCTGGGACCCTGGCAAGGGGGTCAGGAACTCCCCTGTACAGAGCCCTAAGAGACACTGTCTGTGATCTCTGTCCATGGAAAAGAGTTTTCAATCTTACAGGATGAATTACACACTCTGAGTGTTTGATATGAGTAATAATTAGCGTGACACGGGTGCAAAAGTAGAATTTTAGGATTCTAGATAAAGGGTTCAAAGGAGGCAAGATGGAGGAAATCATGTGTGTCCTGTCCTTTTCCATCTTCTTCATGCCTTCCATGTTTCACTGCAGTGTTGGCATTTTTCTGTTGGTTTAGGCTGGGGACACATTGTTCAACAGAGGTGGTAGGTATTGGCACATTATTGTAAATATAGCACAGGTAGTTTCTGGTATATAATGTTTGTAACTTCCCACTGAGGGGCAGAGCCCTGCACGCTGTCCCACAAGAAAGGCCTACTGCAGGTCAGACAGAACATGTTATAGATAAGCAAGAATAAACAACCTTGAAAACCAGCACAGATGAATTATGGCTTCTTCTTTGGCAGTGGGGCTCAAAGACAGCGAATTTCTGCAATTTTGGGATCATTTAAATACCACAGATTCTGACATAAATGGCATCCCTGGGTGGGCTCGAACCACCAACCTTTCAGTTAAGAGCCGACAGTTTGCATATTAAGGTTCAGATATTTTGACAGGCCCTCAGAGGGGTTTCATGGGGACTTTCTAAGTGTCCCCAAGCTGCCAAAGAGCCGGGATGTCACAGGCACTCACAGGGGCTCCTGTCATGGGCAGACTGGGAGCTTTAGGCAAAGTTTATTAGAGAAGCTCCTGTCAGGTCAGGAGGCACAGAAAGGACCCCCAATAGCCCCTATAGATCCCCAAATACCTCCAAGGACCGCCAGCCTTTCTAAGCCTCTTTTTGTGAGAGGAGCCTTGGAGCAGCAGGTTCCAATCCCTACCCCTGACATTTCAAGATCTCGTATGTAAACAATTATAAAGGTGGAATTAAAACTTTATACAATTCTCCCTTAGCATAAGGAATTGTAAACCAGTGTTGGGGGTTGGGTTTTTCCTTTCTGTTTGTTCCTTATCATTGGCTGATGTTTATCGGCTGATCCCTTATTTTGGGAGGAGCTGCTGCTCTTGGAGATGGGAGTTTCCACTGCTGCTGCCAGAGCCCGGGCCAGAGCTGCTTCTTCTGTCCTGGGATGAGCCTCTGCTCGTGAGAACAGCCACTAAACTGGGACCTTATTTACACCTGCCCCACTAAAAGAGAGACCTATCCCTGTCTGCTCTGGTGTCCAGGATCCTGAGCTGGGCTCTCTCTGCTCTGCTTGGAGCCCCTCACCCCCTGCCTGCCGAGACATCCTGCCAGCCCAGCTGACTGCTTTTTGCCAGTGCTGCTGGGGCACCGAGCTGACTGCTTTCTGAGAGTCCTGCTGGGGCAGCGGAGCCGGCTGCCCCGGGGTTTGTGAAGCAAAGCCTCTCTCCAGCCCTTCCCCCTTCGGACAAAGCCGCCATGGCCCCGCGCTGCCGAGCCCGGCCGGAGCGCCCCCTGCAGCCGCGTGGGGGTCAGCGCACCTGCCCTGCCCCGGGAGCCACAGCGCCCCTGCTGGCTGTGCCCGGAACTGCACCGCAGGGAAAGCGCCACGGCCCAAAGGCCGGGACTGGGCTCTGCTCTGTTTGCTGTTCGTGCCGCAGCTGCTGCTGCTTGTTTGCTTTGTTATACACACTAGGAAAGAGCTGACATTCCTATTCCCATATATTTGCCTGCCTGAGAGCCCCTTGATTTCATTATTCTAATAATTTGGAGGGAAGGGGTTTACATTCTCCATTCCACAGGAGGCTTTTTGCTGCCTTCCCTAGCAGACACCTGTCTTGTAAACCAAGACCAGTTTTGGCACCCGATGTGCAGCCTGAGGGCATTGAGAGAAACAGGGTGAAATAAGAATAACAATTCTTGAGTAACATAATTTTTTGTTGTTGCACTGGATATAGAAACCTTGTTAGGTGTCACCATGTGGTCTAGCTTACCCTGGTTTGGGTGGCACATGGTTGTGGCTACATTTTTCCCATCCTATAACTATGGCAAATCTGGCTGATAATCAATTTGTTTGATGGGTTAATATGGTGAGGAATTTATGGATTTTTAATTTCCTCTGGACGGTGGGCACACAGATTTGAGGCTATCACACACTAACTGTATGTGTTTGGAATTACTTTAATAATGGTACCTACTGTGAGGAAATGACACCAGGGGAAGTTTTCTCCCAACTCCTCAGCCAGCTCTTTGGGTCTACAGTGGTTGGTGTTCCTGCTATGCCTGTTAAGCCTATTCTGTTCAGCATTCAGAGGTAAGGGAAGATTGACTTAGATAACTATCGTAGCAGGGCGTCCCCAGCCTGTAATAATTAGCACTGACTCCATGATTCCAGAAGGCCGATCAATCGTTTTATTACATTATCCTATACTATACTGCTAAGAAACACTCATCGGTCTTGCAGACAGTCCGATACAGACAGACCAGACTGGTTAATTGAAATCCAAACACCATCACCATTGGCCAATTTAGAAATCACCCTTTGATAAACAAATCTCCATAACACATTCCACGTGTGCACAACAACAGGTGCAGCAAGTGAAGATAAGAATTGTTTCTCGTTCTTTTCTCTGAGCTTTCTCACAGCTTCTCACAGCTCCCCAGGAAAATCCTGGGAGATCTCTCTCTCTGCTCAGAGGATATGTGATTACCACAGGTCAGTTGTGACAATGCAGGTCCAAGGACACCACGGTGACACTACGGAACCTCATGGAACCAAGGGGCCATTGTGACACTGTGCTGCCTCATGGGATCAAGGAGACCATTGTGAAACTCAGAGACCCCAAGGAACCAAGGGTCCATGGTGACCTTGTGCAGCCGCAGTGTCACAGAGGAGCCGCTGTGACACAGTGAGGGCACACGGAGCCCAGGGGCCATTGTGACACATCAGGAATTTGTGGAACCACGAAGCCATTGTGACATTGCAAGGGCTCATGGAAGCACAGGGCCATTGTGACACTGCAGAAGCAAGGGGAGCATTTTGACACTCCAGGGCCTGATGGAACCAAGGAGACCATTGTGACACTGTGGGGTCCCATGGAACCAAGGGAACATGGAACAGGTCTGGCTGGCTGGGCCTCTGGGAATCACCTGACAGGTCCAGCGGACCTTGGCATGTCGAGGGCTGCTTCTCATCTGCCCCTGAAGCCCTGGGGCTCTGGGCTTTCCTTCCCATGGGAGAGAACTGTCCTTCTCCTCCAGGGTTCCATGGCCAAAATTGGGATTCCTCCTCCAAAACTCCATACATCCAAGGAATGCTCCCAAGTGAAAGCTGCCAGGACAGACAGGTCGGGCTGCCCTTGGCCTCTTGAGAGATGCATCTCATCTGCTTTTGAAACACTGGGGCTTGGTGCTTTCCTTCCAATGTAAATAGTTGTCCTTCTCAAGGTGACCGTCTTCAAAATTGAGATTCCTCCTCCCAAATTCCATGTATCCAAAAATTCCTCCATTACAAAACATACCAGGAAGAACAGGTCTGGTTGGCTGAGCCTCCCAGGAGCCACCTCTTTCTTCTTCTGCCTTTGAAACACTTGGGCTCAGTGCTTTCTTTCCTATGGAAAAGAACTCTCCTTCTTATCTACACAGAAATGGCCAAAATTGGGGTTCCACCTCCCAAATTCCCTATATCCAAGGGTTGCTTTCAGACAAAAGCTACCAGGGCAAAGAGGTCTGGCTGGCCTAGACCTCTGACGGCAGCCTTTCATCTGCCCCTGAAACACCGGTGTTCTGTGCTTTCCTTCCTTTGGAAAAAAAAAAACATCATTCAACTCCAGGTGTCCATGTCTGAAATTGGGATTCCACCTCTAAAATTCCCTATATCCAACGGTTGCTCCCAGACAAAATCTGCCAGTACCATCAAGTCTGGCTGCCCTTGGCCTCTGGTGACTGCCCCTGCCACACTGGGGCTCAGTTCTTTCCTTCCCATGGAGATCACTGTGACACTGTGGGCACCTCATGGAACCAAGGGGATCATTGTGGCACCACTGGAGCCCATGGAACCAAGGGGCCATGGTGACACCGCGGGGCTTCATGGACCCAGAGACCATTATGACTCTGTGGGGCCTGATGGAACCATGGAGACCATTCCGACCCTTCAGGGCCTGGTGTCACCAAGGGGGCATTGTGACACCTCAGGGCCTCCTGGAAGCAAGGGACCATTGGGACACTGTGGGGCCCCATGGAACCGAGGGAACATGGAATAGGTCTGGCTGGCTTGGCCTGCCAGGGGCCACCTGGCAGGTCTGGCTGATTTTTGAATGTCAAGGGCTGCCTTTCATCAGCTTCTGGAACATTCCTCTGTATGGAAAAAACCCGTCTGTTATTTCAGATGTCCATTGCCAAAATTGGTACCCTCCCTAAGAAATTTCCTATTTCTGAGGGTATCTCTTCAAACAAAATCTGGCAGCTCTAGCTGGCCTTTGCATCTGGTGGTCACCTCTCATCTGCCCCTAAAACAGTGGTGCCCTGTTCCTTCATTCCTATGGAAAAGAACTGGTCTTCATGTCCAGGAACCATGGCCAAAATTAGAATTGGCCACCAAGCCTGGCCAGGGCTGTGTAACTCTCTGCAGGCCCCAGGGAAGATATTGACTCTGCCAGTGCTGCCATCCTCCCTCCAGTGAGAGAAAAGGACACAGGGCAGGCACACAGAAGACACCGAGGTCAGTGAAGTGGAAGTTGAGTTCCAGGTGGGAGGGATGAGGAGATGCCTTGATCTTGGGGCTGAAATCCTCTGGTAAAGCTATGGAGAAGGATGTCATTGATACATCAGACTCTCCTTTTCCCTATAAGGCATTGAAAAGTATGGGGAGATGACTTGTTTCAGCAAAGGCCTCCATGCTTAAGTGAGCAAATGTTGAAGTAGCTGTGATCCCATGAGACGTATGAACAGAGAAACAGAGCAAAGTGATGAGACCCTGTGCCCTCAGGGAGAGAAGAAGACCTCTGTTCCCAGAGATGAAGATGATTTCAGAAATAGATGAAGAGAACCTTTGCTCTTAACTCATCTTGAAACTAATACCCCATAAACTGACATGGCCCATAAACACTACTGTGGGAAAGGCAGTGAAAAAAATGGGAGGGACTTCACAGTTACAGAACTTTCCAGGCAGCTGCTATTTGTGGAAATGAAAAGCCATGAGATAACTGTTTTCTTGTGGAGAAGTCTCCATAACATTAACAAGGGGAACTTCTCTCTATAACTGAAGTGAAGAAAGACTATTCTAGAGGTGTTAAACTGACTGAAAATTGTAGTTTTTGTTTCTTTACATAGTCAGGTTGTATGGAAAAAGGAAGGTTCCGAAAGTTTTGTGCTGATCCTTATTACTCTTTCTTTTAGTTACTGTTAGTAAACTTTTCTTTATACCCTTTTAAAATTTTGAGCCTACTTTGTCTTTCTCCTAATCCTACCTCACAGCAGGAAATGAGTATGTATATTCTAGTGAGTGCACTGGTAATTAGCCAAAACTGAACACACCACATTAATTGATGCATTGGCCAAAAAACCTCAAAATTATGAACCAAAACCACTACAGAAACTTCCTGATGAACTGCAGTAGACAAGAGGGAAATCAAGGCAAAGCCTTGGTTTTTCAGGACTTCCTTGATCTTAATAAGCCCCGTGGTGCATTTGGAACTGAGCCCAGGAACCTCAGGGCCTGAAAGGAGATTGCACAAACCTGTCCAGGAGTCAAAGTCAGAGGAAACACCCAAAGTATCTTCAGCCATTAATGGGACCCACTGTTCATCTCCAACACAGGCTCCTCATGGACTACTTGGAGGAGAGAAATGGAGGCCAGGATGGCACAAAAACCTCTCAGAAACTCAGTGTGGAATGGACAATCCGAAGTACTTTAAGAACCTTGAGTATCTGAAAGCATTAATGAGCTCCACTGAGTGTCAGTACAAATCTCTCAAGGGACTTGTTAAAGCAGATAATTGGGGCCATGATTGCACAAACCTCACACAGAGTCTGGATCAAAAGGGAAACACCAAGTACCTTAAAAGAACTGAAGTACCTTGAAGCATTAATGAGCCCCACTGAGTGTTGTTCCTGACAAAGCCTCTCCAGGGACTAATTACAGCAGATAATTGGAGGCCAGGATTGCAGAAACCTCTCAGAGACTCCAAGGCAAAAGCCAAAACCAAAGACATTTGAAAAACCTGCAGTCCCTGGGAGCATGAAGGAGCCCCCAGGGCCATTCCTGACCAAGGCTCCCCAGGGACTCCTTCCAGCAGATCCTTGAGGCCACTGGGATGTGGGCTAGGGGGGGATGCTGAGGGCAGGACCAGGGCTGACAGTGCCCAGCCTGGCTGGGGCTGTGCCAGGAGGCCCCAGGGCCTCAGGACAAAGTGTCTCCTCACAGCCCTTGGTGGCACAGACCCTGCTGTGCCCCAGGGCACCAAGACTTGGCTTCTCTTTGTCCCCACCTGTCATCAGTGCCTCCAGTTCTCTGCTCTGCCTGGGGCCTGGGGACACTTTCTCAGTCCTGTCCCTCAGTGGGACCCATTAAAAGTCCAAGAAACTTTGGAGTTGGATTGTGACTTGGAGTTCTGGAGAGGTTTCTGCAGCTCCCTCTCAGGGCCTGATGTTCAGGGCCTGAGCACAAAGCCCCAGAGGGTCATTAAAGTCCTTGTGCTGTGTCTGTGCTGCTGAGCTGGGCCGGGCTCCTGGCACAGAGGGAGATCCTGGTAACCAAGCAGAGCTTCAAAAGCACATTTCTCTTGCTGAGCAGCTCTTCTCCCAGCCCAGCAGGGCTGGGGCACTGCCTGCAGCCACCCCGGGCACAGCACAGAGGCACAGAGAGCTTCAATCAGTCAGGGCTGGGAAGGGGCTGAGAAGTGCCTGGGGCAGAATCACTGCCAGCCCTTGGCACAGGAACCTCTGGCTGCAGGACAATGCAGCTGCAGCTCCTGGAGTGATCTCCTAAAGCTGGAACATCCCAATGCCCACAGACCCTGTGAGTACAACTCTGAGTATTTCTGGTGCAGGGCAGGTGAAATGGTCATGAAGCTCTGACATGGTGAGGGGTTCTGATCAGTCACAGAGTATTTCCAAGACAAGGATTTTGATAAAAATGAGGAAATTTTCTAAGACTTTGTATTCAGTTTCCTACTACTGGAGAGTGGCAGGGATGGGGGGACAAATATTACAGGTGTTTTGAATTTTGACCAGCACGTGAGATATCTGAATTGTTATTTTAGTAATCAATAGGGTCACAGCAGATGCCTAATGTGCTTGCAGCTCCTCTGCCAGTGGACAGCAGCAGCATCACTTTTACTCGAGCCATCAGGCTCAGTCTGAGCTCTCCTTTTTCCAAGCTGCAAACAGAACCTGCCCCCAGCCAGTGCCCTGCAAACAGGCAGGGTTCTGTCAGGCCAAGGAGAGTGCACAGAGATTTGGGGTCTGGGAGTGCTGGCAGGGAGAGATCAGTCACAGGGAAACACTTGCAGGAGGAAAATCTCCAGGAAGCAGAGAGAAGATCAGGGAAGGAGAGAAAACAAAGCCCAGAAATGCTGAGGCAGGGAGAGTTTAGAGATGTCCAGAGGAGCCCCTCCAGTGCAGCCCCTCCCTCTGCACAAGCCCCCTCCCTCCTGTCCCCCAGCCAAGCCTCTGCCCTCAGGGCCGGGGCTCCAAGGTGTGCAGCCCCTCCTGTGCAGGCAGAGCTGCAGCAGAGCCATGGGGCAGCTCTGCAGCCCCGGGCCCAGTTCCCTCTGCAGAGCACAGGGCTGGGAGCAGCTGCCCGGCACTGGGGGCTCTGGCAGGGGGCACTGCTGGCTCAGGGTGACACAGCTGTCCCCAGTGCCCGGCTCTGGGTAATGCTGGCAGTGCAGCCAGGGAAGGAGCTGCATCTCCCTTCATCCAGTGCCATCAGAAAGACACCTGGAAGTCTCCCTGAGATTTCAGTCCAAGCTGGGAGCTTCAATCCAGGGTGCAAATCTGCCCTAGAGCATATCTGAGTTATAAGATTGATGGGGAAAGGCAGAGGTGTTTTGAGACTGAAAATGCTGCTGGGTTGGTGAAATGAGCAATGTGAGTCCTTGGCTGCAAATGTGGAGCTGGGCAGTGGTGGATCCATCTGTCTCAGCTGTACCTGGGGGTTTGTAAGAGAAACATGGGAGTGTGAGCATCCTTAATTTGAGAAAATGAAAGCCCAGAGAAACTCCAAGCAGAATGAAGTGACAGACCATGTCTCCCCAGTCTCCACTCATCCTGTAGCCTCAGGGAACCAACTCTGTTCTCCTGGAGGGCAGCAGAAATGCTGGGTGTTTCTGATATCCAGGAATAGCAGGAGAGACATAGGGGGAGATTAAATTGAAAACATCTAAGCTCTTAAACACAGAAGAATATCCTTGTGTGTCACAGAGGAGGGTGTATGGGAAATGGCTTTGATTTTGGTTACAGATAACTCCTCCAAAACTTAACTATCCTTTTCTCTGAACAGGTGCCCATGTGCAGCCACAGCAAATGTCCAACAGCAGCTCCATCAGCCACTTCCTCCTGCTGGCACTGGCAGACACGCGGCAGCTGCAGCTCCTGCACTTCTGCCTCTTCCTGGGCATCTCCCTGGCTGCCCTCCTGGGCAACGGCCTCATCATCAGCGCCGTAGCCTGCGGCCACCACCTGCACACGCCCATGTTCTTCTTCCTGCTCAACCTGGCCCTCAGCGACCTGGGCTCCATCTGCACCACTGTCCCCAAAGCCATGCACAATTCCCTCTGGGACACCAGGAACATCTCCTACACAGGATGTGCTGCACAGCTCTTTTTCTTTCTCTTCTTCATCTCAGCAGAGTTTTGCCTCCTGACCATCATGTGCTACGACCGCTACGTGTCCATCTGCAAACCCCTGCACTACGGGACCCTCCTGGGCAGCAGAGCTTGTGCCCACATGGCAGCAGCTGCCTGGGCCAGTGCCTTTCTCTATTCACTGCTGCACACAGCCAATACATTTTCCCTGCCCCTGTGCCATGGCAATGCCCTGGGACAGTTCTTCTGTGAAATCCCACAGATCCTCAAGCTCTCCTGCTCCAATTCCTATCGCAGGGAACTTGGGCTCATTACTGTTAGTGCCTGTTTGGTATTCGGATGTTTTGTGTTCATTGTTTTCTCGTATGTGCAGATCTTCAGGGCTGTGCTGAGGATCCCCTCTGAGCAGGGACGGCACAAAGCCTTTTCCACCTGCCTCCCTCACCTGGCCGTGGTCTCTCTGTTTGTCAGCACTGGCCTATTTGCTCACCTGAAGCCCCCCTCAATGTCCTCCCCATCCCTGGATCTGGCCCTGTCAGTTCTGTACTCGGTGGTGTCTCCAGCCCTGAACCCCCTCATCTACAGCCTGAGGAACCAGGAGCTCAAGGCTGCAGTGAGGGCACTGATGACTGGATGCTTTCAGGAGCATTAAACTGCTGGACAATTTATAACCAATCACTTGTAATAAATGTCATCTTTGATACTTGTTGTTCTTTTCCTTTTGGAGGTTCTTTTTCTTTGTATTTCTTTTCTAATCTTGCCCACAAAGAAAAGCCATTCCTTGTGCCATTTCTCATTTTGTTTTTCTCCACCTTCCCTGTGGCCACAGACTGTGTCAATGAGGGGCTGCACTCTCAGTGACTTTAAAGGAAATAAAGGATATCCCAGCAGAGTTTTCTGCAGAGATGCCCTTTTGTTGCCTTCTCTGGAGCTGCAGCAGCAATGTCTGTGTGCAGAGCTGGGGCAGATCAGTGCTGGCACAGCAGCTGTGCCCAGGAGCAGCAGCACTTGGTGCTGCCAGTGCTGCTCCCGTGGCCCTGCCCCGCTGCCCTGGTGGCCCTGGTGTTGCTGCAGGGCCTGAGTGCTCTCGGGGCCGGGCACAGTCCTGGGGGTGGCAGTGCCGGGGCTGCAGCAGGGACAGGCCATGGGCACTGCTGGGGCAGCGCTGACGCCTCAGGCCAGGGCCTGGGGGCTCCAGGCTCCTTGCCCAGGCTCTCTCAAGAACACGGCCAGGCCAATGCTCAGCACAGCAAACCCCCGTGAGCAGCCCCAGGCTGGCCGTGGGCAGGCTGGAGGCAAACAGCACGGCTGGTGCTCTGCAAGGGCCCTGGGGGAGACGGGAAGGAGCAGCAGAGCAGGGGCTGATCCATCCCCAGTGCGCTGCACAGCCCAGGGCAGCGTCCCAGAGCGTCCTCATGGAGCTGCCAACAACATCCCCCCTCTGCAGCCCTGGCCTCTCCCCCAGCTCACAGAGGTGCCGCATCCTTGCAGGCACAGACACGGCAGCACTGGCTCAGCAGCCCCTGTTTGCATTGCACACAGCAGGCGGGAGCACCCCCATGCTGCTGCTGTGGGGACATGAACCTGGGGGAGCACAAATGCCATCAGCCCCTGGGGCCAGGAAGGGCTGGGGGACGCCAGGGAAACCACTCAGCTTTGTCCTGGCCTCTGCAGTCAGCCAGAAAGTTTGTTCCCATCAGCTGGGAGTTTCCTGTCCCACTGCAGACGCTGCTGCTCAGAGCCAGGGCTGCCTGGCAGCCACCCCCAAACTGCCCTGAGCATTTCCTTGGCTTCATCTTTGCTTTCTTTACTCTTCCTGTTACAGATTTCTTCCTCTTGCCCACCCCCGTTCCCTCCCTGCAAACAGCCCATCCCTGTTTGCCCTTTCCTCTCTGGCCCCACTCCCCATTGCAGTTCCTGACTTGGCACCATGGGAACGTCCCTTGGGGAGCAGGATCATCCCACAAGTGCTGCAGGAATTGTCTGCAGGCTCCTGCAGTGCCTGGTGCTGCTCCCTTGCCAGAGGCACCCCAGGCCAGGGGGGCACATCTGGGCTGCTGTGTCTGGCTGTGGGGCTCCCTGTTCTGGGCAGTGAGGAGGAGCTGCAGAGGCTCTGCAGGACTGACAGGATGGGCTTTGGGGCTGTGAGGAGAAGCTGAGGGACCTGGGCTGCTGGAGCTTCTGAAGAGGAGGCCCAGGGCTCCTCCTGCAACTGCTCCAAGGGTGGATTCAGAGAATCACAGAGTCAGCAAGGTTGAAAAAGACCTTGGAGATCATCAAGTCCAACCTGTGCCCTGATGCTGCCTTGTCTCCCCTGAGCCTCCTCTTCTCCAGGATCAACAACCCCAGCTTCCTCAGCCCCTCCTCACAGGATTTGTGCTCCAGACCCCTCACCAGCCTTGTTGCCCTTCTCTGGACCCGCTCCACCCCTCCATTTCCTTCCTAAATTGGGGTCTCAGAACTGGACACAGCACTCGAGGTGCTGCCCAACCAGTGCCCAGCA
Source organism: Taeniopygia guttata (assembly GCF_048771995.1). Classification (NCBI taxonomy): domain Eukaryota; kingdom Metazoa; phylum Chordata; class Aves; order Passeriformes; family Estrildidae; genus Taeniopygia; species Taeniopygia guttata. The sequence goes on from NC_133061.1 coordinate 1,128,978, forward strand.
CCGGGGAAGAATCACTGCCCTGCACCTGCTGGCCACACCATTCCTGATCCAGGCCAGGAGCCTTTGGCCTCTTGGCCACCTGGGCACACTGCTGGCTCATGTCCAGCCTGCTGTCCATCAGTCCCTGCAGGTCCCTTTCTGCCTGGCTGCTGTCCAGCCCCTCTGTCCCCAGCCTGTAGCACTGCAGGGGTTGTTGTGGCCAAAGTGCAGGACCTGGCACTTGGACTTGTTAAACCTCACCTTGTTGGGTTTGGGCCCTGGATCCAGCCTGTCCAGTCCCTGTGCAGAGCCCTCCTACCCTCCAGCAGATCAACACTCCCAGACAACTTGGTGTCACCACGGTTCCATGAGGCCCCAGAGTGTCCCAATGGTCTCCATGATTCCATGAGGCCTCCCACTGTCACAATGTTCCATTTGGTTCCATGGGACCCCTTGGTGTCACAAAGTCCCTTGGATCCTTGTGCCCCGCAGTGTCACAATGTCACCATGGTCCCCAAGGCCCTGCAGTGTCACAGTGGATCCTTGGTTCCATGAGGTCTGGCAGGGCAGCAATGCTCTCCTTTGTCCCAGAGTGTCACAATGGCCTCTTGGTCCCAAGGGCCACCACGGTGTCAAACATGTTTCCTTCATTCCAGGAGTCCCTGAGGACCAGCACTGGCCCCTTGGATCTATGGGGCTTTGCAGTGTCACAGCATCATGACACGAGGTCCTGCTCTGTCACAAAGCTCTGCATGGTTCCCCAAGGCCCTGCAGGGTCACAGTGGCCTCTGTGGTCCCACCAGGACCCCGACTGTCACAATGCACTCTTTGCTTCCATTCAGCCCCACAGTGTCACAATGGCCCTTGGCTCTGTGGTGCCATGTTGTACACAGTGTCACCATGGTCCTCTGAGTGCCACCAGGCCCCGCAGTGTCACAATGGCCCCTTGCTTCCCCAGGGCCCTGCAGTGTCACAATCATCAGAGAATCAACCAGGCTGGAAAAGACCTTGGAGAGCATCAAGTTCAACCTGGGACCCAAAACCACCTTGTCACCAAGACCATGGCACTGAGTGCCACATCCAGTCTTTCCTGAAACACTTCCAGGGACAGTGGCTGACCCACTTCCCTGAGCATCCCATTGCAATGACCAATCACCCTTTTTGTGAAGAATATTTCCTGATGTCCAACCTAAACATCCCCTGGTGCAGCTGAAGGCTGTGTCCTCCTGTCCTGTCACTGTTCCCTGGGAAAAGAGCCCGACCCCCAGCTGGCTGCACCCTGCTGTCAGGGAGGTGTAGAGAGTGATGAGGTCTCCCCTGAACCTCCTTTTCTCCAGGATCAACAACCCCAGCTCCCTCAGCCGCTCCTCACAGGACTTGTGTTCCTGACGCCTCTCCAGCCTTGTTTCCCTTCTCTGGACATGCTCCAGCCCTTCCATGTCCTTCCAAAATTGGGGGCCCAGAACTGGACAAAGAACTCGAGGTGCTGCCCCAGCCAGTGCCAAGCACAGTAGAAGAATCACTGCCCTGCTCCTGCTGGCCACACCATTCCTGATCCATAGGAGTGCCAGGGGTTTGATGGGGGAAATTGTGCGGAGGGGGTGGGGACAAAATCTTATTGATAGTCAGCCATGAAGGGTGTTGATTTTCATATCTATTCAAACTGCACTAGAAGGTGCTGAGAGTCAATATAAATTGGACATTGCTGATATCAATCTATAAACAGGAAATGGAAACAGGACAAAACAGTTTCTCTCTGCATTGTTTCGATTACAGTATATTCACTTTGAGTACATATCTGAAATCTGTCTAATTCACCACAGAGATATTGAAAACTTCAATTATTCACAGGGGTTTTTCTTGTTCAAGCATTTTGAACAAATGCTTACGAGCTTTTTCCACTGAATTCCTGAAGTGAAGAGCTCAAGAAAGAAAAGGCCTCTGGAGTAGGAAAATTCATCAGGAACCCACAAGTGGCTGAGGATCCATCCCCATCAGCGCAGCAATAAACAGAAATGGGCACAGCTTTGTGGCTGCCCCAGCTCTGGGATGGGCCCTGGGCCTGGAGCAGGAGCAGCTCTGGCAGGCACAAGTGGCACTGCCTGTTCATGGGCACACAGCTGATGTCTGCCCTGAAAGGGGCACAGGTGTTAATACGTGTACATTTCATATTATACAAGGACATTTTTATTATCTGGGTCACTTACACTACTTTTAAGAAAGACCAATGTTTTCCCTCTAGGAACAGGAATTTCTTGGAAGTGTATTGATGGGAGAAGAAGAAGAATTGATCTTTCCATCCTCTTGAGTCACCAATATTCTGTTTATTGCATCATCTCCCTCTTCCTTCAGGTGTTTCCAGCTCTCCTGTTTAAATGGCCATGTCTAAGGAAATCTGTTCACTAGACCAGCTCAATCTATGTCCTTCCTCTTGCTCCCAGATTTCCTCTTCTAGGTGCTCTCTCGTCATTCAAGGTCCTCTCAACTGACTGGCTTCATGCTTTGAGCTTCACAGAGTTGTGCAGTCTTTCTGAAGTTCAAATAAATATCACATTATTCAACACCTTACTTACATTTATATCTATCACAGAATTACCTTTTATGTCTTTGTCTAAAACTGCTCCTGTGCAGAAATTCCTTGGGGATAGGGACATGTCAGATGCTGCGTGGACATCACAGAGAGTTGAGGGAAGAGCTGTGATTGTTTTTAAACTGTTCATATGTTCAACTTGTGTTTGTTGGCAAGAAACCTCTCTGTGCCTCTGAGTGTCACCAGTCCCTGAGCCCAAAGGACACAAACCTGATGAGTTGTGGTTCCCACTGCAGGGGCACCTGGACCTTGGCTCTGCACAGGAGAGCTCTTCATCCACTTTCCCTCTTTTCCTCCCTCTGGGCATGGAGGGAGCTCCTGCCTTCAGCCTGTGACTCGTGTGTGCAAAGAGCAAATCTGGGCAGAATCGGGGCAGGGAGGGTTTGGGGGGACCTTGGGATTTGTGCTGGGCACAGAAGGTGTTTTCCATTGCTCTGAGACTGTCTGCTGTGCAAAGTGGATTTAATATCCAGCAGAGGAATGACTTTTGCATTTGATGGAGCTGTGCCTTCCCTTGGCTTTGTTGGCTGGCAATAAATGAACATCCCTCTGTGTCTGGGGCAGCTCCTTCTCCAAGGAAAGCAGGTGGGAGTTGGAGCCAAGGAGCTGAAACCCGCAGGTGCAGCCTGGGCTGGAGGGAGCTCAGATTTGCACAAGGCTGCTCTGAGTGCCAGGGCTTGGATGGGGGAAATGGTGGGGTGGGGATAGGAACAGAGTCCGATGGATTGTCAGCCATAAAGGGTCTTGATTTTCATATCTATTCCAACTGCATGAGGAGGCACTTGGATTCAGTGTCAACTGGAGATTTCACACATCAATTTATTAGGAGTAAAAAAACCTAAACAGGACCTGAAGAAATCTTTTCTCACTGTCCTTTTAAATATAGTGTAATCAACCACATGAGATTTGAAAACTTAAATTGTTCCCAGGGCTTGGCTTGTTAAGGTGTTCTGAATGTTAATGAGCCCTGGGGCACTGAATTCCTGCACTGAAGAGCTGAAGGCTGAAGAAGCCTCTGGAGCAGTAAAATTCAGCAGCAGCCTCCAAGTTGCTGAGGATGTCAGCAGCCCCCACTGAGGCCATCCCTGCCCAGAGACCCTGGGGGAATGGGCAGACAAGGAGAGCGGCCCTGGGGCTGGGGCAGCAGAACTCAGAGGCACCAGCGGCTCCAGCTGGGAAATGGAGTGTGGGATGGGGCTGTGAAAGCCCTGCCTGGGCTGTGCCCAGCAGGACACACAAGCCCTGACCCCCATCCCCTAAAAAACTCTCCCAATGGGACATTTAAAAGGAATTACAATTGGTTCTGTCCTCTGAGTTGGATGCACTGAGGAAATACCAACAAGAGATTCTCAGGAGCTCAAAACAATAAAACATCCTTTCTGGCAACATAGAAGATAAGAGAAATTTTGGGAAAAGGTTTAATAGGTCATTAAATCAACAAAAAACATTTCTCAAAGCATTAATCCTCGGATGTAGGGAGTTTTGGAGGTGGAATCCCAGTTTTGGCCATGACAGGATGAATGGTTTTTTCCTATAGGAAAGAGAAGTGCAAGTCCAAGTGTTCTGGAAGAAGATGAGAGGTGGGCACCCTTAGGCCAAGCCAGCCAGGCCTGTCTCTCCTGATACCTTTCATCTAAGGGCTATCCTTGGACACAGGGCATTTTGGAGGTGGAATCTCAATTTTGGCTGTGGGTTCCTGGATAGGAAGAATTATTTACATTAGGAAGAAAAGAACAGAGCCCCGGTGTTTCAGAGGCACATGAATGCCAGCCCTCAGGAAGCCAAGGCCAGCCAGACTTGTCAGTCCTGGCAGCTTCTGTCTGGGAGCTATCCTTGGATATAGGGAATTCTGGAGGCAGATCCTCAGTTTTGGCCATGGGTGCCTGGTGGAGATGGATGGTTTTTTTCCCATAAGAAAGAAAAGCACACGGTCCCAGCGTTTCAAAGGCAGATGAGAGGTGACCCTTGGGTGGTCAAGGCAGTCAGACCTGTCTGTCCTGGCAGATTTCATCTGGAAACAATCCTTTTACATAAGGAAATTTGGAGAAGAAATCCCAGTTTTGGCCCTGGTTCCCTGGAGGAGAAAGACAGTTCTCTCCCATAGGAAGGAAAGCCCAGATCCCCAGTGCTTTCGGGGCAGATGAGAAGTATCCCTCGACATGCCAAGGTCAGCTGGACCTGTCAGGTGGTCCCCAGGAGGCCCAGCCAGCCAGACCTGTTCCATGTTCCCTTGGTTCCATGGACCCCACAGTGTCACAATGGTCTCCTTGGCTCCATGAGGCCCTGGAGTGTCACAATGTTCCCTTTGCTTCTGCAGTGTCACAATGGCCCCGTGCTTCCATGAGCCCTTGCAGTGTCACAATGGCTTCGTGGTTCCACAGAGCCCTGATGTGTCACAATGGCCCCTGGGCTCCGTGTGCCCTCGCTGTGTCACAACAGCTCCTCTGTGACACTGCGGCTGCACAAGGTCACCATGGACCCTTGGTTCCTTGGGGCCCCCGAGTTCACAGTGGTCTCCTTGATTCCATGAGGCAGCACAGTGTCACACCGGCCCCTTGGTTCCCTGTGGTTCTGTAGTGTCACCGTGGTGTCCTTGGACCTGCATTGTCACAACTGACCCACGGTTCCATGAGGTTCTGCAGTGTCACTGTAGCAGTCAGAGGCCCTGCAAGGCCTCCCTGGCGGTCACTCACCTAAGATAAGAAATGCCTAAGTCATGGTGACTGGACCAAAGAAGCCCCTCTTCTGCATTCAGACACTTCTTATCTCTCTGTAAGGCTATTGGTGTATTCTCCTCAAACCTGGCAATTGGACAATATCCAGCACCCCAGTACCCCATATAAACGCCCATTTCTGCCCAGTTTGGCAGAAGAACTGTCACTGCATCCCTTCAGAGGAGCTGGCAATAAAGGACATCGCTGTGGAACCGCATACAGCCTTTTCCTCTCTCTATCCCTGTGTGTCTGCCAGAGGCACTTGTGAGCACAGAGCGAAACCACTGAGAGCTGAACTCACAGAGCTGAAATCACTCCAGAGGTGCTCACTAAGTTGCCTGTGGCTGGGAGCTGAGCCGAGGGACCCAGACAGGCTGAGCCTGACAGCGCAGCGCTATCCGGACACCCACGGCAGCGGCAGCCCGGGGGTCAGATGGACCCCTGGGACCCCAGGCAGCATTAACCTGGAGTGACTGGGATCACAGAGGAACCATAAAGGAAGTTACTGCAATAATACTGGGAGTATCTGGGAGTGACTGGAATCATACTGGGAGTGACTGGAATCATACTGGGTGACTTGGAGTGACTGGGACCTTACTGGGGGCAAATGGTACCATAATGAGAGTGACTGGGTTCATACTGGGATCATACTGGGAAGGACTGGAACCATACTGGGAGTGCTTGGAACTATTATAGGGATGAATGGGAACACCTGGGAACATGCTGGGATCATGCTGGGATCACACAGGGAGTGACCGGGATGATACTGGGATCACACTGAGTGTAACTGGAAGTGACTGGGACCATACTGGGGGTGACTGGGAGCCACAGGGCCCATGCTGGGAGTGGCCTGGGGGGAGCTGGGGGAACTGGCCCAGCTGGGGCTCAGGGTTGTTCTCCCCCAGGGCTGCCCCGGGTCCTGCTGCCACCCCTGCCCCCACAGAGCTGAGGGACAGGGGACAGCTGAGGGACAGAAGACAGGGACAGGGGACAGGGACAGGGCACAGCCAAGGGACAGAGCACAGCTGAGGGACAGGGCACAGCCAGGGAACACAGCCTGGTCAAGGGACAATGAGCCCCAGCACTTTGGGCTGTTGCCCTTGGGCTCCCAGCACAGGCCCAGGGGCAGAATCCCCTCCAGAAACTGTTGTTTGCTTTCAGCTCTGCTCTGGAACATTCCCCAGGAGCCCCTGCAGTGGCTGCAGCCCAGCCGGGTGCCCGGGGCCACCAAAGCTGCTCTGGCAGTGCCCTCCTGCCCCGGGCAGGGCACAGAACACCCAAGGAAAGGCTCGTGCTGGGCTCAGGGCAGGGACAGGGCACTCCCCTGGTGCTGCCACGGGCACAGCAGAGCCGGCCTGGGCAAAGGATTTGGATCGATGTCCCATGGAATCCCAGCAGGGATTACTTCTCATTGCACTGCTCTCATTGGATTGGTCATCAATTCCAATCATTTCCACATGGAATTCCCATGGCAGTGGGTTAGGGGTGAGATCCATCCATGAAATTCTCAGATGACTGGGATGAGAGTGAGATCTGGCCATGGAAATTCCATGGCAATTCCTGCATTCCCAAGTCCCCCATTCCTGAATCCCCTGTTCCCATAGGAATTGCCCTTCCCCTCCTACACCCACCTTTGTGCTCCAGAGCCTCCCGATCATATCTGATGTATTTTGGGGGCCTTTCCACACAGGTGTGTCCCAGGTAATGCTTCATCTGCTCCACCATGATCCCTCTGGATTCCCAGCACCTCTGGGTGATCCAGACGGCACCGTTGGACACTGCAAAGCTCCTGGATCCCAGCTGGAAGGAGATGAAATCCCAGCCCTCGTAGCCGTACTGGTGGGATCCATGGATGCTCCATTGGACAGGAGGTCACAGCTGGAAACCCCCTGCACTGTGTGGAGACCTGGGAACGAGGAGAGAACAGACCCATGGAGTCGTGTCCCAGCCCCTGGGAGCCCCTTGGAGCTCCCTGGATTCCCATCCCAGCCCCACAGATCCCCCCCATCCCCAGAGATCCAATCCCAGCACCTCAGAGTCCTCCATTCCCACAGATCCCAGCCCAGCCCCCGGCTCCCCCCACTCCCCCTGCTCTGGTTGTACCGGCCCCATCTCCAGGTCACTGTCAGCCACAGGCCGGTTCCTGTCCTTGAGCAGGGTCTGGATATCCCAATATCCCAGTTCTGGCCATCCCAATATCCCAGCTCTGGCTATCCCAATGTCCCAGCTCTGGCTGTCCCAATATCCCAGCTCTGGCTATCCCAGTATCCCAGTTCTGGCTATCCCAATATCCCAGCTCTGGCTATCCCAATATCCCAGCTCTGGCTGTCCCAATATCCCAGCTCTGGCTATCCCAATATCCCAGCTCTGGCTATCCCAATATCCCAGCTCTGGCTATCCCAGTATCCCAGCTCTGGCTGTCCCAGTATCCCAGCTCAGCTCCCGCCCCCATCCCCGGTGTCTGTGCCTCCATCCGGCCCCGCTCGCTGCCGCAGCGCTCGCAGAGGGTCCCGTCCACGTCCCCCACAATCAAGGACTGGGGGACTCCCGGGCCGGGCTCTGACAGCGCCACTTCCAGGAACTGCAGGGAGTGGAGAACTGGGGGGACACAGAGATTTGGGGGAGCTGAGGGGGCTGAAAGTGAGAGTTTGGGGTTCCAGGGGGTCCACAGGCCAAGGAAAGGGGGGACATGAAGAGATGGCAGAGCTGGGAAGGAGGTTCAGGGGCTCAGAGCCAAGGGAAGGGGGTGCAGGGACTGGGAGAGCTGGGATGGGGTGTCCAGGGAATCCTGTGCCCAGGAAAGGGGGTGCCAGGGCTCCTGAGTGTGAGGAAAGGAGGAGCTGGGAAAGGCAGGAATGGGGGCCCAGGGGTCCCAGGTCAGGGAAAAGGGTGGGGCTGGGGGCTGGGAGAGGTGTGGGATGGGAACATGTTGAGTTGGTGCCGGATAAGGGGGTGCAGGGGGGTCTCAGTGCCGGGCAAAGGGGTAAAAGGGTGTCTTGGTTCTCAGGAATGGGGGTGCAGGGGGGTCTCACGGTCACGGAATTGGGGGATCAGGGATGGAGAGGTAGAAGGGAGTTCCAGGGGTCCTTGAGCCCAGGAAAGGGGAGTCCAGGGTTTCCCAAAAAGGGATACCGGGTTGGGGACACCCGGGGTGTTCGGGAAGGGGGAGTTCAGAGGGTCTCTGGTTTTGCACAAAGGTGGGGCTGGGGGCTGGGAAAGGCAGGAATGGGGGTCCAAGGTGTTCCAAGGCGTTCCAGGATCAGGCACACGGGAAATCTAGAGGCTGGGAGCAGGGAAAAGGGGAGCAGAGGGCCCTGATGTCCGGAAATGGGGGATTCAGGGGGGTCCCTGTGCAGGATAAGGGGAGCAGGGGGGGTCCCGGTGCCGGCAATGGCGATTCAGGGTCCCGGTGCCGGGGTCCCACTCCCCCCTCGCCCGCCAGGAGCGCCCCCAGCCCCAGCGCTGGAGCCACCGCGCTGCTCCTCCTCACTCCCAGTATGATCCCAGTATGATCCCAGTAGGATCAGTCACCCAGGAGCTGCTCCCAGTATGATCCCAGTACAGCCCAGTCACTCCTGGCATCCCCCCACCCCTCTCTGCGTTCCGACCTGTCCCGGCTCCATCCCCGCCCCTCCCGCGGTTGCGGGGAGGAGGAGGAGGAGGGAGGAAGAGGCGGAGCGGCAGCGGGAGCAGCAGGAGGAGCGGGGAGGATGAACCGCGGGGCTCCGGCTCTGCCTGAACTCGCAGCACCCCGGGAGCGTCGCCCCCATCCCGCAGGTGCCCGGGCAGGGGGAGCTGGCCCCAAATATCCCGGGGCTCCCTGGGTTTGGGGTTTTTGGGGGGATGCTTGGAGCTGGCGGGGCTCCAAGGCCGAGCCGCAGCTGCCCTCGGGGGGACATCGGGGGTCCCCGGGAGGTGTTTTTGGGGGGTCCCGGTGCGGGTGGCGGCAGAGCCCCGGCGGGGCCGGGGGGATGCGGGTCCCCCCGCGGTGCGGGTTGGGCTTCCCGGCCGGGCCCTCCGAGCTCCGCCGGGGCCGCGTGGGGACCGCGCGGGAGCGGCGGGAGCGGCGGGGGGACCCCGGATTTGGGGAGCCCCGGGAGAGCCGCGGCTTCCCTGGGCGGGAGCGCAGAGAGAGGAGAGCCCCAGGAGCCCCAGCGGGGACCCCGAGAGGGGGGACCCCTGGCAGTGCCGGCACCCGGCAATGGGGGTGCTGGGGCTGGAGGGGCGGCATGGCCGGGAAAGGGGTTCGGGGGTACCGGGGCCGCCAGGGGCTGCTCCCAGCAGGTGCCCAGTTCCTACCCCTGTGTGCTTTCAGTCTCCTGGGCACTCCCAGGATGAGCCCAGTCAGTCCCAGTATCACCCTGGTCACTTCCCCTCACTCCCTGCAGGATCCCTGTTTCTCCCAGTATGAGCCCAGTCATTCTCAGTCATTCCCCATTGTGACGCTATTTGCCTTCAGCAAGTCCCAGTTGCTCCCACTTTTCTCCAGTGTGTTCCCACTTCTCCCAGTTGCTCCTAGTATAGTCCCAGTCACTCCCAGTATGATCCCAATATGAGTCCAGTATGAACCCAGTCTCCCCCAGCAGGGCCCCAGTCACTCACACTTGCCCCCAGCATGGTCCCAGCTGCCCCCAGCACATTCCCAGTGGCTCCCAGTGTGGTCCCAGTCACCACCTGCATGTTCTTAGGTACTCCCAGTACATCCCAGTTGCCTGGAACATTCCCAGAGTCTTTGCCAGGCACTCCCAGTTACCTCAGCATGGTTCAGCTGCCCCCAGTTTTATCCCAGTCACTGCCAGTACATCCCAGTTGTCACCTGCATGACTCCTGTCATTCCCAGTTGCTCCCAGTTGCTCTCAGGGTGTGTGCATTTGGCTCCCAGCATGGGCCTGGCAGCCCCCAGTAACCCCCAGTCAGGGTCCCTTGGCACCCACTGTAATCCCAGTATGATCCCAGTCACTCCCAGTATGATGCCAGTGCCCCCCAGTGTGATCCCAGCTGCTCCCTGTCAATGCCAACATGACCCCAGTAACCACCAGTATGATCCCTATGACTCCCAGTCTCTCCCAGCATATCCCAGTCACTCCCAGCATACTCCCAGTCCCTCCCACTTCCTCCCAGTTACTTTCAGCATGATTCCAGTTGTTCACAGCCACTCCCAGTCAATCCCAGTATGATTCCAGTCACCTTCCTTGGACCTGGCTCCTCCCAGTCTCACCCAGCATGGACCCGGCTGCTCCCACTGTGATCCCAGTATGATCCCAGTTGCTGCCAGAATAGTTGCAGTTGTTCCCAGTTCCTCCCAGTATGATCCCAGGTGTCCCTAGAATAGTCCCAGTCCCACTCAGCATGGTCCCACTCACTCTCAGCTGTCCCCAGCATGGTCCCAGCTGTTCCCAGTGTGGTTCCAGTCCCCCCAGTATGGTCACAGACACTCCCAGTATATTCCAGTTGGCCCAGTAAGGTTCTGGTGACCTCAAAATTATCCCAGTCTTTCCCAGTTACTCCCAGTTGCCTCCAGCATGATCCCAGTTTCTGGCAGTTGCCCAAAGTGTGGTCCCAGTCGCTCCCAGTATGAACCCAGTTTCCCCATTTGTGGTCTCAGTCCCCTCAGCACAGTTCCAGTACCTTCCAGTTGGTCCCAGTTGCTTCCAATGTGTCCAGATTTTCCTCCCAACATGGGCCCAGTAGCTCCCAGTGACCCCCAGCCAGGATCCATTCACACCTGCTGGAATCCCAGTGGCTCCCAGGATGATCCCAGCTGCACCCAGTCCCCCCCAGTATGGTTCCAGTCACTCCCAGTATGATTCCAGCCCTGCCCAGAATGACTCCCTGTCACTCCCAGTGTGGGCCCAGTTGCTCCCAGTCACCTCCAGCATGGTTCCAGTCACAGCCAGCACACTTCCAGTCATTCCCAGTATGATGCCAGCCAGTTCCAGTAGGATCCCAGTATGAATCCAGCATGGGCACAGCTGCTCCCATTAGCATCCACTGTGGTTCCAGTTGCTCCCATTTACCCCCACTGTGGTTTCAGTCTCTCCCAGTGTATCCCAGTTGCTCCCACCATGTTCCCAGTCACTCCAGTTGTCCTCAATTGCTTCCAGCCTGATCCCAGTTACTCCAAGTAAGATCCAGTAGGATCCCAGTTGCCCCCAGCATGCTTTCACTTGCTTCCTGTTCTCCCCAGTGTGATCCCAGTTGCCCCCAGTTGTCCCTTGTATCAACCCCATCACTCCCCATATGATCCCAGTTGCTCCCAGCATGGTCCCAGTCATGCCCAGTTGTCCCCGGTGTAGACCCACTCACTTCCACTCGCTCTCAGTTCTCCCCAGCATGGTCCCCGTTGTTCCCAGTGTGTTCCCAGTCACCCCAGTAAGGTTACAGACATCCCCAGTAAATCCCAGTTGCCTTCAGCATCTCTGTGGTCATTCCCAGACACTCCCAGTGATCCCAGTAAGGTGCTTGTTATCCCAGTATGATCTCAGTCATGCCCAGTATGTCCCAGTTGTCTCCAGCCTGCATCCAGTCATTCCCAATTCCTCCAGTTTACTTGCAGCATGATCCCAGTTTTTCTCAGTTGCTCCCAGCAGCCCAAAGTGGGATCCCAGTTGCTCCCTTTCATCACCAGTATGAGCCCAGTAACCTCCAGTATGATCCTTGTCACATGCCAGCACTCCCAGTATGGTCCCAGTATAATCCCAGTAACTTCCAATCACTCGCAGTATGGTCCCAGTTGCCTCCAGCTACATCAGCCCAGTCAATCCCAGTATGATGCCATTTGCTCCCAGAGTGCTCCAAGTTGCTCCCAGTCACCCCCAGTACAGGGATGCTGTGCATGGTGTGTTCCCAGTCACTCTCAGACACTCCCAGTATTAGTCCAGTCCCTCCCAGTATGATCCAGAGATGATGCCAGTGTGCTCCCAGTCAGTGCCAATATGAACCAGTTGTGCTCCACATGGTTCCAGTTGCCCCTTTCACCCTCACTGTCCCTCCCAGTCTCTCACAGTGTCCCCCCGTTCCTTCCAGCATATTCCCACTCACTCCCAGTTCCTTCCAGCGCGATCCCATTTGCTCACAACCGCTCCCAGTCAGCCTCAGTGTCGTGGCACTCACTGCCAGTATGATCCCAGTCACCTCCAGCATGATCCCAGTATAAGCCCAGTCGTTTCCAGTCATCCCCAGCAGGCACCCAGTGACTCCCAGTTCTTCCCAGTTGCTCCTAGCATGATCCCAGTTGCTCACAGCTGCTCCCAGTCACCCTCATCATGCTCCCAGTCACTCCCAGTATATCCCATTTGCCTCCAGCATGGTCTCAGTTGCCCCCCGTAGGCTCCTACTCTGTGTCAGTGTGATCCCAGTACGATCCCAGTCTCCCTCGGGGTGACTGCAGTCTGCCCTGGCATGGGCCCAGGTGCTCCCAGTATGATTCCAGTACAATCCCAGTACAAACCAGTCCTTCCCAGTGCTGCCACTCCTGGCATCCCCGAGCCCTCTCTGCGTTCCCCCCTCCTGATCTCCTGAGAGGAGCCCCAAGGGCCGGCAGTGCCCAGGCAGGGTCCCCAGGCAGCCCCAGTTTGGATGTGCAGCCCCCAGTTTCCCCAGTTTGCCTCTCCTTTGGCCCGGGCCGGGTTCCCCCCTGGAACAGCGGCTGGGAGCAGCCGAGAGCCCCGCGCTGCCCATCCCGACCTGTCCCGGCTCCATCCCCGCTCCTGCCGCGGGCTGCCGGAGCTGCGGGAACGGGAACCGAGGGTGCCGCTGCTGCTGGGGGAGGAGGAGGAGGGAGGGAAGGGCAGGGATGAAGGAGGAGCGGGAGGTTGGGATGGGGAGGAGGAGGAGGAGGGAGTATGGAAGGGGAGGGATGGAAGAGGAGAAGGAGGTGGGGATAGCGAGGGGCGGGAGGAGGAGGAGGAGGAGGGGGGATGGAAGGGGAGGGATGGAAGAGGAGAAGGAGGTGGGGACGGGACACAGGAGGAGGAGGAGGAGCGATGGAAGATGAGGGATGAGGGAGCAGAAGGCAGTGGGTTTAGAGAGCAGGAGGAGGGGGAAGGAAGGGCAGGGAGAGAAGGGCAGGGATGGAGGAGGAGCGGGAGGTGGGCTTAGGGAGGAGGAGGAGGAGGAGGAGGGATGGAAGAGGAGGGGCGTCAGGAAGAGGAAGAGGAGGTTGAAATGCGGATGGAGCAGAGCAGAGAGGAGCGCGCGGTCAGCCCTGCCTGAATTCGCAGCCCCCACCTGTGGGATCATCGCCCCCCATCCCGCAGGTGAGCGGGGAGCGGGAGCTCGGGCCAGGTCTCCTGGGGGGTGCCTGGGTTGGGTTTTTGGGGGAGATGTTTGGAGAAGGAAGAACTGCGAAGCTGAGCGGAAAAGGCCCCTTGGGGGGACTCCTTGGAGCCCCAGCAGCCCAGAGCAGAGAAGAAGGGGAGAAGGGAGCCCAGGAGCCCAAACAGCCCCGGCACCCCTCAATGGGGAGAGCCAAGAGGGGGGAGCTTTTGGGATTGCTGGGACTCCCGGCAGCCTGGGGAGGGCGGGCAGCGAGGAGAAGGGGGACCCCCAATGCAAGCGTGACCCCAGCAGCTGGGACAGGGGGGAGCCCCGAACAGCAAAGGGGAGGGAGCAGGGACGGGGAACTCCTGGGAGGCTTTTTCAGGGCTGGATCTCGGTGTTCGGGAGGTTTTTATGGAGCCCAGGTGGCCAGGGACTTCTAGAGATGGACTGGGACAGAGGGAGCTTCAAACTCAACGTGCTCATCCCTTGTTTTCCCCAAACCAGGATTTCCCATTCCCAGCCCCTGGGAGGCTGCGAGGAAGAGGAAGAGCCTCTCTTTGTCCTTCCTCCTGCAGAGCAGGAGCTGAGGATGGAGAGCAGGGAGGACAAATCCCCGCGGCAGAACCTGGTGGAAGAGGCCGTTTTGAGCGGCTCCACAGCACAGGAACCCGACGGGGAGGAAAAGCCCCGGAGATCCCGCACGAGGAGGGGCTGCAAACGCAGATCACGGGGATCTGAGGGGGAAAGACCCACCCTGGGCCGGGGAGGCGGCCGGAGATGGAGCCAGAGCTCGGAGCTGGGGGTCCCTGAGCAGCTCCATGATGGGGAGAAGCCCCACAAGTGCTCGGAGTGTGGGAAGAGCTTCAGGTGGAGCTCCCACCTGATCATGCACCAGAGGATCCACACTGGGGAGAAACCCTACGAGTGTGGGGAGTGTGGGAAGAGCTTCAGCCGGAGGTCCCACCTGATCAAGCACCAGAGGATCCACAATGGGGAGAGGCCCTACGAGTGTTCCAAGTGTGGGAAGAGGTTTCAGACGAGCTCCTGTCTCCTCCAGCACTATCGGGTTCACACAGAGGAGAGGCCCTTCAGCTGCCCCGACTGCAGGAAGGGATTCAGGGAAAAGTCAAAACTCATCCAGCATCGCCGCATCCACACTGGGGAGAGGCCCTATGAGTGTTCTGAGTGTGGGAAGAGCTTCAGCTGGAGATCCAGCCTGATCGTGCACCAGAGGATCCACACTGGGGAGAGGCCCTACGAGTGTTCCAAGTGTGGGAAGAGGTTTCAGACCAGCTCCTGTCTCCTCGTACATGAGCAGAGTCACACAGAGGAGAGGCCCTTCCGCTGCCCCGACTGCGGGAAGGGCTTCAACCGCAACTCCAACCTCACCGTGCACCGGCGCATCCACACTGGGGAGAGGCCCTACGAGTGTGGGAAGTGTGGGAAGGGTTTCAGACAGAGGTCTCACCTGATTGAGCACCAGGTGATCCACACTGGGGAAAGGCCCTATGAGTGCTTGGAATGTGGGAAGAGCTTTGGGCGGAGCTCACACCTGAGAACACACCGGCGCATCCACACTGGGGAGAGGCCCTACAAGTGTGGGGAGTGTGGGAAGCGTTTCTCAGAGAGCTCAGCCTTGACCCAGCACCAACGGAGGCACCAGTAAGGGAAGCCCTGTGAGTGCCCCGAGTGAGGGAAGAGCTTGGAGTGAGGGAAGAGAGTGAGGGAAGAGCTTGGAGTGAGGGAAGAGAGTGAGGGAAGAGCTTGGAGTGAGGGAAGAGAGTGAGGGAAGAGCTTGGTGCGCTGCTCCAGCTCCATCCCCCATGGGAGGATCTGGGCTGGATGATCCCCAGTGACCCCCGTTGGGCAGAGCCCTGGTGCCCCGTATGGGGAATAAAACAGAGAGTAAAGCAATGGAGCTGATAAAGGGGCCCGATATCTGAGGCCTGACTGAGCAGAAACTGTGGGAGACACAGACACAGTTTAAGTCTCCCTGGGCAAGAAGTGACCAAGCAACGTGGTGTGAGACTTTGTGATAAAATAATGTTACCAGGTGATGTCATGTCATGAAGAATGTGTAACCAATGAGAAAATGTACCAAAACCAGAGCCCTGTATAAGGACCCTACAAGTAAATCCCTGTATAAACACCTGGTACACACAATAAAATTGGCTTTGGTCTAATCTCGGATGTCCCTGTCTCTCCCTGGTGGATAACTCTGTTGTAGGTGATCCCCGTTGGGTGGGGGGAAGGTGTTGGAGGGATTTCTTTCCCTTCTCCTCGTGCTGCCGTGGTTTGGTTGGTAATAAATTCCCTCCCTGTGCCCAGGCTGGGTCTGTTGTCCCCGTGCCGCTGCTCGGGGCGGGATCTCTCCCGTTCCTTCTCTGCACTCCCGGGCCTCTCCTCAGCCAATGAGAGAATGCGGTGGACAATAGTCAGCCAATCAGAGAGAGCGGTGCTGATGACTCAGCAGTTGCCGGGCAGACCCGCAGCAGGCAGTGTTCCCCACCCGGACCCCGCCCTCCCTGCCCAGTGCCGGCCCCGCCGTGGGGTCCCCCCAAGTCCCTCCCCAGTGCCCCCATAAACTGGGCTGGGTTTAACTGGGAAGCGTTACTGGGAACACTGGGAGCAGGCGGGCAGGGGCAGAGTGACAGCAGGGCTGGGGGTACACAGGACCCCCCCAAAATCAGCGTGGGGCTGGAGTGGGGGATCCCGGCTGGGCCCGAGGCCACGGGGAAGCTCTGCGGCCGCCGGCGGCTCAGGAGCTCTGTGGGCAGAGAAACAGGGGTGACACCGGGCTGGGGGCCCCGGGGGGAGCACCCACAGTCTTGGGAAGAGGGGACATGACCCCCGGGACCCCCCTTGACCCACTTGCACAGGTAGAAGCCGAGCCCCAGCACCAGGAAGACAAAGCCCAACTCGTAGTCCCTGATCCCCGTCTGCATCTTGCTGCTGGTGGCGTCCCACGGCGTCTCTGGGAGGCCTGCAGGCATCAGGACCCCCCAAAACCTCTCACAGACACCCCAAGCCTCTCCAAGCACCCTCCTGATTGCTCCCAGTCCACCCAGGACCCCCTGAAACTTGCCATGATCCCTTCCTCACCTCCCCAGGACCCACCAAAGCGTCTCCCATCCCTTTCAGAATCCCACAACCCCCTTCCAGTCTCCCCCCACCACCCCAGTACGTCTAAACCCTCTCCCAGTCCCTTCTCAGCCCCACCAGGACTCAACCCAACATTTCCCAGTCTCTTTCCAGCACAACCAACCTCATCCCAATCTCTGCTTTTCCATCCCAAATCTCCATCCAGCTCCTCCAGGCTCACTCTAGTCCCTCCCAGTCACACCCAGTACCCCCAAACTCCCTTCCAGTGCCCACCAGGACCCCCAGAACCTCATCCCACCAGCTTCTTCTCTGCTGAATTCCTAGAGTAAGACCAGGCCCAGCTATTACCAGACCTTCAGAGAAAACTCCACCCTTCTAGAGATCACCACTTCAGCAGCATTTCATCTGCCACTCCAGGAGGAGCAGCCACCATTTTAACTGGACTACTACCAACACCCTGACTCCTCAGGGTGTCAGGTTTCTGCCTCCATCACTAGTTTCATTTGTACTAATTGCATTTTTTAAATTATTATTTTTATTTAGTTTTTTTCCTGGTAAAGAACTATTATTCCCATTCCCATATCTTTGCCTGAGAGCCTTTTGTTAAATTGTGGGAATTCGGAGGGAGGGTGTTTACCTTTTCCATTTCACAGGAGGCTTTTGCCTTCCTTCACAGACTCCTGTCTTTTCAAACCTAGACATGGGCCTTGTTTTTTTTCTATCCCTTGTGTGTGTGTTGTGGGCTCGGGTCTGGCTCTAGATTTTCCTGTGGGCAGGGCTGGCCCTGTTGGCCGTGCGGAGCCCCCGTGGTTTTCTGGGCTTGTGCCAGAGCGTGTTGGGGTGTGTTGAAGGGCTCTGCTGAGGGGCTGCCAGGTGCCCATGGCACACCGCCCTGAGAGCGCCCGGTCTCGTCTGATCTTGCAATCTAAGCTGAGTCTGGCCCAGTTAGTACTTGCGTGGGAGACCCCCTGGGAATACTGGGTGCTGTAGGCTTCTTTTGCTGCCTGCTGGCCAGAGGGCCTCTGGTGCTTGGGTTTTCTTGGGCAGCCATGGCGAGGGGCAGGAGGGAAGTGGCACATGGGCCTTGTGTGGTTTTTTGTGCCTTGTGTGTGTGTTGCGGGCTGGGGTCTGTCTCTCGATCCCCTTGTGGGCAGGGGCGGCCCTTTTGGGCTTGTCGAGCCCCTGTGGGGTTCTGGGCTTGTGCCCGGAGGGTGGTGTGGTGGGCTGAAGGGCGCTGCTGAGGGGCTGCAGGTGCCTATGGCACACCGCCCTGAGAGCGCCCGGTCTCGTCTGATCTCGGAAGCAAAGCTGGGTCGGGCCCTGCTGCTGCTGGGGGCAGCGAGGATGACGTCGAGGATGACGTCGAGGATGAGAACCTCTTGCTCCACCTGACCACCGGCAGGCTGAAGATGGTGGACTTTGATTCTGACAGGTCCTTTAAAGCCAGGCTCCACAGGGAATTTGCAGATGAGTCCACACACAGGGGATGCTCCCAGATTTGGGCATTGCTCAGCCTGGCTGGGAACCAAAGATTCCCCTTTGCTGGGGCAGATGCAGCTGATCCTTCAGTCGGCTGCCAGGCTGCTTTTGGCAGGGCTGGGGGCATGGGCTGGGGTGGGTACGAAATGGGAGTGGGCTCCTGGCCCTGCCAACAGCCCCCAGCGCCCACCGTGCCCCGGGCTGGGGCTGGGCTGGGGCAGCCAGCCCGACACAAACAAACCCCCATGGTGGGAGCAGAGGTGGGACTGCAGAGCCTGTGCAGGGGCTGCTTTGCTTTGCAGGCAGGGAAGGGCTTGGGCTGCTCCACTGCCCTTGTTTGCTTTGGGATCACCATGGGGGCAGTGCAGGGGAAGGGAGAAAGCCTGGGATTGCCTCACCCATGGTGGGTTTTTCCCTGGCATGCAGGGGTTGGGCCTTCCCCAAGCCTCTGACAGAGATCAGATTTTTTACCTTTTTCTTGTTGCCCTATTTGTCTGTAATCTATTTTCAATAATTTGTTGTTAGTTTTTGTAGAGGAAGCGTTCCAGGTGTGGTCCAGTCTGGATCAGGAAGTGCGGGGCACCGTGGGCGGCTGGGACAAGGGGACAGGAGCCTTCAGCTGACGGGGATTTCTGGTTTCTCTCCTTGCAGCCGGGCTCTGCGGGTGCTGAGGCTGCTCTGGGCTCTGCCAGGGCCCTGCTGGAGCTCAGCACCGGGCCACAATCAGCCAAAGGAGAAATGGGGTGCCCTGCAGCACAGACTTGCTTGAGCATTTCAGCAACACAGCTCAAGTTTGCAGAGTGTACACCTCCAAGGTAAAACATGCCACCCCCCAAAAAATAAACTTGTTCAATAACTTCTGAAATGAAATCAATCTGGGATGACGCCAAATGACGTTTTGCAGCTTGCTCAAGCTGTAGCTCAGCCCTTCTCTGAACTGTTCTCTCCCCACCTGCCTTTTACTCCCCAACTGCTCCCTCTTTTCCCCCAGTGAGTTCCCAGCCCGTTCCAGTCTCCATCACACTGTTGCCTTCCTTGGTGCCCCTCACCATGAGGAAGGGCGAGCCCCAGGCTTAGGGACTCATCCTGTCTCTGGCTGAGGAGCAGCAATGTCTCAGAGATCCGGTGGGATTTTAGTGTCATTCAGAGCTGCTCTCCAGCCCTCAGCTCTCCTCACTGCTGAGTTCCCGCTCCCTTTTCCTTGTCCTTGCAGCAGGATGAGCTCTGTGAGTCCCCTTGAGCCTCCCCACTCTTCCCAGCCCACGCACCCACCTCAGTTAGGCTGAAGCTGCAGCTTCTCTGTCTCCTCTGGCACACCAGTGCAGTCCCCTGTGCGGGGAGCCCCAGCCCCAGAGCACAGCACTCAGCAGTGCAGTCGGGGCTGGAGCAGCTGCCCTGCAGCCCTGGCTTGGCTCTTTGTGGCAGGGAATGCTCCCTGTGTGCAGCTGTCCCTGCAGGATGGCCCCAGGGCAGAGCCCAGCCGGGCTCCCCCTGCAGCCCCTGAAGCTTGGGGCAGACAGTGGTCCCAGAGCTGAGGTTCACGGGGAGCACCCGCAGCTGTGCCTCGCACTCTGGTGCCGTGTCACAGTCTCGTGTGCAGGGGCAGCTCCAGGGCCTTCTTCCTCTTCCTCCACCCAGGCCAGCTTGGGCACTCTCAGGGCTCTCTGCTCCATGTCAGTGACTGGATTTGTGGCTACTTGCAGGAGAGATGCCTCAGAAAACTCCGAGTCAGCAAGTCCTGCTTTCGTGCCTGGAAGGCACCTTCAAGAGAGAAGCCTCAGGAAGGCTCAGGACAGCAAGTCCTGCGCTCTGGTCTCGAGGGCTCCTGCCACAAGCACAGGAGACTCCTGTCAAGGATGGTGCTCTGGCCTCGAGGGCACCGGCAGCAGGGATGGGAGATGCCTCCGGGGCACCAAGTCCCACACTCTGCCCTCGAGGGCACCTGCAGAAGAGAAGCCTCGGGAAGGCCACGGGTCAGCAAGTCCTGTGGTCTGGCCTCGAGGTCAGCTGTAGGAGTAATACCTCGGAAAAGCTCCGGGTCAGACACGAACGAGTGCGCTGTGCAGGAGCTCCTCACAGCACTGCTCTGTCCCGTCCTGTCCTGTCGCGTGCACCGAGCACTGTGGTGTGCTCTTGTCACCACATATCCTGTGTCACCACGTGTCACAAAGGGCCCTTGGACACCTGGCTCCGTTCCATGCTGCAGCGTGTCACAAAGGACCCTTGGATACCCTGTCCCGTTCCATTCCATGGTGACCATGCTGCGCCGTGTCACAAAGGGCCCTTGGATACCCTGTCCCGTTCCATTCCACGGTGACCATGCTGCACCACGTCACAAAGGGCCCTTGGATACCCTGTCCCGTTCCATTCCACGGTGACCATGCTGCACCGTGTCACAAAGGGCCCCTGCACATTCTGCCACTTGCCCTGGGGCCACCCCCAGCCCCCCAGAGTGGCCCAGGTTGGAAGGAATGCCTTGCCCCAGGTGTGTCAGACAGCCCAACAGGATCTTTAGGAACAGCTCAGACCATCAGCAAACGCTGCCCTGCTCTGCGGGCTCAGAGCAGCAGGAGCCCCCAGGGCTGCCGACGCAGCTGTGGTGGGAAGGGCACGGGACCCTCCACAGAAGCTGGCACAGCCTCCTCGGGACACGTCCCACATGGTGGCCATCCTAAGCACGGCCGTGTGACACAGACCAGGAACGTGTGGGCCAGGGCAGGAATGCTGCTCTGACCCTGGGGCCCGGGGAGCGCTGACATCAGCCGCTGAGGCACAGTCCCCGCCGAAGCAGAGTTCCCCCGAGCCCTGGCAGCACCGGTGCCCGTCTGCTGCCCCAGAAACCTGTGCCCCAAAAGGGCTTCTCTGCCAGAGGGCAGCCAAAGCTGGTGTGTGTTGCAGCATTTTTCAGAGAAAGAGGACATGAGTTATGAGATTTGAGCTACTCCAGTCTAGGCCTCAGATTTCGGCCTTGTGAGGCCTTCAAGCCTCTGACGCAGTTAGAAATTCAGAGCTTGTGGCACAGATAGAAATAGTATTAAGGTGTGACGGGGACCACTGGGCTGTCTGGGTGTGAATTAGTATACGTTTATAGTGTAAGGCTCAAGCCACTTTAAGGAAAAGGTAAGCAATGTTAACCTACCAATCAGAGTGCCTTTGTTTCTGTTAACTATGTAGAAGCTTATATAAACTACCATCTTATCTCGAATAAACGGAACATTTGATTAACCACATTGGTTCAGATCTGCGTTTGTCTTGTCCAGTTTCCCGTTTTCCTGAGATTCCCTGGCTTTTGGTGTGCACTGGGGGCTGTGCTCCGTCCTACAGGGGCTGTTGGTAGCAGCACCTGGAGCAACTGGTGGCAACACTTGGTGTGTGTCAGATGTTGTTGCTCCTTCCCAGAATGATTCTTTCATGGAAGGGATTAGCAGCAGCACAGAAACACCAACAGCTACTCAACTTCACAGGACAAAGAGAATCCACCAAAACACTGTCATGTTTCCTTGTGCTTTTGTGTCTTTCTTGCACTCTGAAAGAAAAAGAATTAGCCCAAGCTCTGCTATTCAAATCTCCAGCTGCTGTGTGTCTTCCTGTGGCAGCTCACGTGCAAACACAACTGGCTGCCTGCTCAGCTCGGCACTGGATGGCCACAAACAGGGAGGGCCCTGGTGAACATCTCTTTGGTCTGGCGGGGCAGCGAGGGCACAGGAGACAAAGACTGCTCCTCCCGAGTTCATGGGGCAACAGAGAGATTTTATTTCCCACGCCCCCCCTCACACAGGGCTGCCTTAGTGCTCTCTTTTCCCCCCTTTTGTCCCAGCTAGCTCCATGGGGGGAGGCGAGCGCGGGCAGTCTCCATCTTTTCTGGCGAGCCCTCGCGGGCGTCGGCTGGTGCTACGTGGGTCTGGGAGCAAAAGGCGAGTCCTGCGGCGAATAAAAGGAGAGAGACTTTTCTCCCGGTGGCAGAATCCCGGTTTATTGCGGCTTGGTCTGGAAAGCAAAAACCAAAAATGCTGCGGCGTGCCGCGCTGGAGTTTGTTCGTGCCGCCTTGCCGGTCAGGGGCGGGGCGGCGTGCTCTGGAGCTGGCCGCGAGCCAGGGGAGGCGGCGCGTGGGGCTGCGGCGCTGTGGCAGACACACGTGAGTGCTGCGGCGGCAGCGGCCACAGTGGTGGAGTGGAGCAGAGCGGAGCAGCCGCAGCAGGGTCATCTGGAGCGGCGGTGGCGGCGGCGGCGGCGGCGGCAGCAGCACGTGGGGGCCGGCAGAGAGAAAAGCCGCGGCGGGGGAGCGGGGCGGCAGCAGCACGCAGGGGCCGGGCGAGAGAAAAGCCCGGGGCGTCCCCAGCCCGCGGGTTAAGTACCGAACAGGGGAAACCCGGCGCAGCCAATGGGGTAACGCCATGGGGGGTCTGAGGGCAGTGGGGTGCAGGGGTACATCCTATGGGGAATGGACAGGTGGAGGGTCCCAGGGCGTCTGCCGACCCCGCCACGTGACTGACAGATGGCCTGAGATGTAAACACAATGACTCTGCACTTTCCCGGGAAGGCAAACCGTGGGGACAGATCGGAAAACCCGGGGGGGGTCGCTACGGAGCGTGGGGGGGGGTACATAGAACGAAATTATACATAATAAAACATATAATAACACAATTCCACATCTCCCTCTTCTGTTTTTCAAAAGAAAAGAACGGAAAATAACTTAAATGGGAGATTTTACAGTCCTGTTCCCCATCGTTGAACCCGATGTCATCTGGGTGTTCTGCTTGGTGCTTTTCTGGCTGTTTACGTCGAGCGGTGTCAGCTCTGATGGGGCGGCGAAGACGGCGTGGCCGATGTGCACGGTGGAATTGATGGCCTTAACATTACTAAAACTTATAATAAGAACAATGAGTGTTCTGAAATGGATTGGATTTGACCTGTGAGGCTTCATCCTTCAAAGCGACCTTAGCCAGTCACTTGTTAAAAGGATGAAGCTTGCATCTGGAAAACAACTGGAACATTAATTAGCATTCCAGGGAGGGGAGGTTTAAATCAAAAGGGAAGAGTGAGTCCAGGGAACTGGATGGTGAAAGGGAAGGCTCTGAAAGAGAAGGTGTTAAGTCAAAAAGGAAGGGAGGAGACTTTCTCCGTCTGCGGAGGGCTGCATGCTTCACCTGAGGATCTTTTTTCTTATTAGTCTGGTGTTTGGGGACATATGGCCGGACAAATTTGGACGGGACCCATCTCAGGCCTGAGGGCGTGGACACGCAAGCGTATCCCCGTCCCCAGGTGACTAACTCGTGGGGCCCTTCCAGCTGCCAAGTCTCTGGATTTTTGATGATCACTGGCGGTTTTTCCCTAACCTTGCTCTGCTCGTGGTTGCCAAAGTGCCTAGTGATTAATGGGTTGAGGTTTTCAAAAGAACAATTTAGGAAATTCAGTGTAAAGGGGGCACGCGCAAGTCGAACTTGGGGGGACTCAACTTTCATAGTTGTGTTTGTTGTTTCAGCATACGTTTGAGACTCTGATGAGTCCGCTCCACCACGGCTTGACCTGTCGGGGAATATGCGATGCCAGTTTTGTGCTCTATTCCCCATTGCTGCAGGAAGCTGGCAAATCCCTTGGATGTGTACCCGGGGGCATTATCTGTTTTTATCAATTTTGGGACGCCCAGCATAGCGAAGGCCTGTATCAAATGCTTTTCAATGTCTTTGGCTTTCTCCCCTGCATGGGCAGAAGCAAAGACTGCCCCAGAGAAAGTGTCTACAGAGACATGGACATACTTCATCCTCCCAAAGGAATGGATGTGAGTAACATCCATCTGCCATACCTCGCAGGACTTCAGACCCCTAGGGTTTGCCCCTGAGCTCACCGATGGTAGGGGGAGCGACTTACAGGATGGGCAGGTGGCCACAATGCCTCTGGCTTGGTCACGGGTGAGGTGGAATTGCCGGACCAGCCCGGGTGCATTCTGGTGGTAAAGCTGGTGGCTGATCTTAGCTTGCTGGAACTTATCTGGGAGCGGTGCTACCTGAGCCGGGGCGGCAGCGAGAGAATCGGCACGCCGATTGCCCTCGGCCAAAAACCCTGGCAAGTTGGTATGTGACCTGATATGCATCACGTAAAAGGGTTGCTCTCGGTGGGAGACTAGCTTAATCAGTTTCGAGAGCAATTTGTGCAGGGCTTCATTGGACACACCCTGCAGGACAGCATCCTGCGCTCTAGACACTACGCCAGCTACATATGCCGAATCGGTTACCAAATTAAAAGGTTCAGAAAATCGCTCAAAGGCTCTGACGACAGCAGCCAACTCAGCTATTTGAGGGGAGCCTTCCACCTCCACAATATCTGCCTCCCACTGCTGCATCTGGGGGTCTTTCCAAGTTATCACAGACTTGTGAGAACTCCCAGACGCGTCTGTAAACACTGTCAAGGCTTTGAGTGGCTTTTTGCTCTGAATTCGTTTGATGGACAATGCGAATTGAATTTCTGATTCAAAAATTTTGTAGGCTGGTCTCAAAACTGAAATTTTGCCTGTGTAGCTGTCTAGAGAGAACTGCAGGGATTCATTTTCCTGTAACAGGTGTTCTAGCATGGCCTTGGTGAATTGGCCTGATTCTAATTTGATGGGAATGTGAATGCATTCAAAGTCACATCCAGCTAGCTCTCGGATCCGCGCTGTTGCTTTGCGGATCAGTTCCGCTACTAACTCCTGTGGCCTTGTCATTCTCTTGGACTGATGGTGACTTAGGAAGACCCATTCTATGATGGAGAGTGGGTCCCTTCGGTCTTGGCTCTTGCCCTTCCCTGGGGTGTCTGTCCATTGAAATATCACACCATGGAGGTTTGGCAGCCTGCCCAATATGATGAATTTAAAGGGCAGGTCCGGATCATACCGGTGTGCCTGTCTGGCAGACATTGTCTCCTGGACCCTAATCAAAGCTGCCTGGGCCTCTGGGGTGAGTTCCCTGGGAGAACTCGGCTCCCCTCCCCCTTTCAATAAATCGAAAAGAGGGGCTAGGTCTCTGTTTGTAATGCCTAACTATGGCCTCACCCAGTTCAAAGAACCGCACAGCTGCTGGACGTCTGCTAGGGTCCGAATTTTGTTTTTGATGGCCAATTTTTGCGGGGTGATAGACCGCTTGGTAATTTCCAAACCTAGGTACTTCCAGGGTGGCATCTTTTGAATTTTGTCCTCTCGCAGCTCGAACCCTGCAGCAACCAACACATCGGTTGTCAGGTTAAGCGCGTGTGTAAGGAGATCGTCATAGGGAGCACAAATCAAGATATCGTCCATATAATGCTGGATGATCACGCCCTCGGTGGCTGTACGGACTGGGGTCAGCAATGAAGCTACGTACCGCTGGCAGATGGTGGGTGAGCATTTGAGGCCCTGTGGCAACACTCGCCAATGGTACCGCTCCATTGGGGCTTCTCGGTTAAGGGACGGAACCGAGAAGGCAAAACGTGGTGTGTCTTCAGGGTGGAGTGGGATATGAAAGAAGCAATTTTTGATGTCAATTACAGCCAATTCCCAATCTTTGGGTAACATTGTGGGGGACGGCATCCCTGGTTGGAGTGGACCCATATTTTCGATCACATTGTTGATGGCACGAAGGTCGTGGAGCAACCGCCATTCGTCTTTGCCTGGTTTTTTCAGGACAAAGACGGGGGAATTCCAAGGAGATATTGTTTCTTGGATATGTCCCTTGGCAAGTTGCTCTGCCACGAGTTTTTGGAGCACTTTTAATTTCTGTTTATTGAGCGGCCACTGCTCTACCCAGATTGGAACATCAGAGAGCCAATTTAACTTTTGGGTAGGACGCTCCTCAGTGACCGCTGCCCGAAAAACCTGGGGGGTAGGAATGGTCAATGTGACCCCCACTGGGCCATCAGGTCCCTTCCCCACAGCGGCTCCGTGTAATCCAGAACAAACGGACGCAGGTAAGCTGTCTGTCTGTTTGGCCCCTCAAATTTGATGATGTTTTTTGACTGTTTTGCCAATTGTGCCCCTCCGACACCTTGAATGTGTCCAGCCACGTCCTGCAACTCCCAACGCGACGGCCAATCCCGTGAGGGAATGACTGTGGCGTTTGCCCCTGTGTCCAAGAGGCCATTAAGCCACTTGTGCTCACCGCCGTTCCACATGTAACACTCAATCTTGGGTCTATCCTTCCCAATCACCTGGGCCTGACACACCTCGTAGATCTTCTCTGCGGTTTTCATCCATAGATCTTCTGGGTAGACGGGGGCCCCAGATACAGGTATGGCTTGGGTGATGATTTGCACTTTGGGAAGGTAGACTGGTGGGTGAGCACAGTGCAGCCACAGCACCAGATGTTTAGGGTTTGCAGATGTTAGATTGGGTGCGATAGTGATGTCGAGTGGCGTGTATTTTGTGTCCCCAAGGACGATGTACTTACTGTGGAGTTTTCTCCAGGTCCCTGGGTCCTGTGTGTCCACTGTGACAAAGTGCCAATTGCTGTCCCTGAGCAGTAGGGGTTCGGTTAGAGCCAACCTGTATGGAGAGAAGTTGGACTGGGTGTTAAGGATGGGCCTGGGATGGTCGGGGTCCCGACCAAGCCATGCCTGTGAGATGAAATTCCCAACTCCTCCCACGCAGGCTGGTTCACCAGCTCTTGTTCCCCTATTGTGCACTCCAGAAATGTCATGTTTGATATTATAGTTATTGTCCTCAGGTGGGTATGCTAATGTGTTGTCCCTCCTGCCCCCTGATGTTATGTTTCCCACCAAATTTGTGTCCTCACGCAGGGAGGGACTGCGCTGGGAAATCAGTTTTTTGAATGTCCCCCTGAGTTGGAGGCACCTTGCCCTTGCTGCTGGTTTTTAAAACGCAAGAAGTCCTCTTTGAGGGGGCAGTGAGATGCCCAGTGTCCTTTCTTATTGCAGAGGTTGCAGGGCCATCCTGGATGGTAACCTTTGGGTGGTGGCCCAGTGAAGCGGCGTGCAGGAGCTGGGGCCGCGGATGGCGTGTGGGCTTCGGTGAAGAGACTCTCCGTGATGGCGTTTGGGGTGTCCCCTGAGGGTCCTTTGATGGCAGGGTGACCCTTTGAGCGCACACGTCCAGCATGTCCTGGAGTGTTGGCTCTGGGTCAAGGGGCAGGCTCAGCATTGCCTGTCTGCAGGCCTCATTGGCATTCTGCAGGGCGATCTGCTTCACCATGCCTTGCCTCAATCCCTCCTCTGGAACCTGTGCTTCAGCTGCCCTGTACAACCTGTCTATGAAACTAACGAAAGATTCCTGTGTCTCCTGCTTGAGAGAAAAACAGTTAACAACAGGACCACTGGGTCTTAACTTAAAAAATGCTTTTTCTGCCACCTTGGCAGTTGCTGCCAGTGCCCCTCTTGGAATCTTTTCCGCCTGTGTTGTTGCCACGTCCCACTCTCCCATCCCACACAGATGATCAATGGTTAACATGCCTCCATCGGTGTCAGAGGAGGTCTCGGCTTTTGCCCAAAGCTGGGGTAATGCATCTCGTACCTCCCGCCTCCATGCGGATTCCCATACCAAAAAACTCAGCTTGAGTAAGCAAGCACAAAAACAGAGCGTGCATGTCAGCAGGGACGTACTCGTTGGAGGAAAGTGTGACTTTTAACAGCCCCCTAAAGTATTCACTTTCCCGGCCAAACTCCTTTTGGGCTTTGCAAACATCCCTAATCACAGCCTGTGGGATAGGGGCCCACTGTGCCAGGGGTCTGCCCCTCTGCCGCGGTGTGTAGGTGACCGGTGCAGCAGAAAAGGCAAGCGGGGATTGCGGCAGGTCACGGCTTCCCCCCTCCCCCCCACTTCCTCCCGCACCCCCCCCCCCTCGGGAATAGAGGCGTGGGAACCAGAGGGCGGGTCGTGGGAACGGAGGGCGGAGGCAGGACCAGGGCTAGGGGGTGTGGCTGGTGTTACCTCACCCCTAGGGGCGGGGTCAGAGGGAGGACTGCTGAATGATTCATTAGGGGAGGTGCCAGAAGGGGGTGGAGGGGAGGGGTGGGTGGAGAAGTCTCGGGAGTGGGAGGGGTTGGCTGTAGGGTGAAAGGGGTCCTTGGGAGACAAAGCACGGAGGGAGGGGGATGGGCATGCCATGCGGTCCCCTCCATCTTGTGCCCTGGGGCAGGGAAGGGGATTATTTTGGGAAAGGTCAGGGAAAGGTTGTGGAGAGGGATCTGGGGTTTTAAAACTCACAACTTTACTACTATGGGGCAGGACTGTACAAAGAGAGCAACTTTGGGGAGGGGAAGGGTGCAGGGCGATGCCAGCATTGTCCTGTGATGGAACCTGGGGGTTGACAGAGAGGCCAGAATCTGCCTGCGGCTGGTTTTGCCGGGATGCCTGTCTGAGAATCCCCGGTGTAGGGAGAGAGGGATAGGAGAGGGAGTTTGGGGGATTTGGGGGGCTTCGGGGGATGCAATCGCCCTGGGGTGGCTCTGGCTTCCCTTCGCAGTTATTTTTGACAATATTTCTCAATTGGATTGCCAGATGGATGAAAATTGAGAGGGACTGGTCGTCCTTTTGAGCAATTTCTTTTTCAACTCGGTCCCAGAATTGAATTTGGTACAAATTTGCCTGTGAGATGTCCTGGAAGGACTGCCAAAGCCACTGGGCAAAACGCTTAACGTCTGACTTTTTACATCTCTTTCCTCCCCCAACTAAATTTCCTAGGATTTGAACGTAAATTCTCTCGTGCAACACAGACAATTTTGCACCCATTATGTCAATGTTAAAGTGTGTCGCGAACCTCGCGGCTGGTAAAATAACAAAAGAAAAAAAAATACCTCTATTGGAAAGCTCGGTAGCCTGCCCTTACACACTCCCTGCAGCGGGAGAAAAAATGTGGGCTCTTATTGCCCCCTTGTGGGAGAAAGAGAAACCCACCCCAAAAGGAGAAGGGCGTACCCAGCCAAGGGGACCCCGGTAACTCACCACGGGTCCAGCGACGTCCGAAGGGGAAACGAAAAGTCCAGCTGCGAAGTTTTCGCCGTGGGGGGACCGAACTTCAGCGGTGCAAGCCAAAGCTGCCGGTCCAAGCCCTCTGGAAGCCCTGGCTCCTTAAAACGGAACCGCAGCTTGCGAGGGTGTTGTAACGTCCACGAGGTAAATCCACCAGCCTCTTGGGGCTCAGCGGTCCTCAGTCCGTGGCCTGGAGTTCCCAAGCCCCACGTTGGGCGCCACAACTGCCGTAGTGCTCTCTTTTCCCCCCTTTGTCCCAGCTAGCTCTGTGGGGGGAGGCGAGCGCGGGCAATTTCCGTCTTTTCCGGCGAGCCCTCACGGGCATCGGCCGGAGCTACGTGGGTCTGAGAGCAGAGGCGTGTCCCGCAGCGAATAAAAGGAGAGAGACTTTTCTCTCGCAGGCAGAATTCCGGTTTATTGCAGTTTGGCTGGGAAAGCAAAAACTGAAAAGACTGCGGCGTGCCGCGCTGGAGTTTGTTTGTGCCGCCTTGCCGGTCAGGGGCGGGGCGGCGTGGCTCGGGAGCTGGCTGCGAGCCAGGGGAGGCGGCGCCCGGGGCCGCGGCGCGGTGGCCGACTCACGCGGGTGCCGTGGCGGGAGTGGCGGCAGCGGTCGCGGAGCGGAGCAGCCGCAGCAGGGTCATCTGGAGCGGCGGCGGCGGCAGCACACGGGGGCCGGCAGAGAGAAAAGCCGCGGCGGGGGAGCGGGGCGGCAGCAGCACGCAGTGGCTGGGCGAGAGAAAAGCCCGGGGCGTCCCCAGCCCGCAGGTTAAGTACCGAACAGGAGAAACCCGGGGCAGCCAATGGGGTAACGCCACGGGGGGTCTGAGGGCAGTGGGGTGCAGGGGTACATCCAATGGGGAATGGACAGGTGGAGGGTCCCAGGGCATCTGCCGACCCCGCTGCGTGACTGACAGATGGCCTGAGATGTAAACACAATGACTCTGCACTTTCCCGGGAAGGCAAACCGCGGGGACAGATGGGAAAACCCGGGGGGGTCGCTACAGAGTGCGGGGGGGGGTACATGGAATGAAATTATACATAATAAAACATATAATAACACAATTCCACACCTAAGGGACACCTGAGGGACACCTGAGTGACACCTGGCACACCTGAGTGACACCTGGCACACCTGGCACACCTGGGCACAGGTACATCACACCTGAGTAACACCTGAGTGACACCTGAGTGACCCCTGGGCACAGGTAATGTTACACCTGGGGACGGATGTCACACCTGGACACAGGTGATGTCACACCTGGTGGGTGCAGGGACACAGAGCCACCTGTGCAGGGACACGGTGATGTCATGTATGACATCATAGCACCTGGGGGATGAGACAGCTGGGGAGGGGGGGAACATCACAACATCACAGCTGCTGAGGTGACACACACAGCAGGAGCCCCCAGGAACACCTGGATCCCCCCAAATTACACCTGGGACACCCGCAAAACCACCTGGAAATGCCTCAGGGACACCTGGATCAACACTGGGACATCTGAACTTCCCTCAAGGACACCTGGATCCCCCCCAAAAACCACCTGGGCCTACCCAAAAACCACCTGGACCTACCCAGGATCTCCTGGACCCACCCAGGGACAGCTGGACCCGCCCCCGCAACTCACTGGGACCCCACTGAAACTCACCTGGATCCCCCTCTAAATCCACCTGGGAACCCCAAAATGCACCAGGACTCCCCCAAAACCCACTTGGAGCCACCCAGGAATACCTGGGATCCCCCAAACTCATTCAGACCACCCCAAAGCCCACCTGGAGCCCCAGAAAATCACAGGTGAGGTCCTACTCCCCCACTCCCTTGGGTTTGAATTTTTGGGTTGATTTGTGGCGATTTTTGGTTTCCATTGATAAAAATCTATCTGGGGGCGGGGCCAAGGGTCATTTGGGGTGGGGCTTCAGGAGGGGGTGGGGCCAGAACCCAGAGCTGGGAACTGGGAGGGGTGGGGCCTGAGGGGGCGGGGCGCTCGGTGGGCGTGTCCAGCAGCAAGGGGCAGGGCCAAAACACGGGGTGGGGTCTAAAGAGGGCGTGGTCAGTGTCTGAGGGTTTGTCCTGCCGCTCCCACCCCCCCAAATTCCCCCGGACCCTCCCTCACGGCACCTCCCCCACCCATGGGACACACCCCGAAACCTCCCCAGCCCCTCCCCCCTCTGCTCCCCCGAGCTGTTTTCAACTGGGAACCCCCAAATCTTTGGGAATTCTCACCTGGGACCCCCTAAAGCTCCCCTGCACCCCTCCAAAGTCTCCTCAGGACCCCACAAACCTCACCTGGGACCCCCAAACCTCACCTGGAACCCCCCAAACTCTCACCTGAGACCCCCAAACTTCTCCTAGGACCCCCAGACCTCACCTGGTCAGCTGGGAAACCCCAAATCCTTGGGAATTCTCACCTGGGACCTCCCAAACCTAACATGGGACTACCCAAATCCTCACCAGGGACCCCCCAAAGCTCATCTAGGACCCCCCCAAAAGCGGCCAAAGGTGGGGCAGGGCCGGGGCGATGACGTCAGCTCTTCCTGTTTCCCCTCTCCGGCCGTGTCCCCAACTGTCCCCGGCCGTGTCCCCTCCCCGGAGTGTCCCCAGCGGCCATGCAGCCCCGCGAGGTGCGACAATCCCGGCGGGGGGACGGGAGGGGACAGGGGAACACAGGGGTGGCAGAGGGGTGGAGAGGACAGGGCGGGACAGTGGGAGACGAGAGGGTGACAAAAGGGACAGAGGGGACAGCAGAGCCCTCCAGGGAGGGGACAAACGGGACCACAGGAGGGCACAGGGGCCACTATAGGAGGCCACAACTGCCACCAGGCTCCTGACACCTCTCCTGTCCCCTCCCCAGCTGTCCCCCCACAAGCTGCTGGAGGCGATGGTGGACGTGGTGGCCACACTGGGCGAGCTGGTGGCCACACTGGGCGAGCTGGTGGCCACCCTGAGAGAACTGATGGCCACCGTGGCCAGGCCGCACAGGGACGTGCTGCTGGCCGTGTCCCCAGAGTTCCTGTGGGTGGCTGTGGGGACCTTGATCTTTCACCTCCAGGACGCCCTGCGCCACTACCGTGTCCCCTCCCTGGGCCACCGCCCTGTCCCCTCCCTGGGCTGGACCCTGGCCAACCTCGGGGACACCCCAGGGACCACCTGGGCCTGTGTGAGAGCCCTGGCCAGCGCCAGGCGTGTGCTGGACAGGCTCATGGACAGTTGGGCCCGGCTGGCCAAGGCGGCCACCGAGCTCCGCGACGCCTGCAGGGATGCGGCCACCGGGAGGGGACAGCGGCTGGAGCTGTACCTGGGGCTGCTGGGGGACTTGGTGGCCGCGTGTGACAAAGCCACCGCGCTCCCCAGGAGCATCGAGGCTGCCCTGGAGGGGACAATGGAGGTGTCCCGATTTCTGTGCGGCCTTGGTGGCCACAGCGGCCGAGGCTGAGCAGCTGTGGGAGGCCAGTGCCCGCCTGGCCACGTGTCACCTGCTGGGGACACTTGGGGACATCAACACCCTCTTCTTCTGTCCCTCTCCTGGCCACGGTGGCTGTGCAGTGGCCGAGCGGTGCCAAAGAGCCATGGAGGACATCTCGAGGCTGCTGTGCACAGAGCAACATCACCACTGGGCCGTCATCAGGCCGGTGTCACCTCGGCAGAGACTCGGGGACATTCTGAGGGCACTTTGGGAGCACTTGGGGACACTTTGGGAAGGTGTGTGGCGATGCCGGTGGGGGCGGGGGGGTGAACGAGCCTCCCCTCAGTGCCTTGCAGGAGACCCGGCTGTGATTTGGGGGCCGGGGGGGGTCCCCAGGCAGCCCCCGCTGCTGAGCACTGACCCTGCCCCGGGGGCGCCGCGACACCCCAAAAACCACACCCGCACCCCCTTCAGTACCCCCGAACCCCCCTCGAGCACTGACCCCCCTCACCGGGCACTGGGACGAGTGGAGACCCCCTCTCGGTTTTCTGGTGGTTGAGATGACCCCGAGATTGTGAAAAGTCCTTTTCTCCCAGCCCGCACGGGCAGAGAAGGAGTCGAGATGCGGAGCTTTGCTTCTCAGGGCCGTTTATTTTCCCTTTTCTCTAACAGCTTTGTCCGCTCTGCTGAGCTCTGTCTAGCAGGTCGGTCTGTGGCAGTCTCCCTGCCCTCAGGGCGCTTTTTGCCTTCTACACTAAAAACTACTGTACTGTGTTTACAATAACGTGCCAATATCTATCATTTATGTTGGACAGTGTGTCTCTACCTTCAACCAACAGAAAAGTGTCACCATCACAGCAAGACATGGAGGGCAAAAAGAAGGAGAAGAAGGTCAGGAAACACCCAGATCCCTCCACCTTGTCCCATTGAACCCCGTATTTTAAAATGTTAAAATTCTACTTTTCCACCCTGTCTTAATTCACCTACCACGCTACTCAAACCCTTGTGCCTTGTAATTCCTCATACAAAGTTGGCAATTTTCTCCAGGGGCTAAAACCAAAGCCACCGGTGTTCTTGACACCATGCCAAGGTCTCCGAGGCCCCTGCCAGGGTCTCGAGCCATCCAGGCAGCCAGAGGGATGTCCTGGATTCTGACACCCCCCAATTACCGAGCAGTGGGAGCCCCCCGGGCACTGCCCCCCCCTCACCAAGCACCGGGATAGGGACCGGACCCCCATCGAACCCTGGGAACCCCACAAGCACCGGGACCCCCAGGCAGCGCCACCCCCGTGCACTGGGACAGGGACCAGGCCCCCCTCGTGCACCGACCCCCCCAAGCACTGGGCCTGGACCCCCTTTGTGCCCCCCATCCATGATGGAGGTTCCATCCCCTCTGCTTTGACCACCCCAGAGCCGCGGGACCCCCAGGAACAGTGCAGGGACTGTGGGGGACCCCAAGGGCTGGGGGGGCACGGGGGGTTAACCAGCACTAGGGGAGTCCCTTAGGGTTTGGTCCTTTCCCCCCCGTTGTCTCCCAGGACCCCCTGTTATCATCAGCACCCCCCCCAATTTACTGGGACCCCCCCCATTCACTGCTTCCCCCCTTCCCTGACTCCTCCAAAGCGCTGGGACCCCCCGAGCTATGAGCCCCCCGCAGTGCACCAGGACCCCCCACTCACCTCCCATCCCCCATCCATGGGAACCCCCCCAAATCACAGCAGCACAAGGAGAAGAAGCCAACACCTTCCCCACACCCAGCATGGATCACCAGGACCACGGATCAGCAGGGCTCTGCCCAATGGGGGTCACTGGGGATCATCCAGCCTGGATCCTCCCATGGGGGTTGGAGCTGGAGCAGCGCACCAAGCTCTTCCCTCACTCTCCTCCCTCACTCCAAGCTCTTCCCTCACTCCAAGCTCTTCCCTCACTCGGGGCACTCACAGGGCTTCCCTTACTGGTGCCTCCGTTGGTGCTGGGTCAAGTGAGAGCTCTGTGAGAAGCTCTTCCCACACTCGTAGGGCCTCTCCCCGGTGTGGATGCGCCGGTGCCTGGTGAGGCTGGAGTTTTGGTTGAAGCCCTTCCCGCAGTCGGGGCAGCGGAAGGGCCTCTCCTCTGTGTGAATCCGCTCATGTAGGAGGAGATGGGAGCTGGTCCGAAACCTCTTCCCACACTGGGGACACTCATAGGGCCTCTCCCCAGTGTGGATGCGCTGGTGTATTCTCAGGCCTGAGCTCCACCCAAAGCTCTTCCCACATTCCAAGCACTCGTAGGGCCTCTCCCCAGTGTGGATCACCTGGTGCTGGATCAGGCCAGACATGTGTCTGAAGCCCTTCCCACACTTCCCACACTCGTAGGGCCTCTCCCCGGTGTGGATGCGCCGGTGCATGGTGAGGTGGGAGTTGTACTTGAAGCCCTTCCCGCAGTCGGGGCAGCGGAAGGGCCTCTCCTCTGTATGAATCCGCTCATGTAGGAGGACACTGGAGCTGGTCCGAAACCTCTTCCCACACTCCCCACACTCGTAGGGCCTCTCCCCAGTGTGGATCCTCTGGTGCACGATCAGTCTGGATCTCCAGCTGAAACCCTTCCCACATTCCAAGCACTTGTGGGGCTTCTCCCTGCCATGAGACTTCTCCACCAGCTCCGAGCTCCGGCTGGATCTCCGCCCGCTTTCCTGGCTCAGGGGGGCTCTTTCCTCCCCGAAGCTCCCTGGGCTGGGTTTGCAGCTCCTCCTCCTGCAGCATCTCCGGGGCTTTTCCTCCTCCTCCATCCAGACACGCCCAGGGAATGAAAAATCCTGGTTTGGGGAAAAAAACAAGAGGAGAACACCTTGGACTCGAGGTTCCTCCTTGCCCAAGTTCATCTCAGGAAGTCATTGAGAATCTTGTGTCTGTAAGAACCTCCAAAACACCAAGATTTAGCCCCAAAATCCCACAAACTTTAAGATACAGATCAAAAAGTCCCCAAACATCACAAGTCAGCAAAAACCTCCCCCAAAACATAAAGATTCAGCTGCCACATAAAACCAAAGCACCAACATTTAGCCCACGAAAGCTCAGAAACACCAAGATTCACCCCGTGAAAATCCTGGATCCCCCTCCACAGTCACCTGCTGCCCTGGGGCTGGGGGGAAGCTGCAGATACAGGGAGGGGTGGAACCTTCTGCTGCTTCCTCTTTCTGCTCCTTCTCCTCCTCCTGTGTCTCTATTCTTCCTCACACTCCTCTTCCTCCTGCTATTCCTCCTTCTCCTGCAAAATCCCACCCTCTCCTGCCACCTGCATCGTTTGACCATTCTGTTCCTCAAGCCTGCTTCTCCTTCCCTTCTCCTCCTGCCCCCAGGCCCAGCACCCACTGCCGGCTCCCTCTCCCCCCCAGACCCACAGCATCCCAGCCGAGGGGCAGGGATGGAGCTGGGGCAGGTCGGGCTGGGGCAGCGCTGGGCTCTCGGCCGCTCCCGCCCGCACTCGGTCCCCACTGCAGCCGCTCCCGCCAGGACAGCGCGGGGGGGCCCGGCCTTGGCGCTGCCCCACTCCCACCTCCCCAAATTCCCCTCGCGGGGGCGATGGGGCCGAGGGGGGGAGTCCAGTTGGGGAAGGCTCAGAGGGCCAGGGAGCTGTACACAAGGGAGTGACAGGAGAAGGAATCGGTTTTAGAAAATGTTATCAGTTAATGACACAGACTGCTGCTCAGCCAAGGCCCTGCTCTATTCATGAACTTCCAGAAGAACAACAAAGACTTAACAGAGCCATGAATATCATTTGCTATATAAAAGCAGGGAGCATATTAAGGGAGTATGTAGTAGGTGGATTGGGAAGTCTGTAGCTCTCAAGTACTTCAGCCAGTGGGGAAAGCAGAGGGAGATGTGGCCAGGAGAATTAGGATGAAAAGGAGGCTGTGTCCTCCAACAATTGGAGAGATCCCATGGGGAATGTCCCATGGCCTCTCCCATTTTTAGAAATGAAATTAATTTCACAGGACTCCTCTGTCTGCTTTGTGGACAGAATCCTCTGGTGATGTCAATTTTCCCGCACACCCTGGGGCAGGGAGTGCAGCTAAAGGTGCCTCACCCACTTTGGGTGATCGGCTCCCTTGGCTGGCGGCGGCAACGAGCATTGATTGGGGACCCGGGAGTGACCAGGAGACAGACGAGTGACACATCAGGGGGGTCTGTGAAGAGTCAGCAGGGAGAGAGCACTGAAATTCTCATCAGTGAGTGCCCTGGGATCTTCGGGGAGTGAACATGGCAGGGCACCCATGGAGGGGAGAAAAGGGAAAGCCAGGGAGGGGTCCTGGCCAAAGGGATCATGATCCCAAAATATCTCTGAAGGGTCCCTTGGGAGAATGCTGAGGTAGTTTGCACATTCCCCCAGAGGTAATTAAGGACATGGACACCCAGGGGGGCAATAAGGGAAGGGGAGAAGGGATTTGGACAACAGGGGATGGATGGTGTTGGTGTGCTGGGAAGGGATCGGGTGAAGGGGAGTGTGCAGCAATATGGTTCAGGCAAGAAGCAGCAGGAGGAATGTGTGTGGTAAGAAAAAGGATGATGGCAAAGACGAGGAACAGAAAAATACTCAGAATTGGGATGATTTTCAGCAGGGTCTTATCCTGACAATTTGCCAGCTGATACTTTGAATTCCCAGTTCCCAGGAGAGGAAAAGCAGGAGGTCAGGATGTCAGGGGTTTCTCTGTGGTGGGCAGCGGCAGCAGCGGGCGCAGAGGTGCGGGACCGGGAGCAGGGCTGGGGGCCTGTGGGGAGCTGCGGGGCCGGGCCGGGGCTGTGGGGCAGCCGGGGCTCAGCGCCGGGCGCTGCCTGAGCCCACCAGCCCCGGGCAGGGCCGGCAGTGGCCCCCGGCCCCCAGGAGGCTGCGGGACGCCCCGGCCGCTGCCCGGCCCCGGGGAGCTGCCGGCCCTGCCCGCCGGGGGGGCCGCCTTTGGACACTGCGGCAGGACAGGCACCGGCTCTGCCACACGGGCTGTGCAGGGGACCCTGAGCACAAGGAGCAAAACAAAGCAACATCTGGGAAATGCAGAGTGCACATGGAAAGATCAGGATTTTCTGTGAAGGATTTGGCTTGGGTCCCTGCAGAAAGGAAAGATTTTGCAGAAAGCTCAGCAGTTCTCAGAGGATGAGCACCCACAGGCAGTGACTGGGGCTGCAGGAGTGGCAGAAGAAGGCCCTGCAGCACTTGGGCACAAAGGCACAGCAGCTGAAGGCAAGGAGGGATGAGCAAAAGGCCAAGCTGAAGGCAAAGGCCATGGCAGAGTTCCCACAGCCCCTGAGGGACCAACCCCAGGGCCCAAGGGGGCCCCAGCACCCAGGGGACGGCGTCGGCCACAAGCACCTGGCAGAGGCATTGCCCTCCTGGCCAGGGCAGAGCCCACCCAAACAGCCCCTGGGAAGGAGTCAGGGCTCCAGCTGCAGCCCACAAGGACACTGCAAGCACAGACAGCAGCACCCTCAGGAGGAGCGAGTCCACCCCTGCATGGACATGGATTGTCAGGGCTCTCTGAGCTCCCATCCCACCGGGGACACACCACACTGCAGCCCTGGAGAACATCCAGGCTGGGTCTGCATCCAGAGGAGGCCTCTCCTGATGGACACAGGGGCCTCTCCATCCACTCTGAATCTTACACCTAAGGGGGGGAACATTGTAAAGGAATGTTTTCATTATTAAGGGAATAAATGGGAAAGCTGAGCTGGTGTCATTTGTTCAATTAGGAGCTGTGGGACGTTTATTTGAACTAAACTAATTTTTTTCTCTTCCTACTGTAATTGTAATTATCTAGGAAGGAATTTGATGATGGCATTGTCATATTGTAAAAGGTGATACAGAGGCTATTGCTGCTGTACCTTTGTGTCAAATGTCTGGACTTTTTAATCCCACACAGCCTCCATGCTGTGGTATGGACAGGAGAAAGAGAGCAAAACCTGAGAAAATGAACAACCAAAAATAATGATGCCTCAGCTGTGGCTCTTCCAGACTCAGAAAAGAAATTGGAATTGTAGGGGAATGTTCAACAGGGCCATGCCAAAGGAATTCCTGGGCCAACAAGTTTCACCCAGTGGCCACAGTGGCCTC
Source organism: Taeniopygia guttata (assembly GCF_048771995.1). Taxonomy (NCBI): domain Eukaryota; kingdom Metazoa; phylum Chordata; class Aves; order Passeriformes; family Estrildidae; genus Taeniopygia; species Taeniopygia guttata. The sequence continues at coordinate 1,167,520 of NC_133061.1, forward strand.
ACTGCCTGCAGAATTGTGCAGCCACAGCTTCAACGGGAACCGAGGCCCAAAACCTGATGACAACAGGATCTCCAACTGTTCCAGTCTGCCATCAAGTTCAAGCTCTGATAACCAAAAGAGCCTCGCAATGGATGAGCAGTGCTCGGTTATTACAGTGTGAAACTTGTTCAGTGGCACAGGAGGATTCAGAACTGAGGACAGGGGAAGGGTTTAACCCAGCCTCCTGTTTGAACAGCCCCCAGAGGGGCTGGGAAGAAACCCAGCACTGCATTCAAGTGACAGAGCTCCAGACCCAGCCTGGGCGAGATTCAGGAGACATTGCCTGGCCTGAGGCAGAAAATGTCTTTGTGGATGGCTCTTCAAGGGCAGCAGAAGGGAAAAGAGTTCCAAGACACGCTGTTATTGAGGAAAGGGAATCAGACAAAGCCCAGGTTACCTCCATGGTCAGCTCAACCGGCACAGCTGTGTGTGCTTGTAAGAGCCTGGCACTGACATGCCCTGAGCAGGAAGGCTTCAATATCTTCTGGTGACACCATCTCACCTAACAGGGGGGCAAAAGCAATTCTGATTGCTCAGCAGCCACTGGATCACTTATTAAGGTATTTCTAAAAGGAGTAATTAATATAAAAGGCATTGTGGAAGCAACAGACTCAGACAGCAGAGCTCATTTTCCAGGAAAGACCCTCCAGGGGGTTATGGCAGCTTTAGGAATACAATGGGACCTCCAGAACCCCTGGCACCCCCAGAGCTCATGCTGGGTGCAAAGAATGAAAGGGGAAAGAAAGAAACACCTTTGGAAGCTGGGGATAGAAACCAAGATGCCATGGGTACGGCTTTTGCCATTGGCTTGGGCAAGAAGAGCCAGACCCAGGGCAGATATTCAATCATTTCACCTTGGAATTGATCTTGGGAATTCCTTACCCTGGGAATTCTCCACCTAGTGCAGGGTGGAGATAAGGGATGCACAGTTAAAGCAGTCTGTGGCCAGAATCCTGTCTCTGGTGCCATCTCTCCCCCAGGAAGCTGGGCTGGCACAGAGCCTGCCTTGGCACTTTGCTGTTGCCAACATCCCAGCAGGACATCGGCTCCTGCCTAAGGAGCGCAGAGCAGCACCACTGGTGGCCAAGTGGCGTGGCCCGTGCCAAGTGGCCCCGAGGCCAGAAACAGCCGCCAGCACAGCTGAGCACGGGGGGACCCCTCAGCCTCGGCTCCAGGTCTCTGCAGCCCCGGAGATTTGCACTTCCCGCCTGCAGCAGGAGGATGGGAGGCCCCCACTGAGCCTGCACTGAAGGCAGCGCAGCAGCAGCCAGGGCTCCACAGCGGGGCAAGGCCCTGGGCCTGCCCACACATCCTCTGCTGAAATCCTCGGCCTGGCCACCCTCCTTTGGCAGCTCCAGCCACCGGGGACAGCCCTTGCTGCCACTGCTGCAGCTTCAGCGCTCTCTGGGCCTGCCCTGCCACAGCTTCTGGGCAAGAGCACGGCACAATTCCACTCTGGCTCTCACTTACACTCACACACTGCCCTGCCTGCCATGGCATTGATGGAAAATACACCAGCTCATAGACTTTAACATTGTTAACCTTTGATTTCTCTACTCAGGCTTGCTTTGCCTTGGCCCTGGGGAAAGAAATGTTAAAGGTTTTGTTATGGGATGTTACACCACTCAATGGAGATGAGTTTAACATCTCAACACACTGGGAATGGCCCAAAAGATACCCACAAAGATAACGCCCAGCAGCAAAACATCAACCCCAGCAGCAAACAGCAACCAACACCTACCCCAGACACTGCCAGGGCTGCAGACACCTGGTCTGCAAAAGGCTGAGAAGGAAATCAGCACTTCCCACCTCATTAACAGCTGAAGCAAAGAAATCTGCACAACTTGAAACTACAGAACATTAAACCAGTGGATTTAGATTGCTTTAGACTGTATTAAGTTAGGGAAAAATCGAGTAAAACCCATGGAACGATTTTCTCTGCACACCCGGGCTATGTGGGGATGGAATGATTTCTGTTGCGCATCCTGGCCAGAATCAAGAAATGCCTTTACTCTAACAATAAACATATTGGTGGAGTTTTTCATTTTCCTGTAGCGTCAGTGCAAAGTATATAGCATGAGAATATTTTTTTAAATAATCCTACTTCTATGCCGCTGGTTAGGTTTGGTCAGGGATGTGAGAATGGGTTTTTACTCTGAGAAGAACGAGAAAAAAATTAATGGCCTTGGAACGTTTTTGTGTGTTCTTGTTTCACTTTTAGCGATGCCAAAGTTTTGGTCACGGTTTTTTGACATTCACCTTTAGGTTGCATTTTGCAAAACTAGAAGAGATTTAAAGGTGCCCTTTTAACTCATAAACATTAAACAGAGGATTTGAAGGGGGAAAAAAAAGCAGCAGGTTTTAGGGGGGCACATTTGAGGCTGCTGAAGCTGCTCTGGAAGAGAAGCTGCATTCCAGGCACCCAGGAGAGGAGCTTTAGAAATGCAAATTAACACTGATGGGGCAGAGTGGGGACAATGTACCTTAGCTCTTCTTGCCTGGGGCAGGAATTGGCTGATTCCCTCTGCCCCTCACCCCAAGCCCTGCCTGCTTGCACAGATGGAATCTGCACGGCTGAAGGCAGAGCCCATGGTGAGGATCTGACTCTGAAACAGAAATGGCTGAAGCTGCAAAGGGAAACAGCAAATGGAGAATGTTGTGAAAACTTCACTAAAATAAGGGGGAGATCATCCCCCTGCCCACTCCAACATCTGCTGCCACTGTCTGTGCTGTACAGGCTGTATCAGAGCGCTGGGGCTTTTGCTAGAACAAGTTCAGAGAAATTAGTTGGAATTCAAGTACTTGATGATGTAATTAAAAAATGCAGTCATTGATGCAGCCTCAGCTTGAGGGAGCACCCAGAAATGGGGAAAAGATGAAGGGCCACCAGAACAAATCCTACAACACCACGGACCAGCCCCTGGGAACCCAAACCAATTCATATAAGGAGACAGAACCCATTTATCATTTCAATGGCATCATTAGATTAAAAGCTGTCCTCAAAAGAAGAAGCAACTAGACAGCTCCAGCTCCTGACCTTCCACTGAAAGAGGAACACAACATTTCACCAGGGGATGGGATCAGATTATCTGTTAGCAGAAAAAGCAGGAGTTTGTGGAGAACTAAATGATTCAAACTGCTGTTGGCAAAGAGATGACAAAGGTAAAGTGGTGAAAAAGATAAAGGTGAACACTTTATGTGCTGGTCCAAACATGGAAAGGATGGGAATGGGACACACTTTCGTGGCTCCCGGGCAGACCAGGGGTTAAACGAATGCTGCTTCTCCTCTTCTGTGCTGCAGCAACTCTCATCTTTTTACCATGCCCCACACCTTGGCAGTGCAGCTCATCCAGCAGCTGAGCCAGGGCATGCAGACGGCAGCCAGGCCTCCTGATCCACAAACGGCCACAAAAGGACAGGGAATGAGGGCACCGAGAATAATCCCAAAACCAAAGAGGACCCGGGAAGAACAAAACAGAGTCAAGGAGTGAATCTGCCTGGAGATAGGGCCAGGCACCTCTAGATAAGGAAGTAACGGGGGAAACCATCAGTTCCAATAAATTTCACAAATTGAGCTACACAATTTCTCAAAGTCCCGCTACATTCCCGAACTTCCAGGAGAACAAAGGCTTAACAGAGCCATGAGTATCGGCTGGCATACAAAAGGAGGGTGCATATTAACGAGGACAGGCAGCAGGCGCATCGGGAAGTCTGAACCTTCCAAGGACCTCAGCCCGTGGGCAAAGGCAGAGGGAGATGCGGCCGGGAAAATGAGGATAAAAAGGAGGCTGCGGACTACAACCATGGCACAGAGCGCACGGCAAATGCCCCACGGCCTCTCCCCCTGCTCGGCAATAAAGTCAGTTTTACAGGACTCCTCGCTCTCCTCCGGCCACAGAAACCTCCGGCGACGGGAATTTCCCCGCACACTCCCGGCCGCGGGGCAGCCCCCTCTGTCCTACCCACAGCAGCCGGGCCGAGCCAGCGCTGCTCCGGCAGCGGCTCCTGCCCAGGCCCCGGCGGGAAGGAGACCGCGGGCAGCCGCTCCCGCCGCGCCCTCAGCCCGGGGCCAGCACGGGCCGGACACGGCACCACCGACCCGCCGCAGCCCCCTGCCGCCCCCTCCGCCCGCAGCCAGCCCCGAGCCCCCGCAGAACCCAGCGCGGCTCCCACCTGCGCCGGGGCCGCCTCCGAGCTCCGCCGACGCCGCCTCACCGCGCTCCGGCCGCTGCCGCCGCTCCCGGGCCCGCACAGACGCTCCCGGCGCCAATGGCGCCGCTGCCCAACCACGGCCGCCCTCAGCCCGCCGCCGGGGCCGTGCTGCGCCCCGCTCCCACCAATCAGCGCGCCGCAACCGCGACTGACGGCACCAGCGGCCAATGGCAGCGAGCTCGGGGCGGGCTCTGCGCACGGCCCAGACTCGCCCCGCGCTCTCAGGGCCCCCCGCGCTGCGTGAGGGCAAAGCCGGAGATGAGCAACAGCCCCGGGACGGGCCCGGGCCCGAGGCGGGATTGAGCTGCCCACACAAACAAACTTCTCCGCACCTCCCGCCACGGCTTTCCCGGCCCTGCGCCTTCCGTGCCTCCGGCTCTGCGGGAAGCCCGGGAGCCTCACTTCTCCTGCCCCTCATTAGTGCATCGGTGCTTCGCTTTGATTTCCCCCAAAAAGGGAAACCTGCCCAAAGCCCTGTGGGTGAGCGGGGGAGGGGAGAGATTTCTGGCAGAAAACTCCAAAGACTCAGAGCAGGATGAGGAGAAGTCAGTGCAGAGCCTTAAATGCAGCTTTCCCCACGCCTCCCTGCTCCCAGCTGCACCTCCTCCCCCGGCAGGGCAGGAGACAGGGAATGGGGCCGTGCTCAGCTCATCCCCCGCGGCTTCTCCCTCTGCTCAGGGACAGGAGTCGTTCCCTGCTGCACCCTGCGCTCTCTCCCAGCCGAGACTTCTCCAGGAACTTCTCCGAGCCGAGTCCATCCCCTGGGGCACAGCCCCCTCCAAGTGCTGCAGCGTGGGTCACTGTGCCACGGGCTCGGTCCTGCCAGGCCAGGCTGCTCCAGCGGGGCCCCTCTGCCCACGGGGTCACAGCCTCCTCTCAGGCATCCCCGAGCTCCAGCCTGGCTCCTCCAGGGGCTGCAGGGGGATCTCTGCATCCCCACGGAGCTGCAGGGGGATCTCTGCATCCCCACGGACCTGCAGGGGGATCTCTGCATCCCCATGGACCTGCAGAAGGAATCTCTGCAGCCCCATTGTAATATAAATTGTGGAATAATTCGTGATTATGTAAAATATACATGAAGTCAGTTGTGCTAGTAGAAAAAGATTCTTAAAGTTTTAAAAGACCTGAAGACCCAGCCGGGAAAGACTGGAAACCACCGATGACAGAGAAAGAGAGACCTAATTTACAATTGAAAACACGTGGCTCCCTGCAGAGTTGGGCTCTTTCCGGGGATACTCCACCAGACGCCCAAGGTGAAAAATGCACATATGTTCGTTTGATTAGTAGTGCTGTATTAACATTTTAATAGTATGGTAAATGTAGTTTTGTATTTAAAATGAAGGTTTAGTAGTTAAAATAAAAACTGTATATATGGGTTTTCTTTTAAGGAATGACATACTCGCTTTGACATAACCATCACAGAACACCTATATCTTCCAGGGAAGAGGAATTTATGGTTTTCTTCTCAGAAGAAGCTAATTTCTTCAGGTCTTGCTCAGACTCGAAGACGCCATGGGGATTAAAGGAAACAGTTGGCATATAACAGACAAGAGTTTCTTGTTTTAAATAGAATGTATGCATAACCATGAAGGATATATGAATATGCAATAGTGTAGTTTTAAGGGTGATTCCTTTGTTCACAAGGTATGCTTGTTGTGGCTTAAATGCCCGAGAGCATCTGGACATCCTTGAGTCTTTGGTTTTTATTGTTTTGTAATTGTCCTAACTCTGAATTTTTATTACTCTAATTGTATTACTATTTTAAAAACCATGTTATTATTATTAAAAATTTAACAGCCATGTGATTGGCGTTTTTCACGGCATGCTGAGCAACACATTTGATTTGCTTTCTCTTTGCTCTGTTTTTTTTTTACTCTGACATTTTGGATGATTCTTGGAGGTGAAAAAACATTTGCATACAAGTCCTCACCTTATTTGCTTTCCTGTCTTAAAACAGCATTGGTTGCAATAAGGTGTTATAAATCCTTTAGTTTTCTGAGCTGCCCTTATTGGAGGCTTTCTGGGAACCTCTTTTCTTTGGTTAGTTTTTATTGCTTATACTATTTTGTTTCTACCCAAGCCTCATGGTCTTTTTTCAGTTTTTCTCACACACAGACTTTCCAGGTCGCAGGTATGAGATGCGATCATTTACACATAAGCTTTAAGATCTCAGGTTCTGAATTGGCTTGATTAGGAGCCTTCAATTTACACTTGGGGCATAGAACACACAAATTCTGCATTGTAATAGTACTCATACAAGGTGCCAGCCTCTTAATGCACCAAAAACTCCCGGAAATTGCCTGCAGGCTGTTCCGTTCATCACTTTGGCATTTTTCCTTTATTTAAACTCTCTTTTACAAAATCTCAGTCTTTTCTAATTCTCTTCTCGCACAATCTAATTAAAGCATTGTTTCTACTGACACTTATTTCGTTGGCCTGCAAAAGGCTGTGCCTGTTACAGCAAAAACTCTGATATGCTCACAAACACAGAACCCTGTCCTTATCTCAAATTCAGGGACAGTCAGGGCTTAAGTTGTTGTGAGGGAGGAATTCTTGGAATTCCTTTGATTTGTTTTGCTACAGTTAAACATAAATCATTATAGTGTAGCTGTTCTGCATAAAATGCTACACTTGTTGCAAAAAAAAATCTTAAAATCTCTATAAATGCAACTATATAATCTCGAGAATTAAAATACTATAATGTGGGGGAAGAATCACACAAACTCACTGGGAAATTCACTGGTGGTATCTCTTAAAGTGTCCCCTTTTCTCAACACAACACAGCATAACAGCACACAGTAAAACTCCAGGAATCCAAGTCCAAACCACTGGGGCAGAGGAACCCCCGCAGTTTGTCTAGCCACTGTTCAAATGCACACAAATCACCGCCTTTAAACACAGTGAAAGTCCTCAGCCCCGTTTCTCCGCTTGTTTCCCTTCCCCGCGGGCACTCAGGCCCAGGAGCGAGGCCGGGCCCTGCCGGCTCTGAGGGACTGCCCAGCAGTGCTGCTCTGGCACCCCAGGGCCCTCTCAGTCCGGCCCTTTATCGCACACCAGCGCTCCTTGGCTGTCTCCGCAGGTGGCAAGCGAGGCAGAGCGGAGCCCCTCCAGGGAAATTCCCCGGGTGCGCCAAGGAGGTCTGTTCTACCCCCTGCCCCTGCGAGGACAGAAAATCTCCTGCCTGGCTCGCCATGATGAAACGCGGATGAAAAATAAAACCCTACAATTTTAATAAAGATTTGTAGGGAATGGATATGTTTATTTATAGCACTGTGGACGCATGTCAGGACTTATTGCCCTTTAATGGACATGCGTCCACAGCGTTATAAATAAGTATACCCATTCCCTACAAATCTTTATTAAAATGGTAGGGATTGATTTTTCATCTGCATTTCACTCCCCAGGAGCAGGAAAATCCCCATTCCCTGTTTCCTTGTGGCTGCAGCCTGGAACATCCACTCAGAATGATGAACTTTCTGACAGCCCTGCTGAATGACACCAGGACAAGGTTGGTGAGAAAGGGAGGAAAATGTGTTTTGATAGGAAATTACAAAATTATTTCTTTCTGTCGCGTTAATTTTTAGTCCATTACAATTCTGTTTTCACATATTTATAGGATGGGAAAAATGTAGCCACAACCATGTGCCACCCAAACCAGGGTAAGCTAGACCACATGGTGACACCGAACAAGGTTTCTATATCCAGTGCAACAAAAAAAAATCATGTTACTAAAGAATTGTTATTCTTATTTCACCCTGTTTCTCTCAATGCCCTCAGGCTGCACATCGGGTGCCAAAACTGGTCTTGGTTTACAAGACAGGTGTCTGCTAGGGAAGGCAGCAAAAAGCCTCCTGTGGAATGGAGAATGTAAACCCCCTCCCTCCAAATTATTAGAATCATGAAATCAAGGGGCTCTCAGGCAGGCAAAGATATGGGAATAGGAATGTCAGCTCTTTCCTAGTGTGTATAACAAAGCAAACAAGCAGCAGCAGCTGCGGCACGAACAGCAAACAGAGCAGAGCCCAGTCCCAGCCTTTGGGCCGTGGCGCTTTCCCTGCGGTGCAGTTCCGGGCACAGCCAGCAGGGGCGCTGTGGCTCCCGGGGCAGGGCAGGTGCGCTGACCCCCACGCGGCTGCAGGGGGCGCTCCGGCCGGGCTCGGCAGCGCGGGGCCATGGCGGCTTTGTCCGAAGGGGGAAGGGCTGGAGAGAGGCTTTGCTTCACAAACCCCGGGGCAGCCGGCTCCGGTGCCCCAGCAGGACTCTCAGAAAGCAGTCAGCTGGGCTGGCAGGATGTCTCGGCAGGCAGGGGGTGAGGGGCTCCAAGCAGGGCAGGGAGAGCCCAGCTCAGGATCCTGGGCACCAGAGCAGACAGGGATAGGTCTCTCTTTTAGTGGGGCAGGTGTAAATAAGGTCCCAGTTTAGTGGCTGTTCTCACGAGCAGAGGCTCACCCCAGGACAGAAGAAGCAGCTCTGGCCCGGGCTCCGGCAGCAGCAGTGGAAACTCCCATCTCCAAGAGCAGCAGCTCCTCCCAAAATAAGGGATCAGCCGATAAACATCAGCCAATGATAAGGAACAAACAGAAAGGAAAAACCCAACCCCCAACACTGGTTTATAATTCCTAATGCTAAGGGAGAATTGTATAAAGTTTTAATTCCACCTTTATAATTGTTTACATACGAGCTCTTGAAATGTCAGGGGTAGGGATTGGAACCTGCTGCTCCAAGGCTTCTCTCACAAAAAAGAGGCTTAGAAAGGCTGGCGGTCCTTGGAGGTATTTGGGGATCTATAGGGGCTATTGGGGGTCCTTTCTGTGCCTCCTGACCTGACAGGAGCTTCTCTAATAAACTTTGGCTAAAGCTCCCAGTCTGCCTATGACAGGAGCCCCTGTGAGTGCCTGTGACATCCCGGCTCTTTGGCAGCCTGGGGACACTTAGAAAGTCCCCATGGAACCCCTCTGAGGGCCTGTCAAAATATCTGATTATTAGTAGGCAAACTGTTGGCTGTTAACTGAAAGGTTGGTGGTTCGAGCCCACCGAGGGATGCCATTTATGTCAGAATCTGTGGTATTTAAATGATCCCAAAATTACAGAAATACGCTGTCTTTGAGCCTTTCTGCCAAAGAAGAAGTCATAATTCATCTGTGCTGGTTTTCAAGGTTGTTTATTCTTGCTTATCTATAACATGTTCTGTCTGACCTGCAGTAGGCCTTTCTTGTGGGACAGCGTGCAGGGCTCTGCCCCTCAGTGGGAAGTTACAAACATTATATACCAGAAACTACCTGTGCTATATTTACAATAATGTGCCAATACCTACCACCTGTGTTGAACAATGTGTCCCCAGTCTAAACCAACAGAAAAATGCCAACACTGCAGTGAAACATGGAAGGCATGAAGAAGACGAAAAAGGACAGGACACACATCCTCCATCTTGCCTCCTTTGAACCCCTTACCTAGAATCCTAAAATTCTACTTTTGCACCCGTGTCACACTAATTATTACTCATATCAAACACTCAGAGTGTGTAATTAATCCTGTAAGATTGAAAACTCTTTTCCATGGACAGAGATCACAGGCACTGTCTCTGAGGGCTCTGTACAGGGGGGTTCCTGACCCCTGCCAGGGTCCCAGACCTGCCAGGGCAGCCAGAGGGAAGCCCTGGATTACCACAGCAAACCTCATCAGGACCCATTGCTATGGTCAGTTTCCCTGGCAACCATCACCAGCCCCTGTTGCTATGGTCAGTTTCCATGGCAACCATCACCAGTTTCCTGTTGCTATGGTCAGTTTCCCTGGCAACCATCACCAGCCCCTGTTGCTATGGTCAGTTCCCATGGCAACCATCTCCAGCCCCTGTTGCTATGGTCAGTTTCCATGGCAACCAGCACCAGCCCCTGTTGCTATGGTCAGTTCCCATGGCAACCATCACCAGCCCCTGTTGCTATGGTCAGTTTCCACAGCAACCATCACCAGCCCCTGTTGCTATGGTCAGTTCCCATGGCAACCATCACCAGCCCCTGTTGCTATGGTCAGTTTCCATGGCAACCTTCCCCAGCCCCTGTTGCTATGGTCAGTCCCTGGGCAGCTCCATGGACACCCCATGCCAGGGGTGGTTGCCATGGACACCAGCTCAGGCCTGCAGCCAGAGCCCGTTTCCATGGCAACCATTGGCACTCCCATCCCCAGGGTCATGGGATCCCAGAACCACAGAATTGGCTGAGCTGGGAGGGACCCATCAGGATCCTCGAGTCCAGCTGCTGGCCCTGCACAGGACACCCCAACACTGCCAGCCTGGGCCTGGCAGCGCTGTCCAAACGCTGCTGGAGCTCAGAGAGCCCTGGAGCTGTGACCCTTCCCTGGGGAGCCTGGGCAGTGCCCCAGCAGCCTCTGGGCAAAAACCTTTTCCTGAGATCCAACCTCAGCCTGCCCCGACTCAGCTGCAGCCGCTCCCTGCACTCCTGTCCCTGGGCACCAGAGTGAAGAGGTTCCCTCAGCCCCAGCCAGGGACCCGCTCCCAAGGCTGCTGCCATGGCCACCAGGGCTGGCACCAGCTGGGATGCTCGGTTTCCACAGGCCGGGATTCAGGAATGGGATTTCCCAGTTTCCTGCTCTCGCTAAAACCCCGCTGGTGCTCGTTGCCCTCCCACCTTCCACTGAAGGAAAAAAATGGAAAGATCCCAGGCTGGGATAAGAACAATTTGCTGGGAACAGCAACAAGATAAGGAACAAACAGGAATAGAAAAACTATTGACAACAGAAGGGATAAGAAAAAGTATTTACAGGGGAGATTACATCACCATCAATTGTATCTTCCTGGCCACATGTCTCCTCCTGCCTGGAAAGGACACCCTTCTCAGAGAGAGAGAGAGAGAGAGAGAGTCCCTTTCCTGCCCCTGGCAATGACCTGAGGTGGGAGTGAATGTAGTGACAGGGCCATAGCCAGACCCTCATGTTCTTCAATCCCACATAAGGTCATTGGCAGGGGCAGGAGAAGGTACAGGTATCTTCCCAGCATGGATCACAGGGAACAGGGATCACCAGGGCTCTTCCCAATGTGGGTTCTTCAATGGGGGATGAAGCTGGAGTGGTGCACGAAGGTCCTCCTGCAGTTGGGGCACTCACAGGGCTTCTGTCATCGGTGGCTCTGTTGGTGTCGGGTCAAGTGAGAGCTCTGGGTGAAGCCCTTCCCACACTGGGGACACTCGTAGGGCCTCTCCCCAGTGTGGATGCGCCGGTGCCTGATGAGGTTGGAGTTTTGCTTGAACCCCTTCCCACAGTCAGAGCAGAGGAAGAGCCTCTCCTCGGTGTGGACCCGCTCATGCAGGAGGAGATTTGAGCTGCTCTGAAACCTCTTCCCACATGTGGGGCACATGTAGGGCCTCTCCCCAGTGTGGATGTGCCGGTGCCTGACAAGGGTGGAGTTTTGCTTGAAGCCCTTCCCACAGTCAGGGCAGTGGAAGGGCCTCTCATCCGTGTGAATCCGCTGATGTACAAGGAGATGGGAGCTGCTGTGAAACCTCTTCTGACACTCAGGACACTCGTAGGGCCTCTCCCCAGTGTGGATGCGTTGGTGGATGATTAGGTCGGAGCTGCAGCTGAAGCCCTTCCCACACTCCCCACACTCGTAGGGCCATTCCCCAGTGTGGATCATCTGATGTCGTTTCAGATTGGTGCTCTGCCTGAAGCTCTTCCCACACTCCAAGCACTTGTGGGGCTTCTCCCCATCGTGAAGCTTCTCAGGGACCACCAGCTCCGAGCTCTGGCTGAAGCTCTGCCCTCCTTCCTGACCCAGAGTGGGCCTTTCCTCCTCAGACCACCCTGGGCTGGGTTTGCAGCCCCTCCTCCTGTGGGATCTCCAGGGCTTTTCCTCCCTGTTGGATTCTTGCGCTGTCGAGTTACTCAAAACGGCCTCTTCCATGAGGTTGTGCTGCAGAGATTTGTCCTTCCTGGTCTCCATCATCAGCTCCTGCTCTGGGGTAGGAGGGACAAGGAGAGGGTGGGATTTGCCTCCATGCCACAAGGAAGGGTAAGGAGATCCCCCCAGTGCATCCCCGTCAGGAGAGCGTCGGCAGCGGGGCTGTCCTGCAGCCGGGGGCCGTGCTGGGCTGGGAGATGGAACAGGAGAGAGGGGGAAAGGGGCACTGACTTCCTCCTCACCTGCCTCAGTGTCCCAGGGCATCTTCCTCTTCCTCGCAACCTTCTCCTCCATCTGGCGAATATTTGGGTACGGGAAATTCTGTTTTGGGAGGAAAACAAGGGATGAGCACAGTGAGTTTTGTACTGGTTTGAAGGCCAACCAGGAGGAGACTCTAAGCCAGAATGACAATTGAATAAGAAAAGTAGGATCAAGGCAATGATACAGAATCACTGGTTTAAACTCACAGAGTCAGGATATAACCTGACACCCCACTGGTCAGGGTGGTGGTAGCAGTCTGATGAAATGGTGGCTGCAGTCCGGCTGGAGTGATGAACGTGATTCTGTCAAAGCGGTGATCCTGTAGAAGGGTCAGGTCTTCCTCTGAAGGTCCAGTGGTGGTTATGGAGCTCTTGTCCTCTGGGAATGCAGTGGGCAAGGTGGTTGTGGTGTTGCAAGGGTGAGATTATATCCAGGCAGGAATGCTTGGTTCCTCCCCCTGGGCGGAGCATCCCACAATGGGATGATGTAATTTTATCAGCCCTGCAGTGACACTCAATGGCCCATTAACAGAAGATGGCCCCTGGAGGGCGTTATCAGGGCTGAGCCATGGAAGAGATAAAGAACACTGCCCCACCTGTTGATAACAGTTTATGGAGATGGTGACTGAAAACACTTTTGGTTACATCTGACATTGTAACCTGAAACAGTGAGGCAATCCCTGCTCGGGGTGGGGGGTGAACACCACCCCCCTAACCCAAACTGGCTCAGGTGTAAAACCCCCACCCTGGGAAGGCCACGCACACAGGGGACAATGTCACACTTGCCCTGCCCCAGGGGGAGATCTCTTTCCCCGTCATTCCCTCGCTCTCTCCCCTTTTCTCTTTCTTTCAATCTCTCTCTCTACCTCACATTTACTGTTCAATAAAATCCACTTTGGATTTGGTCTCCTTAGCACCTTCACTGGGGCGGAGGCATCTCTCTAAAAATTTTATTAACCAGATTGCGACATTATTTTGGCACAGTGAGTTCAGGGCACTGCTGTCTGACCCCAAGTGCCTTTGACAACAGCATGGGTCCCTCCTCTGAGGAGGTTCTGCCTCTTTCTTGATGAACTCTTGGAAACTTGGATGCAGCTTCCTCTGAGTGACTTTTGGGAGAACTTATGAGGAAAATGGCTGTTGTGGGTGGCCAGGGTAAAGAAAGTGTTTTCTTGTCCTTCCTTGAAAATTTTTTTTTAAATAACTGGAGAAAAGGGAACAAATTATACTAGCAAGACTGACAAGGATCATTCACCCCAATGTGAGGAATTCAAGACCAGTAAATTCCTACAAGAAGCCCAGTTCAAGTAGATAAATTCCCAAATAACTCCCGAATTCACAGGTCTGGGGACTTTGCCAAATATGAGCATCATTATTTTCTTGGTCCCTGTCACCTTTGTGACAGCTACACGGAGCTTTCCCTTCCCTTTATTAATCTGTACTGGGCCAAATTTCCACTTTCCTTTTATCGGAACCTGCCAGCAGCTGAGCTGAAGCTGTGCAGGAACTGATGAAACTTGGATTTGCCACAGAATTGCTTCTATTTTCAGTTTATTCATGTTTGGGATTTGTTTGTGTTTCCATCACAAGTGACTTGTGGGAAGAGCAATTCTTCCTCAAGGCATTTTATGGAGGGTTAACTGCCAAGTTTGTTTTGTCCAGTGCCCAGGGGATGCTCAAGGCGTATCTGGTTTTGGTTTGGCCCTAATTTTCTTCTGATTTGTCTTTATCACTTAAAAACACCTGGAAAATGACTAAAAAAAGTATTGACCAGAGATGTCAAAAGTCCCTCCATCTAAGAGTTATTTGAGGTGGAATTTACGGTTTGGAAACGTATTCTGGGGGATTTGTGGGTTCTTCGGGGATATCTGGTAGTATTCTCCATATCTTTGCACTCCAAAAGCTAAGGTGGATTGCTCTGTCACCTCAAAATTACTCAATCCCACCTCAAAATTGCTGGTTCCCATCTCAGTCCCATGCCAAAATTACTCAATTCCTCCACCTCCAGGATTAGATGGGGTTGAAAGGAGACTGAGAGAAGTAAGATCCAAATTTGAGGTTTTGGGATCACAATTGCGTGGGGCTGGGTGGGTGTGATTTTTTTTGATAATAAATAAAACTGTCAGAATTATTGATTTCTGTCCCATTCATTTTCTGTTAGTTCTGGTTTGCTTTTCAGAGTGCCGCCTTCTCAGCTGATTTTGTTTGTGACCTCCTGCCCCAGACTGAAAAGCAAGATGTATTCTATTTGATATCTGTATGGCAGTTGTCCTGTGCTAAGTGGGCAGTTTTTCCTTATCTCTTCCACAATCAATCCTCCCTCAGGGGAGACATCTGCTGATAATGGGCTATTAAATGTCACTGCATGACTGATAAGAACTGTAACATCCCATTGTGAGATGCTCCACCCAGAGGGTGGAGCCAAGCATTCCTACCTGCATCTAGTCTTGAGATTCTGGCCCACCAACAAAGCTTTTTCTGCACTGGATTTCTCAGAGGAACAGCTGCCTCTTCCTCTTCAGAAGAAGACACCCTTTTCTACAGGATCACTTCTTTAACAGAACCACACCTGACACTCCTGGAGGACTGCAGCCACCATTCCAATTGGACTGTGGCCAACACCCTGTCCAACAGAGTGTCAGGATGTATTCTGACTCCGTCAGTGTTGTTTTGGTTTACTGCATTGTTTATTTTATCTTTTTATTTTCTTCCCTGAGAAAATACTGCTATTCCTGCTCCCATATTTTTACTAGAGAGGCCCCCTTTATTTCAAATTTATAACAATTCAGAAAGAAAGAGTCTACATTTTTCTATTTCAGGAGAGGCTCCTGCCTCCCTTAGCAGACACCTGTCATTCCAAACCAAAACATCTCCTTTCTCTCCTGCCTTCTATTGCCTGCTCTGTTTCTCTCTCAGTGTCTCCCTTGACCCAGGGCAGCTCCCACCAAAGACCCTGCCCTGATTTAATTCCCAGTCCATGAGCTACGACAACCATGGGTGAAGTTATGAAGGCTGGCAGTGAAATGTCACTGTAGGATCCTGCTGCACTTGGCTTTTGGCTCTTCCAAAAAAGCTTTGCCTTCAAGGGCAGGAACATCTTTTCCTGGCTGGGAACTGGAATTCCAGCCCCTGGGAGTGTGTGCCATGGATCCCAGAGGGGCAATCCTGAGGCTCCCAGGGTGCTGCTCCTGCCGTGCCTCCCAAGGAGCTGTGCAGGGCAGGGGACAAGGTGCAGCAGCTGTGTTGGTGCTGCAGTGCCACAACAGCCCCTGGTTCCAGGAGTTTCCGCACTGCCAACAGCCGTTCCTGGGTTCCATGATGCCCTGCTGTGTCCCCATGGATATTTTGTGTCATTAAGTTCTTCAGTGTCACAATGGCCACCTCGCTCCATGAGCTTCTGCAGTGTCCAAATGGCCTCCTTGGATGGGCAGTGTCACCATGGACCATTGGCTCCATGCAGCCCTGCTGGGTCACCGTGGACTCCTTGGTTCCGTGAGGTTCTGGGGGTGTCTCCATGGTCTCCTTGGATCCACAGTGTCACAATGGACCACTGGATCCACGTGGCCCTGCTGTGTCACCATGGCCCCTTGGTTCCATGGGACCCCAGGGTCACAATTGTCTCCTTGCTTCCACGTCACCCCCTCAGTGCCAAAATGGCCCCTTCGTTCCATGGGGGACACAAAAGATTTATAGAAACATTGAGGAAATCCTGCTTAACACACCTGGGAACACCTGTTTGCATTCCAGAGGGTGGTTAAAGGTGAGGATGGCACCAGCAGCTTCCATCTGAAACAGAGATCCAGGGAAAGGACTGGGACAGAGAATTCAACTGGGAGACTCAGAGAATTCTGCTTCCAGAGATCATTTCTGGTCACACTGTTCCTTGTAGAAAGGTGACACCATTCCAGGCAGCCTGTACTGAGCAGGTGGCTCCTGAGTGGGGTTTGTTGTTTAGGAAACCTGCTCAGACTTTTCCCTTCTTTCTTTCACAAGAGGAAAACTTCTACTGGGCCTGTGTGCAGGCAGAGCCCTGAGGAGAGCAGGTGGGACACGGTGCAATGGGCTGGGACATGGAGCTGCAGAGCTCAGGGACAAGGTTCTGCTGCAGGGCACAGGGATGTCAGTGCCAGGTGGGTGATGTCAGACATGGTGAGGCTGGGGGTGAGGAGCAGCTTGTCCAAACAGGGTCAGCCCTCAGGGGACTCATTCTTCTACATGCCCAGACCTCCTAAGGAAAACTTCAGTGTCAAGATCACCTGGGGAATGCTTCTATCAGCTCTTCTCTGAACTGGAAAATAAGAGAATACTCACTTGATTAAAGAAAAAATGTCATGAGGTGCACTTGGAAATCTTCCTCCTTACAAGAACTCTAAACTGACTCCAATCAGGTGCACAAGCCCTGGAGACTTGCAGACAATTGAATGAAGACAAAGCACCCCTAAGGGCTTCCTTTTCTTTAATGATCCCCATGGAGGATTTGGGGTGAAGTCCAGAACCCCCAGGCACTGAGAGAAGGCTGAAGAAGCTGCTCAAGGAGTCAGGAGCAAAACTCCAAGTCCCTTGGAGCATCACTGGGCCCCACTGAGGGCAGGAACTGCCAAAGGCTCCCCAGGGACTGGTGAGAGCAGATCCTTGAGGCCAGGATTGCAGGGAGCCCAAGGCTCAGAGCAGGGAACTGCAATGCTGAGGAAGGCCTGGGCTGGCTGGGGGAAGCAGAAAGGCCAAGCCCTGAGCCCAGCCTGGCACAGCAGGGCCTGTCCCTCACGGGTGGCTCGGGGCTGTTTGTGGGGCAGGGGGATGTGAGGGGCAGCAAGGACAAAGTCACAAACCTGTGTGACCCTGCAGATCCTCATGGAACCCAGGGGCCGGTGTGACACTGTGGGAAGTTGTGGAACCAAAGGGATCATTGTGGCACTTGTTGGGCCCATGGAACCAAGGGGCCAGGGTGACACTGTGGGGCCACATGGAAATAAGAGGCCATTGTGAGCCTGCAGGGCTGTAACACCCCAGAGCACTGAAATGCTGGAGGTCACCAAAGGTTCCTTTACTTGAGTTTGGTGCACAGGAGAAACACCAACCAGATACTCTCACCATGGCCAGATGCAGAGAATATTCTTGGTGGGAAGGGACCCACAATGATCATCAAGTCCAGCTTTTAAGTGAATTGCCCACTTTGGAACTGAACCCACAGCCTCGGTGATACCAGCACCATGCTCTAACCAACGGAGCTAAGAGGTCAAAGTGACACAAAATTTTACTGGCAAAATATAGACAGTCAAGGAACTCTGGCAAAGGGTTTAATACAACATCCACTTCAACATAAAACTCTTATCATAGCATTAACTTCATTTATTTAGCCCATTTAACCTAAATACCTTTAATCCTTAAGATGTTAAGTTATCCAAAATAGTTCCAGGTAAGTAGGATTAGAAAGAGGAGAAACAGAGAATATCAGAAAGACAGAAGATCTATAGAAAGACGCAGAGAAACACAAGCTGCTCAGGTCCCAGCGTCACCACAGAGGAACCCCAGGAGAAGGCAGGATCCAGACCATGGGCTGGCCTCATGCTCCGGCTTTTAACCCCCTGGGCCTCCATGGGCCCGCCCCTGGGTGGGACTGCCAGGTGATTGCCCAATCAGAGTCAGGGTAGGCACCAGCTGCTCTGTGATTGATTGACAGCTCAGCCAATCAGCACCACCCCTGCTGTGTGATTGACAGCTCTGCCAGGCCAGGGCCGGGGGCGAGGCTCTGTCCCACCACAAGCCAAGGCCTGACCCTCCCCTGTCCCCACTCGGGCATTCCGAGCATCCCAGGGTGTCTCGGGACATCGATCACATCCAGCCTCTGACAGCGACCATGGTGACACTGGGGACCCTCATGGAACCATGGGTCAGTTGTGACAATGCAGGTCCAAGGACACCACGGTGACACTACAAAACCTCATGGAAGCAAGGGTCCATGGTGACCTTGTGCAGCCCGCAGTGTCACAGAGGAGCCGCTGTGACACAGCGAGGGCACACGGAGCCCAGGGGCCATTGTGACACATCAGGGCTTTGTGGAACCACGAAGCCATTGTGACATTGCAAGGCCTCATGGAAGCACGGGGCCATTGTGACACTGCAGAAGCAAGGGGAACATTGTGACACTCCAGGTCCTGATGGAACCAAGGAGACCATTGTGACACTGTGGGGTCCATGGAACCAAGGGAACATGGAACAGGTCTGGCTGTCTGGGCCTCTGGGGGGCCACCTGACAGGTCCGGCTGACCCTGGCATTTCGAGGGCTGCTTCTCATCTGCCCCTGAAGCACTGGGGCTCTGGGATTTTCTTCCTATGGGAGAGAACTGTCCTTCTCCTCCAGGGTTCCATGGCCAAAATTGGGATTCCTCCTCCAAAACTCTGTACATCCAAGGAATGCTCCCAAGTGAAAGCTGCCAGGACAGACAGGTCTGGCTGCCCTTGGCCTCTTGAGAGATGCATCTCATCTGCTTTTGAAACACTGGGGCTTGGTGATTTCCTTCCAATGTAAATAGTTGTCCTTCTCAAGGTGACCGTGGTCAAAATTGAGATTCCTCCTCCCAAATTCCATGTATCCAAAAATTCCTCCATTACAAAACATGCCAAGAAGAACAGGTCTGGTTGGCTGAGCCTTCCAGGAGCCACCTCTTTCTTCTTCTGCCTTTGAAACACATGGTCTCTGTGCTTTCCTTCCTATGGAAAAGAACTCTCCTTCTTATCTACACAGAAATGGCCAAAATTGGGGTTCCACCTCCCAAATTCCCTATATCCAAGGGTTGCTTTCAGACAAAAGCTACCAGGACAAAGAGGTCTGGCTGGCCTAGACCTCTGACGGCAGCCTTTCATCTGCCCCTCAAACACTGGTGTTCTGTGCTTTCCTTCCTTTGGAAAAAAAAACATCATTCAACTCCGGGTGTCCATGTCTGAAAGTGGGATTCCACCTCTAAAATTCCCTGTTTCCAAGGGTTGCTCCCAGGGAAAATCTGCCAGTACCATCAAGCCTGGCTGGCCTTGGCCTCTGGTGGCTGCTCCTGCCACACTGGGGCTCGGTTCTTTCCTTCCTATGGAGATCACTGTGACACTGTGGGCACCCCATGGAACCAAGGGGATCATTGTGGCACCACTGGAGCCCATGGAACCAAGGGGCCGTGGTGACACCGCGGGGCTTCATGGACCCAGAGACCATTATGACTCTGTGGGGTCTGATGGAACCATGGAGCCCATTGGGACCCTTCAGGGCCTGGTGTCACCAAGGGGGCATTGTGACACCTCAGTGCCTCCTGGAAGCAAGGGACCATTGGGACACTGTGGGGTGCCATGGAAGTGAGGGAACATGGAACAGGTCTGGCAGGCTTGGCCTCACAGAGTTCACCTGACAGGTCTGGCTGATCTTGGGATGCCAAGGGCTGCCTCTCATCAGCTCCGTGCTTTCCTTGCTATGGAAAAAAAGTCCCTCTTTTCAGATGCCCATTGCCAAAACTGGTATCCTCCCTAAAAAATTCCCTGTATGCAAGGGTATCTCCCAGAAGAAAACCTACCAGCTCTAGATGGCCTCTGGTGGTCACCTCTCATCCGTCCAGGAAACACTGGGGCTCTGTTCCTTCCTATGGAAAGAAAAAACAACCTTCATGTCCAGGGTCCATGGCCAAAATTAGAATTTGGCCTCCCAAATTCCATATATCCAACGATTGCTCCCAGACAAAAGTAGCCAGGACAGACAGGTCAGGCTGGCCCTGTCCTCTGGCGATTTTCTTAGATTATGAGCTAAATGTTTTCATTTGAAAATACCTTGGAGAGGGCCCAGAGATCTCTCAAGGAGGGGTTTTGAGGCCTCAGGCGCATGACCACTGCATATGGACAAAGGAGCTCTGTGCTCTGTGCTGCTGTGGTGGTTTTGCATCACAGAAGTGATGTCCTGAGAGAAGCTGCTAGCAGTTTCCTCTGTGTCTGACAAAAAAACAATCAGTAATTAGCTTTGAGAGCTGACAATCTGTTAAACCACTAAGCAAACTGCAGACGCCTCTGTGCAGACCCAAGTTGAAGATGAGAAAGCCTGGCTGGGTCTCTCTCCCCTCTGGCCCCAAAGAGGTGCCAAGGCCGGCCCAGCCCCATCTCAGCCTTCTGGCCTGGCTGCTGAGATCCTGGCCCTGCCCCAGCGCGGCCCAGCCTGACACAGCCCCAGCGCAGCCGCTGCAGAAACCTCCATGGGAAAACAGCTCCGGCCGCAAGGACCGAGCCCGGCCGGGCTCACGGAACCATCTGCAGCCCCGGGCAGATATTGACTCTGCCAGTGCTGCCATCCTCCCTGCAGTGAGAGAAAAGGACACAGGGCAGGCAACATGAAGACACTGAGGTCTGTGAAGAGGAAGTTGAGTCCCAGGTGGGAGGGATGAGGAGATGCCTTGATCTTGGGGCTGAAATCCGCTGGTAAAGCTATGGAGAAGGATGTCATTGATACATCAGACTCTCTTTTTCCCTATAACGCATTGAAAAATATGCGGAGATTATTTGTTTCAGTAAAGGCCTCCACACTAAAGTAAGTAAACTCTGAAGTAGTCGTGATCCCAGAGAAGTTTGAAAAGAAAGAATGATGAGACCCTGTGCCCTTAGTGAGAGAACACATCTGTTCCCAGAGATGAAGATGATTTCAGAAACAGGTGAAGAGAACCCTTGCTTTTAAACAGCCCATCTTTAAACTAATACCCCATAAGTTAACATGGGCTATAAACACAGCTGTGGGAAAAGCTGTGAAAAAATGGGAGACACTGTACAATTACAGATTTTTTCAGGCAGCTGCTATTCGTGGAAGTGAAAAGCCATGACATAAGTGTTTTCTTGTGGATAAGTCACCATAACTCTAATAAGAGGAACTACTCTCCCTAAGTGAACTGAAAGAAAATTATAGGTTTGGTCTTTTTATATTGTCAGGTTTTATGGAGAGGGGAAGTGTTCTGAAAGATGTGTTCTGTTCTATTACTCTTTCTTTTACTTATCATTGATAAACTTTTCTTTAAAAGTTCAAACTTTTCTTTTAAAGTTCTGAGCCTACTTTGCCTTTCCCCTAATCCTATCTCAGAGCAGGAAATGAGTAAGTATATTCTAGTGAGTGCGCTGGTAATCAAGCAACACTGAACCCACCACACTCATTAATGCATTGGCCAAGAAATATCAAAATGATGAACCAAAACCACTACTGAAACTTCCTGTTGAACTGCCCCAGACCAGAGGGAAAACAAGGCAGAGCAATGGTTTGTCAGGACTTGCTTGATCCTAATGAGCCCCGTGGTGCATTTGGAGCTGAGCCCTGGAACCTCAGGGCCTGAGAGGAGATTGCACAAACCTTTCCAGGAGTCAAAGTCAAGAGAAAACACCAAAAGTGTCTCTAGGTGTTAATGGGACCCACCGAGGTCCATCCCCAACACAGGCTCCTCATGAACTGCATGAAGGGGAGAATTGGAGGCCAGGATGGCACAAAAACCTCTCAGAGACTCAAAATGGCACAAAAACCTCTCAGTGTGGAAAGGACAATCCAAAGTATGTGAAAAAAGTTGAGTATCTCAGAGTATTAATGAGCTCCACTGAGTGTCAGCACAAAGCTCTCAAGGGACTCATTAAAGCAGATAATTGGGGCCATGATTGCACAAACCTCTCACAGAGTCTGGATCAAAAGGGAAACACCAAGTACCTTAAAATAACTGAAGTACCTTGAAGCATTAATGAGCCCCACTGAGTGTTGTTATCGACAAAGCCTCTCCAGGGACTAATTACAGCAGATAATTGGAGGCCATGATTGAACAAAGCTCTCAAAGACTCCAAGGCAAAAACAAAGCCCAAAGTCCTTTGCAGAACCTGCAGTCCCTGGGAGCATGAAGGAGCCCCCAGGGCCATTCCTGACCAAGGCTCCCCAGGGACTCCCAGCAGATCCTTGAGGCCACTGGGATGTGGGCTAGGGGGGGATGCTGAGGGCAGGACCAGGGGGTGACAGTGCCCAGCCTGGCTGGGGCTGTGCCAGGAGGCCCCAGGGCCTCAGGACAAGGTGTCTCCTCCCAGCCCTTGGTGACACAGACCCTGCTGTGCCTCAGGGCACCAAGACTTGGCTTCTCTTTGTCCCCATCTGTCATCAGTGCCTCCAGTTCTCTGCTCTGCCTGGGGCCTGGGGACACTTTCTCAGTCCTGTCCCTCAGT
Organism: Taeniopygia guttata; assembly: GCF_048771995.1. Taxonomy (NCBI): domain Eukaryota; kingdom Metazoa; phylum Chordata; class Aves; order Passeriformes; family Estrildidae; genus Taeniopygia; species Taeniopygia guttata. The sequence goes on from NC_133061.1 coordinate 1,190,146, forward strand.
GGGACCCATTAAAAGTCCAAGGAACTTTGGAGTTGGATTCTGACTTGGAGTTCTGGAGAGGTTTCTGCAGCTCCCTCCCAGGGCCTGATGTTCAGGGCCTGAGCACAAAGCCCCAGAGGGTCATTAAAGTCCTTGTGCTGTGTCTGTGCTGCTGAGCTGGGCCAGGCTCCTGGCACAGAGGGTGATCCTGGTAACCAAGAAGGGCTTCAAAAGCACATTTCTCTTGCTGAGCAGCTCTTCTCCCAGCCCAGCAGGGCTGGGGCACTGCCTGCAGCCAGCCCGGGCACAGCACAGAGGCACAGAGAGCTTCAATCAGTCAGGGCTGGGAAGGGGCTGAGAAGTGCCTGGGGCAGAATCACTGCCAGCCCTTGGCACAGGAACCTCTGGCTGCAGGACAATGCAGCTGCAGCTCCTGGAGTGATCTCCTAAAGCTGGAACATCCTAATGCCCACAGACCCTGTGAGTACCACTCTGAGCATTTCTGGCGCAGGGGAGGTGAAATTTTGATGAAGCTCTGAAATACTGAAGGGTTCTCACCAGTCATAAAATATTTCCAAGACAAGGATTTGATAAAAATGAGATTTCCAGAGATTTTGTATTCAGTTTCCTTCTACTGGAGAATGACAGGGAGGGAGGGATAAATATTAAAGGTTGATTATGAATTTTGACAAGTGCCTGAGACATCTGAACTATTAGTTTTAGTGCTCAGTAGTTTCACAGGAGATCCCTAATGTGCTTACCGTCTCTCTGCCCATGGACAGCAGCAGCACCACCTTTGCTGGAGCCATCAGGCCCAGTCTGAGCTGTCCTTGCTGCAAGCTGCAAACAGAACCTGCCCCCAGCCAGTGCCCTGCAAACAGGCAGGGTTCTGTCAGGCCAAGGAGAGGGCACAGAGATTTGGGGTCTGGGAGTGCTGGCAGGGAGAGATCAGGCACAGAGAAACACTTGCAGGAGGAAAATCTCCAGGAAGCAGAGAGAAGATCAGGGAAGGAGAGAAAACAAAACCCAGAAATGCTGTGCCAGGGAGAGTTTAGAGATGCCCAGAGGATCCCCTCCAGTGCAGCCCCTCCCTCTGCACAAGCCCCCTCCCTCCTGTCCCCCAGCCAAGCCTCTGCCCTCAGGGCTGGGGCTCCAAGGCGTGCAGCCCCTCCTGTGCAGGCAGAGCTGCAGCAGAGCCGTGGGGCAGCTCTGCAGTCCCAGGCCCAGTTCCCTCTGCAGAGCACAGGGCTGGGAGCAGCTGCCCGGCACTGGGGGCTCTGGCAGGGGGCACAGCTGGCTCAGGGTGACACAGCTGTCCCCAGTGCCCGGCTCTGGGCAATGCTGGCAGTGCAGCCAGGGAAGGAGCTGCATCTCCCTTCATCCAGTGCCATCAGAAGGACACTTGGAAGCCTCCCTGAGATTTCAGTCCAAGCTGGGAGCTTCAATGCAGGGTGCAAACCTGTCCTAGAGCACATCTGAGTTATAAGATTGATGGGGAAAGGCAGAGATGTTGTGATAGTGAAAATGCTGTTGGGTTGGTGAAATGAGCAACGTGAGTCCTTGGCTCCAAATGTGGAGCTGGGCAGTGGTGGATCCATCTGCTCTCAGCAGTACCTGAGTGTTTGTAAGAGACACATGGGAGTGTGAACATCCTCCAATTAAAAAATTTGAAAGCCCAAATAAACTCCAAACAGAATGAAGCAACAGACTGCCTCCCCCCAGTCTCCACTCATAATCATGCATCAGGGAACTCACTCTGTTTTACCAGGGGGCAACAGATATTCTCAGACTGTCTGATATACAGGAACACCAGCAGAGATATGGGGTAGCCTATAAAGAAAATCCCAAATCTAAAAAACCCTAGAGACAATGTCTATGTGTGTTCTGGGGGAGGGTGTATGGGAAATGGCTTTGATTCTGGTTACATTTCATTGTCCTTTTCTCCATGACCAGGTGCCCATGTGCAGCCACAGCAAATGTCCAACAGCAGCTCCATCAGCCACTTCCTCCTGCTGGCACTGGCAGACACGCGGCAGCTGCAGCTCCTGCACTTCTGCCTCTTCCTGGGCATCTCCCTGGCTGCCCTCCTGGGCAACGGCCTCATCATCAGCGCCGTAGCCTGCGGCCACCACCTGCACACGCCCATGTTCTTCTTCCTGCTCAACCTGGCCCTCAGCGACCTGGGCTCCATCTGCACCACTGTCCCCAAAGCCATGCACAATTCCCTCTGGGGCACCAGGAACATCTCCTACACAGGATGTGCTGCACAGCTCTTTTTCTTTGTCATCTTCATCTCAGCAGAGCTTTATCTCCTGACCATCATGTGCTACGACCGCTACGTGTCCGTCTGCAAACCCCTGCACTACGGGACCCTCCTGGGCAGCAGAGCTTGTGCCCACATGGCAGCAGCTGCCTGGGCCAGTGCCTTTCTCAATGCTCTGCTGCTCACAGCCAATACATTTTCCCTGCCCCTGTGCCATGGCAATGCCCTGGGCCAGTTCTTCTGTGAAATCCCCCAGATCCTCAGGCTCTCCTGCTCACACATCAAACTCAGGGAATCTGGGCTTATTGTGCTAAGTGCTCTTCTATATTTTGGATGTTTTGTGTTCATTGTTTTCTCCTATGTGCAGATCTTCAGAGTTGTGCTGAAGATCCCCTCTGAGCAGGGACGGCACAAAGCCTTTTCCACCTGCCTCCCTCACCTGGCAGTGGTCTCTGTCTTCCTCAGCACTGCTGTATTTACCTACCTGAAGCCCCCCTCGATGTCCTCTCCATCCCTGGATCTGGCCCTGTCAGTTCTGTACTCGGTGGTGCCTCCAGCCCTGAACCCCCTCATCTACAGCCTGAGGAACCAGGAGCTCAAGGCTGCAGTGTGGAGACTGATGACTGGATGCTTTCAGGAACATTAAACTGCTGGCCCAATTTCTGCAAAACACTTGTAATACAAGTAAACTTTGATACTTCTTGTTTTCCTTTTGGAGGTTCTTTTTCTTTGTTTTACATTTTAATGTTGTCCACAAAGAAACGTCAGGGGCCCCTGTTTGCACTGCACACAGCAGGCGGGAGCACCCCCATGCTGCTGCTGTGGGGACATGGACCTGAGGGAGCACAAATGCCATCAGCCCCTGGGGCCAGGAAGGGCTGGGGGATGCCAGGGAAACCACTCAGCTTTGTCCTGGCCTCTGCAGTCAGCCAGAAAGTTTGTTCCCATCAGCTGGGAGTTTCCTGTCCCACTGCAGACGCTGCTGCTCAGAGCCAGGGCTGCCTGGCAGCCACCCCCAAACTGCCCTGAGTATTTCCTTGGCTTCACATTTGCTTTCTTTACTCTTCCTGTTACAGATTTTTTTCCCTTGCCCAGCCCTGTTCCCTCCCCTGCACACAGCCCATCCCTGTTTGCCCTTTCCTCTCTGGCCCCACTCCCCATTGCAGTTCCTGACTTGGCACCATGGGAACGTCCCTTGTGGAGCAGGATCATCCCACAAGTGCTGCAGGAATTGTCTGCAGGCTCCTGCAGTGCCTGGTGCTGCTCCCTTGCCAGAGGCACCCCAGGCCAGGGGGCACATCTGGGCTGCTGTGTCTGGCTGTGGGGCTCCCTGTTCTGGGCAGTGAGGAGGAGCTGCAGAGGCTCTGCAGGACTGACAGGATGGGCTTTGGGGCTGTGAGGAGAAGCTGAGGGACCTGGGCTGCTGGAGCTTCTGAAGAGGAGGCCCAGGGCTCCTCCTGCAGCTGCTCCAAGGGTGGATTCAGAGAATCACAGAATCAGCAAGGTTGGAGAAGACCTTGGAGATCATCAAGTCCAACCTGTGCCCTGACACTGCCTTGTCTCCCCTGAGCCTCCTCTTCTCCAGGATCAACAACCCCAGCTCCCTCAGCTGCTCCTCACAGGATTTGTGCTCCACACACCTCTCCAGCCTTGTTGCCCTTCTCTGGACATGCTCCAGCCCCTCCATTTCCTTCCTAAATTGGGGGGCCCAGAACTGGACACAGCACTCGAGGTACTGCCCAACCAGTGCCCAGCACAGGGGAAGAATCACTGCCCTGGTCCTGCTGGCCACACCATTCCTGATCCAGGCCAGGAGCCATTGGCCTTCTTGGCCACCTGGGCACACGGCTGGCTCATGTCCAGCCTGCTGTCCATCAGTCCCTGCAGGTCCCTTTCTGCCTGGCTGCTGTCCAGTCACTCTGTCCCCAGCCTGTAGCGCTGCAGGGGTTGTTGTGGCCAAAGTGCAGGACCCGGCACTTGGACTTGTTAAACCTCACCTTTTTGGGTTTGGGACCTCTGCAGAGCCCTCCTGCCCTCCAGCAGATCAACATTCCCAGCCAGTTTGGTGTCACCAGGGTTCCATGAGGCCCCAGAGTGTCCCAATGGTCTCCATGACTCCATGAGGCCTCCCAGTGTCACAATGTCCCTTTGGTTCCATGGGACCCCTTGGTGTCACAAAGTCCCTTGGATCCTTGTACCCTGCAGTGTCACAATGTCACCGTGGTCCCCAAGGCCCTGCAGTGTCACAGTGGATCCTTGGTTCCATGAGGCCTGGCAGGGCAGCAATGCTCTCCTTGGTCCCACAGTGTCACAGTGGCCTCTTGGTCCCCAGGGACACGGTCAGTCTGTGGTGGTGGCGGGCACAACTTTCCCTGGGAGTGTTTTGTGCTAACGGGCAGAGCCACGGGAGCCCAGCACACACACACACACACGGAGCAGCTCGGCAGTGAGGACACGGGAGGGCCCAGGCATGGAGCTCCAACGAGGGTTTATCAGGGTCTGACGCTCCAGGGCTCTGGGGGTTAAAGACAAAGACAAAGGAGGGTTTAGGGTGTAAATACGGGAAAAGAGGGGCTGGAGGAGAGCGTCAGGGATCTCAGGGTTTAGGGGTGGTACACAGGGAAAGGGACTAAAAGGGAATGGCAGGGCTGATAGGTGGGCACATAAACCAATGGGAAAATAGGGAAGGGAGAACTTGCTAGAACATGAACATATCAGGGTAAAAGGGGTAGGAAAGGCCAACGGGCCACAGGGGGGGACAGAACTGGGACAAATTAACACAGTGCTGCAAAGCACCATGGGGGAAGCTTCTGTCCTCACCCTGAGCTGTGAGGAATGCCCAGAGCCTACGGTGCATTTCTCCAGGGGATCGCTTTTGCCCTCTCCCCAGTAAGCTCACAGGCCTCTACAAACACACACTGGACATGTCTGGGGCCATTCATCATTTCTCTGCTCTCAGCACCAAGGCAATGGACTCTGGCACTGCTCTGAGCTCAGGCCCATGGCAACCACCCCTGGCCATGGGGCTCCATGGAGCTGCTCTCAGGAAACCCCCCAAGAGCTGGAGAATGCCCCAAAACTGCCTCAGGAATGTGAGATACCCCATAATCTCTTCATTAATGGAGACTATTAAAAGACTCACCCAGTAATGGGCTCCCCCTATCTTAATCATCCCCAAAATTTGACTGTCTCATTCCAGACCCCAGATCACCTCCCTAATCCCTGTCCCAACCCATCCCACCCCTCCTGGACATCAAGATCCCTTCCCAAGATGTACTTCCTCCATTTCACACCTCCCAATCCCCATCCCACCCATCCTGCCCCACCCAATTCTCATCTCACCCTCCTGATTTGCATCCCACTTTGCCCAATCCCCTTCCAACCCAATTTCACCCTCAGAGGCAGTGGAATCGAGTAATTTTGGGGTTGGATTCAGTAGTTTTTAGTAGCACTGAGTGGATTTGAGCAGAAACATCAGTCCCTCTCATCTTTTGGAGTGCCAAGAAACAAAGACAACTAAAACAAATAGCCCCCAAACTCCCCCATACCCTCACAGATATCTCTTGAAATCCAAGATTCCTCAAAACACAAGTAAAATGTGAGGCTTTAGATGCTTTTGATGCATTTGTTAATTTAAACCCCAATTTTCTGTGTTTTGAAGGGAGGAAGATAAAAGATAACTGGAGCAAAAATAAAAGGAACAGCAGCCACTTCCCTCTGTGTATCACAGGGCATGTGGGTCACCAGGGCTCTGACCAGGGTGGGTCCTCTGATGGGGATGGAGCTGGAGCAGTGCATGAAGCTCTTCCTGCAGGCGGGGTTCTCGCAGGGCTTCCCTTACCGGTGCCTCCGCTGGTGCCGGGTAAAGAATGAGCGGTCTGAGAAGCTCTTCCCACACCGGGGACACTCGTAGGGCCTCTCCCCAGTGTGGATGCGCCGGTGGGTGACGAGGGTGGAGTTGTGCTTGTAGCCCATCCTGCAGTCGGGGCAGCGGAAGGGCCTCTCCTGTCTGTGAATCCGCTGATGTACAAGGAGATGGGAGCTGGTGTGAAACCTCTTCCCACACTCAGGACACTCGTAGGGCCTCTCCCCTGAGTGGATCATTTGGTGGATGATCAGCTGGGACCACTGGCTGAAGGTCATCCCACACTCCTCACACTCGTAGGGCCTCTCCCTAGTGTGGATGCATTGGTGGATGATGAGGTGGGGGTTCTGGCTGAATCCCTTCCCACACTCCCCACATTAGTAGGGCCATTCCCCGGTGTGGATCATCTGGTGGCGGATCAGGGTGTTGCTGTGCCTGAAGCTCTTCCCACACTCCAAGCACTTGTAGGGCTTCTCCCCATCGTGAAGCTTCTCATGGACCATAAGCTTTGAGCTCTGGCTGAAGCTCTGCCCACCTTCCTGACCCAGGGTGGGCCTTTCCTCCTCAGAGCACCCTGGGCTGGGTTTCCAGCCCCTCCTCCTGTGGGATCTCCGGGGCTTTTCCTCCCCGTTGGATTCCTGTGCTGTGGAGCCACTCAAAACAGCCTCTTCCACGATGTTCTGCTGCAGGGATTTGTCCTCCCTGCTCTCCATCCTCAGCTCCTGCTCTGGGGGAGGAAGGACAAGGAGAGGATGGGATTTGCCTCCGTGCCAGAGGGAAGGACAAGGAGATCCCCCCAGTGCGTCCCCGGCAGGAGGGCACCGGCAGCGGGGCTGTCCTGCAGCTGGGGGCCGTGCTGGGCTGGGAGATGGAGCAGGAGAGAGGGGGAAAGGGGCACTGACTTCCTCTCACCTGCCTCAGTGTCCCAGGGCATTTTCCTCACAGCCTCCTCCTCCATCCAGCCAAAGTTTGGGAGTGGGAAATCCTGGTGTGGGGAAAAACCAAGTGTGAATGCCTTGGGTTGGAGATTTCTCCTGCCCAAATCCACCTCCAGAAGTCTCCAGGTGTCCATAAAAACCTCCAAAAATCATGAGTTAATAAAAAAAAAGCCACCAGGAGTGTCCCATTTCCAGTCTCATTTCTCTGGGGTTCTGGTGTCACCCGTCTCAGGGCTGCAGGGGATCCTCGAGGGTCCTGGGGATCCCCCTTCTCCAGGGTCCTGCTTAGGGATGCTGGGGGGTTTTGCAGGACAAGGGTCCCCCTCTCCAGCCTCCCCCCGGTCCAGGCACTTGGGGCTCCCCCCTGTCCCCACCACCCTGTCCTGGTTTAGGGCAAGTTTGGGAGAAAACCCCAAAGGGGGTTTTCTAGAAAGCAGATTCAAGGAGCCTCTCCCCCACCAGTTCAGGAAAAGATTTCCTAGGAGAAAAATTAAAAAAAACCTGTTTATTTAACAGGCAAAGCATTCACCAGCACAAAACATGAACAATATTAAACAATAAAACCTGTTGTTGCTCCAAAAGAGATGACAAACTCAGAAAGTCCCTCCGTGGGCTGTAGCTCGGCTCACTCAGTCTCTGATCAGTCCCTCCATGGCCCAGGCCCAGCCCGGTGGGCCACAGGTGTGAGCTGCCGGTGCTCTTCTGGTGTTCAGTCCAGAGCAGGTTTAAACAGCTCCAAAGAAAAAGAAAAACCACAGCCCAGGGAACTTCTCTGCCTCAGCGAGCTAAAAACTAACTAAAAGCAAAGGAGAGCTCTGTCCTGCTGTCTGTTGGCAGACAACTGATACCTCAGGTTTAAGTTTTTCTGTTCTGTTTCAGTGTGCAGCTTCTAGATTTATATTAAGTGTTCCTGGGATCTTCTCACAGGGTGGTGAAGACAAAACAATCCTGTTCTAGCTGGAGAATCAAGGACAATCTCTTCAAACTTCAGGTCCAAAGCACAAACAACAGGAAAAGCATAGGGCAGGCAAGCAAGCAAGCAAGGAGGATGAAAGTTCATAATTTGAAGCTATTAATTGGGCTGTTAAATCCTGTATGCAAACGGACTAACACTTATAAAAATGTGAGAACTCATGACCAAGCCCTCTTTTGCTTCCATCTCGGAGCCATCCGGGCAGAGCCCCGACCCTGGCTCCGGTACTGCCGGGGTGTGGCCTTTGAAGGCACTTCAACAAATATCCACTTTATTCCTCTTGGCTCCGTCTGGCCTCTGTCCCAGCTCCTTAAGGCATCTCAGCAGCCCAGGAGCCGGAATGTGGAGGGGTGAGTGCAGTTCCTGAAAACAAACTGCGCGCTTCTTCCTCCCCCTCTTCGCTCTCAGAACCAGCCCTGAAGGTGCAGAACTCATTTCGGGGCCAAACGGACCAATGGGGGTACGAGCATCGTGAGGTCACCCCAGGACAGGCCCTGCCAGGCTCAGGGGTCCCGTCCCCGCCTCATCTCCGGCTGCCGGGGGTCCCCCAGCTCCGGTATCGCCCCTTCCCCTCTGCCGCCCCGGGGGTCCCACGTTCCGCAGCCCCGGCTCTCACGGGGATCCCCAAAACCAATGTCCCGCCCTGTCAGCACCGGGCCAGCCCCGCAGCCCCGGCTGTGGGTGGGGCAGCCCCCGGCCGGCCTCGGGGCGGGCAGGGCGCTCGGGGACCCCCCCGGGGCGGGTCCGTCCCCCCGGCCCGAGCCCCGAACTCCGCTCCGGGGCCGCGGGGCGCTGCGGGGCCGCCCGGCAACTGGTGACTCATCGGCGAGAAGAGCTCTGGTTGGCTGGAAATTGTTCAGCGCCTTCTCTGATTGGCTGGAAGTGTGCGCGGCGCTGCGCCCGGCGGGTGTACCGGGGAGCTGCGGAGGCCGGGCCGGAGCCTCCTCCTATTTCTTTCTGTCCCTCTGAGACCTTTTCCGATTTCTTTCTCTCTCTCTGAGATCCCTTTACTATTTCTTTCTCTCCCTTTCTCCTGCCCATTTCTTGTTCCGTTCAATCCCTGTTCAGTCAAATCCGCAGGTTCCGCTCCCAGGGTCTCATTTGCGCCTTCGCTGGGGCAGAGGCGTCTCTCCCTCCCGGGATCGGAACCCGCGGGCAGGCTCCGTTCCCACCCCAATCGTTCCGGGATTCTGTCAGGGACTCGCTTCCCTTCCCTCCCTCCATCTACAGGGAATGTGCTGGGAAATGTCCAGCAAAGCCACCTTTTCTGCGTGCTGCAGGAGCCCACGGAGCTGCTGCACCTTGTCCCCTGCCCTGCACAGCTCCTTGGGAGGCACGGCAGGAGCAGCAGCCTGGGAGCCTCGGGAATGCCCCTCTGGGATCCATGGCACACACTCCCAGGGGCTGGAATTCCAGTTCCCAGCCAGGAAAAGATGTTCTTGCCCTTGAAGGCAAAGCTTTTATGGAAGAGTCAAAAGCCAAGTGCAGCAGGATCCTACAGGGACATTTCACTGCCAGCCTTCATAACTTCACCCATGGTTGTTGTAGCTCATGGATTGGGAATGAAATCAGGGCTGGGCCTTTGGTGGGAGCTGCCCTGGCTCAAGGGAAACACTGAGAGAGAAACAGAGCAGGCAAAGAGAGGCAGGAGAGAGAGGAGGACACAAACACAATCAGCTGAGAAGGTGGCACTGTGAAAACAGAGTTGCAATGGACTAAAAATTAATGCGACAGAAAGAAATAATTTTGTAATTTCCTATCAAAACACATTTTCCTCCCTTTTTCACCAACCTTGTCCTGGTGTCATTCAGCAGGGCTGTCAGAACGTTCTTCATTCTGAGTGGATGTTCCAGGCTGCAGCCACAAGGAAACAGGGAATGGGGATTTTCCTGCTCCTGGGGAGTGAAACACGGATGAAAAATTAAACCCTACAATTTTAATAAAGATTTGTAGAGAATGGGTATGCTTATTTATAACGCTGTGGACGCATGTCCATTAAAGGGCAATAAGTCCTGACATACGTCCACAGTGCTATGAATAAACATACCCATTCCCTACAAATCTTTATTAAAATTGTAGGGTTTGATTTTCATCCGTGTTTCATTATGGCGAGCCAGGCAGGAGATTTTCTGTCCTCGCAGGGGCAGGGGGTAGAACAGACCTCCTTGGCGCACCCGGGGAATTTCCCTGGAGGGGCTCCGCTCTGCCTCGCTTGCCACCTGCGGAGACAGCCAAGGAGCGCTGGTGTGCGATAAAGGGCCGGACTGAGAGGGCCCTGGGGTGCCAGAGCAGCACTGCTGGGCAGTCCCTCAGAGCCGGCAGGGCCCGGCCTCGCTCCTGGGCCTGAGTGCCCGCGGGGAAGGGAAACAAGCGGAGAAACGGGGCTGAGGACGTGCACTGTGTTTAAAGGCGGTGATTTGTGTGCATTTGAACAGTGGCTAGACGAACTGGGCGGGTTCCTCTGCCCCAGTGGTTCGGACTTGGATTCCCGGAATTTTACTGTGTGCTGTTATGCTGTGTTGTGTTGAGAAAAGGGGACACTTTAAGAGATACCACCAGTGAGTTTCCCAGTGAGTTTGTGTGATTCTTCCCCCACATTATAGTATTTTAATTCTCGAGATTATATAGTTGCATTTATAGAGATTTTAAGGTATTTTTTTGCAACAAGTGTAGCATTTTATGCAGAAGAGCTACACTATAATGATTTAACTGTAGTAAAACAAATTAAAGGAATTCCAAGAATTCCTCCCTCACAACAACTTAAGTCCAGACTGTCCTTGAATTTGAGATAAGGACAGGGTTCTGTGTTTGTGAGCATATCAGTTTTTGCTGTAACAGGCACAGCCTTTTGCAGGGCAACGAAATAAGTGTCAGTAGAAACAATGCTTTAATTAGATTGTGTGAGAAGAGAATTAGAAAAGACTGAGATTTTGTAAAAGAGGGGTTAAATAAAGGAAAAATGCCAAAGTGATAAACGGAATAGCCTGCAGGCAATTTCCGGGAGTTTTTGGTGCATTAAGAGGCTGGCACCTTGTATGAGTACTATTACAATGCAGAGTTTGTGAGAAGGGCTAGTATTGCTGTTCCATGCCCCAAGTGTAAATTGAAGGCTCCTAATCAAGCCAATTCAGAACCTGAGATCTTAAAGCTTATGTGTAAATGATCGCATCTCATACCTGCGACCTGGAAAGTCTGTGTGTGAGAAAAACTGAAAAAAGACCATGAGGCTTGGGTAGAAACAAAATAGTATAAGCAATAAAAACTAACCAAAGCAAAGAGGTTCCCAGAAAGCCTCCAATAAGGGCAGCTCAAAAAACTAAAGGATTTATAACACCTTATTGCAACCAATGCTGTTTTAAGACAGGAAAGCAAATAAGGTAAGGTCTTGTATGGTAATAAGTTTTTTCACCTCCAAGAATCATCCAAAATGTCAGAGTAAAAAAAGAACAGAGCAAAGAGAAAGCAAATCAAATGTGTTGCTCAGCATGCCGTGAAAAACGCCAATCACATGGCTGTTAAATTTTTAATAATAATAACATGGTTATTAAAATAGTAATACAATTAGAGTAATCAAAATTCAGAGTTAGGACAATTACAAGACAATAAAAAACCAAAGACTCAAGGATGTCCAGATGCTCTCGGGCATTTAAGCCACAACAAGCATACCTTGTGAACAAAGGAATTACCCTTAAAACTACACTATTGCATATTCATATATCCTTCATGGTTATGCATACATTCTATTTAAAACAAGAAACTCTTGTCTGTTATATGCCAATTGTTTCCTTTAATCCCCATGGCGTCTTCGAGTCTGAGCAAGACCTGAAGAAATTAGCTTCTTCTGAGAAGAAAACCATAAATTCTTCTTCCCTGGAAGATTTAGGCATTTTGTGAGGGTTATGTCAAAGCGAGTAACCCATTCCTTAAAAGAAAACCCATATATACAGTTTTTATTTTAACTACTAAACCTTCATTTTAAATACAAAACTACATTTACCATACTATTAAAATGTTAATACAGCACTACTATTCAAACTAACATATGTGCATTTTTCACATTGGGCGTCTGGTGGAGTATCCCCGGAAAGTGCCCATCTCTGCACCGAGACACGTTTTTTCATTTGTAAATTAGGTCTTTCTTTCTCTGTCATCTGTGGTTTCTGCAGCCCCGGCTGCTGCTTCTGGTCTTGTAAAACTTTAAGAATCTTTTAGTACAAGCACAACTGACTTGATGTAGATTTTACATAAGCACGAATTATTCCATAACATATATTACAATGGGGCTGCAGAGATCCCCCTGCAGGTCCATGGGGATGCAGAGATCCCCCTGCAGGTCCATAGGGATGCAGAGATCCCCGTGCAGGTCCGTGGGGATGCAGAGATCCCCCTGCAGGTCCATGGGGATGAAGAGATCCCCCTGCAGCCCCTGGAGGAGCCAGGCTGGAGCTCGGGGATGCCTGAGAGGAGGCTGTGACCCCGTGGGCAGAGGGGCCCCGCTGGAGCAGCCTGGCCTGGCAGGACCGAGCCCGTGGCACAGTGACCCACGCTGCAGCACTTGGAGGGGGCTGTGCCCCAGGGGATGGACTCGGCTCGGAGAAGTTCCTGGAGAAGTCTCGGCTGGGAGAGAGCGCAGGGTGCAGCAGGGAACGACTCCTGTCCCTGAGCAGAGGGAGAAGCCGCGGGGGATGAGCTGAGCACGGCCCCATTCCCTGTCTCCTGCCCTGCCGGGGGAGGAGGTGCAGCTGGGAGCAGGGAGGCGTGGGGAAAGCTGCATTTAAGGCTCTGCACTGACTTCTCCTCATCCTGCTCTGAGTCTTTGGAGTTTTCTGCCAGAAATCTCTCCCCTCCCCCGCTCGCCCACAGGGCTTTGGGCAGGTTTCCCTTTTTGGGGGAAATCAAAGCCAAGCACCGATGCACTAATGAGGGGTAGGAGAAGGGAGGCTCCCGGGCTTCCCGCAGAGGCGGAGGCACGGAAGGCGCAGGGCCGGGAAAGCCGTGGCGGGAGGTGCGGAGAAGTTTGTTTGTGTGGGCAGCTCAATCCCGCCTCGGGCCCGGGCCCGTCCCGGGGCTGTTGCTCATCTCCGGCTTTGCCCTCACGCAGCGCGGGGGGCCCTGAGAGCGCGGGGCGAGTCTGGGCCGTGCGCAGAGCCCGCCCCCAGCTCGCTGCCATTGGCCGCTGGTGCCGTCAGTCGCGGTTGCGGCGCGCTGATTGGTGGGAGCGGGGCGCAGCACGGCCCCGGCGGCGGGCTGAGGGCGGCCGTGGGCGGGCAGCGGCGCCATTGGCGCCGGGAGCGTCTGTGCGGGCCCGGGAGCGGCGGCAGCGGCCGGAGCGCGGTGAGGCGGCGTCGGCGGAGCTCGGAGGCGGCCCCGGCGCAGGTGGGAGCCGCGCTGGGTTCTGCGGGGGCTCGGGGCTGGCTGCGGGCGGAGGGGGCGGCAGGGGGCTGCGGCGGGTCGGTGGTGCCGTGTCCGGCCCGTGCTGGCCCCGGGCTGAGGGCGCGGCGGGAGCGGCTGCCCGCGGTCTCCTTCCCGCCGGGGCCTGGGCAGGAGCCGCTGCCGGAGCAGCGCTGGCTCGGCCCGGCTGCTGTGGGTAGGACAGAGGGGGCTGCCCCGCGGCCGGGAGCGTGCGGGGAAATTCCCGTCGCCGGAGGTTTCTGTGGCCGGAGGAGAGCGAGGAGTCCTGTAAAAGTGACTTTATTGCCGAGCAGGGGGAGAGGCCGTGGGGCATTTGCTGTGCGCTCTCTGCCATGGTTGTATTCCGCAGCATCCTTTTTATCCTCATTTTCCCGGCCGCATCTCCTTCTGCCTTTGCCCACGGGCTGAGGTCCTTGGAAGGTTCAGACTTCCCGATGCGCCTGCTGCCTGTCCTCGTTAATATGCACCCTCCTTTTGTATACCAGCCGATATTCATGGCTCTGTTAAGCATTTGTTCTCCTGGAAGTTCGGGAATTTTGCGGTACTTTGAGAAATTGTGTGGCTCAATTTGTGAAATTTATTGGAACTGATGGTTTCCCCCGTTACTTCCTTATCTACAAGTGCCTGGCCCTATCTCCAGGCAGATTCACTCCTCAACTCTGTTTTGTTCTTCCCGGGTCCTCTTTGGTTTTGGGATTATTCTCGGTTCCCTCATTCCCTGTCCTTTTGTAGCCCTTTGTGGATCAGGAGGCCTGGCTGCCACCTGCATCCCCTGGCTCAGCTGCTGGATGAGCTGCACTGCCAAGGTGTGGAGCATGGTAAAAAGATGAGAGTTGCTGCAGCACAGAAGAGGAGAAGCAGCATTCGTGTAACCCCTGGTGTGCCGGGGAGCCACGAAAGCCTGTCCCATTCCCATCCTTTCTGGTTTTGGACCAATACATAAACTGCTCTCCTATTTCCTTTGTTATCTTTTTCAGCACTTTTCCTTTGTCATCTCTTTGCCCACAGCAGTTGGAGCCATTTAGTTTTGCACAAACTCCCTTTTTTTCTGCTCACCGATAATCTGATCCCATTCCCTGGTGAAATGTTGCGTTCCTCTTTCAGTGGATTGGTCAGCAGGAAGGTCAGGAGCTGGAGCTGTCTGGTTGGTTCTTATTCCGAGGACAGCTTTTAATCTAATGATGCCATTGAAATGATAAATGGGTTCTCTGCCTCCTGATATGAATTGGTTTGGGTTCCCAGGGGCTGGTCCATGGTGTTGTAGAATTTTTTCTGGTGGCCCTTCATCTTTTCCCCATTTTTGGGTGCTCCCTGCAGCCAGGGCTGCATCAATTGACTGCATTTTTCTAAATACATCATCAAATACTTGAATTCCAACTAATTTCCCTGAACTTGTTCTAGCAAAAGGCCCAGTGCTCTGATCCACCCTGTACAGCACAGACAGTGGCAGCAGATGTTGGAGTGGGCAGGGGGATGATCTCCCCCTTATTTTAGTGAAGTTTTCACAACATTCTCCATTTGCTGTTTCCCTTTGCAGCCTCAGCCATTTCTGTTTCAGAGTCAGATCCTCACCATTGGCTCTGCCTTCAGCTGTGCAGATTCCATCTGTGCAAGCAGGCAGAGCTTGGGGTGAGGGGCAGAGGGAATCAGCCAATTCCTGCCCCAGGCAAGAAGAGCCAGGTACATTGTCCCCACTCTGCCCCAGCAGTGCTGATTTGCATTTCTAAAGCTCCTCCTGGGTGCCTGGAATGCAGCTTCTCTTCCAGAGCAGCCTTCAGCAGCCTCACATGTGGCCCCCCCACAACCTGCTGATTTTTTTTTTCCTTCAGATCATGTGTTTACTGTTTATGGGTAAAAGGGTCACATTTAAATCTCTTCTAGTTTTGTGAAGTGCAGCCTAAAGGTGAACGTTGAAAAACGCAGACCAAAATTTTGGTATCTCTAAGAGCCTCATAAAACACAGACAAAAAAATTCCAAAGCAATTCACTTTCTTCTCCTTTTCCTCGGAGTAAAAACTCATTCTCACATCCCTACCGAAACCTAACCGGCAATATAGAAGTGGGATTATTACAAAAAATACTCCAATGCTATAAACTTTGCACTGAAACTGCAGGAAAAAAAAAACTCCACCACTATGTTTAGTGTTAGAGTAAAGGCATTCCTTAATTCTGGCCAGGATGTGCAACAGAAATCATTCCATCGCCACATAGCCCGGGTGTGCAGAGAAAATCGTTCCATGATATGTGGGTTTTACTCGATTTTTCCCTAACTTTATACAGTCTAAAGCAATCTAAATCCACTGGTTTAATGTTCTGTAGTTTCAAGTTGTGCAGATTTCTTTGCTTCAGCTGTTAATGAGGTGGGAAGTGCTGATTTCCTTCTCAGCCTTTTGCAGACCAGGTGTCTGCAGCCCTGGCAGTGTCTGGGGTAGGTGTTGGTTGCTGTTTGCTGCTGGGGTTGATGTTTTGCTGCTGGGCGTTATCTTTGTGGGTATCTTTTGGGCCATTCCCAGTGTGTTGAGATGTTAAACTCATCTCCATTGAGTGGTGCAACATCCCTTAACAAAACCTTTAACATTTCTTTCCCCAGGGCCAAGGCAAAGCAAGCCTGAGTAGAGAAATGAAAGGTTAACAATGTTAAAGTCTATGAGCTGGTGTATTTTCCATCAATGCCATGGCAGGCAGGGCAGTGTGTGAGTGTAAGTGAGAGCCAGAGTGGAATTGTGCCGTGCTCTTGCCCAGCAGCTGTGGCAGGGCAGGCCCAGAGAGCGCTGAAGCTGCAGCAGTGGCAGCAAGGGCTGTCCCCGGTGGCTGGAGCTGCCAAAGGAGGGTGGCCAGGCCGAGGATTTCAGCAGAGGATGTGTGGGCAGGCCCAGGGCCTTGCCCCGCTGTGGAGCCCTGGCTGCTGCTGCGCTGCCTTCAGTGCAGGCTCAGTGGGGGCCTCCCATCCTCCTGCTGCAGGCGGGAAGTGCAAATCTCCGGGGCTGCAGAGACCTGGAGCCGAGGCTGAGGGGTCCCCCCGTGCTCAGCTGTGCTGGCGGCTGTTTCTGGCCTCGGGGCCACTTGGCACGGGCCACGCCACTTGGCCACCAGTGGTGCTGCTCTGCACTCCTTAGGCAGGAGCCGATGTCCTGCTGGGATGTTGGCAACAGCAAAGTGCCAAGGCAGGCTCTGTGCCAGCCCAGCTTCCTGGGGGAGAGATTGCACCAGAGACAGGATTCTGGCCACAGACTGCTTTAAATGTGCATCCCTTATCTCCACCCTGCACTAGGTGGAGAATTCCCAGGGTAAGGAATTCCCGAGTTCAATTGCAAGGGGAAATAATTGAATATCTGCCCTGGGTCTGGCTCTTCTTCTTGCCCAAGCCAATGGCAAAAGCCGTACCCATGGCATCTTGGTTTCTATCCCCAGCTTCCAAAGGTGTTTCTTTCCATCCCCTTTCATTCTTTGTACCCAGCGTGAGCTCTGGGGGTGCCAGGGGTTCTGGAGGTCCCATTGTATTCCTAAAGCTGCCATAACCCCCTGGAGGATCTTTCCTGGAAAATGAGTTCTGCTGTCTGAGTCTGTTGCTTCCACAATGCCTTTTATATTAATTACTCCTTTTAGAAATACCTTAAGAAGTGATCCAGTGGCTGCTGAGCAATCAGAATTGCTTTTGCCCCCCTGTTAGGTGAGATGGTGTCACCAGAAGATATTGAAGCCTTCCAGCTCAGGGCATTTCAGTGCCAGGCTCTTACAAGCACACACAGCTGTGCCGGTTGAGCTGACCATGGGGGGTAACCTGGGCTTTGTCTGATTCCCTTTCCTCAATAACAGCGTGTCTTGGAACTCTTTTCCCTTCTGCTGCCCTTGAAGAGCCATCCACAAAGACATTTTCTGCCTCAGGCCAGGCAATGTCTCCTGAATCTCGCCCAGGCTGGGTCTGGAGCTCTGTCACTTGAATGCAGTGCTGGGTTTCTTCCCAGCCCCTCTGGGGGCTGTTCAAACAGGAGGCTGGGTTAAACCCTTCCCCTGTCCTCAGTTCTGAATCCTCCTGTGCCACTGAACAAGTTTCACACTGTAATAACCGAGCACTGCTCATCCATTGCGAGGCTCTTTTGGTTATCAAAGCTTGAACTTGATGGCAGACTGGAACAGTTGGAGATCCTGTTGTCATCAGGTTTTGGGCCTCGGTTCCCGTTGAAGCTGTGGCTGCACAATTCTGCAGGCAATGAGGCCGCTCTGGCCACTGGGTGAAACATTTTGGCCCAAGAATTCCTTTGGCATGGCCCTGTTGAACATTCCCCTGCAATTCCAATTTCTTTTCTGAGTCCGGAAGAGCCACATCATTATTTTTGGTTTTTCATTTTCTCAGGTTTTGCTCTCTTTCGCCTGTCCATACCACAGCATGGAGCCTTTCTGAGTTTTAAAAGTCCTACAATGTTCTGGCTGGAATCCTCAGTCCAGGCTGTGTAATTCCCTGTTTATCCTTAAAATTGTCTCTGCTCCTTTTTGGTCCTGGATAATGTTACTTCTGAGATTGCCCACACCTTCTCTTGGTCATTCAACCACGAAACTTCAGTCAAAATATGTCCCAAATATTTAACGTTTTTCTCCACCATTTGCACTTTTTTTTGCAATACTCAAAAGTTGTTTTTTATCTAGAAATTTCAGCCATTTCATAGAGGCTTTGTCTTCCACTTGTTCTTGTGCTCCTCATTGGAGCCATCAGATTCCCTGACTGGCAGGACAGGAGTGCTGTAGGGAGACATCCCTGGCTCCAAAAGCCCTGCCTTTAGCAGGGACTCCATACCAGGCTGTGAGCCCTTCCTTCCCTCCCCTGGAACAGGGTGTTGCTTTTAGCCCCCACTTGTCCTGGTTGCTTCCAAGTAATTTGGAGAGGCTCCACATCAAATTTTCCCTCTTTCCCTGGGGCTGCTCACACCTCTGGGTTCCCTTCAGCATAGGCCGTGCCAGACATTTGACACAAAGGTACAGCAGCAATAGCCTCTGTATCACCTTTTACAATATTACAATGCCACCATCAAATTCCTTCCTAGTTAATTACAAGCACAGTAGGAAGAAAAAGAAATTAGTTTATTTCAAACCTATCCTCCACAGCTCCTAATAGTGATTGAACAAATGATACCAGCTCAGATTTTCCATTTATTCCCTTAATAATGAAAACATTCCTTTACAATTTTCCCCTCTTAGGTGTAAGATTCAGAGTGGATGGAGAGGCCGCTGTGTCCATCAGGAGAGGCCTCCTCTGGATGCAGACCCAGCCTGGATGTTCTCCAGGGCTGCCTCTGCCAGGTGCTTGTGGCTGACGCCGTCCCCTGGGTGCTGGGGCCCCCTTGGGCCCTGGGGTTGATCCCTCAGGGGCTGTGGGAACTCTGCCATGGCCTTTGCCTTCAGCTTGGCCTTTTGCTCATCCCTCCTTGCCTTCAGCTGCTGTGCCTTTGTGCCCAAGTGCTGCAGGGCCTTCTTGTGCCACTCCTGCAGCCCCGGTCACTGCCTGTGGGTGCTCATCCTCTGAGAGCTGCTGAGCTTTCTGCAAAATCTTTCCTTTCTGCAGGGACCCAAACCAAATCCTTCACAGAAAATCCTGATCCTTCATGTACCATCATGTCATGTTTTGATGCTGGCACAATGCCTGTGTCCCCATGGAAATCCAGCTTCCCAAATAAGTGCTGTGAAATGCAATAAGGAACAGAGCAGAGCAGGCCTAAGCTTAGAGATAAAGGAGAAAGAACTTTATTAAGCTACTACTATAATAAAAGATACACACTACATCCAGAATTAAAACCTTCCAAAACCTTCCTCCTCCCCGCACCCAAACTCCAACAAATCACAGTGGGACACAACGTGGACCCTCAATCAGGTCATCACCTTTCAGATAATCAATACTCAGTCTATCAGGGGAGAGAGGAGTCTCTCTTGTGCCACAGACCCCCAGGAAACACAATTGCCACCTCTCGTGTTTCCATGTCACACATGGCACTGCCCAGAGAAAATGTGCCCGTGTGACACTCTCCTTGCCATGTCACAGTGCCCTCACCGCCGTGCATGGACAGACTGCTCATGGGGCTCCTTTAAGGATGCTTTGCCAAGGAACAAAAGAAACAACAGTTCAGTTTTCATTTTGGGAACACAGTCCCCCCCCATTTTCCTCCTCCCCTGGGGCTGAGGGTGCAAACGGAGATCTTCTTCTTCCTGAAGACAGAGGGCATCACCACACCCTCCTCAGCTTTCCTCTGTTCACTCCATTCCAGTGCTGGAATTTGCTGAAGCAGGTCTCTTGGCTCACCATTGCATCCCCCACAAGATGCAGTCTCTGTTGCAGGAGAAATTGGCTCAGTCAATGGCTAACAAGAAAAGTCCAGCCAAAAGCCACTCCATCATCTCCCCCCCAACCTTCTTTCCCTAACATCTCAGGTCCCAGACTGTCTCTTTTCTCTTTCAAGCTGAGGAGGAGTAATATTTCACAAAGCTTTCATTTTCCCAGGAAAGGGTTAAAAGTCTTAGACTCCCCTGACTGCTGAAATCTCAGCCCAGACCCCAACTCCCAGGGCTGAGCACCTTCCCCCCCTTCTCCTTCTCCTCTGCCAGTGAATTTCCAGGTGCCTTCAGGCTCTCTGTCTGTTTCCCTCCGGTGGTGTGGGGGTGTGGGGAACAAAGACATCTCAGGTTTCCTCCCCCTGGCCTATCCCTCCCAGGCCGCAGGGCTTCCATTCCCCCACCCAGCCCGTGGTGGGCGGGGAGAGTCTGCACTCTGCAAAGAGACAGTTCTGCTGGGAGTTCTTGCTTTGAACCCTGTGTTCTCAGAGGCGTGCCCATGCCTTCAGTGGCCACTCCCGGTGCCAATATCCAAACCTGACCACTGATTGCTTTGGGACCGGCTGCCTGAGAAAATTCACTTCCGTGTCCAACCATGAAAATCTGCGTTTCCAGATGTTGCTTTGTTTTGCTCCTTGTGCTCAGGGTCCCCTGCACAGCCCGTGTGGCAGAGCCGGTGCCTGTCCTGCCGCAGTGTCCAAAGGCGGCCCCCCCGGCGGGCAGGGCCGGCAGCTCCCCGGGGCCGGGCAGCGGCCGGGGCGTCCCGCAGCCTCCTGGGGGCCGGGGGCCACTGCCGGCCCTGCCCGGGGCTGGTGGGGTCAGGCAGCGCCCGGCGCTGAGCCCCGGCTGCCCCACAGCCCCGGCCCAGCCCCGCAGCTCCCCACAGGCCCCCAGCCCTGCTCCCGGTCCCGCACCTCTGCGCCCGCTGCTGCCGCTGCCCACCACAGAGAAACCCCTGACATCCTGACCTCCTGCTTTTCCTCTCCTGGAAACTGGGAATTCAAAGTATCAGCTGGCAAATTGTCAGGATAAGACCCTGCTGAAAAACATCCCAATCCTGAGTATTTTTCTCTTCCTCCTCTTTGCCATCATCCTTTTTCTTCCACATAGATTCCTCCTGCTGCTTCTTGCCTGAACCATATTGCTGCACACTCCCCTTCACCTGATCCCTTCCCAGCACACCAACACCATCCATCCCCTGTTGTCCACATCCCTTCTCCCCTTCCCTTATTGCCTCCCGGGTGTCCATGTCCTTAATTACCTCTGGGGGAATGTGCAAACTACCTCAGCATTCTCCCAAGGGACCCTTCAGAGACATTTTGGGATCATCATCCCTTTGGCCAGGAGCCCTCCCTGGCTTTCCCTTTTCTCCCCTCCAGGGTGCCCTGCCATGTTCACTCCCCGAAGATCCCAGGGCACTCACTGATGAGATTTTCAGTGCTCTCTCCCTGCTGACTCTTCACAGACCCCCCTGATGTGTCACTCGTCTGTCTCCTGGTCACTCCCGGGTCCCCAATCAATCCCCGGTGCCGCCACCAGCCAAGGGAGCCGATCACCCAAAGTGGGTGAGGCACCTTTAGATGCACTCCCTGCCCCAGGGTGTGCGGGAAAATTGACATCACCAGAGGATTCTGTCCACAAAGCAGACAGAGGAGTCCAGTGAAATTGATTTCATTTCTAAAAATGGGAGAGGCCATGGGACATTCCCCATGGGATCTCCCAATTGTTGGAGGACACAGCCTCCTTTTCATCCTAATTCTCCTGGCCACATCTCCCTCTGCTTTCCCCATTGGCTGAAGTACTTGAGAGCTACAGACTTCCCAATCCACCTTCTACATACCCACCTTAATATGCTCCCTGCTTTTATACAGCAAATGATATTCATGGCTCTGTTAAGTCTTTGTTGTTCTTCTGGAAGTTCATGAATAGAGCAGGGCCTTGGCTGAGCAGCAGTCTGTGTCATCGATTAATAACATTTTCTGAAACCAAGGCTTCTCCTGTCACTTCCTTTTGTACAGGTTCCCGGCCCTATCTCCGAGGAGATTCAGAGCATCTGTTTGTAAAGTCACTTTGCTCTTGTTCCTTTCATGGGGGTCCCCCGTTTGTGGGACATCCCCCCTGGAGCAGGGTGTCCCCTCTTTGCTGCAGGCACAGCTCTCAGGCAGAGCTCAGCCAATCAGAGCCCGCGGCGCTGATGACTCACCAGTTGCCAGGCAGACTCGCAGCTCCCCGCATTCCCCACCTGGACCCCACCTGCGCCCCCCCCTTGGCCCCATCGCCCCCCGAGGGGAATTTGGGGAGGTGGGAGTGGGGCAGCGCCAAGGCCGGGCCCCCCCGCGCTGTCCTGGCGGGAGCGGCTGCAGTGGGGACCGAGTGCGGGCGGGAGCGGCCGAGAGCCCAGCGCTGCCCCAGCCCGACCTGCCCCAGCTCCATCCCTGCCCCTCGGCTGGTATGCTGTGGGTCTGGGGGGAAGAGGGAGCCGGCAGTGGGTGCTGGGCCTGGGGGCAGGAGGAGAAGGGAAGGAGAAGCAGGCTTGAGGAACACAATGGCCAAATGATGCAGGTGGCAGGAGAAGGTGGGATTGTGCAGGAGAAGAAGGAATAGCAGGAGGAAAAGGAGTGTGAGGAAGAGTAGAGACACAGGAGGAGGAGGAGGAGAAGCAGAAAGAGGAATCAGCACAAGATTCCACCCCTCCCTGGATCTGCATCCGCCCCCCAGCCCCAGGAGCGCTGGTCCCCCCACATATAGCAGGTGACTGTGGAGGGGGATCCAGGATTTTCACGGGGTGAATCTTGGTGTTTCTGAGCTTTCTTGGACTAAATATTGGTACTTTGGTTTTATGTGGCAGCTGAATCTTTATGTTTTGGAGGAGGGTTTTGCTGAGTTGTGATGTTTGGGGAGTTTTTGATCCGTATCTTGAAGTTTGTGGGATTTTGGGGCTAAATCTTGGTGTTTTGGAGGTTCTTACAGACACAAGATTCCCAATGACTTCCTGAGATGAACTGGAGCAAGGAGGAATCTCCAGTCCAAGGTGCTCTCCTCTTGTTTTTTTCCCCACACCAGGATTTTTCATTCCCTGGGCGTGGCTGGATGGAGCAGGAGGAAAAGCCCCGGAGATGCTGCAGGAGGAGGAGCTGCAAACCCAGCCCAGGGAGCTGCGGGGAGGAAAGAGCCCCCCTGAGCCAGGAAGGCGGGCGGAGATCCAGCCCGGGCTCGGAGCTGGTGGAGAAGTCTCATGGCAGGGAGAAGCCCCACAAGTGCTTGGAATGTGGGAAGGGTTTCAGCCGGAGCTCCCACCTGATCGAGCACCAGAGGATCCACACTGGGGAGAGGCCCTACGAGTGTGGGGAGTGTGGGAAGAGGTTTCGGACCGGCTCCCATCTCCTCCTACATGAGCGGAGTCACACAGAGGAGAGGCCCTTCCGCTGCCCCGACTGCGGGAAGGGCTTCAACCGCAACTCCCACCTCACCGTGCACCGGCGCATCCACACCGGGGAGAGGCCCTACGGGTGTGGGAAGTGTGGGAAGGGTTTCAGAGACAAGTCTGTCCTGATCAAGCACCAGGTGATCCACACTGGGGAACGGCCCTATGAGTGCTTGGAATGTGGGAAGAGCTTTGGGCGGAGCCCAGACCTGAGAAAACACCAGCGCATCCACACTGGGGAGAGGCCCTACGAGTGTGGGGAGTGTGGGAAGAGCTTCTCACAGAGCTCAAACTTGACCCGGCACCAACGGAGGCACCACTAAGGGAAGCCCTGTGAGTGCCCCGAGTGAGGGAAGAGCTTGGAGTGAGGGAAGAGAGTGAGGGAAGAGCTTGGAGTGAGGGAAGAGAGTGAGGGAAGAGCTTGGAGTGAGGGAAGAGAGTGAGGGAAGAGCTTGGAGTGAGGGAAGAGAGTGAGGGAAGAGCTTGGAGTGAGGGAAGAGAGTGAGGGAAGAGCTTGGTGCGCTGCTCCAGCTCCATCCCCCATGGGAGGATCCGGGCTGGATGATCCCCAGTGACCCCCGTTGGGCAGAGCCCTGGTGCCCCCGTATGGGGAATAAAACAGAGAGTAAAGCAATGGAGCTGATAAAGGGGCCCGATATCTGAGGCCTGACTGAGCAGAAACTGTGGGAGACACAGACACAGGTTAAGTCTCCCTGGGCAAGAAGTGACCGAGCAACGTGGTTTGAGACTTTGTGATAAAATAATGTTACCAGGTGATGTCATGTCATGAAGAATGTGTAACCAATGGGAAATTGTTACCAAAAACAGAGCCCTATATAAGCACCATACAAG
Organism: Taeniopygia guttata; assembly: GCF_048771995.1. Taxonomy (NCBI): domain Eukaryota; kingdom Metazoa; phylum Chordata; class Aves; order Passeriformes; family Estrildidae; genus Taeniopygia; species Taeniopygia guttata. Next base: position 1,214,170 of record NC_133061.1, read on the forward strand.
TAAATCCCTGTATAAACACCTGGTACACACAATAAAATTGGCTTTGGTCTAATCTCGGATGTCCCCGTCTCTCCCTGGTGGATAACCCTGTTGTGGGTGATCCCCGTTGGGTGGGGGGAAGGTGTTGGAGGGATTTCTTTCCCTTCTCCTCGTGCTGCCGTGGTTTGGTTGGTAATAAATTCCCTCCCTGTGCCCGGGTTGGGTCTGTTGTCCCCGTGCCGCTGCTCGGGGCGGGATCTCTCCCGTTCCTTCTCTGCACTCCCGGGCCTCTCCTCAGCCAAGGAGAGAATGCGGTGGACAAGAGTCAGCCAATCAGAGAGAGCGGCGCTGATGACTCAGCAGTTGCCGGGCAGACCCGCAGCAGGCAGTGTTCCCCACCCGGACCCCGCCCTCCCTGCCCAGTGCCGGCCCCGCCGTGGGGTCCCCCCAAGTCCCTCCCCAGTGCCCCCATAAACTGGGCTGGGTTTAACTGGGAAGCGTTACTGGGAACACTGGGAGCAGGCGGGCAGGGGCAGAGTGACAGCAGGGCTGGGGGTACACAGGACCCCCCAAAATCAGCGTGGGGACTGAAACAAAAGATTTTCCAGAGATCACTTAAACTAACAAAATGAATGTATCAGAAATGAATGTATCAAAAATAGATGTATAAAAAGAATGTATCAAAAATGAGTGTATCAGAAATGAATGTATTATGTTTATAGAATTGTGTGTTGAATTTTAAGAAACCCCTGCACAGAAGGGCATAGGAAAGAAAAACAAAGATCTCTAAAGCTGCTTGTAAAGGACAAATACCGGAATAGACAAAGAATGCTAAGACCCCCAGACGAGGAAGCCCTATGTCGCCAGCATGTCAAAAATGATGAACTTATCCAGATAAGAGAGCAAAGGACCAAAAGCGCAAGCGCAGAGGAGGAGAGTTCAAAAGTTCAATGCTGAGGAAGACTAAGATATAAATAAAAAGACCACCAGGGACCCCCATAAGAAACCCTCACAAAGAACTACGCGTGCCCAGAAGGGCGTGGACCTATTCAGCATGAGAAGCGAAGACAGGCGGGGCCAGGGGTTGAATATGCATAGAAAAATTGTGTAATGTATTGCATATGTAACACCTTTGTGAATAAAGTCAGGGGGCAAACTTCAGCTCGGGGCACAAGACTTCAGAGAGTTATCTCGCTTGTGCCGAGCACTCCCATACATACCCACTTCATAACTACGTCGAGTTGTGGAGTCTATTTATTTAGTCCAAATATCGCTTCAGGACGGAGTGGGGATCCCGGCTGGGCCTGAGGCCACGGGGAAGCTCTGCGGCCGCCGGCAGCTCAGGAGCTCTGTGGGCAGAGAAACAGGGGTGACGCCGGGCTGGGGGCCCCAGGTGGAGCACCCACAGTCTTGGGGAGAGGGGACATGACCCCCGGGACCCCCCTTGACCCACTTGCACAGGTAGAAGCCGAGCCCCAGCACCAGGGAGACAAAGCCCAACTCGTAGTCCCTGATCCCCGTCTGCATCTTGCTGCCGGTGGCGTCCAGCGGCATCTCTGGGAGGCCTGCAGGCATCAGGACCCCCCAAAACCTCTCACAGACACCCCAAGCCTCTCCAAGCACCCTCCTGATTGCTCCCAGTCCACCCAGGACCCCCTGAAACTTGCCATGATCCCTTCCTCACCTCCCCAGGACACACCAAAGCCTCTCCATCCCTTTCAGAATCCCACAACCCCCTTCCAGTCTCCCCCCACCACCCCAGTACGCCTAAACCCTCTCCCAGTCCCTTCTCAGCCCCACCAGGACTCACCCAAACGCCTCCCAGTCTCTTTCCAGCACAATCAACCTCATCCCAATCTCTGCTTTTCCATCCCCAATCTCCATCCAGCTCCTCCAGGCTCACTCTAGTCCCTCCCAGTCACACCCAGTACCCCCAAACTCCCTTCCAGTGCCCACCAGGACCCCCAGAACCTCATCCCACCAGCTTCTTCTCTGCTGAATTCCTAGAGGAAGACCAGGCCCAGCTACTACCAGACCTTCAGAGAAAACTCCACCCTTCTAGAGATCACCACTTCAGCATTTCATCTGCCACTCCAGGAGGAGCAGCCACCATTTTAACTGGACTACTACCAACACCCTGACTCCTCAGGGTGTCAGGTTTCTGCCTCCATCACTAGTTTCATTTGTACTAATTGCATTTTTTAAATTATTATTTTTATTCAGTTTTTTTCCTGGTAAAGGCTCTCCTGCCTGAGGTCCTTTTGTTAAATTGTGGTAATTCGGAGGGAGGGGGTTTACCTTTTCCATTTCACAGGAGGCTTTTGCCTTCCTTCACAGACTCCTGTCTTTTCAAACCTATACATGGGCCTTGTTTTTTTCTATCCCTTGTGTGTGTGTTGTGGGCTCGGGTCTGGCTCTAGATTTTCTTGTGGGCAGGGCTGGCCCTGTTGGCTGTGCGGAGCCCCCGTGGTTTTCTGGGCTTGTGCCCGGAGGGTGGTGTGGTGGGCTGAAGGGCGCTGCTGAGGGGCTGCCAGGTGCCTACGGCACACCGCCCTGAGAGCGCCCGGTCTCGTCTGATCTCGGAAGCAAAGCTGGGTCGGGCCCTGCTGCTGCTGGGGGCAGCGAGGATGACGTCGAGGATGACGTCGAGGATGAGAACCTCTTGCTCCACCTGACCACCGGCAGGCTGAAGATGGTGGACTTTGATTCTGACATGTCCTTTAAAGCCAGGTTCCACAGGGAATTTGCAGATGGGTCCACACACAGGGGATGCTCCCAGATTTGGGCATTGCTCAGCCTGGCCTGGAACCAAAGGTTCCCCCTTTGCTGGGGCAGATGCAGCTGATCCTTCAGTCGGCTGCCAGGCTGCTTTTGGCAGGGCTGGGGGCATGGGCTGGGGTGGGTACGAAATGGGAGTGGGCTCCTGGCCCTGCCAACAGCCCCCAGCACCCACCGTGCCCCGGGCTGGGGCTGGGCTGGGGCAGCCAGCCCGACACAAACAAACCCCCACGGTGGGAGCAGAGGTGGGACTGCAGAGCCTGTGCAGGGGCTGCTTTGCTTTGCAGGCAGGGAAGGGCTTGGGCTGCTCCACTGCCCTTGTTTGCTTTGGGATCACCATGGGGGCAGTGCAGGGGAAGGGAGAAAGCCTGGGCTTCCCTCACCCATGGTGGGTTTTTCCCTGGCATGCAGGGGTTGGGCCTTCCTCAAGCCTCTGACAGAGATAAGATTTTTGACCTTTTTTCTTGTTGCCCTATTTGTAAGAAATCTATTTTCAATAATTTGTTGTTAGTTTTTGTAGAGGAAGCGTTCCAGGTGGGGTCCAGTCTGGATCAGGAAGTGCGGGGCACCGCGGGCGGCTGGGACAAGGGGACAGGAGCCTTCAGCTGACGGGGCTTTCTGGTTTCTCTCCTTGCAGCCGGGCTCTGCGGGTGCTGAGGCTGCTCTGGGCTCTGCCAGGGCCCCGCTGGAGCTCAGCACCGGGCCGCAATCAGCCAAAGGAGAAATGGGGTGCCCTGCAGCACAGACTGGCTTGAGCATTTCAGCAGCACAGCTCAAGTTTGCAGAGTGTACACCTCCAAGGGAAAACATGCCACCACCCAAAAAATAAACTTGTTCAATAACTTCTGAAATGAAATCAATCTGGGATGACCCCAAATGACGTTTTCCAGCTTGCTCAAGCAGTAGCTCAGCCCTTCTCTGAACTGTTCTCTCCCCAACCTGCCTTTTACTCCCCAACTGCTCCCTCTTTTCCCCCAGTGAGTTCCCAGCCCATTCCAGTCTCCATCACACTGTTGCCTTCCTTGGTGCCCCTCACCATGAGGAAGGCCGAGCCCCAGGCTTAGGGACTCATCCTGTCACTGGCTGAGGAGCAGCAATGTCTCAGAGGTCCGGTGGGATTTTAGTGTCATTCAGAGCTGCTCTCCAGCCCCCAGCTCTCCTCACTGCTGAGTTCCCGCTCCCTTTTCCTTGTCCTTGCAGCAGGATGAGCTCTGTGAATCCCCTTGAGCCTCCCCACTCTTCCCAGCCCACGCACCCACCTCAGTTAGGCTGAAGCTGCAGCTTCTCTGTCTCCTCTGGCACACCAGTGCAGTCCCCTGTGCAGGGAGCCCCAGCCCCAGAGCACAGCACTCAGCAGTGCAGTCGGGGCTGGAGCAGCTGCCCTGCGGCCCTGGCTTGGCTCTTTGTGGCAGGGAATGCTCCCTGTGTGCAGCTGTCCCTGCAGGATGGCCCCAGGGCAGAGCCCAGCCGGGCTCCCCCTGCAGCCCCTGAAGCTTGGGGCAGACCGTGGTCCCAGAGCTGAGGTTCACGGGGAGCACCCGGAGCTGTGCCTCGCTCTCTGGTGCCGTGTCACAGTCTCGTGTGCAGGGGCAGCTCCAGGGCCTTCTTCCTCTTCCTCCACCCAGGCCAGCTTGGGCACTCTTGGGGCTCTCTGCTCCATGTCAGTGACTGGATTTGTGGCTACTTGCAGGAGAGATGCCTCAGAAAGCTCCGAGTCAGCAAGTCCTGCTTTCGTGCCTGGAAGGCACCTTCAAGAGAGAAGCCTCAGGAAGGCTCAGGACAGCAAGTCCTGCGCTCTGGTCTCGAGGGCTCCTGCCACAAGGACAGGAGACTCCTGTCAAGGATTGTGCTCTGGCCTCGAGGGCACTGGCAGCAGGGATGGGAGATGCCTCCGGGGCACCAAGTCCCACACTCTGCCCTCGAGGGCACCTGCAGAAGAGAAGCCTCAGGAAGGCCACAGGTCAGTAAGTCCTGTGGTCTGGCTTCGAGGTCAGCTGCAGGAATAACACCTCGGAAAAGCTCTGGGTCAGACACGAAGGAGTGCGCTGTGCAGGGGCTCCTCACAGCACTGCTCTGTCCAGTCCTGTCCCGTCGCCTGCTCGGAGCACTGTGGCGTGCTCTTGTCACCACCAGCTCCTGTGTCACCACGTGTCACAAAGGGCCCTTGGACACCTGGCTCCGTTCCATGCTGCACCGTGTCACAAAGGGCACTTGGATACCGTGTCCCGTTCCATTCCACAGTGACCATGCTGCACCGTGTCACAAAGGGCCCTTGCATGCACTGCCACCTGCCCTGGGGCCACCCCCAGCCCCCCCAAAATGGCCCAGGTTGGGAGGAATCCCTGGCCCCAAGTGTGTCAGACAGCCCAACAGGATCTTTAGGAACAGCTCAGACCATCAGCAAACGCTGCCCTGCTCTGTGGGCTCAGAGCAGCAGGAGCCCCCAGGGCTGCCGACGCAGCCCTGGTGGGAAGGGCACAGGGCCCTGCACAGAAGCTGGCACGGCCTCCTCGGGACACGTCCCACGTGGTGGCCATCCTAAGCACGGCCGTGTGACACAGACCAGGAACGTGTGGGCCAGGGCAGGAATGCTGCTCTGACCCTGGGGCCCGGGGAGCGCTGACATCAGCCGCTGAGGCACAGTCCCCGCCGAAGCAGAGTTCCCCCGAGCCCTGGCAGCACCGGTGCCCGTCTGCTGCCCCAGAAACCTGTGCCCCGAAAGGGCTTCTCTGCCAGAGGGCAGCCAAAGCTGGTGTGTGTTGCAGCATTTTTCAGAGAAAGAGGACATGAGTTATGAGATTTGAGCTACTCCAGCCTAGGCCCCAGATTTGGGCCTTGTGAGGCCTTCAAGCCTCTGACGCAGTTAGAAATTCAGAGCTTGTGGTGCAGATAGAAATAGTATTAAGGTGTGACGGGGACCACTGGGCTGTCTGGGTGCGAATTAGTATACGTTTATAGTGTAAGGCTCAAGCCACTTTAAGGAAAAGGTGAACAATGTTAGCCTACCAATCAGAGTGCCTTTGTTTCTGTAAACTATGTAGAAGCTTATATAAACTACCATCTTATCTCGACTAAACGGAGAACATTTGATTAACCACATTTGTTCAGGTCTGTGTTTGTCTTGTCCAGTTTCCCGTTTTCCTGAGATTCCCTGGCTTTTGGTGTGCACTGGAGGCTGTGCTCCGTCCTACAGGGGCTGTTGGTAGCAGCACCTGGAGCAACTGGTGGCAACACTTGGTGCGTGTCAGATGTTGTTGCTCCTCCCCGGAATGATTTTTTCATGGAAGGGATTAGCAGCAGCACAGAAACACCAACAGCTACTCAACTTCACAGGACAAAGAGAATCCACCAAAACACTGTCATGTTTCCTTGTGCTTTTGTGTCTTTCTTGCACTCTGAAAGAAAAAGAATTGGCCCAAGCCCTGCTATTCAAATCTCCAGCTGCTGTGTGTCTTCCTGTGGCAGCTCACGTGCAAACACAACTGGCTGCCTGCTCAGCTCGGCACTGGACGGCCACAAACAGGGAGGGCCCTGGTGAACATCTCTTTGGTCTGGTGGGGCAGCGAGGGCACAGGAGACAAAGACTGCTCCTCCCGTGTTCATGGGGCAACAGAGAGATTTTATTTCCCGAGCCCCCCCTCACACAGGGCTGCCGTAGTGCTCTCTTTTCCCCCCTTTTGTCCCAGCTAGCTCCGTGGAGGGAGGCGAGCGCAGGCAATTTCCGTCTTTTCCGGCGAGCCCTCGCGGGCGTCGGCTGGTGCTATGTGGGTCTGGGAGCAAAAGGCGAGTCCTGCGGCGAATAAAAGGAGATAGACTTTTCTCCCGGTGGCAGAATCCCGGTTTATTGCGGCTTGGTTGGGAAAGCAAAAACCAAAAAGGCTGCGGCGTGCCGCGCTGGAGTTTGTTTGTGCCGCCTTGCTGGTTAGGGGCGGGGCGGCGTGCTCCGGAGCTGGCCGCGAGCCAGGGGAGGCGGCGCGCGGGGCCGCGGCGCTGTGGCAGACACACGCGAGTGCTGCAGCGGCAGCGGCTGCAGCGGCGGAGCGGAGCGGAGCGGCCACGGCGGGGTCGTCCGGAGCGGCGGTGGCAGCGGCGGCGGCAGCAGCAGCAGCACGCGGGGGCCGGCAGAGAGAAAAGCCGCAGCGGGGGAGCGGGGCGGCAGCAGCACGCAGGGGCCAGCAGAGAGAAAAGCCGCGGCGGGGGAGCGGGGCGGCAGCAGCACGCAGTGGCCGGGCGAGAGAAAAGCCTGGGGCGTTTCCAGCCCGCGGGTTAAGTACTGAACAAGAGAAACCCGGGGCAGCCAATGGGGTAACGCCACGGGGGGTCTGAGGGCAGTGGGGTGCAGGGGTACATCCAATGGGGAATGGACAGGTGGAGGGTCCCAGGGCGTCTGCCGACCCCGCCGTGTGACTGACAGATGGCCTGAGATGTAAACACAATGACTCTGCACTTTCCCGGGAAGGCAAACCGCGGGGACAGATGGGAAAACCCGGGGGGTCGCTATAGAGCGCGGGGGGGGTATATGGAACGAAATTATAAATAATAAAACATATAATAACACAATTTCACATCTCCCTCTTCTGTTTTTCAAAAGAAAAGAACGGAAAATAACTTAAATGGGAGATTTTACAGTCCTGTTCCCCATCGTTGAACCCGATGTCTTCTGGGTGTTCTGCTTGGTGCTTTTCTGGCTGTTTACGTCAAGCGGTGTCAGCTCTGATGGGGCGGCGAAGACGGCGTGGCCGATGTGCACGGTGGAATTGATGGCCTTAACATTACTAAAACTTATAATAAGAACAATGAGTGTTCTGAAATAGATTGGATTTGACCTGTGAGGCTTCATCCTTCAAAGCGACCTTAGCCAGTCACTTGCGAGAGGGATGAAGCTTGCATCTGGAAAACAACTGGAACATTAATTAGCATTCCAGGGAGGGGAGGTTTAAATCAAAAGGGAAGAGTGAGTCCAGGGAACTGGATGGTGAAAGGGAAGGCTCTGAAAGAGAAGATGTTAAGTCAAAAAGGAAGGGAGGAGACTTTCTCCGTCTGCGGAGGGATGCATGCTTCACCTGAGGACCTTTTTTCTTATTAGTCTGGTGTTCGGGGACATATGGCCGGACAAATTTGGACGGGACCCATCTCAGGCCTGAGTGCGTGGACACGCAAGCGTATCCCCGTCCCCAGGTGACTAACTCGTGGGACCCTTCCAGCTGCCAAGTCTCCGGATTGTTGATGAGCACTGGCAGTTTTTCCCTAACCTTGCTCTGCTCGTGGTTGCCAAAGTGCCTAGTGATTGGTGGGTTGAGGTTTTCAAAAGAACAATTTAGGAAATTCAGTGTAAAGGGGGCACGCGCGAGTCGAACTTGGGGGGATTCAACTTTCATAGTTGGTGTTTGTTGTTTCAGCATACGTTTGAGACTCTGATGAGTCCACTCCACCACGGCATGACCTGTCGGGGAATATGCGATGCCAGTTTTGTGTTCTATTCCCCATTGCTGCAGGAAGCTGGCAAATCCCTTGGATGTGTACCCGGGGGCATTATCTGTTTTTATCAATTTTGGGACGCCCAGCATAGCGAAGGCCTGTATCAAATGCTTTTCAATGTCTTTGGCTTTCTCCCCTGCATGGGCAGAAGCAAAGACTGCCCCAGAGAAAGTGTCCACGGAGACATGGACGTACTTCATCCTCCCAAAGGAATGGATGTGAGTAACGTCCATCTGCCATACCTCGCAGGACTTCAGACCCCTAGGGTTTGCCCCTGAGCTCACCGATGGTAGGGGGAGCGACTTGCAGGACGGGCAGGTGGCCACAATGGCTCTGGCCTGGTCACGGGTGAGGTGGAATTGCTGGACCAGCCCAGGCGCATTCTGGTGGTAAAATTGGTGGCTAATCTTAGCTTGCTGGAACTTATCTGGGAGCGGAGCTACCTGAGCCGGGCGGCAGCGAGAGAATCGGCACGCCGATTATCCTCGGCCAAAAACCCTGTCAAGTTGGTATGTGACCTGATATGCATCACGTAAAAGGGTTGCTCTCGGTGGGAGACTAGCTTAATCAGTTTCGAGAGCAATTTGTGCAGGGCTTCGTTGGACAAACCCTGCAGGACAGCATCCTGCGCTCTAGACACTACACCAGCTACATATGCCGAATTGGTTACCAAATTAAAAGGTTCAGAAAATCGCTCAAAGGCCGTGACGACAGCAGCCAACTCAGCTATTTGAGGGGAGCCTTCCACCTCCACAATATCTGCCTCCCACTGCTTCATCTGGGGGTCTTTCCAAGTTATCACAGACTTGTGAGAACTCCCGGACGTGTCTGTAAACACTGTCAAGGCTTTGAGTGGCTTTTTGCTCTGAATTCGTTTGATGGACAATGCGAATTGAATTTCTGATTCGAAAATTTTGTGGGCTGGTCTCAAAACTGAAATTTTGCCTGTGTAGCTGTCTAGAGAGAACTGCAGGGATTCATTTTCCTGTAACAGGTGTTCTAGCATGGCCTTGGTGAATTGGCCTGATTCCAATTTGATGGGAATGTGAATGCATTCAAAGTCACATCCAGCTAGCTCTTGGATCCGCGCTCTTGCTTTGCGGATCAGTTCCGCTACTAACTCCTGTGTCCTTGTCATTCTCTTGGACCGATGGTGACTTAGGAAGACCCATTCTATGATGGAGAGTGGGTACCTTCGGTCTTGGCCCTTGCCCTTCCCTGGGGTGTCTGTCCATTGAAATATCACACCATGGAGGTGCGGCAGCCTGCCCAATATGATGAATTTAAAGGGCAGGTCCGGATCGTACCGGTGGGCCTGTCTGGCAGACATTGTCTCCTGGACCCTAATCAAAGCTGCCTGGGCCTCTGGGGTGAGTTCCCTGGGAGAACTCGGCCCCCCTCCCCCTTTCAATAAATCAAAAAGAGGGGCTAGGTCTCTGTTTGTAATGCTTAACCATGGCCTCACCCACTTCAAAGAACTGCACAGCTGCTGGACGTCTGCTAGGGTCCGAATTTTGTTTTTGATGGCCAATTTTTGCAGAGTGATAGTCCGCTTGGTAATTTCCAAGCCCAGGTACTTCCAGGGTGGCATCTTTTGAATTTTATCTTCTCGCAGCTCGAACCCTGCAGCAACCAACGCATCGGTTGTCAGGTTAAGCGCGTGTGTAAGGAGATCATCATTGGGAGCACAAATCAAGATATCATCCATATAATGCTGGATGATCACGCCCTCGGTGGCTGTACGGACTGGGGTCAGCAATGAAGCTACGTACCGCTGGCAGATGGTGGGTGAGCATTTGAGGCCCTGTGGCAACACTCGCCAATGGTACCGCTCCATTGGGGCTTCTCGGTTGACGGACGGAATCGAGAAGGCAAAACGTGGTGCATCGTCTGGGTGGAGTGGGATATGAAAGAAGCAATTTTTGATGTCAATTACGGCCAATTCCCAATCTTTGGGTAACATTGTGGGGGACGGCATCCCTGGTTGGAGGGGACCCATAGTTTCAATCACATTGTTGATGGCACGGAGGTCGTGGAGCAGCCGCCATTCGTCTTTGCCTGGTTTTTTCAGGACAAAGACGGGGGAATTCCAAGGAGATGTTGTTTCTTGGATATGTCCCTTGGCAAGTTGCTCTGCCATGAGCTTTTGAAGCGCTTTTAATTTTTGTTTATTGAGCGGCCACTGCTCTACCCAGATAGGAACATCAGAAAGCCAATTCAACTTTTGGGTAGGACGCTCCTCAGTGACCGCTGCCCGAAAAACCTGGGGGGTAGGAATGGTCAATGAGACCCCCCACTGGGCCATCAGGTCCCTTCCCCACAGGGGCTCCGTGTAATCCAGAACAAACGGACGCAGGTAAGCTGTTTGTCTGTTTGGCCCCTCAAATTTGATGATGTTTTTAGATTGTTTTGCCAATTGTGCCCCTCCAACACCTTGAATGTGTCCAGCCACGTCCTGTAACTCCCAACGCGACGGCCAATCCCGTGAGGGAATGACTGTGACGTCTGCCCCTGTGTCCAAGAGGCCGTTAAGCCACTTGTGCTCACCGCCATTCGACATGTAACACGCAATTTTGCGTCTATCCTTCCCAATTAT